>NC_079158.1:55105763-56355763 GCF_947563725.1 Argiope bruennichi
AAGAAGAGAATAAGTCCTCATTTTCCATGATGAGTTCTTTTATCTTGCTTCTGACTAATGCACTGAGTTATGCAAGATCTGTTGAGGTCCATTTAACAAGGGAAGATTTTGTTAAAAGTCAGCTAGTGATGTAGAGGCTTTCCCAACTTCCTGCAGCCGAAGAGGTCTTTAGTTTTGATGCTAGAATTTTTAAAATAAGCTGTCTTGGAATGACTAATACTCCATTTGGAATATAATGTTCTCTGTATAGCTTTATATATTCTCTATATAGTTTTATATATTCTATATATAGTTCTATATGTTTCATATATAGTTTTAAATGTAACTTTCTATATATAGTCTATACCATAGTCACAATGAAATTAAAAAATTGGGAAAATTGAATCGACGTTCTGTCCTATGTCAACTTCATTTTGTTCTTTTTGCAAGAGATGCGTTGAAATTTGGGGCGTTTCCTTTTTAAGCAAATTCATTGGTGCAGGATATTATATTAAGATCCTTTCCTTGGAGGTTTCTTTTTTAGTGTATCTATTTCCCCCTTACCAACATGACTCTCGAGTGCTTTAATAGATTCTACTTTAGTATTTAAAGTGATTATCAAAAGCCCTTGAGGATTGTGGGCTATTGATTTCGAGGGAGGAGGTGAACGTCAAATTTTGTTTTCTGTCGGTCCAGATTTTAATCTGTTAACTGGATCACAAACCTATAGGTAATTCCAAAAGTGGATTATTCAGAGTCGGTGAGGTTTAATGCGTAACAATTCGACTAAATCTAAATCTTTGTCTTTTTATCATTGTAACATTTTCTCTGAGTATATTTCATTTATAAAAAAGTTGGAAATCTGAAATCAAATCAGTATTGTCAACTCGAGTTTTAATCAGTTGGCTCGATTATAAGCGAACAGATTATTCCAAAAGTAGTTTCTTTAGATTCGGAGACGTTTCAAGCGTGAAGACTTTCTAAATCTAGAAAAACGGTACTTATTTTTATTTTTATTATTATTGCTACAGCACTTTCTATGAGAATATTTTGCTTAACTGAAAATTAAAAACCTAATACTAAATTAATACAAAAATATTGCCAAGTAAAAGCAAAAAGATGGGATATTTTTTTTGTTTGCCGACTGGTTTTTTTTTTCTCTTCGGAATATATATTGTTAAGATGATCATTTTAATGATGTTCCAATAAGAACTGCATTCCATTTTATTAAGCAAATAATATAAATTGTAGAAAGCGAAATTTTTCAAAATTTGAAGTTTTCATCAATTAGAGGATTAGTTTTATAATCAATAACCATCTTTGATTAGATTAAAATAAGAATTCTCAAATCTTAATATAGAATACAATATCACTTCTAATGAAATTTTCTGTTTCTTCCTCTGCTGTAATTGACCTTGGTCGAAAAATAGGATGCGATGCGGGAACAACAACCTCCGAACAAAGAAAATCGAATTGTCTATCCCGGATACCGAGCGGGCCGCCAAGATATCGATTTACTGTTGAATCGACTCGAATATTGATTGGCGAGGAGCGTGTGAAGAAAAAAAATACGTACTAGCCAAATTGGCGCAATTTTTAATACCCCATTTTTTCCTCCTTTTCCTTCTGAAACAAGAGAAGAAATAATTTCTTCCATTAGAACAGCAGCAGGTGTCCTCGTTCATTGCTCTTGGTTGAAGTCAGTCGCCTTAAATGCAGAATACAATCCCCCCTGCAAAGAGAACAACACTCATTGTGGAGTGTTTGTTGCACGCAGCAGGGGTGGTTTTAGAAAGTGGGGTTTTAATCGTTTCAGTCTATGTAAAGCACTTGAAAAGTGCATTGTGATGCTGAATTAGAGACTGCTTTAATTTATTCATTTTGCTAAATATCAGAATTAAGAATGATTTGTTTTGTTACGACGATTTCGTAATTCATTAATGGATTTCAGACTAGATATTTGCTTAAAGCCTTTGTTCAGAAGTAGGCTGCTGGTAGGTCGATTATAAAATTTCTTTAATATAGTTGTCAAATAAATAATGCAAAACTGCCTACTACATTTAGTCCTAATATTTTATGAACTGTGAAATATTAAAATTAAAATGCGTATTTGCAATAAATTATTAAAATAATTCTTAAATAAGCTATAATTAATTATTCATTTATAATTTATTGGAATATTCATTATTCGTTTAACTAATGATATCAGACAGGTCCTATAAAGTTTTACTTTTTAATGTTATATTTGTTTGAAATTTACTATATCCTTATAATCTCTCATAATAACTAAAAGCTTTTATTCGTAAGTCATGAAATCATCAATTAAAAATTGTGGTTAATTTTTCCAGAATTTTATTGCTTTAAACAATTTTTTATGATATATGCATATATGAAAATGTAAATCAATAAAAAATATGTATTTTAACAATATTACTAAAATACAAAATCAAACTAAAATATATTATTAACATGTTAATTAAATTAAAAATTCGTTGAAATGTGAAACAAAATTGGCCAGTTATTAAAAGAAGGCTTTAAAATATGTATTACCTGGCTCGTAAAATGCTTAAATCCATCATCATATCAACCAAACAACGTTAATAAGATTTGGAGGCTTTTCCTTATTATTATATTACTGTTAAGGGCTTATTGGATTAATTTGAGTTTACATAAACGTCCTGCAAAAGGTAATCGCAGATATGAAAATGAGAACCTTCAAGTATGGTTGAAGCTTTCGTCACCCTAGTGGATATAATAACTATGTCAGTTTGGCTACCCCTGCAGATAATGGGACATGCCTTCTACGAAAAGGGTTGAACCGTAGCCAATGATGCCTCTTAAGACTTAATGTTTTGGTCTTGGAATCCAGATCACTCAGTTTATACTTTCGAGCGCGACGGGAGTAGCTAATTTGAGATAATGTTAACTTAATTGCCTGTTTTGAAACTAGGTGCGTGAGATATGCTTTTAGGCGATCCTCGCAATTCTGAACTGTGCTCCAGTTATAAAAAGGGCATCTCTAGATTGCCATCCCGTTCGATTGAGGATAGCAAGTTTGAAGTATGTTCAATATACAGGGTGATCCCGAATTCATAGTACAAACTTCGAGGGCCTGGTTCGGGATACTGTAACAATCACTTCTTGTATAGGAATATATGGACGAAAATGGCGTGGTGAAACCCAAACATAGGAAAAAGAGATGAAAGGAAAGAGAAATGGGGCTAATGAAAAAGACAGAGAATAGAGAGTTTTGGTGCTCGATTTATTGAGCATGGTGAACGGCCACCCTGATCTACCGATTTGGATGGTGATATTTTTTCTATCGTTTGTGCTATGTGACTCTATGATTACTCTTTATGGGGACACATGGAGGTTTTTTAGTTGCGGCGGATTCATCAGACTCAGGTGAGAATTTCGTTGCTCGAATATCCGCAACTTTTTCGAATGTACTTGAGATAACTGCCATTTTTGAACGTATACTCAAATCGTTTCAACAATTCTGTCTAGCATGTAGTACTGTTGGTGGACTCAGTTGTGAGCTATTATTGTAAGTAATTCACTTGTTAACAGCATAGTCAATAAACAATAACAATAGTCCATAAACTTTCTTTTCATCTCTTATGTTTTGTGTTTTCGCCTCTCCTGACCACTTGGGTTCCGTACATTCCTATACCATAAATGATTCTTATAGTGTCAAGCACTAACTCTTAAGGTTTGCATCATGAATTCGGGATCATCCACTACAATGCCACTCTTATCACTCTTTTGGCGATTATGAAATACAATTAAGTCTTACTCTCTGCGTGCTTGGTGTTTCCCTAAATTGAAATTGATTAGTCACGGTAAGTGTTAACGTAAACAAGAATAATAATTCTATTTCGTAATGAATAGAGAAGACTATATTCACTATGGTAGAACAGCTAGTTGTGTTTATTGATTGAATTTATGCAGGTATTCGCGATCTTTGAATCTATATAATTATCTAATTTGGATCCGTGATAAGAGAAAAAAATGGTGTCATCTATCTTGCAAATGACAAGCGTGTGATAAAGATGGGTGCCAGCTAGATGGATTTAGAAAAGATGGATTCCGGATATGCATGTTCATCAGATCGATAATTGAAAATATGTCGCATTTCAGGAAACAAACGCAATCCATATTATCCAGTTGCGCTCGCTGCACCTTGCTGCATCAAGATCATAATGATCTTTCTAGTGGTTATAACTTTTACTGCCGATTGCTGATATAAAATATTCTGATATGTGCATAGATTTGCCTCAATAGTATATTTAAGACTTTTGGCTCTTCCTGTATAATAATATACAAGGTGTATCAAAATTATGAAAGATTTCATGGAAAATTTGCTATATATTTAGTATTCGATTTTTTTAAAATTTCTTTCTAAAAATTATCTCTCTAGTTTATTGCTTCCTTCAGTTATCGCTTATAAGACAATCAATAAATTTATTTTAAAATTTCATTAACTAAATCATTTACAATTTTATCATAAGAAGTATATCTGATATTTCATCTACCTAGCTCACCAAACTGATGAATTATATGGTCACATACATAATTAAAGTAGACATATATAAAACAGACATAAATAAGATAGACATGTATCACATACACATATAAAGTAGGCACATATATAATAAAGTATACAACTACAAAAAAGCGTTTTATCTTCTCAGGTCCGTGAAATTTAACACATGAAATCTCTGTAAAAACTAAAGGATGTCTTTTATCGATTGTCATGTTTCCTCTGTGCATTATTCAGATACGAGAAGATAAAAATTGTAGTAAGAGTAAATATTGTGTATAAAATTTGTTCTTCTATTGTGGCAACATTAACTATTATTGATGGAGAGATTTTATATTTCCATCAAGTGATATAAATTCATCTGAAGTTAAACCACAAATTTTGTTTTATTATAATCAAAAGCAATCATAATATCATCATAAGCATCAATCAATCTCAAAACAGAAATTCCAAGCAATTACCAATTAAAAGCAATCACGCCATTCCCTGAATACGAGTGACGTTCTGAGAGTGCCATTTGTAGAATTATCGGGTTGGTATACAGCATCATCAATACGATTACCAAAATACACACTATGAGGTTCAACAAACATCCATATTGTGAGAGTATTTTCTCGGAAAATCGAGGAGAGAATACATCCTCTGTTTTTTAATTATATTGAACCGTATGCTCACTTAGTTCCACAAAAATATATGCCCTGTAATTATGGAGGTACACGACAAAAGTGAAGATTATATTAATTTTTTATACCAATATAGAACGCTCGTTTGTATTGCACTTTGAAAAAAGCCATTTTCAATCATATTTTAAAAATGATTCTCATATTTTGCGATAAATTTAACTTATTTTTACTATATTAACATTCTGTTTGACAGCAACACCAGTACTATATTGAGACGAAATTAGTAATTTTGAATCGCGTTCAGAAGAAATAAATGATATCTGCACTGGCACCCCTTCTCCAAACTTCAGAACCACATCAACAAGACTATGTTTTATCCACGACGTCGTGGCGCGCTAATCCAGCACACATGACGAATCTTCAGTGGCATGAGGTCTGGAACCTGGAGCCTGTTGGCTGTGTGACTCCACCACGGCTCACTTCGAGAGATAAAAATGCAAAAATACACTACTTGGTGAAGGTTTTGTAAAATTTTAATCAATTATAGATTAAGCGGTACTTCAGTGTTTTTTTACAATAACCCGAAAATACTGTTGCGGAAAACTGAATTTAGCTAAGTTTTAAAACTTAAAAAATAATGACCCCCAACTTAAATTATGGCACCAATTGTCACACAAATTTTCTCCGAATTTTGATAGCTTTTTAAAAATATTTTTTACATAACTTTGTTTTAATGGATTGAATTGTTGCCTAAAAATTCAAACCATTTTTATCGTTTCAATAAATCTTTAAACACGCGATTCTTTCCATTTCTTAAAACTAAAAAAAAGAATAACACTGTGATAATATGGGTGTTGACTCAATACGATTGATATTCATATACTCTCAATAAACTAACAGAACAAGTGCAAGGCTGTTAAAATAATTTATCTGTAATATCTGTCACAATTTGATGCTTAAAACTACTTTGTTTAAAGTATCATGCTCATCATTTAGAAGGTATATGACTGAAATACATAAAAGATGTATATTACGTAATAAATAAATGTTATACATAAGATATTTAATTGAAACTAACAAAAAAATTATCTATGAGCCAGTTGGTTGCCGAAGGTGGCTAGTATTAAATAAAAGAAAGAAAACCTCTAGTATTTTTTTTTTTTTCATTTAGCAATAAGATTCGTTTTAAAACTTTCCAATTAATATAAAACTTTTTTCCTTTACTTTTTTATTCCAAATAACAATAAATCCAGCCAAATTAAATCGAAGTTAAAAGCAGCCAGAGCAACCTCCAACATATCCAACATTGTTCTAAGCACCCTAGATGAATTATTCAACACTTTTCATTCCAAAGCGAGAAGAATTATTTTTTTAAAGAATTATACCTTTTTCCGCCTCGGCAACGCCCTGTTTAATATTTAATACGCCTCCCGCTCATTTGTTAAGCGGCGGTTTTGGTCTTTTAAGCTCTCTCTCTCTTAATAGCGAGCACTCTGAAATGCTCTGAGAGAGAAGTTGCAATATTTCTCTCTAAATGAAAGTTTTCCGTCGGTCTTTTAGAGAGAAGGGGGGATTCATTTGAATTCTCACACAAGTTTTTGAAAAGGGAGATTTCTGAATGTTGAGTTAGGCTCGGATTCAATTTTTCAACTGTTTGTGAGGAACTTTTAAACGCTTTGAGGGAATGGATAAATTGAATTAAGTGCATGCATCGCGTTTAGATTTGCCTTGAGATGATGAATTATTAGGAGAAATTACAACAGTTGTAGGGTTAATTCATAGTAGAATATGCTAGGGAATATGTTTAAGAATCCTAATTGCTTGCCTAATGAATGCTGAATTTCTGATTGCATACTTTCCATTTGTCCCTTCTTTATATGCACAGTTGTTTTGGGGTATTTGTCTTGTTATTATTTCGTAATATTTTAAAGAAGCATGTGATATGATTACTTTTCATTCTTTCTAACATTCGTTGTAAAACAAAAGAAATGTTACCAAAGGGTTTATGCTTATTATTCATATAAATTGCCTCTAACTTTTAGCTACTTTTCTCCTTCTCTCTAGAATTGCTTCGAAATTTTAAAAAGTT
The DNA here is from genome assembly GCF_947563725.1 of Argiope bruennichi. NCBI lineage: Eukaryota > Metazoa > Arthropoda > Arachnida > Araneae > Araneidae > Argiope > Argiope bruennichi. The sequence goes on from NC_079158.1 coordinate 55,112,998, forward strand.
GTTTATACATATATATAAAGGGTGTCCCAAAATTAATGCATGATTTGAATTTGCCACCATTCGTGCAGTAAATGTTAACAACCCTATTAAAAACCCATTTCGAAATTATTTTTTATAAATATAGATTTTTTTTAAGTCTTACTGAATTTTATAAATAATTTTTTTGAATTATGTTTATCGATCATAGAGATGAATAAGACAAGAAAAAACATAGCAAACTTTCTATTAAATTTGAATTGCAATCCTTAGATCAAGATTTTGGAAATATAATACCAAATTGGTGAGGGCAGGGAATAACATTGGTAAGTAATTTTTAATTACATTAATTTTCTCCCAATACAATATGGAAAAAAGAAAGTGACATATTTTCTAAAATATATACAGAATGCAATGGCATTCACATCCAATGACATTAATTATAGCATACTTTTAATTATATAAAAATTAATAGTAATAATAATATATATGCATTTTAAATTAATTAATCATAATGAATTAATATGATTCATAATCATAATTAATTAATAATTAAATTAAGTAATCATAATAAATTAATATGATTCGTAATCATAATGAATTAATATGATTCATAATCATAATTAATTAATAATTAAATTAAGTAATCATAATTAATTAATATGATTCGTAATCATAATTAATTAATATGATTCGTAATCATAATTAATTAATAATTAAATTAATTAATCATAATATGTATTTTATTAAATTAATTTTAATTAAATATATATTATGACTATTAATATGGCATACTTTTTATTATATAATATATTATTTGGCTAGGATGTGTGTTCTCAAAGGGAACCACGAATATATGGATGAGAAGTTGCCGAATAAGTAATCAGGTTCTCTCTTCCACAGCAATGATATTAGAAGTTATAACAGATGACGAAATGTAATACCTTCTGGAGAGATTGGTGCAAGGACTCATGATGCCATTTTGTACCTAATCGCAGTCCTCATGTTAGTATACTACTGCAATTCCGTTTATTCAAAATTCAAGCGCATAGGTAGGACGGGAATTAACGTTTATGATTACTATAGATATATAAAATATATCTTTCTTGAAAAAAAATTTAAAAAATAAAAAGAAATTTCCTGGTGATATGCACAATATTTTTCATTGAACTATGAATACGTAGCCATATATCCAAATATTTTTTTAAACATTTCCTCATTATTGTTGTTGAATCTAAATTTTTTATAAACGTTTTTTGACTTGTTGAGTTTATTCATATATATGTTTTGACTCAGTAAAGAGAAACTATTAAATAACTTTATTTTTATGCCTGCTAATATGTTTATTAGTGACAACAATTATTCGGAAATTTGTGGAAATCAAAGAAAAAAGAAAACGTGATATTTATTTTGCCATTTTAGAATAGATAATTTTTTTTAATCACATACCATTTTGTATTTATATTAATTTTATATATAATTCTTAAACTTATCGCTATAAAACATGAAAATTACTCAAATCTCAAAACAAGTGACAACTTATCGATCCAAAAAACAGTTTAAAACTCTTTAAAACAATTTTATTGATGTCAATCGTGAAAGAAAATGCTTGATTGTTTTACACATCAAAAAGTTATTTTTGAATACAATTTATAAGTAGCATTCTAATATTGAACGAAGAAAAAAAAACAGAGAGAACATTTCCAATTTTTTTCCAGCTTTAGTTCCTTGATTATTTTGGAATCGGAGAAAATCTCTCCATAAAAAAAAGTAATCACTTTTTTTTAAATTTAGAATTATTTTATGCCATTCAGAAATATTGTGGTATTCTTATGCTGACTTATACAAAATGCTTGTCGGGAGAACTATTCCGAATGTTTCTGTTTGTTTTTTACTTCACTTAATTGCTAACTTTTTTTTGGATCAAAAATGGTGATATCTTTAAGGAAAACACGGTATTTTTTTAATAATATAGATTAATTATTTATGTAAATCAGACTTTGGTTTCAAAATACAAAGGCAAAATCATTTATGGCTACAAATCATGAACAACATTCATGTGCTTAAGTGTACCAAAAATCAAAGAATCAAAGAATAATCCTGATTTCTTATTCCTGTAACTTGACTCAGATGCTCAGTTTCTTTCGGAACCGAAATGACGCTCCTTTCATAAAGAAATCATCACTAATGTAATTAGCAGGAACACGGACTTAAAGAACCAATTGCTACTGGACAAACCGAAAAGCCGAAGACAAACTAGTAATTGAGTTTCTCCTTAATTCAATTACTCTTTAATGCGCCTCCTGATTAAATTACTCTGCGGAAAAGAAAAATTTAAAAAACAAGGACACAATCAAAATGCATTTCAATTAAATTTCTTGGCAGCAGAAAAATGTCAGAATGTTTAAGGAGAGCTTAACGACAGTTTTTCCTTCTGCTTGTTCTGATTTCTTTTCATTCTTCAACAAATGACAGAACGCTTCGTTAAGCATTCCTCCCTTCTTCTTCTTCATTTTTTTGTAACTTTTTACGGATAATTTATAAGTAATTTTCTTGTTTTTGTGTACTGCAAAAATTCTTAGCTTTAGTTACGTTTATGAATGCCGAGAAGAATTTTTTTTATCTGTCTTGTGAAGTTGTAGTTTTAATTAATTTCTAGAAGTAAAAATTGTTTTTTTTTTCTCTTTGTTCTTTTAATTTGTTTTTAAGTATGAAATTACACTAAGTGTTGTTTTGAGAAGTTTATTCTAACATAAACCGATCCAGCGATTTTGATAAATTGTTTTGAAACTTAATTTCGACTTGAAAGTATTTTGCAAACGTTTATATCTAAATACGGAAGAAACAAATGTTATAGTTAGTTACAATTCTTAACAGCACGTATAGAGATACTAGTGATCAACAGGACTAACAAACATTATGGGGTCGGAAATGCTTGCCAAATGTAAAAGGCTTTGCGCGTGCATAGGCTTCATGAGTATTACTTTAAAGAGTCTTCATTTTAATATTCCACTGCAAGATTCAGTGATCATACTGTCGCAAATGTCCACATTGAACAAAATGTGATTATTAACCATTGACAAAACAATGATGTCAGCAGATCGAAAGTTTAGATAAAAAAATGTATAGTTAATTTGAAAATTATGAAAAACACCTTCAAAGTTGACTCAAAACGCTTGACTGGCACGTTAGCAAAAATCCAGCTTGGAGAGAATGACCACACATATTTTTTCCCAGCCAAAAAAGAATGAGAGTGAGAAATTGAATGTCAAATTAGTTAACTAGTTAATGAACTTTTAAAAATAATAAGATCTTGGTGAATCATCATTTGAAATATCGATATGTGGGGGAGGTAAATTTTTTTCTACATTTCAACTATGTATATTGGGTCTAAATTTTGAATTTGCTGACGTCATCTATAGCGTAATTGCTGCGATCATAGGTTATAATGGTTGTAATTGGTTTTTGCTATGGAATGCTGAAACGAAAAGTCTTCAGGCGTATTCGGAAATCCTGCCCTCACGTAACGCCGCCTACCGTGTCCAGCTGTTTCCCCATCCATTATTGCTGTATGATTCCGATTTGTCTTGGTTGCATCTTATCCTTGCTAGAAGTTTGTAATTCTGCTGCCCAAACATTCTATATACATATATGCATTTACAGACATATTTGTAATCGTTTCCTTTTAAAAAATGCCTAATGGGGAATTAAATGGTGGGGTGATAAGATGCAGACTTTTGTTAAAGGAATGAAAAAATTGCAGTACAAAGCTAGTTGTAAAGTACATAGATGGTGCTAGTATGGGTCTAATGTAACATGTTAGTAGAGTAGTCGAAATATCCGAATTTTTTTTTTTCTTCTGAAAATGCAAACAAGCCATCTACGAAAATAACCAACATTTGGTATCACAGTAAAATTCAATTTATCATATTTTGTTTATATCAAAATGTCATTCATATAAATTATTAAGTAGATACGAAAAAAAGTTAGATTTAAAAAAGAAGGAAATGGCAATAAAAACTTGAAAATAATTTATAATCGAAAAAATTCGAGGGAATTGTTTATTATGTTATACTTTTTATTATTTCTTTTTATGTTGCACACTTATTACAAGTTTTTAGGAATTTATCTTCTACTTCACGTTCTTTAGTTACTTTTCAAGTTTTTTACTGCTTCATATATACCATTCACGGAAAATATATATTTTTTTCCTTTTTTTTAAGCATATATTAGTTTATACAAAAATTAAATTCTTGCAACCAAATATCAAAAATATCTTATGATTTATAAATAGCAGAAGTCCCAATTTATATATCACAGTAACAAGATGAGTTCTCTTTCTTGACTTTTTTCTCTATATAAAGGGAGTGACATTATAATCTAAGGGCATGCATAGAAATCTCTTAACATTCAAATCCTTCACTCCATAAAGTGAGCAGCATTTCTGATAAAAACTATTTGCCTAACTTATCTTTAAAAAGAAATAAATGTTTATATTCTTTTGACAGTAAAACCTGTAAAAGACGGAGAAGTTTGAAAAGCATGTCATTTTAGAAGGATGAAAAAATAAAATGCAAGAAAAACCGCTGTCATTTTTTTTATTTGCTTCAGAAATATAGAATCTTTTTATCTTCCTAAACATTGCCATCTGCTGCCGTTCGATCCATCGAGGAAAAAAGAAGTCCCATTATTTACTTTCCTACCTCAGACGACGATAACGATGAGAATTGTATCTTTAATCGATTCCTTACGTATACCGTTATCTCTCAGATGAAGATACAGAAACATATTTTCCTTCCTTTTCCTCACAAAGGCCCGGAAGGCAGGATGAATCGGGTTCACCAAAGACTATATTGTATTTCGTAGTTCATATTGTTTGATATTCTTGCTCTACTATATCTTGGAGAATAGGAATCTTGATGAAATAAATCACTATTGCCATTGGGTCTGTTATCAAAGCTATTCACAAGATTAACCCAGATTCCTTTAATGCACTCGGAAGTGCTTTGAAAAGAATATCGTTATTACTGAGCATGGTATAGATGGATATCCATTTTAAAAATGTATTTACTGTATTCTCTTAGTAATTAATTCGGCAGATATCATGTCTGAGGATTACCGGATAATCAAAAATGCTATATTGAGAGAAGTCCATATATGAAAAGGGCATTTTAAAAATAAGACTTATGTTTATAGAAAAAAATTACAATATATATATAATTTTAATATTTGTACTAAATATAATAAATTTTACAAAATCTGGTACTGTCCATTGTTCACTTTGCCGCAAAGTCTTTCACATCTAGATGCAATTGCTCGCTTTCTCTCTCACACGCCGCACTTTCCCTTTTGAAAGCAACGTGCTACTAGATAGTGGCGTAGCGAACTGTAGGAAATGAGGTATTGATGCTCAGTGCACTAGTTTTGGAAAGCGCCATGGAAATAAAATGTTAAATACATTTAAGTCTTTTTTTAAAAGTCATATCTGTTGAGATATAGAAAAATCGTTTTATGCCCCTGGTTCCATTTATATTTGCAAACTTACTGATTATGACTGGAGGTGAAAAGATCATATCTTGGACATCTCTTATCATTGCTAAGCCACTTCTACTGGAGTACTCAAATTAGTGAGATGCACAGCTTTGAAGACAATTGCATTTATTACTATTTACATATTTATCTAGAAGACAATGTGAGTTTCATGTCATACATATAAAAATTCCCATGTCTTGATTTAAGAACACTCGGGGGTTGAAGGGAATGAGGTTGCTAATCAGTAAACTTATAGTCCACTTATGACAGTATTATTAAAATAAATATTGGTAGGTAGATTGAAAATTTTGAGGACGGAATGTCGAACTTTATTATTCATACCCTATGTCAATACTACCATATCTTTTTTCAATTCAAAATTTGATCAATTAGTCATAGAATATGATGGCCCTTTATGATTTATTTCCACAGATTTGGCTTATGTTTTGACAATCGTTTTGCCTGTGACGATAAAAGTGATTTTAGCCGAATTTTGTCAGCCCTATAGCAAAATTCTTTCATTTCGACAAGACCAGCAAAGGAAATTTAATGGCATGATGCCAAAAATTATGTTCAAAATAAAAAAAATTCATGCATGGTGATTATATAAGAACGAAGATCATATCAATGTTTGTTGCCATTCTTAGTCAATGACTAAAAATAACTTTAAATACTCACAAAAGCTATTAAAACATTCGTTAGGGATTTTTTCAATACTCGCTGTGTGTTAACTTACTTTTCCTTAATATTTATAACCTGTATTCTTCTTTATGCCTAGAGAATAGCGATCACCATAACCTTTATCAGGTCGGTTTCCCTTGGGCCGATCAATAATAATACGTATAATAATGCCATACGTATTATATAATGTCATATATATCCTTATGAAACTGTCCTTGGAAAAAGTACCTCATTGGTATGACTTGGATTTTGTAGATATTTAAGTGAATATTTAAAATTGTGTCTATATTAGATAATAAAACGGGATGTTAGCTTAGTAGATAGAAAAGGTTAAAAGTAAATGGTAATATTCTTAAAATTTAAAAAAAAGAATGGGCCTCATTACGTCCCTTCCCCACACACACATACACACACTTTGTTCAGTTAACAGTTTACCAATTTAAAGTATACTTATTGCAAAAGGAAGAATTCGGCAAGTGTGTATTCTGGAAAAATACCATTTCATTTTAGCGAATCTGGTCCAAATTTTAACATATTTGCAATTATAATATAAGAGAGCGCATTCAAAATTTTTATCATCAAGCTTATTGTGAATTTGTTCACATATAGAATTCTTCGCCCTTTGAAGAATGAGGTGTAAAATTTGATACATTTCTATAACTAAGAGGAAAATTGTGGTTATCACTGAAAAAATTAGCGTGGAAATCAAATTGGCATCACTGAATAAGTATTTTTTCTTCACTAAAAAAATCAAAAATTTCATTCTGAGTGATTTTTTATTTGATCCTGTAATCTTTTTTCCTACATAATTTCCTTTCCTCATTTCAGCTATCCGGGTGCTTCTGCGAGGCAAAGCTCACGCTGAGTGGAAAGTGGTGGTCAGTGGAGACCGGAGAACAGTTAAAGATGATCACGTCTTCATCGACGACAGAGCGGTCATTTGGGGGAAAGGTAAGCATGCCAAGTATTCGTTTGAAACACAAAGCGACAATTTATTAGAATACTTAATTGTGTAAAAAATGTTTTCATGGATTCTTTTTTGTTCTTTTTTTTTTTACAATGTGTAACTCGTTATATAAAAAAATTGAAGCAAACATGAAAAATCGTATTAATTAGGAAAAAATGTTGATACGAACTTGAATTGACAAATATTCAACTATGAAAATTGTACCCTATGCAAGAACAAGTAAATAATGGTTATGATATACTCTATACTCTATTTACTTGTTATTTAATAACAAGTAAACAGTGAGAAAGTTTAGATTTGAGCGATGTAAAGGGAAGATCTGTTAGTAGTTCCTAAATACCGATGTCTAATCTGAGGAAAAATGATTTTGATAACATGAACTAAAATTGTTTCATGAATATGTAGAGCTGTTGCCTAGAATAATATCTACCACCATCAAAGCCAGAGCTTATTCAACTTTATTGGTATTTTACATTAAGTGCTTTTAATATTTTGGTTACACATTGTAAATATAGTGATCAAATAAAAACATTATTAATAACGACAAAAGTATAGCATAAACATAAAAAGGTAGATAATTGCATTTAATAAAAGTGCCAGATTAAATTCTAAAATAAGGTTCAGGTTGCTGGTTAGGCAAGAGTGCTTTGGTTTGAAGATAATAAAAAAAATCAATAAAATAAAATAAAATTCAGAGATAATAAAATAAGCTAATAATTAAATACGTTTGGAAAAATGAATAAACAGTAAAGAAAAAGAATTCAAACATTTTTTTTACTATAATCTCTTGTGTTGATTCATTCATATTGTTGGTTTTAGGCTGATCTCACTGTAATTATAGAAACAGTTTTGAAAGGGAACAGAAATTAAGTCTTTAAAATCAATTTCTTCAAAAATTAATTTTTGAAAAGTTAAGCTTAACTCATATTTCATTTAAAATGAATATTTACTCACGAGAAAAATAGAATTATTAGATATATTTCATTCGAATTTCGAATATTTTTTTCATTGCGGAACAACGATTGGGAAAGACAGATTGTATTAACTAACACGAAAACTCTTGTCGCTATATACATATTGCAGAAGTTGGGAAGGACAATTATCTTTTACTTTGTTTTTATTAATAACTGCCTTTTTAAAAAAATTAAATCCAGTTAATATTTTTATAATAATTTTTTACGGGAAATATAATTTTATGCTAAAAGATTTTTTCAATTCGAGATTGTCCCGCTTTCTTAAAAATGCCTATTGACCAGATTTTAAATAAAGAACTTTTTGAAATTCAGTTCCAATGAACTTTTTTCAAACTGTCCAATAAATCAATAATTACAAAATATAAAAAAATTTAGAAAATGTAAATTAGAGATTCTTAATTTTTTAAAAATATTTTAGCGCATAAATAAAAATAAAAAATATATATATATTTACCATCAGTACATAAAGTTCCTCAGAGAGAACTATAACGCTGTTTTAAAATCTAGCGATTCAGTTAGAATTTTTATGTGCGCGAATTATAAATGTGAATATTAATAAATAATAATTAGTTTTTATTATCTAAGCTTGCATTATTTTATCCTGAACACAACCCGGAAGTGTTTATGAATGGATAGAGCTAAGTTATTTCCTTCTTATCTCCAAAATTTTTTTTCCTTTATTTTGTATTTGGCAATGCATCTTTTTTCTGTTAGTATATTACCATTTGATTCAATCTTATTTTAATGATAAGTTTCTATTTGAATGTTAGTGAGTATTAAGTAGCTATAAGATCACAAACCTTACATTTTGTTAACATTTTTTTTTATGTTAGATTATAGCAAAAGTTAATAAGCTGAGGTGTGACGATTCATAATATTCTCACTTTAAGTTGAAAATTATTCCTTATATTTTCTTTTAACATGATTTTAATATCACATCTGGCATTATATTTCTGCAGAAACAAGAATCTCAAAGTTTTCGGAATCGAATTTTTCTGGAGATCGATTAATTTTTTATGATAATTCTGAAATAATTTTTAATATCTCAAACCCTTTCTTATAAATTATTAATTTTATTTTTCCTTCCATCATAGTAAATTTATTTCCCAATTCTTATATTTTGGAGAATTCCTTATTTAAAGAAATTCAGCTAAGTCTGTGTCATCTGTCTATCTGTTAGAGTATCCCAATTTTTTTCAAACAGATTTTAGTAGTTAGTTTTGATTTGAGTGTTGTGAACTACTACATATACTACAAATAATATTTTTTTTCATTTCTTAAACATTGTATCAATGTGAATAAAATGTAAAGCATCAATTTCTTAATAAATCATCTTTTGTTGCACTTAGTCTTCTAATAATTATTAAAAAATACAGCCTGCATCCATCATTATCTCTTCATTTCTTCAAGATGTCTCATGCAAAAAACAGATTTACTTCAGTGACACATAAGCCACATTCAAAAATGGACATTTTTCTCTTCAATTTGCTGTAAAGAAAAGAATGCAAAGAAACGAAAAAAGACATTATTGAGAGAGCAACTAGAAATGGGAGTTCGATCTTTTTCCTGCCTTACGTTGTCCTGAGCCATGAAAACGATTTTCGATAGTTTTGTCTTGCGTTGCCACTCTGTTGTCACTCATAATATTTTTCAAGTTTATGTACATAAAAAAGAAAATACGATAGGGAAAAAAGATTGCGAAGCTTTAAACAAAGAAGTACCGATATATTTTGACATTTTCTTAAAAGAACAGATAGTTCTGGCATTGACAAAAGCAATTGAAAGCAGTTTTTTTATCGGGTTTTTAAAATGTTTTCTTTTTAATTTGTTTCGTAAAATTTCGATGAGAGTAAAAATAAATCTTTGAAGAATTCTTTCTGTCAATAGTTAGAGATGTTAAAATTTATTCACAGTGAATGATTTTTTTTATTTTACTTTATTTATTTATTGCTTTTTCTGTTCTAAAAATTTTTAGGCTACTTTTACTGATTAAATATTTTATGATTTACAGATTCGTAGAATAGGTCTTAGGATTTTTTTAACTTTAAAAATTCTTTTATCCGTGGGAACATTAAAGAATATTGAAAACAATATAAGCAAATTAACCTTTAAACTTAAAAATAAAATTTATGAATTACATTTTGTAATTACAATCTAAGAATTTAAAAAAAAAGTAATTTTGTTCCGCATACAATTGAAATCAGAGACCTCAAGTCACCATTTCATTTGCATGTTATGTAATGAATTTTTAGCAATTTTTTTAACCTTTTTTTTCAGTTTTTATTTTGGGTTTCTCAAAGAGCTTTCTATAATTCTTCTATAATTTTTTGTCACTTTTTTTTTCTTATTTAAGATAAATCTTTATAAATTTTCTAGTCACCTTTGTCGACCGATTGGTTAGCTAGGATTATTGGTAATATTTAATTGCAATTAAATCATTTAATCATAAATTGTACATAGTTCACTCTCAAATTAATTTTCAAGTATCAAATTGAGATAAACATTTAAGCATGCTATTATAATAACCTTACACCTCTTCTGCTTCTTAAGCACATGAATCCAAAAAGTGGAATAAAGTTCCAAGACATTGTATCCACCCTTAAAACCGAACTGTCTGCGTAATCAATTTTCTAATCACACATTATCTTTCTCCCACTTACTGATACACACACACACATAAATTTCTTTTTATAAGTATAGGATTTTAATAATTTTAATCATTACTCTGATTTTATTTTCTTATACTTCGTGTAAACTGCGCTACTTTCAACAATGGATGAACTACAATGAAGCGATTAAAAATTCGAAGAAATTATGAAAACAATTTGAATAGCACTGAAGCAATGAAATCTATTGTGAAAAATAATACCAAAAAAATATTTTTAAAAGCATGCAAAATTCAAGAAAAAGTTTCAGAGAAAGTAAATTGGTATCATTAAAAAATATTCTTTTTTTTTTAATTTGAAACGGTGTAAAAATAATTTTTGCAATGATATCTTCGGAAGTAAATGTGGAAAAACTCCAAGATCTAGCTCAATTTTTAATTATTCTAAAATTTCAATAAAAAATCGCTTTGAAGTTCATATACTCATTTTCTAAAATATATTTTGTCGAATTCGATAGCTCTCGATCGAATGATGAATCTTGTTGGGGCTTTCTTTTACAAATTTAAATTAAATTATCTTAAAAGCAAATAATACAATATTCTGATTGTCGAGTAACTCTAGATTATATAAATTATATCAGAGAAAATTAAATTATCTCTATTCAAAGAACTTTAGGAATTAACATAAAAACGACTCGTATATTTTTATGGATTTAGAAAATCAAGACACAAATTTAGGCAAAAATACTATAGCAAAAATTAAGGCTAAGAGAAAGCATCCAGATGGTCCTTAATATTATTATTATTCATTCATAAATTATCTCTATTCAAAGAACTTTAGGAATTAACATAAAAACGACTCGTATATTTTTATGGATTTAGAAAATCAAGACACAAATTTAGGCAAAAATACTATAGCAAAAATTAAGGCTAAGAGAAAGCATCCAGATGGTCCTTAATATTATTATTATTCATTCTTCATCTTATACTAAAATAATCTTTAGTGTTGAATGATGAATTGTATGTAATGAATGATGGATTGTACCTAAATATTCATTATTGCGTATTAACGGCAAGATATGAAAAACAGATTTTCTGAGATTGTAATAGGAGATTTAGGGATTTTGCGGCCCTAGACAACACGCATTTTGAGATAATTATTTTTTAATATCTTTGCTGATTAATTTTGCATTTCAACACATTTCTAACTTAATCAACATGTGAATGATTTATTTTACTTAATCTTTGTATTTTAATAACTTTGTGGCAATACGATTTAGTTATTTATATGCATATCGCTTAAAAAATGGCTAAACATCTTGAAAGATTAACCATAGTTTTAAGTTAAAATTTTCTTACTTGAATATAAGCATTATTAAGAAAGATAATATAAGAATAATAAATTTCAGACAAACATAGCTTTAAAAACTATTCTTTTGCATGGCCTGACAAGATGTATATAAAACAACTAATTAATGACTAATTAAAATTTTAAAATTCCGAAATATAATAAAAATCAATTACTTTAATGAATGATTTTAATAATTCATTCTAATAATTTAACAAAATTTGAATCTTTTACACACAAAAGTTTCTTTTCTTTACTTTTTTAATGTTTTTTACAGCTATTTATTTCTTCTAATATTAATTATGAGCTCTTTTCCAGCGTACCGGTGTAATGTCACTTTAGCACCTAATCATCATCAGAATATACATACAAACATATATATATGTTATGGTCAATGTGAATAATCGGTCATTATTAATACTAACCGGTTTGGTAATTATTAATAATGACTGGTTAGTATTAATAACAACTGATTATCCATATTGATCGTAACATATAAAAATACAAAAATATAAATCTCTCTACAAACAAATGAAGGAGAAATTATAAGAAAATAGTTGAGGATCGTTTATCATGCCATATATTTTACACCTTCACAATAAATTATTCAATAAAAACAACTGAATTCATTTATATATAACAATTAGTAAGCAAGAGAGAGAGAGAGAGTGAGAAACCACAGCAATAAAAGAATTTCTATATACATTAGTGTGACTTTCTCTTTAATTTTTCCGAATAGTCATATCTAAACTTTTGCTAATTCAGACACCATCAAATAAAGATTGAATTCAAGCGTATCAATCGATTTTAAATAAATTGGAATTATATTCTAAACTCTTTAATGCAGCGTAAATATAGACTTTTTGCAATGACAATAATTTCAGAAATTCTTTCTTTACGATTTTTTTCAAAGGTTCGTTTCTGTTTTTGCAGAGAAACTCGAAGGCAACATGCCTATTCTACCTCGAGGCCGGCATTCCTTCCCGTTCCGGTTCCAGTTACCAGAAAGTGCCCTTGCCTGCAGTTTCGAATCTCGCTCCTGCACCGTCCGCTACTACGTCAAGGTGACCGTGGACATTCCATACGCCTCCCCGCCACAAGGGATGAAGTACTTCACCATCATAGGACCTCATATAGACTGCATGGACGAACAGTACCTGGTGAGTGCAAATACTGCTTCTGACTTTTCCATTTCTCAGGATCTGATTACCTTTTCTCCCAACTTTCAATCTGAAGTTCCATTTTGGTATTGCTTCTTTGAAGTTTAAAAAAATTTTAACTAATTTTCTGCATCGTGATCTTCATATTTTTTCCTCACTATTGTTGCAGTTTAAGTCTACTCTACAGGAGATATAGTAAAGTCACTTTTCAACTCCTTATTTTGTTACCACTTTAAATGTTATCCTAATCAAATCTGTGTTGGAAGAAGTTTATATGAGGTTTATTACCGGCGCTTTCGGACAGTAAGATTTCCTTTCAATTATGGAAAGTTTGGAGACCATATAACGGTGCCACAATGTAAAAATGGAACTGAATTTAATCATTCGTGTCGTTATAACATAAGATTATATCCTTCTTCAAGAAACCTCTCTCTTTTGAACTTTTTTTAAATGTTATTTTAAAGAACAAAAGCATAACACCACAATAACGGAAATCCGATGATGGCATTTGCTGACATTTCCTCAGCCATGCCACAAAATGTGCGATAGAAAATTTAATTTTTAAATATGATAGATGGAGAGTTAAGCTCGAAACGTGAATACATCTATAGACAAAGTGTAGCTTATTTTGAAAAAGCTAGAAATGAAAGATTAAAAGATTTTGTATCGCATGTTGTATTGCACTCTTTTAGTAATCATTTTCACAGGATGGCTTTTAATACTTAATTAAAGAATTAGAGATCAGCAAACTAACTCCTGACTTTTCCGCTAGGGAACTCTATAAACCATATCACCGAAAATCGCAAAATCGCTTTACAATTGTTAGACACTACTTTTATTATTATAATCGGAGTACTGCTGAAGTTAAATAAATAAAGGTGTGTTCACTCGAGATCAATTATTGCGCGCAATTATTGTAATCTTGCTGTTGTCTGGGGTTGTCATTATGTGAACAATTGATACAACGTGACTGAGACAATGGCAAATAGTTGTTTTGATGAAACAACTCTTTGCTATTGTTCATTTGGGGCCATGTGATCATTCCAAGATAGCTATGGCCTTCTACTGCACAGCAATAGTTGGTTTCGTGTAAATGCTTCTTAAAAAGGATTTTACAGGATACTTGTACACATGCAATAATTCTTTAGTGCACCAAACTGAATTCTTATTGAGACCTGAAAAATTCTGTAAGAATTATTTGATTCATTAGATATCTATATTCTGACGCCATACTACGTGAAGCTGTGGTTGAAATTATAACTTTCCTGGCAGAGTTACTATACTCACGATCCAGACAGGACACGAAATTATGAATTTTAAGTTTTATTAGGATTTGATGGAGTGCTAATGAGAAAATCATTTAAAATATTCATCATTACAATCAATGATTTAATTCCATAGAGGCCGAAAAAACTTTCGACTCATCATTATTTCCCACAGCCTTTGCTTATATTTTCTATACAAAAATATTTTTAATAGCTTTTTACTTGCATTTTTAACGCATTCTGTATATTATTTTGATAAATCGTTCTTTCGAATTTGCCTTTGTTCATACTTGTTTTTCTATTGATTGTACGTTTCAAAATGATAATGATCGTAAAGATAAACGGGGGACTAAATATTTAATCTTCTTTAAGTATTATTGTAGCGAACGTTTAAGTGAGAAATCGGTTGTTGCAAAATGGATTCAGAGCATGGTTGCCCACTGCACGCGAATAACTGAACATATTTCGGATCTGAGATTTGCATGTTTATTTTAGTCTAACTTTTTTTCAACTGAATTTGAAGTAAATCATTCAAATTTTGAAGGACAAGGCATTTAAATGCATTTCTGTAGTTCTTAAATTTATTTTTTGACTTTTTAATAAAACAAAAGATAAGATTCAAATAAATACATTTATTCACTTCTTTTACGGCCTAACCGGTTATGCAAATTTTATCCTGGTTGGCCAGTTTCTTTTCAAACAAAAGGATGTAGGATGTGAAACGAGTTATCACCAAGGACATCCTTCCTTATCATCCTACTCCTCTTTGTAAACAGAAAACGACACTCCAGTGTAGATTTTTAATGCCGGTTGGGCCGGGTCAGTAGTAAAGAGGCTAAACGCATTAAATGTTTTGTATTCATTAACACCTCCAACCTTTATCTATTCACCTTCTAAATACTTAAGGTTGCGGTAGTTTCACAGAAAATGCTTGAGACGCAAAGGTTACAAGCCCTATTTTACTAACCATCTACCATACAATACCATTACTAACCATCTACCATCTACCATACAATACCATTACTAACCATCGACCATCTATCATGGATGTGTATGTGCCGCACAATATATCATTTAAACTTATCTACTTGTAAATAGGATAATTAGGAGACGCATTGATGATAATTGATTAAAGATGAATTCGGTAATCAAGTTTTTATACTAAACTTATAGTTCTATAATAAATTCTAGACAAAATCTATCAAAGAGAATCTTATCGAAATGTTCCGGGTGAATGATCTTCCTGGAATTGCAGGACATCATTTTAATTAGGAATCCATCAAATATATATCAATAGTCTACATTTATATTAAAATTAACTAAGAAAAATAGAAAGCATGATGAGGGAAATTTAGCTCTTGATCTTTATTTAAACTGTAGATTTACTTCAAATTTTAGATTTAATTTTCCAATGAGAGAAATTCAAACTATTTCTTCTTCAATATACTGCAAGTTAAACATAAAACCATCCACATTATGTAATAATACAAAGTTAGGAAATTCCATTATTTTAAAAATAATTATTACGTATTATGTATATATATCCTGATATATAACGGATTTAAAAGGGTTCGAATTATATAATTAGATACAATTTTCAATGAAAAAAAATTAAATCTTTAAAAAAGTAGTTGGTTCCTAATTGCATATATATGTTTTTATATATATGCTGTCCAAATGCAATTGGAAAAAACACATCGACTCCTTAAAAGAACTCGGAACTTTTCTGCTCTCCTCGCTAGAATCCCTCTCTCCTTTTTTTTTTTTTTTTTTTGTTCGCCTCAGTTTTCTTGAGTTTCCGAGAGGTGGTTGAGGGGAGGAGAGGTGCATGCTTGGATTTGTTTGTGCATTGTTGCTAGCGAAGAGAACACGAAAAAGAAATATTTCAGCTCAGAAAAGTGCCCACAGAAGGATGGGTAGAAAACAGAAACTGGATGGGAGAAGAAATTGTGGGGTGGGCCGAAACATCCCTACCTTCCCAACTCCCATCCCTGCAGATAAAAATAGCGGCAACACCTATCCCGAAGCAATATATTTCCGCTTCCATCCTTTCGGAACCAGGTAGCTATAGCAACAGGACAAGATCGAGCGCAAACAAAGTGTTGTTGTAGAACATGGCCCACACACGCTCTCGCAATTGCTCTTTTTTCTGGAGTTATGGTGATGATTCGTATCGCGAAATGTTTGTCTTGGATTCCGCGGAAAAATTTATCACCCCCGCTTAGAAATTACAGGAAAACGTTCCCTTCCTGCCTTTTTATTCGAGAAAACCGGAATTGTTCTCCCAAAATTGTTGCCTTTTTAAATGTTGGGCAGGGAATGGTATGCAAATTGGGCTGTTATCTATTGCTTACAGAAGAACTGGATGGAACTTTTTCCATTTGGTTAATGGTCTTGCGAGAATGGAAATGCCTTTTCGGTTTTTCTGGTAACTGTGGATGTCTACGTGGTGAATTTATAAATATCCAGTCTCAAATGAATAATATTGGCATGATCAAAAGTCCCGATTTAAGTCGGATAGTTCTATTTTTTGGTTCTTTGTCCCAAATTTATCTTGGATTTGAGCTGAATGTCTCTAATTATTCCGAGCTTTACTCTCAAATAAACTCTTCACGTTAAACGATAAAAAAAAAAACTTTTGAATATAAAGCGACTCAGGTGTACAAAGAAACTTTAAAAATCAATCACACTCAAAGACATGTAGATACAAAGAAGGACTTTACAGAAAAAATATGAAAATGGAACTATTATCTGAACAAAATTAATTGACAGCAGCTAACAATTCAAAACCAACAGACGATTTTGTAGCTATAAGAATGGCACATTACTTAGGATAAGATATTATTCTTTATAAAAGAGCAACGATTTAGTTCATTATGTCGTCATCCATTTAGAAGCTCAGTTGCCAATTGAGAGACGGACTGCGGTGGCCTGGTGGTAAGGTCTCGGCTTCAGAACCGGAGGGTTTCAGGTTCGTGACCCGATTCCACCGAAGAACAGTCGTGTAAGGGGGTCTTTTGCACGTTGAATCCGTCATGACCTAACGTCCTACCGCTGGTGTGGAGAGGGGGTGCCAGCTCATGTGTCGTCCTCTTCATCTGACCGTGGTTCAAAATGACGAGGTCCGTCCCGAAATAGCCCTAGTGTTGCTTCAAACGGGACGTTAATGTAATCAAACCAAACCAAGAGCCGATTGAGAGACTATGCTTTTGCACATCAGTATCAGAAATTTCTATTCATCACGCTCTGCATTCTGTAGATATAAATAAATTTAATAATTTTTACCGTTCTCAGTTACTTTGTACATGGACTATGGCCACATTATCTTAACACTCAACAGTCGTATTCTATTCTCAGACACAAAAGGATTTTTACAGTTCCAGTCATATGTCTACTCTCAATCGTCAGAGCATTTTTTACCGTTTTATTTGCACGTCAGCCGTCAAAGCTTTTTTTCCTTCCTTTTCATATGCCTACTCTTATCCGTCAATGTCTCTTTTACCCGCTCAAGTCGTACATGTATTCTTGGATATTAAAGTTTTTTTACCATTCTAATTGTATGGCTACTTTCAGCCACGAAAGTGACTTTATTGTTCTATTCAAATGTTACTTTCAGCTTCCAAAGTCTCTTTGCTATTCCATTCGCATATCACTTTCAGCTTCCAAAGTGTCTTTACCGTTCCATTCGTATGTTACTTTCAGCCTCACAAGTGTCTTTACTTTCCATTCATATATCACTTTCAGCTTCCACAGTGTCTTTAACATTCCATTCATGTTTCTTTCAGCCACTAAATCTTTTAATTTTTTAGTTTAACAATCGTATATTTACTCTTTTTATCTTTCCATTCATATATCATCTGTCAAAACTTTTTTTACAGTTCCATTCTAATGTATACTCTCACCCACCAAAGTGTTCTTTACCATTCATTTGTATGTCTGTTTTCTGCCACCATAGCAAAGAATCATACTCATGATAAGTGTTATTAAGCTGAGAAACTTCGAAGATGCATAGAATTCTGAATAATATTTTATAAATTACATTTAAGTTTATTACATATTTTCCTTTCTCAAAAATGCTAAAAATAATACTGTAAAATTCCAAAAATGGAAGAAAACGAAAAAGGTGTATTTTATTACCGAAAGAAGTGTATTTTGAAACTAAAAGCAACCCTGATCAGATACATATTGACTCTTTAAACGCTGACTTTAAAACTAAAAAATGATAATAACAGTTTTGAAAATATTTATACTGTGATTATGATAATGATTTAATATAAATGAAGCGATGAGTGACACAATTAGAAATTTCTTGTGATGATGAAATAGAAGAAAATGAGAATAGGGGAAATCTATAAATCCGAACAGCATTACACCTAAGTATAAACTTAATACGACCTAGGATTCATTCGCATTGGCATTAACTCCTTTAGATATTGCCATTATAACTCATTTAAACTTCCGTTAATTTCCATTATATATAAACTTACCCACTCTGGTTATATAATGTTGATGTCAATAATCAATTGTTGAGTCAGTTGATCTTTGACGTCAACATTAAATCAGCAAATTTCGGTCTCTAGGCCTTTGCCCAGCTTTATTCCATTCTTGCCCGTCTCATTGCACCCTATACACATGCCCAGCACCTCTCTTTATTTTGAATTAAAGAAAGTTATTGAAAAAAGAAACATTAGGAAATGTGGAATGGAAATTTAGATGATATGTATAATCAGAAATGTATTGAAATGTATGACGTTCGATGTAATGTTTCTCATCGTCATCTGAACCTTATTCATGGGCTGGTTCCAGTAGTATGACATCATTTTGCAAAGAAAAACCGTTTTGGTGGAGACATGAAATTTGGCATGTTTTGTGTCTAAATTTGTCGTAAAATAGAGAGGATCTCTTTAGTCCCTTTCTCATTTACAGACAGGATCCGAAATTTCATACTCATCTATAATTAGGCAAGAATCATGTTAATTTGACTGCTTGTTTAGATTTATGACGCAAGATTCAGCTTTGCCTATGCCATGCCAAACATATAATTAAAACATGAACTACCAATAGATTCCGATGACTTTTTTAATGTTTGAACAATGAATAGTTCAATGGTTAAAATCAAAGATAAAAAGTATAATTTGAAACTGATAAAAATACATAAAATTTAATTGGATAATCAATTATTATGACCTAAAGAAACCTATTGTGAAGATGTCAAAAGTATAATGATAATCTAAGTGAATAATATTGCTGAAGTGTACTGGGTGTCTGATCTTATCGTGATCCAACAGATATTCGGCGTCTTCCATATCTGATGTCATCCTAAATTAATTACTCATGATGTCATCCTTCTTTGTTAGGCGTGTGTAAAAGTACATTGATACAATATCAAAGTTGGTTTTACAAGAGTGTTTCTTTTTTTCGAATTATTAGACTAATCTATTATAGTTTCTTTCTAATTTTATTGGAAATGTTTACCTGAATGGAATAAAGATTTTTAACTTAAAATAAAGCAGAATTTAAATTTGGAATCTTCCGAATTTAAGAATCCAAATTCAGACTCTCGACGAGATAAAACTGATATCGTAACTATAATTTTATTAAAAATTAAAGCAGCAAAATTGGCAATATTCGTTTTACTGATATAAATGTGGATTAGGAGGCAAATTATAGATGGAAGCTCTACCATGTTGCAATTAGAAAACAAGTGCTTACTTTTAGATACCATCAAAAAATATATTTTAGCTAAAGGTTTTAAAATAGCAAAATATATTATCATATCCACAGAGAGAAACTTGTTCGTATACAGTTCATAATACTATAATTACAATTTACTATTAATAAAATAATTTAAGGAAAAGATGAGGCACGTTTTCATTACTAAGCCTAAATTCCTGAGATTACACAGCTCCACATAGACGCTGTTTTACTAATAATAAAAATTGAAATTACATAGTTTTGTATCGTATGTAAGAAATGAAAGGAAAAAGAAAAAATGATGTAGTATGTAAATATCATATTTGGACTCATACTTTTTGTGTTAATGTGAAAGTGAGAATGTAAAAGTACTTCTGTTTTAATCTCTGCCTTATCTCGAGAAAATAATATCTCCTTAACTGAAGCGATAACAGAACTTACTGTGCTGTTTTCTTATATTTTTAAAATATTTTTTAATTAATTACATTGTTTTGAAGACAAATGAACCACAAAAATAATCACTGCATTTTTTTTTTTTATTGAAATAACTTTTCTGTCAATGTATATTAAGAAATAATCAAATTGTCCTAATTCGGCAATCATCTCTTAGTTTTGAAAAAGTTACATTAACGTTGACTGGTTGTTTGTTACGTTATGGAGCTTTTTCCTCCTTGTAACAGTCACTTATTAAAGATCATACCCAATCAACTGGAAGATAAATTTGTACTGCAATTTGATACATATCTACAGTTCTAGTTTTTATACTAGAACTGTAAATTTCTATTAAAATTCAACATGAATATACAATTTTAATGTACAGATCATAAATCAAATTTAATATAATAAGCTTATTCTATTTTTGTATTATAAGAATCAGAAATAGACAGAATTTCGAAAATGCTTTTTTTTTTTTCAGATGATCTAAAATGTAATTACATGTCAATAGCCCAACATAGAATTTTTTTCGATTACAAAAAATTTTTTAGTTTAATTTTTATATTAGAAAGTATAAAAAGAAGTGATGCTTCACAAACTTACTATAAACTTTGTGATAATAGAGAATAAACTTGTTTTCAAAGATTCGGTCAATCGAATGACGAGGGCGTACTCTTAATTCCTTCTTTTTAATCTAAAACGACATCCAAGACTGCCTTTCCTTCGCTCTCAATCAAAACCCGGTCAGGAAACTCCCGCTTTTAGCTCCTTCACTCCATCTCCGGGTCCACTCAATATGTCTTCCTGGCCTGTCAAAATATTTCCCACTTTAATATACCGGCCTCCGTTCTTCATCCTCCGAGCTTTCCATTTCGCTTCCTTTGGTCGCAGAGACTTAAAAAGGATTGAATTGGTGACATTTTTTAACTGATAATGATATGCTATTTTCAAAAAGTTAATAAAATTAAAGTTTCAGTTAATATAGTATTAATTTAAAATGGAAAAAAGTGACATCTGTTAAAAAATCTGTTATATATAGCCGTGACATCTGTTAAAAATAGGCGTGTCTTAGAAGAAATTAGCAAACCTCTTTATATATCAGTCAAAGAGAGTGATTTCCTCTCAGAATCTTCTTATTCCCCAAAATATTCAGACAATATAGAGATCTTTGGGTTTAGATTCGACAGATAGCGCAGAGAAACGAGAACATATTATGTTTTGGTTGCGTTTAGCTAGCTATATTAATTTTACATTTTGAAGCAACATAAAAAGGCTCTTGTAATTTAAAACCATAGTCAGATGACAAGGACGTCACCTGAGTTGACATCCCTCTTTCCAAATTCCCTCATTACAAACCAACGGACCGCATTGATTTATGGAGTCATATTTAACGTGCTCCAGATCAATAGGCACTGCAACTTTTAAGAATGGATTTTTTTTCCCCTGCTGATTGATTAGGTCCATTTTTTTTTATTATTATTTATCTATAATTTTGATGTCAAGTTTAGGTATAAAATTTTGTTGGGATTTTAAGCTATCATGTTTATATACACAAGGAACGCAAATAAATGAATTTTTATTTACCGGGATTTTTGCAAACTAATCTGCAGTTTTAATATATATAATCTTGGTGCAAAGATCAAAGGTTTTTATGCATTTTTGGACTATTGAAATTCTATTCACACGAATAAACAAACTGACATATGCTAACCCGATAATCGATAAGATTTGATTTAAACTTGCAAATCTTAAAGGGGGGGAAACTATATGCTCGCTTTCACATACCTACTCTTGAATTATTCTGTGACGTTATATACGTTAAGTTTTCATTTTCACGATAGCATTTAAATCTTAAAGGACATATTAGCATTTTAATACTGCATTTCTTCTCAAAAACGTATGAATAATAACAAAAACGTTTAAAAATTATGAAAGCGATTTTTTTTCAAAGATTATAGATAGTTTTTGTAATAGAATAATACAGAATTTAATTCATACCGTTATAAACATTTCATAAAACACAATAATGCCATGTTAAAACGAAAAATATTTTTTACTAAGAGCCACCATTGAAAATATTGTGAACAAATTTTCCTTCAACTCAATTTTTTTATTTATGTCTTTTTATTTTCTTTCATGAAATATTTGTTACCATCTATTTTCCAGGATGTGTGTGTTATAATAAATCAGAAATTGAAATCTTAAACTGTAGAGAAGTTAAATTCAGAAATAATTCTTCTTTTTATGTAAACTTCTGTCAGCTCGTGAGAAGTTACAGCTTTCTTTGCAATTATTACAAATATAAACACCAAAAAAAAATTTTTTTTAACTCGATGCTTTTTAAAAAGTTAAAAATGCATAAAAATATGTTGGTGAACAATTCAGGATTTAATTGTAATTATAAACATCCAATAAAGCATATTTGGTCTTTTTATATTATAAAAATATTTTCAGCCAAGAAACACCATTGAAAATTTGTGAAAAGATTTATCATTAACTTAATCTCAAAACTCATTTTTTTCTTTATATTTATTTTCACTCTTTTCTCAAATGTTTTGATTTCCGTTTATTTTGTTGAAAGAATAAAAATTAAAAAAATATTTTTCATAAAAAATATGGGTTCGAAATAGTAAAGAAACATGACTCGGAAATAGAATTTATCTTTACAAAATGCAACAATTTGTACGAAGTCAACTTCACTGTATTTACTAGTTGATACCCGTAACTTCATCCTCGGTCAAGGTCTGGTTTTCCAGATAATTATATTTCATGACTTCCCAATATTTCTGGCATGCAGTTTATAGAAATCGAAAATCGAATTTCTGATTTAGATGTATTTTTTCTAACCGATTGCAAATAAAATGTTACACCAAATTACAACAACAATCACAAAATCGCATACCAAATTTCATATATTACGTTATTGCTTTTTAGAGTTATTGCTTTTACATGGTTTTGACAGTACTGACCAACAGACGGTCAACCTCTTTACAGATGTGGCTTCAAATTTGATAAGTATCTACACTTTAGATATTAAATCTGTGCACCAAATTTTATCTATCTAACTCTCTTCGTTTTGTAATTCAAACAGACTTCCTCTAAAATATGATGGAAATCCACAAATTTATTGTAAAGATCATATACTTAATTTCATCTATGTAGCTCAAAGTATTTTTGACTTAAAGTGTTCAAAGACAAACTAAAAGACCAACAGACAGACGTAACGCCAAAAATGTGTTTTTCGAACTCATGGAGATCTGAAACGGAGAAATTAGTCAACATTTCGAGTTCGAATAGCGACGATTACATTATTTTCTTTATAAATTGTATATGAAAAAGTACGAGCGATCTTATTTAAAAATTATTAATGTACTTTATACAAAATAATAAGACATTTAATTGTAAGCTTTCATAAATACTCATACTCATATTTCCGCTTTTGAAGATAGGAAATATTTTTAAACATGAAGTTACTGTTAAAAATATTGTGAAAAGATTTACCGTCAACTTACTTTCAGCACTTATCTTTATCTCTATTTTCTTTCTTATTTGAAATATTTTAGTTTCCACTTATTTTCTAGAAAGAATGAAAATAAAAATAAAATCCCAGCTATAATAAATCAGAAATCGAAATCTAAAATAGTGGAGAAATATGATTCGGAAATAGAACTTCTCTTTACGTAATCCAACAATTTGAGAGAAGTCACGGCCTGTTTTATGTTATTATTATGGCTATTATTTCACACGAGCGGACGGATTGACACTGAGACGAACGGTAGGGCGCCTTGTGACGCTGGCGCCGTGCACAATTAGATGGGAAGGCCCAAGAGACCGACCTGTCCCCAAAAAGTAAAAAGGAAGAGGAGAAAAAAGCTGCAGTCGCCATGACAACCGCTAGCAGCCGCCATCTTGTTTCATCACCAATAATCATGGAACTACAGGAGATGCGGCCACCACTGTTGCCATGGTAACCAACATCTCCTCAAGCCGCCATTTTCCAAATTCATTCCTCTAACGATAAATGGAGGTGAATCGAATTTCAGAAATCTCGCACAGAGGAGATTCGGGAAAGGGCAGAAAATTGAAATTCGTAAAAATAAAATTCGGAATAAATTTTGTCTGGAAAAAATAGCAGACAAGAATGACTTCATGGCATGACTGATTCTCTTGGATAAAAAGATAGTTTGCCGCAAAAGTTGCAATAAAAAGTTTCGATACTGTTTAACCTAAATATTACGATAGTGAAATATATATATATATATATATATATTATGTATGCTAAGCATAAACAAATATTTCAACTTTTCAGGGTTATTAAAAGAAAACAAAACTAAGTACAACCTTGTTGTTCATCGGAAATCAAAAATAACAATTAGAAGTTCATATTTGGGGCATTTATAAATGTTCCATATGAGTCTTACAAAAAACACGCAGGAATCATTCATTCCACACTTTTATAAGCATGTCTAATAAAGCGCCATCAAAGGCTGCAGAAATGTATGCTTTAAGTTCGCCAACGTCAGTTGATAGCTATGAAATAAAGACCTAGTCTCAATTAACACTTATAAATGTATCGAATTTAAATTTTCATTTGTCATTTCTGATTCTCAATGAACAACAAGGTTGTACTGGGTTTTATTTTCTTTGAAAAGCCCTGCAAAATTGAGATATTTATTTCTGTGTACCTCTTTAAATATCGAAGTAAGAAATGAAATAGTGTTAATAAAGGAATTAAACATTACAATTTTTCATTCGAAACGTCATAAAGTATTTTAAAATAACCATTTATAAAATTTATTTCATAAATAGTTCTTTAGTATCTCTATGAATTACTAAAGAACTACTCTCTATGAATTACTATATTACTAAAGAACTGACAAATTAATATGAAAATTTTAGCAAAATATTTTTTTTTCCAATGTTGCATGAATGCTTCAAAATTCTTTATATAAAAGTTCATGTCTAATGTTTTAATCTTTTTGCGTCTTCATGTAGTAAAAATAACAAAAATATTTATATACTACAGTTTTTTATTATAAAAGAAAATTATTATATTTTAGTGAATAATTTTACTTTTCTTATTATTATATTAATGTTTGGATATTTACTTTTTATTTAATTATTATAATTTATTAATATATTTAATTTCAACTTTGTAATAATCTCAGAGTGTATCATCTTTATTTAATCACCAAGCGAAGTTTTTGTCAATCCACATAGATTGTTCAGTTTTGAAATGAATACTAAAATAAAGAAAAATAAAATATGAAGATTTACAAAAAAAAAAAAAAAAAAAAAAAATAACGTTAATATTGACTCTGTTTCGATTATTTTTCATACGAATTTGTTAAAAAAATAATCAAAAATCCCTTTAAAAATTATTAATATTATTTTGATGAAATTTGAGTGATCTATCAGAGAAAATAACTAACGCAAGCAATTTTATTAATTGGATACATTTTAACTGCTTTAGAAATTAAAACAAGATTTTATTATCATCAACGTATTGCAATATGTCCTCTCAAAAAAGTTTTCCTAGAAAGAATTCTTATTTCCTCTTTCATTTATTTTATAGCTATTTTATATTTAATCATACTTTATTTATTCATATATACATTTTATTACTTATATTTCATTTTATTATATAACTAAGATCTATTATATCATAATAAGTACAATTTTCTTAAACAAATAGTCTACCGTTTCCGGCACTGTAATTCATTTTAACATGAGAATGTTACACAGTGGTAAAATATACAGTATATAAACTGTATAACGTGATATACATGGCGAATAAATTTCTCACGATGTTCTTCAGGGCAGATCTTTGAACTTAGAGCTACCAAATGTTGCAAATAGTTAATTCTTAGAATGATAAATGCTATCTAAGAAAGGATTTAATACCTTAATTAAATTTTTAATTAAATATCAATAAAATTTCATTATTGCCAAAAAACTATTCTTACATCATTTTAAAATTCAAGGAATACACCATTCAGACAAACAATTCCTTAAAAAATTTCTCTAATTTTAATAAATTTTGAAAAATCTTTTACAACTGTTCATTGTTTTTAAAATTGTTTTATACACATGAGGGTTGAGATTAGGTTAAATACATACTTTTTGAGTGTATTTTATCACTAATATATATACTTAATATTAATAACATATAATTAAGAGCAAATTCGAAAAGTTAAATAAATCAGAGGAACCAAGTTTAAAAAAAATACCATGCCACGATGTTTCGGACTAGAGATTCGAATCTTTAATCATTTTCTTCTTTTCTCATTCGGCTGTATTATCATCTTGACGATTTTTAAAGTGATGTTAAAATACTCTTTTCTTTATTGTTTTCAAATACTTATATACGAACTTATATATGAAGGCCGTTTTATTTTTTAAAACTCTGATGGATGATAAAAAAACAGACAAGAGAAGAGAATAAAAGGAATTTATTATCATAAGTTATTTGCAAACATGATGACGTTTCAACTTAATCACCATGAGGATTTTATCATATAGTTGGACAAGGTTTTCAATCACCTCTTTGAAAAACGTTTTCCTCAATAATGTGAGATGCTCTAAAGTTCCTATGAAACTCCTCATTAGTCTTGATGGATTTTAGCTTTCTTTTAAGGAAATAAGAATATGTAGCCGGAATGTTTAATATTCAACTTCCAAAGTCGCAATTTTGGTATTCTGGTCGGTCAATTCATTGCCTGATATTTCAACATCTTTCGAGCCATTTGATCAACTCACTGATCTTCTGATCTGCAAGTACTGTGTTCTTGTCCCTTTTTATTGAGAACGCGGCTTAGAGCCGAGTGATTTCCGTCTCTTCCCTGAACAGAAGAACTAGCTAGGATGGCAAAATAATAATTCCAACCTACTAAGTATCTTCAACGGCTAATATTCCATCACTGAGGGCAATATTTTTCGAAGAGGGGAACGGAAATCTGATCCGTCGATATGACAAATACTTAAATTTTTGCGATGATTGCGTCAAAAAGTAGTCAGCCTTGTATATGACTTTTGGTAATAAAATCATTTCGTTCTGTACACCAACCTTTTATTTTAATAGTCTTTCGTGGCCTGAAAAAAAATACGACCCTCGCACCATCATCATTAATCTCGAGATTGATGGTGATGAATATCGGGGATACTATATCCTTATATCATTATTGTATCCATTCATCACTGGCCTACCTGCTTGGCATATTTTATGTTCCACATAAAGGAAACTTGTATCTAGTTATAAGAGATCTTGTATCTAGTTATGCCCTATTTATAAGAGAGTTACATTTCTCCTCTGAATGTATCCCATTGTTTCTTTTTCGCTTTGTCTGAAACACCAGTATGCATTCCTTAACTCATAAACAACTACAGTAGACTCCCGATTATCCGCGGGCGGGTTATCCGCGGTGCGGATTATCCGCGCCTGCCGCACTAAGTGGTTTTTTTTTTTTTTTTTTTTTTTTTGCTTTCAAGCAAAGAGAAAATGCTTCCAAAGCAAGAAGCAAACACAAATGACTGATTTCTTCAAAAAAGTGTAGTTTTACAGTTATGCTTTTGTAATTACATGATATATTACAGTATTAAAACGGTACATATGTATTAATTTTTCTGTGTATCCTTGACGCCTCTCGTAAGCACAAAGCACTTTTCGGTTTTCATTAACAAAATGCATTTTGGGTTAGTTTTGAGTGATATGTACTAAAATATTAAACGTTAGTTAAACATTTCCTGCTGTTTATTTTACGTTTTATTGTACATAAAACGATTTTTCAAAGTTGGAATGACTGTTTTCTTTTTTGCTATACTCGTTTTTAACTTTTTTCGGATTATCCGCGATTTTTGTTATCCGCGGCGGCCGCGCCACCCAATTCCGCTGATAATCGGGAGTGTACTGTATCAACTGGATACAACATCCATTAATCACATTTTGAAGTCAAACTATCAACATTTTGAAGTTATTTGTTGTGGTTTATTTTCGCCATAAAAAAAGAAGTTCGGAAAGAATTTTTATTTTTTATATACTTTATTCTATTTTTTTAAATATTTTAATATATATATATCGGGAAAATTTTTTCACAATAACTACTTGATAGTTCTAAGTATAAAAGTATGAAAAACTAAAAAAATGGGAATATTTTGTTTTACTTTACAGCTATTTTACTCTTGGCGCATTCAACATAATTTAAAATAAATGTTCAATGCTTTAAATTACGAATTATGCAGTTAATTGTTGGACGTTAATGGTTACAGTTATACTCCATCACCATTCATTCGTGCATCATTAGATCATAATTATACCCACTCACTGGCGATGATAAAATTCCTTTTGGTTTGATGTTATATTCATTTTGTTACCAGTTGCCATTTGCAATCAATTTGAGTCGCCAGATTTCTAAGTGTAAAAAATTTCAATAATATGCATACAGCATATTTTAATTTTAATAATTCTTCCAGGGAAGTAATTTCAAATATCTAATTTTATGAGATATGTTAATCGTATTCTTTAGAGATTTTTACATTTATTTTGTTCATAATATGATGCACATGTCCAATCCTCTCTGTTTCTCATCTTATCTAAAATTTGAGCTTTAATTTATAATGGAGAAAAATAAAAACTGCGATTATCATTATCTGTAGGGGCGTGCTTGCGAAAGTGTGTGTGTGTTTGTGTAGTATAGCTGTTAAAGAAACTTTTATTAATGTATTTGGTAATTAATTACCTATTGATGTTTAATCTATACATATGAAATGGAAAATTAATAAATACTTTTAATGTTATAAAAATCCAAACTATTGAAAAGATTTTCTTCATATTATGTTAACAAATATCAAGAGACACTGAGAAGAATTTTAGCAGAAGTTTCGTAACAATGAATCAAAATCTTAACATTAAAATTAATATACGAATGTTGTCATTCCGTCTAATGTTTGTATGGAATGTATTTTTACTATCTCGTACAAAGCGTATGTGACATTTTCATCATATATGTCGAAATGGGAAAAAAAATGTGGTAAAAATGAGGTAACTACATCTTTTAATGTGTTGCGCTTCAAATCTTCCGTAGAAATATTTAAGTATTAAACGAAATATGTGAATTAAAATATGAATTCAATTTTGGGATCTAAGCAGTTAGTGTAAATTGAAAGCGAAGAGTAGAGTACTATGTACATTAAATGTCTTTGTTTTATGAATGTGTGGTTTGCTTTTGATGATGATATTAGATTCATTTTAACATTATAGATCGCGAAATATACCATGCGACATGCATGAATAATAATTGCAGACCTTTGATCCAGACCTATCAAATTTGGCGAATAGTTAGTTTGTGGGAAATAAGTGTTCACTCAGAAAGATTTAACAAAAATTTTCCATTAGATTTTTGTTCAATAATTCATCAAAATGTAAACGTTTTCTTCATTTATATATTCCATCAGGTCAATAACTAATAATAAACTATAATTATATATAATTGCAAAAAAAAAAAATTCAAACATTTAAATTCAAAAATTTAGTTTTTCAGTAATGTTATTTTATTTTAATATAATTTTTCTCAATTAAAAAAATGCTTTAAAGAATGTTTTGCAACAAAATTTTTCATAGCTTTGCACTCACGCACATTATGATGACACTAAATACATTTCTTGTATTGCTGCCATATAATTAAGAGAAAATTTTAAAAATTAAATTTTAAAAAACGAATTGTTTAAAACATCGCTATGTTACGATGTTTCGGATTAGAAATTAGAATTTCCTTTAATTCTGTTCTTACTGAAGAGCTACAAACACCGCCGTTCAACGAAATAACGAGTGCCGGAGGTGTCTGGATATCACTGCGAATTTCTTCCCTTCTTGTTAAGTGTAATTGATCGAATACCCGAGACTTCTGCTCTCGGTTGCTCAGGGGTCTTTACCCTCAGAAACTCGTGCACCCCCTACGACATCATGACCATCGAATACCCGGGGCGGGTGTTTTGTTCCTTAGAGACGCTTACCCAAATGAGGTTGGGGGATAAGAAGGTTCCATGAGAACTCTCATAAGATGTCCGACCATATATTTAATCAATAGCCATCAATTTGACAGGGTCCGCTTTTGTAAATTTCTCATGCATTTGTAATCCCTTAGGAACACAAGGCCTCGGTGGCCTGGTGGTAAGGTCTCGGCTTCGGAACCGGAGGGTTTCAGGTTCGAGACCCGATTCCACCGAAGAACCGTCGTGTAAGGGGGTCTGTTGCACGTTAAATCTGTCCTGACCAAACATCCTTCCGCTGGTGTGGAGAGGGGGGTGTCAGCTCAGGTGTCGTCCTCGTCATTTGACCACGGTTCAAAATCACGAGGTCCGTCCCAAAATAGCCCAAGTGTTGCTTCAAACGGGACGTTAATGTAACAAAATATAATCAACGGAAAAAAAAAACCTTAGGAACACAACTGTCATTATTATTTTTGAGGGGAAAGGGAATTTTTTTTTTAACTGTGAAGGAGAAACTCAAGCATTCGAATTCTGAGACATCTGACCTTGAGAAGCAAAGATTAATCCAAAAGAAAAAATATTTGAAATCTATCGAAAAAAATTTCGTAATTTTTCATAACTTAACACGAGACTAACATTTAACACCGTAAAAAAGTAAG
This sequence comes from Argiope bruennichi, assembly GCF_947563725.1. Lineage (NCBI taxonomy): Eukaryota > Metazoa > Arthropoda > Arachnida > Araneae > Araneidae > Argiope > Argiope bruennichi. The sequence goes on from NC_079158.1 coordinate 55,144,278, forward strand.
ATATCATTAATAAAAACTTAGAAGAGAAGAATAAAATGCGTGAAAATGTCCCCCCTCCCTTTTACGATGAGTGTCAAAAATTACGAAATTCCAAACGCTAAACAAAACAAAATTTCTCCGGTTCTGTAATTAATTCTGACTTTGCCAGCTTCTCTCCAAATGATTAATCGGTTTTGGCTAATCTCTACATTTCCCAAGATACCCACAGAAAAGCAAATCTCGAAAAGGAAGTGTGATTAAAATTTCAACTTCTCCTTCACTTACAAATCATGTGATAAATAACGCTAATGAACGGTCTGAGATTTTACGATTTAGTGCTCTCATTATTCGAGCTGACTTACTTTTCTTGCTACAGTTTAGCTTAAGCCTCCGCATAATTCAAAAAGAGGTAAGGAACACAGTTTGGATAGTCGTATGATAATTAAAACGCGCGTTCTCGGCTCGTTATTTATTGGACGTTTCAAGTAGAACGTTTGTCAAGTAGAACATTTTTAGATAGGTTTTAAATGAGTTTATAGTAAGGAATATTTAAAAACTGATTTTTTTTAATTTCAGATGCCATTTTATAATTAGTTATTGATTTATTAAATAAACTGCTTCACTTTGTCTTTGGTGGTTGAATTATTAAATTAGCGCGCATTTTATATTTAGTGATTGATTTATTAAATTATCTCAGCTTTTTATGTTTTGTAATTGATTCTTAAAGCTTATATTTTTACGGTTATTGATTTGTCAAATCAATACTACTCTGTTCTTCCAAATATTAAGGGCAATTCTGTAAAACACTGAGCTGGATAACATGAATATGCACTATGGTACAGCCAGAGAAGAGCCATCTTGTATCTGCTTCTATAATTGCGATTAGACCCTCTAGCTCTAGCACTATAACATTTAATTCAATATAAAATACTTAGAATAATTAACGTGGGGGTGGTTTGGGCCATATCCGTCTCCATACACCAATCTCCACTAAAAATATGCATTAAATTCCAATGAATAAGTAATGAAGTCCTTTAATAAGGAACGGCATACTTAACAAGGTAGGCTAATAAAAGAAGACAACAATGGATGGTCAACTAGAAAAGTTCAGCTCTCGAATCCTGATCATATAGGTTGATCATATTGTGAAAACAATGGAAATTGATTCCTGGAAGAGCTGGGACTACCAAATTTCGCAAAAGAAAAAAGCGAGAGACGAATGCTGAGGTTTGAACTGGGACTCAAACTGAAACTGAAGTTGAAAGTTGCAAGAATGCTGAATTCGTGAGGAGTAATATTACTGGTTCAAGAGGATCACTTCATTTCATTTCTTTCTAAAAAGTATGTCCGATCACAGCAGCCAAAAACATATAAAATTCCTGATATTGATATCAGTTATTTGTCTTTCATTTATGTTTTATACAAATAGTGCGAATTTGCTTTCGAGAAAAAAATTCCTTCTAAGAATTTTTAATACTTGCAATAAATAATCTGTACTAATAATAAAGTGTGTGTGTGCGCGCGAGCTTGAGTGAAAATTGACTGAATATTACATGAATAGTACACATACTGAATGAAAATATACACTGAAGGGTGAGAAAATATCCCTTGGAGAGATTTTAATTTCAGTTATAATTTTCATTAATTAAAAATTAAATGAGTTTGCGGAGGTTTTCCTCCATAACTTTTGGGAATATCCTTATATAAAATGACTTTTTGCACCATTTAAATTATCTTTTTAATAATATTAATTTATTTAACATGCACATTTTTTATCTAATTTTAATTAATTTTTAAAAATTCTATTAAGTATATTATATAACATTATATATCATTGCTGTAATGAAATTCAGATTATTTTCGTTGTTGCTACAAATTTACATCTAGTGTTTTGTCTTTATATTATATATAATAGCAATATAAGGATTAGGCCTTTTTTTTTTTTTTTTTTTTTACATCGATTTATTCTTAAGTTTAGCCTATTAATATTTAAGGCGATATGACTTTTTTCCTGGTCGTAGATTTGTTAGAAAATTTAGGAGACTTATAATGCGATGAATAGATATATGACTCCTAATATCGTGCGAATAAAATATTTATCAGAACTTGAAGTTTAAAAACATTTTGCATAATCACTTGTAAAAATTTGTATTGGAATTTTTATCCATCATTAATTTCGGCAAATCAATTATACCAGTCGCCAAATGCGATAATAAATTGAAGAATAAAAAGTAAGAATAATTCTAAATGTCTATTTTTTTAAGATTTTTACGAAATTGTGTTTTTAAAGACTGATTTTTAATAAATGTATTATTTATTTATTTTTACTCATTTTACTTAAAAAATACTGCACCTTTGTTTCGATATAATATTACGTGAGTTGTTCTGTCGCAATAGTTCTATCGGACGAACAATAGATCCCTTTCCTATTTCAATCCCATGAAGTTGGATATGAGCATTACATTTTTCATCCCTCATTCGTACTTGACGGGGATGAGAGCCCGTTCCATAAATCTTTAAAAGCTATTTCTATGCCATCAAAAGATCCTCTCTTGCAACATGAAAACGCATCAGTATAAAAGAATATACTGCTTTGCAGGTAACACTACAAAAGTGATGAGAAATTGTCACTTGTCATGATGTTGTCACGATATATATTATGAGCACACAATTTTTTGTTTCTTAATTAAATGCAACTAATGACGCATTTAGATCTTTTGATATCGAAAATAGCGCAAATGAATGCATGAACAAGTCTCTTTATTGGTCTATGAGGATGGTGAAATGTGGTGGTTTTAAAACCTACCGAAACAATTTTTTTTTGTGCAAAATATTTCATTTATTCAAGCTTTACTTTTTTAACTATATTATAATATTAGATAGTTCTGCTTTAAAATTAATTGATCTGATTTTTTTTTTTTTTTTTTTTTTTTTGCGTTTTGTAGTGTTTTTTTTTTTTTTTTTTTTTTTTTGTTTATGCCCAAATGCTCATTTTTAAAAAAAATTATTTCAATTAATTTTAAAAATGGAAATTTTTATTGTTTTTTATTACATACATTGCACATTAATAAATCCTAGAAAGAAGACCATTGAAAATTTATTCAGTTCCATTCATTGTGGACACAAGATACAAATTATATAACTAATTAGAACAACTGAGAAATAAAAGCAATTTCTTAAAGTTTCTGTTTCTTACTTTTATTCAACTAATCAAAATAAATTCGAATTATAGCTGATATTTAACCGTTGTATTAATACGCAGTGAGGGATTTACCATTAGGCAGCTGCCTAGGGCCACTGGCCGCGAAAAGCTAAGGACGGGTCTATTAAAAAGGTTTATTAACTAAGTTACTAAATAAATAAATTTGCAGAAACTACAATTTTTATGAATTATAAATTATGAAAATAATATCAAGCTCATCAAATTGATCAAGTTCCTGTTTTTTGTTTTGTTTTTTTACTTTCATTTATTCTATAATTTTTTTGACACTCAGCATTGATTTAGACAATATTATGTTTAAATACGGATTAATAAATAAATATACAGGGTAGTTATAATTAAACTTCCCCTATAAACAGCATCATACAACGCAAAGGGGTGGACGGATTGCAACGAAATTTGGTATGTATACAATACAAAAGATGCGCTCACGGAATTCCGAAAAAAAAAATTTTTTTAAGTTCCAAAATGTCCACCAGAAGACGCTTTTTCCAGGAAAAACATAAATTTTAACACAATAAACGATCTAAACGGAATACAGAAACAATATTAACATTTATTGACTAGTTTCTGATCATCGTGTCATCGAACCACATTAAGTAAAGGTAAGGAAAAAATAGCAGTACGCTGTTTGAGTAAAAAAAAACCAGTTCAGTTTTCAGAAACTAAAACAGATTAGGACGAAATTGCACAAGAGGAGCAGTTGTTAGTCGTGTCCAGGACGATACAGGGAAAGGTGCTCCATGTGACCACCCTCATTCACCTACAAAATTTCAAGTCGAAGGACAGTGTGTTCAACAGCAGATCATAACTGATATGCTGTGATGCTTCGCACATGAAACGTTTTGAAGCTCCTTAAGTCATTCAATGTCGCAACAAGATACCGCCTTCATCGACATGAAACATGACAACGACTGCAAACGTTTCTTAAACTAACCTGCATAGCATAAAGTTTTCTCTTCTTCGCAAGCATGCAAATCTCGACATTTTATCCTAGAATTGACAGCCTTTCCCGGTTTTACATTTTACTCATAATTCTTGTTTTGGATTGTTAATATTGTTTCTGTATTGCTTTTTGGTAGTTTATTGTGTTAAAATTAATATCTTTCCGGAATAGGAGTCCTCTGGTGGTCATTTTGGAACTCAAAATTATTTTTCGAAATTCCGTGAGCTCATCTCATGCATAGTGTACATACCAAATTTCGTTGCAATCCGTTCACCCATTTGCGTTGTATAATGCTGTTTATAAGGGAAATTTAATTATAACCACTCTGTATATACATTTCTCGAAGTGACCAAAATAAAGAAATAAAACAAATCATTCACGTGTGGATTAAATTAAAAATGCGTCAAAATTTACAATTAAAGTGACCACTTTATTGAAAGAGAGAATTCATTATGTACACCATCTAAAACCGCTGAATATCTAAATCTGCCACAGAATATCCAAGAGGCAGAGAAAAGATTTAATTTAATGACACATAAAGAAAAATTCGAATTGACCAAAATCCATTGCACAAACAAAATAGAACACTAATTTTTAAAAAAATCATAGAGAAATATCTTTTTTCCACCTTACATGTATTGAAATGTATCATTTTTAAGATATTCCATAAAGTATATCTGGCAGATCAACCTTATGTGTCACGTGTCACTGACCAAAAGAAATGACAAATCGGGGTTTGCACATTTCAAAGCATCCTCTCCAACCGGACAGCGTATAAAACTCTTGTTTTATTTCACTGGATTTAAGTATCCGTTTTATGGGTTGTCCTGAGACTTTTATTTATTCCTGTGTTACTTTTACGCGCTACATTGCAATGATGGGCACGGTTTTTTACGAGTCCTTTCTCGCTCGTAAAATACCTTTGATTTTTCTTTTCAAAACTTTTCTGCTTTTATAACTCTGTTTCTTCTTTTCCGGGAAATATCCCCGTCGGTGATTTGGAAATCGTATCAAAAATATGGAGCTAAATGTATCTAGTCTCTAAGTTGCTGAATTTAGATGTACAAAAAAGGTACAAAGTCTGTTTATGATATAACAGTGCTATATATTAATTTTTAAAAAATAAAACTTTTTTAATTTTTTTTGAAATTTATTATTAATTATATGCTTTTCATCCACCTACCATTATTTGTTTGTAGTGATTATTTTCGGAACCATTGGAAACAATCTCCCAAACTGTTTTACCATACTCTTCAATAATGGCGCTATTTCTACTGCTTTAAAAAACATTACGAACATAGACAAAGTTGAGAATGTCATGAGTGCGCATATTTTCATTTTCAAATATTTGTTATTAATTTTATGTTTTTCATGCACCTACCATTATTCGTTTGTAGTGATTATTTTCGGAACCATTGGAAACAATCTCCCAAAATGTTTTACCATACTCTTCATTAATGGCGCTATTTCTACTGCTTTAAAAAAACATTACGAACATAGACAAAGTTGAGAATGTCATGAGTGCGCATATTTTCATTTTCAGATATTTGTTATTAATTTTATGTTTTTCATGCACCTACCATTATTTGTTTGTATTGATTATTTTCGGAACCATTGGAAACAATCTCCCAAAATGTTTTACCATACTCTTCAATAATGGCGCTATTTCTACTGCTTTAAAAAACATTACGAACATAGACAAAGTTGAGAATGTCATGAGTGCGCATATTTTCATTTTCAAATATTTGTTATTAATTTTATGTTTTTCATGCACCTACCATTATTTGTTTGTAGTGATTATTTTCGGAACCATTGGAAACAATCTCCCAAAATGTTTTACCATACTCTTCAATAATGACGCTATTTCTACTGCTTTAAAAAAACATTACGAACATAGACAAAGTTGAGAATGTCATGAGTGCGCATATTTTCATTTTCAGATATTTGTTATTAATTTTATGTTTTTCATGCACCTACCATTATTTGTTTGTATTGATTATTTTCGGAACCATTGGAAACAATCTCCCAAAATGTTTTACCATACTCTTCAATAATGGCGCTATTTCTACTGCTTTAAAAAACATTACGAGCATAGACAAAGTTGAGAATGTCATGAGTGCGCATATTTTCATTTTCAGATATTTGTTATTAATTTTATGTTTTTCATGCACATATTATTTGTTTGTGGTGATTATTTTCGAAACCATTGAGAGTAGTCTCACAAAACTTTTAACCATACTGTTCAATAACGATGCTATTTCCCCTGCCCCGCAAAAAAATTACGAACTTAGACAAAGCTGCGAATGTCATAAGTGCTCAGATTTTTATTTTCAGACTCCCTTGCATTAGAACAATGTTCTTCGTAACATAGTAAAGAAAACGTGTATACATTTTTATAGATTGATTAAAACCAAAATTTGATATCTGGCTACCGTTTTAGCCGCTAAATTATATATTGAATTTTACTTTTCTCAGTTATTGCGCTTTTGACTTAAAACATTTACATTCCTAAGAATGTACAAATAAATAGATGATCAGCCCTTCTACATATCTTATTCAAAATTTGATATGATTTTACACTTATGATGCTATGTCCCGAATTTTATTTAGCTAAGTCATTTCGTTTATGAGTTATCGCGTTTAAATGTATGAAAATGAAGGGACAGCAAGCAGTGAATCCTTTGACAGTTTTGATTCAAAATTTGATAATATGCTAAATTTGTGTACCAAATTTTATTCATCTAGCTCTTCACATTTTTGTATTGATCGAGTTCCCCTTTTCGCAGCAGACTGATTTCGTTTTCATGTTTTTCTTTCAAAATTTGTTAGATATCTAGAAATTTAATGTAAATACTACATACCAAATTTCATCCGTCTAGTTCAATGCATTTTTGAGTCATCTTATTTACAGACAGACAGAGCAACAGCTAGACATAATTTCATGTTTACAATACTTTCTCTTTATGTAGTTCGTATAAGAGAAAGGGAAAATGAATGAAATATGAAATGAAAACGTTTAACAAATAGCAAATTGAATCTGCGGTATTCTTATTCTCTCAATGTTTTTTAATATATTTGAAAAATACTTTTCTTCTTCTACGATATTTTGTGTTGTTGTTGTTGTTAGTTTATATTTAGAAATTTTCCAGGTTCTGTAATTTAGAAGAACATGAATAAATAGAAAACTATACATCGGCGTTTACGCCGCATGTGACAACAAATCAACTTATTAAGAGTTTACTTATCAACTTATTAATTAGATGGAAAAGTTCCATTTGACGCATGTAGCTGATATAGCGATGCTAACAAAAGTCAGATTATGCCTGGTACCTTCTCTCTTTCTCTTTCTTTCCTTCAAATAGTATCTTTAAGATTGGATTTTGATGTGATAACTGGATTATCTTTTTACTCCGTGCAATCAAAGTCACAAAATCTCCAAACAAACGCATAAAAAAGGGCATTAAGCTCATGTTATAAGGGGTAAGCCCTGTGAGCAACAAAAGTAATATTGTTATTGAATAGTCTGCTAAACGACCATTATAGCTGATACAAGTTCCAGACTCCTCACATTACTAGAAGCTCATCAACGCCAGCTGTTAATAAAATCTCATTTTCTGTTCCGCTAAGAGAGAAAAATCGCCATTTACAAATTAATAGAAAATTTTTATTCAATCTCTAATCCCCCGATCTCTTAAAAACTTTTGGGATTGATTTATTAGAGTGCATGAAGATCAGTTAGTCATATGAAAAGCGAACTCTTCTTGACCATTTACCCTCCTCAACTGGTAACTTATTAAGATCGTCTCATGAATTTTTTTTTCTATATGGTTTTATTTTAGTCAAATATACTTCTCCATGGAAAATTTATTATTTGGTGCCATTTTGACTTTTTCACGTACTTTTTGGATTCTCATTTAGAAAATTCGTTTTAATTGTTATTTAACCACCCCATTCCACAATCCTCTTATCATTTAATTACCTCCTTCCTGTGCCATTTAATATAAACCGCAGAAAACACTTATTCGCGTAGCAGTACGTAGAACGTACACTGAGTGATCTGTTCAAACCTTTTCGAAATTTCTATGTCTGGTTTAAGGAAGAAACGGAGAGGGGGTGCAGTAGCTTCTGAGGGTAAAAACCCCTGAGCACCCGAGGGCAGAAGTCTGACGTCCAGCTCATATAAAGATGACAACCCCCTTTTTGACACACCCACCTCAAAAATAGAATACAGGGTGAAGAACAAACATGCCCTAACCTGGACTCGAACGCGGGACGCCCAGATCACGGGAAAGACACGCTACCCCTAGGCCAGAGCACCAGCTCTGCGACCTCTGTAAGATTGTAGTAGTTCTCGGGATATTAACTTCCTCGCTTCGCAAATGATGAAACCAATGGCTGATCTCCGACTAGACAGCTGTCTAAGGCTATAAGAGTGATAGAGGGTAGCAAGAAAAGAAATTAAAAAACTTCATTTTCTCAATTGCAAAGAATTTCTAAAGAATACACATGCTATGAAACAAAATGTTAGGATAACACTTTATCAAGTATATTTGGTCAAGTTTTTATATATTCCATTACGTTTCACTTAGTTGTTAGAATATCTATTTATATCGAGCATCTTCTTTAAAAATTTTGAGTACAAATGCTGATGGTGGGTAATCTAGAGTTACTGTAGATTTAAAAAAACATGTACATATTCCGAAAGTTAATAAAATAAAAATGATTAACCTCAAATAAATTACTCAAATGTAAAAAAATGTGTTTAAATGGGAAAAAAATTATTCAGTTTATCAAAAGAGGGGCTTCATAATGTGCACTGCCTAGGGTCACAAAAGGCCTAAATACTCCTCGAGAAGGACTGGAATCAATGCTGTATTATCTCGAGGATGTAGTATTTTAAATAGTGTCTTAGTCAGTACGTTAATAGGATTTCTACACAGTTTTTAGATCTTTTTTGTTTAACATAATACTTTATTAGTACATTTACAACAAAGAATTTCTTTAAAAAAAATCCATCATTTTCCAGCTCTCTCAATTACTTTCTTTCACATCGACCGCCAGAGAGTTGTCTACGGTGATCATACAATTTTTGCCCTAACGTCAGCTGTCCATTAGTCTACATCCCTTTTTCTTTGCCAACATTTTGCAACATTTACAAAGGACGTTGGAGGGGGGTGCTGGTTTTCGTGTTCATATGAACAAATAGACAAAAAGATGACAATTTGACATTCTGAATCGAAAATTAAACAGAGATATGTTATATTAGTGTAAAGGTCATTTACATTAATTCGTCCATTTACCCTATTGCGTTTTGATTTTTTTTAAACTATATGTGCAGGAATAGATAGATATACAATAAACTTATCTTTAGATTTAGTTATATCTATATCTGTGCAATAATTATATTTTTAAAGACAAAGTAAAAAATGTAACAATACTATTTTCGATATTAAAAAATCAAATTATCAATGCTTTATAGAATAGTAAACTTTAAAAGTCTCTTATCGCCATCTAAACAATACAAAAGGGCGTGTCGTCGTGAAAACGTCTCTACATCTGTCTCTGTCTGAACTACTGTTGTTGTTGTCGTTATGTTGAGCTTCCCCAATATTTTTGCTTTTTACGCTTATAACATTATGGTAATGATAAAATCATGTGGATAATTCCATATATCTAGCTCATTCTGTTTTTAAGTTGTGTGCTTTACATGAAATATATAATTGACAAGGAAATATATTTCTCTTTGACGGATTTCAATCAAAATATCTTAAAATTACAATTCTGTTGCGAATCCCTCATGGAAAATTGCATTCTTCTTTTTCATTCCATTTTTGAGTTATCGTATTCACGAGCAGACAGATTTATTTCATAAAGTAGTTTTTCGAACTCGGAGATGTCTAAAATATAGAATTTCGCAAAACTTTTTAGGTCGTAATTTTTAACAAATGCAATACATTCCCTTCTCTTAGTCCATAAAAGAGAAAATAAAAATATATCATGAACCAGATTTCAAGAAATTGTCTTCTAATTAGATATTTCGACGAACCTCGTAATATTTTACTAATTGCAATAAGACCGTTCCATGGAAGATATTTCAGAATTAATTTCATTGCTTTATTTTAAACTATAAATAGCCTTCAATTAATAATTGTGAGTAATTTTCGCCGCTTTAATTGCTCACAAACATTTGTACCAAAGTATTCATTAGGAAAACGGTTTCTAATGACATCGCATTACTGAACTGAAACAAGGCATGTTATTCACTGAGTAAATATAAAAGAATAATATTCACATCTGCATGGGTATAAAAGGAAGTTTTACTCGCCCATTTGGCATCGTTTATTTAATGAAGTGAACTACAAAATTCGAAATATGAAAATTTATCACGAATTCATTAGTTGTTCAATTGTTTGGCCCTCAAAAAGAGCGGAAAACGATGATTTCGTTTGAATTCATTAACATTCAGCTGATTTTATTCGAGAGTGTTCTTCTGTGCGAATCACAGGGAGTAATTAAATTTGCATATTGCAAATGGTTGGATATAATCGTTGCCAAAGCACTTTAAACTAATCACCGAAAGCCGAAGCCTGAATGGATAAAGATGACAAAACGAACGTTATCTGGAAACCAAACGATTTTAGCCTCCAAAGCGGGTTTATTGAATTTCCGCTTCCGAAGCGAAGCGAAATGAATTTGCTTTGCGAAGAATAGCTCCGAGATCCAGCATTCTCTTTTGGTTTCGGATGATAAATTCTTATTTCAGTAAAATGGTTTGGGAATTTTTCAGTCCCTTTCGTTTGTAATTTACTTTTTATTGAATTCGATATGCCCCACAAAGCAATTTTTCTCAATTTTCTGTTTGAAAATACTGGAATCCTGTTTTTTGTTGAATAAGTTGAATGAAAAACAAAAGTATCTCGAAATAAGATCAAGGGTCAGGCACAGAATTACCATTTAAAATTCGCTACAAATATGCATTCAATAGCTTATTAATTGCATTAAAAATAATCAGCCGATTTCGATGATCTGCAGCTTTTAGATCTTATTAATAGCTGTAATTTAATAATGTCGACCAGCTTTGAAAAATCACATCTTATCGCATCGACAGAAAGTATTCTTTTTAAATATAACTTTCGTAGTAAATATGGAGTATGGTGATTGTTAATTATGCAAGTAAAATGGCGACATTAAATTTTAAAAAATCAGTCCAGTTGTTGAGGTTTGAAATAATGTTAAAATTGTATTTTACAATATCTCTAGAAACTATGGCTGGATCAATTTTTCAATTTTATTTTTGTATCATTAGATAAGTTTTCTTGCAGAATAAAACCAAGAAAGAGGAAAAAACTTTTAAAATTAATTCAAATAACTTCATTAATTTAATTAATAATTATTTTTTTAAATTTCTACCTTTAGTTGATATATACTGCTTGTTATCGGATCTAAGCTCTTCGTGTTCTTTCGAATACATTCAGAAAACGTAGTCATAGTACGAAGGTATCAGCATGATAGCTTCCGCAAACACATGTTATTGATTCCAAAGCACGGCAGTATGGAAAGTTATTTGAGGACAACTATCCTATAAAATTAATTTACCATTACATAAAGCATTTTTCAAAATTATAATTCATACTTTCACATCAAATACAAATACTAATAAAAATATGAAAATCAAGATAATGTCGGAAAACTATTTACTCACGATAGATAATTTCAATTTTTCTTTATAATAAACAATAAAACATGGGAAAATAACACCAAGCCTCCTGAACTGCTCTTTGGTGATTAGATGAACAATTACAACAGGTCAGCTTGTCTGTAACACAATAAATGACAGAGGTATGCAATTCGTTCCAATGTACATTTCGCACTTTACATTTTCAAATAGCGCCTCTATTTAACGTATATCTACAAATCCGGTGTATATCAAGTACATGAAGCTAATACAGTCACTCTTATTTTAAACTGAAATCACAACAGTTATAATAATATTAAAATATTGAGAAAAAAAATGAGAAAAACACATGGTGATTAGTACTTTTTTATCCACTGTTTAAAAAATAATTTTTCTTTTACTTTTGATTCTACCATTCAAATTTAAAATTTTTCGAAACGCCCTCTTTTTTTTTAATGTAATATGTTCAGTTTGATACTCCATTATCGTTACGAAGAAAAATTATTTATATTTATTTGAATATTTCGAAAATAAGTTTAGAGAACTCCAAAGAAATCAAAAACCTTTCCACAACTAAGTGTATGAATTCTCTTGTGATTCTTGCAAAACCCATATAGTTTGTGTCATTGAAAGAGTATTAAAAAATTATGTTATTTAATAAATAGTACATTAGACTTCAATTCAATATCTACACAAAAGAACAGTAAATCTAGGACATGTGAATAATAACGACAGATCTGGAATGAAAGCAAACATAGATGTCTACGTCTAAAGGAAAGGTTATGGAATTATTTCAGCTCTACACATTACTGCACAATATACTTAACTTTCATTTCAAGATAATATGAGCTTTTGATAAAATTGTAAATTAATGCTGAAATTTCCTAGTTAACCACAGATGAAAAGAGTGTTGTTTCTTTGACCGATTGTATACTAAGCCACTTCAGTTCGTACTGATAAATGGTGACAAAATTTGAAAATTTGTTCGTTTAGTGCAAAGATCAATCATCAATTATTTAATTTAGCTTTTTTCTTTTGAAAAAAACTATTTACTGTGCTTGATAAAATCGTTTATCTGGTTTCACTTCTACAAAGTAAGCAACAGAAATATTACTTTTTGCTTCATAATATTTTTTGATACTATTAAAAAACCATATTAGTGTATGCTTACTGCAAACAGATTATTAACCTTATTTTGTGAAAACTTTAATATTTCCATTCCTAACAAAAAAATGAGTTATAGAAGATTAAATATGCAACTGTACTATGTTATACCTTTGATTATCATGAAAGATTATTTCTTTCACCAGGTCAAAGGTACAATAATTATTTAGAGGAAACTCGAGATACTAGGGTTTTTAATTTAACATATTGATTGTTATTGATGTTATTGTTTCACCTGTTATCTATTAAGATGACCTCCTCTCTACTGTAGTTAAAAGATAGTAAAGAAAGGAAACGTATAATTTGATTGAATGCCCGAATTAAAAACAGTTAATAATGAGAAAATACTTGTTAATGATAAGAATTTTGAAAGTTAGATACAATTTCTTATTAATTATACATGTCGCATGGATTAAAATAAATTATATATTTAAATTCAAATAAAAGTTTTTAAAAAATACTTTATTAAATCAATAATTAATCTATCAGTATTCATTAAATAAATTATGCAAAATGTATAATAATTATAATGTTTTAGAATTTTTGAACATTTTCAAAATCATGTTGTAATGCAAGCTTGAAGTAATAAAAAACAATAAGGAACAAGACATAGAAACTGCAAAACATTTGTGCAAGAAAAAATAAAAACCATTGTTAAGACCTGAAGACATTTAAAAATAAAAAAAGTCAAATTTAATACTGCATTTGAACAATATAAACCAATCGTGGATACTAAATTTACGCTGTTATAACTGTTCTTTTCATCCGAAAAGGCATTTACCAGGCATGAGAAGTTCACATTACTTAATTATAGCTACTGGTTTAACAAAATTTCAAAAACTGTGTTTGTCGTTATCAATAAAAGAAAGATAACTCCTTCATGGATTCCTAAGAAAAGAGTAGAGAAACAGTGGTTACGAGATACTGGAAAAAGATACAATGATAAGCTCTCTCTCCCACAGAAAACAGCAAGCTGACTTAGAGCCGTGGCCTTCAATAAAGAAATCATAGTAGTCGTCATTCCTAATTTGATATGAAACAACTATAATGCTTGAAAGGCTTCAGGTAATGGCATTCCTTCTTCGTTTCTATTAAGGAGAATTTCAAATTATTCTTGATAAATAAAATACAATGTAATTATTTTTACTAATACACCAGTACAATTGGCGCAGTCAGCCCTCCTGAGTGGTCGTATGAGGCTACTTCAATTTTAATTCAATTTTTTAAGAATTTTCTCGATTATATACTGTTAAGTCCTGAAACGCTTGCATTGTGCTCTTTGATAACCTCGAATCTCTTATAACTATTCTCGTTACTCTGATGACTAAACAAATTTGATGTTTATCATAATCTTTGACCCTCTCACTACCCATTGAATTCATCAACTTGTCAAGAGTGCATTTCTTCTCACAAAACATATTTCAGCCAAATGATGAGCAACTAAATGTTAATCTCTGGTGACATTGGTAAATGTCACCATACAAGATGTAGACAAACAGGCTAGATTTGCTTTTGCCAAAACTGTAACTCAATATAACATCATTAAACTGATAATCGGCTTTCAGTAGTTTTGGATCAGTGATCAACAGTTGTTATTTCCTTTAATCAGAATATTTGGATCATGAATTTATATCTTCTTATGTACATTATTCTTATAAACGGCCACTCCGACCACCCGTAGGCACATGGGGAAATCTGAATTACGAGATCGCCGCGACACAACACTCGCAAGAACTATGGTCAAGTCCTAAGGACCATCACTGGCCACTGTGCAATCCTTCCCGTGGGTAGTAGCTCCCATCATCGATAGGAGGTAGCTGACCCCCACCATTTCTGTTTCTACCAGTGTGGCGAGAACCAACCGCCATACTGGAAGCTTCTCATTTCCGAAATGCTATCCTGTGGGAGATCTTCTTATATAATGAATAGGTAGATTTATTGTTTGTTTTCATATGAAATGCAAGTCAAAGGTATAGCGCAATGTTGCACTTTTGACCATCTTGTAAGGGATTTTTATTAAAATTAATTTAAAATGTTAAAATTAAAAATTGTGATCTTATAAAATATGTAAGAAATTCAAAGCTTAAAGTCAGCATTTGTAATAAAAATATGAATAAAAAATGAATGAAATCAATAAAAAATTAATATCAAAAATCGATTAAAGGTACAATAATCATCTCTACCTTATAAAACTCTTTTCTCCAGTTTATTAAAGCGTTCACATACAGAAATAAACTGACCAATAAAATGATGTTGAATTCGATCGTAAATATATCATACATTTACAACTTAACTTCGATGATTAATCTGTATGCTTGCTGTATTTTGATTTATCGTTTCCTCGACAGACGAATAAAGTTTAAAAAAATAGTACTTTCAGCTCATCGAGATTTGAAACGTGGATATTCATCAAAATCTCATGTTTGAATGTTTTGACGCATTCGCTTTGTTATATATCATATATGGGAAAGTAAAAATAAAGTGCAGTCATGTAACTGCCTATTTGATTAAGTACATTTGCAACGACCATGTATGAACCAAGCAATCAAAATGTAACTTAAAAATTCATGGGAGAACTCAATTTTCTTCTCTCACCCAATTGCTCGTTCCCTGAGTTTTGAACAAAATAATCAATGGGCTCACGGCCCCTCTGCTCATTAATCATGTATCAGTGTGAAAGCGATAAGTGAGTGGTTCATTGTGTAATGTATTGGCGAATAGATTAAGGCCCCCGAGTAAGTGGTTTCCGGTTGCTAAAAGCTGTTGTCACTGGGTAGCTGCGTAATTCTGCATCTGGTGGACAAACTGAGTAAGTAACACATGGATTTTTTTTTTTTTTGAGAACATCTTTGTTTCCTCAGATTTAACATCCTTTAGTTCCAAAAACTTTTTAATTTTTTGTGCAACTTTTTTTTAGTTATTGGTTAAAGTTCTTTATTTTTTATTTAATAATTTTAAAATTTTAATTTTATCTTTTAAAATGATAATAATTAAAATTTAACTTATGGATTGTTTACTTACAAATGGCATTTTATTACATTATATTAGAAAAACAGTACAGTTTTTGTTGTGTTAACTAAAACTGGAAGCAAAAAATTCGTTTTTACATGCCAAACATTCTCTCAGTATTAAAATATACTGTTCAGAATTTTGGACTGCAAAAACTTCTATTACCCGACTGATAGTTAAAAAATGACTGCTGAAAACAATCAAGGAAATATTAAGAAAACAAATATACCGTAAAAATTATGATTTCTTTTTAATTCTGAAATTCACTGTAGTGATTGGATTTTGAAGCGTTAGAAAATAAACGTTCATAGATGGCGCAAGGCAACTAGCGCGAGTGTAATTCAAAGAGTGATGTCATTCGAGTGTTGGCTCTTGGAGGAGAAGGAGTTACTGAGCAGAGTAACTCGAACGAATCTGAAATAAATCTGTTAAGTTTTCTATTTGCCTAATTTTTTTCAAAGCACTCACGAACCAGTCACGACATTCACTTCATCTTATAATATTAAGGAAATTAACTTTTGGATGAACTATGTCTTTTGGATGTGGTACTGTAATAAGACATAAATTCCAAACAAGATTTTGGTATAAAATTATTTTCTAGAAAGAATAAGAGGAAAATATCGAATGCTCATTATCCTAAAATTTATTAATTCAATATAAATAATTTGATTTGCAACAACAAGCATTTTGTTTTACTTCAAGCAACAAATGTTACGCCTTCATCTAAAGTTATTGATAGTGAAATCATATTAACTAGCTTATAATTGCATACCTACACTTAATTGTAATAACTTTTTTCTTACTGAATCACTTGAAACTTTATATAATGTGTAACGAAGGGAATTATATATCAGGAAGTAAAGTAAGTTGGGATACATCTGTCTTAATCCTATGCCATTATTCAATATCCGAATTTTTCTGCATCTTTCGGTTTCCAGCTATTCAACCGCGTAACAGCAATCATTAGATCATTCTTCTCCAGCATAGTTAAGTGCGGAGGTAAAAAACCTTTGAGTCCAAGTACTCTGTTAACCGCTGAAGTCAGAATTGATTTCTTACATAATTTACGGTTAAAGCTGCCAAATAGTTGTACAGTTATTAGAGAAATGCCTTGTACGGGTGAAGACAAAAGTCAAAGTAATTGCATGCAGATGTTCAGCGTATCATCTTCAGTGGCGGATTTAGGTGGTTAGCGGCCTAGGCATTAAACAATATGAGAACTACTTTTAAATAAATTTAACTTCCAGTTTTCAACCCATTTTTAAGTTAACATCATTCTAATCATTTACTTTAAGTTAATGTTTCATTTGTGCAAATTATAACATTTTCAGTAATTTGAAAAAAGCAATTGTTTTTATTTACTTACATTGACTGCGCAGCATTTGCACATGCTGTTATGTCAGCATTTAGAATTATAAATATTATAATAACAAAAATAAACATGATGCAACAGATAGGATAATAATTACATCATTTTATCTTTACTGATTTAATCAGATTCCTAATATTTCACTTTTATTTCTTTACAAATTTATTTATTTTATAAGTAGGATAATAACATCTTTTTAATGCACTGACTTGCGAACCTTTTCAGTCAGTCCAGAGGCCCTACGCTGCTGTCTAGTCAGAAATCTGGCATCAGTCGTTCTCAATTCAAGAGCAGCGCTGTTAATCGAGGAATTATACTTCTTGTAGCACTACGCATTCTTTCTTGATAGTATAACTGGATACGAACAATAGAAATATCATTTAATACTATGAAAAAAAATTCACATCAGATAATTCCTGAATGGATAACCATTAAATTCATGACCAAATTACACTCGCACAACTTCATTCATAACTTTAAATTTCAAAATCATCTTGTGATATTATTTATAAAGTCAAACTAAATTATAGGATTAAATTCTAACTTCTTAAATAAAGGAAAAAATACAGAAAAAAATAAGAAAAATAATCATGTTTTGTTTTATCCTTTAAATGTAAATAGTATTTTACTATCTTTATTTTTTGTGAATTATTGATTTTAAAATTATTCCGAACAGCTGCACAAGTTTGTAAAGAAGTAATTCTACTAATTATTTCTTCCATGATGCTTCTTCTTGGTACCTCTTGGGATTGAAGAACAATTTCTTCCAATGAAAGTGTGTTTGTTACACAAGAATTTCTTTTTTTAAAAAAAGCCAACGGCGCAAAGACTTAAAAAAGTTTTCTCATTAGCATCCCCAAAATATTTTCAAACACAAACTCTTCTCAAGAAAATTCCTTCCGCTTTGCGTACATCAAGTCCCAATGCAATAAGCTAATGAGAAAATCTGAATAAAAAATGACTCATAAAGACTCCTGCAGACGACAGAAAGTCACTACAACTAACAAGTAAATTACGCAACCGTCTTTACCTAACTAAACACACTGCAAGCTGTTTGTTTCACGCACCGGCACTGGATGTATTTGGATACGTGTATCTGTTCTTGCACACGTACTTGAGCAAGAACAGCTAACTCAAGTAAACTGTGGTGGAAGTAAAATACAACTCCGCCATCAATCAGAAACTTGTTAACTTGTCTTATCACTCTCAGCTGGAGTGGAACATTGGAAGGTTGCCAAGGGTTCCAGCGCATATGGAAGACCCCATCCAGAGGAATGCTGAAGAAAGTAGTGTATTCCCGGGGAGTCATGAATCGTATTGTTTACCTTTCGGGTTGAACTGCGAAGTGATTTTACGACAAGGAGGGCATTCAGTTCTCATTCCACGGTTCCGGTTTTGGCTGGATTCCACAACTTATAAAGTGTGGAAATTGGAAATTTTCTTACGTTTAAGTAGCAGTTTTATGGGGAAGAGACTAAAAGGCTTTATTTGCTCTTAAATTGAATGCAGTCTCTTGAAGTGCCAGTTTGTTGGTTTTATTTCTGAATCATTACAATCTGCTTATCTACTAGAGACTATATTTAAAATGATAATTTTTAAATTTGATCTGTAAATTGGGTTACCAAAAATTGTTCAAAACTCTATCAGGCAGACTGTTCAAGTTACCGAAATCGGTGTTTAGTTTTACTTTTGAGGTTCTAAGTGCTCACTAAAAAAGGCTTTTTCAACATTTTAATTGGATTTCAAAGTAGTTAGGAATTACAGTACACTCCCGAGTATTCCGTTCGCGAGTATCCGGCTTCCCTACTATCCGGCCTA
Source organism: Argiope bruennichi (assembly GCF_947563725.1). Lineage (NCBI taxonomy): Eukaryota > Metazoa > Arthropoda > Arachnida > Araneae > Araneidae > Argiope > Argiope bruennichi. The sequence continues at coordinate 55,163,458 of NC_079158.1, forward strand.
GTTATCTTTCGTCGTAATTAAATGAGGAAGGCAAGGCGTTGCATAGGCAACATTGCCAGGGGCATTGAAAGCGTCTGTTACTATCTTCCTTCGTGTCGTGCTAAATACGAGTTGTGAAAGGTAAAGAGCATGTTAGGGTTACTTTTTCATATCTATATAATCATTTATCAGGGAAAAATAAAATCAGTTTGGGTCAATTTACTTAAGAATTAAGCTTACGATTTACGTTAACGTTTTGTTTATGTTTTCTGTATTTAATTTAGGTATTACGGAATTTTTGTTAAAATGTGAACCGTTGGCATCCTTTAACTTGCTTTATCTCTAATAAATTCTTGAAACGTGCAATGCAGTATATAAACATATATAAACAATTAGTACAGAGTCTTCTATTTTAACTCAACACGTTACCGGCAATTGCTTCTATGATTCACCGGGCCGCGGCAGAGTTCGCATTGAGAATAATGAAGAACTTAGTACCCAGGAAGAAGTGAGAAAATATGTATTATAACAGTGAGTTTTGGTATAAAAACTTTTCTGGTATTGGTGGGCAAAGAAATGAGTTCATAGAACTCTGGCCTATCCGGCTTTTTCGTCATCCGGCCTGCCCTTCCGCCACACATTCGACCGGATATTCGGGAATGTACTGTAATCAAAAATGTTAGCATTTTTTTTCTCAACAACTTTAGAAAGTATCATCGCACTAAAGCAATTTTTATGCCATTTTAAAACTCTAAAAAGTAGCTATTCAGTAATATAAGTTTCATTTCTTTGCAGTTTTTTTTTTTTTCTTTCATGGTTTCTTCAAAATTACTTTTAAACAACTCTGTTATAATATTGTTTCTTCATATAGTGGCAAGCAAACAAATAGCAATATTGTGAAGATTTAATAATTTTAGTGGAACTAATTAAATATGAATATTAGATTTTTCTATCTCTTACTAATTAATACTTACTAACATATTTCATAATATATTATGTATTTTAACCTGATAATGTTTTTAGGTTGCAGTCTTTTTATAAATTGTTTAATTTAAGAAGTATTATTTATAGAATATAACGGCTTATATTCCAGCAAACGAAAAGAAGCCAAGCCTAAAACATTAAGATTTTAGAATGTTTCAAACATGAAATCCTAATCGTCTTCATTTTTTTCTTCTAGAAATTCCATATTTGTATTTGTATTGTTTTTGTATAAGAAATCTTCCCTTCTTTACTATTCGTATTTGTAAAAAATCATGATCTATAATCATTTGATTCTTCCCCTCACTGGGTGGATTAAATCGTCACTGTCAAGATAAACTAGCAAATGTTTCTGACGGAACCGTCCAGCTTTCGCTTATCCCGAACATTCGAACAGATTGAGAAGATAGGATCGCTTTAATCCTCAGCGCGACATTCGCTTTGTCGGAGAAAAACATGTTCCTCTCTAGAACTCAGAGCCGGCTATCTAGGGGGTGGGGCGGATGCTATGCATCCGCCGGGATTAAGAATTAACTGTGTTAAGAATTAAAATAGCGTTCTGAACAATAATAGCGTTTACACGTACTGTTCGACTGATGCCGTTATTAGGCAATGGTCACAGTGATACCTATAAAAGGAGGGGGAAGAGAGGAAGTTGATTTATGAATAAAGTAATCTCCTTTAGACGTGTTAAGACAGAGCGGCGCTAGCGGCGGCCAGAAGTCGAGGCTAAGGCTGAGACTGAGGTTAGGTTCAAATGGACTTGTAAATCATCAGCTATATACTTTTTTCTGCATTTAATGTAATATTTTTTATGCGTGCATCTCTTATGTTTGTTTATATTAAGTTGCCCAAGCAAAAAGTAAAACGAAGATAAATTAAACGATCCATTCCTAGCAATGTACATTGCATTACTGCTTCACCGTCCTTGACCGGAATGAAAAGAATTAAGGAAGAAGTTTAAATGTAACAGTCGGCGGATTTGGATATACACGAAGTTCATAGTAATATTATAGTCTTGTGCAAATGTGCAAAATATTGTTAATATAAGATAAATAGATTTACAATCACTTACTTCACCTACTGGGTAATAGCTTATAGTATAGCATATAGTAATTAGATAATTCATTCTATAAATTGCTTAATACTGTTAGATATAACCATGTCCATGCCAAGGAAATATCCCTCTGGGTGTCAAAAAAGAAAATTATAAGAAAAGCTAAAATTTAAGAAGTCACAAGTAGATCTGTTTTCTTGGCTACGAAGTAATTCTGGCAAAGAAATTGCTTCAACTTCAGAAATTACAATTCAAACTTCAACTGGGGAAGAAAATTCAGCGCTAAGTACACAGGCTAGCAATGAAAATGTTGAAACGGTGAAATTTGTTGAAGAATCGTGTGTTTATACAAATGTGACCGAATCAGAAAACAATGACGAAAATGACAATAAGAAATATGATCAAGAGAGTATAAATGATCCTGGTTTATGGTCAAGTATTATAACTGATAAATTTAGAATGTTTTGTGTTAAAATTGGACCTGTGCAATACAAAGGAGTGTTTGCTAAAAAAAGCTGAAGGTAGATCATTTTCCACTACCTACTACTCTAAAAAAAATGCGAAATGGTGAAACTCAACTTCGCAGCTTGTTAATTTAAGACTCAAGACTCCGTATTTTGTTTTTGTTGTATACTATATTCCTAAAAGAAGAGGAAATGACCAAACTACACGATTTATAGGTGGCTGTAATAACTGAAGAAGGCTGTCAAATGTAATCCAAGATCATGAACGCTGTAGTTGCCATATTAATTCATTTATTGCTTGGAAAGTATTATTGAAACGATTAAATTTATGTTCGACTATTGATAAAACAAATCAAGTTAATATAAGTAAGGAAACGGCACGACTCAAATTACTATTTCAAAGAATTGTAGATGTGATTCTATTTTTAGCGTGTAATAATCTTATCTTCCACTTCGAGTTGAGTTGAGTTGAGTTTGTTTTTTATGGCACAAAAGCCATCTTTGGCTAAGCTGCGCCAAAATCTTGAAATTAAAATATTTATATCAATTGATAATAAAATCAAAATATGGAATGCTTAAAAAATCTAAATGTATAAATAAGTAAATCTGTAAGTCATGAAAAAGCGTAAAATTGTGCTAAAAATCGCTGTTAATGTTTAGATGTGATTATTAAAACCGATAATTTTTTAACACTAAAAAAGCCAACATGCGGGATTTTGAGAATCTACTCGCTCAATTCAGGTCGAGATTTCTGAAAACACGCAAGACGCTGGATAGAAAAACGTGGACACTCCACAAGAATATGTACAACAGACATAGAACTATTACACACTGAGCAAAAGGGTATTGGGTTCCCCCATCAACATATGTCAGTGGGTGAATCTTTGACGAACTGACGAAATAATAGGCAAGTCTAATAATGGAAATCTATACTTATAATAAAGCTCAATGTGTGTGTGTGTGTGTGTGTGTGTGTGTGTGTGTGTGTGTGTGTGTGTGTGTGTGTGTGTGTGTGTGTGTGTGTGTGTGTGTGTGTGTGTGTGTGTGTGTGTGTGTGTGTGTGTGTGTGTGTGTGTGTGTGTGTGTGTGTGTTGGCGCTCTACAGGCCAGGTCATTTGACATACAGCTATCAAATTTGGTACATGTATACCTTAGAGGTCGGGAATGTGCACCTAGGGTCCCTTTTTTTGAAATTTTAATTATTAATTAAAAACTAACTTTCCCGCCAAAAAAATCTTCCATTTTCCCCACCGCCAACTTTTCCGCCAAAAATTTTTTCCATTTTCGCCACCGCCAAATGAGTAAGGCTTCCGTTTTTTTTTTCTCCCAACAGTAATGAGGCTAGGGTTAGTATTTTTCGGCGGATTATTTCAAACGATTCTGTTTATTTTCTTAATGTTTGATGCATTTAAAATTAAACATTGTTAATTAATCCATGTTTCAGATTCATTCTAAAGTACCTTTGAATTAAAATAAAACAGAATAAAGGAAATTAAAAATTTCTAATCCGCATAGCGTTACCCCAACTGGCGTAGAAAAAAATCATTTATTTGAGATACGTAACTGCCTTTGAAAATTCACGCATGCGCTTTCTGTTCTGAATTCCACATTGTGTTGACGAATTATTATCAACGGATGTGGACTGGATTTAAATTTTTTTTAGGTTCGTTGCATGCTTTTGTAATTAAAATGTATTTATGTTAGTTATATATTTTTTGTATATGCTTATAGTTTTAAGTGCATCGTTTTTTAAGTAGTTTTTTTAAAACCTGTTTTAAACCGTCTATTTTAAACGATTCGTTTCATTTTCTTAGTGTTTGATGCATTTAAAAGTAAACATTGTTAATGAATCGATCTGCTCATGATGAATCTAAGAAAATTTTGTTGACAAATTCTTGAGATAATACGTAAATTGAAAAAGATATTCTTGAGTGCCCATAAAGTTTAAACGCTGAGTGACTCTATTTTCATTAATCAGATTATAAAAAAATTCTTTGTTTCAGTAAAAAATATTATTATATTAATTGCAGATTAATTCTTTCCACTTTAATTTAAAGCATAAATTCTACGGGTGCTAACAGAAAATTAGAGAGATACATATTACGTTATGACTGAAGGTCTTTATAATATTATGAGTGAATTATATGACTATCAAAATTTGAACTTTTAAAATATTTTGATGAAGAAGCTATTAAAGTAGGAATTGCATAAAATATTTAAATATAAAAATTTTAACGAACATTAAGATTGGCGAACCTGCTGGTCGACAAATTCTTGAGATATTACATAAATTAAGAAAGATATTTTTTAGTTCCCATAAAGTTTAAATGCTCAGTGACTCTGTTTTCGTTAATCATGTTATTAAAAAAATTAACATTTATTGACGAACACGAACACACTGATATTCAACGTTACTCTGATTAGATGTTATAAAATCTGAATAGATAAACATAAACGTGTAAACAGCTGTGCGCCGGTTTCTATGGCAACACAGCTGGAAAGGGAAAAGAAGTTTCTAAGACAGAACATCTGCTTTACACAATTTTATAGAATAACTTTTCCTCTTTTTCGTTTCATTTTTTTTAAAAATTACTTATTTAATAAGAACACCTGCTTTACCCAATTTTTTAGAATAGATTTTTTCCCCTCTTCGCTTGCTTTAAAAAAACATCTATACTTATATATAAAGTTCAATGTGTGTGTGTGTGTGTTGGCGCTCCACAGAAAAGACCATTTGACCTACAGCTACCAAATTTGGTACATGTAAACCTTAGAGGTCGGGAATGTGCACCTGGGGTCCCTTTTTTTTGAATTTTTAATTAGAATTTTAATTATTAATTAAAAGCTAACTTTCTCGACAAAAAATTATTCATTTTCCCTACCACCAAATGAGTAAGAGTTCAGTTTTTTTTTCCCAACAGTAATGAGGCTAGGCTTAAGATTTTTCGGCTGATTATTTCAAAGGATTCTGTTTATTTTCGTAATGTTTGATGCATTTAAAATTAAACATTGTTAATTAATCGATCTTTCAGATTAATTCTGAAATACTTTTGAATTAAAATAAAACAGAATAAAGGAAATAAAAATTTCTAATCTGCATAGCGTTACCCCAACTGGCTTAGAAAAACTCACGCATTTGCGTTACCGTAACTAGCGTTGTAAATTCACGCATGCGCATTGTGTTCTGATTGTTGACATGACAACCAATATCAACGGACGATTTAAATTATTTTTAGATTAGTTCCATGCTTTTGTAATTAAAGTGTATTTATGTTAGTTATATATTTTTTGTGTATGCTTATAGTTTTAAGACCATCGTCTTTTAAGTAGTTTTTTTTTAACCTGTTTTCAACCGATTATTTTAAACGAATCGTTTTTTTTTTTTTTTTTTTTTTTTTTTTTAGTGTTTGATGCATTTAAAATTAAACATTGTTAATGAATCAATTTGGTCATGATGAATCTGAGAAAATTTTGTTGGCAAATTTTTGAAATATTACATAAATTAAGAAAGATATTCTTTAGTGCCCATAAAGTTTAAACACTCAGTGTCTGTTTTCAATAATCATATTACAAAAAAAATACTTTGTTTCAGTAAAAAATATTATTATATTAATTGCAGATTAATCCTTTCCACTTTAATTTAAAGTATAAATTCTATGGGAGCCAACAGAAAATGAGAGAGATACATATTACGTTATGACTAGGGATTGCAATACCGGACCAAAATTTCAATACCGGTATTCGGTATTTTTTAGATCTTAATACCGGTATTAGAAATTTTAGAAAAAGAAAGAAAACAAGGTGTTTCTTTGTTTTATTTGCCAGTTTTATAAGAGAGTGTAAGTATCACAAAAAATAATATGGAACTTATAAATTATAACAGTATATAAAGAATCACAAAAAAGTAAAGAAACAACTTATTTATTTAAATCACAAAAAAAGTGTAAATATCACTATTCAGTCTGTGGTACTATTACAAATTTTTGAAATGTGATCTTAAAAAACATGATGCATCAATTGTACTGTCATTAAAGCTGAAAAGTAATTTTGTGTAAAAATTACCAGCTGTCGAAAGCGCTCTTTCGGCATATAGGCTAGTTGGTGATACTGTTAGCAATGCGCGATATACTTTTTCCAAGTATTTACCTCTAAATCCCTCATCTTCAAACAAATCGATTTCTCGTCGGATGGTTTTGGATATAGCTGATTTCTGTATTGTATTTTGGTTCGTTGAATTTTTTTTATTTATCGCTAATTCTAATTTTTGTTCAAGAGACAATTCCTTATCACTATCGACAGCAGTGACATCATAATCTTCGATAACTGAACCAAATTCTTCTGAGTATGGATAGGTTTGTGGGTAAAAAAATTGTAAGAAAATTTACTATAAATTTAATCAGATTTGAATTGATTATTTTCTGTTCTTCTTTTTCATTTTCATTTTTAAAATCATTATAATTATGTAAATACCATAAGACATTTTCTATTTCGGTATGCCTTTCTTCTGTGCGATTTTTCAATGTAATATATAATTCTTCAGATAGTGATGTGTGTTGTTCTTTCATGATTGCGACATGAAATTTATTGTTGCATTAGCTGTTAATAAATTAAAATCTCTCCGACAGATATAATGCCTCTATAGTCAGTTTTATTGGAAGAAGAGCTGATATAATTCTGGATATTAAGTCGAATTCACTCTCTGAAAAATTAATTTGCAGGTTTAAGTCGATTATTGCTTTTTGGATTGGATTTCTAAATTTCAAAAACCGTTCCATCATTAGGAGTAAACTGTTCCAACGTGTCTTAGAATCTATTATTGACATATATTCTGTTTTATTTTCAGTTAGTATATATTTTTGTAATACGGCATTTTTTGTAAGGGAAAGTTTAAATATCTTAACAATTTTTCGAACTTTATAAATTATAGGAAGCAATTCTTGATGGGTTAATATTTCATCCTCATTAGCAATATCAACTTCCACAATTACATTGTCATTATCTTCAGTGTCAATATCACTCTCACTCTTACTCTCTTCAATGTCGGAATCCGAAGTTTCTATATCCACAATAATTGGATTCGCCTGTTCTTTATTTTTTTGGTATAATACATGTATTACTCCTTATTGAATTCCATGAGCATAGCACATTTGCTGATTTGCACCAATAAATTTTCCAACTTTTTTCATAACTGTTAATCTATTAGTCGTTATGGATACAATATCTTCTTTCAGGGATAATCCATGTTTCGGTAATTTAGATTTAAGCAATTAAGCCATTAATTAGCTAATTAATTTCGCCCGTTAGGGAGACATAAAAACAAAAACGTATAATATTTTGCCATGTTGGCGATCCCTGAACATATAGTGGAGAGAATTTAAAAAATTTCTAGTAAATACCGAAAAACCGGTATTTAAACTTGTGAATACCGGTATTACGAAATTGTAAAATGTCTCAAAATACCGGTATACCGGTATTGCAATCCCTAGTTATGACTGAAGGCGTTTATAATATTAGGAGTGAATTATATGCCTAACAAAATTTGAAGTTTTAAAACATTTTGATGAAGAAGCTATTAAAGTAGGAATTGCATAAAATATTTAATTATGAAAATTTTAACGAACATTAAGATTGGCGAACCGGCTGGTCGCCAAAGGCTGCTAGTATATAATAAAGGAAATATATAATATAAACAAAATATTAAATTCTAAAAATAGAATTGTGCATCATTTAGCACATAGGTCACAAGAACAAATTATTTCTGCGTTAGGAAATAAAGTCCTTAACAATATTAAATAGATATAAAAGCAGCCATGTACTATAGTAACCAAATGGGTTGTATTCCTGATATTTCCCATAAGGAACAAACTTAAATCATTATTAATGTAAATCTTGAAGAGAAAAGGTTAACCATAAATGAGTCATTTATACGGTTTTTGGATGATCTGACTGGTGAAGGACTAGCAAAAACTCTATTGGAAAGATTAAGCGAACTTGATTTAGATATTATGAATTTTACAGGGCAAGCATACGACAGCTGTTGCAATATGAAAGGGAAATATAAAGGTGTACAATCCAGAATACTTTCTCTAAACCCGCTAGCAATTTATGTGCCTTGCCTATCACACTCCTTTAATTTATTAATTTTTTAGGCCGCTTCCAGCAGTATATATATTGTAAAAAAAGTTTTTTGATATTACAACTTTTTTATTGCTTATTTTCTGCATCTACAAAAATAAGGGAAATTTTTCAAAAACATTTAAATATTACTCTTAAAACAGCATATGCCACTCGTTACGAAGCCAAATAAAATAATAATTAAACTATTTCAAGCAAAGACAATTGTTCTTCACTGGTTTAATTTAATTTGGTCTATAAAATTAAAACTGAAATCCAAAATTTAACACAGTTTTAGACGAAACAAAAAGAGATAGCCCGGAATTTGAATGTTTCAGAACATTTTCTTGAAAATCGAATTCGAAAAAGATTATTCCGAAATAGCTGAAGATGAAGTTAGAGAAAACCAGGTAGAGGATAGATGTTATTTTTAGCACTGTAATTAATACTGATATTGTACAGATAGAAAATAGATTTAAAAGTGTCTCAAATAAATTAATGATGAAAAAATAACGCTTAAAATTAGGGCCCCAAATGGCTTCTTGCACCCGGGCCCATAGAGAAGGCCAGCTCTGCTAGAACTGACCGATGAATTATAACTCTTAGGGGTTTATGAAAGATCCTTACTCAAATAGGAGACATTGCTCCATACATTTTGTTAGTATGTATCAGTTATGTATTTTTAGAAGGTATCAATTATTATTGATTATTATGTGTAAAATACGTTGAACATATCATTTAATGCATATTTTATTTAATAATCGTTTTTGTATGAGTTTTATCAAGAGGTGTGGGCGATGATAGAAGTGTACGGGGGGCTATTTGATACTTTTATCTGTTGAAACATCATAAATAAAGGTAACCAATCCCCTTTCAAGTAGTTTTCTATTGTGACGAATTGGAATGAGCGGGGATAGAACCTGGGACCTTGTGGTTCGCAGCCCAGTAACGTGGCCACGATACAAAAGCAATTGCTCGGATAGTGTAGCTGTTAACTGACTAATAAGCTTTCACCACAGACTCTCCCTCCAGTGAGTCGGAGGTGAGACGAACGATATGGCTGTTGAGTGGCGAAGTTTCTAGCTGTTGATTCTAATGCTCCTGTACCCATTTGTGTAGCGCCAACAGTTATGGCGAACGTGTGTGGCGAGTGGTTGCTGTTGCTGATGCTGTTGCGTCAAGTTAGTCTGACGACTTTGATTGCGGGTAGATGGCGCCACAACAGCTGTACGAAGATTGAAGGTTCATCGTCCGAGTTCACCAATGTGGCGAATTGTGGTGCGCGCGTAGTTGTTAACTGGCTTATAAACTTTCACCACACTATTGACAAAACTTCAAGGAATTTATATCCCATACTAATTATTTCATATTTTTGAAATGCAAAAAAATAATCATATTTGACTTTGAAATTAAAAGTCTTAAATTACTTTTGAGTAAATTAGTATTTCTGCTCTCTCGTATATGAAATATACATGGGGAATATATTTTAATCGTCAAAAAAAATTACAAATTGAAGATTTTGGCTTTCAAATTTCCCTGAGTCTGAAAAACACGTTTTCGGAATCATATTTGTCTGGGAATACAATGACATAAAATTGCTTTGAACAAGACAAATTAAATTTGGTATATGATCTCTGTTCTAAATTTGTAGATTTCTACCATACAGTGAACGAAATCCATTCACAGAAGGTCTATAAGTCCAAATATAAGTTGACAAAATAACTTCAAAACAAACGGGGTTAGATGGATAAAATTTGGTACACTTATTTAACTTCTAATTTGTAGATGTGTTTCAAATTTAGAAAAACATCACGGGGCTGACCGCCCTTAATGTATATTTCCACAAACATGTCAAAGTAATAACTCAAAAATGCAATAACTTAAATATATGAAATTTTATATGTGATTTTTAACTATAATCGTAGTTCTGCCAAATTTTAGTTTTAGTTGGTCAGAAAAAAAGCGCTAAAAAAACACATTTCATTTTTAGTACTTATGTGTTAACCGCATCCCAGTGATAAATCGCCAAAAATCTCACATTAATAGGTTCTTTCGTAACTATCGCTCATCAGTGGCAAGCAATTAATAATACACAAGTACATTTATTAAAGAGTATGCGAGAAAGTTTCAGGAGGATCACTCCCACTGGTCAAAATTGTAATCTTTCTGGCTAATTTTTTGAGTTAACAAATCGCCATTGGACCAGATGTTCTGTAACATGTTTAACTACTTGTAGTTTATTTTATGTTTCGAAACTCAATTGAGCTCGCCAACTTGAGAAAAGACCGCCTTTGATATGTTTTTAAGATCACTTAAAAGAAAGAATGAATTATTCTGAATTAAGCAAAGTAATTTAGCTGCCATATCAGTCTTCTCAATTTCTTTTGACAGACGTGACATTCTAGCGATTATGTGCTGCCCGGCTTCATTTTTATTGTAGCGTCTCTCTATACTAGAGATGTCTTTATCCAGCGTTCTATATCAAAGGCAGATTTCTGATTAAGTAATTGCTTAGGGCTGCAAGGCTGAGAGGGAGCTGTAAGCAGGTCGATTAAAACCATTTACCTAGTTGTCAGGTAAATAAGTTTATAAAAAAATATTTATTAGGAAAATATTAACTCTTTATTAAAAGTAATTAGACTGGTCTTTACATGTTGCATTACGTTCATTTACATATTAGAATATTTATAAACAACGAAAATCTGCTTCAATAATATTATGTGCGAACACGGATTACGTTCGGTCTGGTATCCTGGATAGATAAATAGAATCAAAAATAATTTCATGAAGTTAATAACTTAAAAATAATTAGTCTAAAGTAATTCATTAAAATGTTAAAAATATGTCGAAATAGGAAATTGATTTGACCAGATAATTATAAAAAGGGGCCTCATGATGTGCATTGACTGATGCCGCAAAATACTAAATCCGCCACATTCATCGCTTACAGAACCACAATGGTCGGGAGAAAAATTAGCAAGGTAAAACGTATATTTTCAAAGACAAAATTTCTTGGAGCATTCCTCCATTTAACCACTGAAGAAACGTTGTTGCGCAGTGCTTATAACATATTTGTTGAAAGGAGTATTTAGGAATCTTGTGACCCTGGATAATATATATTATAGGGCTCTTCTTTTAATAAGATGGCCAATTTGGTTTCAAATATCAATAATATCAATACATATTTAATTATTCAATACATTTTATTGGTTTATTTTAGGATAATATTTTATTAACTATATGAATATATATTTGTTTTTATTAAAGTCTATTGTAGTGATAGAATGCCAAGTACCCACGTTTTATGCTGTATTATTGAAACAGATGTTTAGTTTCATACATATTTCAATAATTAAGTGAGCATAATAAAACGTATAAGGGGCCGCGGTGGCCTGGTGGTAAGGTCTCAGCTTCGGAACCGGGTTTCAGGTTCGTGACTCGATTCCACCGAAGAATCGTCGTGTTAGGGGGGGTAGAGGGATTGCTAGCTTAGGTGTCGTCCTCATCATCTGACCGAGTTCAAAATTACAAGACTCATCCCAAAATAGCTCTAGTTTTGCTTTAAAAAGGGACGTCACTACAACTAAGCCGGTATCCTGGCGTAATATAACTAAGTCGGCGACCTTCCCTGTGATCCGAGCTTCCCGGGTTCGAGCCCCGGTTCAGGCATGGTTGTTTCTCTTCTGTGTTGTATCTGCGAGAAATGTGGATGTGCCCTCGTGTTTGTCGGCAGTTCTTGCAAGTAAAGAATTTGGTATATAGTTTCCACATCGAATTCGGTGATCTCTATCAAATTTTGAATAAAATCCATTTAGAAGAAATTTCTGTCTATACGAATAGAAGAGAATACAAAACACGAAAAACCAGAAGAATAAAATGTGGTACACAATTTTAATATCAATAGTGTAGATATGAAACAGATTTTGAACCGAATTCGTCAACGGGTTGACTGTTGGTCTGTACATTCACATGCATGTAAACGCGATGTCTCAATAACACAGACTGAGATAAATGAAATTTGGTATGTGATCGCGTAATTTAACTTTTAGTTTCAGTGTCACATTTTGGTTTCAATTTTCTTGGCTAAAATTTATCCAATTTGCGTGTTCGATTTTCATCGTTCCACTATGAAGCACAAAACGCTCATGTGAGAGATTCTAGGAGTTAAAGTCTGAACACTCATAGTTTTCAAGGCCTTGTCCAAGACCCCCAATTTTTATGGAAGAGGTAGGGGAGAAAATAATTACTTACTAGACAGTAAACGAGAAAGTTTCAGAGAGATAAGTCCCTTTGTAGCGGAAACATTTTTGGCTGTAGACCAGTTATTTCATACACTTATTAAACTGGCGAAATAATCTCTTGGATACAGATTCCGTGAATGTACAATAGTATTATATAGGTCTGTGCTAATAATGGAATGGTGCCACTTCACGTTATCTCAAAGTCATGTGGTAATCAGTTACGCGCCTGAAATTTATTTGTTCACTGTTTTGTTTTATTGTGCGATTCCATATTCTTTTTCTTGTAGTATCACTGACATATTTCCATCTAGGCAGATTAGGCAGCTGCCTAGAATAGCGAAACTGTGAGATGGTAATAAGCTGGTGAATAAAAAACTTAATTTCCCAGGTTGCCAAATAAAATATTTTTGTGAGGAATACAAATTCTATAAGTGAATTTATAAAATCAGGATAATATTAGCATTTTATCAGGTATAAATAATGAGACTCCTATCTGTTTCGTTTAGTCCATTTACTTATTAGAATGTTTCTAAAACTTTATGTCTTCTTCAGTAATGCTAGATACAAATGTGGATGCTGGGTGCTTGGAATTATAATACAGAAATAAAAACAAATACATAATTCTTAAGTTGATAAAATAGAAAAAAGCTAAAATAAACCAATAACATGTTTAAAAAATTGTTCCAAATTTGGCCATTTTATTAAAAGATAGTGCTTCATAATATTCACTGCTTAAGGCTTCAAAGTATCAAACTCCGCCACTATGTAAAATGCAGAAGAAATTATAACATTAAATCAGAGAGACGCGCTTTATGTGCATCACGTGAGTAAGAACTAACTCCATTTAATACTTTAAAACAAATTAAATATTTACAGGTATTCAACGAAATTTCAAACACACATTTGCGTTTGCAGAATTTATTAATCTTATGGGCACTAAATAAAAATTATCGCTTGATTAAAAATAAATGTGACGTTCTGGATACGGAGAAAATTCTAAGCCTTGCAGCACGTAATCTTAGATGTGTCGCCATAAAAGTTCATTCTTGTCTAAGAACCAGGACATTGCGTTTGTACATTTTAACTGTTACGGAATTCCATTGAAGCACTAGGGCTAACCATGTTACGTGACAAGGCTAGAGGATTGAACGCCTCATTAAAATAATGACTCATATTTAGAGGACAAGAATTTGCTGAGAAGGGAAATAACAGTACTTGAGTAAACGAACTCTAGTACAGGGCGAATACCTATATCTTTGAATCTAGAAATTACTCTAGTACGAAGGAAGTTAAAAGTTTCAGAAATAATGTCTAAGTAATGAGGCCACATGACTAACTGGTACCTGAAAATAATCACAGGATCTCTGGAAGTGAATTTTGGAAGTTTAAGATTTTATCTCAATTATAAAACTGAAAAAAGATTCAAACTTCTTTTCCAAAACATCGTATCATCTTGTTTTCGGCTTAAATATTTTTATATGATTTTTAAAACAATTTTGTCATAAATACTATCATAAAGTGCATTCTCCAAAAAAATTTATTAAATATTTTCGCCACATGCTGTATATAAATTCAGTAACTAAATCAATGAAGAATATTGGCAAAAATATGCCTTACAAATATTTTTGAAATTTATTAATATCAGAGAAAAATTGTTGGAAAATAAAATGGCCATCTATAAAAAAGGCTATTTTCTTACATTTTAAAATATAGATAATATTCTAATAAAGAAATTGAAATGCTGAATTAATAATATTTCTCAAAGTTAATGTGGAAAAACAATAAAATTCCGATTAATTTTTAATTTTGTTTTATTTTATTTGTTTGGGGTTTTCTGGCGCAAGAGCCATTATGTTGACCATACTGCACCAAACAATAAGTAAAATTACATCATTTTAAAACAGTCATCGAAGAGAATATGAGGAGAAGCTAAAATGTAATCAAGATTCAAATAAATGGATAAAACTTTATGGATTTTAAAAATGGAAAGAGATGGACATGAGGTATCTTATGAAGCAAGAAAGATAATGGAGTGCAAGATTTTTGAAAGAACTGTAAACTTTGGGTATTGAAAACGATTAGTTTTTAAATCAAAATATAATAAAATTTTGGAAGACCTATTCTTATTGATTATTTATTGCCCAAGAAGTAACCCAAGTAGAGATCATATTACAAATCATAGATTTATCATTTCCACGACTAAAAAAGTACATTATTTTGTGAAATATTTATCCATTCTTTATAATACAATCAGATGATCTTAAAATGTTATTTAGAAAGAGGGGGCAAAAGTCAAGTTTTTCATCTGTATTTAACACAATTCGTTTTTCCATTCTTTTGTAAATCAACAATATTTTACATTTTGAATTTGTTATTTCCAGCTTATTCTATATTCGACTTCTATAAAAGAATTGATCATTTTTTCGAAATTCCACGTTTGAGCCGAGGGACATTCATTTGAAAGTATTGCTAAATTATGCAATACCTATTGTGACAGAAATTTATTAATTCTAATTTTGAAAATTAATTCTGTGAAATAAGACGAAATTAAAAATGCACCGATGATTAAAAGTAATTTCAAAACAGTATGTGCTTTGGGAATCGCTTGATAAAATAAAAATGGTTTTATTAAAGCTGATAGATCTTAAAGATCTTTAATAAACGAAGATTGTTATATTTCATTCCTAAACATTCATCGAATACCAAGAATCATTTTTTACAGCGTCTTTAAATGTTTAGGCAATTTTATTTATTTTATTAATGTATGGTATATTTATTTATTTTTCAGGCCGGCGTCCTGGCATAGGGGTAGCGCGTCTTCCCCGTGATCTGGGCGTCCCGGGTTCGAGTCCCGGTTTGGGCATGGTTGTTCTTCTGTTGTTCTATCTGTGAGATGTGTGAATGTGCCCTCCTGTAAAAAGGGGTTGTGCAAGCGAATGAGTGATGCGTGAGTGGCAAAGTCGTACTCTTGGCCCTAGTTGGCGCTGCTATAAAAAATAAGAGACGTTCCCCCTCAGGCTTAAATCGCTGTCTAACAGTGGGCTTGTCAATGGCAAGTGCCATACGAAACAAACAAACAATTTATTTTTCAGTCCTAGGCGGTTGGAATGAAGCAATATGCATCTCCCTAAAGAATTCCCCCCCCTCTCGAGTTGGTGCCCCGTAAGACAGAGGGAAACTGTCATTTTGTATACTCTGCTACCCAATAGTTATGCTAATATTATGATAATTTGAGTGATAAAATCCATAACTCTGAAGATTTGTCTCTCGGAGTTCTACAATGTATCTCTGATAGATAACGTCCACTTTAATTATAAGGCAGACATTATCTTCGTAATTTGAGGTTTCTGCTTTCTTCTGTAGTTCGCTATATAAAGTTATAGATCTGATGTGGTAAAAAATATGACGAATTTAACTTTATAAATTATTTAATAGGAAATTATACAAAGTGGTGACTATAGGACACAATACAATTATTTGCTATAATTCTGAATTAGTTATACGATTAGCCCCTAAATCTTGCGAAATAAAAAAATTCTAATTAAAAATTTCAAAAATTCGCTCCAAGGTGCCCATTTCCAACCTCCAAGGTATACATGTGTTAAATTTGGCAGCTGTAGGTAAATCGTCTGGGCAGTATAGCACCAACACACGCACACATTCGTCTTTATTATAAATATAGATGTAAATGATTGATTTAATTGACTGGAATGTAACTCTTTTTATTTAAAATATTAGAGTCTCAAAAATATTTTTTTTAATATGATTCACAGGGCAGAGTATCTATGTAAATATTTAAAATTCGTAATTCGTCAGAACATTTATTGACTGCAGTTGGATAAAATATAATTATTTATTTCATTTAGACCATTTTGTTAGACGATGTAGGTGAAGGTTGCGGTGGATTAGTGGTAAAGTCTCAGCTTCGGAACTGGAAGGTTTCAGGTGCGAGACCCGATTCCACAGAAGAACCGTCGTGTAAGTGGGTCTGGTCGCGTTAAATCCATCGGAGCCAAACGTGCTCCTGCTGATGTGGTGAGGAAATTTAAAGAAGGGGTGCCAGCTTAGGTGTAACCCTCGTCATCTGACCGTGGTTCAAAATTATGAAGTCCGTCCCCAAAAATAGCCCTAATGTTGCAACGGGATGTTAACATAACTGAACTAAACTAGAAGATGTATGTCTGCTATTAAAGGTTTACAAAATAGCTGATTAGATTGAATATCTTTTATATATTAAACAACTTTGCCTTAAATAAAACAGATTTATTGAATTAATAATATAGATATTGTAAAAAAATTTCTTGAATTTATTTTTTAGGAAATATCATATTTCAGATTTATTTCCTTTCATACAGACAAGTACTCAAAATTACAATTTTCTAGATTTAATTTGCAATAATAATTAACTTATTTTTTTTTAATTTCAGCTTTTATCAATGTGATGGCAGCATGTTGATAAAAACTAATTTTTCCCATGTACAAGAAATGTGCTCGTGCAGATTTAAATTTTATTTTTATTTTGTGCAAAATAAATTGTTGAAAAATATGGCTAAAGTATTTTTTTAATTAATTGAAAATAGGAAAATAGAAACTTAAGTTAAAACATTGATGTCATTAAAAAGATAATTTTTTAACTTTAACTTGGTGTTAAAATCTTGTTTCTGCAATAATATATTCGAAAGTTATACCAAATTTTCGATTTAATTTTAATCAATTAAGATTCTTATTAAATATTCAAAAGAATAGCTCCGAGGTATACATGTGTTAAATTTGGCAGCTGTAGGTCAAATGGATATAGTTGGCGCCAATACACACTTTCATCTTTATTATAAGTATACATATAGATAGATAAGATTCATCGAAAACAGAACGGCTGATTAAAATTAATGTGAAATGAAAATGATTGAAGCTCACATTCAACATTAAATAGTTATATATAACGAAAAAAATGTATTACATGTATTACCACATAAAAAAATACTGTCTTTAGACCTGAAATATCAAACTTATCCATTAAATGGATTAAATCAATTTTCCACTTTTCTAAGAAGCCAAAACGGGAAAATAAAATTATAAAAAAAAAGGGAATGAAAAAGAAAGTAGATCTGAAATCAAATTAAAGCAGCAAGGTCAAGACAAGAATAGAAAACTTCAAAAATTTTCTGATTTATGATTCAGTTTCTCGTACCGAAACACTTTTTCTAGGTAAAATATGTTTCTCTTTCAATATGTTTTTAAGGTCAAAAGGAAAAAGCCTCTTCCGTGATGATGACGCTTTTTTTTTTTTATAAAAGATTAAATTGCTATTAAAAAAATATAAACGATGAAAATAGATCATTTCTGTATATTGATAATGGTTTCAAAAAAACCATAAGGAATACATAAAATGAATAATTCTTCCTCCCTTGATTTTTCAAAAAAAGAATATTAGAAATATTTTGGAATGAAAGGCTAACATAAAACAACTAGTATCTACTTTATCAGTCTAAAGAATTAGATAACCTGATTTTGCAATTCCATTTCAGCAATAATAATGCCCTAAGGTTAAGAATGATAAAATATAAAATAAGAATTTAAAATATCCCTTAGCAACTTAACTCTCTTTCATTAATCAGTATTAACTAATGTGCGAGCTATAATTTAATAGTTCTCATATTCTGTACGGAGCATGCTGCGTTACTGATTACGTCATGTTAATCACTTGGACGTTTCGCGCCTAAATAGGCAGAAGAGAGTCCGACGATAAGATGTCAAGACGTACCTTTTTATGTTTTTAAGCAATGTTTTGCCCCTGTATTAACTTTATGTCATTTCTTAATAAATATATGTTAAGTGTTAATACTTTCCTTACATTAATAAGTTGTGGTATCTTAGGTTATTATATTAACTATTTCCATTGTGTATAAACTATCATTTTGCATTCTTCTTGTAAACCCTGAGAATACCCCACATTTGTGTTCCACTTTGTTTGTTGTTTTCAACATTTTCATCTCAGATTCTCAGAGAATTTTTGCCTATGTAAATGAATTTCCGGCATTTTTCGTTTTCGATAGATTTACACTACTATTCTTCCGGTCCCCTGAAAAATGTAAAGAAGACTCATACTGCATCTTATTATGATACATGCTATTGGCTCACAACCAAGTCAGTTGGCTAAGGAAAAAGATGTTTTTAGCTTCTTGCATATAACGTAGACATGAATACCATTTTCCAGAATTAAAATCAAACTTTAAATCAATGTGAAACGTCACAGTGACTAAATTAGAACTTACAGAATTATTTTTTTTTTCAATATTTATCTTGGGATACTTTCTTCTGATATTATTCACAAAAAAACTCTTTGGAATCTTGAAAGCATCACTTAATTTTTTGTAATTATAAAAAATGACTATACAAAATTTCCTAATCCTAATCCTAACCAAGATGGAGACCTGTCTTGTTCTAATGCGTTACTCCTTAAAATAGATTTTCATCCATATAGTTGATATATTTGATGAGCATCTTTATTTGCATCTGCTGTTTGATAGTTGAGGCCACTTCTCCCTCATAAAATCTTATCATTTCGTTCCATTCATTCTCAGGATTACTAAAGAGAACACACTAAGATTACAGTAGCCACTAAACTAAAATGAGAAATATTCCTGTAAAAAATCAAGCCTCCCCCTCCAAATATTGCCTCTTTTAGGAATAGGAAACAATAATTAATACTTCTAAGTTCTATATAACGACGAAACTTGCAGTTACGAATTTCTTTCCGAGCGAATAAATCAATTACGGCTGCTGGGTCGAGGAGGAGGGGGGAGGGGAGAAGTCAGGTGCTAATCGCTGGACTAAAAAGTTGGTATGAACCTAATAGCCAAATTAATTTAGTTGCCTTATTAAAAACAAAATACAATTTCTTTGAATTATAAAGTAGTAGGATAATAATAAATTTTTTTATCTAGTATAATTTTTTTTCATTATACTAACATAATTATTAATTATGTATAAACCGAGTATTTACTTAAATAATAGTGTCTACAAACGTGGATACCTAAATGTCATGAGTCATAATACGTAAATAAAAACAGGTACATTTTCATAAATTACTAAATTTAAAAAAAACTTAAAATAAATTATTAACATGATATTAATTTAAACTGCGTTGAAATGTGAAACAAAATTTGCATGAATTAATGTTAAAAGATGCCTTCATATTGCTAAGGACTTTAGAAGTCCTACAGTTGGAAACTTGTTTGAAAAAATTGTTAACCACAACTTCTCTTTGAATCTTTCAAAGAGATGTAAAAAGGAGAATCATTTTGAAATTCTGTCTACTAACTTTGTGAGTTATCATGCTAAATTTAAAAATCCAGAGCAAAAAATGAATACTTATACTGCACCTATTTTTTATAAACATTTATCTTATATCGTAGATTGAATGCTGCAATCATATAGCTACAAAATTGATTAATTAAACATTAGAGCATAGAAAAGAGGACCATAAAGTACATTCACAACATAATGCGATGCGATTCTATCTATAACTGTTACAGTCGAAATCTAGACGCTACTCATAATTTCATCCCGATTCTCTCATCATGTCAATTCGTTTATGAAAAAATTTAAGAAAGTTTGAACATGTAATTCAAAATATTATATGATAATCTGATACGTCAATTTTTATTTCATTTTAAAATTCATTTTTAATTATATAGGAGCAGTAATTTTCTACTAAAAATGTATTAAATGCGCTTAAACATAAATTAGAAAATAATAATAATAGCATAAATTAGAAATAAAATAATGAAAAATATTGCTTTAATATATATATTAAAATTAGAGAATGCATTTACGAGAAAAAAAATCATATCAGAGAAGAGCTTAATTTTTAATTTCACTGTGATGTAAAAATTGAGTTTTGTGAATAATACTCTACGAATTTATTGAGAAAAGACAATAAAATTTTATATTAATTTTTAATTAATTAAAATTTTAATTAAATATTTCGAGACATCCTTATTAGATACTACTTATTGACTTAACTAGATATCCAATTTGGTAATATTGAATCCAAGAATCCACCATGAATGCCTTTTTGAACATTTTTTACCATGCATGTCACGCGAGGGAACTTACAGATTGAATGCCAGCCAAACTCTGTCATATTACAAAAAAATTTCATTTTCGTTTTTCTCAAAACAGTTTGTTTGTAAATGCACAGTAATAGCATTCACCCATTTTTAAATAATCAGTAATTAAAAAATGTATTTTTAATGGTGCGTGATACTTTCATAGCCTGAATGGCAGTACGAAATCTCTAGAATCGAAAATCTATCATTTCTCAGTGAACCTGACACCAATCGTTTAATATTCGATATCGAATCTTGGCTAGTCTGGAAACAGACACGAAAAAGAATCGTCTGTTTTAAGACGATTTTTCGCACTGCCATCTATCGGCTAGCTATCGAGTTTTCAGGAATCAAATTCAGAATTGAAAACAAACGAAATGGATATGATAATCATGAATCTTTTCGTTTAAAATAGAATTGCGGAAGTTTTATATATAAAGTAAAATGTTATTTGAAAAAAAAAGGACGAAAATTAAATAAATATTTGTTGTTGTTGTTGTTATTTTTATCGACTTAAGGAAATATATATAATTTTGAAAAAGCAAATGGTTTCTTTTAGTTACTGAAATATTTTCTCGCGATTAAACGTCTGAATATTAAAAAAAATATTAGACAATTATATAAATATTTTTTTTTATTTTTTAACAGATTTTTTATTTTTATTCCAATCGGTTCGTAGGATTCATTATTACATAAAATTTCAACTGAATCTTCTGTGCATAACTTAGTCTTAACATCTAGCTTGACGAAGAAATTTTAAATTTCAAATATTGAAGTTCAAACAGTTTGTACAAATTTGAAAACATTAAGCAGTTATGCTAATAATAACCTCTCTTTTTATTATTATTACTATTAATATTATCTTACCCAAAATGTGAAGTTTAGTTTTAAAAAGAAGGCGATTAAAATTCATGTAATCCAGTAGCATATTGCTGAATCTAATCATATTTCGTATAAAATACAAGAATAGAAAGAGGAATCATTGTAATAATCCTTTTATTATTCGAGAAAATACATTTACATCTGTGCTTCAATGCTAAGAAAGCAAAATGGCAGGCTAAAAGCGTAATAATATAAAGATGATTAAAAAGTGAGCGATTTTTTTAAAAAACAAATTGTTTCCATTTGAATCAAAATATTAACTGAGCAAATGAATTAAAATATTATCAGAGAAATCAAATATTTTATTCAAGACATGTTTTAAGGAAAATTACAGAAAATAAAGTTGATTCAATACTGAAAATTAAACCGAATATTGATTACTTGATCCTTAACAGTGGAATAAAAATCAAAAATCAATTAGGTTGAAATGGTAATAATAAAAATGAAAAAATTTTGGGTTTCATTTATGACGATAAAAAGACTTCATTAAAAAGACGAAGCTTTTTAATTTTAAAATGACGTAAACTTTATTTTTGTACCATAATATTTTCCGAAATTATCGTGGAAAATCGCTAAAATTTCGATTAAATTATAGTTTATTATAATTTCAACAAAATGGTTCCAGGATGCACATTCTTACTCTTTTAAGTGCACATACATGTCCCAAGTTTGATAGCTTTAAGTCAAACATTCTGCCCTGTAAAGCATCAACTTACACATCCTCCTTTAATAGTAATAGAGATAAAACATCTCTTTATATATAAAGAAGAATTTTTTTTATTTGTCTTTAATGCAAATTTACTTTTTTCTTTTTTATTTGATCAAATTAGTCACAGATGCTGTTCAAGCTAAGAGGAAGAAAACTAGCAACTTTCAAAATTCAAAATGAAATTAAAATCTAATTTAATTAAAAATAAAGATTTTTTCAGCCATATCTACTACTGAAAATATTGTCTCACAAGAGCAATACTTGCATTATCTCAAAACTCACCTTATTATTGATGACACATAACATCTTCTTTCTAAACACCTTTCTTCTCTGGCTTGATAATTATTTTTAATTTAATATATTACACAATCTGTATACATGTTATTATTGTCATGATGAAATACACATTAATTACATTGCTCTATCAAGCCATTCAGCTGCGTTCTTTTTTCTGCTTTAAAATTACGATAAATAATTGCTTTTTTTTTTATTTGGGCATTAACTTTGAAATAGGATATTCATTTCTGCTTTTATTTAATCAGAACGCGCAATAATTCATGGTCGAATGATTTATTAATTTAATATTTTTCAATCTTAAGATAAAATTTTAAATAACTAGTTAATATTAACTTATTAATATTTAAACTTAATAACTTATTAATATTTAAACAACTATGAAAACTAATATTCTTCTCCGGAAGAACTAGCTAAACTAATATAAAGAAACAGAATATTTTTCCTTCCAAATATAATAGCTTCTAAATAAAGGAATGTCATTTATCTAATGTATAATGCCTGACATAATCGAAGATATATGTTAT
The DNA here is from genome assembly GCF_947563725.1 of Argiope bruennichi. Classification (NCBI taxonomy): domain Eukaryota; kingdom Metazoa; phylum Arthropoda; class Arachnida; order Araneae; family Araneidae; genus Argiope; species Argiope bruennichi. The sequence continues at coordinate 55,186,817 of NC_079158.1, forward strand.
ACATTGTAATAGCATTTACCTTTCGCCAAAAACAATGAAAAGAAGTTAAGAAAGTTGAGTTTACGAATTGCAAATAAATCTTCGCACATCGCCAGTTATAGATCTTGGAAAAAGTTTTTGATTCGTAAATCAATCAGGAAACTGCAAAATAAATTGTAACAAATTTATCTACAAGCGAATTTTTAAACATGTAAAAATTATTACAATCATTCTGAAATTAAAATGGTATTTGATATTACTTTGAAAAAGATCAACCATACAAAGATAACCTTCTTCTATATAAAGATGCTTTAAATCAACCATATAAAGATGCGCTTCAAAAGAAAGCGCAAAATTAAATTTCTCTATTAGTCTTTCAAAGTTCCAAAGCATTGTTTAAATATTACTTTCCAAACAAACTTTTAAGGAAATATGATTCTTCAATCAGACATCTTAACTTTTCATATGTGGATGGTGTTTTTATGATGTGAAAGTTAAAAGTGATCAATAAGTATTTAGCAATCGTATTTAGTGATCAGTAAGGTCTATCATAAGATGAAAATTCAAAAGGTTTGAAAACAAAAGAAGAATTATAATACAAATAAAATAGGTAATAAAAATCTCTAGTTCAAAGCCTTGTAAAATGATGGGCGTTATAATGTCAAAAAACAATAGTTATTTAGTTTATTATCTGTATTTTTTTAACATTATTTTCGTTTTATGACATTTTTTCACGTTATTAACTTTATTATTATATCAAATTTATGAATTGCCAAAATGATATCAAAGTAATAAAAAATTCAAATGATTTCCGTTAAATTTAAAACAATCAGGTTTTGAAAATTAAATGTTTTGAAATGCGAATTGATTAATTGTTTCAATTAAAGGTTATATCGTGAAAGCAACATCACAACGAAATGGACAATGAGTGAATGCACAATAATGCACGGTAATTATTGCATCTACCATTGCAAAATAAAAACCAAACTCGCATCTTATACTTTCTGTTATTATTATGGCCTCAAGATCCTTTTCGTATCAAAACGAAGACGCTGCACAATTTTGAGGTGTTTTCTCCCGTACCTTGTACCACTTCCGAGATAAGAATGCTAACTTCGTTGTTTGCCATCAGATGGCGCTGAAAGTGCATAACCACTTTACTATGTATACATAGATTACCAACGTTGTGACAATAGTTATGGCTATTCTCAAGTCAATCTGGGGCAGAATGACTTTAGTGAACCCTGTATAGTTAGGCTTGGAAAAAGATTAGAATTTTAAGGTTGAAACCGACAATTTGAAAAGATTAGCAGTTTTAAGAAAAAGACAGAGTAAAAAGCTTTTTATATCAGATACTTATAATTCTTTTGACTTAAAATATTAAATATATAATAACATACGTAGCACCTTCTTAATACCAACTGCTACTAAAAAGAGAATTGCTGTAATTACAAAGTTGGGATAACACTCAGGTTTAAATTTCCATGGGAAAAAAATGTATCGTGTACTCTGTGAAATTACATATTTTACATGTAAGAAAGTTGCATAGTTTTTGAAAATAATTTTGATTATGTTAATTTTTGTGGAATCATTTTTAGATTAACAAAGATATTATAATTCACATTCATGCCCATATTATTTTAAGAATTGAAATATTCATATTTTCTGTAATAATATATTATTCAAAGACTTGTGTTTGAAAGTTGAGCTCTGATGATATGATAGTTAAGGACGATAAAAAAAATGCGCAAGAATTCTAAATATTACAATATTAAAAAGAGGTTTAAAAAATAAGTAATTTGTCAAATCTAAAAGAAATTGACACAGTTTAAAAATATATAAATAAAAAAGAATACGAAGGATCTTTATTTTTTTTATTTTATTAATTATTATTCATAACTTTTTTTCCGTAATTTTCTATCGTATAAAAAAAGATTTTTTAAAAAAAGAGAAATTCTCGAATTGTTGGGCAAAAGAAGAGCAGAAATGATGAAAAGTATCCGAAACCGTGACCTAGATCTTCAACTGAGTATAGGGGGGAAACATCCAGAGTGGATAAATTATCCACATGCCCCATAAATTGAGATGGTAAAAGGTTTTGTATGGTTAAAAACAAGTTTAACAGCCTGTCGTCTTCGATTACTTTTTTTCAGAAATATAAGGACCAAAGAGTTATGAAGCATCCAAGTGCAGAAAAGCAAAAATGACGTGTTTTATCATTTCTCTCAAAGTCAAGGCCACACATGATCATCTAATTTGTTACCTTAAGATTTGTAATTAAATTAATTTGTCCCAACTGCTACCTTAAGATTTGTAATTAAATTAATTTGTCCCAACTGCTGACATTTAAGTGTTTGAGTAAACTATTTAAGCAAAAGTTTTGGAAAAAAAATTCAATCTTTTATTCGTTTTTAGAAATTATATAATTAATTAGAATTTTTTCCTCCACTGTAAAATTAGAAACGCTGACTTTTGGACTGCTTTTTTTATATAAATTTCGATGAAAATAAAAATATTGAGTAACCGTTTATTTGGTACAGATGCTCAAAATCAACGTGTTTCCATTGGCTCTTATGAAGATGTACTACTCAAAATGCTTTTCATGAGCATGCCTTCGTACACGGATGTATGCTAAATAAGTTAATTCACATAAATTTACCATAATTAATTAATTAATCAATCAATGAAACAATTTCAGCACGTAAATATACATGATTTCCAATTTATTTAATATTGCACCCAAAAAAATTTTATTATACTATTTTTTGTTATTTGCCAATTAAAGAGTTAAGAAAATCGAAATAAATATTACTTCCCGCGTAATCTTGGAAAGAAGAACCATCTTATTACTTAATAAAAGAGAGACAGTACAATATTTTAATATTTTTAGAATTTAATAATTAAGTAATTGATTATTACTAGTGAAATTTTAATTCTACATTCGGATGTTCGCAAAGATACTTTAATTCCTGGATAAAGAAAAATTTACATATCCCTTATCATTACCTACTAAAATATTCACGCGCAAATAGTGCATCCATCTAATATAAAAAGTCTTCATCTTTCTTTATGCGCGATTTTTAATCTCTCTTTGCGATCTTTATGGTTGATTGTGGTTTCGATAGATCCTCATCAAGAGTCAACAGCAATGATCTCCAAGGAACTTTCTCGCATTTTCTCTAATAAGGGCGTAATCCGACCTTTTTATCCCCGTACAAAATTGTGGGTCTTAGACAAGGCCGTGAGCGCCACGAGTCTTTAGACATTTTTTTTTTTTTTTCAGAGTCCCCCATATCAACGTTTTTTGTACTACGCAGCAGGAATGTATTTTGGGAGCTATTTTTTCTACCAAATAAAACCAAAATTTTACACAGAACTACATTTTAAAAAAATCCAGATCACATATCAAGAGTCGTTTATTTAAATCATAGCGTTTTTGGACTGTCGTGTTTATTTATGTGCGAAAGCACAGACTGACAAACTGTCAAGCGTTTCGCAGATTTCGTTCAACATTCAAATAGAGTATACATTTTAAATGCTAAACCTGAGCACCAAATTTTATCTACCCAGCCCTACACGTTTTGAAATTATCGAGTTCCTTTGTACTTGGGCAGCCGGATAGACAGATGTCCTGAAAGAGGATGTCTTTCAAAATTTCAAAGAAATCTACAAATATAAAATAAAAACTACACATCAAATTTCATCGATCTTTCACAAAGGCTTCTTGATTTATCATTTGTCATGTTCACAGACAGACAGAATAGTTGAAAATTAATGGTAGTGATCTCCGCAAAACTTTATCTCATACTCTCAAATAAATGTAGCACATTTATTTGGATACCCTCAAATAAATGTGTTATCCAAAGGAACGTCTTTCATGGAATTAACATACAATAGTTACCAAATATTAGCCATTGTCATGAATTTAGCATTTTTACTGAATCTATTGTATCCTGTATGTCTTGTCTTTTAACGATTAATCCCTGGCATGCAGCTCATGGTATCCGTAAATCCAATTTGTGTTTTAGGTGAGTTTTTCACAAAGGATTGAAACAAAAATTTGACACAAATTTGCAATTGTGTCAATTCCATACCAAATTTAATATATTTAAGTCACTGCATGACTTAAATATAAGTAGTTACTACACAGTTACATACTAAGTTATCGCATTGATATGTTTCTAAAAATACAGATTAACAGACGGTCAACCCCTTAACAGATATGATTTAAATTTGATAGATGTCTACATTATAGATGTTAAATATGTGCATTGAATTTTATCCATCTAGCCCTCTTCATTTTATAACTATCAAGTTAACCCTTTAAAGGGCCATTTTTTTTCCAGTCATATTATGTTAAAATATTTTTAGGCTTGAAATTAGAATAAGAAAAGGGATTCATTTAGTTTATTATAAATTTAATTTGATTCATTAATTAATTTAGTTAATTAATAATTAAGTAACAAATCAAGACACATCATTTTGTCTGAGATAAAGAACTAAAGCCTCTACGTTTCTGACTTACTAAAAAAATTTGTGAAAACTTATGCCAACCTACATAATTTCATACAAAGAGTGATAAATTTGGTGGGAAGCATACTTCCCGCTGCCCTAGAAAGGATTAACTTACACTCAAACATCCCGACAGACTTCCTCTGAACGGATTTTGCTCAAAATTTGATATAAATAGGCAATTTAGCGTAGATACTATATACCAAATTTCATCCGTCTAGCTGAAATCGTTTTTGAGTTATCGTTGTCGCAGGCAAACAGACAGCCAAATATTTCGAAAAAAGTGTTTTCCGGACTCAGGGAGATCTGAAGCAAGGAGATCTGTCAAAATCATGGGTTTTTCTACTATTACAATATTTTCTCTTTCTGTAATTAATATACTGGAGAGAAAAAATTATTTTTGTTCTTAGCCAAACATAAGAGCAAAGAAAAATAGAATCAATCTTGTTGAACACTGCATGATTCTGCAAAATCATTCATTGTAAACTTAAAAACATGTCATTTCATAAAAATCTGTATTCCAACATTGTTAAAACAAGGACAATGTAACGCATATCTGAAACTGTTTTTCGCTTAAAACGTGCCACCCTAAGAAAATATCATATAGAATCTCTTCTAAAAAATATCGATGAAATTTTATTCTTGATTCGATATTATTCTAAGACATAGCAACCAATTATCTAATCTTTTCCCCCTAACGTTCTTTGTTCACCCCAGTCACGAAATTCCACCCCAATCTCCTTCCAACACCTCTTCAGCCTAGTAAGAATCTAATTCAAAAAGAATAAAGTGTGTCCCTTTTTTCCATAACGGACCATTTGCAAACGAAGTAGTCAATGTCAAGAAACGTGACACGAAAGATCTCCACCCCAAAAATGGAGCTGTTTTCTTCTCTCATTCCGCTCCTTGCGTCAGCCCTCATCTCTTAAGAACGTGAACCGACAACAGATTCGGTTCAATAAATTTAATCTGGAACTGAGAAAAAGATCTGGTGTGTCTGAATATCGGATGCGTTGAATGTGAAAGCGAGTGGGACCGGACGCGAACCATCATCGATCGAGGCGGTTTCCCAATTCAATTAAATTTATGCTAACTCTTGAGTTCTTGCGTGAATGCAAAATGCAGCAGATGGTGGAACAGAAATTGTAATAAGAATTCAGGAATCAGAGCACAGTGTTCATATAAATTCGTTAGTCTGGTGCAAGTCCTTTCAGCTAACGATGTTATGTTATTAATTCCGTTTCTTTTATTAGGTGGATAGATACATACCAAGGCGAGGAAAAATAATTTCATTTGTTATATTATTATTACCAACCTTTCACTATCAACCACTGGCTGAAGGGATTAATTAACTCTTACTATCTAGTACAAATAAGACAGAAAACATTTCTATTTATTATATTGTTGATACCAATGTTCCATTAGTTGAATGACATAGCTGATTTTCGCAGTAGTACGAACAAAGTTAGGAAATATCTCTAGTTCTTTTATTTATTGTATTTTTGTTTCTAATCCTCCAATCTAAACAATGTTTACGGGAATGACTATCTCTCACGATCTAGTACAAATAGCTTTAATTTATTTGCTTTATTGCTAATTGCAAACTACTAATCTGCTAAACAGAAGTTGCAACTTACATCTTTGTATAGCAAGATCAGAAAATACTTCCTGAATTATTTAAAGCTTCAGAAATTATCGAAAATTCCAAAATTCTATATGTAATTTTTTTAGTTGTGAAAATTTGGTTGTCCATGAATGCATCTATCAGAGTTTTCAACAATTCTATCTAAAAATAATTCATAAATATTCATCAGAATCATTTCATTTGAATTTCCTAAACAAATTAACTCAGCTAAATTTGTGTTAAGTTTATCATTGATTAATGAATCTATATGATCGATTATAGCTTCCTATTTATATGAGATGCCTGAAAAACTTTGCGTACGTATATAGAACATCAAAAAATATTTTATAGCCTAAATGATATCAATAACAGAAAAAGTTGACAAAATATCCTATTTGGAATAATAAAGAACCTTGCTTAGAATAACTTTGCAAACTGTGGCTGGGACGAATACGAAAAATAAATTATAGCAGAGTTTGCATCACTTTTTAGGCAAAAATTATTTTGCTTATAAAGCTATTTTTTGTACTGATACAAATGCTGAGATGCACATGATATTTGTTATTTATTTGTACATTACTTTTTATATTTCAATAATGAGATTCTTCTCATTGCTGATTCACTGAATAAGAGTTCACATATTCAGGGCCTTTTTTGTCAAAGAACATTAATATATTCACGAGCAATGATATTAATGTTTATTCACTGTTTACATAACTTGAAGTTTATTTACAATTAGGCAATGAGAGTCTGTCTGTAATCTCTAACTGGATGTGAGGGGAAAGACCTTCCTTCACCTTTATCTTTTTCCGGATAGATGGCTTTAGTATAAAAATCAATAAATCAGTGAGTTCTTACAATAACATCCAATCTGCTATAATACGTGTCCTGCTTTTTCAAAGCATAAAGGAATTAAGAAAATATCTCAAGTTGATCCAAGCGGAGATGTGCATATAATCTTGAAATAGTGGTGAGTTTACATGGGTCCATGGAGAGAGTCAAATTTGATATGGTGCATACAATTAGATTAATATTATGTCGTTTGATGAGAAAAATATGTATTGTGTATGACTGTCAGGTTAGATTAAATTCTGTTAGTTGTATTGTCTCTCAAACAAATGAAAATAAAAATGTTGAATCTCAGATAAGAATCATTCTTAATGAGATAAACAGAAATTTCTAATTTAATGCCTTGTTAAATTTTAATATAAATTATTCTCGCCTAATAAATTTAGCAAAAACAGTCCCTCAGAAATCTGGAGAAATATATATGGGTATTCTTTTGTCAGTTTACTTTGAAGGAAAATGAAAAATCATAATTTCACGTTTGGTACCAGCAGTCGAGATAAAACAGAAAACATATTTAGAGTTGGAATTTACAACTGAACATTTACGGAAATTTGAGTTCTTCTTTAAATTATTAAAGGTATTAAAAGTAGAAAAAGTTAATATTTCTTTATTAATGTCACCATAAAAATAGGTTTAGTACTGTAATTAAAAAGGAACTTATTGCTTCACGATATGGCAGAGCTATTAAACTCATTAAATAAAATAAGCTAGCAAAATAGATTGATCATTACATGATTTATAACTCTGGTAAGTTTAACTGTATATCCATTTAGCTGTTGTCTTTCTTTATGTTCCCAATTGATTTTCGTGGACATGCTTTTTTATTTGCATCATTTTGCTATATATACATACTGATAAGTATAATCTCACCATAAAAAGTATGTATCTACAAGAAACTCTGAGATATAATGCGTTATCCATTTCATGAGAGAAACACATTTTCGAAATTTATTTTTTTCATTTTTTACTTGTAGAAACCACTGATGGGTGCTGACCAGCGAGCCACCTGTTGTCTGTGCTGTCGCAGAGGGGTGGTGAGTGTCCGTAGCAACCTGGAGAGATCCGCGTACTGCTGTGGGGAAAGCATCCGGCTGAAAGCTGACATCGACAACCAGAGCGACGAGGTGCTCAGGATCAGGCTCAAGCTTGTACAGGTGAAACTGTCCTCGCTACAAATGTTTCAATATATTTTTTTTTTTTTACTTTACAAGTCCAAGCACTGTATGCCCTAACTTCGCGGGACAAAAATGTATAAAAATAATATCTAGTGGAAGGAATCAGTAACTTTGTGGCAGATCATGCGATGATTATTATAAGAGTCTTTGGCGAAGAATTCACTTCGAACCAACATCATTCCTGCTGTCTTTTGTGGTCTTTAGACGACTTCAAGGAATGCACAGAAGTTTTGCATATCTGGAACTCCTTCATTTCTGAAATTGCATTTATTGGCCTAAAAAATACTTCTATTCTTGATCATTGAGTTTGCTAATCCGTTAATCAGAAAAACTGCAAATGATCCTATAGTTGATAACAAAATAAACCATCTTAAATCTTTATTTGACACATTAATCGCTATAGAATCTCATATCATTTGATTGAAAAGTGACTATTGGCTTTCAGGCTTATTCTGAGAGGATATATAAATATAATCAGTATTTTATTAAAGTATTTTTTAATAAAATTAAACGTGATTTTTGTTGTTGTTGTTATACGATCACCAATGCCCACCACAAAGTAAATGGAACAATTTTACTACAAATGAACATATATTTTGTTTCTTTCAAAGAATATTCTCAGTCCAAATCACAACAACATGTACACAGAGAATACGATCAGCAGCACTATATTAGTCTACTTTTCAATCAAAGTTCAGTCTACGTTTCCGATCACCTGTGATCCCCAATATTCTATTGAAATAATCAGATGGCGGGCACCGGTGAGCTCCATGGAGACCAATGTGTTTTAGGGGGGGGAGTCTTATAAAGTCCTGCAAAATCTTATCCTTGGTGTTTTTAAGACAAATGAAACTAGTTGGAAACGAACAAGCAAATTTTCAATTTGTATCCAAAATAAATAATAACCAAATATTATTTAGTCGAAACTCAGTTAATACAACTTAGGACATGCTCCATATGAGGTGTATCTTCATAGATAAGGCTTAGTTCCCATAACCATTACAAATAAATAACAACCGAATACTATTTGGGTGAAAATCAGTTAATACAACATACAATATGCAATCAGTCAATAAAATACATAATTTGTGGAAATATGCCATGTGTGTCACATTTCCACAGATTAGATATATTCCTATGATCATTACATCTGTGAAAATAATGTTCCAAAATATTATTGTCTCTAGCTCAATAAATAGACTGCATTCATTTGTTAAAAGTTTACTCTGAAACTTAACAAAGATATCGAGTTATGATTTGATTAATACTGATTGAATTATTAAAGCATTTTAAAATTGCAATAATAGATCATACTCTCGCTTAACAGAAGATAAATGTGAACATTAATAGATAAGAGAATTTCGTCTCCTGCTTAGTAGAAAAGCGTCTATCTCTTGGTCCAGCTGGCACGAGAACTCAGTCTGAACTGAGGGGTTTTCTAGTTCGCGACCACAGGAGGCTGCCGCTCAAGTGAGCTTAAACAACTATGTAGTTGTTTATTTATGATAAACCCTAGTATTAAAAATCTATGAACCTCATCGTAAATGCTAAATAGAAAAAATATGTTTATTGCAATTAATCAACATTGCGAAATTTCTGAATTGTGATTACGTTGAATTTTATGGCACAGAGCCAGTTTGTCCATCTTACAACAAACATAACATATCAATTTTTCTTACTCCAATTATCCATCTTTAAAATTCAGATGCATGCTTTGAATTTTCTTTGTTAAGAAGCAGGTGAATGAAAAAGAGCTCAGATGAGTATATCAAAAACTAATATCTTTAGGTAAAAGGTTTGGATTAGAATTTAAAATTCCAGAATTAATTCAGGAATAATGGGAATTTTGCCAAGAAATCTAGAAAACAAAATTCAGTTGAAATTTTAAAATTCGTATTTTAGTTATGAAATAAAAATATAATATGCAGATTTCAAGGAAATTCAAATGGAAGGCAAATTTCAAGAGCAGAGGCAATAATTGTATCACAATTTTTATTGTGAAGTTTCATTTGTTGCATGTTTATTTATTTCCATGTCTTAACTTGACCGGCTAGCGTTAATACTTCAAAAAATCCTCTTTCTTTCTTTCTAGTATGTGGAGTTCTTCATCGATCGGGGAGTCCTGGGCATGACGAAGGAAGTAAACCATACGGTGCTGGAGTACAGAGGAGACCCCATCAGTCCCAACACGAGATCGAAGTTCGACAGTTCCTCCAGCCTTGTAGTCCCAGTCATGCCTCCCACGCTCATAGGAGTGTGCAGACTCTTGCAGATTTATTATGTTCTGAAAGTATGAAGGACCACATTTATTTGTAACGCTGTTTTTCGATATGTTTAGAATAATTTAAGAATATTTCAGTGAACCTCCGCCTTCTCGGTAAATGTAAGTTCTCGCGCACGAATTATATAATATCAGGATGAATTAAACGTTTTGAATTATGAATTTTAGAATTTATCTCTATTAATTGTAAATGCATTCGCGCGCTTTTGTGTGTGTGTGTGTGTGTGTGTGTGTGTGTGTGTGTGTGTGTGTGTGTGTGTGTGTGTGCGTGCGTGCGTGTGTGTGTTGGCGTTCTGCAAAACAGACCAAGCTATTAAATTTGGCACATATATAATTTGGAGGGCTGGATTAAACATTCCAGCCCTCCATTTGTGGGTTGCAATTTTCACAGAGTATTAAAAACAAAACATTTCATAATCTCTCTAACAAAAGAAAACATCTGTGAATTCTGGATTTTGTCATATCTAAAATGCCAGCTTTTATCTGATGAATATTTTGTTACACACTATTGTTTAATAATTCATTGAATACAGATTTTCGTAATAATTATGCAGAACAAAGTTTCATTTCTTTATTCTTCGCAAAATATAGTCATTAAAAGAAATTTCTCTCGTTTTATCAAATATTAAGGTGATTATGAAACAGTCAATGATGAAGATGCCTTATAACACTATCCATACCTTAATAAATTATTATAAAGTAAATAAACATTTAAATTACTTGGAACTGAATTCAGGCAAAGAAAGGAGAAGAATTAAGAGTTGTTTTTTTTCCTTGACAAGACAGAAATAAATCTGAATAGACTAAATGATTCGAGCATTCTACATCTTATTATTTTTTTTCTGCTTATTTTTAACGCTATAATTGATCGACGATATTATTTTGTCCGCATGAGTATTCTTTTGCACTCTGCCTATTTTTAACACCGATTACACAAATTATTCTTGATAAATTTTACTCTGTGATCCTAATTTAATTTTTATTTTCTCCTCTGGAAAATTTTTAGTCACAATGTCTTAAAACTAAATAACTTGTTTTTTATAAATTTCACTAAGCCTTTTTTTTTTTTTTCTTTCATGAGGAATATTTTCTGTGCGTAAAATCGAATTGAGTAAATCTTTCTCAATCATTTTGACATTCAATTTTAGTAAAGAAATTATATCCCATCCATTTCAAACGTGAATTTAACCATTTTTTTTTCAAACTCTAAGAGATAATTCAACATACTCACCCTCCAGCATTAAAAATAAATTTTAAGTATCGAAATTGGCATCAGAAATTCTTTTAAATGATGGCAAAAGTTTTGAATGCTTTTGAAACATGCAAAAGATAAATTAAAAGCTAAAAAGTATAAAAGCATATAATATTTTGGCTCGAGTCAGCCTAAAAACACAAAATATCAATCCATTAGAATATCCAAATAAATAAGCGCTTAATCTGAATGTCAAAAGATTTGTTAAACAATTTATACCCCTTTTAAAATGATTACCCTTTTTAAATTTATAACAGTTTGTATTTTTCAGAATAACAAAAACGTATTAATTTTTTTAATCTCATATGTGTGTACCCATAGTTAAGATAATAATCTTCTTGCTGGCAAGATTTCAAAGAAAATTTCAGAAATCTTAGCTCAAGGTTGTTTGAAAGCTCTACTACTTAATTATAAATAAATAATTACGTGTCCACACATGAAGGGAACTTGTACATAAGAGGGTTAATGCTAAGTAACTCACATATTATTCAAAAATTAACTAAAACTAAGGTTCTAAATCGTCTAGTTTTAATCGAAATTTTGAAAAATGTAAAATTGTAGGATGGACAAAATTAAAGAATTCTTGTTCAGAACACTGCAAAGTGAGAGAAGGGGGGGGGGAGGATAACTGTGGTCTTAAGAACGCTTAATATTTATGACAAACATTTCAAAAAATTGGCAAACAATTGAAGAAAAAAAAAAAGAAAAAAATATTGAGGCGAAGATATGACAATGGACAAAAGAACATATTGATAGCATGCACTTCAGAAAACTAAGAAAATAATGATTGAAAACAAGGAAGGAAGAATTCAGAAGATAAACAACGGTAAAACTGCTGATTTACCGTACTTTCCCATCAACTACATATGGGGAGATGAATACTTAATGTCCAAAACGTATAAATATGTAAGCGTTAACGGAATATGTGATTTCGTAGCTGATTTTTTTAGTTATATCAAAATAATATTAAGAAGAAACACACACACAAAATATTTTTAATAAATTGTAATTTTTATATTTCCTGAATTTAGGTTTCAGGATTTGATCTTTTCAGCTGTATATGTGTTCCAGATTAATATTACATGTGAACCGTAAAAAATAGGGGGGGGGGATTCACAAATTTTATTTATTTTTATAAAAATATATTTCGGTATGGTATCTTTTAGGTAAAACATTGCCAAAAAGATACCAAGGATTAAACCAATCAGAGCACGTCGATATTCTTTGCCATAGACTTAGTCTGTACAATTTGCGAACTCGCGTTGGAAGCTAAAAAGAGAGTCGGATTAATGAAACTACCCGAAACAATAACAACCGTTGGCAATATCGTGTAGAAATGGATCGAAAGTTTCTAGAAGCTGCACGTGTCTTTCTTTTGATTCTTATATTTAATCTTGACCTAAAACAGACATTGTGAGTGTTTTTGTTAGCCTTTTTTCTTACCTTTGAAAATAAATAGAAATATTTTGTAAAATAGCATTTTCTTAAATTTATTGGCGACAATATCATGAATGGCCATTATTTAATTATGAAAACAATTAATGAGTATAAAATTTTTTCGCCTTCAAAGTGAATCGCTGAATGTACAATTTTTGTTGCAAAGTCTCCTACTGAATTTCATGTATCTAGCTTGTTACATTTTTGGATTATGGTTTTCATATGCTAATGATAGATAGGATAGGTAAATAATTTAACATTGCAGGATTTATTAGAGCGATAACTGTTAAAATTACATGCCAAATTTCATTTTTTAGTTTTTTTACGTTGAGTTATCCTTTCTCAAATATAAGTCGTAATTTCAATAAACGTTTCTTTTTTTGACTTAGGTAAAGATTCCCTAAAATATTAATTTTAACCGAATGTTTTGACGGTTACAAATTTTTCTCTTTCTTTGCTTTTTATAATAGAAAATCAAAAGCTTACAAATAGATTTGACAATGAACAAAGTCTTGCAAAAATTCAAACATAAAATATTTTTTGGAATATAAAATAGCATTTAAGTGAAAATAAAGCAATAATTAAAAAAGAAAGAATTTTATTTTTTAAAAATTTAAAGTCAACATTTAAATAAAAAATTCTAAAAGTCTTGCATTCATACTTCAAGGAGCTTTTCCGTTTGAACAGAAAAACTATAACTATAAATTTCAATTATAAAAAATAAAATATCCGAATTCTTAAAAATCGAAATATCTTATTCTGACAGGAAAAATTTTTTCTTTTGCCTAATCTTTCGTAGAACAGAAGAAAACTCCTTCCAAAAGATATCAAAACGCTTTTTAGTAGATTAAAATCCGGTAAAGTTCCAAAATATCTGCTTCCTATTTTGATTTTTATAGCTGAAAGTCTGAATTGAAAGCAATAAAATACAGGTAAGAGTTCTTCGAAGAACTATATCTCAAGTTATTCACCTGATACTTCAGATGTGTTTTGAAATTTTTAATGTTCGTTTTTATGTATATCGAAAAGAATCGACTTTTTTTCCTTCTTTATAATTTAACGGTATTTTGAGTATTTCTCTTCATTTCAAAACGAGTACTTTTGAAAATACTTTTAAAAATATCGTCTGTTTTGTAAACGTCTCGTCAATAAATGGAATTCCATTTATTCTATTATTACTGCTTGAAGAAGTTCTTTTCTTACTGAATTATATATTTTTATGGAGAATATATTTTATTTGGAAATAGCTTGTTAAAAATACTAAACAATACCGTCAGATAGTCACCATGACTATACATTAAAAAAAGGCGCAAATATTTCAATACTGAAAACAAATGGGGAAAAAATTATTTAATGAGTTTAAGTCACCATACAGTCAACACCAAAAAAAAAATGAACGCCTTTGTAATTATTTTATTTATTATCGCTTCTCAAAATTGGTGTCGATGGAACTGACTCGACAGGACAGGTTTGTTTAATCAACAAATTGATTAATCGAGTTAACTATCTCGAAATTTTTCCCTTACAAAAAACAAATTTTTTTTTCCTAATTAGGTTTATCGTCAAAAAATTAAATTCTTAATAAAATTTTATGGAATTTTGATGATAATTTCGAGAGTTGCAGGATTTTGAAAAATGACATAACTAATGTTAAACGAGTTTTATGAACTTTTGACTGTAATTCGGAAACTATTTTTTATTTCTCAAAAACATTTTCACTCCCTAAAAGAAAATTATTGTATTTCATAATCCCGTGAAATAAAGGTATAAATATGGAATATTCAATATGGTTTATAAATTTTTAGTCATAAAGGAAGGAAAAAGTCAATTGCAACATAGTACAATTTTTGAATGAGAACAAAGCTGACATTCTAAAATGTCAGAATTCAAAAAATTGTGGGTATAATCCAAATGTATTTTGAACTATCCATAGATTGTAAAATCCCACAGTCGATTTGCAAAGCTCGTTTTTAGAGTAACCGTATAAGAAATAAATTTGTATTTATAAATCTACTCTTCATGAAACACGAGCCTCAAATGCCATTGTAATATCGCAATTGCCTAAATATTAAATTTATTTTCAGATCAGGCTATTTTAATTTAATATAAATTTTGCTTTCTTTAAAAGAGTGATATTTTTTCCACTTATACCGTACAAAATTTGACTACGAAGTGATTGATTGTGGAAATTCTTGTATAATTTTTTTACTCTTTGCTAGCAGTTATCGTTCGCATATAAATGAAAGAGAAATGGAAGGAAGTCACCTTAGCACCACCTGCACCATTTCTACCATTCAGTAAATTAATAAAATCTAAAGTAAGGAAATTAATTAGTGTCTTTTATGATTATATCCAATGTCTTAATGCTGAGCACTGATTCAAAAATTCAATTCATTAGACAGAATATATTCAGAATATTCTTAAAATGATTTCCTCTGAATTATAAAATATTCTCCTTTTTTGTATTTTCGTTTGAGTAAAAGCATAGTTTTGAGCCTCTAGTTCGAAAACTAGTTGCATGATAATGTGCCAGCCTGGATTCGTTTATCTTGCTTACATCCGCTATTGGACAATAGAGAGAAAGTTCATCACTCTATCATTCTTACAGCAGCTATTTATAATAATATTTTTTTCCTGATACTTTAATGAGTGATTTTCAGCCTCATCACGCAGTTTATAGATACCATATAGCCAACAAATATTAAAAAATGACTTAAAAGTATCATGTAGTAATATCAAGAACTTTCAGCCAACTTATGATTTTAAAAAATTTCCGTATTTTACTAAATATACTTTACTAATATACTTTTTCCGTATTTTACTAACCTCCTCATTTTATAGTATATGTTAATTCTTATCTCTTTGGCTATTCGAATCTAAAACTCAATAAAAAATAGGTTAGGTGTTATAACTTTAAACTGAATTTCACTTTTCTAGCATATTACATTTATAAGTAATCATTTTTCAATATCTCGGAATAGATAGACCGAGAGGTATTATCTTCTCAGAGAAATAGACTTTCAAAATTTGACACAGATATACAAATCTGATGATTAGACCTCCACAAAATTTCATCCATTTAGCTTATTTATTTATTATTTTCACATATATTTAAATGGAAGCATTCTTTTAGACGACTTAATCTAAAACTTCATTCAAATTAATGAATTTTAATATACTCCTATTAAGGATAAATCTGAACAGTGTTGTTTATTCTTCCAAAATTCCTGTAAATAAAAACGCAAAAAAGTCTCTCTCTCTCTCTTTTTTTTTTTTTTTTTTTTTTTACAAGCTGTGATTTACTTAATGTAATGGTCCCAAGTGCTGCTTTTGGGCGTTGTTTTCAGCAAATAAAATTAGTATGTCTGAAGAACTACAGAAAATTTCAGAATAAAATTTGATACACAAACATAAAAACGCTTCTTGGATCGAATTATAGAAAAATTTCAAGATACTTGTTAATTAACTTGATCTGTCTAAACCTATCACTTTACATCGACACCAATTTTGTGGAAATGGGATAATAAATCATTGATTTGTTTCCTTTTTTTCCCTCGGTGATGGTTGTAAAGAACCTGCACTCGATAAATGAGCAACAACCCACACTCTTGAGTGCATTTTACATGAATTAAGCTTTGTACTTTCCATCTACTAATTATTTCGGAAAACTGAAAAGAATCTAATCAATTGCATTTCATACACAAATATTATTGAACATTTTACTTTCTTTGTAGTAGTATATGTGCAATTTAACTTTTTTAAAAATGTTTATTAAAGCCAATATTATTTTCAATGAAATTTCCACAATTTTTTTTCGCAGGTTTGGGTCGAGATGGAGAAATCTGGTGATGATCTACATATGAATTTCCCTATAACCATAGCTACCTGCCCTTTCAGAATTCCCAATTCGAACCAACAACCTAAAATAGAATACGGTAAGTTCCAAAGAACACTTTTTTATAATTTTCTTTCATATCTTTAGTGAAATTTTCATATCTAACCTTTCATTCATGGCAGAAATCAGTTATTAACGCAGTAATATTTTTTCAGCATAAGAATTCTTGGGTATTTTTTCGCTGGCTGGACAGCATTCTTGCTAAAGATGAATTTTGACATAAAATGTCATTTTTCTGTTCACAAGGTAGTCACCAATTGTGTGCAATTTTATCAAGTATAGTGTTTGACGCCAAATCAGGATCACAAATTATAACAGAAGGGAATTCTGTGTTTCTTTCGAAATTGTCTTTTGTTGCCAAATGTCGCATTTCAGTTTGCCAGAACAGTTTATTGATGCAAAACATATACATTGGTTATATACATTTGCTCTCAAATTGCTGTATGTGATATGCGATTGTCGTATATAGTTTCAAAACGCTACATATCTCCAAGGGTTTCAAATGTTATTTCAAAATCTCGTATGTTTTGCAATATATTATTTTTTGCATGCGATATTTTGATATAACAACAATGATATTGGTTAAACACTGATGATTATTTCCATAAGGTTTCAGTGTTCATTGCATTCAATATTTTTCATTATTTAAGCAAATAGCATTATAAAAAAATTCCAGCTGGTTAAAAAGCTCATATGGGAAACAAAAATATAAAATGTAATGTGGTGAACAAATTTACCATTCTCATTTATAAACGTGGCAGTTATATAAGCATTAAAACTTACATGACTAACCATCTAAACCGAGTTTTCCCAGATTTTACTCAGTACTTTTCTTAATTTGTAAAGAAAAAAACAAATTCTATGCCGATTTTACCGACAATGGGACACTTTTATACAAAATGAAACTGTAAGTTGTTTGATGTATTTTTTCTCCTCAAAACTCATGATATGCATCATTATTTATTTGTAAGTATATTGTTATGTTAATAAATTATTAATGATATGATAATATATAGTAAGTAATGAATAATATATGATACGGTATAGTAATCATTAATATTAATTATGAATTATAATGAATTTCTGTGAAATGACTTAGAATGCATGTTAATGAATATTCCTGAAAGCTGTTTTATCTTGTAATGTACTGATAATTTAAAAAATTACAAAATTTCATATATTTATGTATAACTTTGTAATGTTTGGTCACGCATGCATATTAGTAGATACATATGGATAAAAAGCTCATAAATGTTTCGTTGCCTAAAGTTCCAGGTCCTTTACACCATCTTTGGCAAATCAGGCATTTAAAAACTGAAATAAAGGAGGTTTTTTTTTATATAACTTAACTGCAATATAAAGGCTAATGCTGATATTAACAATACTCACATTTTATATTGCCTCTTTCTTTTCCTCAGAGATGTGCTGTGACCATGTGGAAGGAGGTATGTATATTGGCCCAGAATTCCTCTTGGGTCAGGTCTACGACGGCACCATGGGATGCGTGGAAGAGGGCGAGACAGTCGTCCTTTACCGGCCCGTCTATGTCTGCGTGAAAAACAAGGTCAAGACCGACCAGAGTTCATCGACGAGGACGGACGATTCCACGCCAAAGTCGCCACAACGAAAATGCGACCAGAAAGCATAGAAATAGTCTCCAGACGTATTCTGACATTCTCTTATTGCTGCATCTGAGCCACTGTCTATCAAAGATAGTGCAAACGGGAATTTAGAGAACAATCCTTGTCCACTTAGAAGGTGAATTAACCACCACACAACAACAAACTGGATTTCAGTTTAACAGCAAAGATTTTTCGTGGTTAAATTCCCTTGAAAATCCATTTTCCTGCAAGTTTCATTAGTGTTTGAACTAACCTGTCACAAATTATGGTTTGCCACAGTGGTGCCGTGACGGAAATGTTCTCATGGTTCTAACCAGAACTATAAACCTCCTAAAATTCTTCTTCCTGGTGTTTTGCTTTCTTCTAACCCTTGCCTGCTTTCTGTCTGTCACCAATCGCACCAGTTGATAAGAAGAAATAGTGGAAATTTAGAATACTATTCGCCCGATATGCCAAGATATACCAAATCGTCTTGCCAACACTAAAAAAGTGATCATAATCTGTTCATATATTTTCCCTAATTACTAGCTAATGGTTCAAAAATAATTGTTTATTTCATGAGATTTTCATTTATTTGTTTTGAAGATAAAAAAAGCAGAATCAAACTGAGAATTGTTTGTATGTTACTGTGTTCGTTTAATCGTAATGACATATCTCATGCTTGATTTTACAATGTACACTAATACTTAACTCGTTTCAAGTCTCATATTATTATTAATTTTTTTGTAAAAAATCAAAAAAGGCATTTGCAATAATTGAGAGAATAAAAATCAATTATATAAGCGAGGAAAAAATAGTTATGCTTGCAGTTATTAGAATCTCATTTCAGAAATCGTTCATATATGTATAAAAGTTCATGTTTCTCATTCTCAATTTTCATCTTCATTTGTTCTTTTAACGAGTTCGTTGCTGCTCTTACAGCCTTGTTCCAAACAAGATTGTGATAGCATCAACAGATGCAGTTTCACCATCTCAAACCGCTTTTATACTGGCATAATCGTCAGGCGTAACAGGGAACCCTGTGACCCAAGGGACGATGGAAACGTAAATGAAACATGATTTTTCCACAAATTTTTTCATCCTTTCCTTTTTATATATGAGTATGTCCTATATATCAGAATGTCGATTGCTCATGTAATTTTGACGCAGACTTTCGGATCATATTAAATCCTACAATTGCTCTTGCGTAACTTCTTGTGTTTTTTCAATTATTTTTTATTCACGCTTAAAAATTCTTTTTTGCAAACCATAGATGTTCGTTTTGTTCCTAAACCGATCACTCTCTCCAATAATGCTGGCAATAAGGCGACGAGGCATGACTTGGTGAAGCGGGTGTTTAGGTTTCTAGATTCCTGTCGATGAAATTTCATATTTGAATTTATAAAAAGTGTTGCTGCATATTGAATCGTTGAGGACAGCCTATGCCTGAGATTGGGAAGAAGAACTACGCACATAATTTTCTCTATTTCAATCCTTAGGCATCGTCTCTGATCAGTACCTGAAAAAAAATAACGTAATCTCATTCATTTCTATTCGTGTGTATCTTGGATGCATTGTTGCTATTTGCTAAAAAAAATAATCTAGTAAATCACAAGAGACGAATAAATAGTATTGGATACAATTATAGAGCTTATTATTACAAAAGTAATGATTAGTAAATGATTTATCTAATAGTGTTTACGTTAGAAAATTTTTGAAAATTTTGACATAATTATCGGAGTAGAAGTGTGTTTCTCATATTCCAGCTGTTAACTTCCTAAACCAAATGGTAGGATTTTGTATAAAACAGTAAAAATTGCATATGTCAATATTTTTATTTAATAAAGTTCAAAAATTCTAAGTATGCATAAAAAAAATTATTTCTTGAAATCAAAGCCAATAAAAAATAGCATCTTTTATAGTAAAATATCTTTCAGATTTCTTTCAACTCTTTATGTGTTCTTTGATTAAGTTTTATTTTGTCATTTTTTCAGTCTGATTTTTTTTATATTGAAATCTTATAATAAAGAATCTGATAATGATTTGTTAACTTTTTTTAACATCGAAGAATTAATTTGTTTCCATAAAAAATGATCAAGAATTTTCATTGATAGATTTCTTTCTAAATAAAAAATATATTTATTTTCTTCAAATAAATTTAAAATGCTATATATTGATTATAATGCTCTGAGTATTTAAACTGTAAATAATACATAAATAATGACCCACTTTCGAAGTGCTAAGTATTATGAAATGCTGCTTAAATATTTCATATTATCAAAATACAACTATCCCTGTGACTCAAATAGTTTTAAAACTATACTTCGTTAAAATTCAAAACTGAAAATTCTATTTGATGGGTGTTTGTAATTAAGCTTACATTATCAGTAGTCATCAGAGCTCTAGTAGTCGAAATAGTACCAGACCTGTCAAGGGGACTGATGACTACATAAAAAAAGAAATCTTTATAAAGAATGTTAATTCGAAATATGAAAATGTACTATACAATATAAAGAGTTGTAAAAAAATGAGTGAATTTTAAAAAAAACATGAAATTGCTGGGGAAGATGACGCTTTATTCGGTACAATAAAGTTCAAAGTGCCAGCCTCTCTTATTAATATATTTTGCATTATTCGCGCAGCAATCTTTATGGTCAGTCCTATTTCATTCTATATAATTCTTGACACGTTATTCTTCAAAGTAATTAAACTTAGAAGAATAAAAGAAATTACCAGCTATTTGTGATATAGAAATTTAACACGCAAATTAAACTGAGCTAATCCTTGTAATTTCTTCCAGTTTAGTGGGGAGGAGTGCTTTCTTCTTATCTTTATACCTAAAATTACTGAGTTTTTCGATTAGAAGATGGATATAATTCGCTAATCCCTCATGGAGTTCCATCTGCTAATATTAATTAATTTAGGATTAATTTTAATAATTTATTCCTTTTAATGCATGAATCATGGTAAGGATGGAGGAGTTCTTCATTTCATTTTATTTAAACTATATTATAGTAAACTTTCGATAATTCGCATTTGTCAATTCCAAAATATCATCAAAAAGCTTCAATCTCAAATAAAAAAAAGTATTAAAACATCAAAATCAACTTATAAATATTTCTTTTTGAAAAAGTAAACCAACATTTTCTTACTACAGAAAAATATTGTTAATTAAATCATAATTATATGTGTAAATAAAAAATCCTCAAAAGAATTTTTTCATAGAGGAATTTTGTGTCCTTTTTTTTTTTTTATCAATTTGTGGATAATCCACAAAATTTCATGCATCTGATGATGATAATGCGCCAACTACACCGATTATTATTGAAATTTTACAGAAGTCATATTTTATCAGAAATAGTATTGCTACTATATAACCATATAGCTGCTGAACTTTTCTATTAAAGGCAAAGTAGAAAACTGTGAGCGAAGTCAACCATCTAACTC
This sequence comes from Argiope bruennichi, assembly GCF_947563725.1. NCBI lineage: Eukaryota > Metazoa > Arthropoda > Arachnida > Araneae > Araneidae > Argiope > Argiope bruennichi. The sequence goes on from NC_079158.1 coordinate 55,208,869, forward strand.
TCCGACCCGCCCGAAGGCACACAGATTTAAACCATAAAACTGAATGACCGGACCGCCACAACAGCAACATTGGCAGGAACTGTGGTTGAGTCCTAAGAGCCGTCACCGGCCACGGTACAACCCTCCCCGAAGGAAGTACGTCCCGTCATCGATGGGAGGAGTCAGATCCCCCACCTATTAGTGTACCCTCCAAGGTGGCGAGATCCAACTACCATGCCGTAAGCATCTCATTCTCATTTCGAGGTGCCCCCCCCCCAGGGGTAAAAAAAAAAACTGTGAGGGAAACTGACAATTATCTATGCGAATCGATCTTTCATTTGAGAATCAAACTGAGATAAACCAATTAAATTCATAAAGGCTGCAAAAAAAGTTTCAGGGTTTTTTTTTTTTTTTTTTTTTTTTTGTAAAAATTAAGTTTTTTGCGAAAACATAGTATAAACAGAATCAAAGACAACAGTAAAGTTAATATTTATTTTCTGGCAAGCACTTTCCATCTCTACTCTGCTACCATCTTTGATATTTTGAGGAATATTATGTCTTTAATGTTTCATTTGAAAATCGATACAAGTCGAATGACAGTCATCTAGAATCTTACCGGAAACTTATTTCCTCTGAAAAGTGGCGAATAATTGTAAATGCAAGCCCCTTTTGCATTCATTTTACCTTCAAACATTGAATTTAATTAACATTGAATCCCGATCATTACTTTTACATATGATTAGGTATTGATTCTGCATTAATATAGAATCTATTCTACTTGTATGGATTCGCTATTAATAAGTAAACATGATTTGGAATTTTAAAAAGAAATTACGAAATCTTTATTTAAAAAATTTCATTTATTTTTACATACTGCTTTGTTGGCAGGATTATAAAGATATTTGCTGTGGGCCGCGAATTCGACACTCCTGATACAGATGGTAAACTATAAAGGTGACATATCATCATTTGAACTAGAAGAAACCATATCAATAATTTATTATATTTTATTACGAGATTTACACAATAGAAAAGTTGAAGCTGAAGAAGTATAATTTATGAATTTTGCTTGTTTTTTTTTAAAGATATTTTCTGGAAAGAGTTGGTTAAGTTTTAGGAGGGAACGGGATCTGTAATGAAAGTTTAGAATGTTATGTAAAATGCTAATGGAATTTTTGGTGAGCCTTTTAATAAATTCTTTGAGATAGACAGTATTGTCTTTTTAATTGTGGATTTACATTTTGAGATTTTCTAACATTAAATTAAATTTTTGAGTGAAAAACTATAAGAGCGTCACATTTTCCCCCTCCCGAAAAATTTAAAATCACTAAATTTATTAGCTGATGTTTTATTTCCATGTTATTTTAAGTAACTCAGCCAGAGAGGATTCTAATCCTTTTGCTCGAATAACTGATGACTTCGAATGGTGTCAGCTCAATTATAAACACCCTGAAAAAGTATTCATTTCTTCTTTTATTGGTTAAACTTAAGAAAACGGATCGAATCCGATGCCAAGTCCGAAAAATATTTACTATCAATTAAGATATCCACCAACCATTTGCTGTTAACCATGTTAAATCTGATCCAAATTTCGCAAGTTTTCACATGAAATAATAGTAAATTTGGCTGCCATATCGTGATTATTAAATGCAATCGAAAATTTATATCACTGAGAAGTAGAACTATTTATTCATACATTATCAGAATGAATGTCAAATAAAATTTCTATGAAGAACTATATAATATTTCAACAAATCTGTTCATTAAGTTTTATACAAATGTATTTAAAAATAATATATCATTAACAAAATAAATGCTAATCGATGTTGGAAATATTTATGTATTGAACAAAAATTATACCATAAATATTGCACCTTCTGTATTAATAATTTAGTTAAGGTTCCTGTTCAAGTCCCAGTTACCTAAAATTTATAACTGCTACAAAAAAAATGATCAGACTATATTTAGCTGATTCAAATTATAAGTTTATTGAAAACGTCATGTCAAAACTTTCGTTTTGTTATATATGTAGTTATTTTATGCATAATATAGTTAAAGAAATTTTTGCTGCACTGTTATCACCTTAATCACCTTACCTCTTCTTCTGATTCCGAAAGCGATTGTATCATAATTTGTGTACATAAGTTATTATCGATTGTAGTCTAGTTTACAATGCCACTTTGGCTTTTCCTTTTAAATCTGGCATTGATGCCATTGTTTTTTACAGCCAATAATCACCATCTTGGCAACGGTATCGTAAACTAAGCTACAGCCATCACAATACGTATTCGATGTGTCAAAACATGCATACACATTAAATGTAATTGTTACATAAATTATTTACAACATATATTAAAATTTTCTGATTCAAAATAATTGAAAAGAATGCAGAATTTTGCTGTAAATGCAGGATTTTTTTTTAATTCAAATAGATCAATACCAAAATATATTTCTTATCATTAAATTTTTTACATTAATATTTTCTCGTAAATAAAATAATTCGACTATTTGGGGCTAATTGCAAACTAATTAAAACTAATTAGGGCTAATTGCAAAATGATTCATGAAGTTAATCTGATCTTTAATAAGAATGCTTTATAATAGACATTCAAGAGCTATTTATAGATAAATTGTAAGATTAAGCAGTTCATTCTACTTAATGATTTAAATATTTGTCTAAATGAAATTCCAATGAATAGATGGTTAGAACAAAAAGGAGAACTTTGTGCCATCTCCCCACTATCACCGGATCTCACTTCGGTACCTTTCTTTATTGATGAAACTCAATATTTATAACTAAATGCAAGCAATGATTGCCTACAAAGAGTATGCAATCATGTATCAATTGATGTAGGTGTCATTCGTTCGGTCCACTATCCGATGTTATGATCAATCACTGGATGATAATGGTGAACAATTAGAATACTTCAGATTAAAGACAAAATTCTATATATACACCCATTTAAAATTAGTAATATGAATGTTGAAAAATTTTCCGTTTATGTAATAGTCATTCAAAGTGTGTATGCATATTTTGAACGCCTTGTAGTTTAATAATCATTTTGTCTATGCTGGAGTGCCTGATTGAATTACTTGTAACTCGTATGGCAGCTTGAATAAATTTTATTGACTTGTTATTTCTAAATGATATGCCAATTGTTTCTCTGGTGAGACTTATTATGCAAGTTTTTAAGTTGTTTGTGTGTCTGCGAAAATAAAAAAAAAGGAAAAGAAGAAAAACTACAGCACAACCACGCATTCCTGATTCAGTTTCGTCATCAAGAAGTGCTTCTTGCCCGTCAATTAATTTTTGACCATAACGGGAGATTTTTTAAAGCTTCTTTCACCTTCGAATACGCAGTATACGAATTATGTGCAAAGTCAGGCAGAAACTTCCTTTTAACGAATACTTCAAAAGGATTATTATAAAAACCCAACCCCTGTAGACATGAATGGAAACTGTAATAGAATAGAACTGATAAGCACAGTACCACGTACATCTTTCTCGAACCTTTCACCTAAGGAATCCGTATGGTACGAATGTAATATTTCGCCGCCTTATATGAATGTATGTACAGAGCAACGTTCAGCCAATATGGCGCCAAGCGAAATTCAGCTCGTTGAAGACATCGAATATGGATTTTCATTTCTTTATTTCCAGAGGAACTTTCCTTTAAGACCGAAGTGTCTGAACTGTTTGTGACTTCTCAAAGTATATATATATACTGATCTTCTGTTAATTTTGTGGATTTTTAAGTAGTTGAGACACAGAAGGAAATGCGAAAGAAGAAATGAGATAATTTAAAATATGCTGTGCAACATACATACAAGCGAACTTATTTAATAAGTGTTTCATATTTTGTTCCGTTTTTCTTTTTCAAAACAGCGTAATTAAAATACTTTTATTGCCAAAGTGTGTCTCTTTTCATTTGGTTTCAACAACATTACGAAACAATTATATTAATCAGCAATCATGGGATTTTCGGAAATGATGAATTACAAGTGACACATTAGTATATATATATTCAGTCTAAAAATATCCAAAAGAAATAATTTATAATGAAAAAATCATGTTTTAATAGCTACGAAAATCTTGCGCTTTCAGAAAGGTTGCTAAAAGATTTTTTTTATCTAAGTTTTCTACCATGCTTGTTCTACCAAGGTCGAATGTGGCTTTGAATTACTTTTCACAACCAACACACACAAATAGACTGCCAATCAACATAGAGATAACACTGTCTGGCCTGTCAGAGTCCAGACATAATCCTTTTTTCCTTTGCGCTTTGTTAAAATAATCGGATATTAACAAAAAAAATTTCAATTTTAATGATTTGAAATAGTGTGCTTCTGCAATAGCTAATTTAATATCTCCATTAAAAAAATTTTAAAAAAAAGATTCAAGCGATCAACTTAAAATGTTTTGAATGGACTCGCATTAATACAGCGTTTAATTTACAGCAACATGTCAACATACAACCAAGAAGGCAGAAAAAAATTAAGAATAACAAATTCCAGTTGAAGAATAATTTTGAATTCGAAAGGAGGATCACATACATACTGTTACAACAGGGCACTTTTATCTCGTTAAACGATCATCGTTTTCATAGTCACTATGTCAACTACAGTTATGCTTACATTCAACTTAATTAGCATTTAAAGCAAGTTGAAGAGTTTCCCTCTTTTATGCAAATGAAATTCATGAGTATTTATATGTATATATCTCAATATAAACTATTAGTTTTGGATAGTTTTAACCTGGATAAGGAGTATTCTTCGTATCATTCCATATCCTAACATTTAATATACATTTAATTGCATTTATGAACATATGATTGAGGAGTTCATAATGAAGATATGATAGATCTATGAATGATCGTATGATAGATGATAGAACATAGGATAAATCAATAAAAATATGATAGAACCATAGTAATAATGCTGAAAATAGTTCTTTTTATAGTTCAAGTTCATCAACGAATAGATAGCAAAAATGTATATTCTTCATTGATGATAAAGATTAAACTCTATAATAATACTGAAAGATAAATTAGGGCATAAAAAATAAACAAGTCAAGCACTACATAATTAATTGGCATTAATGATGCAACTTTACAATATCACATGTAAAGTGAAAAACTGTCTCTAATCCTAAGGGAACAAAATTTTAACTCGATTTTCTCGCATTTGTTTTCGGTTTAATTTAGTTTCATTTTATTATCATGCCATTTTAAAAAAAAGCGAAGATTTTTTTGAGATTGATCTCATCATTTTATGATGAGTTCACTCTTTCACATTATAAGATGAAGTCAAATTTTGAGGTGACACGCCATGCTACTTCTTCCCAAATTTCCATACAAGATACAAGATCCTTCCTATAATACATCAATGGGAAGGATCTTGTACCTCAAAGCAATAAGTAATGCGAAAAACTGCCAGATATACAACGAAATTAAGGTGAAATCGAATTTCGAACATGGAACTTCTAGATTCGTAATAAATCTCACCACCATGAATTCTTTTCTGAAAACAAACATTTTTACATGTCTAGAAGAAATAACTTATAACCTTTAAATCCTGCTTTTACCATTTATACTTTCTAATGAAACACATCCCGCTAATACATGATCTTGCAAAATATCTAATAGGAAGCTGAGCTTCTGAAAGCCTCACACCATTGACTGATTTTTAAAAACAAAATCTGCTTTTGGGATTTCCTTTTCTAATGTATGTATTTGAATAACTAGTCACCTTTGGCAACCCGCTGTTTTGCCACTAACATTGGTTGTATTTACCTTCTATTAAATTTCTTATGTATAAATTCTTATTCATTATGCCCTTACGAAAATATTTTTAGGAAACATCAAATTGTGATAGAAATTAAAAACGTGTTCTTAACAGATGTAATCTTAAGAAGGTTACATCTGTTCCTTTCCTTGGGCATATGAACCATCCTAATTTAGTAAAGTCATCCCATAACATCATAATGCTATTAAAAGCATAATTTAACATTTCATCCTTTATGTTTTCAATCTTTCGTGGTAATGTAACTTCACTTTCTTATTCTTCATGAAAACTACATAAATATTAAGCAGTCTTCTTCGTTCTTAGTTTTGAAAATGGAAAAAATGACATATGATTAAATATTTGATGAAACAATGAAATTAATGGTTTCAATAAATTTCATTAAAATAATAAAATCTGTTTTACAAAATTTTCCAAAAAAAGTTATTAAAATGTCCAAGACTCAGAAAAAGAATTGTGCAATAATTACACTGACGTCATTAAAAAGACAATTATTTTTAGAAATTTAAAACTGTGTGAAAATCAACTATGCGAAACAATAGTCTTAACTTAATTCTTATTTAATTGAAATTTCAAAAAAAAAATCCTTTCGAGATGCACAGTTCCAAATTCCAAATTATATTTCTGTAGTTTGGTAACTCAGGTCTAATGATTGTCCTGTAAAGCGTCAACACACACAGACATATGTACACACACGCACACACATCATCTTTATTAGTAGTAAAGATAAGAGATCGAAATATCGAGGGAAATCGCTTCACGTCTACCAATCCAAGACAAGTTTGGGTGCTCTAATGTCTCACTTCTCTTGTAAGTAATTAGACGGCTGCATAGTTCTTGTCTTATCAAAAGTGCCACAATTTTCCATTTCTTTTCATATTTGCAATTAATCGTGAACAGGAAACATTATATGTTTGTTTGTTTTTATACAATTCGGAAAATATTCACATTTTAAATGAAAACAAACTTCATGCTGCAAAAGGCAACTTTCAAAAATAATATTGATTGTATCCATTTATTTAATGAAATAAAAATTTGTCATCGAGTTTTGTTTTTCAACATCATTGTAATACAAATCTATAGATAGATAGATATAGTTAACGTACGTGGCACAGAAATCGCTGTTATTACTTACTACCAATGACAACAGCCAAATACAAACAAATCACTATATGAGCATTTCAGGCCGTATCATTGAATATTCTTACAGCTGCATTTAGCTCAATTCGTCATTAATCCTGGATAGGACTCACCAAAAACTCTATTTATTCAAAAGAAATGAGACGGAAAAGAAATTTTTAAAAAAAATAGGCTCAAACCGTAATCGAAAACGGGCTTAACCATTGCGAGATAGGTAATCACTGTGATTTACTTATGAACCATCATGACTCTGTCTAGCAAAACTATCATTTTACAAAAAAAAAAGGGGGGGGTCGCATTATTTTAAAACAAAGAAAAAACGCATTTAATGATATCAATTTCAAACAATGTTATGATGCAACTCAAACTCATCCATAAAAATACTCATTTGCGTGTTTTTGCCGGTGTTAAAATAAAAATAAAACTGCTTTTTTTTACTACCTTCTAAATCTAATTCTTACTTTTATTTCGCAGTATATGAATTTTACTTTTTCATATACGTAGTATATAGAGAATATAATAACAGTCAAAAAAATTAGAACTCGAGATTTTGACGAATCTGCACTTTTAGACCTCTCTGATTTGAAAAAAACACATTTTTGGAAAATGCCAGTCTGTCTGTGACAAAGATAATTCAAAAACACTTTGAGCTAGATTGATGAAATTTGGTACACTTTTTTTACACCAATCATTTAAATTTTTATCAAATTTTAAGTAAAATTCATTCAGAGTAAATCTGTGTGTCCACCTGTTTGAATATAAGTTAACGCGATAACTGCAAAATGAATGAGATAGATAAAATTCGGTACACAGATTTAAAACCTACAGTGTAGACACCGGTCAAATTTTGAGCCAAATCCAACAATGGGTTGACCGTATATCGGTCTGTACTTTCAGAAACATGTAGACACGATAACACAAAATGCAATTATTTAAATACTTTAAAATTGGTATGGCATTTTGAAACAACAAGCACAGTTTTGTGTCAAATTTTTGTTTCGGTCAGTTGAGGAAAACGTGCATAAATATAAATTTGATTTTCGGATGCTATTAATTGCATACTATTAATTAATCGCCAAGAATGACACGACAGATTCAGTAAAAATACTAAATTCACGCCAAAGGGTGTATTTCATAACTACTGCACACCAGTGTCTTGCAAGGTGTTGTCTGGAATAACACCGTTATTATGGTGTATGCGAGAAAGTTTTGAGGAGACTACCAACACTGATTTTATTTTCATTTGAATAATCTTTGATAAACTGATTCAATTCATGTCTTTCAATCATATCAAATAACATATTGACACTTTTAAAAAAAATGCATTCTATATTAATCATTTCATTGCCTACAATGGAGGCTAATTTTACAATATTTCTCTAAAAATAATTTATTAGAACTGCATCCAAATTTTGTTTCTGTTCTGAAAATTATATTGGCTTTATCAATAACTTCCACTTCTCTCAAAAACTTTTTCTCGAGATTAAGAACTATTTTTATAAAATTTATTTAAGATCTAGCATTTATCAAAAGAAATTTACTCTTGTACATCTTATCTAAAGAATTCGAAACTAAAAAAAATGTTTTATGATTATATTATCAACGAATTTTAATTACATATTTGATATCAATCAGGTATGTAAGAAAATGAAATAAAAATCACATATTTTATTTTAATTCTAGTAATTCGCATACCATATTATGTTTCCTAAGTTTTATAGAGTAATTACTTTTGTAATTTGCTTTTATTAAACGCTTATTGTTGTGAACGAAATGTCTTTATAGAAATAATTTAATTATTTATCATTCTCATACATTCTTTAAGTCTTTATTATTTTAATTTGAAAAAAAAATAATATATAGCAAAAGGTCATTAACAGAAAAATAATAATTAATTAATTACACCAGCCTGCAAAAAAAAGAAATTTTTTTTTGTTTGTAAAATTCTAATTGATTTATATCAGCAATGATGATGTCATTCCAAAATGCAAACTAAATTTTATGTAACACGTAAGGATTTTTTTACAAATGACGATGAAAAAATTAACAAAATGCAGTATAATGCATACAGTTGCAACTGTAGTTACTATTAACTAAACACAATAATGCTGTTCATTTACAATATTATGATAACTTTTGTGTTTTTCTTGAAGTCAAGAAGCTTCTTTTTCGAGTTTTTCGTTTATGGTCCACATCACTGTCTCTTTTTAAAGACCAACAGTAATCGGCCATCATGTTAACATCCCACCGTCCTTGATATCTGCGTTCCATCTCCTTTATATCCTGGTGGAATCTTTCACCTTGCTAGTCACTTATTTTTCCTAAATTGTCTGGGAAGTATTCCAAATGTGAGTGAAGGAAGTGAATTTTAATGTTCATATTGCACCCCAAAAGAAGATAAGTACGTAATAACTCAGTTACAAGTTCTTTGTAATTTTCTTATCTCTCATTTCCCAAAAAACCTTCTACGACATCTTTAAAAGCAACCTAAGCCTGCTTCTCTCTATTTGTCATACATTGTTCAAAATTGAAATCTTTAACTAATTTCTTTATTTGCGTTCCATCAAATACAACTTCTTTAATTTTAGCGCTAGATAATTTTGGGAACTTCGATATAAGATACTCAAAACATTTTCCATTTTTATCGAAAGCTTTCACAAACTGCTTTATGAGTCCCAATTTTATGTGAAGTGAGGGCAATAAAATATTTTGTGGATCTATTAAATATTCATTTAAAATATTTTTCTTACCAGGAATCCATTCTTGTCCTTTCGACCATATCATTTTTATCCAATGACTTTCTCTGTCCCTGCTATCCCATTCACAAATAAAGCACGGAAATTTAGTAAATCCACTTTGTTGCCCGAGAAGTAGACCTATAACTTTTAAGTCACCACATATTGCCCACTTGTGTTCAGTGTATTTTATTTTAGTGAGAAGCATCCCCATACTTTCATAAGTTTCTTTCATGAAAACGGAATGTGCAACTGGAACTGATGCAAGTTTAGATTCGTTATGCAATAAAACTGCTTTTAGATTCCTCTTTGAGGAATCTATAAATAGTCGCCAATCATTCGGATTATAAGGAATATTATCTTCTAATTCATGTAACAAACCAGGTATGTCAGCACAATAAACCAAGAAGTTATCAAATTTGAAAAATGATAAAAATTGCTTTTCTCGATTCCTGTACCAACTAAACGGTGTATGTGTCGTTAATAAATTTTTCTCTTTTAACCGAGAGCCTAATAAGTTTGCAATTTCTTTAGTTAAACCTAAATCACGAATTAAGTCATTTAATTCGGCTTTATTAAATTTTTCAGGTACTTCATTTTTCACGGTGAAATCCAACTGCCGTCAATGTTTTGAATTTTAAAATAAAAGGTTTTTTTAAAATACAATTATAAGTATTTATTCAATATAAATGTATTATTTAATTTCAATGAAGTAAGAGGTTTTCAGAATTTATTTAAACAAATAAACATACATACTTTATTAATTTATCCTATCCAAATCTCAAAAAATCTGTGTATTTTTACTTATTTAAAAAATTTACTTTTCAAAAAAACTGTACGTGATACGTAAAAACTGATATTATTTTTGAAATAAGCATGCGAAAATACATAAAAAACAACTATTACTTTTAAAACAAGAAATTGTTGCAGGCTGGTGTTATTAGTGTGCCATATGAAATTGATTTCAATTCCCATTATTGTTCAGCATGGCTCTTCGAAGCATGTTTTTATACCTAAAGAAGAAAACGCACTATACAGTAACAACCATACTCTACCATGGCCACTATCTAACAGCGTCATGCTTCGAGATGCAGTGTCCTTGTACAATTACTGTGCTCTATCTATTTTTGGTGGCAGAATTTCTCATATATCACTGCCAATCAGGTGCAAATTTTTGCAAGCCCAATCCCAAAAACAAATTGGGGGGGAGGGGGGGCAGGATTTAATGTCAAAGCCTCGCACTTTCATGGTAAGAAGACCATGAATTATAATTTCAATTGTACTAAAGATTCAGCTTGTAAGTAGAGTCAAGAGATTCACACAAAATTTAGGCGTAGGTCAAATACTTTTATCTTATTTGGTTTCGAAATATAGGTTGCTTCCTGTCAGCTAATTATGACCCAAAGAATATTTAAATAATCTCGCAACTGAGCAATTAATCAATTCTAAATTATCGAAAAGCGAAGAATTATATCTAATAGGAAGAAGTCTAAAAGAAGTATAATTAAATTATTATTAGGAGACCAGCCATTCACCATATTAATTGTTTTTATACTCTACAGGCCGAACTATTTCACATAGAACTATCAAATTGTACTCATATATTTTTTAGAGGTGGGAGGGGGGAGATGTACAGCTTGGAGTGACTGTTTTTCAAATTTCAGTTAGAATGAAATTAAATTTTAAGCAAAATATTAAAGAATTAGATTAATTTTTAAGCAAAATATAAAAATTTGAATTATTAAGCAAAATATTGATCTTTATTTGCGATAATTTTCGAAAATATTACAGCACAAAACGTAATATCATCTTAAAATTCAAAAAACAATTTTAACAATGATACTAATTTTCTACCTTATAGTTTTTTTTCTGTGTTTTTAATTAAATCTAAAAGTATTTTAAGCATATTTTATAACGATATCTTTTATTGTTAAATTAAAACTCAGAATAAAATATTGGCTTGTACACAATAAGCCAACTACTAAATAACTAAACCAAACAACAAAAAACTATTTAATTGAGAATTTTGGCAATCATTAATTCTGACGAACTGGCTAGTCACCAAAGGTGGGTAATACACAATAGACACAAAGCATTCTAAATTTCTTAGCAATGAATTCAAAATATAGAGATAAATTGACAAAATTGCTCCACCAGTAAAGGCTGAATTCGATTTCAAGGATTTTTTTTATTATTATTTTTTATTTGTTTATTTATTTTGATGAATATTGCTGACATTTATGAAAGTAGTGGGTTGTATGACAGATGCGTACAACCATTTGCGTACAGCTCATAAAAAAGCCAATAAATCACGCGTAGCTCTTTGAAAAAAGGGGGTAGGGAATAATTAGTCTAGGTTTGCTAAAACATATGTTATCTGTTGGCAAGAGTATTTGGCGAGAAAATGTATTGGCATTTTAACTAAATTTTGATGCTTAAACACAGGGAAAAAACTTTTGTCTCTATGTGTATATGCTGGCTCTGTACACACCTTGCCGTCTGCCTATCAAATTTGGCAAATATATATTTTGGAGGGTAGGAAAGTGATTTTTTGAATTTTTAATTAGAATTTTAATTTATCAAAAATAAGAGAATTATTTGATAACTTTCTAAAAATTTACAGTAAAAAATAGTTTTCCCTTCCAAATCATATAAATTCTCTGCATTATTCATTCAAAATCAAAGTATGCTAAATATAGTTCTCATGAAATAAAAATCAATAAACTTTAAAAAAATCCGAAATAGAAATTCCATTCTAAAAAAAAAAAAAAAAACCACCTGAACTTAACTATTACCATCACAAACGATTCCCATTGTTTTAAAATAAGTGGATCATTTAAATGTGCATTTCAGCTAATTAATAGCACATAAATAAGAGAATTTAACAGTGATAAATTTACTACTATTTGAAATTAAATCTGTTCAAAGCTTTTGAATTTCTGGAACTCAAATAATTCAAATACACATGAAATAAATAATTTAAGAAGCCTGATATAATAAAAATACATCTTATCTTATATTTAAAAATCTAGTATTCTCTTTTATGTGAAAACTTTATCTTTTCGTACGTAAATATAAACGGAAGATCTTGCCTATAAAACATACATGCTATCTAAGATCTGTATTCTTTTTACAGAATAGAATTAAGCAAAGACTGATAAACCAATAAAATTAATGAATTTTTTTAAAAATTTTAAGATAATTTACGTAAGACATAATATTTTTTGTATTAATATTTTTAAATGCACTGAATTGCATATTTTTTTCTTCCAAATATACGTGTGTTAAATTTAGTATCTCTACGGCCAATGGAAAGAGTATTTTAAATAGAATGATAGACGCATATATATACATTCACTTTCATTCTTGGAAGAAAATCTTATTTTGTTAATTAAAACTTTTAGATTAAAATCTGAATATTCCACACTTTAATTTTTGAATAATTTTAAACGAAAAATTTGGAGATATCTGTGAAATTTAAAATATATGCTTCCGTGTTAAAAGCCAATTTTTTCCACACACACCCCTCCCATCCTTTGTGTGTGTGTGCGTATGTTATTAGGTAATTTTTTATTTAAGTTCCTAAAACAGTCCTTATTTTATTTTATGAATTAAAAATAAAACTCAGGATATTTTAATGGAACATTACAAATGGAAATGGAATAATAATACGTAAGAAAGCATTTTTCACAATTTTTAAACTTATCCCGCATTTACTATTTATTTGATTTTTATAATATTGCAGTGTATTGAATACTATGATCTAAGAAATCATTTAAATTATTTTTTTGTACATAGTAGCATTAAAGAATTAATTCTCTGTGAAATATTCCTTCAAATCCAATACAAACTCACCAAACTTTTAGCCTATATTGTGAAAAAAAATTATAACTGTTACATAAGTATTATAATGCAGTTTTTTTTATTTAGCAATATACTAATAGGAAATTATTCATTTTATTTTAATTACAAGATTGCAAATTTCTATAATGGAAATACTATAATGGAATACTGAAGATTTAATCAAAGTTTCATGTATTATGAATGAAAGTAAATTACAGAAATAGAAGTGAATGTTCACTTATATAGTTATGAAGAAATAAAACATCTCTTTAAAAACTTCTTTAATGTTACAGCAAGAGTTTCTTCTGCAATGCAGTAAAAGAAGTCTGACTTTATTTTTTTAAATAAAGAAACTAATGTTATAAATTCATTTGCTCTTAAAATCTTATATGGATCTCGACTGGACTTCTGAAAACTATGGGCTCATTGTGAGATAACCAGACTTTTTCCATAGCAAAATATCTGCAAATTGTGCATTGTTTTCACGAAAAAAATCGCTTAAGAACGTCCGAATCAATGGTAAAATCGAAAGATGCCCTTGAAGCCATTTCTATTAAATGTAATTAAATTCCCAAGAGATTTGAATCTATTATACAGGAGCTGCTACGTCAACAGTCCAAAAAAATTATTTAAATAATTCTAATCTGGGGGGGGGGACAAGATTTTTAAATAGGTAAAGTTGGCAATTGTCTAGGAACCCCTCAGATCTTGATAATTTTTAATAGTTGTAGAAAGGTAAATAGTTTTATACTTTCATTTAATGACAGTGGGCCGTGCAGTCAAATTTATTAAAGTTATAATCAAAATTATAAATTAATTTTGAGACTTTACTCTAGTAATATTTCTAATTACCATTTACTCGTTATGCTATTTTATAATTCTAAAAAATTTGAAGCTTTACAGTTTAAAGAAATATATTCCCTCCTTTTACAATATTGTTTAGAGTGTTATAGAAAGTTTTCTTTTGTTTTCGATATTTTGCTTAAAATTAATTTTACGTCTTGACAGTGCATTTTTTTATTTGTACAATATTGAAATGGACTTTTTAGAAAGGGACTTGCAACTTCAGTTTTCAAAATTTACTACTTAAAATTGGTGAATAAAAATTAAATTAAAATCAATAAAAAATTTGGAGGGGAAAAGGGGCTTTGAGATTTGCATTATCTCAGGGCCCCAGGAAGGTTTAAAACGGCCATGAATTCTTTTGAAATTAGAAATAATTACATTGTTTAAAATATGGAAAAAAACGCATAGCTAATAAGTAAACATTTCAATAAAGGGGTAGATGTATATTGTTGAAGAGTATTTTACCAGAACTTCATTCAACACTATTTTTAATGACTTTTTGTACGTATAAGAACGATCTTTAATGAAATTAAAGTTTCTGAAGAACATATACTACATATATTAATGTAAAAATCCTTTTTCTTAATTTTGTTTTATATTTAACAGTAGATTTCGATTATAGTTTAATGAATAGTGCAACTAGAAGAAAATTAAATTTG
Organism: Argiope bruennichi; assembly: GCF_947563725.1. Classification (NCBI taxonomy): domain Eukaryota; kingdom Metazoa; phylum Arthropoda; class Arachnida; order Araneae; family Araneidae; genus Argiope; species Argiope bruennichi. The sequence continues at coordinate 55,223,873 of NC_079158.1, forward strand.
AATTCAGCTAATATTTCCTACAAATTTTCGCAGGTACAAATGATCAGTTAGCAAAATATTAATATACTTCTGATTTAGTAAGCTGCTTATTTTACGCACCTTATACTTAAATTATTTCATACATAAAGTGCAAAGTCGTATAATGAACAAATAATTTATCTTTATCAGAGTACAGATTTTTGAAAAAAATGTAACAACATTTAAGTTAAATCTACGATAATAAAAAGAAAAGTTTAAATTTGAATGGCGTTCTACTCTGGAAACTGATTTTTTAAAAACAAATACAAATCCTTCCAATTCCACTAACCTCATTTAATTGTACTTTAAATTTAAGAAATAATTTTTAATTGCCTATATTTAAATAACGAACTTATTGAATTAAATAAACGAATCAAGAAGAAATAAATCAAAAATTAATGAAACGCAAACTCTTTCGTTTAATGCAAAACGTTATATTTATGTAAAGTAATGCATTTATATCTGAAATCTAGAAAAAATGATTATTATTTCGAAGTGGGTACACTATTTATATGAGCAGAAATATCTTTCCGCAATGTTTTTATCTTACATTATTAAATATATACATTGAAAAGCAATCCATCTTTCATAAAAAGCAAGTAGAAATTACTCCTATAGTATTAAAACGCATGAAATTATATTAATGAACGTATCGTTAAGTATTCGAAATTGTGTCAAACATCAGGCTAACTCTCGCCAAATATGACACTTTTAGATAACGTTTAAGATGTTGTAACCTCTTCTAGAACTGAACCTTCTCAGTAACACAACCGCATTGTAAACGAGACAACTGATTGACAGTTTTATGATTCGTACGCAAATGGCTGTACGCATCTGTCCCACTACCAAGTAGTGAGCTTTTAATTGAAATAGAAATTGGCTCAAAACAAGTACGAAAGGAGAATTAAAAATGAATGAGTCACAAGTAACTTCGCTACAAATGATATTCTACCCTAATCATTTTCTCAAAAAAAAAAAAAAAAAAAAAAAAAAAAAAACACTCACCTGCCTTCTATTTCTTAGCAGACAATGACCTACCGAAATATTAAGAGATCTGTATAATTAAGCGAAAAAAGAACGAAGCAGTTGTAAGAGTTCAGTTAAAATGAAAAAAAAAATGTTATTATGAAATAAAAACAATTTCATAAATCTATAGAGCAGACGATTTTTTTTTAATAATGAATTCTTTAATTCGTTTATTAACAAGCGAAAAAGAAAAAAAAATCTTTTGCAAATTCGCTTTTAAAATGTCGCTAAAATGTTATTATTATACAAAATCATCTTATCTCAAAAGAAATCAGATTATTTTAAATTTATTTTTGGTCAGTTATTATCAATTTTCAGTTCTTTTAAAATTCATATAGTTAATATACAACTCAACAATGAAAAAACATTAGCAGAAGAATTGCTAGCGAAAAAATTTCGTATCATTATCTATATTGCGAAGAAGTCAAGGATCACATTAAATTACATTTCAACAAAGAGTTCATTATTTACACCAAAGTTGTATCATTCATCGATTTCAGAAAGTAGGCATTTATTTCATTTAGAAATTTTTGGTGTTATTTGTTTGCCATTTTGAAATGATAAATGAATGATATTACCCGTCGGATTCCCAGATTCGGGACGATTTTGCTTTCACAAACTTGTTCGTGGTTTATCTCTTTAAAAATTATTTTTATATATATTTAAATGATTTAATTTTAAAAATGAAATAGATTTAAATGAGATTTCATAAATGAACTTTGTCTTTTTTGGTAATGCGATTATTTTTCGTGTTTAGAGTAGAAAATTACTTTTAGATTAAATATTTGATCTAACAAAATTAAGACAATAATTAAATTCATTTTTTTCTACATTTCCTTAGTATCAAAAACAGAAACGAAGAATTAAAATATCTCCATTGTTAAAGGAAGTAATTAATGCATTAATAATACATTTAATGTAGTGATGAGTTTAATTAATTCACCTGTAAAATTCCGAATATTAAGTATACGTCGATTATAGGCTTAAATTATCCTGGAAAAAGCGTCGCAGAGGCCATATGCAATCGCAAAATCAAAATGTATCTATTTTTTCATATCATACTTAAGAAGATATTTATAGGAAAGCAAGATAAGAGTATGCACTTATAAAAAAACTATAAGTTGATAAGTAAGCTTTTATTTTTAAATATTGTTAATTTTTAATAGATTATATTAATATACATTGTTATATAATATTATTATTATATTATTGTATTATAAATATTTCATAAAATAAAATAGCATATTGAAATTGCATTCTTCTTGCTATATGACCTGTAAATTTATCAATTACATCATCTTAATTTATTTCTTTTTACAAATTTTCTTATTACAATTCAATTTAAGCGAAGAATTCAGAAAATAGCACAAAGCATTATAAAAACATTTCATTTGTTGTTTATTATGCATTTGAGCCGCTATCCGTTCAATTACAAAACTGAACAGGCTTTTCGTCTAATAGCCTGAGAGAAAGAAGCTGAAATATAATAAATTCGAGGTTTAGTCTCTAATTAAGACACAAGTATCCATAAAATCGTGTTATAGAAAATATTTAAAATAGAATATGAAGCTTGCAATTCTGTTGTATAATGTAAGTATAAAATATTTATATTTATAATATACAAATTTATAATGTAATATGCCTTTCCAATTTGTAGTGTGTACACCTTATTAATTTCAATAACTTCCTAAAGTTTAGTATCGTGATGTAAAAAAAAAAAAAAGTTCCTGTACGTAAAATTATGTTGCAATTCTATATTTATTGCAATTTAATTAGATTATGTAATCTCACATTTAGTTTTCCCTCTCATTCAATATAAATAGTATAATTTTATACTATTTTTTTATTTGTGGAGATATGTCATGTCTTTTATCTGAAGTTAACTATATAATAGAAGGGTTAATGTAATAAATATATTTTTTGTACTAAATTTTTATTCTAATGCAATGTTAAGCATTGTATCATGCTTCAGTTTAAATAGTCATCTCTCAATATTCTATTTTTTTTAATAGATGAGAAGCAAGATTTAGATTTAAATACAAGATGAAAAAAAAAAAAAAGGGATTAATCCACCTGACAGCTTCCCTTTTCATTATGAGAGCGAAAAATTACATGATCCATTTTACCAATGCGAAGTCTAAAAAAGAAAAAAAATTTAAAAAGTCTGCTGCTGGTGGGTTTTATTGAATTCTGACAAATCTGAGCGGAGAATCACGAACAACGTCGATAGCCCGTCACAACATTTTTTGTACTATTCTGCCAAGTTAATCTGCATAGATTATAACACTAATCAGTTCGATAACTTGAGTGTTAATTTAAAATGCTTTTAAATGTCCTCCTTCCTTTAAATTAAAGAAAATTAATTAAACTGTATAAATCATCTCATATGAATCTTGCTTCAGTATGGAATGATTTGCATTATGACAGAATCATCGTAGCGTGTCATGTATTAAAGTTACTATATTTATTTGTTATTTAATTCAGTTATTTCCCCTCCTGATTTTTTAGTGCTTATTTGAAAAGCATGTCTTTTTTGTGATTATGAAGGAATTATATCGCTTATTCAATTTCATATGATCTTATTATATTAGCCATTGTGCTGTAAAGCTGACATCAAACTAAAGGCACGAAGAAATTCGAAAGCAAGTGGCAACAGTATCTTCTTAAAAGAAACGGACATCTAAACACGTTTGTATTTGTTTTGATTTTGATCGCGGATGTCTGTTCCATAAATATAATATATATTTATTAAAACTGTGTTACATTTATTCATCTTTATTAAAATGGGAAGCTCTGTAAATATATGGAAATTGTGTCTATTCCAAAGGAAACATTTTTCTGTCTCTCAATATAATATTTTACCTTCCCGGCTTTTGGGCACATCTACCTCAAATTTCGCTACCGAAAAAGTTGAAACTGAAATTTCTCCTGTCGATGATGCTTTGGAAGATCTACGAAAACCAGAACTGAGTGAGCAAGAGATATTACAGAAACGTTTTAAAGCGCGTTTACCTGAAAGAATATACAGAAAACACATATTGAAAGAACCTGTGCCTATAGAAAGCAAGTATGATTATCAACGATACCGTTTGCGAGGTTATTACGCTAGATTTGGCCAAGAAAGCAAATTGAATCCTGGAATATGCTGGCCTACTAGAGAAGAAATGTTAGAAACTATGAAGTATGATGAAATATTCGAACCATCTTTGCAAGAAAGGATTCAAAATGTAGAATCAAAAAGATTAGAAGAAGAGAAACGCAAGAAAGAAGTTGAAGACGAAGTAGATAAGAATATGGCCAATTTAGATAAATGGATATCTGACTATTATGCCAAAATAGAAAGGAAAGAAAAGAAAACAGAAGAACTAAAACAGCAACGAGAACGATTAGTTGAAGAAATTAGTGAATATCTTGGATATGATATTGATCCCAGAGATCCTAGGTTCAAAGAAGCTGTAGAACAGAGAGACAAAGAGAAAAAGAAAGCTATGAAATTGAAGAAACAGCAAGAAAGTTATGATAAAATGATTGAAAAGCTTAGAAAAATTGCTGAGTCAAAATAAGTATTGTATATTAAAAAATTCAATGAATTTATTATTCTGTATTAGTTTTTTTTTTTTTTTCAAAGAACTGTGAATCAAACTTTGGTATTCCCAACATGTATTGCTTTTGATCATTAATTAATGACCAAAAATTAGAAGCAGTGTTTTTTTTTTTTTTTGTTTTTTTTTTAATGCTTGGTGGAATGACTGACTGTATTTTCTTATTAAAAAAAACCTGTCACTTTATATACTAATCACTCTAATTTGGAATGAAATAGTATGATTATAAATGTGTTATAAATATTTATTTCATACCTGAAATAGAAATAAAGCAATTTTAATGTACTATAGTTACGTTGGTTACTATAGATGCCGAAGATGCTTAACTTGTTTCATTACTTCTGCTTTACTTTTCATCAAATTTCAAAATATCTTTTATAAAATATAATTTAGTGTGTTTGTAAACATCAGTTAAAAGTTATAAATAATTCATAGTTATATGTCTAAATTACCATGGTTTTTTCCATCTTTTCCATAAATGTGTAAATGATATAAGTATAATGTTTCTAATAAATGGAAAAATTGTATGAAATCTTAAATAAATACTGCAATAAGAAAATTCTAAAATGTCATAAAAATTTATTCCCATTATGAAAATTTATTGTTTTATGTATATTAAAGTGAAATAAATTAGAGCCTCAGTCTAGATGCTGACAGAAGGAAATGGGCATCCTTTCAGCACTGTTGTTCAATTGTTCAGCATCAATAATATCTGATCAATTTGTCGCTTGCAGTAATGGCAACACCGAGAAAGAAAACTTACTAATAAAAAGTGTTATAATTTGGAAATGTAATCCTGCGCTAAAATACGATCACTATATTCTGTGTATAGTAAAAGATAGGGAAGAGAATACTTCAGTAGCCAGCTTATAAAAATTAAAATTTTATTGTGGTTTTTTTTTTGTAATTAATAGTTATGAAATATTAAAAAAGAAATAGAATCTTTTTTTTTTTTTAAGTGAGGGTCGAGAGAAAAAAATAACATTTTGGTGAACCTAGTACATTTAATCAATTAACTTTAACCTCCTGCTGTTAGTGTTTAGTTAAATACAATGTATAATCATTTTAGAATGAATCATCAGTGCATTTATATTTTATTGGAATACATATATTTTGAGGAGTTTTAGGAATCGAGATGATTCTGAACAATGTGTAAATTAAAACACAAGATTTTGTTATTTTCTCATTACTGAGACTAATTAATTAATATTCTGTTCTTCAATATATTTTTTATTTCATATTAATTGAAAAATAATATTTTTAATTCCAACAAAATATATAATTTTTTCTCTTTGATTTTGCAAATTATTAGCTTAATGTCAAACAACACTATCTATGGTATAAAATATTTTAAATATTTTTGTTTGACATTAAGCCAACAAAATAGCATTAGTGATGTACTGCCTAGAGAATGACATTTTTCTCTTGTATGAGTAGATAAAATATGAAATTATAAGTCAGATTTCCTTGGTATATAAGTATTAAATGAATAAAAAGTTATGTGTTCATATTATATGTTTTAATCAGATGTTTCAGCATTATTTACATAAAAGAGTTTTTTAAAAATTAATAAGTTAATTGCACGAAAATTTATTTCTCCATTAGGTGAGTTCCAGACAAAGCTGCTATATTTTAGGGATGACTTAAATCTTACTAAAGAATGTTACTGCTGTAGCCCCATTTTTCAAGACTGAAGTACGCTATATTACTACATAAAAAGATTAAAATTTCTCTTAACTATTTATATTTGGTGTTTTTTATTGAAGATCAAATAACATTTCTTATGAAATAATGTTTATAATTTTTTTTAAATACTTATGTTTGTAAAAAAAGTATTCAAATAGTAGTATAAGCCAGCAAATTCTAAACATCTAATTAGCATATTGTTAATTAAAGTGCTTATATGGAAATCCAAACAGAAAGGAAGATATTCATAATAAAGAGGATTCTTAAGAAGACAGATTTTATATCCATTTCAGTCGTACAAAGAGGGAGGAGGAGGTATGAACAAATTATAAAAATTTTATTTCCTCTTTGTCTCTCCTTTGTTTTTAGTCACAAGAGCCATAAAAATTTAAATATTTCCTAGTAATTTTATACTTAATTTATTGAAATTTTATTTCATTCTATTTGCAATAAGCATGTAAAAATAATTCTTTTTAACTTATATTGATAATTGCAAGAGAACAAAATGTTTTAAAAAAATATGATGGTTGTGGTCATTATCATAAATTGTATACATTGTAAATATATATTGGAAATGCATAAAATTTTATGAGAAAATTTATATATATATTTTTTTTAATTGAACAGCAGTCAGTTACTAAAATAAAAACTAAGTTATTCATTTTATCATTTTTTAACACAAATAAAAAAAAAAACTGTTTCAAATTAAATTGTATTACTTTGAGTAATGTACTCTTTATAAAAAAAAATTATTCACCATAAATATTGATTTTAAATATTTAACTTAAGTGTAATATGAATCAATTATTTAAAATTACTGTAAAAATTGCTATAAAAGAAAATGACTGCATAATTTATAGATCATATTTAATCAGGAGGAATGACAGTCAGTTACAGCTTAGTGCTATTACAAGAAATTACAAATTGATTTCTTTTAATAATATTACATTTTCATGGCTTTGTAACACATTTGAATACAGTATATATTTATATGAAATAAAAACTTTTAATACTCAACTCCATGTCTAATTTGAAGTATCCACTAAAATGAGACAAATGGAAATTTCTAAAATTAAATAATAGCTTAACTCTTGAGGGTAAAAAAATAACATTCCTTGTAGGAAACATTGGTGAATTACGCAAAAAGGGTTTTAATTACTTTTTCCAAGGGAATACAAAATGTGAGAACAGATACTAGTTCAAACATATTCCATATTGTCCCAAAAGATTTTGTTATACAATTAAGCTAACTGTAGTTATTATTACTTGGCCTTGTAGATCATTACCTTCAATGACCATCTAAATGGATGTGCTTTAACAGAAAAGCTCACTAGACTTTTAAATTATACTCGAAATTATCATATTCTTACTGCAAATTGTGTGCATGAATCAATCATTATAATTTCACTCCAATAATGAAACTTTTACTGGAAAACAACTTAATACATGTATCAACTATTTAGTTAATACTACATAAAGAATCAGCTAACAAGTAAGTATTTGGTTGGAAAATGAATTGCATCATAACCCAACATCGGGATATGCCACATAAGTATAGAGAGGAACATATCTATTCATGTATTATCCAAAATTAAAGTATCTGTCCCAAAATATTCCCTTAAAATGAGGCAATAACTAAACTTGGTACTGTTTCTATTGAATTATTAATATAACAAACTGTGCAATTTTTTTTTAAAATCTTGTGATTTAATTTTATAAACTAGTAATTCAATTTTTTTAATTCAAATTTTGTTTTAAGTTATGGCCTACATAAATAATTCAATTTTAATGTCTTTTTAGTGTATGTCACTACAACATTACTTTATAAGCTAGCAGCTTCTTTTAGAAAATGTGAAATTAAAATTGAATACTTCTGAAAACAAAACCCTGGTTAGTCATATATATGGGATGGCTGACAGCAAATCATATATATTTAATAATTGTTTTTTTATTAATTTTGAACAATTTAAATATATGTATTAACAAAAGAACTATAATTGAGCAATTGTTAATTTTTAACTAATTGTAATTAAAAATTAGTAAATTTAAATTTAGAACTAAATGTTTTTATTCATTAGTCTTATTTATAAAAATTTAAGTTATTGCAATTGAATAATAAAAAAAATTGAGAAATTGAAGATTAAAATTAAATTCCTTAAAAAACTGCTTAAGTTTGATTGCCCTTATATAAGGGCCTTAATTCTAATGAAAAAATAATTTCACCAATCAATCTGCTTGTTTATACTTGTATTTTCTTTGAAATGTCTAATCTTTAAATGTTTAATAAATCCAGAGATCAGTGGAAAAAGTGTATTCTCAGTTTAAAGAAATGCTGATAGCATTGGGAAAATATATCCTTTTCATTTATTTACTTGACATTTCTTTCACCTTTTTGAGCTTGTTTAGATAGGGGGATTTTTTTTTTTTTTTAAATTTATATATATTCATGTAAAACCATGAGTATTGGTTGTTAATAGTAACTTCAACTCATTGTTATATTTCTACAGCTTTTTTTAGCTTTAGCCTGTTTAGTTTAGCAATATCATTTAGTGATTCACCATTAGTGAATCTGTAAGTATTTTTACTTCAATTTTCTTCAAAAGTTCAGAATATTAAAAAAATATGTTAAAAAATGTATATTTCATCCATTATACATTTCGATAAGTGATTTAAATTTAATAATCTAAGGCTTCCAAAAAAAATGTAAAGAAAAATGTTTATGATGTTATACTTTAAATGTTTCTTCTAAGTCATTTATTACTCTTGTCAAGAAATATCAAAAATAAATTAATGCCAATAAAATTCCTATTTTACTTTTTTTATATATGAATTCAAAAAGATAGAATTGTGATCTCCAGAAAACTTGAACTCCAGATTTTGTCCAATCTCCATGATTAACACATTTTTGGAATTATACCTGTATGTGAATAAGATAACTGAGAAAACCTTTGAGCCGAAGTTTATAAATTTGCAGATTTCTACCAAATATTGAACAAAATCCTTTTACATGAAAAATTTGTTTGTTTGTCTGAGTTATGATAACTTCAAAATGCTAAGTAGTACATCAATAAAATTTGGCATACATTGAATTAATAACAATAAAATTTGGCACAATTTTAGCATCTAAAGTATAGATCTATATCAAAATTTTTGATCAAATTCAGTAATGAGTTGAACATCTATCAGTCTGTATGTAAACATCGTAACAAAAAAAAAAACTTAGATAAATGAAATTTGGTAAGTTATCTTGTTTCTAAAATTGCGACTCTGTCATAAATTTTGGATTCAATTTCCAAACAAAAAGTTTCGGGTATACTCACTTTTTTTTTCTCTGTACTGGAACTCTGAAAATAAAAATCTGTGCACATTTGACATTCATGGCCTAGCCAAAGGTCCCTTTTATGCCAAATGACAGGGGTGATAATTCCTTTATTGGGGAGTATGTGATGAAATATTGGAGAGACATTAACAGCTGGTTTCACTTGGGCTGAACAATATAATAAGCCATTTCTTCAAATGTATCAGAGTCATGACAAACTTGTCTTTTTATACATCTGATATGCAGTCAGTAAAACAAAAATTGTGCATTTTTTTAAAGTTTTGTTAGAAACTTCAGTAAATTGCTAATGCAAGTATGAATTTTTTAATATTGCATCTTGTTCCACAACTGAGTACAGGCATGACAAAGAACAAATTAATGAAAGACTAACATTCCACAAAAACAATATCCAATAAGACTGCATGCTTTTCAAGCATGATTAGCAATAGCTTGTGCGAGTTCGCAAATTGTGCAGACTAAGTCTATGGCAAAGGATACCGACATGCTCTGATTGGTTTAAGCCTTGGCATCTTTTTGGCAATGTTTTGCACTCATAATAGAGTAGTTTTCGCTTACTTGGCTCAAAATTTGTACCTTTCATTAGTTTTATGGAAGATACGAGTAAATATCAACACGATCGAATTTTTATTAATATAATTGTTTTCTCTAAATATTACTAGTAATACTACTAATACTAATTATTATTAATAATAATAAATATTACTAATAATACTAGTAATACAATTAACTAATGTTGTTTAGGCACAGAAGTATAAAAACTAAATGGAAGTAATTCCTCAACATATGATGCAACAATTCTTATTTTTCTATGATTTTCGTGCTTTTATTAGATAATTTATGCAGTCATTGAGACTTGTTGATGAACGTTTGTTACTTTCCCATCAACTACATATGGAGAGATGAATACTTAATGTCCAAAACGTATAAATATGTAAGCTTTAACGGAATATGTGATTTCGTAGCTGATTTTTTTAGTTATATCAAAATAATATTAAGAAGAAACACACACACAAAATATTTTTAATAAATTGTAATTTTTATATTTCCTGAATTTAGGTTTCAGGATTTGATCTTTTCTGCTGTATATGTGTTCCAGATTAATATTACATGTGAACCGTAAAAAATAGGGGGGGGGGGATTCACAAATTTTATTTATTTTTATAAAAATATATTTTAGTATGGCATCTTTTTGGCAAAACATTGCCAAAAAGTGGAATTGTGGATTGGCCTAAACCAATCGGAGCACGTCAGTATCCTATGCCATAGACTTAGTCTGTACAATTTGCGAACTCGCATAGCTTGTGCTAAAAATATTTAAAAATGAATAGATCTTCAGTAAATTTGCATCAATAAGAAATGTTGTTTTGGCAGAGAATAAGCATGGCAAAAAAAAAAAAAAAAATGTTCTGAGTTATAATTTTATCCGAAAAGATAAAAAAGATGTTATGAAGATGCTATTTTCATGTCACAAAAATTAGACTGGATGTTTTTTTGGTTTTTTTAATCCTTTATTTAAAGATTGAAAATTCCAAAAACTGTGGAGAGTTTTTAAAATGATTTTAATTTTTTCTCATGAATAAACATCCGTTGATAGAGAATAAACAATTAATTAAAATATTGAAGTGCGAAATTTGCTTTGTATTATGTAGTCTGCGATCACATAAAGCAATCTGGCAGAACCTACTCAATAAGCATTTCTAAAGAATTAAGAATGTTAGCAACATCAGCCTATTCAAAATATCATCATTTTGGAAGGAATCAGATGGCGGAAGAAATAGAGGTCAATGACATAAGAAAGTTAAACTAATTTCTTGCTCTCTTTCTGGGAAAAGAAATTTCTCTAAGAAACCGAAATTGCTGAAATTGAATATAAATCTAATGCATGTGTTTGAAAGCCAGAAACATTTAATCACTGAGTTGAGAAAAGTTATTAGAGAAAAAATTGAGATTTGAAAATATTTAGAAAAATCTCTAAAAAGAACCAACTTTTTATTTATATGTTTAATAAAATTAACATGACTTTTATATTCTAGATTTGTTTACTTATGCTCTTAAACTTTTTTTGTGGAATTGGAATGTTGATGATGTAACAATAAAACCTTTATGGATACTACTAACTGTAATGTAATTAAAGATATGCAATGAAAGTCTTTTAATAAGAATTTTCAAATGATACTTGCATTAAAAAAAATTCAGTGGTTCTTGGTACATTTTATATTTATATTAGCATAAAATTGGACACTAATTTAATTAATACCCAACTTCATTTATTTCATCAAACTCGTAATTCTATAATAAAAAAAATACTATATTATGATTGGTTTTTTTTTTTTTCTATATAGATGCTTAAGAAGTACTTTAAAGTTCTTATTTTTTCAGATAAAATTCACTATTCACTCCGATACTAAAATTGTTGATGAATTTAATTACGTACAAAATTAAATAAATTAGTGATTATATTTATGTACTAAAAAACTAGAAGGTGTTGGAATTCTACAATGGTTATGAAGCTGCACTTGGTTATATATACCAACAAAGAGGTTTATTATTAGACTTCATAAAACAATTAATTTTACTTATTTAGTTTATCAATATAGATGAAAATTTTCAGTAATACCTATTCCCTTGATTGCCAGCAAAGATATGACTAAACTGTGATGATGAAATAACATGATCTGTTAAATTTAAATGTTCTGCTTTGAAATTAAAAAGTGATCGTAAATCTGACAAGGAAAAAAGGTTTACAAAAAAGGAGGGGTTTTTTCCAAAATCTTTATTCAATTTAAAAGAGTCAGGATTGCATTTCACTTTATCAATCAAAGATGTATTATCCTCATACAACATCCAATATAAAATAAATACCTGTACACACAAGAATTACAATTAAAAAAAAAAGCAATGGTTTCAATTCAGATTACTATAAGTGTATATGGATGGAAAAAACATCTAGTCATTTTTCTTATACATAGGATACAACACACCACAAACTATTCTAAAGAATAGTACTGAACCATAATAAAGTACTGTATTTGCATTCACTCCATAAAAATGAAGATAATTGTCCATTTACAAACAGCAATTGATATAATACAATAATCTACAGTACACCGGATTCAGAAGAAATTTATTTTCCTGATTTCAATTGTTTTAATTCTTAGCATACAGAAAATTTATATTTAGGTTAACATATTCATACCATTCATTCTACTCATCTTACTTAAAAGTTAATAAACCATATGCAAATAAAATAAATAAATGAAAATGAAATATATAATGCAGAAGGGAATATTTCATAACAGTGTTAAATCATTAAAAATCCAAAATATTGATATCTTAAATAATATAGTAAATCTGTAACTAATATCTAACTGGAATTTTAATTAAAACACCTTAAAAGAAAATAAAGCTATTTGAAAAAAAATTGCAATTATCGGCATAAATACTGAAAATCAGAAAATATATTGGTTGTACTAGTTCCATAGCACTAAAGTCAAATTCCATTAGAGTACACTGAATGTTTAATAATTAATTATAAGGCATTATTTTAATATTAATTATCAACTACTTATTTTTTAAAAGTTATTAGTGGTATGTAAAATGATTTTAAATATTAAGAGTTGTTTTCAATGAGCATAAAGCATTATGAAATAGAATAAAGAACAACTATATAAAATTCTCCATTTTGTTAAAAGAAAAAAAAAAAGTCCTTTAATTACTGTATAGAAAGATAATATTTTTTTATATTTAATGTTAATAGTTAAAATATTATCATATTTTGCAATACAATTCACAAATTTCATACAGCTTTCATTTAAATTCAAATTTTCTCTTTCCAATATATATTAAAAAAAACCTATGTGTATTACTAATTTATACACCCAGCAATTCATTTGGTTGTATAGTTTTACTGTAATCTAGACCTATATAAAAGTCATTTTTAAATCTAATTATGCAAATATTTTAAAGTGCTCTACACAATAAACTCAGGAAAAAGTACAAAATTTTTAAGTATTTTTGTTATAAAAACTATATACTAAATATATTATTTCATATGTTCTACGCTCTTAAGCTCTTAATGCTGTATATCACTTTCTAATTCAATACAGGATTTGAGTTATTATGGATCAAATTTTAGTATAATTACAAACTTGAATTATAAAAAAAAAATCACTAATTGAAAACTATAGTGAATCTAATGCTTAATTTTACATACATCCGAAAGAAATTTCCTACTTGTTTACACTGATAACCTTCAACATAATTCTTTTTGAGACAAAATTCTAATTTTCTCATGACTGCAAGGTAATATATTCAATTATAGAAAATTAAGCTGTAGGACTTCAGAATTCTTGCATTCTAGTGATTGTCCACTTAATACATCAATTTTTTTTATACAATAAAGAATTTATTATATCATTTTCTATATATATATATATATTTTTGATAATGAATGAATATCTACATATGATGAGCATGCCACCTGCATAATTTTGAAGAGAATGATCAATTTAAAACCTAATATTAAACACAGAAGATAATAACCGGAAGCAAATACTAGATTTCAAGAAACAAATATTATCAGATTGTCCACTACAAAATTTTTAACAGAATAAAAGCTCTAACAGAAACAAAGTTTTTAAATGTAAATTAGAATTTTTGGAAGAAATACCAAGTTGTTTTCATATTAAAGTAACCTTTTTTTTATTATTATTATTGTTTAATCTAAAAGCTTCATTCCAAAAAAGAGGCAGAAAGAATGGACAATATATTAACAAATATTATTTCAAGTTATATATTGATATATGCAATTATTTTAAAAACAGGTGATACACATAATTGAAGAGAAAACCATACAGCTACTTTTTAACTAAAAGAACAATACAACTGTTACATTTATGTACACATAACCACTGTTACAAACATCATTGAAATATGGATAGAAATATTTAATAACATCGCATGCATAAATGAATGAAAAATAACATTTGTCAACAAATTTCAATATTATAATCACTTAACTCATTTTGTGCTTAAGCAAGAGAATTGTTTTACATATTGATATTTTTTTAGAAAAATCTTGATAAAAAAAATTTCATATTCCACACAATTCTGACATTTTTCCCCATCAGAATAAAATTTATTATTTTGCTTATTTTATTTAAATGATATCGCACTCTTAGCTTCATTTGCAGAACAGTAAAAACTTTGGGAGATGAAATGATAAGCTTGAATAAAGATCATTAGTTCTGAAAAATACCAGATTATTTCAGTTCAAATCATCACATTAATAGTGATGAGATTATATTTATAAAGAGGAGTGCAACAATAATAAAACTGTAATACTTAATGTATGACTAACAAGATGATGCAATACAGGAAAACAACATATATATCACAAATATGTAATTTAGTATTATGCAATATGGTGCTCAACACCTAACTACACATAAAAAATAACACTTATTGTATTACAAAAGTAGAACACAAATTGAAAGTCAAATAAAAAAAAAAAAGTATTTTGAAGTATTTTGACTTGATGCCATAAAACCAGTCTCATATACCTTACAGTGAGATTATGGCAGGAATATAAAAATCATGAGCATTCCAATTTAACCATGAGCATTCCACATAACATGTTTTCACTTCATATACAGAACATTTAAAAAATAAGTTTCGGCACTATGTAAAACACTTACAAATATGAGCTCAGTGATGATTTTACTGATGTGTGTCCTGCAATTGGTTTGGCTTCAATTAAAATAAACAGTTTAATTATCAATTGGAATTTTTGGAGGAGAATGATGCCATTAGACTTCTCCAAGAACCACCAGCAGATTGATAGGCCAGCACCGCACTGATGACAGTTACAATGTAAGCAGGAATGATAGAGGCAGCATACCAATGAAGAGAGTTGCATAGAGTCTAAAAAAATTAAAACCTGATTAATTTTCAGAAATTTTAAATAATACATACAACAAAGCTCAACCCTTTGCTCACTAACCCCTCTGGAGGATAAACATTGCACTCATCCTAGATATGCTATACAAATACTGCTCATTGCAATGAGAAAACTGCATCTGAGCACAGTTATTATAAAAAATATAATGATATGTTTGCTTATAATGACTGAATTCAAATAAAAACTGAATAAATTTTTTGGGCCTTATATACAATGTCTTTCAATGGTCCCCCCCCCCTAAGCATTTGAAAAATGAATGAAATTTACAAAGAAAATTAAAAAAGTGCAAAATAAGTGAGATAAAAGTTTCAAGGTTCTTAAAAGAAAATCCAAAAAACAAATAATTTAGATTTAACTATAAAAACTTGTTATGTGACATCTTAGTACAAATATAAAGGAGGTAACTTTGTGAATTAATAAAAACTAAGAGGCTCTGCCCCATTGCCACTAAGGCTCACCAACCCTAAAGCACCCCACCACCAAAGCAGTTCCTCTCAGATCACTTTGCGATCTAAGCTCGCTTCCCTTGCTAGCCACATACTAAACCACTTTAGTCTAGCAACAGATATATTCAGATTCAATTTATTCTAAAATTCTCCATGAAAACCAACCTGATATTTTGTAGCAGGATTTTCTTCAATTATATGATGCATCTGCAGGTAACAATCGAAGAACGGATTGATTGTTCTCAACATCTTTCCATCACAGAAAGCAAACATCCTTCATTTCTCTCCATGCATTTTTCAGTGGCTTCACTGATATCAAACACATATAACTGACCATAACCTGGTTTGTTACGAACACTGTATAAAGGAGAAACTATGTGGTATATCTAACCATGAATCCTATAGCAATATGGCCCTATTCCAGGGGGAGGTTTAATTTGAGCTCCATGGAAGCAAAAGCTAAAACAGAATTATATTCTCTTATATGCTCCCGATAGTTTCTTCATTCGATTGAATCCCTGATCGGCAAATCTTTCAACATTTCCGGTGGATTCAACAGATGTTCTAAAACAATTTTTTTATCATAACATTTCGTATATTCGTTACTTGAATTTACTTCCTTTTCTCCGTAAAGTGCTTGGCAAAAAGAACAGAGTCCTGACATAGTCCCACAACTATGCTAATGTAGTTTGAAAACTTCGCTCCGTACTCGTAAACGTATAACCCTATCTCGTTCATTACGACTCGATCTTATGAATGATTCTTGAGCATTTTCATTCGACCTGTCTTATCTTTTTCGACAATTTCATTTTAAAATTGATAAAACACGACTTAAAAACCCATCGTAAAAAAATTTTGTCCATTTTTTTACCATTAATTTTTTTGTTCAAAAAAATTTTCAAACTGATGCAAGAATAGTGTTCGCTTGACATTCTATCAAACCGGGTATTGATGTTCCCGGGCGAGATCAAAGTGTTGCCAAATGGCGATTAACAAATTCGGCCTGATGTTGCGCCCATGTAAGCTTTTTATATATATAGATCATAAATTGATTTCCTTCTGATGTCTTCACCCTCATCAACACGGAATAAAAACTTCTGACCCTGAAAAGAGCTGTTTTTGTTTAATGAAGACATTCTAATGACAAATCTTAACAGAAAATGAAACTATCAAAGAAAATTACAGAAATATAAATGAAAAATGCAGAGCCAATTTCCAGATGCACAGCATGCAGTATCAATGCATGCAGTAATGCATATATTGATACATTGATGTATCTTAGAATTCTCTAACACAATTGACAAACATTTAATAAATTTACATAGTCACAAATGAAAATATTAAGTACATTCTGAGCTTCTCGAAAATTATAGGAATGTTCACACAAAATTTTATCATTGTTCCAAACCAATTCTCTTCAATATCAACACTCTGACGTTTCATATATGCAAGCATGCAGGCGAGTTAAGACTATTTCCTCTTTCTAAGCATCTTTCAAAATTTCCTGCATTTGATTAATTTTTTCATTGAAATCGTTTTCTTTTTAGTTTCAATAATAATTTAAGCACAGATGAGATTTAAGTACTAACAGTAAACAACTGAAATAATGTTTGAGTCAAAGCTTGGATGCATTTGCGTTTCAAAAGAAAAACCATGTGATCAAGGCTGTCAATAATATTCCCAAATCTTTTAATTAATGACACATTTTTTGGGATCCATATAAGACAATTATACATAGAGATTAGAGTTAGGCTTAGTAAAATTACAAGTTCCAATCCAATATCATATCATGAAAATAAAAGCAACTGATTCACTAATCCATATCATGACCAAATTTTAAGACCTAAAAAACAACATTATTAATAAATTATATAACAATGGTGATTTTTAGTGGTAATGATGATGACAAATATATCTTTCATTTTTCAAATTATTATTTATTTCCTTATTCAAATATTATCTAAAAATGTCATCATTGGTTTACTTTACATTATGATTCTGTAATGAACTGCTTTTAATTAAGAAATAACTATTTATTTAACAATTTTCAACTAATTTAAGAATTCTTTTAAATGGCCAGAAATGCTTTTATTTTTCTTTCTGAAATATTTATAGTCTCAGTAGAAGTAAAGACACAATATAATTCAAACACTAGATTATACTCCATAAAATAGCCGTACCCTTTAGAGGACCAAATTAATTTGAAGCATTTTATTGAAACATTACATTCGTTTAAAGTTTTCCGTTTATTAATTAATTAAAAGTACAATAAGGGGCATTTCATGCCTAAGCACTGTGGAGCTTTAGCACTCCCACATTTTTATCGAATAAATTTAATGCTTAATTGTTCTTATTTTACACTTATTATTTAAATCTATCAACAATCACAATTATACACTAAACAGTCAATCTTCAAATGAAACACAAAGAAAATTGAGGCAAAAAATTAAAAGAGGAAAATTTAAAAGAAATAATTTTCTCCAGTATTAAATTATGCATGAATGAAAATTGTAAAGGCAGGATCACATTTAAATATTAAACTGTCAGTCTGTCAATTCAAGAACTGCATATGAAAAAAGATTTGGTTTTTAAACAAAAGTTGTTCTAAAACTGAGAAACTAGAAGTCTACAAAGAATAAGAATATAATAATTTATTAATACATGCTCATAGAATAATTTAGTAATACATGTAAATAGATTAGTGAACAAACAAAACTGATACAGATTTCAAATTTCATTCATTGAAAAGCATTATGTAAGAAAGTAATATTAAAAAGAATTATTTAGAAATAAGTTAGGTGCAATAAACTCAATTAAAAGGTCAAATGCAAGGTAGTTTAAACCATAAGCTAAAAATCTGTTTTAAATGTGTTTTTTTCATAGCTTCTTGTAAGCAAATAAGAAAAAATGTAAAGAGTTTTTACAACTTTTATTTATTATAATAATGCATAATAATGAATCAAAATTCTTTAAAAATTTATTGTCTAACAAATTTTAACAATAAATATAATTAATCTATTCTTAATAAATTTATCTATTCATGAATTAATTATAAATATTTAATTACACAAAATTTAAATTGTATGATAATTATATATAAAACTATCCACTGAAAGTTGATTATTCTTAATTGTTAGATATTTCCATAAAAAGGTTTTAAGTATATTAACAGTATATTTAAAACTAACAAATTATCACCTATAATTAATATGTCATACTTAAAGAAGCAATTTCTCTGAAAACATTTTAATGTAAATCATATGATAAATTAAAATATATGATACTTAATAACTGATTTCTAAGTACAAAATTAAAATCTATCAAAAATGAATATAAAAAACTTACTAAAGTTGATATCAGAAGATGGGACAGGAAAACATAAGCAATCTTTGCATAACTGCGATTATCCCAGGCATGAAAGTAAATAACTCCCCAGAAAGTATGGAGCAAAGTAAAAGCCAATGTTGTAAATGCTATAAAATAGAGCACAGAAATACATATAGTTCAGAATGTACAAGCTATCAATTAAAATAGAGAAAGTTTCACATCAATAACTATCTAAACAAAGCATTTTTAGGATCATTATTCAGTTTACTCAATTGAAATCTTCGAGACCAATAAAATTTACTTCACACAATCAATATCTTTCATACTTTTCATTTTAAAAACCTTTTTAAGCATGTACATATCACGCTTATCCAAGCTTATTTAAAGTTGCACATAATTTTTAGTTTGTATGAAGTGTAAATGAGATGAATTTAAAAACAAATTTAAAGAATCTTTGTAAACAAAATTTAAATAGATAAAATAAGGAACTACAAGAATTTAGTGAAAATACTGTAGCCAAATTAAAAAAAGTAAAAATTAATAATAATTTACAACTTTAAAAGCTAGTTATTGTTACTAATTACCAATAGTTATTGTTAGATCCTCACTAGAACATTTTTTCAGAGATATAATTTCAAAATTATTTTTTATACATAAATTTTTTTATTTGAAAAATGATAGTAAAAATCAAACAAAGAAAATGTCATGTTTTTATTACCTGATGTGATGAAAAAGTAACGTGAATGACCATTTAATCCAACTGTGCCTGGACCAACTGAATCAGCCAAAACATTTATTAATGAAAATAAACCACTCATCACACCAAATCCTAGGCCAGCCACTAAAATAATATTTATTAGCAATTTTAATATTAATTTAAATATAAATTTAAATTATTAATAACTTTTTAAAATACAATGTGATATAAAATATATCATAACAAAAAATTTAAGCAAAAGAAACATACTGTAATTGAGAGCCACCTTAATTAAATTCTCCCTCTCTCTCTCTCTATTCATATATATGTTTGATCAGTTTTCAAGCCAAAGAGAGAAAAAACACTTTCAATTTTTAAACTTCACTTTTATTTCATCCAGGGAGGCATTTTATGTACAAGAAGCATGGACGACACTGACATCTGTTCACAAGCGATGCAAGACCAGATGAGAGCGAAAAGAGCATGAAATATTTATCCCCATGATTTTATACTATGAGAATATGATAGGTATTTCTTTACATGTATCTATTAAGGTAAGGGGAATATAGGCATCTTTTAAAAGAATTCGCTTAGATTGACAGATTTTTATTCCTTCACTTGGAACATGTGAAAGTGTGGATTTAAGCATTTTTACAGAGCTCATGTAGCATTAGTTAAATAAAAAAGGTGTAATTCGATCAGGAAATAAGAAAACATTTTAGAATTAAGTTAATATTTTTTAGATTAAGATAAAAATTTGGAAAATAACTAAGATTTAAAAATATAATTACATATATATATGTACATATACATATATAAAGGTTTTTAAATTTTCTTGGCTTCTATCTCCTCATTTTGTTTATTTAATGGTTTTAAAATTCCTATACAGAGATAAAACTTCAATAACTGTTTATAGAATTTACATAAAGATTCAAAAATGAAAATGAAATGAAATGAAACTTTTTCCAGATGTCTACACTTTTTTATGCACCATTTTAGAGAGGAGAGAAGGAAATTTAATGAGAAGATAAAATGATTTTTTTTTAGTTATTATTTCACAATAATATAAAAAGAATTAAAGTCACAAAATAACTTTATTACATCAATAATAAATTAATAAAATTAGATAAGAAAACTTCCATGTTTAAGGATATTGTTCTATATTCAAATTCATTACTATATTTAAAAAGGTAGAAAAATTTACAGTTATCCATTGAGTTTTGGATTTTATTAAACTGCAAACTATTAAAATGAAATTTTAATTCAAAACAAAATTAAAGACAGAATGTACTCTGTAAAAAAAAGGGCAAATACAGTAGAAAATGCCAAGTCCCTAAAATTTTACAATATTTCAGTGCCTACAATTAATAATAATTTTCTAAAGATCAATCAGAATATTAAGACCGTCCCACAGTTTTTTTAATCATAAATTTAAGAATATAGTTGACAAAGCATAAATAACTAATTATATTTATGTAATGGAAATAAAAGTCTATTTCAGGGAATTTTTAATTTTAGAACAACATATATTTATATCTTTAAAGAACAATCTTGAAAATGGATGTAAATGATAATAAAAAGCATGAACCAAGATGAAAATAGATATGTAAATTTATATAAGAGAATTATTTGCTATTAAAGACTCTAAATTTGTTAGTTGATACACAGATTTAGTTTATATACTAAAAAAATTAGCATCAAACAACCAGAGTAAATTTAGGGTAAAGTTGTGAGGAATAGGACAACTGCATTTATATTTAAACAAAAGATTATAATCTATTTCTAATTTCTCCATTAGAAAGTGCAATTATAGCTCCTTGTTTGTTCTAAATTGTTGCATCAGCTATAATATTATTTGTGTTTAAAACAGAAAATGCGATTTTCATGCCTCGGAAGTAAATATAAATTCCTATGCTTTCAATGATTTTTTTTTTTTTTACCAATTTTATTATTTGTAAAATAAAAATATCTTAAATAAATAATAAACTGAAAGATACATTTATAAACTAATGGTCAAATTACGTTTAAATGTAACATGCTTTATGTGACATGCATTTTAAAAGAAAATTCTGCTATTTGAGGAATGGGACATGCTCAATCACATTTCAAAACATTTTCTAAATAGCTAAATATGCTAATGATTAAGGCTCTTAATTTTCTTAATGTTTTTTAATAAAATTAGTTGTTGGTGTGTTAAAACGTAATAGCATGTTGAGGATTTTAAATTTATTAAAATATATAAGTTAGTACATATTATTATGTTATATGATACACACACACACACACACATATATATATAAATAATAATAATATAAAAAAATAATGTACAACAATAAAAAGACTAAGATTCCATTAACCAAAACAAAAGTATTAAATGAAATTCCAATCTTTTTCAAAAATTTACTTTAAAGCACTAGTGTCTCTAAACATATTTTGTTATTCTTTATTTTTGTTGATATCACATAAAGTATGATTTCACACTGTAGATTATTCTGTATCATTTCACATAAAAAAAATTCTACCTAAAATCATGTTTACCACTTACTTTCAGTTAAGCGAAATTCTACTGTAAATATAATAAAGTAATAAGCAATACAATAAATATTATGTAATGAAAAAAAATGAAACTAAATTATGAAAGTTATTTATTAAAACTTTTGTCACTCTAAATTAAAAAGAATTAATAATTTTATCTTTTTATATATAAAAAATGCCAAGAACATAGAAGAAAAAGCATCTAGAAGGAGAAAAATATATTAATAATAACATATTGCAATCAGTGGAAATAGTTGTAAATAGCACCAATGAAGATTTCAAAACATCAATCTTGTTGAAAACATCAATCATTGATAAAAAGGATATCAAAATACATTATTTATTAATTTTAATTTTCTCAAACCTTAATTCATTCCTTCCTCATATCAGGGAGTTGTGGGATAAAAATGTTAATTTTTAACTATGCAAATAAAAGCTAGTTGTTAGTATTTTGATGTTATTGTATTTTTTAAAAAAAATAAATTAAAAAAAAACTATTAGATTTTTATAAACTGCACTATTGGTAAGTCTAAACTAATGAAGTGGAAAAAAAATTGTGAAATCTGTCCCACTACTCCCCCCTATTCTTTTTCATTACTTCAATTAGAAATTGAATTTTTTGCTTCTATTATAATTTATTAAAAATTTAATTCCTATATATTCTATTAAGCAAACTTAGTTAAGAAAGATATGCAAATATATAATTATAAATGATTTAAATAGTTTTATAAAATCAGAAAATGTTTAGCTAAATATTTTGAGTAAAATTTAATAAAACTTATTTGCAAATCTTTTAATCTTAAGAATTTAACAAATTACTTATTTAATGTCATACTTGTCAAACTAGTAGTCCATTTTCATTTAAGATTCTTATATTATTCCTACATTGATCTGCTACTAAAAAATTATTTGTCAGTATAGCTAGCAATTACCTTTGTTTGATTAGCTCAAGAGCAATGTATGTTTAAAAATATTGAAATGATCATAGCTTCAAATATGGATTTTAATAAGATTGCATTATCAATATTGCTAATTGTGCCAATGTCAGTCTTTCATTTTCTGAGACTTATTCTAATGTAGATTTTATTCCCAATTTTTCATAAAAAGGGTGCATCTTGTTCTCTTAAAAGGGAACAATAACCACAAAGATTGAAAATAATATAATTTTATGTTCTTAAATCCTAAATCCATAATAGAAAGAATTTGGTAGATATAAAACAAGTAAATAACCATATCGATTTAAATGGCAATCAATTTGCAATCAATCTAGCAACTCTCTTCAAGGTAAAATGTCCTTTTTAATTAGTTTGAGATATACTTTCTTTGTCACTTTAGAATCTTTTGCTCTATATACATTTCATAATTCAACAAAAAGAACCAGTTATCCTTTTTACAGTTTACCACTCATACACATTCAATACTTATCAGAATTGCACGATATTATCAGAAGTATTATCTGCATATGTTCTTGAAATGAAACTCATATCCACAAACAAAAGAAAGTAATATGGTGAAAGGCAGAAGTCATTATGATAATTAATTAATAACAACTTGCTCCCTAACAGGAGTACCTAATATACAGATGTTATCTTATTAAAAAGTTGAGATAAAATTAATATTATAAATAAAGTAAAAAGAAAAAAAAATGAAACATTAATCCTATGTCTAAAATTAAATAAAATTATTACAACTTTAACAAAGTATTTACCATAAGCTAAAGTAACTCTGTTGCTGGACACTGATGGACCATCTGCACCAACTTCCTGAACTTTTTTAAGACCGACTTCCGCTTTTCTGCAAGAAAAAAAAAAAACATTTAATACTTAATGAGAGAGGCAGTCAAAAAAATCCAGAGCAAAACATACTTTTTCTTCTTTTGAAAAATTATTTTTATTTGTTTATAAGATGCTGTTGTTTTCTTATTGTTTACTTTGGCACTATCTACATATAAATATTAGTTAGCTTAAGTTGAAAGTTTAATCTAAAAAATATATACAAAAAAACTTTAAATCCTTTCTTTAATAAATAATTCAGTGACGTACAAAAAGAAAACTGATACAGAAATATTTGAAATGTAAATCTCTCTGAATATAAAAAAAGTTAATATCTGCATATAAGCCAAAGTCTGACATGATTAAATCTGGTCTGCCAATTGATATAGATCTTTCAACTCCTAAAATAATTTTACACATAGTTTTAACTATAAAAATTGTAATTAATAGCCATCTTAGTTAAAGATTAATAATTATTTTAGTTTAACATAAATAATATATATATATATATATATATATCCATCTTTTTCTATTGTCTGTAAAATAAAACAAAAAATTCAACTAAATATTAATAATTGACAAAATTATTCTATAAAAGCATCAATAAAACATAAACATAAAAAGCATAAACACTAAACCAATCAAAGTCGCATGCACATCAGCAGAGGCATGATTATATTATTTCATCTAGCATCAAAAGCTCTGTAGGATCGCATGTATATAAATATACAGCTTTTTTTTTTATTTTTTTTTTTATTTAAGAAGATTCATGGGCTTTTAACATTACATTTTATTCTTCATGGCATTACAGAAAAGTTAAAATTTTATTCATTATTAAGATTTCTTTGTAAGATCATGACTAACGAAAGATGAAGATAGAAAGCAGGAATAAGTAAACCAAACTATTTTGAACTTGTATAATTTTAGAAGGGAATTCACTCACACAATGTTCTGGGTTTGAAAAGTTTAACAATTATTATGGGTGAGAAAAAGCTTGTGCAAAGTTGTAGTTAAAATGAAGCCTGAATATACGAGATTTAAAAATTATTATCAATGAAAGCAGATTAAATAAAATTATTACATACATATAAATATATGTCTTCCTGAAACATCACCAGTACAATAAAGCAAATTTTATATATATATATATATATAACATATTCGAATCCTGTCGGCTCTTTAATATGTAAGCATTATTTTATGTGAAGCAGGATGCAGTTTGAAGACAGTGAAGAGACTTAGTAATTTTTAAAGTTCGATTTATTCTCTCCGGGAGGCAAGCATGTTTATTTACAAGAAGGCGCAGACATCGCACATCCGCCACAAAGCGTTGCAAAAGCAGAAGTAGGGAAGAAGGGCCAACATAAATTATCCCTCGCCTTATATAACCTTAGATTTTGATAGGGAAAATATTTCTCCACAGTACTAATATATTATTAAGATTCTGATAGGGATTTCTGACGCATGTCAATCACAAGTAAGGGAAACACAGGGATCTTTTAAGAAAGAATGTGCTTACTGGACATTTTTTACCCCTTCACGCTGAGCGTGTGAAAGTATCAGCGTTTAGCCAATTCAGCAGTTTTATAAAGCTTATCCTGAATTAATTAAGTAGAGAAAATGGAATTGGATCACGAAATAAGAGAATATTTTTAGAATGAAGTTACTATGGGCTAAATTAAGATAAAATCTTGGAAATTAATTAAATTGAAACTAAAGTTTAAAATATCATTACATATATATATTACAGCTAAATCTGCAATATAACAGCAAATATATAAATATATGTATAATTTTTATTTTATGATAAAATCAAATACATTAAAATATAGTACAACATGTGAAAATATTAAGCTTGCAAAAGAACCAGATGCTTTTCAAGACTTCAAAGGACTATTATGGACTTCTATTTGAAGCTGAGGACAATTATAAAACAGAATGTACATTCTTCAAGATTTCAGTTGCAGATTTCTCATTTTTCCCATTAATTAAGAGTTATTTTGTTGAAATTTATTTTATGTTCTGCACATATGAATTTCAGAATACCTGAGAAAAGAATACAGATTTTTTTTTCACTTTTTCTTTGTATTAATATTTTTACTAAATAGGAATTTATCTTTGTAAACTCTTTCTTAAGCCAAAATACAATAGGTAAGGGGGAAAATCTCCATTTTGTCTCAAATAGGACCACGGTTAAAAGAAACAAATAAAATCTAATGTATTTAAGAAAATTCTAAGAGGAATTTGTCAAGGGGAGGGGAGAAAAACAGGAATTACCTGAAATTTAAAGTCTAAAAAAACTGCTTCTATTGATTACACATTTGGTACGGCATTCCACCCCAACACCGTGCACGAAGCACATCGATCTATTGATTACACAGTTGGGAAAAAACATGCAAAATGAATCGTACATAATTTTTGTTTTAAATAGCCATATTGGAGAAAGGATTCATAACTTTTATGCATTAACATAGATAAATCTGCAATATAACATCAAAATAAAGCAAGTAAGAAATCAGGGATTTTTTTATTAACTCAGTAATTATAGTCACAAAACAGAAGAGGTGCAAAGTATTCATTTTCAACTCATATGATGGTTACCAAAATACATATTAAAGACAATCAGCTTTAACAGAGAAAAACTGACTATTAAAAAGTATTCATTTTAAGCCAAAAAGTTACTGATTCAACAAAGTTGGAGTAAGTGTATTTTGGTTGTTGTTGTGCTGACAATATAGAAGTAAACAAAAATAAACATTGTTAGCTGAAATCATATCAGTTTATAAAAATGCTATACATCACACAATTATGAAATATAAATAATCAATTAATAATTAAACACAATTTCAGAAATATAAATAATCAGTAAAACTTGTTGTGGTGAAGTGAATGTTGCAACTACACAATAATAAATTGCAGAAATATGAGAAACAGCACAAAAGTTAGAATTCCAAAATGTCACAATCATATAATTTATGATATGCAATCTTTAGGTATTAACCATAATTTTCAAAAATAGATAAGTCGATTCTTATTTTATCAAAATTAAGAAAGAAACATTTGCTTGTTATTGTTAAATAAAAGTTGATTTCTAGCAACACAATTGTAGAATTGAACTCAAAAAATGAAAAAGAAACCAAAGTACCAAATATTTTCTTACCTTAAAATTTTATACACAAGGAATCTAAATAGTTCTTGAAATATTACAGAGAAAACTACACCAAAAGCTAGTTCTTTTCTTAGAGGGACTACAACATTCCATAATATAGATGACAACAACAATGACAAAAGCCAAAAAAAGGCCCTGTAATAAATAAAAATAATTCATCATAATAAATGCATTTATTCAGAAAATTACTTAATAAATATATAATAAACAATATAAAAGTTTCATAATAATACGGAAAAAAAAATCAGTATTTCAAAAAGATAATAGAATAACATGAATATATCTTTATAAACATAAAATAAATAACAGAAAAAGAATGATTTTGTGTAATTTTAGTTTTCTAAACAAAATTCATGGCAAACTGAACAATGAAACAAATCATAAATAGATAGTTAAACTTGTCACTTTAAAAAATAAAATTTTAAATCCAAATGAAGATTTTAGCCATAACTGAAATGTTAGCCATTTCTCAAAACTAACTTTCCCAACCATTTCAAAACAGCTCACATTAAAAAAAAAAAAAAATTCTTGCTTTCATGTAGCAATACTATCAAAATGGTATATTTTTGAAAAACTAAATGTATTTATACCTAAATATTCTCAGATATTTACTTTAGAAAGTTAAATTGCTTTCAAAATTTTCATTTGCATTCAGGGTTATTCATTTGCAATTTATACTAACTATTATCTAAACTCAACTACTTTGCATTTTTAAGAATAAATTATTAGTAAAAAATAAAACTTAGCAATTAAATTATTACTGTATTAAAATTCATTTAGAACTTAGTATCAAAAGTTAATTTTCAGTAAAGAAAAAAAAGTAATTCGTTAAAATAATTAATAAAAAAAAAGATTTTTTTTTTGTCCAAAAATAAAAATCAGTTAATTAGGGTTTTACTTTAAATTAAAATCAATTTACGAATTTGCCTTGATTCTTTTTATAAGTGTTTTTTTCTCCTATTTTTAAATCATTCAAAAGAAGTTTGCATTAGCATATGACAAAAATAAATTGCTTTTGCCAATTTCTTGAAGGCAAATATCTAAATAAATTAATAGCCAATATTTTAGACAGATGAAATAATAAATCCTTACCAACACTAGTAATTGTATTCTAAATATACACATGCAAGTATATTGGTTTATCATATGTTTCAATCAAAACCTTAGTTTTATGCCTTTCAGGCATGCGGGTTTTTTTAATGCGATAGCTTTCAATTATGTGAAAAATGATTGCTAACAAGAGACAGTTAATTTATTGACATAAAAAAAATCCCTTTTTTTTTACCTTAGCACCTTGATCTTAATTTAATGTAACAACTTCCACCTATGGGAAACATAATTTTAAATAAATATTATATTTATTGATATATAGAAAAATATTTCCAATTTTCAGAATTTTTTTTACCTCAATATTTTAATAAATTCTGCAAGTTTGGCCCAAAAAAATTTTTTAAAAAAAATCATTTCAGACTTATTTTGAATTAAAATTTATAACAAGTCCAGTTTTCCATAATTCAATCTATATGACTATGTAGGTTTAAAAGAAAGTACAAGTTAAATTAATTATAATGTTACAAATGTTTCAATTCCTTATTTTTAATAAATATATGTAATAAGTAAAGAAAATTATCACTGACAAGAGGTTAGTAAGTGTATATAATTAGAAACTAAAAGAATGAGAAAAATAAAAAAAATTTTAAACATATTAAAAATAACAATATTCATAATATGACCATTCTAAAAATCAAATCATCTTATGAATTCAGCGAACAAAATTATAACAAAGACAACAAAAATTATTTTTAAAATTTATATTTACAAAAAAATACCAATTTCTTAATTTAGATATACATTGAAAAATTGATATGCAATATATATTTATATTTATTGAGTAAAAAAAAACTGACTCTCTTTCTGTAAATACTGAAGGGTATATAATTTCTCAGAATTTTTATATGCACTTTATATACTAATATTTTTAAATACAATGAACAATATTTCAATCAAATCATATATATATATGATTACCAATACTTTAACCACCTTTCAAAATTTATATATATATGAATAATACCATGTGTTATTTAAAACAAATAAAATTATATATTTCACTAATAAACAAAAATTAATCTAAATAATTGTCTATTTTTATGCTTCATATGTTTTTTTTAGCAAGTTTTTTAAAAATGTTTAATGGTTTGGATTTTTATAGTACCTAAACTAGTAATTAAAATTATAACTATACAACTTCTAATTTCAATTTACATAACTAAATATATGTAATTGACAGAATGTTTATTAAAAACTTATTAAAGAGTAATTTTTTTTAAAAAAGCTAACTAAAACAAAATAATATATAATATTTTTTATTCAAGAATTGCCAACTAAATTTTATTCATTCAAATAAACTCACAAATAAAGGTAAAGTATTTGCTAAACAGCAAATTAAAAAAAAAATGAAGTTTGTTTGTAACTTAGAGAGGATGAATGACAATAGAAGATTGTCTTATTATAATCATTTTATTTCTTAAGTGCATTCATGTGACCTTCTAATTTTGCATGACATGATTAATAATTAATCACAACAATTGAGAAAGCAATTAATAATTTTAGAAACTAAACATTATTAATAAATTAATAACACTTATTTTATAACTTATACACATATAATCTCATGATACTTATTACCTTTTCATTTAATAGCAACTAAACTAACAAAAAAATTAGTACCAGGCCATACATTACAGCAATCAACTTCAAATATCTGGAAACAGGATAAAAGTTAATAAATAAAAAAAGACTTTTGAAATATAAAACATGAATTTTAAGCTAAAAAAAAAATTTTAATATAGCATTACAAGATTTAAAAAAAGCCTTAATTGTTTCACTTTTTAAAATCACTTATTTTTTAATTAAAGGATTTTACTGGTTTTTACTTGTTTCTCTTAATAGGGGAAAAAATACACATTTTCAATAAACAGCATTGTGTTAAAATTTACAACGTTGGTTTCACATGTAAAGTTAGCATATAACTACGGAACATCTACAAAATATATAAAGAGAATTAGCAAACAATAGATCGGAAAACACTTACGATGATATAAGGATAATTATTCTTATAGGATCTTTCGCTATAGTTATTGCTAACATAGCTGCAGATGGACCAAACGCTATCATAGCGCAGCCGAAAAACTCCATGACAGTCATCTTTCAATATTTATACTATAAGCTTTAAGATTTAGTAAAAAGTATAGTTTATAATCAACTGGAAAACATCAGTATAAACTTCAATGTTAGAAATATTAAAATTTAATTTTCCACATGAAAATACAATAATGAAAAAGGTTTTAAAACGATCAATCTACCGTTATCAAACGAAATTTATTCAAGATGCTTTCAGTGACCAAACAGAAACTCCGGTTATTACACATTGCCACTCAAAATCTACTTAAATTATCCGGATATGAAAATAAGTGAATCGTCTTGCATGTGATTTTACCTGAAATTCGATGCAGCCTCAAGGGTTGAAATGCTGGCATATGCGGTCTCGTCGCACTGTTATCCATCTGCATGACTGGAATCATAAAATTGGAATTGTACTTTATCGAAAGAAAATCAATTTCTGACTTATGCTCAATATACACCTTTGAATTTGTCGGCAATGTTTCTTCAAATGTCTCTAGACAATGTGTAACACATTTAAATAACGTCCAATTCGTAATATGATTATTTTGTCCCAGTGTCATTTGTGGTTCAGCGACAGTACCCCCCGTTTATAGCATAATATTTTTTTCTACTCACGTCACGTTTGAATTTAAAATATGTACTAATATTTCTCTCCATGGCTTCGTAGAAACAATATTCCTCTCGACAGCGGGAAGATTTTCGATAAAATAACTATCAAGAGTCAAACATCTCGAACATAAATCTGTTATTGAAGTTGAAGATTATTTTTACTGGCTTATAACATAAATCTATTATCTCACTCCCTTTTATTTATCATGATGGCGACTAAGCAGAGTTGTACATTGCTTTTCATTGGGAAGAAATAAATCTGTTTTATTACCTTTCACCTGTGAAGTTTTATATATATATGTGTATGTGTGAATTAAGAGAGTCGTGGCGACCTAGGGACAAGGTATCGACTTCGGGAATGAGCATTCCCAGAGTCAAGGCCTGATTTCACTAAAATATTTGTCGCATGTTCGAACCTGATGCATGCCAAATACGATGTCATGCGAGAAATATTGCGTCTTCTGTCGGTTTGGCACAGAAGTCTTGAGAGAAGAGTAACTGCTCGAGTGTCATTTTCATCATCTGACAGCGGTTCAAGGTTATCAGGTCCATCTCTAATCAACTTGCGTTGAATTAAATAACACTTAATAACTAAAGAAAAAGGAAATATTTATCAAAATTGACACTGACAAATAAATATGTCATTTCTTTCCTAGAAAAAAAAAAGAGAAAAATTACTAAAATACTATGCTTTTTAAATATTTATTCCACATTTTTTAGGTAGTTATATTTTTGCAGTTTTTATTTTAGTTCTTAGTAAATAAATATACATTAATATGTATATTTACCTTGCTTTGAATTACATTTTTATTTTTCTGTTTGTCATTATCTATTTTCCCCATCTTTGGTAGTAGTATAATTCATTCCATTTAATTTCAAAAAATTTCCATTAATTCAAAAATATATAATTAGAACTGTTACTTCTTTTTTTAAAAAATTAATTGATTTCCTTTAACAAATAAAATAAAAAAAATTGAAAGAGTTATGGATTTTTTAAAATTTCTTTTAGCTATTATTAATCGAGTTTACAATCAATTGTCTCTTTCTCTCTTTCAGTGTGAAAATGAGTATTGTGCTAGAATATCATGAAAAAAACGCCACCTCTTTTAATTCTTAGCAAACTAAAAATAATTTTTAAGACGTTCTGAGATGCACACTCTCTCCTTTCAAATTATATTTGTGGCAAACTTGGCAGCTCTAGATTAAATAATATGGCCTATTAAGAGCCGATAGAAACCTATAATTTATCTTTTAATATTAGTGGAAATATGCAGGCGCATCGTGTTACGCTGTCCAGAGAAAGTATTAAAACTATTTTTTTACTGTGGATAAATAATTATAGGATAAATAATTTTTTTTTAACTTTTGAAAACAAATGAACTGAAAGCATAACAATAAATATAGCGTCAATGAACAAAGTTTTAATTTCAGGTTGACATGAAAAAATTTCTTCCACTAATTTATGCAAATTGTTCGAACAAAACTAAAAATTTCTAAACCGAAAATCAACAAGGACCAACCACCAATAAAAGACATAATTCTAGATATTTTTCAGGTGATTTTTTTATTGATATTATTAAAGAAAAGTTAACTGCATAACATCTAGCCATCAAAATTGTTTTTAAAACAAATTATAAATACCATCCTTGTCTGGAAGAAATGAAATAGCCAAGAATAGAATATTCCAGTTTTATCTTAGCTTAAATTTGTAACATTTACTTTTATTACAGTTATATAAAAGTAATTAAAGGGGGAAAACATCTATTCACATTTACAAGTTCACTTATTAAAATAAAATAGTTCGAATTCATTCTTTTGATGAGATAAGTTCGTATTAATTTGACATTTTTTTTGCTTTTGAAATCTTTCTAACCCATTAATACCTGACATTTTTGTTTTCAAAAATATTCTATATACTTTTTTTTTTTTTTTTTTTTTTGGCGAATCGCCATTTTTCAGACCTCCATGAATTTAAAAAACAAATTTTAAACATTATGTCGGTTTGTCTGCGATGAACATGATAAGTGAAAAACGCTTTGAGTTAGAAGGATTATATTAAGTGTATGGACTTATGACCAAATCTGTAGATTGCTGTCAAATTTCGAATGAACTCCATTTACAGGAAGTCTGTTTGTTTGTTTGGCTACAAGTAAACTTGATAATTCCAAAACACAAAAAGGTTGATAAAACTTGGTACACAGAACTAAAATATTTATTCCTATCACATTTTGTATCAAATATGTGAAAGGGCTGGCCGTCTGTTGATCTTTTCTTTCACATGTAATAAACGTAATAACTCTTAAATGGAATGACTTAATCAATGAAGCTGGGTATATTATCTGGTGACTGTAACTCTAGTTCCGTGGCAAATTTTGGCTCCATTCGGTCAGAAAAGGCGTTTAAAGTATAAAGGGTGTCTCAAAACCCTTGACCGCGGCATTTATTCTTTAAATATTAATCGTAGACATATACTGCAAATTACAAAGTTGCGTAAAAAAAGGTCCACTCCCCCCCCCCCACCCCCTACCCCGCAAAAAAACACGAGCTTTGAAAAAGGTATAAAATATCTTGCATCATCTTACAATAGTTACGAAATTTTACGATCTTTGGCTTAAATCTAACATATTTACTGTATCTCTCGAGTGAATATACAGGGTGTCTCAAAAACTTTGACTGCGGTTTTTATTCCTGAAATATTGATCGTAGACATATACTGTAAATTATGAAATTGCGTAAAAAAAAGGTGCAAATTGCTATGAAATCAATTAAAGTTTTCAGAGGATTAAACTTTAAAAAAATACAAAATTTAAATTTTTATACGGACCCCGTACAAAAATATTCTCAATGATTAAAATGTGCCGCATCCTCTAATAAAGTCATGTACGAAATTTCAGAATTTTATCATGAAAATTCTCAAAGATATGTTCAAATAAAGTTGGAGAAGGATCATTCACAAATTAAAATGAAATGTTTACAGCTTCAGTGCAGATGGTGCGACGCAGGAATGCATCATAAGGAAATAAAATATGCTTCATATCTTTAGTTTTAAATAAAAATTTTAAAATCGATGCTTCCTGAAAAATACTTTAAAATTTTATATCATGAATTACAGAATATAACTTAAAAATAATACAGTCAGTGAACTTGTAAAAATTCTTATATTATCTTTCATTAAAGTAATCTTTCCTTTAAGTTATTATTTCTACAAATTTTTAATACTTTTGAACCAATAAATAGTAACATTATTATTTATTTATTCAATCATGGTTTTTCTTTGTTAAGTTGTGAACGACCTCTAAAATACGAAAATTTGACATGATTTTTTCTCTTTGCGAACTCATATCCAGGCATCGAAAAGTAGTTTAAGTCAGCATTTATATTGTTTCATAGACTTTTTGTGATAAAACGCTGAAATTTCGTACATGATCTTATTAGAGGATGCGGCACATTTTAATCACTGGGAATATTTTTCTACGGGGTCCGTATAAAAATTTAAATTTTGTATTTTTTAAAGTTTAATCCTCTGAAAACTTTAATTGATTTCATAGCAATTTGCACCTTTTTTTTTACGCAATTTCATAATTTACAGTATATGTCTACGATCAATATTTCAGGAATAAAAACCGCAGTCAAAGTTTTTGAGACACCCTGTATATTCACTCGAGAGATACAGTAAATATGTTAGATTCAAGCCAAAGATCGTAAAATTTCGTAACTATTGTAAGATGATGCAAGATATTTTATACCTTTTTCAAAGCCATGATTTTTTTCGGGGTGGGAGGGGTGGAGTGGATAAAACCTTATTGGAAAGTATGTGATAAAATTTCGAGGAAACCACTTCTTTGTGTCTTCTTGACATTACGAACAGCTTAATTCTTGAAGAATATTGAAAAGTGGTTTTAGAGCATACTTTATATCATTTATGGGCTGCAAGCTGTAAATAACAAACTGAAACAATAGCATAAGATTAGTAGAATTTTAAAACATTAATATAAAAGTGAGGCCCATTTATAGAACCATTCCTAGAATGAGATGTTAGATATTAATATTTTAAATTACTGACAAAAAGATATCACACGCATATAATTAAATTTGCATTTAAATTTCCATGAAAATATCGATTATTTTTAATATAAATATACACCAATTGTAAAGAAGAATGGGTTTCAGTTTAGGCACTTAACTCTCAAATTATTTGCATTTAACTTTCCAGCATTCAGCTTCACTTTCAAACTAAAACTGAAAAAATGATATTTTATTACGATAAAATAAAAAAACGATAAAATTTTTGCGATTTTATCGTTTTACAATAACATTAAAATGATCACAAATTAATCAAATACAAAATGTTGAACACATGAACATCCTAAATTCACACGAATTCGATATAAACAGGAATTTTACTTCTCATTCATATTATTACTGTGTGTATGATTTCATTAACTATTTTCTTAATCATATTAATATTAGATTTTAAGTTTTTGAAAAAGATTGGCTTATTTGTAAACCAGCTGGGCCCTGGATACGTCGCAAAATCACTTTTTTTTCTAAGCAGATACACAATACAAAATAGAACATTGACGTGTACAAAATAAACTAAATATAATGAGTTTTTTGAGTAATAAATTAAATTTGTAAAAGATTATTCAAATATTTTGGGATATATACTATTTATGGTCCTTCCATGTTCTGAAAAAAATAAAGTTTTTGATCCTCCCGCTGGTAAGCATGCAAGATATAACCGATGATATGAGAAGCATGGATTTTTTCAGATTTAATCAGCACATTTGAAATGAATGATTTGGTGCCTTGTTGATGGTCACTGAGAATGCAAGGTGAGCAGGGAACCGCAGTCGTATGAAATCGAATGGATGTCGGTGGGAATGATGGGAATGCGTATAATCAGCACGTCTCTTTTTTACTTAGTATACAAAATTGTCGAATCGATAACGTTCGTCATCAACTTTTTTTCAAAGAACGTATTCCACAATCATAGGGAATTAATGTAGCGCAAAAAAATTATTTAGTTGCGATTAGTGACAATCTGTGTTGCGGCACACTTGAATTTAAAAATCCAATAGGATAATTTAAAATCTCGTCCTCATTCATGACTCTATCAACTGATTTATAAGTGACAAACTCGTCCGCAACTTGTTCGTGAATTGTATAATTGAGTGAATTGACGGCGGTGTATTTTGCTGCCAAAATAGCATTTCGCAAAGTTATTTGTAACTTTTTAATTGGTAAGAATTTGTAAAAAAAAAAAAACATTTCGAATTAATTATTTGATCGATGGAACAATGATACAAAAGTTCAATGAAAATGAAGTATATTTTGAAGTATTTTTCTTAATGATACAAGGGCCAAAGCAAATCCACTTTGTGGGCGAATTTGAGCTAATACCAAATTAACGAGGTACATTCTTCCTGGGCTTCTAGATGTATCATATTTTTATTTATTTTTTTACAATTAGCCATCACATTTGTATTAGTTTCGTAGGTCGATTTTCTAACTAAATGTTGTTTATTTTCTTTGAGTAATGCATCAGCAGTGAATTGTTGTTCTCTAAATCAATCTTGATCATATCGATCATTCTCAGAACAATGTGAAGCAACCATGCCAAGATGAATGAGTATTTTGTTGTTGATGACTAAGAATATGTTTTCGATTCCTGCCAGAATTTCATTGAAACTATTGCCCGAAAATGGAATGGTATTATAGCTGCTGATGGAACGAATATGGTATAGAATGTCTTCGCTCAAGTTCTCTCTGAAGTTTCCCCATAGATCTTTAGGATTCCATGACGAACATATATAACGAATAATAATCGCACTTGTCGAGGATGATCGCTGACAGAACTTTAGTTTTTAAATTTTTTACTTTAAAATTTTTAAAACACAGTGTTTGTACACTTTAAACTAATGAATGGCGCCAATGGAGAAAGACTTAACCTGTTTCACTTACACTTATTAGCCTGTAATAACAATTTTATCAGAATGAAAACGATATTTAAAAAATTGAAAATGTATTCTGACTTTTTTCAGAAAAAAGAGGTAATAATTTCAGTCCAAAAAATATCACTTGACAAAAAATAATTTTTTGCTTAATTACAGTTCTGTCAGAATTTAAACAATAATTAAAAAGTGAAAATGTATTCTGATAGGGAAAAAGTACTTTCTCTTTTAGGGTCGAGGTGTAAAAATGAAAAATGGTGCAGAACTCGTAGTTTCGATATGGTTAAAATATTACAACGGACTAACATAAGACATTTCATTTTTTTTTTTTCGTCAGGAATTTTCATGATGATTTCAAAGTTTCATCGTAATCGGATGAAATTACTGAAACGCATAAAAAACAAACAAGCCAACATTATTTTTTATAAATTAGATATTATCTCAATTAATTTATTTAAAACAAATTATTTATATGTTTATTTATTTTCATTTCAGTTTAATGAGATGTGGAAGTCATTAAAACGAATTTTACCGAGTATTTCTTATTGTTTATGTTAAAAAAGTTATTATAATAGGAATCATTAAGTCTTGTAGCATATAAGGAAAAAAATGTCTTTTTCTATAAAATATGAGTTTCTAAACAGTTGAAAACTTTTTTTAGATAATCTGTAAAATAAAGTTCATAGAAAGATTGAGTTAAGCGAAAGGAATTCTAGATATATAATTTATATTTGAATAACAGATTATATATTCTAGAAAAGAATTTTGAGTTTTGGACCTCCATTGGTAATAAAATTCTATACAGTATTACCAGATTAAGAGTACAACTGTTCGGTACAGGAGCGCAGATGTTACGTCCCCTACGTTCTCTCAATGATGAATGGAACGGTATACTTGCAAACATCTGTTTGATTTATTATTATATATGCATTTTTTTTTCTTTTCTGTCGGAGTGAATCTTTTTTTGGAAACAGAGGAGATCGTTTGCTGTTTCCAACAGCACAAAATTATATGTGTACAAAAATAAAAACGCTTATCATTCAAATTTTCAACTAATTCCTAAAATGTTATGAAAATCGTTCGCTAGATTTCATGAGCGTTCTTTTTTATTCTTATTGCAGACCAAAATTTTTTTATTTTCAGAGTAACATTAACGGTTATAATTATCAATAATTTATTAGCTTTTACACGAATCTTAAAAATACTAATTTTGGAACTCACAAAAATAAATATACATGACAAATTATTTGAAGGTACAAAATGCTTTTTAATTATTAAAAAAATATTTAAAATGTTTTAATAATATAAAATAACACAGTGATTTGTGGATTAAAATCTGAAATTTACATAAAATACCATTTTAAAACTTAATAAAAAAGACCCTGTGAATACGTAATCAAAATTGGATTGATTCTTTTTTGTATTCGCTTCAAATAACTAAATGTTATTCATTAGATGTTTCCACAACTTAGCTAAAAATAAAATTAACTACATTCTAACAAATAATTGTACTATAAACTGTTGAATATTACATGCAATATTCTGGTTCGAAAAAAAAATATAAACAGATTCAAACACTTTGATTGAAATTTTATAAATAATTTCTAAAAAAGAAATTTGATGTTTCATGTCTTATTTAATTATACGACTCTACTAAAAAACCATTTTCAGCCCAAAATTGTTTTTTTTTTTGTCTGAAATTTTATCAATATTTTTTCATTTAATTTCTCAAACCTGTTTTTATTATTGTTTTTACTATGATTAAAATTGAAATTAGAGGCATTTTAGTAGAATTAATATCCGAAAATGGAATAGTAAATAATACGATAAAGAAGCCTTTTCTCAGTCTTTATTAGACATATCTAATATTTAGCGCTTATTTGTGTTTTGTAACATTTGTCAAATACTCTTCGTTTCAGAATTCCGAGACCAAAATTTTCGAAAGATTTTATTCCACCAAAGGATGATATGCAGCAAAATATGCGCCTTTCCGGAAATCTTTGTTAGACCTTGACTGCATCTTCCGTATGTTTGGAGGCATTTTTTTTTTTCTCACTTACTATTTTGAGAAAATAACTGTCCCCTGACGCACGGGCAAAAGCACAGAAGAAACTTCGCAGTGCCAGGTCCTATTTTAAAATATTTTTCGATATGACTTCGTTTATTTCATTTGCCTTTGTTAGAAGTTTTGGTAATTTTGAATCATTACATTATTTTGTTTTCTCTGATACTGTAATTTTTCATCAAAAATGTATGGATAGCATTTAATACATGCATTATTGTATAAATCAAAATTTTTATTGTAATTTTTTTCAGCAGTAGATATTGTTTATCGTTTAATAATGCATGCAGAAGAGCTCTGCCACAAATTTTCATTGCAACAAATGATCAATCAGCAGAAATATAAATTTTTGTACTAGTAGCCTTACATTTGTAATACTTATTGTTTGTTATACTTATACTTCATACTTATGTGTCATATACAAAATGAGGTTATATAACAAAAAAACTAATAAATGATGCATATCTAAGAGTACAGAAACATTAAAGATAAATTCATAAAGAAAATGCAGAGGAACGGTAAAAGAAAGCGACAGCAAGAATGCAATTAAGTTTAAATTCATGATAGCAAGTTTTTACTCTGTATGTTCATGCTTTAAAGCTGTAAGATTAGATATGTGAATTTCGTATATTATTTTTTTAGGTATATGAATTTCATATATCCTGTTGTTGTTGTTACTTATGGCACTTTATAAGGCCGCTGACGAACTGTCAGCGATTTAAGCCGAATGTGGAGTAGCTTCGGAGGACCAGGGTCCCTGAGCACCCGAAGGCAGAGGTCTGACTTCTAACTCGTATGAAGAGTTCATGACACACACATTTCCTTGCACAACTTTTTATAGGGGATGGGGAGCCTCTTTCACACACCTCACAGATAGAACCATGTCCGAGACTGGACTCGAACCCGGGACCCCCAGATCACGGGGAAGATGCGCTATTCCTAGACCATGTCGCCGGCCCATATGTCCTTTTTCCGATGTATGAATTTCACATATCCTTTTTTAGATATATGAAATCATAACGTCGATATTTGGGGCTTCCTTTTATTACTCGTTGCATTTTAAAACTATTCCATAAGCAGACTTTACTCTTCGTATAAATAATTTTAACATCACTAACCTCGTTTGTTTGTTGTTAGAACTCAGGAAACAATTAATAATGTTTTAAGTAACCATGATTAAATAACATCATCTTTTGTATTTAAAAGTTTTGCATTAAACACATTTGTTTAAAAAAATAACAAACAAAAAGAAATGATGAAACCCAAAATCTTTCGATCAGTGAAAATCGCTATATTTTAATAAAATACCAAACTGGTGATTCAAATTAACTATCTAAAATACAGAAGAAATTTTTTTTTGTTTGAATAAAGGTATACTATTCATATAAGAAGATATCCATTTTTTCTTGATTCCTTCATACATATTTTTCTAAATTTATTTAAAAAAATATTTCTAATAAAACTTACGGTGGAAATTATCCAAATCACTTCAAATTTTATTTAAAGTCTTGTCAGATTTCGCAAAACCATGATTGTATACAAACTTTAAAATGTTGCAAACCTCTACCAAAACTGAATATTATCGTTCAAACAATCGGTTGTCAAAAGACTAATTGACAGATTTATGATTGGTACACACATATCCCAGTACGCAAAAGTCATACATATTTGTGCTTATAATGATCATTTAGTTTATTTTTAAAATTTTATTCTTTTCTATAATTAATTTGAAAAAAATTTAAATATTGTGCTCTCTCTCACTTTTTTAAAAGGATATTATACATTAGCCACTTTTGGCGTACAGTTTCGCCAAGAATATTGATCGGGCTTAGTTTCAATTAAATCCCTTATGCATAACTTAATAATGCTGCTGCAGAAATGTATATTTTTAAACATCAGATTGTGACAAACAGCAATGCCATGTCATTTTAATAAGCTTATACCTTTTCTTTGTGTGTATGAATCATCTTAATCGCACCAAGTCTCATGGTGTCATAATGCTATTAAAAACTTAAGTATACGGCAAATCTATCTTCTGATTCTATTATTCCCTATAAATTCACTTTCGTATTCCTCATATAAATTGCACAGATATTGAAACCTTTTCCCTAGTCTTCAACAAAGAAAGCGATGAAATATTTTATAAAACAGATTTAATAGATAATATAGATTGTATTCACAACAATGAAAAATTGTAGTAAAATAAAAAATATTTTTTAAGTATACCTAAAAATATTTTTAATTCGAGTTAAATCAATCTAGTTAAAGAATTTTAAAGAAATTAAATTGTTATAGTTGAAAACATAATTATTTGAACTTGAAAGTAGTGAAAAAATCATTTTTATGCAGGAGTATTTTCAGAAGTTATTGCGGAAAAAAAAAAATCCTTTATCCTAAAAAAATCCTTTAAAATTTTTTTTTTTATTAATTATAATTTCAAAAAAAAAAAAAAAAACTCTTTGAAATGCACATATGCCCTTCAAAGCATATTTGTACCAAATGTGGTATGTTGTGGTAAATATCAAACGTTCTGGCTTGACAGAACCAAAATAAACATTTTTCTTTCATTTCTTAGTAAAGATGAACATATCATCTATTAAAAGAGTTACCAAAAAAACACTTTGTCGTAGTTGAATTAATAAAGTAAAAAGAAAAAAAAAATGTTTTTTGAAACATAACATTCCTTTTTCTACCCTTGTTATATCCTTTTTATAATTAAAAGTATTGAAATCGAATAAGTATTACTAAGAAAATTAAAACGCATTAACTTATAAGAGTTAAAATTAATGTTTACCCTCCCCCCTTTCTTTTTCAAAATACAGAATCGATATAACTCATTTTCTTTTTTCATTGAAGGAGTGTTTTCTGTTTTTCTTGAGAAAAGGACATTTTAAAAATATGAATGCCAGAATACAGCATAAGAAGTATTTCTAAGTATCTCCATTTTATGATAAAATTTTTGCATTTTTTAAAATTTATTTATTTTTGAGTTTAGCTTAATGAAGTTTTTTTTTTTAAATAATTGGTATGATTTATTCTTGATTCAATAGAACAGGTGTAATATCACGTTTTTCTTTTTTTAAGCAAAGGTTATATATTGAGTAGTAGAGTGAAGGTAAGGTCGCCATCAGTGTGCACAAAAGCACAAAGCTACCACCCACGACATTCCTTTCATTGGATAGGCTTTGTTTACATTAAACATAACCATTAAGTTACTTTCAAAATATAACGATTTTTATTTTTTGATATTATTAATATTTTCCTATTTATTTGTAGCTACAGCAAATAGGATCAAACATTTCTCAAGCCACACATTCTACTATTATTTCCTTAACTAAGAATTCGTTATCACGCTTTTAGTTTGACAAAAGTAACCCTCCCCCTTCTCTTTCCTTAGATTTGAAGTCAAATGTAGACTGTATAACTGCAAAGACCTCATCAGTAAATGGGAAAGCATCACTCAAATTACCACCCAACTAACAGCGAAATTCCGTTCTTAAAGATGACAATCGAGATTCTTTTAATCTTTCCAATACAAAGGCAGTTAAACGAAATTTAATTATCCCTCTCTCACACACAGCCTTCAACCTCGGTCGGTAGCTATTGAAAAAGAGATATGAATGAATGGAAGCCGAATTCCTTGGCGAAAGGCCAATTGTGATGACCATTGTGAGCTCTTGGGAACGAGGTGAAATCGGGGGGAATTCACATGGCAGAGGTTAGGCCGTCCTTACAGAAGGTTTCTTCAGCCTTTTAACCTTTCATTCCGTACACCACATTCTTTGTGGGAACCCTTTATGGCCTTAATACCCAATGTGAGTTCTTTCCTTCCCAGCAATGGAACAAGGTGTTGCTTTTTTTTTATTGGTTTTCTAAATACATTGTGAACGTCAAAATATGCACCTTTTATTTAAGATAATTGCTGTCAAAAGAGCATAGATTATTTTTATTCATGTCATAAATTATTTAATTAAAAATATACTAGTATTGAATGTGTTCTCAGTAAAATTATCCCAAA
This sequence comes from Argiope bruennichi, assembly GCF_947563725.1. Lineage (NCBI taxonomy): Eukaryota > Metazoa > Arthropoda > Arachnida > Araneae > Araneidae > Argiope > Argiope bruennichi. Next base: position 55,267,279 of record NC_079158.1, read on the forward strand.
CAGTTTTCTTCTTTTTTTGTGTGTGTGTGTTCCTGCTTAAAAAGTGTCCAAAATTTGTGAACCATTCATACAAAAAGTATTACTAATAACAAAGGTAATCAATTAGCTAGGTTCAAGTTCTTTTAAAAAATCAGAACTGCTGGATTCTTTCCAGTTTCTACTACATACATAATTTTACATATTTTGATATGAGAGTTCCTATTTATCATTTTTTAAAAAAAGAGGAATTTATCTCTAGTTTAAGACAAACTCATATAGTAACTCAAAGACATTTTATGTAAATAATAACTAGGTCAATGAAAAAAAATTAATTTGACATTTAAAAACATTGAAAACATTGTGAAATATCAAAATTGTCCATAGTCAAAATTTTGTTAATTGTTGATATTTTTTTTTTAACAAGAAAAGATAATTTTGAAATAAACTCATTGATTAAACAAAAACACAACAATCTGAAAGAAATAATTTCAAGAAAATTTAATGTAATTAACAATGGAATACATTGTTTATATGCTTTTTTCCCCTGCAAAGTAAATAATAAAAAATAAACCAAATGAATGCAGATAATTTGTTAGAAATATACTTTGATAAATTTACATGCAATTTTACTGTATTAAGTTCTGATTATTTATAGTGCTAATTTAACTTAAAAGTGCACAAATGTATTGTTACTAACAAAAGAATTGTTTTTCTTCTCAATATGTGAAATAATGGTGATAAAGGAAAAATGACACTAAAATATTACCAAATGTGAATTAAAAATAGTTTAAATTCTTATATAGAATTAAATCCTTATATTTATGTAGGATATTTCGTATTCAACAGTCATAACATCATTAAAATTCATGAAAGTATGTTTTCAGAAATTAATTAGAAATAAAGCAGCATGGGAGAAAGTCATTAAACGAGGTTGCAAATCCTTAGCCTGCTTTTCTTCAATAATAATCCTTTATAAGGAGATTACATAATAAGAAATATATCTCATATAGTGTATCAGCATGTAACCTGATAAAACTGAAAAAATATTCAACTACAAAAAATTATTTGACAAAGCTTGGTTTTCTTTTTAAATTATTACAATAAATAATACTGGATATAATTATTTCATTTCAAATACTCTGCAACAATTATTTGCTGTCAATTGATGATTTTTTTCCATACAACCTTTGAAACTTCTGAAAGATGACAAAAATTATAAATAAATGTACAACAGTTGAATAAATAAAATTTATATAATTAAATAGCCAATGAATTTTAAAATAATGATTACTTTTCATATTCTTAATTGTTCTTTTACATTTAAAAGTTATGCTTTGTAGTCAGAAATTATAATGCCTAAAGTATGCATCTTTTAGTAATAAAATTAGAAACATAAAGCTCACATATGAAGACAATAAAACTTATAAATATTGTAATATTTATAACAGTAATTATTTATAATTCAAAATTAATTAATTATGATTACCACTAGACAGAAAATTTATCACATTTTAATATAAGCATTTTTATAATGTATTAAGCTCCTACTAAAACAATTTATGTATTTAAAATAATGTTTGAAAATGTAAAATTCATTTTTAAAAAAGCAGATTAGATCATTATCAATTTTTATCCTATCAATTTCCTGAAAATAAAAATTTTGTTTTGGCACATTTCACAATTAGAAACATTTTATTCTAATCGAAAATATATGGTTATTCTCTATCTTATATATAGAGCCTTGTTTACATTATAAAGATAAAAATATGCTTAAAATATTTCAGGCTTGTCAATAATTTCTGCAAAAAAGATAATAAAAACTGATCAATAAAAACAAAACATTAAGAAAAAATTTAGAATTATTTTAATAAATAAATCAAATAATACAAGGTAACAATTACAAAGTGTATGGCACATGATAATCCATTCAATGTAATACTTTCCTTCACATTGTAATAATTATCAGTTTTACATATTCAAAACCACAGGAGATATTTTATATAATCATAAATTACTGTTTAGTGAAGAGGTAGTAGTTTTTTTTTGTTGAGTGATATTAAGTATAAAAGCACACAATTGATAAAAGCATATGGTAGAAATTATGACTGTTTACAAAATAATTAAAATGTGAAAAACTTCCATACAGAAAAATAGACCATACAATAAATCAAACCTTAAAAAAAACCCATTATAATGTATATTATTTTACTTACAAATATGTCAGGCTTTAATTGCTAAAAATTGTTATTTTATTAATATTTGTTGTTATTATTGTCATTTTAATAATAATAACTGAATATATTTCACAAATCTTTATAAAGAATAAAAGAAAGGAGCATGAAAATTTTATGTTATAAATGAATAATGAAAGCAAATAGTAGCAAATTGATAATTTTTTAAAGGTGAAAGATATACAATTTTAGTTACATGTTCCATCAGAATACAGATTAGATTGAAATTCTGATTATTATATTCTGTTCTGATTCTGATTAAGTTTCATTGAATTATTCTTTATGAATTCATGCTTACATTAAAACATTTTGAAGTTTAATTTTGAATTATCACTAAAAACACATTTTAAATTAATAAAAAAATTTTTTTTAAAAATTATTAATATTGTTAAATAAGATTGCAACATATTCTTGTAAATTTTAAAACAAAATATTATTGACATTTCAAGTTAATTTACTTTAAATAAATTCTCCATTAATATATATAACACATCAAGATTTTTTACATGAATATTTAATTCAAATTTCTCTATAAAGTTATGAAATATTTTTCTGAACATAGACTAATAATGGCTTCATATCTAGAAATATTTGCAGCCTAATAATAGCTTCATCTCTGGCAATATTTCCAGGACGAATAGAGGAAAATAACTCAAGCTATGTAACATATTACCATAAGTTTAAGTACATAAAAATTTTCAGAGAAAAAGATACTCACAATACTTCTGAGATATGAGTTTGGATAAAAATCCAGTTTTATATATTTACAGTAAATCATCCAAAACTTAAATTATCAATTCTCAGCAAAATTATAGAATTTGTCCATTTATTACAACTTCGAAACTCCTTTTTGAACACTACAGATCTTGGCATCTGAAGAGTCATTTCTTGTTTTGTATTCAGGAATTTTATCTGGACAGTTGTGGATTATTTCTGAATAACTTGATAAATGAATTACACAAATCCATCTCAAATATTAAAAAGAAAAAAAAAACAGTTCTGCAGTTATTTTGAAAATGAATTTTTTAATGCTGAATTCTTTGAACTCTGCATTTATTGTAAAGTACATTTAACAAGACTTGTATCTTTGGTTCTGCAGCAAGAAGATAAAAATCTATTTCAGAGAATAACACATATCTGAAACAGTTTCTTAAAGAGAAAAAAAAAAAATCCATAACACACTGCATCAAATCTTGAACTTCTAGACATTCATTCGCACTTATGAAACATATAGATGCTTAAGAAGGAATGGTAATCAGTCCACATAAATTCACCAAGTTCACTATACACTTATGTACACCACCACTATTGCAACTGAGCACTAAAAAAATGAAAATAATAATAATAACAATTGTCTATACACACTAAGAGAAATCATTATTGCATTGTTATCTTCTAGTTGAATTCGCTATCAGAAACACAGCTATATCTTGATGACCACCATAAGCGGCTATATGCAAAGCACTCCATCCGTCCCTGTTCGCTAGGCGAATATCAGCACCAAATTTTACTAAAAGTTTCACTAATTCTAAATTTCCATCCATACAGCTAAGATGCAAAGCCGTCTGACCTTCTTTGTCATAATAATTAATATTTACACACCCTTCCCATCTTTGGAGAATCTTCTGAAGTTCGATTGCATCTCCATCCCTTACTGCCTGAATTAGATCTTCTTGGTAAGAAGAGTGGACATCGGCTTGGCTCATGTTGAACAGAACGTCTTTAGATACACTCGAAGTAAGACTAGAAAGTGCCCGAAACAAGTCACTAAAGCCGATGTTGATTAAGAGTCAGTTCCACGTCTACTTGGAGTGACTCCCAAACAGTTTATGAAGCCCGCAATCCGGCTTCATGAGGTACAAGTGTATTAGGCTTTCCCGCGTAGCTGCCGTTAGCCAATGAAGCTCTTCGAAGGGTTGCTAGTATTCTATTCTCGCCAAGCTGTATATTTGAGGTTTACGTAATGGTTATAAACCTTAAAAAAAGGCAATAATCTGTGTGAGTTTCAAGCATATTTATTTTTTCAAAACTGGGACTAAAAAGATTAATATCTTGCTAAAAATTCAATAAATTACTTTTTTTTGTAGCAGACAAAAAAGATATTTATTGCTGAAGATACACGAAGATTTTTGAATAACGGAGTTTCGTTTTAACTTCTTAAAAATCTTGAAAGCTCATTTCTATCTTTATTTTGCTCATAATTAAACTTTTATGAATGTGAGTTCATTTATTATTTGTTAAAAATAAAAGTTATCAAAATATTGTATTCAGTATTTTTTATTTATTTTTCAAGGTTTCTTTTTTAGTTTTTTTTTTTTTTTTTTTTTTTCGTCTGACTTTTGTAAAGTGCTAGAGGTTATTAAGTCAAGAACTTGAAAGCTTCATTGATATTTTTCAAATAAATTTATTTATTTAAGTATTTTTATTAATAATTAATACTTTTTTTAGGTTATTGTATTTTTCTGCTAATATGTGAGATTGCGCTCCAACTTCCCTTTTTTTTAGCCCTACTCGCTAAAAAAAAGATTGCGAATAAAATAACTATAAGAAGCATTGCTCTAACTCTTGCAAAATAATTTAAATAGATTTTTAACTAAAATTAATCTAGATTTTAGCATTTTATCGTAATAACTTTCTAAAATATTTTTTTTCTCAAAAGTACTTTTTCCGTCAAAAGCTGCTGGTAGTTCAATAAATAAAAGAAATGATTTTAAATTTTATTCAGATAATTTATATTGAAGTATAAAAACTGGAAGCGAATAAAAATTATGATGGTGAATTCTGGGTGGATATATTTCAAATAGGAAGGAAAAAGAAAAAAATTTTAGATAAAAAAATATATGTAATATAATAAGCAAAAAAGACTAGAAATTCGAATAATATGCCGAATAAACGTACTTTGTCATATTTGCACAACAGACTACTTATTTTCACTCATTGAAAGATTTTAACGAATGGACAATATATATCCCAAACAATCTATTAAAGCATTAAATTATCTTTTAGATTATTATACTTAGATTATGAGGTTTATCAAATTCCTTTCTTTAATTTTTTGATTATAGAATATGAATACTTTGTGACTGCCATATTTCGTGCCTTTTGCAGTTTTAATAATATGTTTATAAGGATTTTCAATTTTAAATCCGTATTTCAAAAATATGTTATTAAAATCGCACAAAAAAAAGATCAAAATTTTCATTATACTAATCAAAATACATTTTCAATGCAAATTCGTTATACAAATCCGAGCACATTTTCAGTCATCTCCATCATAAGGACAGCTACAATATTAAAATAAAATTCACCCCTCATTCTGATTTGCCAAATTGAATATTTGTGATCAATATACCACTATCATTCTCCTGCTTAGCAAAATAATAATAATAATAATTTTCTTTTTCTTACTTTTTCTCGAATTTTTTTTCCCCCAACAAAATTTGAATAGCCAACATGTACTTACTATTATTCATAAGGATCAAGTGACCCGAATATTTCCTATTCGTATTTACGCCAACGAGCCAAGAATCAAAACAACTCGCCAAGGTGACACTCTACGACATCTGAGCAAGTGGTTCTCATTTGGCCCCTCCCTCTCCGCCGTTGATTGACGAGCAGTGAATGTGTATACTACTTTCGTACTGGCTTTTTGACAGAGGGGCTGAAGAAATAAACAATGTCCGTGGGAAATATCTCAAGAACTGAGGTTTCGGAGTTTTTCCGAGTCCCGAGAGATGATTTCACACGATCTCAGACGAAAAATGTGACGAGACAAAATATTTTTCCGTAGGGAAAAATCAATTTCACTTGCGAATTTTCTCACATGGTGAATTATGATATTCATTTAAGTCGATGAGGTTTCAAAATGCCTAAGAGGAAATTAATAAAATAATGATGTAAATTATTTATGTTCCATATTTAAGACTTGTTTAAGAAGTATATTTTAAAGTATTGGAGGTATATGTCACAGACAAAAAATAAAGAATTGAACAGAAAAGTATGACATTTTTAGTTGATCTATGTTAAATAACAGATTCATTGACTTAAAAAAATGGTGTAATGAAATTTTTATCTGTAAAGGCAAGCAGAGAAATAAAGAAAATTAGATTAGAAGAAAACATGCTCAAATTTAATGAATTTTAAAGTAATTCTTTTCCTGTTTCTAAGTGCAGACGATAACGAAACAAATCTAAATTTCAGAATATAAATAAAATCAAAATACAGATGAATTTTTTGTTGTTGTTACAAAGAGTTTGCGAGTGAATTTTCTTTTTATTTTTTATTAATACTCTCATATCAGATTTTTAAAAAGAATTTTCTCGAAATGGCGATTTTTTATGGCTCATTTATTAGAATAATTCCCTTTTTAAAAAAGATAATTGAATACGTCTTGCGAATTTCATTTTTTTAAAGATAGTTTTATGTATTCTTATTTCAGTTTAAATATTTTTAAAATTTAAATTATTTAGAATGTTGTAAAAAATCCGAACGAAGTGCTGCAGCAGAAAGAATTAATAATCTTTTCAATTTGTTATTTCTAGCTCCGTTAGAATGAGGAGGCGTGGGGGGGGGGTGGCAATTTGGATTTTGAAATTCCCCGCTAAATATACATTTAGCAGCATTTATATATATATATATATATATCTTCTTTTTAATCTAATTATTATAGGCTACGCAATATCACGAAACTTTTCTTTCTATTTTTGGCCACTTTTTTTAATTGCTATTTATAATTTATCAGATTTATAACATAAAATTTATTACTTGCTCTATTTTCTCCCTTTTTTTTTTTTTTTTTTTTTTTTGTAGCATTTTGAAATAAATTTTTTTTCTCCACAAATTTGTTTAGTTTTATCTAAAATATTTCAATGGTTAAATCTTTAAAACAATTTAACAAACTGCCAGTCGTTAAACAGTTGATTGCCTCTACTTATATGATTACATTACCTTGCATAAAACAATTTTTGTTTATCCAATATATACCTTCACTCGAGACGTATTATCTATTAATGAATTGACAACAACTACATCATGCTCAAAGGTTTAAGAGGGTCCAAGATCTAGGGTAACGGGGGCCGAGTCTAAAATGATAATAATAATAATGTATAGGAAGATAAAATAATACTAAAGTACCATTTTAGTTTTGTGTGTGTGTGTGTGTGTGTGTGTGTGTGTGTGTGTGTGTGTGTGTGTGTGTGTGTGTGTGTGTGTGTGTGTGTGTGTGAGAGAAAAAGAATGCTAATTTCAGAAACTCAGAATGTCAAATAGTAAGTATAATATTTAAATTAATTTTTCGTTTTCATCAAGATCTTTCTCTGGTCGCGTATGTACTAATTTGGCAAGGATTCTGTATACAGAAATTGGTTCAGAATCAATAGAGGAAAATGTCTATTCTGAATCTTTATTATCTATTATTAAATAAAGCATATTTATTTTTATTACACATTTTTTTATTATTTTATTACACATTATTTTATTATATATTTATTTTTTAAGGTTCTTCATTTACTCAAAGATGTTATTATTTACTACACAAAATATTCAATCAAAAAGCTATTAAAAACTTTCTCTCTTCTTAAGAAACTTTAAAAACGTTCCATCTGAAATACACAGTTTATTTTGAAGTTCTATATATAATTATTGCACTCAATTTTCTATTTCTTTGTTTATAGATATTTACTTATTTATTGATATTATTAAAATCTTCAATTATTGTAATTATTTTGTTTAATAAAAATGACAAATTTAAAAAATAATCATTAACACTAATTAAAAAAATATTCCAACTTTACTTATTAATTAATTTTCTTTTTCTTCTAAAATCGGGATAAATCGAAGTTTTATTGTGAGCCTCGCACTTGTCAAGTTTTTCTTCTTCTTCGTAGTGTGTGTCGATTCTGTACTTCCAACATAAGCTATCTCACATTCAAAATAAAAAACATTACGAATTGACCACATTCATCTGTATTTATATTTGGGTTTTTTAAATGGTCCCTGTTTTTGCAATCGATTCCTATTAGCTACCATGATCCCCATTTGGGGATTTTAGAATTTTTCGTACACAAATCGGTGTCGAAATATATTTGGTACGCCTGATAGTTTAGTTTCATTATATATATATAGTATATCCATCAATACTGAGTGTAACAATAAGTGTGTATTCTGTACTTCATTTCATTACAAAAAGCGAACAAATTTAAATCCGTTTTTTAAGTTGAACGAAACAGAATGGTCTTATTTGATTTTTATATTATAATGAAATACCGTACATAAATAATGTAATTTAGAAAATAGAGTAACGACCTGTTATTTGTTTTTTGTATTTTATTGATTATTTAATAGCAATACCGTTTTTTTAAATACATCAAATATTTTCAAAACAAAACATAATTTGAATATAATTCTACTACTACACAGCTTTTTGTGTATATATAACTAATCCAGCCAAAAATTTTTAAAAATTGGCGGTTAATGAGTTAGTAAAAATGTCGTTCTAATTTACATTAGATTCTTTTACTGTTTTTAAACCATCCTTTTACGATAACAAATATAGTAATCAATGAACCTATTTATATATATATATATATATATATATATATATATATAAGTTTGTGCTTTCTGCAAATACTTTGTTCTATAAATTTAATTGTAGATATTTTGCTTGAAATTGAATCCGCCCACTGAACGATTTGATAGCCAAATCGTTCAGTGGCCGGAATAGTTACTGTTCGGGGATATGAGACGTATACTGTATGTGGATATATCTATTTTGTGTTTAATTAAATTAATGCATTTCTTGATTAATATGCAGTCAGAAATCATGTTTTAAACAGTTTTAAGTGAAATTTTCATCAAAGTCTTTATTAATCTGTATCTTCGAAAACAACAGGTTGAGAAGACCCGCGAATCTTACATGCTCGCGCTAGAGGGTGGCATTTCTCGATGCCTTTCATCAGATTAACTGCCAGGTTGCGGTTTTAAGTCAACTTCTCTTTCTTATTTACAGAGGGGTCCTTTCTCCCACCGGTAGGAGGTTGATAGAGCCAGCAGCATCATTAAGCTGTAACGGATCAATTGTGCGAGGGATGCTCCGGCTGTGAGAATGGCAGGCAGAATCTCTTCTCCCCGCTGGGTGAAAGTTGGGACCTTTTCCCACATTCTCCAGCAGACTGGGACTTTCCACTTCCTCTGCCACTTCCACCGGAACTTCTCACGGACACTTGTTGGAGTGCCGAGGGGGTTGGAGGGGGGCAATTTCTTTGGGAATATGAGTTTCGGGGCTTTCCCGAAAGATCCCGGTTCCCTATCCGGGGTAGGAATGGTACCTGTCCCTGGCTGACACCTTCGGGACTCGCTCCGTTGATTTATCAAGTGTAAATATTTAGTGAAGGTTCGTTCTTCATGCATGATAATCCTCCCCCGCACATTCTTATAGCATTAGAATTAGTTTTTGAAAGATCAGTTGCTGATATTTGTTTTTGATAGAAGAATTACACTTGTTTGTTTGTTTCTTATGGCACTTGCCACTGACAAGCCCGCTGTTACGAAGACAGCGATTTAAGCCTGAGGGGAACGTCTCTTATTTTTTTATAGCAGCGCCAACTAGGGCCAAGAGTACGACTTTGCCACTCACGCATCACTCATTCGCTTGCACAACCCCTTTTTGCAGGAGGGCACATTCACACATAGAACAACAGAAGAACAACCATGCCCAAACCGGGACTCGAACCCGGGACGCCCAGATCACGGGGAAGACGCGCTACCCCTATGCCAGGACGCCGGCAGAATTACACTTGTAGTTTAATTGTTGTAGATCCAACTTAAAACTGACGGGAATATAAAATTCTTTTATAGTTAATGAAAATCGGAATTAAGATTCAATACACCAAGAGAAGATAATTATTTATGCTAAAATGGTAGTCATTTTATATCTAATATTAGTAATTTTAATAAACAATATATAACAAAAAAATAGTTAATTTTTCAAAAATAATATAATAAAATTTTTAAAGAAATTCTTAAATCCTCTTAATTATGATAAATAAAAAACATTATAACTCTTTGAATTCTATGATTGTACAGTAAAATCTTAATCCACGCATTTCCAAATTTTGTTTAAAGTTAGTCTGAATACATTATCATATAAAATAAAACATACACAGTAGACTCAAGTTAGGAAGAAATTTAATTAATGAAAATGATTAGAAAATATAAAAAAAATTATAATTTTTAGCTAGGACTTTGAATTGAACAAAGTCCTAACTTCGCAGATGATTGTTTTAACATTGCGCTAATAGGAAATTCAAAGAATCCAGAAAATTCCATTTAAAAATGCTCATATTAGTAAAGTGTCAGAGCTTTAACTGCTACAGCAAATGAATTACATGTAAGACAACATACTAACTACATAGAATAAACTGTTAATAACAGAAATTTTACGTGCATATTGAACTAGAATAAACAATAGTTAATAGATAAAATGTAAAATTATTTTTGGTTGAATACATTCATTTTTATAAGAGATTTCTTTTCTCTGTTAAAAATGGTTTTCTTTCTTTTCTCTGAATTTTTCCTTTCTGTCTTTTCACATTTTCGATCAAAAACCATTTTTTAACTACCGAAACATGCCAAAGATTGAAGCCTTTACTGTTAATAAACAAAAATTAATTCAGTTTAAAATAATTATTCAGAAAATTTTTACAAAACATGTTGAGATTATCCCTTGAACTATTTTCTTTTGCAAATATTGATGAAGTTTTGATATCGAAAATAGATTAAAATCAATACCTGAAATTTATACGAGTACCGGTGGGTTTTCCTTTTTCGTACACGAATTATAGAGGTAGTATTGTAATCATTAAAAAAAATTTAAATTCGGGATTTTGATGAATTTCCATGTTTCAAACCTTCCAGTGTCCGAAAGATACATCTTTGGCATTATGTCTGTCTGTCTGTCAATGAGTCTATCTGATTGTGAACACGATAATCAAAAATGCTTTAAGCTAGACGGCTAAATTTCGATACTTGGAATTACGACCAAATTTATGGATTTGTATAAATTTTGAATTAAATCCATTTGTAGGAACTCCGGCTATTGGTGTGCCGGTGAACTCGATAAATACAAATCAAAATTGCAAGATTAATGAAACTGCTAAATTCACGCCAAAAGTCTATATTTCTTAACTATCTCTCATTAACGTTGTGCAAGATATTCGCGGGCTTACCTTATGCCCAAACCCCCGGGGGGGGGCATGAGGATGAGATGCTTCCGGTATGGTGGTTGGATCTCGCCATCCTGGAGGGTACACAAATAGGGGGGGGATCTGACTCCTCTTATCGATGACGGGACGTACTTCCTTCGGGGAGGGTTGTACCGTGGCCGGTGATGGCCCTTAGGACTCAACCACAGTTCCCGCCAGTGTTGCTGTTGCGGGGGTCCGGTCATTCAGCCTTATGGTTTAAATCCGTGTGCCTTCGTGGCGGGTCGGAGAGTCAGATGGCTGACTTACCTTATGCCCAACCCCCGGAGAGGGCACCTCGAAATGAGGATGAGATGCTACCGGCATGGTGGTTGGATCTCGCCACCCTGGAGGGTACACAAATAGGTGGGCGATCTGACTCCTCCCATCGATGACGGGACATACTTCCTTCGGGGAGGGTTGTACCGTGGCTGGTGATGGCTCTTAGGACGCAGGGGCATGGAGAGGTGTCCTGGCCCTTAGGACTCAATCATAATTCCCACCAGTGTTGCTGTTGCGGCGGTCCGGTCTAATGATTTAAATCCATGTGCCTTCGTGGCGGGTCGGAGAGTCAGTTGGTTGACTTATCTTATGCCCACAGTTTTATGAATATTGAAGAATTGCGAGAAAGTTTCGAAGAAACCGCTCCCTCTGATGTTGGTTTTTTTTTTCCCTTGTAGTTATTTTGCTTTGTACACCTGAAAGAAGGACATATAATATTGTTGGAAAAGTAAAATTTCTTGTGTAGTTTATATCCACTATGGTATCATATTATTTTTATGGTGTCAAATTAGGAACAATAATATTTCCCAGATAATAAGACTTCATAGAAAAAAAAATTCTAATAGCATTTTTCAAGATACTTATAATAAAACCTCTAACACAAAAATAAGTCTTAATCTAACGCATCATTCAGACTGAAACGCTTGGTACGCCCATTCAACACTCATAAGATAAACTTAATTGTAAAATAATAAGTTTAGATAATTTAATGTAATTAAATAATTATATTGGCATTAATATTTAAAATAAAACATAGTAGGAATTGAACTTTTTCGTTATATAAGCATTGCTGGTATTGTATACTAACAATATTCTGCTTTTTCGTCGCACCAGCACAATTGTTGAATCACGGAATTATTAAATTTCACTTCTCTGAGTCAAAAGTAGTTTAACAGCTAATTTTAATGATCTCTAAAAACTTTGAAGATTATTTCATTTTGATCTCCTTTGGTATCGCTATACAGCAGACACTCTGGAATCTGGCAGTGAATTAATTCGAGCCATCTTATCCAGTTTTTCAGTAGAATGAGATGGAAGCTTTAAAGTGAAAACAAATCACTGAATGCTAATATCACCTTTTCTTCATCCAGTTCTCTGATATATTGGATTAATATCTACCGAACTGACTATTTTTGCTTTTGAGAAAAGTAAACAATAGGTAGGAGTGATAGAAAGGGATGGCAGCATGTAAATTTCGGACAACTTTAAAGGAAAATAAGTATTGTATTCGTCAAAATTCTCATTTCAAAGAATATCTAAAAATTTGTCCACCTTTAACCTAAAATTTCGTCCATCTCATAATGTAAAATTTTGTTCAATCGCATAACAGGAACTTAATATTTATTAATATCCAAATAATCATCTATACAGAAATTAACTGATGGAACTGTTTTTCCTTCGTCTTTCTTTTATGCTTCCTCCATTTGATGCATTTTGTGTTTAACTTTCTTGAATAATATGCATTTTTTTTTTATTCTTCCTTCTGACCGATTGGCTTTAAAATTTTATACAGATCTATGGTTTCAATGGCAAGATTATATACCAAATGTGATTTAACTAGTTTATTGCTTTTTAACTGTCGCACTTACATACAGACAATTAGACATTCCGACCGAACAGATGAAAAACACAAACCTACTTCTCGTGACAAATCATGTGCCAAATTTGATTTATCTAGCTCTATGTGTTTTTGAGTATTTATTCGCATGCTCACGGTAAGATAAACAGATTGTTTAACTTCCCATTAACGGATTTTTCTACAAAATTCGATACAGAACTCCAATTCTGATGCAAAGATCATTTATACCAAATTCCATTTGTCTAGCTCTTACTGGTTTGGATTTATCATGTTCACAGGTAAACAAGGAAAATTCTAAAAACTGATTTTTCGCATTTAGGAAGGTCAATTTATTATATAAATTTTTATCCATCTAGCATTTTTCTGCTATTATATTTAAATAATTCAGATTACCATAAGAGTTAAATGATAATCAGAGCTATTATGGTTACGCAGACTAGGCATAATTTCTGTTTTATTTATATAGATTAGAATAGTTTCAAAAATATTTATTAGGGATGTATAAAATGCGAATATTCTTCAAAGTCTCAAGGTTAAAAGCTTTGACGATAAAAATGCTTTCTCTCCCTCCCTCCCTCTCTCTTTTAAAAAAAAAAAGGAAGAAAGAAAGAAATCGGAAATTTATGATTTCCAGAGATGACATAAACTGATTTAAGTAGAAGTAGATTATAACGTGATCGTGTATATAGAATGGCCAATTTTCTGTAAATTGTTGCATCAGCTCAGCTGTCGTCCTCGTTATCTGACCACGGTTCAAAATGACGAGGTCCGTCCCAAAATAGCCCTAGTGTTGCTTTACAATGGGAAGTTAATATAACTAAACTAAACTGAAACAACAATAAAAAAAATTCAAATTATCTACAGAGTAAATCTGTGGCTATCAAAATTAGTGCAAAATTCCTTCTTGGGTAGTAAGCACTCATTAAGAAAAGATTTTTTTTTTCAAAATATTGGTAATATTTTAATGTAAAAAGAATTTTGTTTTTGTTTTCCTTTAATAACTTCGTGAATAAAATTCATTTTCATACCATCTTAAAATTTGTTAAAAATAAGTTTAATTAAATTTAATTTATTAATTTTATCTAAGCAAAATTTTTTCCCTAATTTTAATGAATTAAATGAATAGTTTTAAATGCATTCTGTAATAAAACATTTTCATTATTTTAATCATCAGATTGATACTCACAAGCAATACATATACATATATATATATATATATCATTAAGAGATTACATATATATATATATCATTAAGAGAATTTATCAATTTAAAAATGATTATCCATTAAAACGCTCAGAACAATGACAAAAATTCGAAAACTTACGATGACCCTAAAAAAACACACGCAGAACGCATACTAAAAAGTAAAAAAAAAAAAAAAAAGAAAGAAAGAAAGAAAGAAAAAAGAAACGATAAAATATTGTGATTGAATTTTTTTAAATACAATAATACAACAAATTTAGAAAAATATCCATATTTTAGCAAATTTAGGAAAAAATTTAAAAATAATTCTCCACTGAAAATTGTTTTCTTTCTTTTTTTTTTTTAAATATTTCTTTCAACTATTTTTGGTTTTTCTAAAGTAAAAGTTTATTTTGAATTGTCATGTACAATTGGAAATCCTTTTAGATTATTTTTATAGCAAAAATATATCGCTTAACTTTTAGGCATATCTCATTATTCAGGAAAATCTACTTATCCATTTTTTTTATAAAACTACGAATTATTCCGAGATTGTTTTAAGATGCTTATCGCTTTCATGCAATTAGAAAAGCAGAAACTAAATGCACAGAAAGATTAGTTCATTGAAATAATATTATTTGTTTTCTGATTCTGGTAACTCAATGAATGAGGCAGCACTCGGAAGAAGATGAGCTTACTACATGAAGGTATTAAAATATAAATTGCATTATTTCATTCTCAGGATTCGCTCTAAATAAAGAGTACCAACATTTCTTTATCAACTATATATATATATATATATATATATATATATATATATATATATATATATATATATATATATATATATATATGAAAAAAAAAACCCTGGTTTACAGCGAAGATGACGTTTACAGTGGAACGATTCCACCAGAGCGAATGTACCATGAATAAGGAATATTATGTTTATGGGCCTAATAATATCTGTAAATTGTGCATAATGCAAAAATCATTCAAACGCTCTACAAGGCAAACCATTGAACTTAAAGCTAAAATTTTTTGTCAGATTGTTATTATTTGGAGATGGCTACTCAATAATAAAAGACTTTTCTAAACTCTTATCGATATTTTTAATTAAAAATTAATAGATATTTTCATATTTTCCCTCAATAATTGTAAAACATACTTGTTTTTCTACTAAATTAAATTTCAATAAATTAATTTTTTATGAAACTAAGTTTAGTTCTCTAAAATTTTTCCTTCACTTTTATTAAATGTTTAAATAAATTTTAAATACATTTATAAAAATATTTTTTGCATTAATTATAGATTTATACTCAGACGCGCTTGATAAACACGTTGTGTGTGTGTGCAGTTATCGTTGTTATATAATTAAAAAATAAAATAAAAATAGGCGAATCAATCCTAACATCATTATACTATATGTTTCGGATTAGATATTCGAATCTCCTTTTATTTTTAAATTTATCTAGGCAGAATCTTTTTCAGCCGGCGTCCTGTCCTAGTGGTAGCTAGTCTTCTCTGTGATTTGGACATCTTGGGTTCGAGTCCTGGTTCCAGCATGGTTGTTTTTTACTCTGTGTTCTATCTGTGAAGTATGTGAGAGAGCCTCTCTGTAAAAAGGAGTTGTGCAAGCGAGTGTGTGAGTGACATCTTCATATGAGTTAGATGTCAGGCTTCTGGGTCTTTACCCTGAGAAGCTACTGCCCAAACTCGGTTTAAATATCTGACTTCTTCAACGGGCTTATGTAAGAGCCATAAGTAACAACAATAACGTTTTTTACAAATTTTAGTAACTTTTTAATAGTATTTTTAAGCATATTTTACTATAAAAGATTCATTGCTTTAGTTACTGGATTTATTTTCACACACTTTCGGATTATATAGTATATACACATTTTTGTTTGCATGTTTCGTTTCTATTCAATTGATTTTAAAGTTTTAAAAATAATACAGACAAATCAGACTTGAAGTCTCATAATAAATTCAAACTCAAAACTATCAGGAAGAATTAAACTATTGGTATATCAAATAATATTAAAACCCATGGTGTCATCAGTCTCTTCTATGTTTCTGATAGCAGCGGAGAACGCACATTAAAGCATTTGAAACCCTCCAATTTAGCTTAGTGTTAGAAAGATGAATTTGTAACATGCCTGATTTATCTGGAACATCAATATTCATAAGGATTTACAATTTCCTAGAGTTTGTGACTTCCATTTAAAAAAAACCTTCTTCAAGTCTTTTTGAAAAATGCAGCAAAAGTGATAAAACAGCAATAGAGGGAACTAAAATATGTGGTCCAAAAAACGTTAGAAGTTTGATTTGCTGCTAGCTCACTACAAGTTGCTGTTACATCACACCAACATGATTCTGCGATTCAGATTTTGACGATACTGTTGCTTTATTACTACCTTTCTTTATTACAAAACTATCACTTTCCGACGATTCTACTTCGCTAAGGGATGAGATGCCAGAGGATGTACGTATTTTTGGAATTCTTCGACCTGGATTCCCGCTCCGTTAGATAATTTCCGCTCAGTTTTTTCTCACATGTATGTGAGTGTCGTGTTGTTTCCTACCGTACCATTTTAATTGAACTTAAAATTGAGAATTGATTGCTTATATGGTCAATTCAGGTGACAAAAAAACTTTCAGGAGGCGCCCGAAATATATTTTATATATCCCTAAATGTCTTTCCAAGATTATCCACTATTGTCAATCCCAAAATGTTATGAAAAATTCAATGACAAAAAAAAAAGTATTTAACCAAAAAAAATTTTATTTTGTGAAAAAGCGAATTATTAAATTTTAAGAATAGAAATCTTCCATTTACTCATCATAATTTAAGATTTAGGCTCCTTACAGTAAATAAAAATTGCTCTAAGGTATTTGATAATGAATTAATATTTATTCCGGTAATATTACAAGTTATCCGCAGTTTTTATGCATCCAAGGATAATCCGAATTCACCTTATTGTTAAATGTAAACGCTTCATCCTTTAATCTTTCTTCTCACTCTATAATTTAATTCACTATAATTTGATTAAATAAACAATCCTAACGCATGCGCAAAGGGTTTTGAAATTAGTTAAGTCATATTAAAGTCCCGTTTTAAAGACACTAAAGCTATTTTGTTACAGACCTTGCAATCTAAGCTGCCACACCTTCTCCAAACTTCCGCACCATACCGGTGGACGGATGTTTTGTCCCGATGGGTTTAACGTTCACCAGATCCGCTTACAAGACGGTTAACCAGTGGAATCGGGTCTTGAACTTGAAACCCTAAAGTTCCGGAGTAGAGACCTTATCAACAGGCCATCGCAGCCCGTTCTAATCTGAGAAAGGACAATACATTCATAATATTTAACTTCAATTTTTTCCCTTTTTGTTTTATCTTTTATCTGATATCCATGTTATACCATCATAAATACTTTAAGACATTTCAATTTTTGCTCTGAAGTTGTATTGTAATTTCACATTAATAACAATATCCTCTGAGTTTAAGAACTACGTGAATTATGCCTCACATCGGAAAGCTCAAAGCTTAACTCATGCTATGATGCCTAGGATTAGAGTTTCAAATTTCTGTCATGAAAATGAAATTCATTTATTTTAGTATATTTTTAATTGATTCATCAATAATAATATCCTTATTTCTGTCATGAAAATGAAATTCATTTATTTTTATATATTTTTAACTGATTTATCAATAAAAATATCCTTCGAGTTCAAGAATTGCGTGAGTCTTCACTCATATTGGTAAGCTTAAAACATTATCATGCTACGATGTTCCGAATTCGAGAAAGGCCGCGGTAACCTGGTGGTCAGGTCTCGGCTTTGGAACCGAAGGGTTTTCTGGTTCGAGACTCGATTCCACCGGAGAGCCGTCGTGTAAGGTGGTCTGGTGCACATTAAATCCGTCGGGGCCAAACGTCCTATAGCTGGTGTGGTGTAGATTTTTGGTAAGGGGGTGCCAGCGCAGGTGTCGTCCTCGTCATCTGATCGTGGTTCAAAATTACGAAAATTCAAGCATAGTGTTGCTTTAAAAAGTGACGTTAATAAAAACTAAATCGGGTTCTAGATTTGAATTTTTTACATGAAAATGAAATTCGTTTATTTTTGTTTGGTCATGCATATAGAGAGATAGTTTATTGTACTTGAAAAAAATTAATTACTCAAAGAAACACATAAAATATATTTATCTTGTTTTCAAAAATCCTAATCTTTCTTAAATTTATTTCGTGCACTCCAGAATGAACCATGCAAAAGGGAAAAAAAAAAAAAAAAAACTATGTTTAATTGAAGGAACGTTTAAGATCTCCTTCAAGTACCATTCATAAAGATTCTCTCTCTCTCTCGACAATTAACTCTTGTGTCGAACCACTTTCGTCATCGGCGAGATTTAAAGACTCCTGAGACGCATGAAACGCCAAATTTCGCAATCCGGAAAGAAAGAAGAAAAACCATCCTAAATTCCGCTTGATACTTAAAAGAATTTTCATGGCTGGCAGCTGAGGCGATTGTTTCTAACCTTGTTACTGGTCATTCTTGAATGGGAAAACATTAGTAATTAAAGCTACTTATGAAAAAAGATGCTTGCACAACAGCTGGTTGCTAAAGGAATTTCGGATTTTTTTTTTTCTTTTATATGTGTAATAAAGGAATTCCTTCATAACATTAACTATGTGGAAATATTATATTTCTTTTAAATAATTTTCAACTGAAGTGGCTTGAATTTCTGTACGCACTAGCCGCCTTTGATGCCTAGTTTGTTCATCTGGAATATTTGTCTGCTCTGGTTGTTAAGCTATTAATACAGAATAGATATATTTAAAATTTCATCTTGTTGTTTAAGACTGAAAAAAAAAATGAATTTAATGAAATCAGTCTATTATAGAATATTATGTGTGCAAATTAAAAAATTCCTCTCGGCAATCTGGAAGGCAAAGGTAGATTCCTTTACATCTAAGTTACTATCTGACGAAAATAAATTGTTTATGTTAGAAATAGTCAGAATAAGGCTTGAAAATCAGTTTTCATCGCCTAACTTCTAAGGTATTTCAAAAGTTAAATGCAAACTTTAATACAAAAGTTTTTCGTCTTAATGAGGCGCTAATTTGATTAACTGGATTTATTTTTCTGTGTTCAGTATTAAGAAAGTTTTAGCAAAATGAAAATTTCAATCTCCCATCACTATTTCCACCTCCTTTGGGCTAGATGGGCCATTTACGAACTCGTCCGAGATTTTTACATTTCTAACAATATATTCCAATCCGTTTAAAATCGAAACAAAATTACTCTAGTTCTCCTGTTCACAAGATAACGTGGGCAAAGCATCATACGCATATTTATAATCTTTTGAACGAAAGGTGGTTTAGGGTTCTAGGAACCATAATCGATGAAGAACTGAAAATATTTTTCCGAAATCTTGCCATGAGAACCATTGCAATAGTTAGTCTTCCTATAGGAATCTACCTAAAAAAGAATATATTTCAAAATAAAAGTGACGACGAAAATTTCTACTTCGGTGTTACAGTCCAATGAAAACATTTTTTTTCTTTCTTTTTATTTTTATCTTAATTTTAAAATTGGCAAACGAACGCGATTCAATGATTGGATGAAACGATGAAATTAGTTTGAATTTTATCATAACAGCAAAATCATCCTTGCAAATTAATTATGTATCAAATAAAATTTTTAAAATGTAGTGAAAATTATATATATATATTGAAATGAAATTGGTAAATTTAAAAGTTTAATTTGGGGTTTTAAGGTAATGAAAATAATTTTTTTAAGATAAAAATTTTGCAGATGTAGCTGAAAACACCCATAACTTGCATAATTTTTGATTAAATAATCTAGTTGATTTTTGATCGTGTGTGGCAAATTTCATCAAGAGCGGACAGAAACAGTACATTTGTATATACGCTATACAAACAAACACTCATTTTTACGTACGAGTATATAGATTCGGCATAATGCCACTGAGTTGCATCTTATTATTTATTTCTATACACGTTTTTTTTTTTTTTTACAATTCTAAATTTGGTTTAGTTGTAATATTAAGAATATATGTTGCTTGATTGAATTTCTTTTGCAAAAATTTAAAAACAAAAAGATCATTCAATGTGTTAGCGGTCTAACGACTGTAGGATGTAAAAGAGTGAATACCCAGAGGGCTAGGCATTAAGCTAACCGCAAAAACAAAATAGTAGTAAAATATAGTGGCGCTGCTATGATAAGGGGGGGGGATACGATTGATAAAGGGAACTACAAATTCCCTAATGCAAGCTTGTTGAAGGGGGGGGGGGAGAGCAGCACCATGAAAATAAGTTGAAGTGTTTATTTCATTAAGACAAGATTGATGGATGGAAATACATATGTTTTTGCACCTAGTACTTTTGGTTATTGCCATGCTACTGAATAATCACAATTTTTGGAGTTTAAATAATTGTCTTTGCAAGTGTAATCTTTTAATTCTATGCAGCTTAAAACATAACATTATTTTTTAAAAATGACGTGTTCTTTATTGCTTCCTTAAAGTGATGGAAGTGGGGTAGAGATTCCATGAAGACAAAGTAATAGGCAATGTCGTAATGAGTTGATTCGTTGGCCCTGTCAGAACTGCCAAAACTGCGCCATCCTGTCCAAATACCAAATTTATAATAATTTTTTATCCTAGTAATGATTTTATTCAAAAAACTATTTTCTCACACTTTTTTTTTATATAGATAAATTTTATAATTTCTTTAAATAGATTTTAACAAAATCATATATTCTGGGAAAAAATAATACATTAATGATTTAAAATATATTGTAGACAACTAATTAAACTTATCACTAAAGAAAAAAAAATTTGCAAATTTTATGTATTTTCTAGAAGATTTTTAAAAAATTCATGCATATTTTTTAATCAGATACAGAATGCTTTCTTTTGCATTCTTTTTTATTTATTTAGTAGATTTTATCAATGATCATTTTTACACTTTTCCTCTCCGCTTGCGCGCTTGTCGAAGACCGAAATCGTAATCGTCATCGTACAGTCCTGTTAATAGCACTTTTATAACTCTTTTTATAGTAAATTATGAAGACAAGCTAAGGAAATACTCCGTACTTGGGTGCTATTCACACTTCCTGAATAACTATAATACGGTTTCCAAGATAAAGAATCTTAAAATTAATTTTTGAGAAAGAATGGATTGCATTTATATTGAGTCGGATTATCAAATAGGAAAAGTAAGCAATTTTCTAGGACCCCCAAGCAGATATAGGGGGATTCCGAGGTTTAGAGATATTTTCAAGATAAACTAATGTTTTTTCTTCTTTTACTTGATTCACAAAAGCTATGTACTTGAATAGACAGAAATTAAAATATCTTATCTTTAAATTTGAGAGAATCATTTTCAGAAATGTATTCATATTATAAAGTTTGTTTGCAGATCATTTTCATTTAATTTATTTTTCTTTTCCTAATTGATGAAATAACTCATAATTAAAAATTCCTGACAAACTATATTTCAATGTTTAGAAAGTGTAAAAAGGATTTTGTAATCTTTTTATACCATTTTCTTCGAAATTACTTTTAGATTGAAAATTGTTTATATGTACCATATGGAAACCAACTCTTTTGTGTAATTAAATGTTTTGATACTTCAATTTGTCGTAAAATTTGCTGCTTAAAAACTGTTTATATAGGTATTAAATAAAAATCGATACAAAATATCTGACTTTGGAATATTTAGCGTCCCGTGATTTGCATTGTTTAAGAGCTTCCATACAGCTTAATCCGGACTTGTCACAGATAAATCAATTTCTTACTTCTAAAAGTAGATGTTTAATCATTATAGATATCAGTGTGGCAACAAAGAGAATTTTTATTGAATTCTATTCTATCGTGATATGTGTAAATAACAGTACCTAATACAAAAGTAAAAATAATATGATATGAACTAGTTCGAATAAAAATTATATGAACAGCTTTTTGAATTATTATTATACGAATTACGTGTTTGCCATATTATTAAATATCAGCAAATGAAACAAAGTAACTGATTTAATAATAAGATTAGTACATAATTTCAACAGAAAATAAAATTTTGGTGTAATAGGGTGATAATTTTATTATTTTAAAGAAGAGATTTAAATAAGGAAAAAGGAAGGAATAAATCGGCTACAAATATTCAGGGGCAAATGGAACTTAAAATTACATTCTTTATGAATGTTCTCTTTTAGAATTTTTTGCATTATTCTCCTATAGAGAATTTATAGTAACCCTTCAAAGAAATTTATCTGGAATATCTTAATATCAGCTTTTTGTAATCCTTAAATTCGAAAAATATTCTAAAATCATACCTTTATTCGCCTCTATTTGTCACGAACGTGGTAACTCAATAATGCAATTAGCTAAATAGATGAAATTTGTTTCTTAATATATTATTTTAAGAAGTAATATGCGGAAAGTTACTGACATTAATTTGAGTCTAAATAAAATTACAAAAATTTCTGAACACCAGTCTGAGACTCGTTAAAATTCAGGACTTTTAACTAGTGTCTAAAACAATATATAAACATTGAAACTGAATAGAACAATACATTAAAAAAGATGAAAATCATTCAAAAAATAGAAAAACAAATACGACTAAAATAGAGAGGGAGGGGGGGAAGAAGAAACATTTGCATTTTCTTCAGCTTTTTTCAATCACAATTATTAAACCAGAATGGTTATGATCAATAATAAAAATTGGAATGAACTTTTCAATACATTACATTAAATCTCTTCACTCGTTTATTTATGTGAGTTATTTATTGAATGTGGACGATTCTCAACGTTTATTTGAAATCAGAGCAAATGTGGGGATATTTTTAAATCGGGGGAAAAAGCAATGAAATCAGGACATATGCTGATTTCAAATTATGATTGGAACTCAGAAATCGCTACTGGAGTCAAACTTCTAATCTAAAAAACGAACCATTTATTTATGTTTGTCAGAATGAACTTTACAATTTGAGATCGAGCCCATTTCGGTATTAGCTATCATTGCAGCTGCACTTAGAAACGGCACCTGTCAAAGATTTATAAATTGCGTCGAACTCTGCTCTTGATAATCTCGTAACAGCAGCTCTCGGGAACACGATACCTTCTCGCTTTCACGGAATTCCAGCTCTTGTTATAAGTAGACACAGAATCCTCGGTTATATAAATGTTATGTGGGACGTAAAGAATTCCGTCTTTCTTTCTAGTGACCCCGAACTCACGCCGATCTGAGGAATTCGTGACAGTAGTTCCTGCTAGTCGCCATCAACTTCAAGCAACAAAGGTCAAGAGGTTGGCTTTCTCTCTCTCTGGCTTTTTTTTCACTATCGTGCCTTGTTACTCAAACCGCTCACTTTTTTTTTAATGTTTTCTTTGCGTTTTTGACGGCTTTTCGCTGTTTTTTTCCGCGAATATTCGCGGCAGAATCCCTAAATCTGATGGTTTAATAGTTGCCAGTGGGTTCCAAGAATCCCGTAACGATCCTTACCCCACGAAGAAAACGCCGGGGCCTGGAACCATCATGGATATGAATTCCATTCGCAGCATGTCAGAGGTCAGGTTCATGCAGTCCGCTTTAAGCTTCGATTCCAGGTACAGAACAATGTTATTGCGGATTTTGTAACCTCATCAATGATTTTGTACGAAAGAGAAAAGAGAATTATTTCCATGAATGAACATTTCAAAGCAATCCGAAAGTGGATATTGTGGTTTGCTTTCCTGTTTCGAATCTAGCAATACAGATAAGGAAAAAGTCAGATGAACTCATTGGTCTGTAATCAAGTAAGGCACCGAACATTATAATGCTTAAGAGAGGTCATTCTCCCAATAGAGGGATCCGGAAATTTCAGAGACCAGGCGATTGACTGGAAGGAGGGGACTAAGAAAAGATGATTTAAATGCCCCGGATGTCTGATTTATGCGGCGCCTTGGAAACAAAACGTTGGTGTATTTATGTTAATTTTTAAAGGCAGATATGGTTGGATGAAAAATATTACTATCCTCTTACCATTATTAAGCCTCGAATATTGATTGGGACGAAGAAACCATAACAGGATGCCCCGAGGCTCGTATGTTAGTTACGTTTGTGGTAAAATTATCAGACAAAATATCCAAACATATCGCCTATAAAAATTAAATATCTGTCGGGATGTCAAAAATTTATTTTCACCAATAAGGACAATTTAATTATAGTAATACTATACTGGAATTAATTAGATCTTAACGCATTAATTAAGATTTTATTTTTATTGAAACTATACAAAATACTGCTTTAAAAATACTGCTGTAGTCACAGCAGTAAATTTCAAATATTAAAATTTTGTGACAATAATTCTAATTGTGTACAAATTTTGATTTTAATCGGACGGAAATAAAAAACACCTGAAATTTAAATTTCTGGTATTTTTGCATTAATTATACTCCAGTGATCGATTCTTCCAAATATTGCCAAATATGACAATCTAACAAGCCCTTTCGTAACTACTGTTCGTCAGTAGTGTATTGTTGATAATACATAAATTCATTTATCAGAGTGTGTAAGAGAAGGTTTCGGAGAGAGGTTTAAATCCCCCCCCCAGTAGGTGTAAGGTGATAAAAAAGAGGTCTTAAAAAATGGGAAATAAGAAATATCGAAAGAATTTTTTCTTGTTTACTTTCTTCATCCAAGAATCTTCTATTCTGTGAAAAAAAAGTTATTTTTCTATGAAAAAAATGACAATCATCAGGAAAAAAAAAAAAAAAAAAAACAGGATTAATTTAAATAATGTTATTGTCACACAGCAAATGCAACCGCACACTGACACTTGACTGAACGCTATCTTAAGCCCCGTTCCTGCGACCTGTCCATCTTCAGACGAGTCACTCGTTCCGCCTTGACCTTTTCTTACAGTTTTCTGGGGTGTTTTGATGTTTGTCCAGTTTAGTGACAATTTGTAGGTAAACTAGACAGGCATCAAAGAACCCCAGAAAACCGCAAGAGAGGGAAAACTGGGGAAAGCGTGCCTCATCTATAAGGCGACAGGTCGTTGGAACACGGCTTTAGGCTGTGCTGTCATGTCCTTGTTCCGGCTGAAAGTTGTTCAGTAGTTCCCAAAACTAAACTTTCAGTTCTTGTATTGCATATAAAGCATATTCAAGTTCATTGAATTGTTTAACTCAGAACAAACAATTACTTCGTTTACATGTGAAATCACATGTATTTCAAAAATTGAGCAAACTGAAACAAAACCCACCAACTTTATTAACTGGCCATTGGTGATTAAGTACTTTGTAGGAAATGTTGGTTGTGCTGAATTTCAATTAGATCTTGTATTCTTAATTTGTTGCCCATGACTTTTTCAGAGAAGTATTTTTAATCACCAAATTGTAATGGACATTAAAGCAGTGCTATTTTAATAGCCTTAAACCTGGTCTGTTTAGTGCGTTCATGAGTTGACTACCACGGCAACAATGCGTCATTAAAGGGAAATCTCAATGCATGTTCACTTTCTCATTTTGAATTTAAAATGTGTATGTGTGTGCGTGACCAAATAATAAATACAATCTTTCTTTTTTTAACTTTGAACAGTGGTAGGAAATCGCGCAATGGAATGTTTTATGAAACAATGAAAAATAGTATTGAATCTCATTGCAACAATGGAAAATACTGTTGAAAACTATACCATGAAATATTTGTTAAGAAATTATATATGAGTTTAATGTGAGTTTTAAAGTATACAAAAAAGTCTTTTGTGTGTATAATGGGGAAAAAAATGCTGAAAAACTTCAAAATATCGTTTAATTTTAAATTAATTAAAATTTCAAAAAAATCCTATCAATGTGTACAATTTTTACTCTCTAAAAAGTGTACATCGATGTGCACTCTTTTTACTCTTGTGCAAAAGTTGATAGCTCAAGGTTAAACAGTCTATTTAATTCGTAGTACGCAGATGCATTTACGCACTCACGTTCTCTTTTATTATTAGTAAAAATGCAGAAAGAGATAGATACAGTTCGGAGATATTCTGTAGCGAAAAAAAAAGCGATAGACAAGACGCCTCATATTTTTAGATTCAAAAATTGAAATTCCGGATTTATATTACATGTGCTTGTATCGATAAAAAATTTCACAAATATATTATTTATGAATAAAAGTTTTTTTTTCTTGGTATTGAAACCTTCGTATTTATTAGATATTGTGCTTAAAAAGTTTTTAAAAAATGTGAAATAATTATGGTAAATTTTACTTCATTGATATTAATTTATCAATTATATACCCCAGGCATAAAATATGTATTAAGGAAATCATAGAACAACAACAAAAAATTCACAATGACTTCTTACTTGACGATAACCACAATGATTACATGATATACATGTCATATAATAGTCAATACAAAAAATTTTGACTATTTTTATATTTAATTATTTATGCTAAAAACATTTTTTACTAATAAATTAAAAATTATCAATGCATTTAGGATTTTTTTCTTAATAAATTTACGTAGCTTTTTATTTTAAATAAATTCATTAATTCTTGCATGGTAGGCGCCTGTGGTGACCAGTCGATTGACCCAAATTATAGGTGTCTAAAATTTCCAATTAATTTTTAAGGCACTTAATCTATTGCTTTCTTCAGTGAGATATTTTTAAGCTCCAAATTTTAATAGTCATATAATTTATTCTATTTTAGATATCTTACACCATTATGTTCATTGTTCTCTGCATTCTTCTAATTTCCTGTCATCCCTCCTGAAATTTGACATTTAATTTGAAATAGAAATAATTAAACTTCAATTAATACAAAAACTTAGTATTCTCTAAAAATTCCTCCGATTTATTATAGATTTCAGTTTTCGATTTTATTTTCAAAAATATTTAAATTATGTCAATACTAAAATCTTATTTTGTTACAGTCAATAAATGTACTTCTGAAAAAATTATGATGTCTAAATTTTATACAGTCCTTTGAACCTAAGAAATCATATTCAGCAAAATATTCTTGACTCTAATTTTTACATCAAAAAATGTTTTAATCTCACCGAATTACGAAACATAATATCATAATTTTAAGAAAATGAACTATTTTATTACTTGTTAGAAAAAATTGCAGGCGCAGATCACATTTTAATCTTTGAGCATTTACATCATTAACAAAATCTGGCATTTTTAGTGATATTCAAGTTTTCATAACTTACTCAATTTTACTTGCAAAAGACAAAAATTTGATTTTACTTAAAATGTCAGTGTATTAATTTTTTTATTGATTACGACACATTGGCCCAATTGTCTAAATAAAATTTTAAAATTCGTAATTCATCAGAATATTTATTGACTCAAACTACACAAAATATAATTCTTGACTTCATTGAGATTATTTTTCCTTCTACAAATACGATAGAGTTAATAATGCCCACATCTATGATTTTGTTAATTTAGTTCGTGTTTGAAGGAAAAAAGGAAGACATAAGAAAGTTTAAAACATTACTCTATTTTGCGAAAAATAGAAATCATTTTACGTTTCCACAGCGAGCATCTGCAAATGTTTCAAAACAATAACTGAAAAAAAAAAAAAAATTCTGAAAATTTATTATATTGCTAAACACAGATATCACAGATTTACTTAAGTAAATACCATTTTCCCATGTGTAATGATGTGATAGTAACAAAAAAGCAGCACTTCATCAGCTGTTTAACTAATATCCGACAAAATATTCCCACGAATGCTCCAGTATCACATCATAACGGTCGTAGGGGACATCCGTTTATCCGTTTCCAGATGTCAAGGGGAAGGGGGGACTGCAAATCCCGAACATGGACCGCCACGTGCTACGGGCATTGTTGCTGCATACGGATGGGTGATGGCGAAGCAGAGCGTATTGTTGTTCAAACGACTAATTTTCCAACGAAAGTGTGCGAGATCGACCGTTAGTGAGATTCGTTAGAAATTCCCGCGGGTATGTTGTTCGAAGGGAATGTGAAATTTTCTTGCTGTGAAATAACACATTGGTAGAACTGTGGGAAAAGTGTAACGGAGTACGTTGTCGGCTTCCGTTTTTGATATAAATTTAATTATATAGCAGATTGATTATTTCATTTGTATGCTTTCTATCTTCGTTAATTTCCACGTCTGGCATAATTGGCCTCACATAGGAATTTTTTTTTTCCATTTTAATTAAATAATATTTATATTTGTTTAAAATTTTATATTATTAAACAAAGCTGGAAAAAAAAAACTGGTGGAATAGCATTCAACTTGCAGACGATTTTCAATTGTTTATGTATTTATTCATCTAGAATTAAATTTTTTTTTCTTTACTTCAGAAAACGATTTCTCTCTTCTTCTTTGGCTATTTCAATGTTACAGAGTCAAAACTCTGTATTCTAAATCGTTTTCTGTTTATTTTATTTTTACCACATTCGTATTCATTTTTTTAAATTTAATTACTAGCTGTATTTGGCAACTAGTTGGTTCTTCAGGATTAATGATCACTAAAAATTGCAATGAAATAATGATTTAATCAGTGGAATGTTCTTAAACTTCAAATTTTGATTAAAAAAATTAACTCGTACTATATTAGAAACCTTCCGTCATTCTTCCTACTGTGTTAAATATTTTTATGATTTTCTGTCCATTCTTTATACATCTAATTTTATCATTGTAAGGAAGAGCAGTATTTAAAAATGAAAACGCTTGAAAAAATTATTGTCACCATTCATTGCCTTTGAATTCCTTAAATCCAAGAACAACAAAATTCAAAAAATTTTATAATAAGCTGATTAATATAACTGATATTGAAACTTACTCAATGTGAAAAAAAATGAGTTGAATTGTCGTATTTTGATCAACAGAAATGTGAAAGGGACAAGATGAAATGCTAGTAGCAACAATGAAAACGGTTTGAGGTTCACTTCAACATTATAATGCTGTAAAATACGTTTAAATATTTTTTAATTCAAAAAATAGCAAAGGATTAGTTACATTGAAATTCTTTTGAATTTTAAGATTATCTAAAAATTATTTTTGTGCAGTAATATTTTCAGAAATTTTGTGCCATTTTTAATTAGTTAAAACCCTAATTACATTAAAAAAAATCGCTTTAAAATGCTCCTATTTACCGCTCAAAGTAATACTATATGTGTTACGTCTGATGTCTGTAGATCAAACGATCTGTCCTACAGAGTGCCAACACACATACACACTTATTATTAGTAGAGATTTATAACTATATTAATATTTCCCCAAAGCAATTTGTTATTATAATCTTTTGTTCTAATTAAATTTTCAAGAAATATTCGTGAGAGAGAGTTCAGTTAATTAATGCTCTAAAAATCTTAACGAATAATTTTACGATAAACACGAACAGTTCAAAGGGTCAGAATACATGTGTAGGTAAATTTTCATTCTGACCTTTCCACATAATTTATGTTGTTGTTTGTTTATTTTAAAAGATCAAATTGATCATAAATCTTTCGTAATGAAATGAGGAATGATATTGAAGTAAACTCATAAATGCACCACAATGGCTTTCAGAATCATTAACCTTCGAATGCTGTTTATGAATATTTCATTCTTCTCTTAATTCAGAAATCACTCTTAAATTATTCAGATGTTTTACCACAAGAGCTCGGTTTTGAAAATATTATTGAGTTCTAATCTTTGTTATATGTTTTTCACTTTCAGTAAATGCCGTTTTTTTTTTTCCCAAAATTATAATTAGATGAAAAGTAGAGGTAAAAGAAAAAGGCGCTTCATTTGATTCTTAAGCAGTATCCATAGTTATTTACAGATGGATATAGTACATAATTTAGTGCGAATTAAGCATTTTCGCAAAAATTTCATTTATTTAATTCTTTAAGTTTCTCAACTATCGCGTTCAAAAGTAAACAAACAGCAGCCCAACTTTTGAACGATAATTAGATACAGATAATAATAATAAAAAAATATGTGCATACATACACAAAAATTCATTATCTAGCTTATTGTGCTTTTCAGTTATGGATGCATAGAGATCAACATATTCTCTATCTATTTAAAAGAACTGATCCAAAATTTGATATACATTTAGAAGTCTTGTAATAAAACCATTATCCAAATTTTTTTTATTGATTTCATATAAAAGTTGGGATCAATCTATAATTTTAACATTTATTATTTTATAAAATTATTTCATCCGTTTCATTGAACTGCGATTAAGTTATCGAGTTCTATCCCAAAGTTAAATTTTTTGAGTTAAAAAAATTCCCAGAGAGTAATTTTTTTAATTGCCTACTATAAAGTAAAATTCAGGAATGTTTAACCTTGCATATGAGTGTATATTTGCAATGTGCGGTCAAAGATGATTGTGTTATACAAACGTATCTTTAAGTAAATTAGTGAAAAAATTTGCCTAACTGCCTTCTCCTCTGATAATTTGCCCCTATGGCAATGACTAGGTTTCTAAAGGCGATAATCTTGTAAATAATAGTCCTTAATGAAAAGAAAGAAAAAAACATTTCCTCGCCCTTAATATCCAATAAATTTAATAAAAATAGTTTTTAAAAAGACACTTTTAGTACAAGACTAAAAAGCAGACTTCTTTTTAAAAAAAATTATAATATATCTTTTTTATCTTTAATTTACAATTTATAATTGAAAAGATATAGAATGTTGAAGTCAATTTTTTCTCGAATTCAATACAAGGTGGCGCCACTTGCAGATAACTGAAATTTAATTAGACCAATTAATTAATTGACATTTAAATTTTGAAAATGTTAAAGACGAAATGTATTGCAATCGGAACAAAAGGAAAAGAGTGAAAAACCGATTACAAAAATTGAAAAACCGATCTATCTGTCTTAAGTATAAAATAACTCAAATTAAGAAAATTTGCATAAATACATTAATTTCTTCTTTCACTAAAACAAATTAATACCAATATTACATCATCGGATTTCATTCCCCCTCTTTTTCCCTCATTTCGCATAGTTAAGGTTTTAAATTTATAACGTTTGAAACAATCATTTGAAAAGAAAAAAGAATTATGTTCTATCAAAATTCAATAAATTAGCTAGCTAATGATTATCTTCTTGTTTCGCCTAACTAATAAATATGGCATAATCGCCAAACTGTAATTTTTTAAAGGCGATAAATTGCCAAATATAATAACCTAATTGTATTTTTTAGTTTGGCAAATTTTCTACTGTTTGGCAAATGTTTGGGAGAGATTCGCAAAAATTCTGTCCATATTTTAAAGTTTCCCCCTTGTTTCTTATACGATTTCCGAAACTTTTTTAACATTTGACATTCGAGGCATGATAATTTTCTGATAAATAGAGGAACGACAGAAATTCATTTTAATAAAGAATTTTAATAACGACAGATGATTTTAACATCTCTTGCTAGAGCGACAGATGATAAATTGTTTTAAATTTAAATAATCGTTTGGCATCGGGTTTTTTTTTTTCATATGCTCATTTATTTATTCTTTAGTAGGATGAACGAACACAAAATAGCTTGTACAGTTGCACAGCGAATAATCAGGAAATTTTCAATAAATGAAATTTTTAGACATACTGAAATTCGAAGATTAGTTTGCAAATCGAATTCGCAAATGAAACTCTATCTATTGAGAACATTTTACATACTACATATCTATTTGTTATAATCCTTCAAAAAAAAAAAAAAAACTGTTAAAAAGAGAAAAATTTTCATCGCATGAAGAAATAGAAGAATTTGTATGCAATTGACTTCAAACACATCATTTTACCCCACTAAAATGAAAAAAACTCCAAATAAGTTGGAAAAGTTATATAAATGTAGAAGAAGAATAGGCAGAAGAATAACTGGTGTCAATTTGGTAAGTAATATTTTAAAAAAAATTATAAGAATTCTCGATTTTATTTTATCTATCTTTCTATTACACACTTAGTTATTTTCTTTATAGTCTAATAATTATTTGAATTGGCGCTCTGATAAGGAATCTATAGAACACCGAAGATGTTTATAGATTCCACGTAAATATTTATTCGAATTATAAGTCTTAGGATTATTTGATTTTTGCTTTTAAAATATGACTTGAGGATTTTCGTTTCTAAAATATTGTTATTCGATGCTCGCATGAAGTTGGAAAATCATTTCGGTGGTTGATATAAGATATACAGTGGCTCAAATAATTGAGAGTACACCTTACGTTTACTTGATAAATGCGACTTTCAATATAATGAACACATTACCGGGAAGTGGAAACTTGTTTTTATTTTTACACATAACAAATGGTTTAATTTAGAGTAAAAATAAAGAAAAATCAACGAAAAATGTCTAAATTGAAAATTTTTAGAAGTATTTTAAATAAACATACACAAATTTTTGCCTCAAAAAATTGAGAGTACACCAAAGAAATGTTTGCAATATCAAGCATAGAAACAAAGTGTCACTATTAAATTGCATGTCTTTTGGCTCTTATAATGGTCTCTAAATGTCATGGTACCAATTCGACCAATTTTTGGTGGTATCTGAAGATATTTTACCCCATTCTTCTTGCACCACTTGTTTTAAATGGGTTTTGTTTCTAATTTTGTATTTTTGAACCACTTTTTCGGGTATGGCCCACGAATATTCAATGGCATTGATGTCAGGGTACTGTGGTGGTGTGTGTAACTGTTGCTTACATTGAAAAAGACGTCATATTTTGAAGTTACGTGCATTCTGTTTGGGGTTGTTGTCTTGCTGGAAAATGGAATTTCCATTAAACCCAAATTTTTACCACTTTCCTTTAGATTGCTGCTACCATATGGTTCATCCAACTTGTTGCAGAAACTTTTTAAATCATAGGCAGAAGTGTAAGTGCTGAAACTGTGCCTAAATGCCATTAGACAAGCTGGATATAAAAGCAGTATTGTTAGAGATAAACCGTTCATCAGCTTACAAATTCAGAAAAGGCATTTGAAGTTTGCAAAAACTCATCCATTGAAGACCAATAACCTTTGGAAGAAATCTATATTTAATAATGAAAGAAACCGCAATATTTTTGGCAGTGACAACCATCTTACTGTATGGAGGAAACCTAATACTGCTTTGTATCCAAAAAATTTACATCCTACAGTTAAACATGATGGTGACTCCGTGATGATTTGAGGTTACGTGGCTTCATCCGGGGTAGGAAATTTAATTTTTATAGATGGCATTATAAATGATACGGTTTACTTTGATATACTTCGCAGCAATCTAAAAAAAGTGCTAAAAATTTGAGTTTAGATAGAAATTTCATTTTCCAGTAAGACAACGACCCCAAACAGAATACATGTAACTTCAAAATATGGTGTCTTTTTCATTGTAAATAGCAGTTACACCCACCACCACAGTACCCCGACATCAATGCCATTCAATATTCGTGGGCCATACCGAAAAAGTGGTTCAAAAACACAAAATTAGAAACAAAACCCATTTAAAACAAGTGGTGCAAGAAGAATGGGGTAAAATATCTTCAAATACCACCAAAAATGGGTCAAATCGGTACCATGACGTTTCGAGGCCATTATAATAGCCAAAAGACATGCAATTTAATAGTGATACTTTATTTCTATGCGTGATATTGCAAAAATTTCATTGGTTTATTCTCAATTTTTTGAGGCAAAATTCTGC
Source organism: Argiope bruennichi (assembly GCF_947563725.1). Classification (NCBI taxonomy): domain Eukaryota; kingdom Metazoa; phylum Arthropoda; class Arachnida; order Araneae; family Araneidae; genus Argiope; species Argiope bruennichi. The sequence goes on from NC_079158.1 coordinate 55,301,408, forward strand.
ATATGTTTATTTAAAATGCTTCTGAAAATTTTCAATTTAGAAATTTTTCGTTGATTTTTCTTTATTTTTACTCTAAATTAAACCATTTGTTATGTGTATAAATAAAATCATGTTTGCACTTCCCGGTAATGTGTTATTTATATTGAAAGTCGGATTTATGAAGTAAAAGTAAGGTGTACTCTCAATTTTTTGAGCCACTGTAGATATCTGCCCATATCTATTTTATCTATATCTATATCTTTATCTATTTATCGATATAAAACAGCAGTTGACAGATTCTTAACTCAGTCATTTTATTTTTAATTGAAATGAGACAATCTCTAACACCGAATAATTTTAAAATCTTGTAAAGTTATAGATTATTGGAATAATTTTTAAGTCATATAAAGATATTTCTTATAAGCTATTTATAGTTTTTAAAAAATGATTCAAAATTCAATTAAAAAAATTTTCTTACAAGAAATATGAAATCAGATATTTTCAGAAGTAAATATCACTTTCTCTCTACGTTTTAAAGCAAATTTTGAATAAACAAAAAAAAAAAAAAAAAAAAGAGAGAGAGAGAAAGAAAGACAAATTTTAAATGCATTTTTAAGTAACAGAAACTTCAAAACAATTTTCAAGAAATGTATTTTCGGTAATAAAATAAATATCATTTAAATATTCTTCTTCTCATTTTTTGGTTATTTAAAATTCGATTTACTCAACAAAACTTGGTTGCCGCCATATTGCAATACTACGCATCTGCAAAGGTGACTTGTAATTAATAAAAAATTAATTGCAACGAAACCTTTACTAAAATTTTTCCTATATTTCACATTATTTGTAAGAAAAATAAGAATATATGTTTACAATTTTTATTTTTTATTTTTATAGAGAACAGAAAAACTGGTGTTTCAATTTTATTCAAATATCGTATGAAATTTTCTAATCAAGTCCCGTGAAGAGCAATATCAAACTTTTATTTTCTGTAATTAGATGTTGTAATAGCATATTAGTAACTTTCTTACATGGCAGTATATTAACATTGAAAAGATTCAATGTAGAATTTTTTTCTTTGTTTTTAATTTTGAAAATTAATGTTACATACATAGATAAAAAATTTTGCCTTAAAAAAATAATTAGAATTCGCAATAACGGATTTTCGATAAGGCAGCTGCCTATAGCCTTTAAGTTGGGAGGTGAATGCGAGAACTTTAATTTTCTAAATTTCCAAATGCACACAAAAAATACAAATATATAAAAATTAATTAATAAATATATGAAAATTAATAATTTTTATAAAATACAAATATTTATAATTTATAAAAATTACAAATTCTATGAATGATAAAATATTTAGATAATATTACTTTATCAAGTGTAATTTATGAGATTCTTATATGTTTCAATATATTCATTAGCTATAAGAATATTTATAAATAATAATAATTATTGTGTTCAGTAACATTGAACACAAAAATGAATGCCGGGCAATCTGAAGTCAATATAGGTAAATGAAAACTAATAAAATATTGACTAATAAATTAATAAAATAATAACAAAAAAAAGATGATTAACCTAGAATGAAGTATTATGTTGCACAAAACGTTAAAATGCGTAGAAATGTGAAACTGAATTGACTAGTTCTTTAAAAGAAGGACCTTATATTGTGCACTACCTAGAGCTGAAAAATACCTAAATGACACCACAAAATCGGCCCTCCTAAATAAATATTTATATTGTGGTTTCATTTGAATATGTTACATTTATTATATCAAGATTTTTAAAATGAAATGTAGATTCGAATGTTACGATATCAATTAATAGCTCCGAAGAACTAACCTTCCAAATAATCGAAAGCTGAGTGTGATTTTGACATAATCAAAACTCGTTGAGCTATCCGTTTGATCATTGTATAATAGAAAGAATCTGAGCCGTAATAATTTAAAAAAATTCTGAAAAATGCGCGGCTCTATGGAACCGAATACTGAAGATAGAACAAAATGATGAAATAATAACAGGAAAAAAAAAAAAAGAGAGAGAGAGAGAGGCGAAGGGAAAAAAAAAACAGAAAAAGAAAAACATGGAGTGAAAAAAAATAGTATGTCGAAAACAGACAGCTGTGTGTCTAATCTCTGTCCAAAATGCCCTGCCCAAATAAATGTCACACCCACCTGCTGAACTGCTTTGGTATTTCTTTCCCTCTAAACCTCGAGAAGGATTTGTCAGAGAGGGAAAAACCGCGGGGAAAAAATTCTTTTCGCGCTTTTTTTTTTTCGAAACGAAAACGAAATGGATTAGTGAAAAATTACGAGGAGGGGAGATACTCCCCAGAAAATAACATGATTAGTCATTAAGTATTTTTTATTAGGTATGAAGAATTTATGCTTGCATCTGGAAGGGAGGGGGAAAGTTGGAAAGGAATCTTGCCACTTGGCGGCATTCCCTAAAAATTAAATGATCCATTCATTCTGTTTTCGTTTGGAGGTCAAATCATTCTAAGAGGGAACACTAAGGAACTGAGAGTATTTCTCTTTTTCTCTCAAGTGATAATTAGTTATCTTTTGGAATTTTAATTAATTATTCTTTCTTCTTTATAAAAACACCTTAATTATTCGTTATTGAGATATCGATTGATTGAAAAATTAAAAATTTATAAATATGTGGCAGAATAAAAAGTAAAGTTTTGAAATTGAGCAATTATAAAAGGAGAAAAACGGATATTTTTTTTTTTTTGGGGGGGGGGGGTTGGAGTTCTGTCGTCATGTGCCTTTTGTTGCCAAATTGATTTTCGGGATAGGAAGGAGCTTGAAAGGACAATCAGTCTGCATCATAAATCAGATATCTTAATAGTTGCCAGAAATCGAAAAAGTAAAATATGCCGCCATAAAGATTTAAAAAGAGGAAAATAAAAAATATCGTTTGGCATTGACTATAAAGCAACTCCAGAAAACTTTAAATATGACTGTCATATTTTTGTTAAATATTTATACATCGTTTGCTATAAAAGATGTGTAGTAGACAGTTAAGTGAGTAAAATTAATATGCTTGCATTCAGCAAAACACAAAGCAACAGTTTTTCCTCAAAATGCTATCATTTCTGATCTTTAGAATTCTTTAGCATCAGAAAGAATTCGCAATTTTCTTTTGTTTTTATTTTTGTTAAGCATTTCCTTTTTTTTTTTTTTCTCGAATTTTTAGAGATTTTTAACTGGGATGCTCGAACAAGTAGGAAACTGAAAGATCTGATGTTTACAATTTTTTTTTATGTCTAAAAGAAAGATAGCATTCGTATTAATTTTAAAAGTAACCATGTTATAAAATGTTACATTTTTACTTTGAAGTTGAGGATAAGGATAAGAGGAAATAATTCGCTTGTCGCTTTCTTGTACATGAAATATTAAAAAAATAATATTGTAATCGTTAAAAAAAAAGTTTATTTCGAGATTTTAATGAATTCCCACATCTTAGACTTATTTAATCCGAAAAAAAAAATAACTTTGTAATTTCGCCAGTCTGTCTGCAGATGCAATTGCAAAAAAAAAAAAAAAAAAAAGCACTTAGTAAAACCTTTGAATTACAAAGTATGATTTTTATACAAAATTTTAGATATGTATCAATTTTTTTTAGCCCAACTGATTCATAAAAAGAATTCGAAATTGCGTACTCAGTCTACTGCGAAACTAAAGACAAAATATGCGATAATATATAATAGAAAACATACAAAAAATATTTCAGAAAAAATACTACAGTTGGTTTATGTTGCTTTTATACTTTATTTAGCTTGACTTGTTTCGTTTTTATAAAGATGTTATTGTGTTACCGATTTTCTAACCACTTATTAAAATGCAAATGGTGGAAAATTTGAGAGCAATTGTGTAGTTTCGACGGCAATGTATTATTTTATTATTCCCAGAGCGTATTCAAACAATTAATTTAAGTACATTTTGATTTCATAGGAGAAGTATTATTTAAGCTGTAAATTTAAAAAAAATTAATTTCAAGATTCCGTAATATTTATAATAAGGATTTATAAGTTAATGACTAAGAATAGACAAAAAAAAAAAAAAAAAATAAAATAAAATCTACATTTTAGTACACTAGTAAAAGTATATTTTTAAAAATTAATTTTAATTTTGTAAAAGGTAATTTTGAGATTACGTATTAATTTTTCCTCAATTGAGAGGAGGAAAATGTTATAATCTAACTGCATAAGCAGATTCCCTAACTGCATTTGGTGTCCAAAACAAGATTTTTTAACTGTTTTAGTTTAATCTCTGTAAACAGTTTTCAGGCGGCAAATATTATAATCGAAAAAGCAAAATATTTAATTAGAGGTCACTTTCAAAATAATTGCTTTCAATAATTACCGTACAAAAAAAATTCAAAAATAAAAGTAATTTTACGTAATAAAAGTAAATTTGATAATGATAAATTACAATGGTAAGGGTAAGTAATGCATAGTTACCATCGCAATGGTAATAGTAAATTACCATTATTAATTTATAATGGTAATTTACCATCATAAATTGATAATTATAATTATAAAAACATTATAAATATATTTTTAACATAATCTAAATATTTTAAAACGAAGTTTGCCAGAATTATCACATGTCTGACAAATAGCCAACTACGGAAAAGCTTGGAATACAATATAATCTATAAGCAAATCAGAAACACGTAAAGGAAAGAAAGTCCTAATAATGCTCTGAAATTTAAATGGCTCTTTATTTCAGTTTGAATATTTTGACTTTGTAAACCAAATAAAAGTATAAAATTAAATTATTCTGTAAATGTCTGCCAAAAAAATCACGATGCATCGAGTTTCTTAAAATCGGGATTCCTAGGCAATTATCTAGTTATTTATTTGGTATTGCGTCTCTCAGCCTTATTATTATTATGATTTTTAATAAATTATCAACAACAAAATTGTGAGCCATTCAGCGATTTTTTGTTTATAGGTAAACAAGTCGAAAAAATATTTTATTAAACGTTTTACATTCCATTCCAAGATGATTTGCTTGCTTTTGAAACTCCGTAACGCCCAAAACAGCCAAATTCAATAGAGTCAGGAATCTGAAAAATATGCAATATTCAAACTATTTCCTCCCTTTTCTCATTCATCTTTTCTTTAAGTGCAAAATCACAATATTCAAAATTTTTATGCGTTTTCAGAAGAAAGCAGCTTTTCCTTTTGAAGTTTTTCTACAAAAGGCATACGAGATTATATGAGCAGCAAGTGTAACTTCTCATCGCATTCCTTGGTCACTGTGGGAATTATTATCTATTATCCACAGGTGGGGGTCAGTGCGAGCCGTAGGATGGGCTACTGATGGCGCGGAAAATCTCTTCCCATTTCCCAAGCTCGAATGACATTTATGTTGTTTTTTTCCTCCCCCTCCAACCCCAACATTCAAGACATGTATCATTCATGCAACAAGTTTCTCTCCTCATCAATTCTTTCCTTCTCCCCCTCTTCTCCTCATAACATCGTAAATATTGATACAAGGTTGCCAGTGAAGAGATATTTATCGCCTCGTTTGGCATCATATATGAATGTTTGGACATTCAATAATGAAGCATGAGAATTCAGATAAAAAAGTAGGACAATAATTAAATAGGCAATTTTTCTAAAGGTCTTATAATTTTCGAGTGCCCTGAGCCTTCGAAATCCTTTCTGAGGTAATTTAAAGTTGTTTAATTTTGTGTTTTCTTTAAGTATTAAGGTTATGCAATCGAACCTTCTTTTTCTTGCGTACAGCCGACCACCCCGCCACCACTGAACGTAGCAGTATATGCAATCGAACCTATTCGAATTCAAATCGAGTATTGTTTAAATTAATTTTGGAACATTATTCTAGAAACATTTCTAACTAGTTACCAATTGCAAATTTCATATTATTTTATAATAATAAATGCTTGGTGCTTTTTAATTTTAAAAAGAATCCGATCTAATTATTAAATTTTATTTAAATTGCATTAAGAAAAGTTTTATAATCTTTTTGTCGCTATTTTGTTTAAAATTGATTTTAAATTTCAACTGTTCACTTTTTTTATGCATGATATACTGGAACCAACTTTTTAGAAAGCGATCAATTATGTGCTTTGCAATCTGATTTTTTAAAAATGCGTTGCTTAAAACTACTTATAAGATACTAAAAATGAATTAATACCAATAAAAAAACACACTTGGTTTTGAAAGTTTAGAAGAGGCACCGAAATTTGCATTGACTAAAGTCTCCCTAGAAGGCTTAGTCCAATCCTGTTAAGGATTAATAGTGCTTCAAAATATGACAATCCTTTTTTTAAATTTTTATTTCCCCCTTTACCTCCTTTTTTTCATTTCACCTCTTTTTAATGTTTAATTGTTTATATCATTATCGTTATGTAAAATCTCTCTTATCTTTTTAAATGTATATGTTATGCATTTTTTTCTAGCTATGCTCAGAGGTTAAGAATCATTCAGTTCGCAGATTTCGTCAATATATGACAGGGATAGACTAATAAGAAATCGATTAGCCTTGGTGCAGAAAATGATATTTAAGTAAAGGCTCATCAAAAATGGAGATATAAACGAATCTCCTCATATAGAAAAATTATCTACATGTCTAACTTTTTTTACTTTCACATATGCGAAGTATGCAGAAAGGAAGTATTCTAATTGTCAAAAAATTCGAACTGAAGATTTTGAGGAATCTCCACGTTTCAGCCTTCCCTGAGTCGAAAAACAAATTTTCGGAACTACGTCTGTTTGTTTGTGAATGCAAAAACTCAAAAAAAACTTTGAACTAGACGGATAAAATTCGGCATTTGGCATCTACTTCAAATTTATACATTTCTCTTAAAATTTGAACGCAATCCATTCACAGGAAGCCTGTTTGTCCAACTGTTCCAGATATAAACACGAAATTTATTAAATGAAAAGGGCTAAATGAATAATATTTGGTACAGTGTAAATATCTAAAATGTTGATATGTATTAAATTTGGAAGCAAATCCGTTAAGGAATTGACAATCTGTCAGTCGTATTTTCACAAGCATGTAAACGCGACTACTCAAGAACGAATTGACTGAAATACATAAAATTTCATATGATATTTAATTACACTTGTAGTTCTGCGCCAAATTTTAGTTTAAATCGATCAGAAGAAAAAGCATCCAAAATACATATTCGCTTCTGTTGTTTATATGTTTGCCAAGTCGCCAAGAAAAAGTCGAAAAGTATCGCAGTCAGATAGGCTCTTTCGTAACTATTATTTGCGTTTAATAACACTGTAGTGCATTTATAAGAGAGCCCTCCATAGATAAAAAAAAAAAAAAAAACCTCAGCACATTGAATGAAACTTTTCGATTAAAAAAAATGTGCACATGCTACGAAGAGGTCATGGATTTCATTCATAATAGAAGGAATATCAATCAATATATCACAGATATTTCACTGAATCTTGTTGCGTTACAAAATCACAAATATTAGAAAATTGCTAAAAAATAATAAAAGCATGTCGGTGTGTCATATATTATGATTGCCTTTCTTAAAATGAAGCGAAATATTTACCTTAAACGAATTTAATTAAAAAGTTATCTCTAAGCGAAAATCGCTAAGTGTGAAACAGAAGTTTTCTTGATATAAAAAAGAATGTAGAAATGTAGAAAAAAATATTGCAGAATAAAAATTATGACAAAAATTAATTAAAACTTGATTCAGATTTTGTGCATAAAAATGAGGGTTGTTTTTTTTTTCCCGTACATAGTAAGCAAATATCCAAATCACATCATTTTTGTATATTTTTTAAAATAAGTTCAGTATATTTATTCTTTGTAAGACTCAATAATTAAATGATGCATTATTATTTTCAGTGCGAAAATAATGCAAAATTTGCATTATATATTTCTATATATTGAAATTTTCTTCAATAAAATCAGATCGGATTTTATGGACATCAGGGAACGCTGTAGCAATCAGGATTCTGGCTTAGCGCTGGAGAAGCATGGAGCACAGGACGAAATCCCAAATATTACATAAATGAAATAGAATTCAGAAACAAAGAAATAATTATTTATTTGAAAGGAAAAATAATAGTATGTTTATATATATATATATATATATATATATATATATATATATATATATATATATATATATATATATATATATATATATATATATATATATATATATATATATATATATATATATATATATATATATATTTATAAAATGTTAAAAAAAATTATGTAAATATTGCATATTATTTTATTTTGTGATCGGTAGACAGCCAGTCACCTGACTCAAGACATATGAAATTTATTTTGCCAGTATTGTCTGAAATATTTAATGAGAATTATAATCATGTCGTATTAAGTATTGACTGTGAAATGATGATAAAAAAGCAAACTTAGAGCTTTAAATAACACCAAGTGAACAGCAAATGAGTTTAAAGCACTGTTGTTAATTTTACTTTTAGACATACCGTTTGTGGCTACACTGATTAATAAGTTTACTATTTCTTTACCTTCTTCGAATAATGGAACTTTTTCGCTTCTTGCCTAGCAATCATCTGAATATTAAGCAATAGACGTGTTAACCCTATGTTTTTTTTAAAATAATAAATAAGTTAAGTTTTTAAATAACTTACAATTATAGCAATAAGTCAGCTATTTTTGGGCACGTAATATAAACATCATTTGAAAGAAAGTAAAAATACATAAAATAATTGAATTTGGTAGAATATCAATTCACATACAAATGAATGTATATTTTCAAAAAAAGCACAATATCTTTATGAAATGAATATTGAAATACAAAATAATAAGAGTTTTATACTGCAGACATTATATTTATTTCTTTTAGTTTCACTTCAGGCATTCTTGAAAATTTTGTCTAACCTTTATAAAAATTCGTTGATGGCATCGCAAATGTGAGTGGATATCTACTGTCTCTTGATTATCAATTTTTTCAAACCCAATCGACCACTGCGGGCCAAAGGTTATGATATGACTTTGTATTTTATTGGAACACTTTTTCCATATTTTTTCTTGTATACATGTGTTACTGATATTATTGTGTATAAAGGTTATTAGGCTTTAATTATATTGGATTTTCGCATTTTTTCTAAAAAGTCCTTTTTTTTCTTTAGATCATGAAAAATAAATGCATTCTATGCGTTATTTGAATAGCCTTCTGATTCATATATCAGAAATTAAAAATTTTATATAATCAGTGCAAATGTAACATTTTTAATTTTAAATTCAATTTCTTTTACACATGAGAACAGAAAGTGATTTGTGATTAAATGCTTTGTTATTCATTAATTAGGGATCATATTATTTGTTATTAAAAGACTCGTCATATTGAAATTAAATTACAATCAGTAAAAAAAAAATTGGTTTTGGTAGTGAAAAACGGGAAAACGAAATATTGCTCACATGTCCCTATAATATTTATGCCGACTCTTGAACCATCCAATTTAGACACACCTCACCAAGTTGGGTCAAAAGTTGGAAAAAATTTTGTAAACAGGCAACAAAGTTATAAGATATCTGACAGCCGTAGAGCTTCCCAATACATCCAGATCCAAATCCTCGCTCAGATGTACTCAGTGACCCGCACTCGGACAGGAGGAAAACCTCTTTTTTTCTTAATTTATACTCCACTAAATCGTCGCGCTCTGCCGGCGGAGGAGGAGGGCCCCACCCGCTGCCCTGTAATTCAATTAAGTCGGAATCCGACTTCTTCAACCCTGTCAAATGAAGAAGACTTTTTTTCTTCTTTCTTTTCGCGAGGAGGGATTCTCTCCTACCGGGAGAAGTCAGAATTAAGGGGGAGGGCGAACAGAAGAAAGGTCAGAGTGTGACCCCGTGTTTGCCACTGTGGGAAAAAGCTAACCTCGGTGGCGGGAGGGGAGAACCCCCTTCCTACTAGGTGTCGTCCCCCGGTGTCGAAATAGGGTTGCAAGTGGAGAGGGGATGGAATTCCGATGATGCAGGCTCGGAATTTTATTTATTTATTTTTTCTTTTTCCAATTCTAGAAATGCTGCAGTAGAAATTCTGCTTTACTTTACGGAGTTATTTATTTAAAAAATGGATTGATGTAAGGAATTTTTGAACAAAACAGTGCATCAGAAATCTGGACTAAATAGGACTTTACATCGTCCTAATTATCGACTTATATATGGACTTCTATGGGATTAAATCGTGAGCCAAACGTTTAAATATAGGCTAGACAAACAGAAACAAATTAATTTTCTACTAGGATATGGAGTTCAAAACATAGACATATAGCTAGACTACCAAATTGGGTAAAAAAAAAAAAAAAATTCTATTCTCATTTGGAATCTCATCTTTATTCTTGGAAGAAACGACTGAAAAGCATTTTTTAAAAAAATATTCCATAGTTTGTTAAATCCGTGTTGCAAACTTTATCTAATGGCATCTTTATTATTTCTTTCTAATCTATTTGCTTTTTCTTTACTTAATTCACTGATAAAATGTTCTCTGCAACCCCCCTTCCCTTTTGTGTTTCTAATCCCTAGTTCTGTTATAAAAATGACTGCTTCCGCATGCTTAATCCTCTTAAAATTTGCTCCATGATTTTGGAAACATCCTGTATACTATTGTGCTTATTACCATGATCAGGCGTCATCCTCGTCATCTGACCGAGGTCCGTCCCGAAATAGCCATAGTGTTGCTTTAAAGCGGGACGTTAATATAACTAAATTAAACCAAACCAAAAAAAAAGGGGGGGGGAGTAAACTTACAGGATCAAAGTAATGGCAACCGCTCAGGAAAGCAAGCAAACGCAAATCTTTTTATCCACGAGTAAGGTTATTGGATTAATTCATCTCGATATGCTGTTGAAAAACTTAGCTTTCTTGCCAAAACGGCAGAGCTAATTTTTGAAGAAAAAAAAAATGAACTTTACGTTGAAACCGCCAAGTCAACGTATTAATTGAATTGGAGATGTTACCCTCAGCTACCTTAAAAGACAAACATAAGAAATTCTATCAATTGTATCTTTATTCTCAAGCCTCGTATAGATACTAATAATTAAAATAAATATGTGCCTTTTCGCAAGCATTCCTTTAAAAACTGAAATATATTAATTCACCAACCTTCCTCCCTTTTAAGGATCGGGGAAAGACAGTCTTATTTCATGACCGAAGGACATAGAATCCGTTTCCACCATGCACAAAGTTTTGGTACACATTAAATCGATCAACCTGTCCGTTGATGAGACATGAACTTTAGGAGTTTGGATATTGGCTCAGATGTCGCTCTCAGCATGTGACTACAACCCAAAATTGGATGGCAAATCAGGATGTGCCGGAACTTTGAAATTCTGCACATATATTTACTCACGATGAAAGAAAAATATTTTAATACTTTCAAAATGTCATCCTCAGTTCAGTCACACACTTTTAATTAAAATCTGACTCGATATGAATGGTGTATGTGGTAGTAAATTTGAGAAAGGAAACATATTTTAAGATTTCAAAATATTTATGACTATCCGTAAAGTTTGGTTACCAGCTGATTCGCTGAGATTAATGATCGTTAAAATTCTCAATTAAATATTCACGTAGCTTTGCCTTAATAGTTTCTGCAGCAAAATATTTTTAGGACTCAAATTTTGATCGATATATTTATTATTCATGCTATTTTAGAAGCCTTATATCTTTTTGTCAGTTTTATTATATATTTCATTTATTTTGTCAATTTCCCTAAAATTCGTAAAAAAAAAAAAAAAAAAAATGGTTGCACTGTCTTTTTTCTAGACTTTTAATAATGTAACCTAATTTATAATCTCAAATAAAATAAAATTTAGCATTTTTCTTTTTTTTTTTTAAATAGTATTTTAAATAGAAATTTATATCTCTTATGAATTCTTCTCAGAAATAAGTAAATATATCACTTGCTTTCCTTAAATCCGCTTTGTTAGCAATGATTTGCGTTAAGGACTGATGCTGAATTTCATTATTTTGAACGCTTTATTTATCCTTTGTCTATTAATATGAATAGTAATTCGGAATGTAATGCAAACATGAAAAAAAATTTGTGCAATTTCAGTTATGATTTAATAACTTTGGTGTTTTCCAGAATTCTTATATTTTTGTATTATCTTTTGTGATACGTTTAATATTTGTTCAGAATTCTTTTGCATCTTTGTATTCTTTTTCGAAAATATGCTTAAAATATTTTTAAAAATTGATTAAATATATATAAAAAAAGAATCCTATCGAAAATGCGTTGGTATCATTTTTTTATAAAATTTTTTGAAATGATGCAAAAAATCCTTTCTGTACTTAGTTTCCAATGAATAAAAATTTTAATTAATGTTTCAAAATTATTGCTCCTAGGTGCACATTTCTACTCTCCAGAGTATACACGAATTAATTCTGGTCTCTGCCCCAATCATTTAGCCCATAGATGCACCCGAAGGCCAGCGCCCTTGCATAGGGATAGCGCATCTTCCCCGTGGGCTGGGCGTCCCATGGTTCGAATTCCTGTTCGGGCATGGATGTTCTTCTGTGTTCTATCTGTGAGGTATGTGAATGTGTCCCCCTGTAAAAAGGGGCTGTGCAAGCGAAAGTGCGAGTTTCATCTTCATATGAGCTAGAAGTCAGACTTCTGCCTTCGGGTGCTCAGGGGTCTTTACCCTCAGAAGCTACTGCACCCCCTTTCCGTGGTAACGCGGACACAACCACATCATCACGCACACGAAAACACACTTACTCTCGCACACACATTTATATTTAGTATGAGTAAAGATAAAGAAAATGAATTATAAAATCTATAAGATTATAAATTGCAAAAAAAAATTTTTTTAGAAAAATATGGATGCCAAAAGATGAAGGTGTAAAATGCCACGCGCTGAAAAAAATACTATAAAGAAATGAAATCGCAATATGTGACAAGAGAAAGAGGATCCCAGTTATGTTTTATCATATTAATAAAAGAGCGTGTAAATGTTTTTTCAAAAAAATATTTATTTTTATTCTGTTCACTTGAATCTTTGTGTTACGACCATACACAGTATCTTAAAAAGCGCCGGATTTTTTTTTCTTCAGAAATTCTGAATACAATGCACATTTTTCACTTGAAGCACCTCTTTGAGACTAATCCAGCCATCCATCTTGAATCTGGAAACCGAAAACATAATCCCCTTTTCCATCTTTCTGCCAAGAAGATTAATGTGGAAAAATTCCACATAGATACCAAAATCGACAAACACTCTTCCAATTCCTGACAGCTTTACTATTATGTTTTTCCATTTCCCAGACACCAAACAGTAGAGATGTGTGGGAAGAAATGCTTTCTACTAGAAGGCCACAGAAAAGGATTCACGGGTGTCTTCCGAACTGAAAAGTATCGTGCTGGGGCTACTTGAGTTACCCAAAAGGACCACTTGCTGAGTTGTTTCTACGAGAAGTGAATGGGAAACCACTGCCTTAACCGCTTGCTGGGAATGTCTGTCAGTTGCTGTTAGTGATATTGATGATAGTTCTATTTGGTTGAATTAAGATTAATGAACTTAAGACAGAACGAATATGAAAGCAAAATGGAGTTCAAACTTCTTGCCGTCTTATAATTACATGATTTTTCATGGCAGTCGTGACTAGTAAAGTTAAAGATATGAACTAGGATCGACTTTGTTCTTCATTACTTTACAATATACAAAATTCCATCATAGTTTCTAGGTACATTTGTAAAAGTTTAATGCTTCAAAATGTAGAGGTATATTTTTTGAGCTGCCATTCTATTTACCGTCTTTCCTCGCTAATGCCTTTTTCTATGCCATCTTGATCGAAGAAATACATAGTTTCTTGCGCTTCTTTGGTTTGTTCTTATCCTTGTGCTACTATCTTAATTTATTTTTGTTTTATTTCTGTTCTTGATAGAACTAGCAGATTTTTTGAAAATCTACAACATGAAAGACTGGTGATATATTTTATGTGCTATTATTATATTTGAGCCATTTTTTTGGTAGTATATTTTTCACACCATTTACATGCATAACTTTTCATGCCTCTACGGTTTATTTTCAATTTTTATTGTTGTATTGCAGTTTCTAGATAGAACTAAATATCTTAATTTTTAAAGTCAAATGCTATGTTTTATTTTCTATGATTGTTTGTTGTTTGTTTGTTTGTTTCTTATGGCACTTGCCACTGACAAGCCCACTGTTACGAAGACAGCGATTTAAGCCTGAGGGGGAACGTCTCTTATTTTTTATAGCAGCGCCAACTAGGGCCAAGAGTACGACTTTGCCACTCACGCATCACTCATTCGCTTGCACAACCCCTTTTTACAGGAGGGCACATTCACACATCTCACAGATAGAACAACAGAAGAACAACCATGCCCAAACCGGACTCGAACCCGGGACGCCCAGATCAAGGGGAAGACGCTCTACCCCTATGGCAGGACGCCGGCTCTATGATTGTATTTACGCCATTTGCTTGGAGATATATTTTTGAACTAAAGTTTTTATTGGTTTGGCAATGCCACTTGATAGAGCTGAAAGATTATTGGGAAGACTGGTAGTTTATTTTTCTGCACCAGTTTTGCATATATTTGTACCACCTATACGATATAAGTATATAGCACCTTGTTTTTCTATTGTTTGTTAATGTACGTATTTAAAGCAGTAAATGAATAAATTATCACAACATTTTCACAGATAAGATACTGTATGTCATTTCATAATACTAAATTTAAATCGCATCCTTATTCAAAATATTTTTGAGATTCTTGTAACATTTAAAAAAAAAAAAAAAAAACTGATTTTCAGGAATCAGATTAAAATTTCATTCGATTTTCAAAAATACCCCATATATGTCTAAAAAAGTTTTTTTGTCTGACTCTTTTAATGTTTCGTTTTAAATTATTTTTTTTAAAATAATAATTTTCTGAAAATGTACAGGGTTGCTCTAATTAAAGTTCATCTATTTGTAAGATTCTAAAGCTATGGTTCCAAATGAAATTTAATTTTACTAGCATATAATAAAAGTGATTCACGTAATACATGGAAACTGAGAATAAAAATAAAAAAGTTTTAAAATTTAAAAAATAATAAATTTTTGTCAATAAGGGAATTTGTGTCGGTATTTGAGGCGATTTTTCTAGATTTTTTTTTTATAATAGAAACAAAATTAAACAAACTAATTTGAATTTTTTTTTTTCAATTTAAAATAGAAACGCTACCGAAATTGAGTTTTGGAAATAAAATCTTTTTTCCCTCCAGCACCGCCTCACACTATTCGCTTAGTTCAAACTTCTTCAAACTTCTACTTCATACATGATCATGCGATAGTAGTTATTTTCAAGCAATTCGGTTACATCGATCGCCTGATCTTAAACCATGTGATTACTGGTTGTGTGTGGGTGGAGGGGTGCTTTTTAAATACTCTGTGCCGCAAGACAGATGTCATATGATTTCCAATTCACATCCGCTCAATCATAAAAGACATTTCATGCCATTCAGTAGAAAACACATTTTTCAGAATGGAATGTGTGATTAAAAATTATGCAGGTTCAAGTGGGTGTACACAATGCTGTTTTTGTTTATTTTTCATTTCAGAATGTGGGTTTTTTTTGTGTGTTTATTGCCGCAAATTGCATTTATGACATTATCTCTCTCTCTTATTTTTTTTTCTGTATAAACGGGAACCAGAGATCCAGCTCAAGAGAATTCAGAATAAGCGAATTTCAAATTTGACAGTAATGAAAAATGTTCTACTTGCTTTATTTAAGAAAAATTCTAGGAAAATCATTTAAGATATCAGCAAGGCCTTATTTACCGTTAATAATTGTGGCTCCCCCCCCCCTGCTTTTATAAAGCGCATCATTCGCATTACAGGTTAGTGAAATTGCATTTCTTTGGATGCCATAGGACTGGCTCCAGAGCTTTCTGAATATGCAAAGATCAACTATAAAAACATTATATTTGTTTTTATTTATTTATTATGATTCATGATTGCGTGGCATTACTTTTACTTTTTTTTTCATGAATGTTTTAAAAATTAGGTGAACATAATGAAACAAACAGTAATTTGACTGAGAGAAATTATACTAATTCTTGTATTTTTTCATACTGATTAATTTATTTGGCAATAAGGCTAGAACTGACTGATTTGCCCGCCGCTTCTTTCTGTCCAGATGTCTAGGCCTTGTCTGCCTAGCTGAAAATCTGCCACAGAACGAACTCTTTTTTTGATGAGAAAATCATTAACACCAAATTATATGCAAGAAATTTAATTTATTTAGAAATTAAACACACAAAATAATTTCGACGAACCAGTTGATGGTCAAACACAGATAGTATTTCATAATTTCTTAGAAAATATTAGGGCTTTGACTTTAATTTTTAACATTAAAAAAAGAATAAAATGTGTTTTTTTATATATGTGTTACGAGCAACATAATTAAATAACAATTCAACAAGGCCTTGAGGCGATTTATTAATAATCCAAGCATCTACGAATGTAGTAATGTAGATTTCTGGTCTCGTCCGAAGGAGTCATTTCGCAAAACTCAACAATGGCATTCTCAAGACGCAATTGGAAAACAGCAGCGGCGCATTCGGATGTCCAGTCCCATCTATTGTTTTCTCACCGATTCTCACCGTTTTCTTTATATTTTTTGGAACGATAGAAGCGCTCTTTCACAAACCTAAACACTTGAGAAAAATCCCGCGCCTCGAATTCTGTGGGAAAAATACAATGGATTTGGCGCTTCTAATAACTAGCGAAAGAGCTATTTTCTCGAATCACAATTCCACGACGAAAAATGAACGGTGGAATTGGGCAGTTTTTATTGCCGCGCAGAAATATTACTTTTTTCTTTCTTTTTTTTCAGTTACGATACGCTGTCTTGCCTTTTCGAAAACTGACTGTCGAACATGTTCTTTGGCGTCTCCATCGTTTGAAACGGCTATCATAGACGATCCCAGCGGTAATAAAAAATAAATAGGCACATAAATAAAAAAAATGAATAATAAATACATGAAAGTAAATATATAATTAAAAAATTCTCCATCCATAATAATAGTAGCAGCTGAATTTTTAAATGGAAATTATTGGCGAATGAAGTGCAATTTATGTTATAAGACAAAATTATGAAACCTTCAATCAAAATCAGTGTTCGAAGATATCTGCCATTTATTTTGGTATCTCTTTCAATTTTCAGGTTCACCTAATTATTAGGAATTATAACTTTCTAATGTCGATTCAATTATTTTATATCAATTAAATACCAATCCATTGCAAAATACCAATCCATTGCACCAATCCATTTAAAACCAATCCATTGCAACGCATCGAAACAAAGACGAAAAGTCGCAGAAAGGTACAATTACGTTAATTGCAAAACAATTTAAATGCTCTTCTATCTTTGACAAATGAAAGATTTTCGTCTTCTTTTTAACTTTGTAGGATCTAGAATTCAGGCATTTTTTTTCCCTGTTAACCATTATTATGATATCATAAAGACACAAAATTCAAATACTGGATTCTAAATATTTGATTAAACATTAAAGATTACACATTTTTTAAACAGAATTGCTATGAATGGAGATTACAAAATATTTCCACAAAAAATACTAATAAATAAATTAATAAAACTCAATGAAAATATTTTCACAAAATAGGTTATTTTTCATTCGTATTCGCATTTTGTTGATAACCCGTTGTATTTTCCCCCATGACAATTATTTATTTGAATGAATCTGAATGTGTAATTATTTGAATTTTGCTTTTAACAACATTTAATATTAAAGCATTAAATTGTTAAATTAAGAAAAAAAAATATCTTACAAATTAATAATCGCTTAAGATAAAATTTAATTTCTTAAATTTTCCAGGATCAATCAAGAATTTCGTAATTTTCCAGCTACGACATGTTGCCATATTCTGGAGCGTGGCATTTTTGGTTACAAACAAGCTGTATACAAATGTGCTAAACGGATTTTGTAATATAAAAAATGAATTCGCATTGAAGAAATAATGAAGATTTTTAAAATTAATTATATATTTTGTTTCCTTAAACATTTCTTTATTTTCTATGAATAGATGGTTTTTGAAAAGCAAATTTGTAAAATCCGGTAAATATGAGAAAAGACGCTTGTACTTTTACTATGTCAAACGCTACTTAAAAAAAGCGGGAAAAAAAAGAGCTTTAAAATTTTATTTCAGTTTATTTGTTTATTTTTACAATCAGCACGGAAAAAATGAAGTTCTGTTATCACATTTATCTTATTGATAAGTCGATAAGTCCACTTTTAATGTCGCCTACTTCCTAGCCACAAGCGATTGTAGACAGGTTATTTTCGACTTCATTCTGCAGCGGTTGCTTTCCGGCTGCTTGTAGGATGTGCCGAAATAGCTCAGTTGGGAGAGCGTTAGACTGAAGATCTAAAGGTCCCTGGTTCGATCCCGGGTTTCGGCAAGCGTTTCTATCCTCGGTAGTATAGTGGTCAGCATCCCCGCCTGTCACGCGGGAGACCGGGGTTCGATTCCCCGCCGGGGAGGATTTTTTTTTTCTATTTAAAAAATTTATTTTTTGTTAATTTAGCTCAATATGAGTTTATTAATTTAGGAAATTGATTTAATTAATAAAATTTGAATTAATGACCAATTATTCATTGTTTAACAATAATGAATTAATTAATTTTATAAAGTAAAGTATCTTATTGTTTCTGTTGTAATAGTTTTTTTCCTCATCATAGTTTGCATTAATTACATAAGTGAAATCTTTTTAAATTAATTTTTAGAAAGATAAATCAATTTGGAAAGAAATAAGAAAATCACTATTATATTTCTTGAAAGAATATATAAATAATATTCATTAATATTTAGTTTAAAAAACTAATTAGATAAATTCCCCCCTTTCAAATTGTAATTTCTTTCTATATAAAATTATACTATCCTTTTGTTGTTATTGATGGTCGTATGTGTATATCTTTTACTAATGGAGACGAATATGTGTCTAAGGAGGCATTACAGGGCGTATCGTAAAATCCAAAGCAGCCAAATTTTGTACATATAATATTTTATGAGATAAGATTATCCTCATTAGAGGAATTATTTAAAAATTTTATTCAGTCTAAAATTAAGCAAAATTTCGGAGTTCTTTTTAGATAATTTCAAAAAATATTATGTCAAGAAATAATTTTCATAGTTTTTAAAATTTTTAAAAAAAATTGATACCATTTTTTTTTTGTTATTTAAAATTTTTTATTTTAATTCGACATTTTTAAAAACATGAATAAATTGAACTTAATCATAAATTGCAACAATTTTTTTTTACTTGTTTCAGTGAACACCTAATCGATTTTATTATTTCGAGAAATCTTTAAATTATGCTGGTTTTCTTCTTTTAAAAAATAATGCAAAAATCTTCCTCATATTTTGCATATTGACAAAAGCAGATTATCTTTTTAGCTATTCCAATTTTAGTATCACAATATTATGTTGCTAATTTTCACAAAATTTTAAGAATTCATTCTGAAATACAATTTGCATCATTAATTTACATATACCTGTAATAAAATGAAACTGTTGTTATCATTCCTCCAATATTTTTAGTCCAAATTTTTTTCTCCTTCGTTATTTGGTATTAAAGGATGAAATTTCTACTAATACTTTCTTCTTATTATTATTACTTCTCATTTCAAGGAAAACAGTTGTAAAAATCTGTTTTCCCATTCGTTTTACTGGACTCATTTCCATCTTTGACCTTAAACCAAAAGATAACTCAATGAAGATAATCAAGCGTGCTATAATTAGTTTAAATCTCGCTTAATGGGAATTTTTCAATCTTAATGAGCATTCTTCAATCTTACTAGTATTACGAAATATTCACTGAGCGAAACAATTTTTTTTCCCCCATAGGAATGCATACAAAATAAGTTCAATTTCTGTTGAAAAAAATACTCAAATTTACAATAATCTAATTCATTATTTATAGTGCATGCTGCTTTTTTACAAGAAAAGTGACATTTGCTTTTAGCTACACTTCAATATTCATGGAAACGTGTCATCGCATTATAATTAAATGAATTTCTAGAACGTATAGCTATTGTCTTATTAAGGTGATGCTTCTCAGAGTACGATGCAATAATTTCCCAAGCTTTCAACATCTCTCTTATTTCATTGGCGGGTTGCTGATTTATCTATTATTTCCTTCTCTCCTGACAGTTTCCGTAGCTTTAGAATGCAGTTCCATAAGTTCGATATTTCTGGTTATATTCCTCCATCAATTCATCGATGTCTATGCTATCCAACTCCAGTCTGGGATATTCTGGGTCAGAAATGCAATCTCAACTAATAAGGACCCCCAGGCACTTGTTCAAACTCCTCGGAGTCGCTTTCGACAACGCTATCTGGTCAAAGTCCATGTAGAAATAAAGGTTCTTTTCAAACAAAGTCTCAACAGTGATTGATATCGACCAATAATGCATGTGATATCACGGTCTCTCCTCACCATTCGTTCTGCCAAATATCACTCCTTTAAGAGAATCATTTTTTTCAACTTTTTGTTTTGCTTGTTATAAGAGGTGTTCGGTAAACGAGTTTTGATTTATATACTTTATTAACTAAATAATTTGTAATTATTATAATTTAAATTAGAATTATGTATCATCAAATTTAAAAAAAATACCTTTAAATCTCATATTCTTATAGAGAAACTTTCTACCTAACATTTTTTAATAGTACTTAACATTTAAAACATAACACTTTTTTTGATAAGAAAGCCCTAAATCAATAATCTATCGAAAATGTTAGAAAGACAGCATCTAAGTTTATGCGGGCCTTAAAAGAACAAATATTTTGATTTTAACAGAAATGTAGATTTATTTCGAAAATACGATATAAAAAAGAACAAGGGCAACGGTAAGTTTAATCTTTTCTTCTTGACTTTTGGCATATTTTCTTTCCTGGGATATCTTATTCACAGTGAGTATTTCCAAAATTGAATAATCTGCATATAAGGATAGAGTGTATATAAGGGCAAAAAATTTATATTATCGATATCGATTCTAAAATCAAAGTGAGAAAACATTACGTCAAAATGGGAAGAACATTACGTCATCTAGTCATTCTAAGATGCGCTTCACTTCATTTTATTTGCAACAACAGCCAAATGTTAATGCCGTGGTCGGTAATATTATTTTATTATTTGGCTGCTAAAATATCCGAGCCATTGATGGAGTATGTGGTATGTTGCTGTAAGGTTTTGGGTCAATTGAAAATATTGTTTTTTGTTATTAATAATTATGTTTAATTATAAATTTTAAAATATAAGCTACGCAATTTTTGTTACGTGTCGTTATATTTGTTGGTCTCAGAGATATACTTGAAGGGTCACTATTTTATCAGTGAATTTATCAGTTAAGACCATTCATTTTATCAACCTTATGTATCAAAGCAGTCACTTGGAACAAAGTTTCAAAGTTATTAAAATGTTTAATTTTGCGATTGCAGTGAAAGTCTACAGACAAAATATTTCAGCTGTTATAATCTCAAATTGGAGTGATTTAAGGTAATTGGGGTGATAATTGGGATGGACTTTATTTGGTTGTAAATTTAGAAAAAGGTTTACGAGTTGTTAAAATGTTTAAAATTGCGAATGAAGTAAAAGACTACAAACAAAATATTTCAGCTGATACAGTCTCGAATTGGAGTGGTGTAAGGGGACTGATAATGATGATTAGGATAAACTTTTATTTAGTTGTAAAAGTTCATAGACAGTTTCTGGATGCAATTTTTAATTGTAAAGTAATCTGAAGTTAAAACGTTACATAAAGGAACTTAATTTCTTAGTATCTCAGCTCAATTCTTTTTTTTTTAACCCTTTAAAGGGCATTTTTTCCTAGTCATATTATGTTAAAATATTTTTAGGCTTGAAATTAGAATAAGAAAAGGGATTCATTTAGCTTATTACGTAAATTTAATTTGATTAATTAATTAATTTGGTTAATTAATAATTAAGTAAAAAATCAAGACACATCATTCTGTCTGAGATAAAGAACTGAAGCATCTAAGTTTCTGACTTACTAAAAAAATTTGTCAGAACTTATGCCAACCTACATAATTTCATACAAAGATTGATAAATTTGGTGGGAAGCATACTTCCCGCGGCCCTAGAAAGGGTTAATTGCATTATGAATAATGTCACAGCAATTCAAAGCATTTATGATTCCCTGTATAAAAAGTGTTATTTAATAGAGAAAAAACATATATTCTTTCTGTACAGAAACATAGCAGGCAGTATACATAGCATTCTTTTTCCGAAACAATGATTTTAAATTTCTGTTTTTTTATTAAAAATTAAATTTCAATGATTTCAATTTGTATTTTGAGTGGTAGGAGTGATCAATCGTTAGCAACTGAACTACTCGATTAAAAAAATCATAATCTTAATGAAATAGTAATTATTTTAACTAATATGGCTTTTCCTTGAAGATGGAATAGATAAGAGATATTACGAAAAGTGCTTTAATAAATGCAGATATATTGAAAAATAATTTAAATACACTCCTGCAAGTAATAATGAAATTAGGCTGATAACATTTATGTGTGTTTTTAATACTTGATCTTAAATTACGTTTTAGTCAAAAAAAAGATATCGTTTGAGAAACATGGAAATTGTTAGCACCTATATTCTCATTTCCAGTTTCTGCTACACCATATCTGTCACACAAATCTTGCGAAGCGTTCTCATATTTTATCGCTATCTTCAGTTTTTTCTTCTTTTACTCTCTAGTTGAGGGCGCCTGGGAAAACTGTCACTCTCCGTCAGCAGAGCACGAAGATAGCTATCTGCGATAGAGAGGGTGAATCTGGAAACAGTAACTTCGCCCAATTAAAATGTGTCTCCCACTCTCCACTTGTGGGTCATTCTCGTGAGACTCGGGGCTGCTTTTTCGAGGGAATAAAACGAAAAGGAACGGGCGAAGAATCGAAGGAGGTTCTCAGATGAGTAGTGGGAAAAACTTATTAAAAGAGCTATTTTTTATTGTCTGTTTATTTGATTTTTTTTTGTAATATATTATGTTAAAACTGAAAATGTTACCTATTGAAATGATGTTTTCGAAAATGTTTCACGGGTGTTTCTGAAATAAGGGAAAGAAAGAATGCTTCGAATTAATTTAAATATACTTGGAGCACACTTGTTAAAATGTAATATACTTTCCTTTTTTTTTCAGAAAATTTGAAAGAAATTTCATTTGAATGCCTTTTATAAAATGCTCTACATTTAAAGCTAAGCTTAAAATTTAATTTTGGAACTTCCTTTAAAAGAACAGATTTCTTAGATCAGTTATAAAAAAGAAAAAGAATTCAACGCTAAGTCTCATATAATTTATGGGAAACATTAATAAAAAATTATTCTGATATCCTTCAGTTTGTTTTGACCCTTTGATTTGAGTTTTGCGAAAATTTTTGAAATGAATTTTTCAAAGAGACGAAAAGATAGCCTTATCCAAGAACGCTGTGGACATGGAAAAGTTATGCCGCACAATCAGTCGTAATATAAAGTAAAATGAAAATAAGTTGAGCAAAAATATTCGAAAATCTTTCGAGACATCCACATTCTTCATAATGCTGAATGCATTGAAACTACTCTATTATTTTGTTTAGTAGGAGAATAGGAGATACCAGTGAAAACAATTCAAGTCAGTTGAATAGATCAGTTCAGAAGATAAGCGTACATTTTTTTGTTGAGAATACGATTTATTTTCTTCAAGAACATAAAAGAACAAGTAAATTTGAATGTATGGTGTAATACCTTGATCCTGACCGATCAAATTAAAGAGTAGCGTAACAAAATAATTCTTTTGTTTACTGCCTTATATATGTACACAAAAACAACTTGTTCTCATCTAGGTTAATATACAAAATTCACACAACAGTTGAAAGTTTAATCATGAAATAGTTCCTCTATAAAATCGGAGAATAGACACACACACACACACACACACACACACACACACACACACACACACACACACACACACACACACATACACACACACACACATACACACACACACACAACTAAGAGGCTGTTAGCTAAAACGGCTACTCTGATAATCCACCGATCTTTATCGGGTGGATCCTAACGCAGAAACCCGAATCACACGCAGCTTCTCACAAAATCAGGAACATCTTCTTCGAACATCGACGTCTCTCCTAATCTCTATCGACGCCTCTCACTGCTCTCCTCTCTTCTCTCTAAGAATACCGCATTTTATTTCTGTCAGATCTCCGCCTCTCATTTTCTCATTGGTGAACTTGAGTTCCTTATGACCCAATAGCTGCACAGCAGTGCTTTATAAATGGTCTCCAGTCGATCGGGTTCATTTCTGTTCAGGATCCATCTTCATAGCTGATCCTTCCTGCACACATGTTAATTATAATAAAATCATAGCTAACACCGGCTAAAGTCCATCTGACTTCGACACTTAATGACAACAGTTGCTGGTGATTGATCGTTTCTCGAAGATTTTAGGAGTCCCTTCATAATGGAAAAAAAGTTTAACGTCGGACGTTTTGAAGTTCTTCTCCCTTGGAAACATGATAGATCTATTTGAAACGACAAAACACACATCTATGGTCCTTTATCTGGATACAACAAATGGCTAGACACAATGACTCTACTAGCGAAGAGGTTCCCATCTATGGGTCCGTAAGCCCTTAACTATGTGTGGGCTAACGGGTGACATTACATCTGGTCGGAATGCCAATTACCATGTGAGGAAAAAAAAGCGGAAATGTTACAATGGTCTTTAGCGCTTCCCAATATATATATATATATATATATATATATATATATATATATATATATATATATATATATATATATATATATATATATATATATATATATATATATATATACAGGGTGGTCAAAAAAAACTTCCCCTATATATGAAACCCTAGCGGCCTATCCGCTCAACCAATCGAGACATGGTTGTTTGAAGGTATGAGCTGGAGATTGTGATGATTCTAAACTACACAGAGTTCACGGTTACGCTTACAGTGAGAGAATTTTGAAATTTTCGAATGACAACACCCACTTTTTCCTTGCGCAAATTGATCAGTGTATTGAAAAACCACTAATGGCGTTGGAATGATTAGCGTGTGACGAAAATTGCCGCCGTAAAGCACATTCAAAGAAGAGCATTATAAAGGACTGATGACAACACAGAGAGGAAAGAGAAAAAAAGTTTTTATTGGAATGGAAAGTTATAATTACAGGTTTTCAACGTGTCCTTCTTCGCAGGCGACAACGCATTCCATTCGGGAGATTGTGGACAACAATGCCGAACGTAACATGAAAGGAGGAATCTGCATAACTTCACGTGTTATCGCATCTTTCAATTCTGACACATCTCGTGGACCAGGCGTGTACACTTTAGATTTCAGATAACCCCAGAACCAGAAATCCATAGGAATAAGTCGGGGGATCGTGGTGGCCACGAAACTGCAAAGTTACTAGACATGACTCTATCAGCAAAGTGTTGTTGCAGCACTGGTCGAACACATTGGGCGAAGTGTGGAGGAACCCCATCTTGCATCCATACAATGTCCCTAATGACATTTCGTTGCTGCAATTCAGGAATAACGGAATTGTGCAACTGTGTCAGAATTGCAAGATGCGATAACACGTGAAATTATGCAGATTCCTCCTTTCATGTTACGTTCGGCATTGTTGTCCACAATCTCCCGAATGCAATGTGTTGTCGCCTGCGAAGATGAACACGTTGGAAACCTGTAATTATAACTTCCCATTCCAATAATATTTTTTTTTCTCTTTCCTCTCTGTGTTGTCATCAGTCCTTTATAATGCTCTTCTTTGCATATGCTTTACGGCGGCAATTTTCGTCACACGCTAATCGTTCCAACGCCATTTGTGGTTTTTCAATACGCTAATCAATTTGCGCAAGGAAAAAATGGGTGTTGCCATTCGAAAATTTCAAAATTCTCTCACTGTAACCGTAATAGTGAACCCTGTGTTGTTTAGAATCATCACAATCTCCAGCGCATACCTTCTAACAACCATGTCTGAAATTTTGGTTCGATTGGTTGAGCGGATAGGCCGCTAGGGTTTCATATATAGGGGAAGTTTTTTTTTGACCACCCTGTATATATATATATATATATATATATATATATAACTCAAATGATAGCTTGAAATTTGCGATAGCAGATTTCAATATATTTTTTTGTTTCCTTTTGCAGGGTGCGCTATAAATTAATGCAAACTTCAAAAACTCACAATTAAAAAAAGTAAAGTTCGAAAACATTTGCGGTTAGGGGAAGTATGTTCAGAAAGTCTTTGAACTGTTTCTTCATTAACGTGATTCAAAATTTGACCAACAGATGGCCCTCGCAGAGCAAACAGTGACGTTTTATGCAAATCAGGATACCTCTGAAATGCAAGGTTGAAAATAGAACCGCCATTTGACGGTGATTAAAATTTTCTATAAGGATGGTGAATGCAAAAAGAAAGCATTGCAAAATTTCCGGACGGTGAGAGGAAGCAAGGTGAATAAAAGCCCTATTTCATTGAATGCAATAATGAATTTAGTATGCCCTTTTGAGGAAATGGGGTGTTAGGAGGATCGTCCACGAAGTGGCAGAACATCCGTCAGTCCAGACCGCGTCAATGTTGTGTAAAGTGTCATAGGAAATTTGGCAACCGAGACATCAAAGGGAAATAGCAGTGCACGTGAAGGTGAGAGAATAACGAGGATTCCGGAAACACCGAACCGATGAACTCTGTACAGAATCTTGAAACTGCATCTGTACAAGATATAGGCACTTCACCAATTATTGCTAGCAGGTTCCGATGAAAGACAAGCCTTTGCAGCATGGGCATTTGCAAAAATGGACTGATGCACAATGATTGCTGAACATCATGTAATTAGAGGAAGACCATTTTTCATTGCGTGGTGATCAATATGGAAAACAATCATGTCTGGGGGCAGCAAACCCACGTGAATACACTATCAAAACGCTACATTCTCCAAGTGTGACTGTCTGATGTGTTCCAGCACGTCCTTCATTCTGGGTCCTTTCTTTTTTTGAACAGCTTTTTCCTGTATCCGGTTGGAAAACCTGTTCCGTCTACGAAGAATGGTACCTTGCGCTTTTGTGCGATCACATTCTACCTGTTTTTTAGCAAAATCGTCTGTTACCTTCATTTAGGATGGTGTCTCGTCTCACGTTGCTTGTTCCGTCAAGATGGTCATCCTAGACACATTCACTGAGGACCAAGTGATAAGCCGAGGATATAAGATTAAGTGGCCTTTACGATTACCACACCTGACACCAGTGGACTTTTTGTTGTGGGGATATCAAAAGTCTCGTGTCTACCGGGATTCTCCAGCCACTTTTATGGAACTGAAAGATTCCAATGAGTCGTCATTGGAATCAATGCCAATATGCTACACTCAGCTGTAATAGGCATAAATACGCGTCTTACTACCTTGTGGTAGAGGTCATGTTGAATATCTTTTGATTTAAAATAAAATGGCATATGTTAAGTTACTGTGCTCTGTTTTCCTGAATTGTGCAAACCATCTCATTTTGACGAGAGAGTCGGTTATTCTTGGATTATTTTTATTGGTAAAATAAATAAATAAATAAATAAATAATTTTAAAGCCCCTTGAACACATTCCAAAAAACCGGAATTTTTTGAAGTTCGCGTGAATTTATGGCTCACTATGCATTTATGTTGTTCATTCTTTATCAAATTTTTATTGCGAAGAGTTTCAGTTAACAAAATAGACTAGATTTTATATTCTGTCAACTTTGGAGGATGTTTTAGAATGTCCGCTTAATTGTTAAAAATTGTTTAAACTACGTAAGAAAAATGTCATCTTTTGTAGGAGGGTTTGCAACAACCTTTAATTGGATATATCCTTTTATTATATACACAAAGGATATAATTACCTGTAAGAAATATTATATTTAAAAAAAGTACGAAAAGATGTACCCATCGAATTTAGATGAAAAAGGTAAGCACCAAGAAATTTCGAGAAACGGCCTTTGTTGGTCTAAGTGCTATTTTACACTTGATTTCCTAGTTCAAAGACGCTATCCCTTTCAATAGATTCAATTATGTAAATCAACTTCATGGTAGGTTCAGCATGGTATACCGAGAATATCGAAATCCAGTGTCTTTGCGATCCAGCAAATGTCTGGAAAAACCCAATTGTATAGTAGCATTACTATGAAAGAAACAAAGAAAAATTGACAAGGGTCTCAAGATTTACCATGCATATAGCATTAAGTATCAAGAAGTATTATATGCGAGATAATAAAGATAAAATATGAGTAGAGACCTATTAAAAATTATTAGTTTGATAAGATCATGAAATTTCAATCAACGAATAGTCAAATCCAGAATTACTGATTATATCCTTGATGAGTTTTGAAATTAATCATTGCTGACAAAATATCACTTAAAGTAGGAAAAATGGTGACAAAGAAAGGATATCACCAGATAGACAGTATTAAGCTTATCGTTATCAGAATCTTTATTTATACTTAAGTTTTTGAAATAAACTAATGCTTCTGTTAAAAAATGAAGTCGTTATCTTTCTTTTTTTACAAGCCACATCGATGTCAATCATTTGGTCCAAGTTAGTATTTTAGTTTGACATCCTAGCTGCATAACTTTATTTTTGGAACAAAATCAAACTATTTAGAAATTTATCTTATTATATATGCAATTAACAATGTCATTGTAATCGCTTTATTTATTCATTTATATAATATTGATTGCGAAATTGCCAACAGTTCCTATGGCTAAAAATTTGTATCACCAGAAAAATCTGTTTTTATATGCATTTTGACTTTTAATTTGGATTGGAGAGAGTTTTTGGGCTTGGAATAGTAATAAGATATAGATCAAAATGAATTATAAGGGAATTCATAAATAAGCTGGAATATATTATTAATTTCACGCATGAAACATTACTAAATTGTTCACCTCCCAATTTTTTTTCTAATAAACCATATTTTAAGCCGGAAAGACCTAATTACGCCATTGTAAATGATTCATTCGTGTTTTTTTTTTTACTTTATATTGTTTTATTTTATGCTTTCTATAGCATTGTTATATGTTATTATAAATGCCTAGAATGATTTGGATTTTTCGGGAGAAAAAAATTTGGTAAAGCAGTTTAGTTTCTTGCAAAACATCGAACACGCTTAGAAATCTAAGATAATAACTACTCTTATTCAACTCATTCCTATAAATTAAGCTGATGAAAATATAAATGATTTCACTATTAAACAATATTGTAATAAATTAATAATGCATTTGAAAATGATTTTTTTTATTAATTAAAACTTACATAATCTAATTTTAACATTGAAATAGATTTTATTCTTCGCATACAATATTTAAGTAAAAAGGCAAGTGCAAACGATATATATGATTACTTTATTTTATAAATTATTTTGTTATAAATGGCATTACGATAAATTATTGTGAATATTGAGAATAATTCGTGAGTTTTAAGTGTTAAAAGAAACTGACAAACTTAATGTTTTGACAAAGATGGTAAAAAAAAGGGGGTGGTTGGGGGTTAAAAATAACACTTTTGAAATTGTCGACTGCAATTTGTCATTGTTTTTCTAAAACAGAACATTTCAGTCTAACTAACCAATAAAAAATGAATTGCAGATAATTTACAAGGAATTCCTTATCATTATCTGAAGAATTCCAAGTATTCGGTTAATAATTCAGTTTAATTTGTTTCTCCCATTGACTAATTGTCCTTCGCCTTGAAGAAAGACATAAGTCAGCCATTTTTTATTAGGTTTCTGAGCCAATTCAAATTGAATACCAGATGGTATGCCGTAGGGCAATCTATTTTTTATTTTATTTTATTTATCTTAAGTGCCGTAGCGGCGCTACCAGATACAAATTAAGAACAGAAAGAACGTTGAAGTCCGTTGGCAAAAACGAAGTTGGCGTTCCAGAGACTATCGACATGAAGTCATTAACTATGCCATTACGCCAGATACACGATTCTTGTACGAAAGTGAAGATTACGCGGTGGAAAAGGGGATCATCTAATTGATGCAATTGGAGAAAGATTTCTAGAAGGTTGTTGCTGATCATAACTTTTGGCAGGGGGGGGAGGATGAAGTAAAAACTTGGAATTTGATTCGTAAGGTATCCGATTAGGTCCGGAGGGAATTTTTCATATACAAAACATATGCTTCATATACAAAAAAAAAAAAAAAAAAAAAAAAAACCGTTTATATGATGTCTTTTTAAACTAATATAAGGATATAATGGTAAATTAAAATGAAATTATTTAAATGTATATGAAGCTTTTGGAGAAAAAGCATATTTTGTTGTAAATTTTATAATTTATTTATAAAAACTAACATTGTTCTAGAGAAAAAAATTATTACAGTTTTTCATTTTCTTTTATAACATTACATGTGTAACATATCTTAAAGCGTAACTAAGTATTATCTAAGAAAATAATATTCAAAAATAAAATTTTTGTGTATAGTATATGAAATTATCCATGGAATTTTGGAATTTTTTTCAACAATATTTATCTTAAAAAATCATAAACCTACTTCTAGATTATTTAACATCAAATCCATGTTTCATTACTTTCTGCATAACAAAACGAGCACTAATTATAAATTTCATTAAGATAATTTTTTTTAGATATGACAATACAACTTCAGTAAAGTTATGAGAAAACTCGTTCTTCAGAAAAGGCATTTAAAATTTTTAAATGCTTATAAATATGCATCATTTAAATGTCAATAGTTTGCTATAATTTGGTTTCTAATTGACATAGAGAAAAATAAAATAAAAATATCACTTGTAATAGAAACGTACCCATTCTTTGAAACTGCAAAAATAAATAAATATATGAATTTTCAGCCAAATTCATATTTTCAACCTAGTCGGATATTTTTACTGAGGTGCAAGTAATTACGGTGTGAAAAGAAGTAGGTAGCAGTTATCTATGTATTTTTTCATGTATTAAATCTCGCATTTTCGTCTCGTACAATATTTCCTTTTGTAAATAACTACCTATAAACATGTGATGGTGAACCTCAAGTTAATACGATCTTAACACGGATTAAAATGATATGAAGGTAGGACTAGATTATTAAATATATCATGCATACAATTGCTCAGAAGCCGATAATCTTAGAAGTCACCGAACAATCGAGATTTTTTGCGTTATTTTGAGAGTTATTCAATTTTGTGCTTTCGTTTAATTATAACGATCGAGCAATGGAATTTATTTAAATTTAATTCAAGTATTGTTTAAATTAATTTTGGGAAATTGTTCTTGAATTATTCCTAATTAAATACCATTGGTAAGTTTTATGCTATATTAATTTATAATTATAATAATAATTATATAAAAGATCTGTAATGCTTTATATTTAAAAAAATGTCTGATTCTGTTATTAAATAAAATTTAGATTATGGTAAGGCAAGTTTTGTGATTTTTCTTACTTAAAAAAATAAACTTATTAAAAAATTCAATTAACTTTGAATTTTCAATTTGCTTTTAATTCTCAGTTGAACCTTTTTTATTCGAGATACACTGAACTCAGATATTTAGAAGATTAATCATTACTGCGTTTAGTTTGTCAAAATTTGCTGCTTAAAACTACTAATATAAATATTAAATAAAAATCGATAAAAAAAAAGATTTTGCTTTGAAAGTTTGGCGGGGGGAAAGGAATGACAGATTTGCATTACTTAAGGACCTCTAAAAGGCTTAATCCTGTCCAGTATTCTGGCCATCGGCAGGGAGTGAGTTCTCTTCAGAGGTAGCAAGATTTTCTGAATTTCTGTTTGTTAGGGTAGTAGCTTCACAGATGCTCAAAATCTACCTAAAAAAAAATTTTAAGCAGAAAATGGGAATATATAATTAAAAATGCATAGGGTTAGCAAGAAATAAGTTACCCATTTCAGAGGGCTCTAAAATGCGTTCTATTTATCCAAATGAGATAAAATTTGAACTGCAGATATGATAATGAGATGATGCGCTTTGCATTTATTAAATAAATAAAAAAATAGTACACAAATTCACCGTTATGTGGTTTATAATTGTTAAATAAAATAAAATTAAAATTGCTCAGTATGTCCTCCTTCATTTCTCTTCAAAGAAATACGGTTCAATGATAAAGGAAGTTGTAAAGCCACACCATACTGTTACTTTTTCAGGATGCAAGGGTTGTTCCTGGATAACGTGAGGGTTTTCCTCTGCCCAAATTCGACAATTGTGGGTGTTAACTTGCCCATTGAGGCAAAGTATTTTCATACAGTTGAATACGGCATATCCAGAACACGGGAAACAACTGGCAAACTCACACTATTATGCGGCGACTGACTGCTGGCTTCAACGAGCGCGGTCGCAACATTTTCGACTCAGAAAGACGGGATTTTTTTTTTTTTTTTCGTTTTGTACCTGAAAGAATGCCAAGTTGCCCAGTTTTTTCAAATTTCTGCATCATTTTGCGAAGGGTACCTGGAGACATTGGACCTCTCTTCTTTATCTGCTTCATACGACGAAATTCCTTTAGAGCTGCAACGGAGTTTTGTTGGCTCTGGTAGAATAATTTCATCAGTAGAGCTTTCTCCTGCAAAACGTAGGCATGACGAACAGTATGAAACTAATGTTCGTGCAGAATCTGCCTTCTTTTTATTCAAAGAAAAATGGTAATAGACATGCGCTGTAACGCAAATTATGTTTCACACTTTCAATATATGCAAATAAATGCCATTTGTGTTATAGCGCCATCTGTTGGTGAATTTTGGTACTAATTTTTTTTAATTAATAAATGTAAAGCGCATCATCTAAATAATCTGTAGTTCAAATTTGATCTTATTTGAACCAATAGAACGCATTTTAGAGCACTCTGAAGTGGGTAATTTATTTCTTGCTAACCCTGTATGTTATTAAAAATTTGCCCCCCGCCCACACACAAAAAAAAAAACAGAAGAAAAAAGCATAAATAATAAATAATTCAATTCCTTTGCTTTTTATTGATTAATTTACATTAATTAAATTCATTGAGCAATTATGAATTTGCTTCGAAATGCGCCGTTTAGCACTGTTTGTAGCACTCAAACAATATTACAATAAAAGTTATGTGGATAATTCACAATGTTATAATATTTTTTACTTGAACTTAATTTTTTTTTCCTGCTGGCCTAAATATTAGTTCATGAATACCGAATATTTTCTTTGTAGATTTGATAGATAAAAGGCAATTAAAGAAAAAGTTCACTATTTTTTTAAAAATTAAAACAAAGTATAGGATTCTTATTTATTAATATAATATTGCAGTTATAGAAATATTTGGGAGAATGCTTTTTTTAACATCAAAATATTCTTTTACGTGAAACATTTACCTGTAGGTAGATGTTTCATATAAAACATTTACTTGTAGGTTAATGTTTCTTGTAAAAAATATTGTTATTCAGAAATAAACTTTTTTTGGTAGTTATTCAGGTGAGTGTTTGGATTTGACTAAGTAGAAAATCTATAATTTTGACTTATGCATCAAGGTTAAAATTACGCTTATTTTTAGGTGGAAAGCTTAATCAGATGGGGAATGTCAACTGCAAAAAGCTCGATCCTGTGTTCTGCCAATTCCATTCTAATGCAAGAGTACTGTTTTAGTTTTTATGAATAATATCATCTATAAAAATACAAAAATTATATACTACTTAATTTAACATTTGAAAATGATGCTTATAATACAGAGAATGTCAACGAAGTTGATTTCATCACCCTAAAGGTAGCAAGCAATTCAAGGAAAAAGAAAGTGATAATTTCTCATCTAAAAATTGAAAGGAGATACTATAACTAAAAGTGCATAAGCTTAGTTAAAAAAAAATGAAGAAGAAGAAGAAAGTTTTGGAGCACACACAAAATCTTTTCGTATACATACTTTTAAATATTTGGGAAGAAAATTTACAAAGAAAAAAAAGAGTTCACATCTTTGTCTCCAGGTGAAAAGTGATATTCCAAGCTGAATTCTGCAAATGAAATAAACATGGAAAATTTATAAACAAAGAACATTTGATGGATACTTTCATATAAAAATATTTTATTTGGTAGTTACGCTTATTTTTCTAGTTTATCCTTTGCAACAAAAGTTGCATGAATGTGAATTATGCAAATTTTTTGTTTGCTTGATATTAATTTTTGTGACTTTCGGTTGCGGTATCATTTGAAATGGATTGTGTATTCTCAAAATATGAAAAATTAGCCGAGTTAAAAGAATCTATGGTATTAAACATCAGACAAATTTATAATATCATTTTCAGGAAAAAAATCTAGTGCAACATCTTACTATGGAAGAATATTTCACACATTATGTAAATTAAATTATGAAATAAAACTGGGAAAATTATAAAAAAATAAGCTCAGAACTCAACAAGCTCAACAAATAAATACAAATGAATAAAAATTCAATTAAATATTAAAATTGAGATCCATCCACTTAAAATTTTTTACCAGTGATCAAATATTTATTAAATTTCTGTCAGTCACATATAGCATTCCTTTATTTATTTTTAATGCATATTTTGCTCGCCAAACTCAGCCAAATATGTCCTTATTGGCTAAAATGTTTTCTTTCTTTTTCTTATATATATAAATAGATTTCCTATAGTGTAAATATGAATGCAAAATGTGTTTTCCTGTTGCGATCTCGCTGATGAAAGGCAAAAATTGAGAAACTTTCACTTTTTTAACAATCTATCGATAGAATTGTTGATTAATATCTGTAAAGGAAGACGAGAAAGTTTTATTTGAACAATTGGAACTTCTTAAAAATTGAACAAAAGAAAATTCACTAAGCAATTTCCTGATGAAAAAAAAAAAAAAGATTGGAAAGATTTCTTGTATCCAATTTCCTTGTGGGTATTGAAAGAATTTAAGGAGAAAAAAATGTTGAATCCAGTAGTTTTGACTTACGAAATATCACCAATTTGTGCCACGACCTATTCTTTATTCCTGATACATTTGAATTTTAAATCAATGCCAGATTTCAATTCCGATATATAAAAGTTTGTCTATATTTTCATTAAATTTTGTATTAGTAAATGGATGAACTTATCCAAGTACATATTACGATTAAATTTTACCATTACAATTCCTGTGTTCAGAAAAAAAGGCAAAAAAATTAAAATTAGTTCGATTATTCAATCTTTTGAAAATGGCAAGATGAAAATTTTTTGATTAGAAATTTTTTTTCAAAAGCAGATGAATACTGAATGAACAAGAAGAAACAAAATGAATGAGCCATTATAATTTCAGATTATGTATACAGTTCTTTTCAATAAGATCATTTCATAATTCTTTTTTAATGTGCAGTTGTTGTACCTTTATATTTTTAAATATTGTGTGAAAAAGTTGTAAAAAAGTCGACTAAAATTGTGGATAACAGATTGGATGCGTCATCACAATACGTAATATTTTTAAGTCTGTTTGCCGTGTATATTTCACAGATAAAATAAAAAATTAAGTAGATTAAAAGTTTTAATGCGAAAAGAAATGCAGTTCTCAGTTTTACAGTTTAGATTGTTTTTCTAAAAATGACTTGGGAACAGTTCTCGTTCAATGAATTCATAGTCACATGATATCTGTCAAATGCGCTGCATCGATTTAGTTTCGGAAGTCATCCAGGAGAAAAAAGGACATAACATCAGAGAATAAGGCAATACAATAACTGGTGGTTTGCCATTTTTTTTAAGAAATAAGGGGGCTGTTTATGAACATTTTCTTTTAAAAATACTATTTATTATAAAATCTCTAAATTTTAGCAAAAAATAATGAAAAGTAATTTAGTAGTATGTTTACACCTATTACTAAAAAAAAGTTACAATCTTTTTTATCACCTAATTGTAAAATTGCAACAGATTTTTTAATCTGAACAGATTGGCAACAACCCAAACTTCTTATTGAACAAAATTTAAAACATGACGTTCCTCCCCTCCCTTTTTTTTTATGAACTGAAGGAGCAAAAATGAAATGAAGATCACATATGCCCAAATTTTATTAACAAGAATGTCAGTGTCCTTGTTTAGTGCTTGCAACAGAATGGAGAAAAATTCGAAAAACAGATGTATATTCCCCGTGAATTTAAAATTTAAATATAACAAGAATAAAATTCATCCCGGGAAATATTTGATTATATTTTGTTTGTTACAAACAAAAATCGACAGATTTCAGGAAAATTCAATGAAAAAAAGGGAGAATTCAAACAATGTTTTATATTCAATCTGTTAAGAGAAAGTTGAATACCACATTCTCATTATTTGAATGAAACGGGAGAGGGAGTGGTGGGGATAAAATGCAGGTGGTATTTTTCATTTAGATAGAGAATCTGTGAATGGGGGAAAACGGTGTTTTTGGAACCACTTGAAAAAAAAAATGAAATCAGTTCCACATCTGTATCGTATTCCTATCCGTCTCCTCGTGTTGATGATAGAAAGGATAACGCTTTTTTTGCTACTCTATATATATATATATTAAATCGCCGGGAGATATTGGTGCATATGAAAAAAATGAACTGCATGTCAAAAATGTATAAACTTAATGATGAGCAGGTGCACTTGGTTTAGGGAAAAAAAAAACAATAACGTGCTTAGTGTGAAATATGTTTCAAGCGAAAGGGGAAAAATTCAAATTTATTGAAATCACAAGTTTTATGCTCACCTGTTTTATCTTTATAGGATAACTAATAACATCTGTTATCAGGCCGTCATTCAGATCTCATATTTTACTTGAGTAGAATTTAATTGAATCTCAACTTAACCCACGTTAAGGAAATAAAATTTTAAAAAATTCAAGAGCACGAAATATATTGTAGATAATAAAAGTAATTTTTAACATTCCAGAGATTGCTATTAAATACAAATTAGCAAAGAAAGGAGAGAAAAAGAAAATGATGCTACGTGGATTGAATCATCATCAAATTTTATAGTATTTGTATTTAAATACTTAGTATATATACTGAATAGTAATTACACATACACACAAATGCAATGCACGCACGTATAAATTTGAATTGAATAATATTTAGTTTTTAAAGACATCACTCTACAACCAATAAACGGAAAACGTGAATATTCATAGAATGTCAGAAGTCTTTCAAAAAAATTTGAGTTAATTAAATATGCAATGATCATATGAATATACAGAAACAAACAAATAAATAGTGTAAAAGATATTTTTTTAAATATTTTAATGAAATTTTTACGATTTGAAATGAATTTCAAATCTTCTTATGTACTGTACAGTTCATGTTCAATGGTATTTCTCATGTACAATACAATTTTCAGTATTCAACTTCAAGGTAAGATCTCGATAGTTTCTCCTTCCCTTCTTTTTTTTCTTTCTTGATTTTTCATCAGTTCAGAGACGATTAATTTCTCCAAACGTTTTGAATTCACAGAATGTACTACAATATAATGATGAGATCGTTTTCGGGAACTTATCATTGATGCGAAACTTTCCTAAATTCCACTTTAATTACACTTAAAAATACATTTGAACTTCATGGCAGGGACCTGTCGATTATATCAGTTCTAAATTTCGCATTTTTTAAAAAATTCCCGTACCTTTACAACTTTCGGCTTCTCTCATGACTTTATATTTCCTGAGTTATTTACTAATTCTTTCATATCTAGATTTTAATTATTAAAAGAGGTGTTAAATTTCAAGAATCGGGTGGGAATCTATAAGTTTTACATCCGTAAGTTTTACAAATGCTCTAATTTGTAACTCAGATTTAAAGTTAACTTAAGTAGCTTGAGGTTTAGCATTAGAATTGAGCAATGGTAAAAATTTTTTAGAATGCTTCCAGTTTTAATCACTATTGCACTTTCCTATGTTACGATTTATTGTATAAAAATATAGCTAGAAAATTAAGATAATGCATAGCTAAATAGACAGAAGTGCTTAAGATTTATGTCTATCAAAATTTAAATTTTGAAAATATTTTACTAAGGAAGTCTTTAAAACCAAATTATACAAAATATTTAATTGAAATCTTAGTAATCATTAATTCCAGCGAACCAACTGGTCACCAAAGACGGTTAATATGAAATTCAACTAGAATAGTAAATAAGCAGCTTTATCATTGTTTAGTTTCTCACAAAAAAAAAAGGAAAAAAGAATGAATAAGAAAAGAAAAAAAAATGTGAAATAAGAACGAAAGTTAATTCAGTTGCTTAGCAACAATTAAAAATATTGTCGAAAATTAAGCATAAAAATTATTCTTTAAAAAATTGCCCCCCCTCCAAAAAAAAAAAAGACCACTACATCTAAACTAGTATCACTGGAATGATAATATATTAATTATGAAAGAAGTGAAAGAACATTTTCGGGTGATAATACAATCCGAAGTTATTAAAGATAAATTCCTAATACATAACGGATACACACACACGTTCGCTTTTATTATTAGTACGGATTTATATATTTTTGAACGTTTTTCCAATACTTTTCTCTTTTAGTTCCACCAGTATCTCAGATACACATCCAGACTCTAAAATGTTTCTGATTTTGATTCCTAAGATGAATCTGATCGTTTTTGTTACGCTCATCTTTTCGAGAACCGTACCTTAAATGAAGCAAAACTCGTCTTATACGAAGACCCTCAACGGCTGTTAATATCATGGTATGTCAAGCTGCTGATTGGTTGATGATTGTTCCGAGCGTTTGATTGAAGCCGACGTATGGCTGTAAAACTTCATTCCGAGCGTGCCTTTTCATTTAAGCGCATTTTACGGAAGACGGGTAGGGGGAAAATGCCTGTGTAAATATGTCAAGATGCAATAAAGTTCCTATCCCCTCTCGGTCATTAAGTGTTGCATAATTAAGGTTCCTCGGTCAAATTTGAGTGAAGGTTCTCTGGGTTTTTTTTTCTAGGAGGCGCTATTTGTTTTATTATGTGAAAATAAAAGGCGATCTAAACAGAAAGAAGAGATGGTAAGTTATGACAGACGGCGAATTACTTTAATTATTGTCAAATAAAGAAAGTGGTTCGTGATGTGCAATTAAATTTTTATTGATTAAGTGTTAAGTGTCCATCATTCGGTCTTGATGTCATAAAAAAAAGAAGGGGAAGATTATTTTTGACGCTTTAAGCTTTTTGTTTTTCAATCTATTCATCAGGCAAAATTTTTACTGTGAATCGTTTTGTCTTATAAATAACAAGTTATATTTAGAGTATGACGTAACCTAACCTCTAAAATATGTTGATCGTAGGCTTTCCGAAAAAAATTTATGTAAAAATTACTTTTAGCCATCTGAAATATTCAGATTGCATTTTAGGCTTACAAACTTTTTGGTACTTAAGGATTGTTAGAATAAATGTATTCATGTTATTAGAGTAGATAAATTACGTCGTACCTCAAGTGAAAACCCTCCACAAAAGATTTTAAGTAAGATTGAATATTGATTGGAGTATTTCAATAAAAAACGCCCCGGAACCAAAGTATGCCATGTGGAACACTGACAGGATGGAAATAAAAAAAGGTATTGAAAATAAAGTAATCAAAAATATAAGCAATATGAAATTAAAACCTATTTCTGAAACAATCCAAATTATTTCGGAAACGAAACTAAAAATATTTCGAAAACAAAACTAAAAAATTATTTCGGAAACAAACTAAAAAATTAAAAACTAAAAAAAAGTAGAAAAAGCATCATTGAATTTAGAGAGTGCAAATGCAGCTACTACTAAAACACAGATGAATCCAGACTAATTAGTTTCTCTTTAAGGGAAAATCCTTTATTTTGAATTCCTGCCTGAGGGAGACCCTTGAGAAAGTCTTCAGGCCGGATTCTTATTTTATTTGGTTTAATTTTGGTTCTATTTTTTTTTTCCTTTTAACTTAGTTTTTTTACTAATTTACTATTGAAAATAAATTAATAAATTTTTACTATTGAAAATAAAGCATATATTCGAATTGATGCGATGATAAAAAAAAACATTTATCTAAGAATTTGAGGTATTAAAACTGAATCTAAAACGCAGATCGATAAAAAGAAAACTATAACTTTTAAAATAAAAAGAGCAAATGATAATTCATTTTCATTTTAAATAATTTTAACAAATATACAATAAGTAACTTTAATATAAAAAGGGGTAACAAATACAGTTAAACTTCATAATTTTTTAAATAATAATTTTAATAAATAAATTGGCAGCTTTAAGAAACAAACAATGAATAGAAGTCTGAATAAAATAATTATTCAGTAAAATAAACAATATTCTTCATATTTGATGTGTTCGAAGATATTTTTTTATAAAAAGGCTATTTTTTTTAATTAAAAACCATGAACAACCGTAAAATTCTATGCTGCAAGAATTCCCAAACTTTTACGCATTAAGAATCATTTTTTAGAAACCGAACCTATAGCAACACACTTCATTCTTGGCTCATTGAATCTTTTCAGAGATGAACAGTATACATGCTTTCTTGAAAATATTCTATGGATCAAAAACAAACTTTTGTGAAGAGGAAAAAAAAAAAACTTTTATTATTAAATATAATTTTACCATATATATTTTTATATGATGTTTGATGAAGCTT
Organism: Argiope bruennichi; assembly: GCF_947563725.1. Classification (NCBI taxonomy): domain Eukaryota; kingdom Metazoa; phylum Arthropoda; class Arachnida; order Araneae; family Araneidae; genus Argiope; species Argiope bruennichi. Next base: position 55,342,023 of record NC_079158.1, read on the forward strand.
TTAACTTCACATCACAATTTTGCAACTTCATGAAAGATACAAATACATTCAAGTTCGACCTACAGATTGAGAATCTCCTGTCTAGTGAATGAAAGGTTTTAAAATTTTATGCTTCTCTAAATCCCAAGGACACAAGGTCCTTGTGATTCAGAAAAGGAAGTGCTTAATAAAAGAAAACGAATCATAAATAAAAAAAATATTTATTATATGTTTAGTTTTGACTTCAAATAATCCAAAAACAGCCGATAATTTTAATATAATGTAGGGGGAAAATTTTAGGTCCCGGAGAAAATTCCCGAATTACCGACAAATCTCTCCTAATAAAAACGACGAATATGTGTGTGTGTCTGTGGCTTTCTACACGCTGAACCATTTTCCTACAGCTATCGAATTTGACATATATATGTATTTTGGGAAATGTCAATGAGCAAGTCGAAGCGTTTTTTTAAAAATTTTAATTAATTAAAAATTAAGCCAGATTTTTGCGTTTTCTCACTATGATTTCCGAAAATGTTCCTACACAAGAATGATTTTTACAAAGTTTTGAAATTCAAAAATTTATTTTTTTAATGACACCAAGAAAATAAATAAACTTCAGTACAAGACATGTTTATAAAGCTTTATTTATTTATTTTTATTTTTACCGTACTTACAATGAAAGTTTCATTTCAGAATCAAGTGATGATGAATTTTTTAAAATTGCTTTCATTTTAAATACGCTGCTCTTTCTTGTGATGCAAATGGATATATAAAAATATAGAAAGAAAATTAGTGATATTTATGGAGCAATGAACAAAATGGTTCACTACTTCTTAAATAGTACGAGTTGCATGCCTCTCAAAATTCGAAATTTAAAAATATTTTACTAATGGAACTATTAAGAGCAAATTGCATAAAATGTTTAATAGAAAATTTTAGCAATCACTGATCCTGATGACCGACTCATCGCCAAAGATGATTAATTCGGAATGAAAACGCTCAAATTATCCAGATTCCCCGGTATTTATATACTTTTTCTTTTAAATTTGAGTTAGTTCTTGTTAATATGTTAATATGTTGGTTTGTAATTGATTTCTCACTTGCTTTGAAATTTTTACATTTGTGTATTCTCATTGCCAATACACTCTTGCAATATTTTTAGAACTTCACTATCAGTTAATTTATAATTATATAAAATTTTAATTAACTTCACCACTTCTTAGTAATATTTCATCATAAGATTAAATTAAAATGTGATAACTTACTTTTTAGAAGGTAATAATAATTTTTTTAAATGGTAAATGCTTCTTTTTGGATATATTATTGAATTTTATGACAATATTTTGAGATAATCGAGAGTATTACTCTATTTAGAACATTTGTTTTTTCATTTATAGAATTGCCATAAATATGGAGCGTCTTAAAAATATTATAAATATTACTTTTAAATGGTATGTTTAAAAATGTTATTATTAATGATTTCCTTACTTAAAAATAGTATTATTAAAAATATATTACTTGAAATAATTAGAGGAATTTGAATCAGAACTAGAATTAGTCATATAAACAGTCAATACGCAATTTAGAATTAAAATAAAATAATGCGCAAAGAAACGACACACAGGTGAAAAAAAATATGAATGAAAATATATTTAATAGGGCGGAAATCAAGGTCAAAGTATGACGGAAAAATTCCGGAAATGTATTCATCCTTCCGCGTCTCACCTCTTAATCAGATAAAATCGTCGAAAAGTAATAGTCTCAATATACTGAAACGAACAGTAAATAATTTGATTTTTAATTTTAGTTATGAATGTATTTATAATTTCTTATTACTATCGAAAATGCTTAACTATAACTTGTGCGAGCGAAACGAGCTGGAATTAAATAGTGATCCCAAAAGAATCACAATTTGATTCTTGGGAATTGACGAGCGAAGCAAGAAGCCGATGTAATCCTCTAATAAAATGTTATAAATAAAGACGATTTTCCATAATATCTTTACAAGCTGCTAACAGGAAAAATGTTGATAGAAGCATTCTCTGAAAATATTTTTGAAACCTTAGAATTCATCTCCCAAACCTCATTTGGAATTAGACACACAAATAGCATTAAAAAAAAATAATAATAATCTCCGTTTAAATTTAGGCCTAAGAGAACTTTCAAAATGTATCACGAAAAAAGTCTTAGTGAAATTTTTTAATGATAAAGAACTTTAATATCCTAATCCTAATTGCTAAAAAAGATGAATGTGTGTGTGTGCGTGCGTGCATGCGTGTGCGTGCGTGCATGCGTGTGCGTGCTTGTGTTCTCGCTCTACAGGTCCGACCGTTTGATCTATAGCTATCAAATGTGACACATGTGTATCTTGGAGATCGGGAATGTCCACCTTAAAGTGATTTTTTTCAATTGCATTAAAATTTTAATTAATTAAAAATTAAGTGAAATTTGGCGTTTTTTCGCGTTAACACGAAATTATTAAATAAAATTATACCTTTTCTAAAACCAAAAAAAAACAAAAAAAAAACATATTTTTAATGATAGCAATTTTATAATCATGCAATCTTTTGCTGACTTTGCATATTTTTTTTTTTTTTTTTTTTTTTTTTTGTAAAAGGCAATTTTTTTGTTCTGTCAGTTATCTAGTCATCGGAATATTTCGCTTATCCGTAACGGGTAAAGCTGCATTAAACAGGATATTTTGATTTTTTTCTTAATGGCTTTAGGAATCCAAAATTAACTTCGAAATTAAAATAAAATTATCTCTTGAAGTGTAAAGTAGTATTTTGAAAAAAATCTACAACACAAGCGGAATGCATAATCCATTCTGCAAACTTACTGAAGAATGCTGCATCAGATGACTCTGTCTATCATTGTGGAAAGCCCGAAGCGAACAGAAATTACAAATCAGAAATGGCAGGTGATGGTATGGAATGTTCGGTATTGAACTCTGTACAAAAGGTCAATCCCACGTCAATAAAATTATTGGCATTCCTTAGTACTTTAGAGCTGTGAGAGACATCTGTTATATTGCATTTGCGTTAATGATTAATATGCAGTTTTGTCCTTTGCTTAGTACAGCTTTATGTCTGCTCAAGACTTCTTGCAGTTTTCTCGCCTATTAGCATTTGTTAAACGAAAAATGGAATAAACAAACAAATAAATAAATCCCATCATCTTATTTTTACTCCCAAAATGGCAACGATTCTATAAATGAAAAATTTACAAAGGACCTTATTCATGATAAAAGGTTACCAAAACAGCTGACTGTTTTCGGAAATTTTTCAAACATAATATCACCTAATCGTGCACAATTACATTATTAATCTTTGAAAAGAGTTTCTTAGCAACATAAACCTGGATATACAGTTAAAGTAAAACTCGTACATTTCAATCGAGGCGAAAAATTTGCATACATTTCAGACATTATTTAAAACTAGTGGTTTGTTCTCCTCTAAATGTTCAGGCATATTCTCTAATAAAAGTGTTACCTCAGAGAAACGCTTTGCATGGCATTGGCGCCCAATAGTTACGAAATATGAATCTTTGGCACGAATTCAGCATTTTTACTGAATCTATCGTATCATCCTTGGCGAGTTATTTGGCGATTAAGCCCTGGCATGCGATTATTAGTATCCGAAAATCGAATCTGTGTTTTAGATGCGTTTTTCCCAATGGATTGAAACAAAAATTTATTAAAAAGCTATACTTATAGTCACAAAATTCCATACCAGATTTAATATATTTAAATCTTTGAGTTTTATGAGTTATTGCATTTATATGTTTTTGAATGTACAGATCGAAAGAGGTCAACCTCTCACTGGATTTGGCACAAAATTTGATAGATGTTAAATGTGTGTACCGAATTTTATCCATCTAGCTGTCCTCATTTTGTAGCTATCGTGTTAACTTATACTCGAACAGTCGAACAGACAGACTTCCTCTGAACGGATATAGCTCAAAATTTGATATCCATATACAAATTTGGTGGAGATAGTATACCAAATTTTATGTGTCTAGCCTAAAGCTTTTTTGAGTTATCTTTATCATAGACAGATGGACATTTTCCAAAATTGTGTTTTTCCAATTCAGGGATGTCTGGGACGTTGATATTCATCAAAATCTCGAGCTCGAATTTTTTGACGATTATTATACTTACTCCATACTACATATACGAGAAAGTAAAAATAGAAAATATCAGAATAATGTTCTATTCAGAAAAGCATGGTCAATTATTTCGATTAAAAGTTATCTTTATTTTTACGGATTAAGTAGATATTATGAAGCATTTTCAAAATTCTGTCCGTTCGAATGCCAAAATTAAACTCGTACGCTGAATAATCTCGCAGTGAATGAAGGAAATGTAAACAAATTCCGCATTTAAAACATTAAATCACGTTGAAATAAAACTCGGTTATTCCGAAAGTAAGTTCGCAGTTTGAATTTTTGATCACGGGACATACATCTTAAGTGAACGAGAGCTGAATGTTCATCATTTTAAGTAAGATAAATTATTTCGTGAAAACGCGAAAATAATCAATAGTTCTTATATTTATTAACTCGCTGAACTGCCGCGCTGAATTATTTACAGTATAATTTATGTGGGTCCGTTGGCTACTAGTGATCTCTACGGTATTCAAGGTGTTAACAGATATAAACATGGCCAAGTGTTGCAGGACTAATCCAAGAAGAGCAAACGAAATTTAAACAAATTTTCGAGATGAGCATTTAATTATACGAAAAGTTAAACAAAATTCCCACTTTAAATGCTTTCATCTTATTCTGTTATCTCATCTGTTATGCTTTCATCAATTTTATCTTAAAATTATTCAAACCATACGAATCATTTTAAGATAAAACAATTTCCGCAGTAGTGTTATGAGAAAAATGTCTTATGAGAATGAGCAAAATCGAATAAAATGATTACGTTTTGCAAAGAAGAAACGTTTATTTTTTTGGAGGGACATACTTTTCGGTGATGAGTTAAAACTGAATTAGTTTTTCATTGAATGGAAAGGTAAGGTGTGGTGAAGCTCTAATAAAAAACTAAATCTAAAAAATATGAGAAAAACCATAAAACATGAAGGAAGGAGCGCAATGGTACGAAGATGTATGACTGCAGAAGACATTGATAGATTGGTGTTTATAGGATCTACGACGAATCAGCATGCTTATATCAATCTGTTGGTAAACTTGGTACACTAATCACTTTCAATTTTAATCAGAATAATGACTTTAAACGTTCTGCACTCGGTACTCGTTTATGGTTATTGTATAACGATCCTGAAGTCATAAAAACCTCTCCGCAATCCTAAATTTGAACATCATAGAAAATGTATGTCACTGATTAGAAGTTGCTGTAAGATAACAATCATATTTCTAATAAAAATGACTTAAAAATGGCGTTATCAGAAAAATGGAACAAAATCAATCAGTAAAAATTAGTGTGAAACTCGTGTTCGCTCTATGATAATTAAATATAACACATAATTAGAAATACAAGATATATAACAAAGTATTAAAATGAGACTTATCGTGTTTCTATTTTTATAAAACTGAGAATTCTGTACAGCTATCTGACCTTTGTATTTTCAATAATAATTGGAATAAGTGATGAAGTGCATGAAAATGTAAAAATTATTTTTGTAAAATAGATAATAAGCATTTTACTTGTTACCTAAGTAAAAAATGTTCAAATTTTGTTTTTATCACTTTGAACTTCTCAAATTGAATGAAAAAAGCACAGTGCACGACTTTTGCTTTCATTCACAGTATGTTGAAAACTAATGATTTAAATAAAAAGAATAGAGTATCTTCATATTCAAAAAGCAGCGTTATTGGAATGAAAATGTTCTACACAATTTCCTAAATTCGGTGATTTTCTCAGACAGCATTCGAAATAAATACCAGAGTTAATAGGTTTGGTGATAACTGCACATAAAAAATTATTTATAAAGTAGAAATTTTTGTTGATCTAAGCAATAAAGTTGAAATCAAAACTTTTTTTTCATTTTTATTTTTAATTTTGGTAATTTTTTTATGTTATTGATTTAAAAACTTACTTAATAAATTGTCGGTGTAATTAGACTTGTGATAGATGTATCTTCGCGCTTTCCGAAAAGATATATTTATGTTTTTGTACGTAAGTAGATTAATAAATTCTAAAGAAATTAATTATGTAACTATTTTCGTATTGAATACAGATATTATAGCTATACAAATTAATTCTGTAACATCAGATGTATGGAGTATAATGACATAACCTGGGCAGAAGAACAAATGAAAGTTTATAACAACTAAAATTGCTTTAGTCTAAAATTATTTTTTGTTATTTATTTGATAGTGGAAATTATTATTTGCGCTTTGTTAAAATATGTCTATTACAGAATCTCAAATAATTGATCTACTAATTTCAACTCCCATCGCCATTTTATTTTGAAAAAATAACAAGTAGCAATCACACAGCTGTTTGCAATTACAATATTAAGATAAATCATGATATTGTAAGGGATAAAAAAATCCTAAACAGTAATTTATTTAATATATCGTGCAAAAGGTAAACAAAGCAGCAAAGTATAAATTCACTGATGCATTTAAAGATTGAAATTTATTCAAGAGAAAGAACCGACACCAAAAAAGGGGATATCTGTTTCTGTAAAAAAGCCACCAGTAACTAACTGTTCGGTCCGACAAAATTGACCATTTGCCGTAGAATATTGAGAGCAAACTGCGTTATAAAATGTCATCTTGCAAAGGTTTTACTAGAATCAAATGCACCAAATGAATGTTCCTCTATGCTTGAGTAAGAGTTGTTTAATAATTATCATTTAAAATAGATTTCAAAAAGTGCATGTTCTTTCATTTCTATGTAAAGCTGCATTATTTAAAGTACTGTTTTGATTTATGTAACAATAAAATTGTCTGTTCTGATTTAAACTTCAAAACTACTTTTCATTCTAAACTAACAGTTTGAATTACATTTAAATGATTATGTTGATAATATATTAAATCTCGTATTATATTTTGATGGTTTTAACATATATAATGACATAACATAAAATAAATAAAAAGATTTTAAAAATATTTACACAATGTTTGAAAAATTAATTAATAGGCACAAAACAGGTGTTACTACATGGTGTAGCCAATTGGCATAGTTTAGTTTTTTGTCAAAAAACAAACAGAGTAAAACATATAGTTTATTTTTTAAGTAATTTTTTATTGACGTATACTTATAGAAAGAAAATATATTCTTTTCAGATAGAATTTAAAAAATCATGCATTGTAGGTTTAAGTTATGCCATTTAATTACCAAATTCTTAAAATCTATTATACTTAGTGACTTAGAGGAGGTAAGTGCCTCCTCTCCCGAAATATAAAATGGTTTTTTTTTTCCGCCTCTGATCAGCATCAATGGCTTTGCAAGTGCCGTAGCTTGATATTTTTTTCACTCTTTCATCATACTTTTCTATCAGAAATGTTATATATGCACTAACTTTTTGTGCCCATGACGCCCCCCTTAGACTGGCTCTCAAGGATACATACAATATAAATAAAAGATATTTATTTTGTAACTTTAAGAAAAAATAATCGATTCCAAAATTATATAATAATTACGATGAACAGCCATTCATTTCTTTCTTCCAGATATATGAACCTAATCTAATAATTCATAAAAACCTATAATCATTAGAAGAGCTGCCGTCTCATTTGAAATGCCAGTGCCTTACTCAGGAGAAATTGCCATTTTCGATTGAGCAAATCAAGATAATTTATCTTAATTTATCATTCCAACATCGATTTACACTGTCAGCTGCAGCTTCTCCCTGCGGACCTACGTGTCATTCTGTCATTAAATCGTTAATTCTACATCAAAGACTGTTCATTTGCCATTTCGCCAAAAACCTTGTAACGGACACAACAATCCACTTCGCCTTGACAGTTGTCATAGAAATAATTTATTCTTTTGATTATTTGGCGTAGCCTTGGGTCAGATATTTTCCGTGATCAATAAGATGTGAGGAGAGAAACTGAACCTTGAGAGAATTCATTTTTCAAGTCTATTAAATCAAAAGATGACCCAAGAATGTTGATGGGAATTTGGAGTCGCTTTAGGAAATTTGTGCATGATTGATGGCATCAGTTAAATTCGCAATGATGGATTGAAGTTAGGCATATTTAATTCTAATAGTTGTATAACGGAATAACCTTTCACCAAATAAGGTGAGAAAGTTGTTTTCGAAAAATTAATTTTTCCAAACACAAAAGTAATTTTTTTTCCTGTGGTGTCTAACGGCGGATCACGGCTTTATGTCCCTTGAGCCTGAATTTGATTCTCTAAACATTATATTTTAGAGAATGATATCCGTAATTTAGTTGTTCGAATGATATAGATTAGATTTTAGGAAGCACTCATTGAAATACGTGTGAAGTCTGAGGTTATGTATCTAATTACCGCATTTTTCTGAATTTTGAAGCCTTGAATACAAATATAGAAAGGAGGGTCACTAGTAATTAAAAAATAGAATGTTATAACATTCTTATTATTTAGTCTTACAATCAAAAGGAATGCTAGACTGTGAAAATTATTTTTGAGAATCTTGAGAGTCATGGTTTAACAAGGAAAAAAATATATCGGAAACTAAGTTCTGATATCAAAATAAAAATACACTGTCAAAAACAGACACTATTCTCAAAGGACAAATTGTGAAATATGTTTACACTCTCTCAAGGGGATTCTACATCTTTAAAAATCAGTATTATCAAAGTAACATTTTATATGATTTTTTTTCAGATAAATAGAGACTGTTCCTGTTAAATATGAAGAATTTATTAGAAAAATGCATAAAAAGAGTAATGAAGCTCAAGATATCTCAGCGAATTTTGTTAAAGAAAGATTAGGGAGATTCGAGCTCCTGGTCAGAAGAAATATCGTAGCTTGAAAATGCTTTAGGTTTGTTTCATTTATTCTTGTTTTATTTTTTTAAATTTGCTTGTAATTATATGGCAGCGATAATGAACACTAAAAAAAACAAATTAATTTCTTAATACTACAAAATACATGTGTATAAACGCAGTTGCTTAAAGGACAAGTATTACTCTAAAATATATTTTAATAAACATTTTTCAAAGATTTATTAAAATTAGAGAAAAATTTACTTGAGAAAATGAATCACCGAAAGATAATTCTTTTATAAATTTTAAAGGAGCTTAAAAATGGTTTTTGTGTGATAATATTTTCCGAAGTAATTGGAAGGAAAAACTTTAAAATTTCGATTAATTTTTAATTGATAAAGTAATTAAAATTTTGAAAAAATCTTTTCTTAGTGAGTACCATCTACCCTAGAAATACGTGCAAGAAGTATGCTTATCTTATTAAGCATGTTTTGTTCCAAGTTTTTCAAACACAAATTTAAAGACTGCCCTGCAAACGTTTTACAGATTTTTAATTCTGCGTCGCAATTTGCTGATACCATCCCAGCTCATGCGCTTTATCATGCTAAAAGGAGAATCAGTAAAAAATATCAAAAAAGAGATACATACAACGGTTATGCTTATCTAAATAATAATGCTCAACCTTAAAATACATTCATATTAATATAAAAATTTTTTATCTAATTTTATTTTCCTTATTTTAATATCAGTAAATTTATCTGTGGTTATCCTTAAATTCAAGTCTGCGCATGATTTATTTTCTTAGGGAAATAGCATTTGGTTGGAAAGTCTCTCCTGTGTCATTGAGGATCTTAAATAACTTGTTTTATTAAACTTTAAAAATTTTTTCTCGAATTGTTACTAGGACTTATTTTTATTTAAATTATGAAGATTACCTTCAATTCGGATGACTTAATTTGTTTTATTAATTTAGTAGGTATTTTTCACAAGGCAAATGTAGATTATTATTTCACCTAAGTCTAAATTTTCTTCCAGGATTTGGAAATAAAGAAAATAGAGCTTATTTTAAAAATAATTTTATAATGTTTTCTGTGTTAACAGACAAGATAGTTACGAGTGAAGTTTTTAGTATTCACCTAATTCATCCGTCTTAGGATAAATGTCAATGAGTAGTGGCTAAACATGACTAGATATCGTATTGGCCTCATTGCAAAGTTCCACTTAGCAGCTGGAGAATAGCAGGTTCGATAACCAGATCTAGTTTGTACACGGATCTAGTTCCTTTAAAATCTAAATTTTCTTCCAGGATTTGGGAGTAAAGAAAATAGAGATTAAAAAAAATAATTTTATAATGTTTTCTGTGTTAACAGATAAGATAGCTACGAGTTTAGTTTTTAGTATTCACCTAATTCATCGGTCTTTGGATAAATGTCAATGTGTAATGGCTAAACATGACTGGATGGCGTAGAGGCCTCATAGCAAAATTCCACTTTGCAGCTGGAAAGTTGCAGGTTCGATAACCAGCTCCAGTTTGTGCACGGACCTAGTTCCTTTAAATTCGTTGGCGTCAGATGTTCTGCCAAGAGTATGGTGTAAGGTTTTCAGAAAAATTCCAGCTTGGGCTTCGGCCTCGTCATTTGATCACAAGTTCAAAATCACAAGGTCCATATCTTGGAGTAGTTTCGTATTGGAATGTTAACTAATAAAATGATATGATATTTTGAATAATTTGATCAGAGCACGTGATTTCAAAATTTGCGACCGAACTCTTATTTTATGAGAAAAAAATACATGAAATATATAAGTGCGATAATGTAAGATTTTATATATTTCGATATATCTTGCACCTCAGCGATATTATTTATTACTTCTTAGTTATGTAATAATTGCGCAACATTTATTTTGTACATTTAATTGTTTGATAGCCGTATTAAAACTCTTAACGTATTACCGCACGATTTGGCTTCAAATATAACATCTCTAGTTCTATATACATGCGGCAGAAGACCGATCAATCCAATTCACCTTTTTTTTTTTTTTTTAACAAGATTTTCTTCTTTGGGGGTTCTGATTTCTGTGAAAGAGTCAAAAAGCCATGGGGGCTTATTTATGCGGAAGTGTCATTCGAAAATACTGTCCCAGCCCTCTGTGCTTTTCAGTTCTTTTCAATCGAACTCAAAAGCTCGCGATCATCTGTTTGAATAGTCACATTCCTCGAGCACTTTGTCAAAGCAGTCACAATTCTTCAGGAACAGAATTTTTTGAAAGAAGTCCAAAGAGGACAGAAACGTTTAACCTTCCATAAGATGCTGTTAAAACTCATTGTGTAAGTACAAACCTTGCCGAAGAATGAGAAGCAAGTGGGTTGAAAAAAAGAAAAAAATTCGAATAAAACCCCAGCATTCTGGTGTACCAGCATATAAATCTTCAAGTCACGACATTCACGGTCCAACCTTGAACTTTCCAACTAGATGTGACTTGGGCACTGACATAACCACCTGGGTTGGGCTTGGACGCAAAATAGGTGCTTATAGTGAAAAGGAACCTACAAATACTCAGGGAGTGGCCCGAGGGGGGTTCAAAGACCCTTTCACTAACAGGTGACGGAACAAAGCGAGGAGTACCTTCCCCTTTGGAAAAAAGCGGCTTCTCCTCTTATTTGGACTTTCCTCCTTTTCTCACCATCCTTCTTTTTTCCTGTGATGTGGAAGACAACTGTTGCCTATCCTACCTGCGAGTAATAAAATTTTTTCCGAAGTTTCGATACCATCAGAAAGGATTACCATGAAAAGGCAGATCTCCCGTCGATAATCTGATTTTCATAGCTCGGTTCTTAATCTCAGCTTTGACATGATAGTAAATCTTACTGCCTGTAATTGATCAAAGGCGATCATGCCAAGGAGCAGGCGGTGAGTTCTGACGGAAGGAGTGGCATTTAAATATTTGAATATTGGCATATTTAAATTACCAAAGCGTAACTTTTTGGTGTGTGTTGATTATAAATGAGATTGATTTGCCTTGAGGAATTCAGCTTAAAACAAAAATAGCCCTTGGTGAGTGATTAAATTTGAAGTTTATTTTAGGGAATGGCTTCTATAACAATGGGTCGCTATCCCAAAATTGGACATAAAAAATACCAAAAAATACAATATATAAATGAAGTAAAAATATCAGTGGGAGTGGTTATCCGAAAACATTCTCGCATATTCTCCAATAAATTATCCTCTGCCTCGCATAAAATTGTAAGGCTTCGAATGCTTTGTATGGCACTGACGAACAATAGTTACGAAATCTAGAATTTTTCCTGAATCTATCGTGAGAACATGTATTTTACCTGCAAATGTCTTGCAGGGTTACGAAAATAGAATAAATAGTTACGAAATCTAGAATTTTTCCTGAATCTATCGTGAGAACATGTATTTTGCCTGCAAATGACTTGCATGGTACTGACGAACATAGTTACGAAATCTAGAATTTTTCCTGAATCTATCGTGAGAACATGTATTTTGCCTGCAAATGCCTTGCATGGTACTGAACGAACAATAGTTACGAAATCTAGAATTTTTACTGAATCTATCATGAGAACATGTATTTTACCTGAAAATGACTTGCATGAGACTGAACGAACAATAGTTACGAAATCTAGAATTTTTCCTTAACCTATCGAGAAAACATGTATTTTACCTGCAAATGCCTTGCAGGGTACTGACGAACAATAGTTACGAAATCTAGAATTTTTCCTGAATCTATCGTGAGAACATGTATTTTGCCTACAAATGCTTTGCATGTAGGGATTTCAATACCGGACCAAAATTTCAATACCGGTATTCGGTATTTTTTAAATCTTAATACCGGGATACAGGTTTTAATACCGGTATTAGAAATTTTGCAAAGAGAAAGAAAACACAGGTGTTTCTTTTTTTTATTTGCCAGTTATGTTAGAGATTGGAAATATCACAAAAAATAATTTGTAACTTATAAATTATAACAGTATATAATCACAAAAAAGTAAAGAAGCATCTTATTTATTTAAATAACAAAAAAAGTGTAAATATCACTATTCAATTTATGGTACTATTACAAATTTTTGAAATGTGATCTAAAAAAACCTAATGCATCAATTGTACTGTCATTAAGCCTGAAAAGTAATTTTGTGTAAAAATGACCAGCTGTCGAAAACGCTCTTTCGGCATCTACGCTAGTTGGTGGTACTGTTAGCAATGCGCGATATACTTTTTCCAAGTATTTACCTCTAAATCCCTCATCTTCAAATAAATCGATTTCTCGCCGGGTGATTTTGGATATAGCTGATTTCTGTATTGTATTGTGGTTCGTTGAATTTTTTTTTATCGCTAATTCTAATTTTTGTTCAAGAGACAATTCCTTCGATAATTGGAATGTGGATAGGTTTGTGGGAAAAAAAATTTAAGAAACTTTACTCTAACTTAATCAGATTTGAATTGGTTATTTTCTTCTTTTCATTTTCCTTTTTAAAATCATTATAATTATGTAAATACCATAAGACATTTTCTATTTCGGTATGCCTTTCTTCTGTGCGATTTTTCAATGTAATATATAATTCTTCAGATACTAATGTGTGCTGTTCTTTCAGTGACTGCAACATGAAATTTATTGTTGCATTAGCTGTTAATAAATTAGAATCACTCCGACATAATGCCTGAATAGTTAGTTTTATTGGAAGTAGAGCTGATATAGTTCTGGATATTAAGTCGAATTCACTATCTGAAAAATTAATTTACAGGTTTAAGCCGATTATTGCATTTTGGATTGGATTTCTCAGTTTCAAAAATCGTTCCATCATTATGAGTAAACTGTTCCAACGTGTTTTAGAATCTAACATATATTCTGTTTTATTTTCAGTTATTAGTATATTAACATATATTCTGTTTTATTTTCAGTTATTAGCATATTAACATATATTCTGTCTTATTTTCAGTTAGGATATATTACTAAAATATATACTTTTTATAGGGGAAGGTTTAACAATTTTTCGAATTTTATAAATTATAGGAAGCAATTCTTGATAGGTTAATATTTCATCCTCATTAGCAATATCTTCTTCAACAATTACATTGTCATTATCTTCATTGTCAATATCACTCTCACTCTTACTCTTTTCAAAGTTTGAATCCGAAATTTCTATATCGACAGTATTTGGATTCTTCTGTTCTTTATATTTTTGGTATAATACATCTATTACTCCTAATTGAATTCCATGTGCATAGCACAACTGCTGATTTGCACCAATCAACTTTCCTATTTTTTTATAATTGTTGCTCCATCAATCGTTATTAGGGATTGCAATACCGGTATACCGGGATACCGAATACCGGTATTTCGAGCCATTTGTACAATTTCGTAATACCGGTATTCACAAGTTTAAATACCGGTTTTTCGGTATTTACTAGAAATTTTTAAAATTGTCTCCACTATATGTTCAGGTATCGCGAAACATAGCAAAATAGTATACGTTTTTGTTTTTATGTCTCCCTAACGGGCGAAATTAATTAGCTAATTAATGGCTTAATTAATTGCTTAAATCAAAATTGGTGAAACATTGATTATCCCTGAAAGAAAATATTGTAACCATAACTACTGATGGGGCAACAATTATGAAAAAAGTTTAGGAGTAATAGATGTATTATATCAAAAAAAAATAAAGACAAGAAGAATCCAAATAATGCGGATATAGAAATTTCGGATTCCAACTTTGAAAAGAGTAAGAGTGAGAGTGATATTGACAATGAAGATAATGACAATGTAATTGTTGAAGAAGATATTGCTAATGAGGATGAAATATTAACCTATCAAGAAATGCTTCCTATAATTTATAAAGTTCGAAAAATGGTTAAGATATTTAAACGTTCCCCAATAAAAAGGATATATTACTAAAATATATACTAACTGAAAATAAAACAGAATATATGTTAATATTAGATTCTAAAACACGTTGGAACAGTTTACTCCTAATGATGGAACGATTTTTGAAACTGAGAAATCCAATCCAAATATCCAATAATCGACTTAAACCTGTAAATTAATTTTTCAGATAGTGAATTCGACTTAATATCCAGAACTATATAAGCTCTACTTCCAATAAAATTGACTATTGAGGCATTATGTCTGAGAGATTCTAATTTATTAACAGCTAATGCAACAATAAATTTCATGCTGCAGTCATTGAAAGAACAGCACACATCACTATCTGAAGAATTATATATTACAGTGAAAAATCGCACAGAAGATAGGCATACCGAAATAGAAAATGTCTTATGGTATTTACATAATTATAATGATTTTAAAAATGAAAAAGAAGAAAAGAAAATAACCAATTCAAATCTGATTAAGTTTAGAGTAAATTTTCTTAAATTTTTTTACCCACAAACCTATCCACATTCAGAAGAATTCGGTTCAATTATCGAAGATTATGATGCCACTACTGTCGATAGTGAAAAGGAATTGTCTCTTGAACAAAAATTAGAATTAGCGATAAATAAAAAAATTTAAACGAACCAAAATACAATACAGAAATCAGCTATATCCAAAATCATCCGACGAGAAATCGATTTATTTTATTTGAAGATAAGGGATTTAGAGATAAATACTTGGAAATATATCGCGTCTTGCTAACAGTACCACAAACTAGCGTAGATGCCGAAAGAGCGTTTTCGACAGCTGGTAATTTTTACACAAAATTACTTTTCAGGCTTAATGACAGTACAATTGATGCATTATGTTTTTTAAGATCACATTTCAAAACTTTGTAAAAGTACCACAGACTGAATAGTGATATTTACACTTTTTT
Source organism: Argiope bruennichi (assembly GCF_947563725.1). Lineage (NCBI taxonomy): Eukaryota > Metazoa > Arthropoda > Arachnida > Araneae > Araneidae > Argiope > Argiope bruennichi. The sequence continues at coordinate 55,357,723 of NC_079158.1, forward strand.
TTGTGATTTAAATAAATAAGATGTTTCTTTACTTTTTTGTGATTATATACTGTTATAATTTATAAGTTATAAATTATTTTTTGTGACATTTACACTCTATAACAAAACTGGCAAATAAAACAAAGAAACACCTCTGTTTTCTTTCTTTTTCTAAAATTTCTAATACCGGTATTAAAACCGGTATCCCGGTATTAAGATTTAAAAAATACCGAATACCGGTATTGAAATTTTGGTCCGGTATTGCAATCCCTAGTCGTTATGGATACAATATTTTCTTTCAGGGATAATCCATGTTCCGCTAATTTAGATTTAAGCAATTAATTAAGCCATTCATTAACTAATTAATTTCGCCCTTTAGGGAGACATAAAAACAAAAACGTATGCTATATTGCTATGTTGGCGATACCTGAACATATAGTGGAGACAATTTTAAAAATTTCTAGTAAATACCGACAAACCGGTATTTAAACTTGTGAATACCGGTGTTACGAAATTGTACAAATTTCTCGAAATACCGGTATTCGGTATCCCGGTATACCGGTATTGCAATCCCTATTTGCATGGTACTGACGAACATAGTTACGAAATCTAGAATTTTTTCCTGAATCTATCGTACGGGTAGGCATTTTGGTACCTTTTTACCGACCGATTGAAACCAAAATTAGTTGTCACAAGATCACATAATTATTATTATTCATTGATTTTAATCGTTCAGTTATTGAGTTTACATGCATTTGAAGGTTCAGACAGACAAATGGTGAACTCTTTGGAGAATTTGGCACAAAATTTGATAAGAATCGACAGTTTATATGCTAAACTTGTGTGCCAAATTTTATTTATCTGACTTTTTTTTTTTGTAGTTATCAAATGTATTCTTCCTCGAACAGCCAGACAAACAATCTCTTTCTGGATGAATTACATTAAAAATTTGAGAGAAATCTGCAGATTTGGTTTATAATCCATATACAACATTTCATCCGTCTAGTTCAAAGCGCTTTTGAATTATCGTATTCAAAAACAGACAAACATTATGCCAAAATTGTATTTCTCGAATTCTGGGAAGTCTAAAACGGTTAGATTCGTCGAAATCTCGAGTCCAATTTCTTTTTCACCATTATACAATATTTTCTTTATTCGTTTCATATTCGTTCATATTTTACATTCGCATACAATACACCACTTTAATACCATTCTTTCATTAGAGGACTAAAAAGTTACGATAAAAAATTTGGAGGTAGAAACAAATAATAGAATTGTAAATTATTAAAAAATATATAAAATAAAAAAATTAAACTATATAGAATATCTTTGTGAAATAAATTCCAAAACATTTAATAAATGTCTAAATATTTATATAAATAAATCATAAATATAATTATCCAATCCCAATTTTCTTAAGATATTTTTATCAGCCCATCACGCATTTATTAGAGTACTAAAAATATAAAACTTATTTTTTAAATCAAAATCTGGTAGTCAAAAGAATAACATAAAAATTCATTCACCATATCAACAGCAGAAAAAATGAATGATTATGGTATGGAATAGGACAGTTTTTCAGTTTAGTTACTCCATCTGCCTTCTCTGTCACGGTATCATCGTGTGTTTTCAACAATATTTCATGATATAATACAAGGTTTTTATCAAAAAGATTACAATTGGAAGACTATGATATGAGTTTTTCTTTAATTCGGTTTTCCAACATACTGAGTTTTCAAAAAATGAAAGGCGATTTGAACCATTAATCGGAAACGTTGCAGCATTACAATATTTTCCATTTGATTCCTCTAGCTTTACATTATTTTCAAATATTTGCTCTCTGTTAGATCATTTTTTATTATAGTGGGTATACACTCAACCAGTTATAAGATCACGCATGCGCTGAAAGAGCGGACATCATCAAGTTCCTGCCTCGATGGGGCAAATATGTGCTATTGTACAATTTCTGCGCATGCGTGGTTTTACTAGATGAATGTAAATCCTACTTAAATGCTTATTACTAAAATTTTTAAGTATTAATTGTTGGGTACTGATAAAGTATCATGTATATATTAAACTATGTTTGTCTTAAATAAAATTGTGTGATTGAATCAATAATATAGATATTTTAACAGGTCACAGAAATTTTTTTCATGCATATATTTTTTTTAGAAAAAATCAATTTCTGATTTATTTTATTTTATACAGCCGAAAATTACACTTTTCTAAGTTTAGTTTATAGTGAGAACTAATTTACTATTTCAATTTGAGCTTTTTTCAACTTTATTTTTTGTGCTGGCAACACAAATGTACGCTTTTTCCATGTACGCTTGATGTGCTTATGCAGGTAAAATTTTATTTTATGCGAAATAAAGTGTTGGAAAATATGGATAAAATATTTTTTGAAGACATTATTAAAAAATGTTAAATAAATTTACAAGTTAAAATATTTGTATCATTGAAAAAATAATTTTTTGAACTTTAAGTTGATGCCAAAATTATTTTTGCACTTTATTATTTTCAGAAGATAATCGTGGTAGATATCAAGATTTCACATTTAATTAATTAAAATTTCAAAAAGAGTCGGTCTGAGATTCACATTCTTATCTTCCAAATTATGAATGCGCCAAGTGTGGCAGTTCTAGGTCAAACTATCTAACACACACACACACACACACACACGCACACACACACACACACACGCACACACACACACACACACATGTACATTCATCTTTATTATAAGTAAACACATTAGCATGAAATTCACATTTGTACGCCTAGCATTTTCGAGACGAGTGGTATTTATAATTACTTTAATAGTTCAGTGAACTTAAAAAAATAAATAGGAATCTGACTACTTACTTTTGGAAAAATGTTAAAAGAATCATAACATTTTATAATTCATTGAACTTACATTCTTTGTAAATTTATTTATTTTGTAACTAACTTAAAAGCATTTTTATAGTTGACCTGCCTGTGGCTTTCTTTAACCTAGAGATCTTATACCGCTGCCTTGTTGGAAATTCGTCCCTGGCTATGATCAGAGAACGCAAGATAAGAATGCGGTGATCTCGGTATTTCTGATACGTAATTTAATACGTATTAAGAATTCGCATATAGGAATAATTTTTTCCAGTGATTTGGTTAATTACTTTCAACATTCTTTTTTTTTTTAAGTTAATTCGCCCTCCCTTTTTTTTTCATTTACACCTTTTTACCCTAGTAAAATCTACTGCTAATTAAAATTTTTATAAAAAAAACTAGTAGAGTACCAAAGCTGCGGTTATTGAACTCTCACTGCATTCGGAAAAGAATTGATTCATTTCACTGAGAATTCAGACGCCAGTGAGATCAATAAAACATTAAGGTCATTCTGCGCTGGTTTTTCCATTAAGTGAGCCTGAGTAATCCCCCCCCCCCTAGGGTGTGGTAACAAAGGAGCTCTTGCCAAAAAGACAAAAATGTCGTTCTATCGTCATATGGATGAAATCGAAAATTCCTAACTACAGTTAATTTTGAAATTTGAATAAAATTCTCGCATTTCACACACACACATATGCACCCGCATGCGCACTCATATTTGTCAATTTATCATAACTAAAGAAAGACTGGCTGATCATAAATAATATTAAATACACACAAAAACGATGCTAATATTGACACTGATCTAATAATTCAAAAACCAAGAATAGCAAAAGCAAGAAAAACCAATTTCAAGTGATAAGAATTGATTTTCAAAATTTGTTATTAAGTATGTTAATGAACTATTTGTGTTTTAAAAAAGAAGATTGAATGGCAAGTATTTAAAGCCTATTTAATTTTTTTGTCCGATTTATGTGCTGTTTTGTGTGCATGTGATGCATTTTTGTAACAAATTTCCTTATATTTAGTTTTGATATATTTAGTTAATGCAGGTGAAATACATAGATGCATATCATTTGATAAGAGACGTATGAGATTTTCATTGCATGGAGGCGCCAATTACCTTTATATTGTTCCTGGATATATTAAAATGGTTTGAAATCTGATATTTATTACTAATATACAGTAATGCGTTTTTACAATATTAACTAACAGTTACAATTTATATAAGGGATGCCCAAAAATATATACACACTTTAAAATATATCTAAACTTCATAATACAAATTAATTTTATTATCATCGTAACTAATTATGGGCTTTGAAGTGATTAAAGGTAATTTTTGACAGAATTTTGATGAAAACCAGATTTGAGCGAGGAAATGGTCTTCACTTCTCCTACACACATTCACCGGATATTACTTCCTTGGATTTCTTTTTATGCGAATAGGAGAAAGGTACAGTGCGCGAAAAAAGTATAAGGGCAACATGTAATTGCATGAAAATATGCTTTATTTCCATTTCACCTAAATGAACTTTTTATATTTCTTACTTCTGCTGCATAATTTTTTGATAACACTTATACCACATAAAAAACATAATTTAGCTTCGAAATATTGATTTTACAAAATTTAACATTAAAGGAAATACGGAAAAAATTATAAGGACATGTTGTAAAATACTTAAAAAAATGTTTCAGTAATCAAGAAAACTACCTTTTTTTTTCAATCACTTGAATAAGCCGAGAGGTCATAGATCCTGAAAGATCTTTTAAAATGTCCACAGATATTTTTTCCCAAGCGTCTTTGACAGCGACGACAAGATATTGTGTACATTGATACTGTGTGCCGTTTTTATAAATTTCTCGGGCTAGAAGTCCCCATAAGTTTTCTATTGGATTAAGATCGGGACTTCTCGCCGGCCAATCAAGTAAATTTACAGAATTAGCTTCAAACCAGTGTTTTGCACTCGTAGAAACGTGTATCGAAGCATTATCCTACTGAAAAATATAGTCCCCTGAAGTAATTAGTGGCGCTTCAGGTAACAAACTTTCTCCTAACATATCAACATACCTGTCCGAATTCATTTTACGGTTGATAAATACAATTGGAGTGGTTCCATTTACCGCAAAAGTGCCCCATACCATAACCAAGCCACCACCATATTGACGCCTGGAAAACACTTCCTTGGTCTTTCGCAGATCATACTAAAAATAACGAAAACCATCAGGTCCATCAAGATTGAACGTTTTTTCATCCAAAAAAATTACATCAGCCCACTTTTGACCAAGAGAAATGTATTTTTTGGCAAAGTAAACTCTTCTTTTCTTATGATGATTTGTAAGAGGGGGGCGTGACACTAATTTCCCATAAGAAACTTGAAGATGTTTACTCAAAACATTTTGAACAGTCCTTGTTGAGCATGGTAAACTCAAATTTTGTCTAACTTCATTTGCAGTTTCTCTTTTCTCGCAAGCTCTCCTTACAATCATTCTTTTTTGTCGACGAGTGAGAATGTCTGGTCTCCCAGTTCGCTTTTTCGTACCATACATCCCAGGACTTTTTAGAAAATTATAAACCACCGTTTTAGATCTCTTGATTCTTTTTGAAATTTAACATCCACTTAATCCACATTCTCGAAAAGCAACAATTTTTCCTTTTTCAGAGTCAGAAAGTTGAGTTCCTTTGGGCATCGTTTAAAAATTCACACTGAAAGTCGCCGAGTGGGAAATTCTTTTTGCAAATGAATCGTTTAACTCGGAATTGTCATTTTATGCTTTCAAATATGCAAATTTTTAAATAATTACTGGAGAAAAAGCAATGTCCTTATACTTTTTTCCGTTTTCATTTAGGTTTAAAAATCAAAATTTAAATTTTAGCAGATTTAAAATTGAAAATTTTAATTACTTTACGCATAAAATATTTTAGTTTTACTTCTATTTTTGCTAAAAAAATTTGCATACGATTCTGTAAACAAGGCTTCTAGATTTGGCGATGTCCTTATAATTTTTTTCGGGCACTGTAGTTATCAGAACTCAAGACTAGTTATTGTGGATGTCTTGAGAGCAGTTATTAAAGGACAATGCACAAGAATCTGAATTAAAATGCTTAGTTATGTTTGCAATGCCATCGAAAGGCAATATTAATATAATCTAAACAACAATGCTAAATATTGCCGTGTCTTCCTATAATTGATAAGATTGTACATGTATTTTAATTATTATAATGTTTATAATGCACAATAATTATAATATATAGTGGTTTAAGCCACTAATCAAGTTATCTTTTTTGGGAGTTTTGACAATCAACTTTGTCAATAAAACAGCAGAGTAGTCACCCTAAAACTTTCTCGCTACATATATGTTATCCCGACAACGCTTTGCATAGCATTGATGCACAATAGTTACGAAATGTTAATTTTTGACGTGAATTTAACATTTTTACAGAATCTATCATGTCATCCTTGGCGAATTTTTTGGTGATTAATCCCTGGCATGAAGTTGATAGTGTCCGAAAGTAGAATTTGTGTTTTAGATGCATTTTCGGACTCAGTTGAAACAAAAATTTGATACAAAACTGCCTTTGTAGTCATAAAACCCCATATCAAATTTGATGTATTAAAATAATTCCGTTTTTGAGCTAAAGCGTTTACATGTTTCTAAAAATACAGACCAATAGGCAATCAATGCCTTGTTGGATTTGGCGCAAAATTCATAGGTATATAAACTAAGATATTTAGTCTTTGTACCGAATTTTATCCATTTATCTGTCTTTATTTTGTAATTATCGTGTTAACTTATATTCAGACAGTCGGGCAGACAGATTTCCTTTAAACGGATTTTGCTCGAAATTGGATAGAAATCTACAAATTTGGAGTAAATTTCCCCCATCTAGCTCAAAGTGTTTTTGAGTTGTCTTTATCATAAACAGAGTGACAGACAGACATTTTCTAAAAATGTATTTTTCGAGCTGAGGAGATTTGAAATGTAAAGGTCGTCAAAATCTCGACTTTGAATTTTTTGACGAATGCTATACGTTCTCTACTGACGATTGCTATACGTTGACCAAGACTGAAAGTCTCTCGAGGGGATAGCTTCATCATGTCCGTCCAGTGACATCGTTAGAGATCTGTTGTTCAATAAGCCTTCATGCAACCCTGATGCCAAGGTAACATAGGGCTTACCATTCTGGATATATTTTAATTAAAGCATGTTATAAAATGTTTATTACTACTTAGTTTCTATAATATTAATTTTTCATTCAAATGTTGATATAAGAACGAACAATCCACTGGAGCATGCATAATCTCAATCCCACCCCCACAAAAAAAAAAAAAAATCTCGTCTGCGAATAAAGCTTTAAAAATTGTTAGGAGCAATCACAACAGAAAAAAATCAGTGCTTTCTTTGCACAGATCTATTTCTGTGCCCATGGTAAAAATCTTACGTAAACAGGTGCAAAACGAAATAAACAAAATGAAATGGATCGCACAGCCAACAGGTGCTGGTTTCCGATGAAGAAAAACCATCCCTATTGAGGCAAGTGTTCTTATCCTTCAGTATCTTTATCTTATCCCGTCACCTTTTAAAAAGAGGGGAGAAATCTGGAAAAATCTCTTTGAGGAGTCCGTAGAGCATCCATTAAAGATGAGTCCTCTGTGGGTTTTCGGTTTTCGTGAGTACTTTTTCTGAGTATAGTTTTTATTTGATAACAAGAAACATTGAGAATCTTATATCAGCTTTATAATAATAATAATAATTTGAGGGCTAGTTTTATTATTATAAATTATAAAAAATTATAAAAGATTGCGATAATTATTAATTTTTCTAGTATTACATATTGCATATATTTTTTTATGACTGAATAAACTGCTATTACTGCAGTACCTAAATTCTTTTAAAAATATCAGCGATTATCACAAAATGAAAAATTATTATTTTTTTAATCGTTTGGTCGATCTATTTCGTTTGGTTGACAACGTTAAAGACTATAATTTATCGGTTATTGTCTTTAAAAGGAGGAAAAAAATAAATAATTAAAGGATAATTAATAAATTTTAAAGGAATTATCAAATCTTTAAAAGGAGAAAAAAAATAATGATTAAAAAAGACTACTAAGTAATTATAAGAATAATAATCACATTGGAATTATAAAAATTAAAACAAATAAATTAAAAAATTCATGAAAAATAATTTTTTTTTTTTAACTAAAGCTCATAATTTTTTTTACTTTTAATTACTAAAATATTTCTTATTATTATATTTTTTTTCGAAAGGCTTAAAGAATAGTTGGTAAATTTAATATTATTATGCAGGTTCATTTCAGTCATATAAGCTATGAAAGATATTTGCCATTGAACATTACCTAATTAATATTTTTATTTTATTTCGTCTCTGGATTTTTTTGAAAGAACATTTTACAATAAAATTATAGTTAAAGCAATTAAAACTGTTATTGTAAAAGGTTCTTTAAAATATTTAAAAACATTTATTAGAGTTAACGAAGAAATTTTATATGAGAATAAAATTGATATCATTGAAAAAGCTATATTTTTTCCTCATATAGAAAATACATGAAAAGTATTGTAAGCGTCGAAAATGCCGAATTTGAGATTTTAATAAACGTTCACGTTTCAGATCTTTCTAAGTTATAAAAATACATTTTGACATTTTTGGCATTATATCTATCATTCCGTTTATCTGTTTGTCTGTGGCAAAGATAATTCAAAAACACTTAGAGCTAGATATATGAAATTTGGTACATAATCTTAATGCCAAATTTTTAGATTCCTTTCAAATTTTGAGCGAAATCCTTCCAGAAAAAATCTGTCTGTTAGGAATATAAGTTAATGCGAAAATTACAAGACGAAGAAAACTAAAGAAATAACATTTAGTACACAAATTTCTATCAAATTTAGAACTAAATCATCAACTGGTTCATTGTCTATCAGTTTACTTTTGGAAGTATATAAAAGTTAGAATTTAAAGATCACAGTGGTTTAAATATTTTATATTTGGTATGTGGTTTTATGATTCTGTGTTCTCTTTGTGTTCTGAGCCTAATTTTGGTTTCAGTCGATTGAAAAAAAGAAAGATAAAAAAACCATTTTAAAACACAAATATAATTTTTGAGTATTATTAACCGCATGCCAGGATCAATCATTAAAAAAATTGTCATGAATCATACGATAAATTCAGTAAAAATGCTCAAATCACGCCGAAGAATAACATTTTTTCACTGCTATGCAAGGCATTCGTGAAGTCACCAGTTTTATGCGGGGGGGGGGGGAGGATTTAATATTTTTATTAAAAAGTATGCGGGATAATTTTGAGAAGTTCCTCCTAGCTGGTAAATATAATCTTTTCCAATAATACTCTTCGCAGATAATGAGAAAAGATGTTAATATTTTGATTAATATTTAACTAAAAATATAAATAAATGTTTGAAAACTCCTTTATCCGTGACCCTCTACAATCGAAGAAGTAATTGCAAGCAAATTTGGTAACCTCTTGTACCAAATAATAGTTTAAAACGATTCAACCAAAAATCGTCCCGCTCTAATCTATTTATCATAAACGACCAAAAAAAATTGTCTAAAATGCTTTACTCTATAGAGTGTTTAGACGAGTTTTCGTAACTCGTAGTTTACATCTTAGTATCTAGCTCATACTTATTATTAGGTTAAACTAAATTTTAACGTTAAGCAAATTAATTAAATACGCAGTAGAAATAAGTCCCCCCCCCAAAAAAAAATCGTACTCTTAAAAATAACGGTAAAACAGGATAAAAATTTTAGTATGTATATAATCTTGTTTGTCATGATAAATATTTACATAAAATACTCTCTATTAAAAAAAAAAACGAAATGCATAATTCTATTATGTATGGCTTTGTAAAACTCGTACTTATTTCTTTTCAAAGTGAAATGAAGAAAAAGTATGCCATTTCCGATATCATAATTATTTATGCAAATCCAAAAATAAATGCATATGTTTATCAACAAAATTTTTTATTTAGCTTTTTTATAATTTCCAGTTTTGGTGACTGCAACTTTAATAATTGCAGACGATAGTTCTGAAGAATTAGAGGACAATGAATTTGTTCAGCGTAAGTATATATAATTTTAAGAAAAATATTTACACCTGTTAATCTTGAGTTGTTATTAAAATATTTGCATCTACTAACCTTTTTTATAAAAATATTTTGCTTTAAGTTGTTTATTCTTATGTATTTATTGCTAAAATATTTCGAATGGAAGCAATTCAAATATTTTCGAATCTATCTAGATTCTATTGATTGCGCCCGGATTGCCAGAGTTCTGAACTCATTTACTGGGGCTGTCATTGCCCATTCTTCATGATGAGATGATGGATAATGATGGACTTCCGATATGATAGAATAGGCAACTGATTGAGGAGGTCACAAACAAATTGATTAAAATAATGTTATAAGTCAAGTTATCAAATAAATAATAAAAAATATAAATTCAATGAATTATAAAATAATAAAGTATTATTAGTACTTTGTCAATTATAATAGGCCAGACTGTGACGGTTTTCGGACTAAGGAAGTTGCTAAGAGGTTTCAGGCAGACAGGTTGGTTTAAATGATGTTAGTATCCAAGTAATCGGTTAAATTGTAAAAAAAGCAAATTGTTTTTACAAATTGAATTAACACTTTGTCAAATTATAAATGATCAAGTTATTAACTGTTTCTTCAGCATCCGTTATTTATTGCACTATTTTTAAAAATTAAACGTTTGCTTCATTAATATTGTGCACATGTCATTCTAAATAAACGTATAAAATCATATAAATTCTCACAAAGTTAAAGGGGAAAAATAAACAAAGCAAATCATTCGTATGCTGATAATTTAAAAATACATAAGGAACTAAAACTAGGAACTATTAAAAGAAGGGCCTAATCATATGAGTCTAGAACTGAAAAATGCCTAAGTCTGCTACAAAGTTCCTATCTGTTTCATTATGTTCATTTAATTGTTAAAGTATTTATAAACGCAGAAATTCTGGTTATATATCAATGTATATTAATGTGGATGTTGCACAGTCAGTAGTCTTAATAAGTAAATAAATAAATAACATATACACTTTCTCAAAAATTAATACAATTAAAAATCAACCTAAAATAAATCATCTACATGTTAATAAAGTTAAAAATGTGTTAAAAGAAATTTGCCAATTTATTAAGAGTCGGACCTTATAATATGCATTATTTAGGGCCGCAAAGTATTTAAATCCTTCCCTGAGAGAATGGCTGCAGTGATCAGTTGATCCTAGTCAGCTGCAATGGTATCGAATATTTCAACTGTTTCGGTTCTTTATGTCTGGATTTGACCTGAATAAGAATTTAATGTTCCAGATTGTCAGAAATTTTATGAAAGAATAAATAACTCGCATTAAAAAAGATAAACTGGATTTTATTTTTAAAATATTCAGGTAAAAATTTAATGTTAAGTAAAAAAATTTAATTAAAAATGAATTTAATTGCAACAGCAATTTTTTTAGACGTATAAAGTAATCAGGCATCGCAGATTATCCAATATAGTCCAGACTTCATGTAGAAATGAAAAAGTTTACCAACTTGAAATAAATATTCTTTTTAAATACTTCTTTTAGTCTGCTAATTTTGAATGAATCGTTTTAGAGGAAAAGCAGTAAAAGTAAAATGTCATTATGAATTTATCTATAACTTAAATTCAGAGTTGAAATTCAGAAAATATGGCCATTTTTATATCATAAAATTATACATATTTTTAACAAATGTTATCAACGTGTTATTAATCAATTTCAACAGTCATTTTTGGATGAAATTTTCACTTTTGAGACATGTCTGTTATGATAAAAATAATTTAATTAGAATGACGCCGACAGAAATATCATTTAGCATTACAAGAATACTTAATTGGAATATTCTTCATGCAGTTGATTAAATACAAACAGAAATAAAGTTAAAATAATAATACTTTTATACAGATATAAATTTTAAAATGAGATGTGTGATTATTGAATGAATTTGCATTTGAAGAGAGGGAACAAAGATAATTGTTCCAACAGACTTTGAGATAATACTCTTTCTAGAAAGTAAACTGCACTGATTTTGAAATAAACAGCAAATCTCTCTCTTCCAATCACAATTTTCTTCATGCTGACGCTAAAACTATTTCCGTAGGTGCATAGTTCTTATCTTCATGGAAAAATCCGCAGCTGCTCATTGCACAGATTGAAAGGAAAAAAATGATGCATTCTTTTATCAGGAAAGCGAAGCGAAATTCGTTTGGGCTTTTAGTAAAAAAGCCCAATAGAATCCATCGATTTCATTCCAAAGTTAATCCAACAAATCAATTTATCGGATTCTCTTTTATATTAATATATATAAAGAGAATGCCAGATCTCCAAAGCCCCGTCATATATTTTTTTTCACTTGTGAAGCGGATTTGTGTTTGAAAAGCAGCAAAAGGACAGTGGAATAAAATCTACCTACAAACTTTTTCAACGTAGACGTTTAATTGAAATGAAAGAATTTGATCGGAAGAAATAAAACTAAAATTATATAAATCAATTGACTAATGATTTTTTTAATCCATAATTCATCTTATTTACTACTGGGTAAATATGAAAACGTAAATTTGTTAATTGCAAGTCCAGGCATCAGAAGCAAATATTTCTTTCGAATTATTGCAGAAAATAATAGGTTATAACTTGTAAGATATAGCAATGGAATTTTTTAAAAATTAAAAATTGAGATTCTGTAATGCTTATATTACCTTTTATTTAAAATAGAGTGTTCCATATTATCAAATATAACAATTATTATTTGCTCTTAAAAATACAGAAAAGGATCTTCTTTATTAATTTGTAAAATGAAGTGGCAACTTTTACTTTGTTGATGCTTTTTAAACATGATTAGCTTTTTTTTAATCTATAATTATCAAGTATTTTATAGAGATGATTGATCAGTGGATCTTTTTATACATAGAACAAATATGGATAAGCTTTAAAGTAAAAATTCTGCAAATTTACGAAAGAATTTATTTTTTAGGGATTTTTAGTGATGTTTTGCAATTATCTATGATAATAATGATACTTATTAGCTCTATAAGGGCCATTAATAGTCTATTTCAAGCCGTTAAAAGGCCATTTCCTTCTAGTCATGGTATATTAAAATATATTTAAGATTGAAATTAGCCTAAGAAAAGTGATTTATTTAGCTTATTAGATAAATTTAATTTTATTAATTAATTAATTTGGCTAATTAATAAGTAAGTAACAAATCAATACACATTATTTTATATGAGATAAGGAACTGAAATATCTAAGATTTTGTCGTATTGAAAATTTTATCAGAACTTATGCCAACTTACATACAACCTTAAATAAAGATTGATGAATTTGACGAGTAGCATACTTCCCATGGCCCTTGGGATTCTCAACGATAAAAATTTTGTCGATTGCTGTGATTCACCTTGAAAAATATCAGTACACTTTCAAGAATATCCTCTGTTTTATGAACGAATTGCCCAAGAACAAATTGCTGTATGAAATTTCTTTCCTTGAGAGTCACAATAATTATGCATATTTCATAAAACATCTAATCTTCTATAGTGATGATATCAATCAATAAATAAAAACCAGAAATTTTAATGCTTTAATATAACAGCCATATTTCTTTTAATTAGTAAACAAATTCAAATATAGAATTCTTCTTAACTAAATTTTGGAATGCCAATTATTGGACTTTTAACCTCTTATATGATGTCTGAAACAAAGATCTTCAGTTTCAGATTCAATTTTGCTCCCTTATCACTTCAAGAAAGCATCGCTGCACTGTCCGGGTCCCGATGTCAGATATCCGCATGAAACACACTGTTCCTTGTTCTATGAGTGTCGAACGGCATCCAGGTTTAACATTAAATTCGCCTACCCTCATCTGATGAAATGCAATACAGGAAAACTCTTCGATAAGGAACAGGGGAAATGCGTTGAAGCGAGTCAAGCGAAATGTGCAAACTCGGGGAACGATCAGGATCACGGTCGTGACCATAAGCAGGGTAAAAATAATACATTTTCTTAAAATAATATCAGTGAAAAGAAGAGTTATTTGGTTTCAAGTTACCCATGGTTGGAAAAAGATTATATGTTCAAGAACAATTAATCCAGGATATTTTTTATTCCGTTTGCTATTAAATCAGCTATCGGTTGAAAGTAGCTTTAGTTCTCAATTTTATCACATTTAATCTGGATTTGATAATGAAGCTCACTTGTTCACAAATACAAAAATTTCTTCTTTTAGTCGACATATGTACGCGAACATTAAAATGCATCACGAACAAGAGGAATACAGACGAAAATACAGTTGTCAAAACAAATGAAAAATTCTGGAAGAACATTAAAAGAAAATTTTAAGAGCAGACGATTAATAAATTCTGTTAGCCGTATACTTTTGTGTTTGGATTCGAGTCTTTATTCGACAGAGGATAAATTGTGTACTAAGTAAATAACAAAATTCTTCCTATGCTCAAATGATTTTATAAAATTTTGAAGAGAAGGCTATTGCTATCGAAAAGACAGTTGCCATATTTATTATCAATTCTTCTTATCGAATAATAATTTGCGATAAAAAAAAGAAATATAATTTTTCAAATGAAAGAAATTGGATTAAAAAGTTTATTTTTCTTTAAATTCACCATTCATTCATTCAGTAATTCACATTGTTATTCCTGACAAATCTTTTGCGCAATTTCTTAAAGTTTTAAGACAAAGCTTTGTAAAGAATTCCTATTTTTACCCCACTGAGGAAATATAAAAAGGTATGTTGATTTGTTGGATTATCTTCCAGGTTTATAAATGTGCAATAATGTAAACTTACTATATGTTCCTTACAGTATCCTTAACAGATATTAACGAATAATTCAGTTCTAATTGTTTGAGTCTGTCATTAGTCTCAATAATTAATAATCGAGGTTTTAAATAAAAAGAATTTTTACTGTGCCAGTTCCACAGGTTGTTAATTATATAGAATTTTTTTAGAAACTAGTAATTAATTCGTCAAAATATAACCTTCTAAAGATTAGACATTTAGGAGTTCGTTATTAGAGAGATAAATAATGCTTTTTTACTTTTTATTTTATTAATTATTTAAAATAATATATTTATTTTGTTTTCTGTTCTGCTAGTGTCTGCAGGCTTTGGTTGTCCCTTCCCATTTGGCAGATTTGCAGACCCCCTGAACTGCGGCCGATATTACCAATGCACATGCACCACTCCCCGCTCTCATCAATGTCCGGAGAAGACTATGTACGACGAACGCAAGGAGGAATGTCTGGACGAAAATCTGGTCAGGTGTGGCAATAGACCTGGTGGAATTGAGATAGGTAAGTTAAGCATATGGGAGAAGGTTTGCATAACATATAACATTTCATATCAGTGATTTTTATTTGCCAAATCAAGCTTTCACTGATGACTTATCAACTCCAAATCTAGTTGTATTGCAAAAGATTTAAATGAAAAGACTTTTAACATCTGCTCAGCTTACATTCAATGTCAGTCTTGAAAATTTCCATATCTTAACTTTATTAGATAGCATTAATTCTTAAATAACATAAATTAATTCATATATGGCTTATATAATGAGTTCCTAATTGCATAATAGTTTTGTTCTATAAATATCATTGAAAACATGTTTATTTTCCTATCTGAATGACAAGCATATTTATCTGAATAGTAGTTTTATAATAAAACATATAAAGAGAGCATATAAATAGCATGTACAAAGGTGGAAATGTTTATTATATTTATATTTAAAAATACAAATAAAAGAAAATAATTTAGACGAGGGAAGAAAAGATAAGAAGATATAGGAAATTACCGATATCCGATATTCTTTTTGACATAGAAAATACGCTAGTCTCTGATTCCCTAATATAGATATGGAAATGCATTTTCTTTTATTTATTTATGTGTCCAGCGATATTTATTAGTCGAGTTTTCACGTTAATTTGAATTCACTTTGAATTGCAAGAAAGGGAAAAAAATATCCAGGCGCTCCTTTGATGAGAAGTGAAATTTCATAGAATGACAGTAGGTTACTAACTCATGCAAACAAATATTGAATTTGTTAAGAAAATTATATTTATACTTTTAATTGTGTAAAAATATTCGAACCAATAATATGAACTACCAAAAGTGACAAATAATAATACATTTTTGAAATAATTACGTGATGTGGTGCAACTCTCTAGACCTAATAAATGATCCACCATTGCATACATCGATATTATTTGCCTATAGGTCTGTAGACTTCCAAGATAATTTACCTTTTTAAATGAATAAAAAATTTCTATTTGTTTTGTAGAACAGAATTAGTTTTCATATTAAGTATTGTGCACAATATTTCACTTTGAATAGCAAGAAAAAAAATCGACCGATTGTAATTAAAAGACATTTAGTGAAAACTGTTGCAGAAATATTCCATGTTAGTCGCACAGATAGGTACAGTGTATGACAATCGATTCCAAGTAACCCCTAAATGTATATTTTTATTTGGTTCTGACTATAATAAAGTTATTTTTGAAGAAGCGTCTACGTAATTACAAATTCAGAGATTACTATTGTTCATCGATTACTATACATAGATGCACGATTATCTGAATCAATATTAATTTCTTAGTACGATTTTTAAAGCTTTAAAGAATACATATTTTCAATTTATACATTTATAATTGCAGCTTTATACTGTACTTCAGTAGAAATATCAAATATCAAAAATATTATAATAGTCAAAATAGACTCTTAAAGATACTAAAAAATGAATTACAGTACACTCCCGATTATCCGCGGAATTGGGTGGCGCGGCCGCCGCGGATAACAAAAATCGCGGATAATCCGAAAAAAGCTAAAAACGGGTACAGCAAAAAAGAAAACAGTCCTTCCAACTTTGAAAAATCGTTTTATGTACAATAAAACGTAAAATAAACAACAGGATGTTTAACTAACGCTTAATATTTTAGTATATCATTTAAAACTAACCTAAAATGCATTTTGTTAATGAAAACAGAAAAGTGCTTTGTATTTAAGAGAGGCGTCAAGGATACACAGAAAAATTAATACATATGTACTGTTTTAATACTGTAATGTATTATGTAATTACAAAAGCATAACTGTAAAATTGCACTTTTTTGAAAAAATCAGTCAAAAAAAAAAAAAAAAAACTTTGTGCGGAAGGCGCGGATAACCCGCCCGCGGATAATCGGGAGTCTACTGTATTTGCATTTTTGACTAACCTTCAAATAAGTTTGGAAGCAAATGTTCTTGCCCCATTGCTTGTTAATTCAATTGCTGTTTGTACAAGTAAACCAAGAAAAAAATAAGGATATGAATGTTATACGCTTATACAGTTGAAATGTATCAGAGTATGCGATAGTATTTAATATGTCTGAAAGTTAAACGCTTAAAACATGCCAAAATTCAACAATATTTCTCATTTTTTTAAAACTTTATTACCTGGAAATAATGAAATAATTAATGATTAAGAGAGTTCTGTACTCACATATCATAAAATAGAGTTTTGCTATTCAATCAAAGAAGTCGTAAAAAAGAAATAAAAAAAAAGCAAAGCAATCAACACATCTCTTTTATTCTTATATGATACCATTTATTTCAATGCTTTGCATGCAGAATTTTATTGAATAACTCAATTCTTGAGCATTAATATGAAATAATTGTAAGAATGTGACCTATTATATGTATACTATTGGATAGCTCTGTTTGGACTGTGACTGGGCGACAAAAATGTGTTTTTTTATTAAGTAGATTATATATATATATATATATATATATATATATATATATATATATATATATATATATATATATATATATATATATATATATATATATATATATATATATATATATATATATATATATATATATATATATATATATATATATATATATATATATATATATATATTTGGCAAAGGGTTATAATTCCCTTTTGGATTTCACACTAGTGCTCAGGAGGTAGTTTTGAAGGTCATGTCAAAAAACAGCGTGTCCACTGTGCACCTGAAGACTGGAAGAGAAAAGTGGGGTAAATGCACCTTATCTAATGGTGTGCATTTTAAGGAATACAATCAAAGTTTGATGTATAAACACTTGTAATTAATCATTGACAGAACATGTATAATAAAATGATTATCACTAATTTCTAAGCATTTTTCTACTGAATGTCAGAATACGAAATTTTGCTAAAAAAGTACCAATTCTACTGCTTGATTATTTATATGTGTCTTTATTTATTAAAAGATGATGAATTCGAAGAACTGAAAGAGAGGAAAAATCTTCGTTGTCCATGCTCCTTTGGAACATTCATCCACCCTGATGACTGCTCCAAGTTCATGATTTGCATCCACGACGTTCCCACCGTCTACACTTGCAAGAAGAATCAGCTCTTCCACGCCCAACACAAGAGGTGCCTCCCTGCGGAAGAGGTCAAATGTGATCCTAGGATCAATCCTGACAGTAAGTTTAATTGTAGTCTTAAATATTTTTAACTGTAAATACTATGACAAAACCAAAGAACTAAAGTTAACGAGAAATAAGAATAAAGTTAAAGTTAAGGAAATAAAGTTTAAAAGAAATGAGATGTTGCTAATTTTTGAGATTGCCAATTCTTTTTTGTAACAGTTTGGATGATCTCATCCCAAGGCATTACTTCTATTTCTATTTCTTATAGACTTGAAACCTCCCGTTAAAAAGACTACTACGACAACAACTACCACCACCACTACAACCACACCGGCACCAACCACCACTACAACCACACCTGCACCAACCACCACCACAACCACACCTGAGCCCACAACAACTACTCCAGAACCTACCACGGCCAAGCCAACAACCATTCCGCCACCCGTCACAACACCAGAAGGCAAAGTGACCAAGCCGAATACTCCTCCTCCCCACGATTGCGATGAAGATGACCTGGACTGCATCATTGATGTCACTGGGGATCCCAAAGGATGGTTCGACTGTCCAGATAGGTTTGGCCACTTCCCACACGGCGGTAGTGAGAAACTCTTCATTCACTGCGACAACTGGCGACCTTTTGTTAAGAAATGCAACTTGCAAGAGAAGTTCTCGCCAAAGTTGCTTGTCTGTGTATGGATCGGTAATCCTGGAGATCATGTTGAAAAATTGAAATAAATTATTTATCTTCAAACATGAAATTTGTTAAGTTATTTTTCTCCTGTGTATGACGTGTTCATTTCCGTTGAATCTCAGTTTTTTTTCTCTATCTTTTTCTGTGTTCTTTCGAACTTTTATTATAAGCAGAAATCAATTTCAAAAAAGATGTTCCCAGTTCCTTTATATACTCTGTGTCACTTTCAGATAGTTACACAGATAATTTATGAAACACAATTTTTTTCCATAAATAAAGATAATGAAGCTACACTCACATAAAAGAAAAGAAAACAACTATACTGAAGCAAAAGGTGGGAAATAAAATGCAACCGAACCAGAAAAAAACCAGAAAATTTTTCAATTTCCTTTGATGTTCCACAGTAATTTAATGCTCCTCAGACACATATTTGTAAAATCTATAAGAATAATGAACGCTATTTATTGCAACTTTTTTCAATACAATAAACATTTCCGAACGCAGATTAGCTTAATACAATTTTTAACATGCACATTGCCTTATTTGTCCATTTAATTCTAATATCGCTGTGAGGGCGCTGCTGATGATGAGAATCAGAAAACAAACTGAAGGGAAGAGGGTGGAGGAGTAGAACGGCGGGAGAGAAGGTGCCGAGAGAGAGAAAATTGATGTTTAGAACTTGATGATGTTCTCGTATTAAATTTTGTTATAGTGTTCTTGTATGCTATGTTTCGTCCTAAGTGAACTTCAATTAAATGTCGTTAAAAAATTAAATTTGGTGTCATACCAATTATTTTCGTTTACACTTACTAATGAAAAGGGCAGTGTTTGCCTTATTAATTTTTCTGATGAGCAATCAATATTGGAAAAGCTCGGCAGCGCCGACAAGCGCCAAAATTTCCTATGCATGCAGTTGGCTGAAAAGCGTCTGCAGAAGTTGCCAAAATTTTTAGAGAATTTCCCTTTATTGAAAATTAAGCCGAAGAAATTGTACAATGTGCAAAAACAATTGGGGATGGAAGGATTTTTTCCGAGTCTGAAATAACAAAAAGTCAAAGAATTAATAGTCAAAGATAATGATATTCGAGAAATTACAAATGGAACGATCGATGGTTTAGCAGCCCCTGCAAGAAGTGAAAGCAGTGAACAATTAGAAAAAGGAAAAAAAGCCTTTAACTTACAAGAAATTAAGCGAATAATTGAAGAAGCGCAGGCGCTATCTGATTTTGTGATAGAAATTAACCAAATGGAGCAAAAAGGACACTATGAAATCTGTTCTTTACCTCGAAACTTTTAAAGAGTAGTGTTTTTCCTTATTTCAAACAAAAATTTTACCAAATGTATCGTAACGAATGAAGTAATGAATTAAGAAATAATGAATATCCTTTCAATTAATATTTGTTTCATTTTCCCTTTTAATTATGACAATATTTAAGTTGCTTTAAATTATATAAATTTTTGCAATTTGAACTATTCCGTGTGCCACAGCAACTTAGCTTGAGAGATATGGTCTTTGAGTTAAAGAAATAAGTCCTCACTGCTAGGACTTTGCGGAATCGCAATGTAATAATTACGCAATCCTTGTGTCCAGTGAGGATTTTCTATATTTCTATAATTTTCTGGAATAAGTGTTAAAAAGTTTTCAAACTCGTAGGAAAAAAAAGTTCATAATATCCATATCATGCGCTTCCAATGTGAAATTTGCACATCTTTAATTTAGCACTAAAGGTGATTGAAAATCATTGAAAGTATTGAAACTGTCTTGTTGGATAGTTTTTTCATCAAATTAAGCACAGATAAACTGAATTTATACTACAAAATTATCATTATTATTATTATTGTGCAGGAATAATTTTCCGCCTCTAAAATATACACTAGTTTATAATTAGGGATTTTATAATAGGAAAATCTAAAATAATTTAAAATATAAATTTATTTGGAAAATAGAAACATAAAAAAATAAATTAAAATAAAAACATTTAGGAAAACATTTTGTTCTTTACGGATTAAAAAATAATGAATATATATATTAAAATTATAAGTGTTATTCTTATAAATTGTGGTAAAACACCGTTTACACATTTTTCATTTGTATGTCGTTTAATCATAGTTCTGATTCATTCGTATTCATTGTAGGGATAGAATAGCTCGTTTATATGACAGAATAACTGAGCTCTTTCAGATTAAAAATATTTCAGAATTAATTAAAAATCCATATATCTACATATAATATGTAATAAAAAATTTAAATGTTTAATTTCAGCAGTATTTGATATCGTTAAATGAAAAAAAAAAGAATAGAACTTTAACTTGTCTACAGTAGATGGCAGCACGAAAATAATTCTTTTTTTTTAATTCCCTTCAGAGGACGAATAAACTTAGAGATTCTGAAACAAATATATAAGATATTAACTTCATAAAAAGATTTGATTGAAAATGGTTTTATTTTTCTCACAAAATAATAAAAAATTCCTTGAAGAGTTGAACATAATTAAAATGAAAAATGCTCAGCTTCACAACTTTTATGGTTAATTTTCACGCATCATTAAGTTTTTCAATGATTCAATTTATCTATTATTACGTTATTTAAAATATCAATTGCTTGGATACAAAATTAAGAATGAGAATTTTCAGAGTGAAATAAATCCAGTTATTTTTCCTATAAAAGAATAAACATATGCTTGCTTGCTTTCCAGATTGATTTTTCTTATTTTGAATCTCTTAAATTCACTTCATTTTACTTTTTCGTGTACGAAGTGTAGAAAAGTGTATTATAATCGTGAAAAAATTCGAACTCGAGGTTTTGACGAATATCCACAATTCGGATCTTCCCGAATCCGAAAAACTGCTTTGGGGCATTATGTCTATCTATCTGTCTATGAAAAAGATTATTCATGAGTGCTTTGAGCTAGACAGATGAAATTTGTATATGAAAGTAAGATCAAATTTATAGATTTCTCACAAATTTTGAAAAAAATCTATTCAAAGGAAGTCTGTCTGTCTGGTCTATCAGTATAGTTATTTGCGTTTTGTAATAATCGATTGCAACTGAACTCGATAATTACAAAACGTAAAGAGCTAGTAGATAAAAACTGGTACAAAGTATAAAATAGATACTTATCAAATTTTGAACCCCCGGGGGTCACCTCGAAATGAGGATGAGATGCTTCCTATATGGTGGTTGGATCTCGCCCCCTGTAGGGTACACAAAAAGGTGGGGAATCTGGCTTCTCCCATTGATGACGGGACGTACTTCCTTCGGGAAGGCTTGTACCGTGCCCGGTGATGGCCCTTAGGGCTTAACCACAGTTGCCGCCAGTGTTGCTGTTGTGGCGGTCCAGTCATTCAGTATTATTTATACGTGTGCCTTCGGTCGGGTCGGAGAGTCAGTGATATGACTTATCAAATTTTGAACCAAAATCGTTAAACGGTTGACCGTCTCTCTGTCTGTAATTTCGCATGCATGTATGCGCAGTAACTCATTATATACAATATCTTAAATCGGGGACACTTGGTATGTTATCTATCTTGTGACTGCAGCTATATTTTTATGTCAAATTTTAGTGACAATCGGCAAACAAAAAGGCGTTTCAAATACTTATTCTTGTTATAGTTTCAATAAAAATGCTGAATTCCGCCAAAGATTTATAATTCATAACTAGTTTTCATCAATGCCATACAAACTATTCGCAGTCTTACCTAAAGTCTGCAATTTTAGGTGGAGGAAGTTTGAGAAGTCTGTTATTGAACAGTGTGTGAGAAAGATCTGGGTAGAATATTCCCGCTGGTTTGAGTTGTCATTAAACTGAATAAAATGAACGCACTATTGAAATTTACTCTTTATAATAAGCGTTGAATTTTCTTAAAACCGTTATGAGTCTTGCATGAATCACAGAGATTTTGTAAAATAAGCTGCAGAGGAATAAAGTCATTAGTGGATGTAATACTTGCATTTTGTTATTTCATCAAAATTCGTTTTTTGTTTAAATACTTTTTTTGGCTCGAATATATTTCTGACAAAGGTTTCAAGCTTTTTTATCGTTTGAATTAGTGGAGCATTTTGGAAAAATCTTGTGATTTTGGATTCGATTAAACATTTGAATTAATTTAAAGCGAAATAAATCAGTTTTCCTCAGAATTCATATTTTATAATTTTTTAAAGAATTTTCACTGACTGATCAATGCATTTTTTTAAAAAATTGATTTTTTTTTTTTTTTTTGAGACAGGCAGGAAAATCGGCGAATTACCTTTATTGACTATACTAGCCGCCTTTGGCGACCAGCCGGTTCGCCAATCTTAATGTTCGTTAAAATTTTAATAATTAAATATTTTATGCAATTTCTACTTTAATAGATTCTTCATCAAAATATTTTAAAACTTCAAATTTTGATTATCATATAATTCATTCATAATATTATAAAGGCCTTCAGTCATAACGTAATATGTATCTCTCTCATTTTCTGTTAGCACCCGTAGAATTTATGCTTTAAATTAAAGTGGAAAGAATTTATCTTCAATTAATATAATAATATTTTTTACTGAAACAAAGCATTTTTTTATAATCTGATTACTGAAAATAAAGTCACTCTGCGTTTAAACTTTATGGGCACTAAAGAATATCTTTTTAAATTTATGTAATATCTCAAGAGTTGGTCAACAAAATTTTCTTAGATTCATAATGAGCAGATCGATTAATTAACAATGTTTAAATTTAAATGCATCAAACACTAAGAAAATAAAACGAATCGTTTAAAATAAACGGTTGAAAACAGGTTTTAAAAAAACTACTTAAAAAACGATGTACTTAAAACTATAAGCATATACAAAAAATATATAACTAACATAAATACAATTTACTTACAAAAGCATGCAACTAACCCAAAAATAATTTAAATCATCCATTGATAACGTTGTCATGGCAACAATCAGAACAGAATGCGCATGCGTGAATTTTCTTCGCCGGTTACGTAACGCAAATACGTGATTTTTTCTACGCCAGTTGGGGTAACGCTATGCGGATTAGAAATTTTTAATTTCCTTTATTCTGTTTTATTTTAATTCAAAAGTACTTCAGAATGAATCTGAAAGATTGATTCATTAACAATGTTTAATTTTAAATGCATCAAACATTAAGAAAATAAACAGAACCGATTGAAATAATCCACCGAAAAATTTTAACCCTAGCCTCATTACTGTTGGGAGAAAAAAAAACTGAAGCCTTTCTCGTTTGGCGCTGGGGATAATGGAAGATTTTTTTGGCGGGAAAGTTAGTTTTTAATTAATAATTAAAAATCTAATTAAAAATTCGAAAAAAGAAACCCCAGGTGCACATTCCCAACCTCCAAGGTATACATGTACCAAATTTGGTAGCTGTATGTCAAACGGTCTGGCCTGTAGAGCGCCAACACACACACACACACACACATTGAGCTTTATTATAAGTATAGATTAGCTTTAAATAATAAAAATATCCTACGGAATTTCCAATTTTAAACAAAAAACAAAAATATTTTTAAAATTTTAAAGTACATATTTCATTAATAACCAATTATTTCCGATTTTTTCATCACTAACTACAATAATTTTAGTTTTGAATAAAAGTTATCGTTTTACTACCAGATTTTTTATTTTAAAATCATTCGAATAAAATTTTAAATTACTTAGTCAGGGATTATAAAATGCAAAAACTTTAAATTACAATTTTTTCTTTATAAAACTTCTTCAAAAGACAAAATTTTGAGGTCCATTTTTTTTCTTAAAAAGTTTTGTTGCAATTCCAAAAAAAAAAAAAAAAAAAGGGTAATGTTTTAGTATATGATACTAAATTTAATATAATCTCAGAAAAAAACCTGGTAAAATAAAAAATTCTAAAGATTCCGAAAGAATATAGCTATTCTCCCTCTCCCAACGAGCACAACTTAATAATTCTAAATTAATAAATCGTAAAAGCCCAAATACCGAACATGAAATACATGTGGAAAAAGTTAATTTGTTGTGTTCAACAGATGTTCATTTTCATTAAGAAGATTCGAAGCTATTATGGATTATCTTCCTTATCGAAGTGTCATTATCTTATCCTACCTATTAGAAATAGCTGCAAATCCAGAAAAATGCACTATATGTGTGGTACAAAGAGTGGAGTAAACATGCTGCCGCAGAATATTCTAGGATTTCGTGAGTATTTCCTCAAATAAAATACGAGAATTTTCTTTTGTATTATTTTTTATTTATTTTGATTTCTTGCATGTTTATGAAATTAATGCTCCTAAAAATAGAATTTTATAAAAACATTTTCAATCATCTGTTGATCTTCTGGTATTCTAAAAACTTGTGTAATTGAGTCTTCTAAGTTATAATAAAATATTTAAATATTTTCAGATGTTAAATGGCAATTAATTGAAATACTGATATGAGGCGCCATCTGGTAGTGAATTGGGGAAAAATTGATTATAGGATTCTATAAATTTATGATAATGAATAATGAAATATGTTAAAGCTCAAAAAGACGAAAATAATAAAAAAGATGTTTAAAATAGGATTTAAACTGTGTGATAAAAAGTAAAAATTATTTTTTAAATTTGTAGACAAAAATAAATTCATAAATGAGTTGAAATTACTGTTACTAGAAAATCATTCAATAATGAAATTTTGGAAAAGAAAATTTGTAATATATTTTATAACATATCATACTTGTAATATTTTTTTAATTTTAATGAGTTAAAAAAAATGTAAATAGAATAAATATTTCAGATAGGTTATTTCTAACAGCACATAATGTTATTACAATTTCATTTTTATTCCCAAATTCTTGTTAAAAAATTATCTTCTACTTAATTATATGTGCTTTTAACTTGTAAGCTTCTTGCATTTTTCTTAATAAAAAGATTTTTTTTTAACTTTCTATATTTTTATTATTTTCCTCCCCATATTTATACAATGATGGTATCCAATGGAAATAAAGTGAAAATTTTTTTTAGTTCCTATAAATGAAAAGATATAGAAAATAGAAATCTTTTTATGATACATAGTTGAGAGAATAATCAAGGAAATATAATTTTTTCGTTCGAATGGCTTTCTTGAAGTTATTAATTATCATGTAATACAAATATAAATTAAGATTCGATCGTTTGTTTGGTTTTTGTATCAATTTATTATCCTGTTTGATTTAAACTATTTTCGAATGTTAATTCTAAGTTTGAATCCATAAGAAAATAAATATTTAATAGAATTATTCTATCATTTGTCTAGTTTTTGTTTTATTGCTCTTTTCAGCCTAGTTAATTTAAAATGTTTTCAAATGGTAATTCTAAATCTAATTCATAAGAAAAAATTAATTCAATAATTTTTACAAATACAGAAGAGTTTACAGAATTTGCAGAAATTTCCTTAAAATTTAATTATTCCAAATTTTAAAACTGTCTTGTTAGATAAGTGCTTGCTAAATTATAATTTCTATGCAGTTGATTATTATACCCCTGCTATTTATAAAATAATAATTTTATATAAGGAAATATATTAAAACACCAAGGTTAAGCAGAATAATTAAATATCATATAAACAAATAGTCAACCTAAAATACATTGCTGGACAACAAAGTGACTAGTTAATCATGGGGATCAAATACAAATTTTGACAATAAATCTATCATTCGATCAAACTTAATCCATGGGTTCATTTTTTTTATCAATAATATCATAAGATTAAAGAAATTGTGTTTCAAAACTAGTAGTAATGCGAATCGTAAATGTTTCATGGTATGTCAAATATAAGGTCTTGCATAATGATTTTAAAATTATACCTGTTTTGGACCCTATCAAAGACACTTCGACTAAATCTTTAAAAAAAATGCTTTAGATTTATAATAAACTTTTTCAAGATATTCTTTCTTATATTTCTATTATCTTTAGCTACCTAAAACGGTCTTATGTCATTTTGGAACATCTATTCAATATTTATCACCAGTTAAGAAAAGAAGTATAGCTTTTTAATTAAATTGTAAGTTCGAGTGACCTTTCTTAATTTTTCTAAATTATTTCTAACGTACTTAAAAAGCGTTGAGTCGTGGATGTCTCAATCATTTATTAAGAGCTCATAATTCTTGGTTTTGTGATATCCATCAAATGCGTAGCTCTACTTTTATTTTGGAATTTATTATACATTTTATAGGAGAATAAAGAAAAGAAAGTCAATGTAGAATGAAAGTCGCAATAAAATTGTATGTCAATTATTTTTGAAACAGCGTTTATTATATGTCATATATGTCAAGAGAACTTGTTGCTCATTTCAATTTACCTGAACTGCAATAAACATTTTCCATGATCTGACATGATCCATCAGGAAGGAGCTGTGGTGAAAGCATATAAGCCAGTTAACAACTACACTACCGAGAAATTGCTTTTGTATCATGGTCATGTTACTGGACTGTGAACCACAAGGTTCCAGGTTCTAACTGGCTTATAAGCTTTCACCACAGAACTGTTTGAATTTGTGAATTCAACCGATATTACCAACTAGACACTTTTGGCGATCAGTTGATTCACCGAATATATCGGTAGTATTTAATTTAAATGAAAAGATTTATACATGAAGAATCCCTTTACAAAACAAAGGATCAAATTCTAATGGACTTTAAAGCCATGCAATTTTAATAGCCTTATACTGTTTATCGTGCACATGCACTTCCGTAAAGCAATCGAATCCAATATTATCGTAGTGCCGTTAAAAACTAAAATGCCTGGGAATTCTATATCAAATTGCATGTTGCCTTTAGCGGTAACATTATTTCATTTTTTGATTTATCATGTAAAGGGCACAGATAATTAAACGAATATTTCCTTCTTAATTTTCAACAATGGAAAAAACCCCACGTGATTAAATATTTGATGAAGTAATGAAAAAAGTTTGAATTTCTAAATTAAGTAAATTAAAAGGAAATATAATTATACAAAAAAAAGTAGTTTTAAAAAATTTCAAAAATTTAGTAACAAATTGCAACACAATTAAATTAACATCATTTAGTCGATTTTTTACATTTTAAAACGATGTAAAAATATTTTGTGCAATAATTCCAGGAATTACAAGAGGAAAAAGTCAAAATTCTGTTTAATCTTTAATCAATTAAAATTCTAATTCAAAAATTTTAAAAATTATTTGAAGTGCATACTCCTTTCCCCCCAATATATCTGTGCCAAATTTGGAATTTCTATGTTAAACAGTCCTATAGAGTTCCAACACAAACGCGTTCCCTTTTATTATTAATAGAAAATAATTTAAAGGCGCCGATAATTTGATTCTAAAATGTCTTTGCCTATTCTACATTGTATATAAGTTATGAAAGCAATGTTTTTTTTTTCTGTCTTTTTTTCAGTTGTGCTGATATTAGTCTTGTCATTTGCCTCTGCATTTTCGGAAGAGTCTCAGGAAGATGAAGATGACGGCACAGAATTAAAGCGTAGGTATTTATTGAGATTTTGAGTAATTTTATCAGTAAAAGGCCCAAACTAAATTATACGATCCATCGCCAAATTACAATTTTCTATGATGGTAACTCACCAAAGTGGTATCATCTACAAATGTGGTATCTGTTATCTCTAGCAAGTTTTGAAGATTTGGTATAATTTTACCGATGTTGGTGGAAAACCTCGACCACATACTTTAGTTTTACTTTTAATTATCAATAATAGATTTTTTAAAATTATATCATAGATTTTTTTGAAACTATTATATACAATCCAGTCATTTCAGCCTGAAGGTTTGAAATAAATTTGCATAAATTTTAAATATTTATAATTTTTTTATAGTGCTTTTTAATCTTTTATGTAAAAATTCTATTAAAACATCTTGAGTGTTACAAGTTTGACATGCAAATTATTGTTGAAGTAAAGTTTGAAATCATGAAAAAAAAAGTAATGGTATACATCAAACTTTTAAAGGGAAAACAAAATCTTAGAAATCTAACAACCAATGTTTGGTGGAGCTTCAGCGAATTCGAATTAAAGTCAGCATGTAGCTATTGCTCTGTAACTTGTTGATATTTGTCAACATTAAATTTACAAACGCTTCCAAGCAGTAAAAAAAGAGAGATTGTCAACAAAAAAATTTATTACAGTACCATACATGTACTTTTCAATTCAGATCGTTATTTTTTCCTGTAAAGTTTTTCTTTAATAAAAAAAAAGTTAAAATATTGGAACTTTCAAATAAGTTTTTTACTACGTTCCCTCATAAAGTTATTATTTATATAATAGATATCTTTTATTATATCCTATACATCTATATCACCTTCTAAAATTACATTTAAGTATAATAAATGAGTACTAAGTATTACTTAATATAAAATAGTAAATTAAGAGCAATAGATTAATAAAAATGAATATAAAAGTTTGGATGTAGCATATCATGTATTGGTAGCAAAATCTATAAAGTTTAAATCGATCGTTATTTTTTGAGCTATTACAGAAAACCTTTATCACTATATTTAATAACTAAGGTAAATATATAGCTGTAGCATTTATTGATAAATAGAGTTTTTTCGTTTCTGTGATAATTTATTAAATTAACACCTGTGTCCTTTCTGTGCTGATAAGATATTCTGCAATTTGGAAAAAATCTCAATGTCGATAAAAGAGAAAAGAAGAGAAATTTTTAGATTTGTTGATGAAAATTCTCTCAAATGAAAGAATGATAAGAGGAATTCCTGACAGCTTACAGCTCAAATAAAAGAAAGAAATAGTTAAATTTTGAAAAATACTTTGATGAAGTCTTTATTTCACATTTAGAGTTTTTTAAAAGTTTCACTTATATGTATTATAAGAAAGAAAAAAAAAAAAAACCTCTTTTGAAATTCCATTCTGCGAGCTATGTAAAAAATTATCATTTGATACTGCTGAATTTTTTCGCTGTATTTTTTAAAAGAAATTTTCATCAGAACTTTGAATTGTAATAAACTGTTTAAACTTTGATAGAGCTATAAGCAAGTTACAGATGGGATCAAAAATCTCTAATAAATGAATCTGAATAAAGAAGTATAACTAAAATTTATTTATATTATGTAATAATAACATATGTTGTAGGATTAAAATAGGAGTCTTTCAGGACTTTTTTGGTGCTAAAAAGAGATTCAGTTATATGATCCCACTGGCAGTGACAATCATCTGTAGCTATACATATATCTTATCATTGAGATATTTTCTTGGAACTAACCAAAAATAAAAAATAAAGGTCTAAATAAAATTAGCATGTATAGTAAAGAGCTGAATTTCAAGAGCCTAGAATGCATAACAAAGAGCTGGCTGTAACATTTGTAAAAAGTGCATGTAAACATTAAAGAACATGAAAAAATTATTTCTGAATGCAGTTTTCTTTTGATGCAACAGCAACGGATTCAATTTACAGTAAAATATGTATTGCAATATTCTTAAAAAATCATCGCATAGCAATGGTAATTAATTTTATGAAAATGGTAATAGTAATTTTTAGCAATGGTAATGGTAATTTTTAGGTAATTAATTTTATAAAAATGGTAATAGTAATTTTTAGCAATGGTAATGGTAATTTTTAGGTAATTAATTTTATGAAAATGATAGTATTGCTATTAAAATAATGTTTTTTTTGCTTTTAGTTTACAAATAATATTTAGCAATGCAATGGCAAGACACATGCATGTAATGATGTTTTAAAATCTAATTTAAACTCTGATTAATTTCCTAATTTTTATCTTAATTTAGCCCATAGAAACGTCATTCTAAAATATTCTCTTATTTTCTGATCCAATTCCCATTTTTTATTTAATTAATTCTACACGCTCTCCAGAAAAATGTGACTTCAGCATTTTCTCACGCTCCGAGTGAAAGGATAAAAACTTCCAATGCTTATAAAATTCTTTTAAAGGTATATAAGATTTCCTTTCCTAAATCTACATGTATCAAAGAAATCCCTATCAAAAAATAAAAAAATAAAAACCCAAAAGTTAGAAATAATTGCGAACATTTATTTTGAAATTAACATTTTGGTTAAAATTAATTAAAAATTATAAATTACTTGGTAACAATCTCAACTTGGTAATAATATTAAAGATAAAATTTCTCAATAGAATTATATAATATTACAAATTGAAGCTCTTTCATGATTACAATGCAAAAAAGCCGTCAGGAATGGAAAATTTCATAAATCGCTACGTATGAAGTAATGAAAATTATCCATATTCTACCAGGCATTGACACTATATTAATTTGTAAATATATTTCTAATATATTTACAATAAAAGCGAACTATCTGTTTCAGATTACTATCCTATTTCATCTAACTATAAGAAGACGAAGTTCGTCTGCCCCGCCATTTATGGCAAGTATGCGCACGAGACGGATTGTTCCATGTTCTACGAGTGCCGATTCGGATACCCTCACCTCATGAAGTGCACGCGGGGCAAGCTCTTTGATGAGAAGAAAGAAGAGTGCAAAGATGCCAGGAGGGTGAAGTGCAAGCGAGACAAGAAGAAAGACAAGGATAGCAGCAGCAGCAGCAATGAAGACAGTCGCAGCAAAGAGAGCAGCGAGGAGGGTAAGATTTTTTCAGTCCTTATTATGGATTGTAACGGAATTCAGAATTAGATTCACGATTAAAATTATAATATTTTTTAAATAACAAAAGTATTAAAAGTATTTTCTTTTTTCACGAGAGAGAAATTAAATAAATAATTTCCTTCCTAGTAGCTAAGCATAAAGGAATAAAATTGTCTGAGAGTAGAACTAATGAGGCCATAGTTTCAGGAATCGCCGGAAATTCGGTACTTTGTCCTGGTTTATTCTCCCATTTACTTGAAGTGAAATTATCCATTTGATTTCATTTTTAAAAATTAACATCTGAAGATGTTTCATTAGCAGTTTAGGAACACAAAATATGGTCAACCTTGTGAAGTGAGCACCATTTAAGCATCCGGTAATCCTTTGAATATTATTATCTATTATGTATAGACTCGTGCTACTATTCTTATTATTAACATTAAAGTAACCATAAATTCAAGATAATATCAGATGTTCTAGATATTCGTGTGGTTAGTTTTTTTAGGTTAGAACCATTTACTTAGTGTCTGGTGTATATCGAATTGAATAAATGATTACCTTTGCGAGAAAAGAAGGAGACATTGTTAACCTTTCTCAGAGAATCAAACGATATTAAATGATTAGAATTTTGTATGCTTATTCATTAAACATAGAAGATGGTGTTACTCATGAAACTATTACTTATTCAGCATTCACTATTACTTACTAATAAAACTGTGGTGAAAGCTTATAAGCCAGTTAACAGCTACGCTACACGAGCAATTCTTTTTGTATTGTGGTCATGTTACTGGGCTGCGAACCACAAGGTCCCAGGTTCTATCCTTGCTCATAATAACCCGCCACAAAACAAAAGCAGAACAAAGAAGGAGCAACCATAAGTATAGAAGACAAATAGATCTGCAATTAGTTTTGATAAATCACAATTTTACAAGTGGGATGGGAATAAAGGGAGGAAAGTAAAGCAAGTTGCATTAAATCTGGACAATAATGCATTTTTTATATTTTTTATAGAAGTAACTTCGGTTTGTCTTCCAAATGCAGCGATAAGCAGCTAAGGAGTAGACATTGTAGAAGCTAGCATAATTTTCTAACAAGTGAAATTTAGCGAAACGTTTTTCTAAGAAAAACTAATTTATATCTCAGAATATTCAGAATTCCAGCTAGAAATTTAATGTAAAAGAATCACACTTTTTCATACATTCTTAATATTATAAAACTGATTGTATGTCTATATAATGCATCAACTAAGATCCCATGAAATAAATAAAAAGATTTCCAAAGACAAGATAATTTTGAAATCAAAGAAAATTTGCATTCTGTTAATGCATAAATTTATGCACCTCTTAAAACAGATCAGTATAAATAAATAACACCAAAGAAATTTTGATATTATGTACTGAAGCTTTCAAAATTTATTGAAAGGGTGGAAAAACAAAATTTAGTGGAAAAGACTGATAGGCACGGAAAATTTTATTCTAAACGCTAAAAAACTGAAAAACATTGCTAACAATCAGAAATTTTGCAGGAAATTAACTTTAGAATCAGAGTTTAGAATTTTTTAAAAAAACAAAAAGAAAAAAAAAATGAAAATTTTTAATATCTTTCGTTCTGATAAATTTGGATATTATTCATAAAAGGATTAAATTTAGATAAATTATTGAAACAATATTATTGAATATAAAATAACATAAACCAGAAAGTTTTTGACACCCAAATTTTGAAATTAAAAAAATATATGTTCGTATTAACATACAATATAATTTAAAAAAAAATAAAATTAGGAACAATTCCTTGCGATTCTAGCAAAGTCCACTTTATTAAAAATCTTTTCAAAATATAAATATTTAAAAAAGTATATAATTATATAAAAGTATAAAAGTAATTAATTAGAAAAAGTATAAAAGTAATTAATTAGAAAAAGTATAAAAGTAATTAAGTAAAAGTATAAAAAAGTATAAAAGTAATTAATTTAAAGTGTCAATAATTTTTTTGTTTACATTTCCTTTTATACATGGAAAATGTTTTTAACTATTTTTACAAAACTTGGCCGGCATTCTCTGACTCATTCTTTCTCGATTTCAAAAATCGCATTCAGTAAAATTTTTTGTAGAATTCTTTACAAAATAAATAGTAGCAAAATTTTTATTACTGATGAGTAGCAAGTATAGATATTCTATCCGATTAATACACAAACTAAAGAGAATAAGATATCCTCGCATAACAATCGCGCATCGTTTGCGCAGTTTCTGGAAAATCTTCTGAATTGTCAGTAATTGTCAGGTTCCTCTAATTAAAACAGCTAAATACGATTTTTTTTATAACACGAATTTTCTTACTACATATTTAGTTATTGCAACTATAATGCATTAAGTTACTTAAAGCAGTGTTAATAATATTTTTTTTTACTACAAAAATATAACTTTATCAGCGTATTATCTTCAAATTACATGATTCGGCATACTTGATAAAATATTGTTCGAAATTCAGCGGGACAGACCGCTACATCTAAACTTACCAATTTGTCATCTAATTACTGCTTGGATAGTCTATACTTACTAATAAATAAATTTTTTTAGGAATTTTGATTAGATTTTTAATTCAGGTTCAATCAAAATTTTAAAAAAAAATTCTATAACTCAGGAGCTTATTATTGTAAAAAAATTATTTTGGCAATAATCTTATTACATCATTAAAAAAAATGTAAAAGATAAACTTTTCTTTAAAATTTTTTTCAGTGCAATTTTCTGCCAATTCTAATAAATTTTTATCAATTTTTTAAGGTATATTTCACATTAACACTTTTCACTGCTTTAGTTACTGCATTAATATGTGTATTGAGACGATATCAAATAAATTTTTATGTGCATTATCTTTGTTATATAACTCAGAATAAATTTTTATGTGCATTATCTTTGTTATATAACTCAGAACAAATTTTCAGCATAAAATAAAGATAGAGAAATAATCTAAAAAATTATCATTCATCATTATCAATCATCTAAAAAACATTATCATTTATCATTATCAAACATCTAAAAACATTGCCATTCATCATTATCCATCATCTATCAAAATATTAGCCTTAATCATTATCAATCATTTATCAAAATATGATCATTCATCCTTATCCAATCATTTATCAAAATATTATCAATCATCAAAAACATTATCATTCTATGTTTCAGAATAAAAATTCATTTATTCTTTAAATTGTTTTCTACCTGTACAATTCCTCTTACATAATGAATTCGAAATTCACTAAATTTTATCTTTAGTGACCACTGAGAATTTCAAGTGTCCATACATCTGGGGTACCTTCGCCCACCCAGTAGACTGCTCCAAGTACTTCGTCTGCATTTACAAAGTGCCGACACTCTACCAATGTTCCAAAAAAGAGCTGTACGACACCAAAAGCCGTAAGTGCCGAGACAAAAGAAGAGTGAGATGTGGTGACAGACTGGACAGAGATCGTAAGCATTTTTTTTCTAATGTTTTTATACGCCATTATTTAAATAATCTTATTTTATTTGCAAGGTATTTGCAGAGATGGAATTCTGTAATCAATTTTTATTCACATCAAAATGCACTAGAGTTTTGAAATTGTGTACAGATGCTTGTTCTTGGTGATTAGATGTTAATTAGTCACTTTGTCTTGATTCATTTTGAAAGGCGCCATCTAATAATGAATTTTAGATTAATTAATTATATAATCTCATAATAATTGTAATAATGAATTATAAATATATTAAAGACTAAAAGAAAGAAAAAAAAACTGCAAATTAAAAAAATGTTATAACAATAGTTAAGATAGTAGAAAAAAAGTTTTTTTTTAAATTAAAAACAAACAGATAAAAAGGGCAACCGTAAAGGCATGACTCTAAAAACAATATAATAATGAACTTAAGCCAGAAAGCATATCATGAAAAAACTTTCGTGGAAATTAAAATGTATTATAAATTTGGACTACATATCGATTCACTTCGAATATTTCTATCAAAGCCCCATGCTTTTTACTATCTTTTTTTTTTCATTTGTTAACTATTTTGTACTAAGTAGCTAATAAACGTGTGATTTCTAAAAATATTATATTTACATTTGACCAAGCGTTTTTTTTAATTATTATTAATCTGTAAAACCAATCTTTATCAAATATTTGCATCACTTTCTAGGGTTTTTTTTATCTTAATAGTTTAATCAACGACTTAGATTAACATGGACTGACTTTGGAATATATCCATTAATTTTGGGTAACATGGAGTAACAGTAAACTAATCCTTTGCTTACTGCTTTGGTTAATATGCGTTATTTGTGGAATTAAAATATTAATTGCTATCATCATAGATTTATTAATTTCATAATTAATTTTAATGAACATAGTTTGGCCTTACAATTACTCTTATTAGTATAACATAATTTCGGAAATCTATCGTTTAAAGCCATAATGGTAAGATATAGAACAGTAAGTTCTAGGCTCTTAATTTAAATCCACAAAAGATCTGCTGGGCTTATGAGTCTAGCATATATTAAACTTAACATTAAAGGTAAAGCGTAGAAACTTCTGTAGAAAGATACTAATTTAAGTGCAGTCATCGTCATTTGATCATGGTTCAAAGTTAATAGATCTACTCCAAAGTAAACCTCTTGATGCCTCAAAACGGAGACCAATCTAAAATAACTTAAGCATAATTTAAGTTGTTCATTGAAAATCAGATTACAAAATTATCCCTAATATCTGAATCCATACCATGTGTAATAATGATCACAATAACAACACATTTCAAAAAATTTCTTGATGGTTTGCTTGAACTTATCACAAACTTATCAAAACCAAAGAATCAGTCCTTTAGCCCGAACACACTAATCCGATTTCGCTGCTTTTTATTTTATATAGCAGTTCATGCCCTCTAAATACATCATCGATGATCGTCTTCCACACACTACTCTCCATTTTTGAGATAAATTCCAAAAACATCACTTAACTGTACATTTTCTATGTGCAAAAACCTTGAGAGAATTTCTCAGGCACATTAAATGTACCAATTTCGCCAATTTTTAATTTATACGAAAGCTCAAAATTCCTAGATACGTCATCAATAGTCACTTTCCCCCACTATTTTCCACTTCCATGAGATAGCCCAAAATAGAATTTTAGTGGAGCCCCTAGTCACAACGACTAAAGTGATTTCGTCACTTTTAGCCGCCAATTACCTTCGCCCCTTTGTAAACATAGTTAAATTTACAGATTGCTGCCATCAATGCCATTTTGCCAACCTCAAAAATTAAAATGACTGACATGGTAAACAATACAATACCTATCGTAGCCAGAAGAATGACTCTTCTTGCTAGTGTAGGTTATATTGGCGAGAAACTCAATGACCACTTTAGAGTCACAAGGAACATTTGTAGCTTCATTGATTTTTCAATTTTAGTCTCACAGAATAAAGAGAATTTCACTGATTTCGGAAATGTGTAATTTGTTAGTTTTCGAAAAGTCGAAGGTTTATAAATTATTTTTAACAATGAATCTAATATGAGCTCTTAAGGGTTGTAAATTTACCTGTGAGAAAGATTTGACTTTTTTCTCGAAACACGTTTTCTTAATATATATATATATATATATATATATATATATATATATATATATATATATATATATATATATATATATATATATATATATATATATATATATATTCAATTTCATGACATTCATTATTTTTTTGAAATTTTTGTTATTAGCATATTTAAAATAAAAAAAAGTTCATGATAATTATTAAAATCTGTGTTCATGTATTATGCTAATTTACGAGTGATTTTATGCAGAATTATTTTTTCTGAGCGTATCTGTTTGTGATTATGAACTTGAAAATTATCGCATCATAATACATATTCGATTTTGCTATTAAAAAACAAACATTCAAAGAACTATTCTATATGTTCAAAATTTATATCGGATATAAAATTCATTTGTGAAAGAATTCCCTTTATTTAAACTGAACCCAGGTCCCTTAAAATATATTTCACCCAGCACTAATAATTTATCCATTTCGTATTTAAGAACTTTAGTACACTTATTTTTTATATTTATTGTTCTTTTATGAATTCTTGATGTTTAATTGAACTAAAGGAAAAAAAAATTACTTACTTAGAAATTGCCCTGCCAATTTTTCGATACCTAAGGACTATAAAAATTTATTTATAAAGCTTCTTGTTTTTTTAGAAATGAAAACGAGTAAGAGACCAAGCACAAAAAGCTATACAACACCTACTGGAACAGAGGAAATAACGGTGACCACAGAAGCACCAACCACAAAAGGTAAAGATTGAGCGAATTTGCATGAAGTTTTCATGCGGTGTTTTAATAATTATTTAAAACGATTTTTAAAATAAATCAGTATTGAATATAAACTATAGGGAGTATTTCCATAACTTTCTGGCACACTCTCCAATAAAATGTTATCCCACATTCCCCGTAAAAGATAATAAATCGATTATCTTTGTTATCGAGTTCATAGAGAGATGGCTATAATTCCAAAAATATTTTTTTAGACTTAGAAAGATTTGAAACATGAAAATTCATAAAAATCCCGAATTCAAATGTTTAACGGAAAAATAAAATATAGACATAGAGAGAAAATATGAATCTTTTTCGACGTAAAATTTATTGATATAAAAAGAAAGAACTAATCATACTAATTCATAATTTTTTTTATTAGAGGCTCATGATTTCGGATGTCCGTTCCCAAATGGTCGATTTGCAAATCCTTCCAATTGCTCTCTGTATTATGAATGCAAATCTGCTGTCCCGACTCTTCAGCAATGCCCAGAGTCCACCCTGTACGACGAACGCAAGGAAGAATGTCGAGATGACATATTGGTCAGGTGTGGCGAAAGGCCTGGTGGTGTTATTGAAGGTAAGAAATCTTATTTGGTATAATCTGAAGTTCATAAAGAGAGCAAAATAAGGTATGAATTGTTGCTCATTGGAAATAAAAAATAATGACTAAAGTTTAAATTCGCTACAGTTATAAATGTTCAATAAGAGCAGGTGCTCTTTCCATCGGTATCGACTGCTGTTGATGACTTTCGTATCATCAGTCTTCCAAAGCATCACACCAGGCATGCTTGAAAAAAAGGATAGATAACTTATTGCCTCGATCTCCTTCGTATTTTTGGAGTGATTTACACTGAATTATAACTGTGTTGAATTCAAACTTTCAATTGTTATTTCTGACTTTCGATGTATAACAAGGTTAAATTTTTTATTTTCTTCTAATGACCTTGGAAATTTGATATTTTCATTTTTATAGGGGCTTACGATTAATTATAATAATGTTGAATTTAAACTTTCAATTGCTATTTTTGATTTCCGATAAGCAATAAGGTTGCACTTTTTTTTTGTTTCTTTTTGATGGCCCTTGAAATTCGGGATATTCAATTCAGGAGGAGTTCACACTGAGTTATAACTGTGCTGAATTTCAATCTTTATTATTATTTTTGATTTCCATGAACAACCAAGTTGGAGTTCTTGTTTTCTGTTAATTGCGCTGGAAATAGGCGATATTTATTTCTGGATCACACTGAATTATAAATGTGTTGAATTTAAAGTTTTACATTCATTTTTGAGGAACAACAAGTGTGTACTTTGTTTTGCTTTCTTTTAATATCTGCAAAATTGGGATATTCACTTAAGTATACTCGAATATACATAGCATAGCGACTATATTCATGAATTGTAACTGGTAGTACTTCTACATATGTGGATGTAACATGATAGTGCTCTTCCCACAAGCGTCAGTTGTAAAATGATGGTTAAATGTGGAATTCCATGGCAAATGGATTGGTTTACAAGTTTTTTTCGTATTTCCTCCTAGATACCTCCACATGACATCTCTTCACTTTTATTCAAGAGGTCGCTTGTGTTCTTCTACATATAATACATCTTCTGTAGATGTATCAAAAGCATATCCACGAATTCAAAAATCATATTTTGATAACAGGAATGATAAAATAGATAGCGTGCACTTAAGTACCTTTAAAATAATTGAACTCTGTGTAGATGTTGAAGATTCAAAAATAAGTTTTATAAACAGTTCAATTAATGTCTCCATTATTGACAATATTTTTAAAATTCTGATATGAGTTAATAATTTTCTAATTCCGATTTCTTAATAACTGTCATGATATGTGTATTATCCCTGAAAAATACGACGAAAGACGAATTTAAATACCCATCAGTTATGTGAAAAAGTGGCTTAAGTCATTAAAATTAACTTTTAATACCTTTGCAAATTTTATAGATGGCAGAGTAAAACTTTGTGTTTGCATAGATGAGTATAAGAGAAATATTTTACTACTGACATTTTTATACTATGAAGGCAATATATATAAAAATTACTTAACCTCCCATTCAACCTGATTGCTTATGTTATTACTTAATTTCCTGATTCAATGTGTTTGCCAGTTTTATTATTCCTGATTCAACGCGTTGCCAATCTTATTACTTATTCTTCTAATTCAACATGCTGCTTATCTAATTACTTATTCTCCTAATTCAATGTGTTGCTTATCTTGCTTGGAAATATATGTCTAGATCAATATTTAAGGAAATAAACACTTGTTCCATTTTTGGACACCTTGTATGTATTTAAAAAAAAAATTATCAGACTAAATAGTTCTAAAGTATCTGTCTTCTTCCAGATGACTCCTCAGAAGAAAAGAAAGAAGAGAAGAAAGAATACCGTTGTCCATACACCTGGGGTCTATTTCCACATCAGGACGACTGTTCTAAGTACATCATCTGTATATACAACGTCCCCACCGTATTCAATTGCAAGAAGACAGAGCTCTTTCATGCGAAGTACAAAAGATGCTTTCCCAAAGAGCTCGTCACTTGCGATTACAGAATCAATCCTGATGGTAAGTGCAATCGGAAATAACTGTTCTTTTATAATAATCTTAAATTAATACCATACTATTTTTTCAATTAATATTAATTCACCTTAAATTAGCATCTAATTAACAAATACCATAGTATACAAAGCGTTGGTATATCTTTTAACTCGTGGTGTTTTAAAGTGTCAAGTAGTCCCATAGAGAAAACGAAGATCAGTTTTTACTTACATTTAGATTAAGGTTGATTAATATGATAGCAACTTGATATTTTGTATCAGATAAGCAATGGTATCAGATGCGCAAAACTGATAAGACCAATAATATCAGGCACTTCATATTAGTTTTTGAAGTTGATTGACTTTCTCTCGGTCTCATTCCTAACCATGAATGTCCTTTAATCCTATATAACGGTGCCTTGCCACTGAAGAATTTCCCACCTTTTCCTATACTAACTATATCAGCAAAGTCTTTCTTTTTCATCTCTTCTAAAGAATCGGAATCCCAATTTGGAATCATATTTGTATCAGTATCTGCAATTACTCCTGATTAGGATTGGATGATAGTGTATTATCATGAAAAAAAAATATCCAGTTGATCATGTATTATGAAATAAAGTATTGGATCGTTACAGTATCAGCCAAGCCTAATCCGCCGTTATGCTTCAGTGATATTAAAGGCATGTATTATGTCTTCTAATAACCTATATTTTCTTTCTTGACATTACCTGGAATAAAAATACATCTAACGCATTTGCTTATCTTTTTTTTTCAAGGTTTAATAAGCATGCAAGATTGATGGGATTTTTGATGAATAAATAAATGCATTTTGTTTTATACAATCTTTTATTCAAATCAAACAGGTAAAACAAACAAACAAATCAATCAATCAAACGGGTAAATTATTACTAGCAAGTTAATTGAAAGCAAATAAAAGAATCAAACATTGAGCTTGAATAGAATTTTCAGAGTATAACAATTTTAAAAATAAACTAAAAAAAAATATTTATATTTTAAAAAATAAAGACATAAATATTTTCTTAATACATGTGAGAATAAAAAGAAAATTAAACTCTTGTCATCAGTCTTTTAACTTTTATAAAATTCCGTACTTTTTAATAATACTTTAAAAAATAATGCGGAAATAAAATTAACTATTACAGTTACGAACAATTTGGATAGAGGTAAGAATCTTTTAAGTTAATATCTATTAAGATATATAGTATTAGTTTTTTTATGAGGAAATAATGAGTTACCTTTTGTATCAGGCAAAAGTATCAGATATAATCGAGTATCAGTCTCTATATATACCTAATACAGCGAAAACAGGTATTAACCTACGTCTAACTTGGATCAACTTGGTCTTTTAGTGTAAATTATGCTAAAAATATTATAATTCTAATAATTTAGTTAGCAGAAAATAGGGCATACAAACATTTTCAAATCGCAAATCAGAAAAATTATTGCAAAATTATTTTAGTTTTAATTTGTCCGGCTTGATTTCATGAGACTTTGCATTCTATAACAAATTTTACTACACACAATTTATAGAAAGAACATCTAGCTTTGTGTCTCTTCCTTTAATAGCAATTCTTTATATTATGATTTTCTTTCTTTTTTTCAATAAACTAATTTTGCATGTATAGATAGTATCTCATTCATAAAACATTATTATTTTAAAGAGGATCACATGGATGTTACTACTTTTAGAAGTTTCTAATAATTAAATCCTTTCAGTAATATTCAGTTAAACTTCTCAAATAAAAAAAAGAAAAGAAAAGAAAAAAAGAAGGAATTTTAAAACGTAATTGTAAGAATGCTCATTAACATCCTAATTAGTTTTTTATAAAAGGAATTTTCACTTTTTTTTGAATGATAGAAACATAAATGAAAAAAATTGTACTCTCTCTCTTGGTTTATTCTATGCATAAAAATACCACTTGATGAAAGCTTAAGAAAAACATTTCTGGCTATTTCTTAAACTAATTTTAAAAAATGAGTTAAAAAAATTGCTTCCAATATTGGAAATATGGTTATTTTGTTTTCGCCATATTAGTCTGTTGATGAAAAAAGTCTATAAATTCTAATAGGTAACACTTATGCCAAATTAAATAGGTTTAACACACATATGTAAAAAAAAAATGTTTCAAAACGAAAAGCAGAAATGCATTAAAAAAGAATTTTTCTATCCATTTTTTTTTCCTTAAGAGACAATTATCTTTAGCAAATGCATGCCTTTGTTCATCGATTGAAAAAAAATTCACTTCAAATTTAAAATATTGATTAAAAAACAGCCTTAGTCAGTGGTGATACCAATGAATTATTTCTTTCATGAAATAAATGCACATATATTTTCTAAGATTGATTTTTTCGTTTCAGTTTTTCCTACTTTGTAATTAAAATGTTTTTGAAAGATAAGGATTTTTTTTACAATGCATTGTTAAAATAGAATTTATTGAATGATTGCTTTATAATTTTATTGGAAAACAAATCTATTTTCATGTTTAATCTGCCACTATCTGCTTGAAGACAAATACTTACATTTCAAATAGCAATAAGTTAAGGGCAATAATTAATGTATTATTTACTAAAAGCATTATGATTGCAGAAGTACATTAAAAATTTTAACTCAAATGAAGAGAATTCAAACATAATAATTACTAAAATTTGTATGGAACATATTTTTTTTATAAAATTAAAATCATATTTTCAAATTACTCTTATTTTTATAGTAACTCACCAGCGGTGATTTCTACCTTTCCTGCTTTGAAAGCTAATTAACTTCTAAAAATCAATGAAAATTAATTGGTAGTTTGATTTGACATAAATAAAAAAATAATTTTTGTATCTATGTTTCAGATTTATTCCCGCCTTCAAAGAAAACCACTGTGATTACAGAAACTACCTCTATTTCAACAACTATCACTACAACAACAATGACGACACCGGAAGTTAGCACAACTACTGAAACCTCTACGACTACAACAACCCCTACAACTACTACAACTCCCACGACCACCACAACACCTACAACTACTACTACTCCTACCACCACCACAACTCCTACAACTACTACTATACCTACGACTACCACAACACCGACTACAACCACCACTACTCCTACGACTACCACAACTCCTACAACCACTACTACTCCTACGACTACCACAACTCCTACAACCACTACAACTCCGACACCCACTACCACTCCAATCACTACCACCACTCCTACAACAACAACGACTCCAACAACCACCACAACTCCAGTTCCAACCACAACTGAAACTACCAAAGTAACCAAACCTAACACCCCGCCACCAACAGACTGTGAAGAAGACGACCTGGATTGCATAATCGACGATACAGGCGACGTGTCACGTTGGTTCGATTGTCCTGAGAGATATGGTCACTTCCCCCACGGAAGTAGCCACCAACTCTTCATTCATTGCGACAACTGGCATCCCTACGTCAAGAGATGCGCCGAAGACACTGCCTTCTCACCCAAATATCTTGTCTGTATGTGGATTGATAAACCTGGCCAGAAATCGCACTCTTAAATGAAATAATAAATGACTTTTCGGCTGAAATTCATTTCAGCTTAATATCATTTCTTCATAAAATTATCATTCATTAAAGTGAAATTGTGTCAAATGGGTTGAAAAATGGGCCTAGAAGTTTACAATATCATTTATTTATTAATTTACCACAGAATGAAATGAGATTGTGCAAATGGGTTGGAAAATGGGCTAATAAGTGTCTTTTTTTTTAAATTTTGTTTGCATATCATTTTACTGCCTAAATAGAAAACTGGTAATTTATAATTGCGATGCTTATTGGTGAGAATCCGTCAATCTAAGAATTGTTACCTTTCAGTGCTATTACTCACATATAAAAAAAGCAAAAAAGAATTTTATATGTTCTCATCTTTTGGCACAATCTCACCTGATTTTACAGTATGCGTTTGATTTAATAAGATAACATGCAAGAAACGCTGGCAAATATTTAAGAAAGAATGCCATCTTTATGTGGATGAATTCTCATGACGTTACAATTACTTGATAAATTGCGTATATCATCTTATTGTTTCGCTTTAGACTATAGTAGCAAAAAAGAAAATTCTAAAAAGAAAACCATTTCAAATTTCCACTCAACATTATGTAATAAAGAGAATGAACATTGAAAAATCTGAAAACGACCTTTTAAAGCAAAAAA
Organism: Argiope bruennichi; assembly: GCF_947563725.1. NCBI lineage: Eukaryota > Metazoa > Arthropoda > Arachnida > Araneae > Araneidae > Argiope > Argiope bruennichi. Next base: position 55,402,411 of record NC_079158.1, read on the forward strand.
ATGACAAAATCAATCAAATTAGATGAAAATAATTTCGAACACACTGGTGGAGATATTTTTTAAAATGTCATAAAATGTAATCTAGCGACTCAATTAAGAAAAATGTACTAAGGTATTCTGGATTCCAAAACACATCAATCATTAGACTTGACTTAAATTTTACTATATACATGAAAAAGAATACTTTGATGAACCAAGAAGAAAATTTAAACAGAAAACGAAAAGTAACTAAGCAAAGTTTAAGAACAAATTTTAAAAAAATCTATAAAATTAATATTTGTATAATTCGAATCCAGTATTAATATTCGAACTTGAATTATATTACCGAAGAAAATAGAACGAAAATAATAATTAAATTCACAATTTTTTCGATCATTAAAAGTATTGTTCTTGCCGTTGTTAGGAGTTGTTCTTAAAACAGCGATTGTTCGATACGGAATAGACTTCACATTTAAAATGGCGGGCATTTTTATGCTTGTCATGTAAGGACAAACTGTTCTCATTCTATCTCCACACTTTAATAATATAACTTTTTTTCTTTTAATTAATGACATACCGTTTAAATAGCTTATCGGCTGTGAGAAAAACTTTTCTGTCTATTGAAATTCATCAATCATCCAGTTGACAAAGCGGCCATCCATAAGCGCAGACGATCTAGTAAGGTTTGCTTTCCAAAGATAGCAGCAATGTTTCAGTTACGTTGGCCACAAAATTATTATTATTATTATTATTTTAGAGAGGAGATTTTAAAGATTTTTTGGGTATTTTTATTTTGCATATCCGCTTTTTTAAAATTTTATAAATGATCATTGTTTGTCTGCTTTTAAGAATGGCAACAAGCTGTACTTTTATTATTATTTTTTTAGAATTCTTCCTTTACTAAAGTAAATAAAATGCTGTTGCCATGGGATCATAATTATCTCTGTAGTTCTTGCTTTCTCACTTAATTGTTTATTAACATAATTTTGTTAAAATAATTTAAATTCTTCCTAAATAATGAAAACTAATTGTGGAAACTCAATTAAGAATAAATTCAGCTTCTTCGGAATGTTACTGATAAGCGTGATAGGATTTATGCTACCAAACTTTGCAATTGTAAAGGTAAGAGCTTCTTGTTATTTCGTAAATACGGTATATTCTCGAAACTTTTATTTGGATACAAGTATTTATGTGAATTATTTCAATGAAATGATCATATTGAATAATAATTAGAGTTGGAGTGATTATTTTCAATAATAAAAGAATATAGGTTATTTGGTTATGTGAAATTGAAATAAAATATACACATATTTTGCTAGTACATAGAAATATACACATTACATGTCCATAGCTTGAAGAATTTTTTTCTTTCCACATCTTCCCAGATTCAGTATCTAGACTTTTCCTAATATAAAATGACCCCTTTGAAGGAGGTATTTTCTAAAAAAGTCATTAATCATTAATTATTTTTATGTAAAAAGAGTGAAATATTCCAATATCGAAATTAAGTGATCCCCAGAACTCCGATATTCTATGTTTTGTATATATTCTGTTACTGTGTTTTCTTATTATGAAATCTTTCTTATTTGAAAAGCTTTTGCATTAATATGACGTTGTCATTAAAGAATGGATGAAAAATCATTTATATTTACTAATAAAGGATATATAACACCACTTTATTTATCGTTTTTTTTTTTGTACAATCGTCAGCAACGAAAAAAGGGAACATTTTTGTAATTTTTTTTATTTATAATCATATTTTCACAAAAACAGTCGATGAAAATGGCTCAACAGATTTATTTCACCCAGTAAACTGATTAACTATGCTAATTAATATAGTTAATTAACTACTTGAATAGTTAAATAACTAAGTAGTGTAGCTAGTACCTTCTCTTTCGACACAATAGATGGCGTTACTTTATTAACATTAAGATATATTTCCCATGACTCTTCTTGGAGTCATTATTAGATTGTATTCGAAGTGCGTGTTATGTATTTTCGTGTTCGTGTTTGTTTTGTCTTGTGAAATGTGGAACGTAGAAAATAATTAAATAATTGCTCCTGAAACTCGTCTATTAGCTTCATCTACCTCATAATGAAGCTATAAAGAGTCTTGTCCCCCTACAGTAGTTAATTAACCACTGTCTCGTAATTTCTCCATTGCGGAAACTGAGATTTTTCAATAATTCTATCCAGCATGCTTTTTTTTTTATAAAAGTGCATCAAATTTCTCTTTGAAATTCATAGTGATACTTGAGATATAGTTAGTTTTGTTTGATAAAGAACCAATCCAATGGATATCGTGCATTAAGTACATCTAAGTTTGTTAATGTTAAAAACATGTGGTTTTCTTTAGTTTTTATTCACATATAATTTGTAAAATAATCACACTCGATGCAGATTTATCTTTAATATAGGCATAGTTTTCAAATTATGAATATTTTACTATTTAAAGTTATTTAAAACAATTTTTTCATTGAAAATTTACATATTTAAAAACATTGTATATAAATTTATACATTGTTAATATTTTAATGTATATATATTTATATATACTTTAAACATCATTAAAATGTAATTAAATCTAAAAAATACGGTAATTAAATTAGCAAAATTAAAAAGGTTTTCTTTAACATTTTTGAGTTTTTAAATGGTGTAAAAATCAAATTTATGTTAAGATATTTATGGAAGTTGTCTTTGAAAAACTAATATAATATTGTATTGGGTGAATTGAAAATTGATCATAAAACATACGAAAATTTAGAAGTATTGTTGAACGTCAGAATTGTGTGGGTATTACCAAATATTGTTCATAATATTTTAGAGGATTTGTCAAAACTTAAATTCAGTTCACTAAAATTCAGTTCACTAGAAAGAAACTTTTTTACATAAAATTATATGACAAGTAATAATAGTAGCGATTAGTAATGACCAAACAAATTATTTTTATCATTGAAAAAGTTGGTCTTTAAAATCAATCAAGAGTGAAAAAAATTGTATTAAATCCAAACTGTCTAACATTATCAATTTCAGAAATATTATGAATTAGCGTTTTGAATCTTTTCTTCTCGTGTACAAAGTAGATGATTTCTAAATTCGAAAATAAATATCTAATCATATAAAAAATTCGTACAATACATTCATTTAAGGAAAATAATACAATTTTGATTTTGCATACAAAATTCTATGATCGAAAAACATTAAAAATTGTTATACCAAAATGTCTTACATCAAAAGTCATAGAAAGCAAAATATGTGAAATGCTTAGGTAACAGTTGTAACCATTATCGACATGAGACATCTTGTAAAAATCAGAAATAATTTATAAAAAAAATATAACTAACAATACAAGAATTTTGCATCAATAAAATATTCGACAAATTTGACATTTTGATGTAACAATGATGATTTGCATAGATGTAATGTCAAGTAAAAATGAATGTTGAAATTACATTGGTCTTAACGTAAAAGGAATAATTTTTATTCGAATTTTAACGATGTAAACGATATGTGCCAAAACACTTGATGGAGCTTTGTAGATAATGTGAATTCACAGTATCAAGGAAAATAGTGTTGCGACCAAAAAATTTTTCAATTGAAAAATTTGTATATACGGAAGCAAAATTGGTAGAAAAGAAAAGACGGCTTTTTAATTTTGAAAATGATCAAAAATTGTTTTTATGTAATAAAAGTTCCGGAAATTATCTCTGAATCACTTCCAAAATTTTGCTTGAATTTTAACTAATTAAAATTCGAGTTAAGATTTCAAAAATAGTACTTCTAAGTATACGTTCATATCCTCCAACGCATATTTAAACTGAATTTGGTATCTTTAGACCCAACTGGTTACTTGTGGAGTGCAACAGACATACACAACTGTCACACTCATATTACCAGTTGAGATTAAAAGGCTAATTTATAGTTTAAAAAAGAAATAACATCAAATGCTAATAAAAGTATATATTAAGTAACAAAACGTCTTGTAATAAATACAAAAGAGAATGAATATTTAAATCCTTTTTGTCTTAAATAAATAATGAAAGGATCAAAGCACAGCCATAAATGTATTATCCAAATACAACAAATGGTTTATTCTCTGATAATGAGGTACATTGCATTTTTCCTAGCAATAAATATTAGAATTCTCATTTCTAAATTTTAGAGTTCTTATTCTCATCTTGAAGATTTAGCCAAAATTCCAACTATAAAGCTGATGAGCATCAGAAATTTAAAAAAGAAAATGCATGGTGGGCACACGAATATGATAAATTGTCGTTTGAATAGCGCAAAATGACTAATAAGTTTACGAGAAGCTCTGAGTCTGTAACATATTAACTTTACCCGTAAACGAAACGGATGTCTTTTAAGCATATACAAAGAAGCTTTATCAAAATAGAAAAAGATTAAATAGCAGATATGACAAAATGCAAAGAAGGGAAGAAAGAATTTGAATGAAACACTTATCAGCTATTTGCATTTATCTGCTATTTGTGTTTGTAGAATATTTTTGCATCTGGTAATTCTTAGAGATGAAATACTTTTATCTGCAGAAGCAAGGCTGCTTATAATTTTTAAATGAATCTATCTACTGCATTAATTTATTCTGCAAAAATAATTCGAGAAGCAGAAAAGTTTTCTCATTGGCGATATTCCTCATTCGTTTTTATTATTTTTTGTAGATTTTTTTAAATTTAAATTTAATTTATGTGTAAGGCCATTTTTCCCCCATAAGAAATATAATAGATGCTATGCTTATAAAAAGAATTGTGGTTCGAAAGTGAAAAGAGTCGTGTATTCATCTTAGATCGTTTGGATTTAAAACACAATCAGTTTTTGTTCATTGATTATATTTTAAGTGTTTAATATGTATTATTTAACATAATTATGCTGTGCATTGAGTTTTTATTGTGTTTATGCCTGTTTTCTGCTTTTTTATGTAGATTTCCAATATATATTTCTTTGCTCCAGAATAAACTTGTTTATTAATTTAATTATTTTATTTTTTTGGAAAAAAACGTTTTATGTATACCCTTAATTTGACTTATGGTGTGGTGATGTTTGTAAGCCTTTCGTTGATTAAACAGCATATTCTGTCTCAATGGCGATCTTCAGCGCTTTGCCCTTTAGTATAAGCGAGTATTTTTGGGTTAGGCCAAAATAGTTTTGGATTTGTATTAATGTCAATTTATATATGTCAGCAAAATATACCTTTGACAAATCTCTCGTGCTCTTTAACTTCGTAATTAAAATTTCCATCGTATATTTTTCTGTAACTTCAGAATTTACAATTAACTGACATTGGTAGGTTCCTCCCTTGCAGTAGCATATCAATTTAACTATTTACATCACTGTAGCTTATCCGATTAATCATTTAGCCCAATTGAGCCTAAGTGTTCAATTTCCATATGTTGATGGATAAGACAGAATATTTGTAATTTTGTTTAAATTAATTTTTAAAAAGTTTCATTAAATCCAAAGCATAACTATTTGAATAGCAATGATCTGGGTACCATTTAAAATTAAAACTTTACAATCTGGAAGTTTTCAAAAATAATATCAATACTAAAGAATGAAATTTCTAATGCAAATCATTAAAATCGAACACATTACATAATATCTGTTTATTATTTGTAGTTTAAGACTAAATAACAAGTGAGACAAAGCATTATTAAAGAATCAATTTGCATAAATGGTGGACAAAAGGGAAAGCAAAGCTGTTAAAACAAATAATTTCTCTAGTTTAACCACTTTTAACATCTTTTTCGTTGCCAAAAACATTGCTAGAATTTTTTTTTGTCCTGAAACGATTAAACACAATTAGAAAATGATTAATTGGGTGAATTTCATTTCATTTAATAAATTTTAGACCATAGAATTTTTTTTCCAAATATAAGCGGTACAAAATAGAATATCAGACATACAGGGTGATTATAATTAAAGTATCACTTTCAAAATGTTGTAAAAAAAAGAATCACTGGTCAGAATGACTTCAAATTTAAACTGAATACTATATTTGAAAAAGAGAAAAGAGTATGGTATAAGAAAAAAAAGTTTCAAAGTGTATCAACAGAGGGCACTGTAAGCAGTATACTTTGCAAATTAAAAGACACGCAAGCTCATGACACGTTGCGTTTGTTACAGAAACGCAAGGTATGTGCGTTTTCCTCATACTGCATCTGAGCAGCTTTTCCATGAATTTCTCAATGAAGGATTACACTATGCTTTGCTTGTGTAGCTAGCTCAACTTTAAAGAAATTCTGGTCATTAAGGTGTATGAATAAAGGCTGTGGTCCGATGTTTGCCAAGAGTTTGAAAAAAAATGATTAAAAAATTTGGAGTTAAGTTCTTTTGAAGTGAAATCTGGAAGAGGGAGGAAATCAATTGCTTCGACGTCAGTAAAAGGTGTGGCCACAAAATTATTGGAAGGGACAAGTAGTGGAATGCAAACATGCACACACACATACACAAAAAAAAGAACAATTGTACACATTGAATAATGCAATTGATTTAATGTGCAATTCATGCCAAAACCATGGTATTTCGATTCAAAATATCACTGGTTGCCACATCCACTTTCGTTATGCCAGTTAAAGCGCCATCTATTGATACATTTTGAAGTTACTTTTCTTATGCCATACCGCTTCCATCTGCTTCAAGCATATTCATGTCATATTTGAAGTCATTCTGACTAATCTTTCTTCTTTTGCAGCATTTGAAACTGGACTTTAATTGTAATCACTCTGTACTTTAACGTATCTAAGCAAAATAATAAAAATACCTTATAATCTTACAAAAAAGAGTATTACATGAAAAATTCTTTCTTTTTTTTAAAATTATATAAGCAGGAAAAATTGATAGTATAAAAATCGTGTTCCTGATAATGAAGTCATCATTAAAAGGCTTCTTTTTTAGCTTCATTTATTTCAAATGAGATTCATAACTGATTTGCGCATATAATACTGATACCGATTTACATATACATACTGATTTCATACTGATATTCATACTGATTTGCGCATACATACCAAAGAAAAATCATGTTACGAATATTTAAATTTGTGGAATTAAAAAAATAAAATACGTTTTGTTGGTTTTGATAATTTTGGTAAGCAGATGTTGATTTCCGATTAGGAAGCTCCGTTTCCATCAGGTAAGGAATTTTTTATCCTCCCTCCCACCCTCGAATCCTTTATCTAATCCTTTAAAAAGCTCTGCAACTTTGGAACAGACCTTTACATTTGTGGTGTGGGAATTGAAAATGACGCACCTGCAGACTTTCAGTATTCGTAAGTATTTTCTCACATAAATTATTGAAATTCCAAGCAACAAATCACGGTAATAAAAGAGATTGTATGGATAGTTTTTTTTTTTTTTTATTTTTTATCTTTCTCTATTAAAAAAATATATTGTGTCTTTTTACATTTAGGCAAATAAAAAAAATTATATTTTTTCGGCTTGAAAGTCATTAAATGTCTTCAGTCTTAAAGCATCATGTTGTTATTAAAAATTCAACTTAGATTGCGATATATACAGATCGATTTTTTTTAAGTAATCCGTATTAGGGAATCTGAAAATTGGGCTGATACATAAAATAGTTGTCGAAATATTTACAAAAATTGTAAAATTTCCACAGTCGATTTGCAACGCCTACTTTTTGAGGGGTCTATATTACATTTATTTATATGTATAGATCTAAATTTTATGAAGCACGAGCTTTAAGGACCATTATAATATCGCAGTTAGTCAAATATTAAATTTATTTTCAGATCAGTCGATTTTAATTTAACATGAATTCTGCTTTCTTTAAAAAAAATAATGAATGTTTTTTTGTTGTTGTTTTTTTTCATTCAGGCGATATAAAAGTAGATTGATGGACAGACAGATTGGCTGTTGGAATGTTTAACTAGTTCTTGCTCTTAACTGTCAGTTATCGTTTGTAAGTAAATGAAATTGGGATCCAAGGAAATTCCTTAGCATTTTTTATCATTCAGTAAATTAATTAACGGTAAAATAAGGAAATTAACCAGCGCCTTTTATTTATATACTGAATGGTTTATTGTTGAGCACTCATTCAAAAAATTTTTTAATTAGGTGGATAATATTTTTAAAATATCCTTAAATAATTCCCTCAGAGTAATAAAATAATCTCTTCTTTGAATTGCGTTTATGAAAAGAAAAGAAAAAAAAAAAAAAAAAAAAAAAAAAAAAAAAACATTGTTTTCGAAATCTGGTTCGAGATAGTGTAGCATGTATTGAGCTGGGCTCAATCCGTTTGTATTTCATTATCTTGATTCCATCCGCCATTGTATAACAGGAAGAATGTCCATCACTCATTTATCTTTACATTAGTTTAGAGCAATAAACTTAATAAATATTCTATCGCAATTATAATTGTTTCCACACAAAAATAAAAATCTATTCTTTGAATAAACACCGGTCATTTCATAGGTTTAAAATGTCTTTACGTTATTCGCATTTCCCCTACCAGCAACTTTTTCAGAAAAAAAAATGGCTTAAACCACGTATTTCCTTAGTCATGAAAATTAAGATTTATGTCAATTTCTTAGGGTGGGATCAATTGAAAAAAAACTAAATGATGAATTGATTTTAAAAGTAATAGAAATTCTTCAATATTTTAATAAAAAGAAAAATATTTATATTTTGGAAATAACATACGCATATTAAGGATATATCCTAGTCGTGTTGTTTGTTCTTTCGAAATTTCTGAGATAAAAGCGCGAAAAAAATCATATTTTCTATTAACAAGCTGAAACTTAGTTAATATATATCTCCGGTGGATTGACTCTTTTTGCGCAGAGGTTTCAGGATATTAATTATATAAGTAAGGTATATAAGTATAATATGGATATAAATAAGGAATATAAGTATAATAAGGATATAAGTAAGGAATATAAGTATAATAAGGATATAAGTAAGGAATATTAAGCATATCTCAAAAATTACTACGAATTTCGGAAAGAAATTTGATTCACATACATAAAAGGACCTGCTGAATCAAATTAAGAAAAATCTCGATTTCCGTAATGGAAAAATTTAGAAGTAGTATTTAATTAACTGTGTTAACTAATTCGTTTAACCAGTTTGTCTATTCCAATAAATCTGTCCTTTAATCCATTTCCATCGACACCAATTTTATGAAGAGGCGGTAATAAATAACAAAGTTACAGAGGTGTTCCTTTCTCTCTCTCTCTCTCTTTGACGTCGGTACATTATAATAAGCATTATTTTAACATGTCGATTAAAGTGTGTCGGTTAAAGTAAAGTATCAATTTGAATTAATTCATTCAAAGCCTACTTATATTTTGGTAAGAGGTGAATAATTTTTAAAAGAAATTGGTACAAATTTGTATTATGCGCTAGGAAAATTTCATTAATTTAACAATTTTTAAAGCAAAATGACATTTTTGTGTACTTATTCTTAGATATTGTTTTAATCATTCTTATTTATTAGTATTAAATGAAAAGTAGTGATTTGCTAAAAAAAATATGAAAGCAAATCATTTCATAAAGGTTTCCAAAAATTGAATTAGAGTAGCTAACAAATTCACTTGAATTACTTTATTTAAGATTATTTTATTTTAATCTTCAATATTTTGATTAAAAAAAGCCTCACAAGCCACAAAAATATTTAAGCTACTGAAATTTATTTTATAGTTAATTTAGGTATATTCAATTTCCTTTCCAAAGCGACACAAGGACTTTTTTTTGAGGTGGACCTTTAATAATTTTGAATTATAGCCACCTCATTCTTCTCTAAATTTCCGCATGGCACCAACGGAATATTAGTTACAAACATTTCTTAATTTCAATAATGAATGTATCCTAAATGAAGTAGCACTTTTTGTTTTCTTTTCCAGTGGTGCTAATAGCAGCTCTGTCCTGTGCATCTGCTTATAATAATGATACACATAAAGATGAATACCAGCTTCAAAGTCTAAAACGTAAGTATATTTTCTTTTTCACATGAAACTAAAATTATTGCTGACAGACATAATAATACTGTATAATGCTATATTTTCATTCATCATTTATCATCAAAAAGTATGCGAGATGAACTCTCCATTAAGTGTGTCAAAAGTGGATAAAGCATAAATAAACAAAAAAGAAAAATTCAACACGAAAATATTTTGATGACTGAATTTTTATTTGCTATAGAGAGCCTACACATACAATAATGACAATAAATAATGTTCTCTGTATTTATAAGTTATTAGTTTACTTTTTTACAAAAAAAATCAATCATCTGCTTTTTTAGAGATTTTTTAAAAAATCTGTATTCAAATTCAGAAAACACTTCATTTTTATAGGACATTCAAGAAAGTTTGTTTCCTTCTACATTTCATTCCATTTTTGTGGTTCAAGAAATTACTAAACAATGATATTGGATTAAGATTTTTCTTCTTATGATGGATTAAGATTTTCTTTCTTAAGATTTTTCTTCTTATAATGGATTAAGATTTTCTTTCTTAAGATTTTTCTTCTTATAATGGATTAAGATTTTCTTTCTTAAGATTTTTCTTCTTATAATGGATTAAGATTTTCTTTCTTAAGATTTTTCTTCTTATAATGTTTATAGATTGGATTATTATCAATAAATTGCTCATAATGATTAAAATCGTTTAAATCTCTGTACGTTGGAGATTTGTCACATGACCACGTTTATCATATAATGACTTCTTGAGTAGCAAACACTAACTAAGGTATGATTTTTTTTTCAGAATTTTAGCTAGATTTTTAATAAAAGTTAATCAAAGGATTTCTGTCTAAATTTTTAGATTTTTCTGTTTCTAGATTTTTAATAAAAGTTTTAAGGATTTCTGTCAATAACTTCGGAGCATATGCAATATTGCATAAATATAATTTTTTATCCTATTTAAAAACTAAAATGGTTTTTCAGGGATGCTAATATTATTTTCGTATGATTTTCAAACATATAATTTTTTATCCTATTTTAAAACTAAAATGGTTTTTCAGGGATGCTAATATTATTTTCGTATGATTTTCAAACATACTTTTAATTTTGAAATTATTTTTGTCTTTTTCAACATTTTTTTCCTTGCTTTATTTATTTGATTTGTTGCAAGAGATTAAAAAAATGTACTTTTTAAGAGCATTTAAATGTTATTATATAAGATAAATATTTAAAAATGCAATAATGATACGAATCAGGCATAAAACATAATCATGCTACGATGTTTCGAATTTCCTTTAAGTTATTTTTTAATATTAAACTTTCCAACACACACACAAAAAAAAAACCTCGACTTAATCAATACTTTTACAGATTGACAAAAAAAAATTTGTTTGCAAATAAAGTTTTGATGTAACGATAGATAATTGATCTTAATCTTATTAGAAAAATTTCAAAATTATAAAATAAAATTGATTTCAATATTTTTATGCAGAATATGAATTAGTGAACAAATTTCTTTTTTAGTTCTCATTTTTCTTTTTCTAAAATTGAAGAATTTTTTTTCTGATTTCATATATTTTTAAAATTAAAAATTAAAAAAAACAAAAAAAAAAACAGCTAGAACTGGTTACTCAGATGTTTGCCTACGGCGGAATTGCTTTTATATTAATTTAGATGAACTTAAAAAAAGCTATTAATACGATATATATTTTTCGCAATCCTATTTCGTAGTTCATCAGCAAATTACACCTGTCGTCTTTCCACTCTGATACCGTTGGTACTTTTATCAAAATAAATCCCAGCCAGAACAGATGTACAGTAAAGATAAATGTAGGGGGAAATTTGAGAAATGGAACAGCAACGCTAACCAAAAGATAATAATTTTGTCCAGCAGGACTGCTTTCCGATATGACAAGTTAAATTTTAAACTAATAATATATTTATTAGATATATTTTATCATTAAAGCATTCTTCTACAAATTTTTTAATTAATTTATTTATTTTGATAAATTAAATCTATTTCAACCTTTTTATTAGTTTAACTTTCACTATTTTGAAAAGTTGATATGATCGACTTTTAATAGAAAAGAATTATAACCTTAGATGTTAATAACTTGAACGATATACTTAGATAAAAAAAAAGTTTAATTTCGATCTCAAAGTTTTTTGTTTCGTTTAATATGTTATTTATTAATTTGTCTCAGTTTCGGCATTCATAATTCTATACAAAGGCGTATTCTGGACCCTACCAGCAAATTTTGGATTAAACATTTGATGTACCCTTGTTTCTTATTACCTGAAAGCTGTAAATCAGAAAAAAAAATTTCAAAGTCAATTAAGCTTAAATTTCCACAACTAGGTGATTTTATTGTTTTTTCCTACCCATAAAGAACTTAATAATTATCACACTATTTAGGCAAATTATTAAATGACATTTAAATTCAATAATATCATAATCGAAATATTTAGAATCGATATAAACTTTTTCATTTTATATCACTCTATAAGAGAATCTATATTTCCTTTATTTAGAGTTCAAAAATCTGTTATTTGGTCATACGACTTGTAAATATCTGTAGAAATTGAAGCGTCTTTATGATTTTTATTTTGCAAACGAAAAGAAACGAATGCGACTTGTTTCATGCCTTCTTTCCAATGTGTTAAGCGTGAATGTCAGTTGTGTAGTTGAATATAATCGAACCGATGAAGGGAAACGAATTCAAAGTGCAACTGAATGGATTAAAAAAATGTTTTAAAAGACTTTCTGGAAAAAGGAGAAATATCTTATTACAAAAGTTAAGTATATTTGCATAATTGTGTTACGAAGAGGCATTACGAACATGATTTAACACTTTTACCATACTTTTATGCGTAATTTGCATTTCGTTCCGTGGCTGCATTAATTTTTTTAATGGATATTATATCTTTTAAAAAATTCTCATATATACCAATATATTATTTACGTAATAGCAAAAATACCATTCATCTTAAAATTCTATACTTATCATTCGTTTTACACCTGTGTTCCTTTCTTAGTTCGTTTCATTTGCCTACAGAATTTCCTTCATAAGTACCTTCTTTATATAAAGAAAGACCTTTTTCAAGACCAGTAAGTTTAATAATGTGTTGTTTAAATAGAAAGCATCAAAAAGAAATCAATTTAGGATTTTTATTAATCCTTTTTTATGATAATTATGTTAATTTCTCATACCATAATTCTTTACTAATAAACCAGAATAATTTATTTCTAGGATTCTTTTTTTATATATCATAAAACTCTTATATTATATTTTCTTTGGCATTTCTAGTACTTTTTTTTATTAGTTTTGTTTCGCTGTTGCAATCTTTCCTAAGTTCTTGCAAAAGCAAGAAAAATACCTTTTTCAAAGTTGATAAATTTTATTGTGCGATTTAAATTAAAGCACCAAAAGCAAATCATTAAGCATACAGCATCTTCAATGTGACGAAGGAAATGAGCAGGATTTATAACAAATTTAGGACTGTTGTGCCCTCCTCTCCACCAGGGTATTGGCGAGTTTTGACATGCAGGAAGTAAAGATTTTGATGATACGTTCATATTTTTTTTCGTTTGTTAAAAAGGTTTTATTCATAAGTTTTTTCGAATTAAATAATTGATACCGCTTGGTTGTTTCTACTGACAACCTTAAAAAACTTTACATTTTTAATAAATTTTAAAATATAATTTAAAATTGTTATAAATAGATGATTCTTAAAACCGTCATTAGTATCAGTTACATTTTTTAAGCATCATTTTTTTATTATGTATCAATTCAATTAATTATACTTCATGACAATATACTTTCTTTTTCATAGTATACACATATGATACTAACAAAGCGGTTTAAACATCGCCTGGAAATAATTATTTCTATTTCATAATTGAAATTAAAAAAATACCATTCTGACATTCACACGAAATTATTTAAACCATCTTCATTGTTTGTATAAAATGTGTTTCTAAAGTAATAAATTCTGTAAGGGAAAAGAAATCAAGAGTAATTCCATTTGGAAAACAGGGCATTACTATTTATTTTATCAGCGATGTATACTTAAAATTCTTAATTAAAAACATTCCTATAATGATGAACGATGGATATTAGCTGTGAAGACTTTTTTTACGGAAACAATAACATATATATATATATATATATATATATATATATATATAGCCACATAGTGAATATATTTTAATTTCGTTCTTAAGTAAAACCATTTTTTGATTGATCTATCAATCAAGAAATAGTTATATATCTTTACATTCAGCTGATAATACAAATAGAAACGTAGGTGAAAAATTGGGTGCACGTATTTGAGAAAAATCGAAATCCTTTGTCAGAAGTTTCAATAAATATTACTTATCAAAGATTGTTACAATCTCTTTTAATGAAGGAGCAGCCAGCTCTGTGATAATTTCAACATGTAGAAGAAAAAATTCGTGAAAATTAAATGCTTTCGTTTCATATTTGTTTCAGACTCATAAAAATAAATTTATAATGTTGTTAACATCCTTTATTTATATTTTTTTTTCAGAATAAGTAGTCCTTTATTTATATTTTTTTTTCAGAATACACTTTTAACTTCAACTTCTGTCCAACTCTGTATGGCCGATACCCTCATCCAAAAGACTGTTCCATGTTCTGGGAATGCCGGAATGGCTATCCCTATCTCTTGCAATGCGTCCGAGGAAAGCTATACGACGCCACTAGAGGACTGTGCATGGAAGAACACCTAGTCGAATGCAAATTGGACAGAGAGGTGAAAGACAGAGAAGATAAGGAAAATAAAGACAAGGATAAGGAGGATAAGGATAAAGGTAAACATTAGATATGTAAAATTTTATTCAACATTAGATGCCACCAATGCTCTTGAAATTTCTACTCAATTTAGATTGCTCAAATACTTATTTCTAGGTGATTCAACATAAAGAATTACCTTGTGTGCATTCCATTTCCACTTATTTCTAGGTGATTCAACATATAGCATTACCTTGTGTGCATTCCATTTCCACTTATTTCTAGGTGATTCAACATATATAATTACCTTGTGTGCATTCCGTTTCCACTTATTTCTAGGTGATTCAACATATAGCATTACCTTGTGTGCATTCCACTGCCGTTTATAACACATTTTGTTGGTCCCCTAACATAAAATCAAAATTTTTATTAAGGCAACTTATTTTCCACGATTTTTGCTCGTTTCCGTTTAGGGCCAATATTTCTCTAGTCCTCTGAAATATCTAAAACAGGAGTAATAATGTCAATTAGTAACGTAATTACATTAACTATAGATAAATGTGTTCCAATTCGTTTGAAAAATACAAAAGAGATTATTAGAATTTAAAGAAAATTACGATAAAATACCATTGTAGTATCAGTTTCTTTTTTTCTCTGCTTTAAAGATTTTGAAGCATCAAAATTATGTTTT
Source organism: Argiope bruennichi (assembly GCF_947563725.1). Lineage (NCBI taxonomy): Eukaryota > Metazoa > Arthropoda > Arachnida > Araneae > Araneidae > Argiope > Argiope bruennichi. Next base: position 55,417,769 of record NC_079158.1, read on the forward strand.
TATATGCTTACTGTGAAACATGTACATGTTCGTTTATAGTTCTTATCAGTTACAGTTATTATTCAAAGAAAATATTTTCAAAATAAAATATTCATTCTCATCAATGTTTGGTACGAATCATCTTATTCAATATAGATGAAAAGAAGAATGAACAATAATTGAACAATGAGCATTTATCTGTGTTTTTAGATGTCACTTTGAGGTTCAGGTGTCCATACAACTGGGGATTCTTCGCTCATCCGTATGACTGCTCTAAATTCTTCGCCTGCAAGAACGACATCCCTCTAGTCACCGATTGTCCCAGAGGAACTCTCTGGGATGACAAGGAAAAGGGCTGCGTTGATTGGCGTTATGTAAATTGCGGTGGCAGGTGGAACAAATACAGTAAGTATTCCAGTTTTCTTCTTACAGGATTAAAATTTTTTTGAATGCATGAGAAACTTAACATTTGACATAAATTAAATTTGTCATTAAAACTGAAATAGAAAATTACAATTATAAGGAGATATCATGAATTATAAGGTCATTTAATTTCGATATGATGTTCAATCCAATCTTCGATGCAACTGTATATTTAAAAAGATATAAATATTTCAGTATAAAATTCGATTATCTTTAATAGGTTAGAATTATATTACATTTACAAGTATTTATATCATTAATACAATGCTATTATCGTTTATCATAAATATTTTGTCCTAAAGTTTTCAAAAACCTTCTGCTTCCATTGCCATGCGATTTTGTAATGATAGATTTCAGAAATCATCTCATTGAGCAAAATCTTGTGATAAAGTTGCTCCATTAACACATCAGATAATTTCAAAAATTTCTCAAAACGTGAAATCCATAATTATGTAATTATTGAATTATTTTGCGAATTATCTTGAGTCAACTAATATTAAGAATGTAGAACCCTAATTAGTTTCATGAATGAGAATACAGGAGATAAAAAACTCTCCACCTTTTGCATGGTTTGGTCTTTCTTTTTCATGGTTTAAACCTTGTTTAACTTGATGTAAGCAATGAAATTGTAAACATTAACATATAAATCCCTCTATATAAATCATAACATTTTATGAATACAATGGCCATAAATAACCAGCTCATTTTCGACCTTATTTATTCTGGACTACAGTATAAATTAATCAGATTATTTATACTAGATTGAGTCAATATAAATAATCTGATTAATTTACTTTCATTGCTCTTCATTCCTTATTTGAGAAGAACTGCTATTATACTGTGCATTAAAATGCCTAATTAAATTCATTTAAAATAAAATAGGACCATATTTTTTCACTAAGTGTCCGCTTAGAATGCATGAGCCAATGGCTTGAAGATTATACAAAACTTTAATTGGTATCAAGAATTTGCTTAATACGATATTTGCTACCCCATCGACAAGATCCTACTGCCATATAATAATCATTCATTTGAATAGTAGACGGTATAAAATATAATATAATGGATGAATAATACAGAAAACAAATCTATCATAAAATCTAATTTTATGACTTACAATTTTAATGAGAAATCGAATAGATTAAAAGTGGGATTTAGTCGATTTTTATGTTTTTGGCATAAAAATTAAGAGCGTGAGTTAGGTTTACAAATCGCATCTGATTTCAGTTCAAATAAACATTGTAAAATAGCCATTGTATATCGTTAAAAATATGTAATAATACCATTTTTCTTCTTCATTTATATAATAACAAGCAAAATAAAATGATAAGTGATAAATAGGAACTTAATTGTTAAATTGAATGTGACGAGTAGGGCTAAATTGCTAAAAATATGCGAAAATATGCATTTTCGCATCGCATATTTCAAACTGCAATAAACAAAAGAATAAAAATTTGCTGACATAATAAGCCAAAATTACTGCATTTATTATGTATCAAGTTTTAAAACGTGCCGCATTATTTGCTTTGTTATGTCATGAAACCTATCACATTTAAGAGTTACAAAAATTAAAAAGTTGCAGGAGATTGAAAGATGACCAGTGTCCGTTATCTTTCATTTAAAGATTCAAGAGAAAGCTGTTGAAATTGATTTCATAGTAAGAAATGCAGAAATAAATTGATGTTTATGGATATATATGCTAAACAACAGAACTTTGAATTTTAATACTGGACAGTACTAAAAAATTTATTTTTCTTTACAGAAATCATCACAACTAAAAGACCCATTCAACCACCCGTTACAACAGAAACTCCAACAACAAGAGGTAAGGAAACGAAAGAATAATAATAAATATAGAAGAAAATTTGTAAACTGTTTAGTTTTGTGACAAATGAATTATCCTCCATGACAAACTGAGACAATTTGAACATAAGTTACCAAAATATTTGGGATATTCAAATCACTGAAGTGTAACAGTGATGCACAGTAACAAGAATAATCGATTAGCTTTAGTGGATTATCACACTAAAATTACCTGTGAGATAGCATCATACCAACAGGATGGAACTATAGAGAAATTACAGTAGCAGAAATCCTTTAAGCGTCTCCGGACTGTCTTTTTTCATCTGTGTTTGGGAGCAATTTGCAGAAGTATTTAAATGTGAACAGAATGTGCAGTTGACCATTTTGTCACCACTGAGCTGAGCAGTATCGGCAGGATTGAAGGTAGTTGACCATTGCAATTGCTATTATCCAGCAATGCTATGTGCCAGTTCTTACGACTCGATAGTCTCTTGGAGACACGGGATCCCTCCTCCTACTCCAGAGACACAAATGTTCAAAACAATCCCGTGCCCATTATCATCATTCCCGTGAATGTCTTTTATTATTCAAAACCACCGGTCACCAGTGTCTCTGGCCAGTTTTGCCTACATCAACATCTTCATCAAGTAACAGACTATCTTAATGTTTGAAGTTCGAATTGTATTATTTCCTAATATCGGCACTTATTTTTCCTTTCATCTCTCAATTAATAGCACTACATAAACAACTTTCTCCAAAAATGAAGTATGAAATCACTTAGGATAGAGGAGTAGAGGGTAGACGTAAACAAAGGAAACGAATATCACAGAGAGCATTTATGACTCAACTCATATTAATTGAATCAATTTTTCCCCTTATGGACTTGTAACATTATCAACTTTTAGTGAACAAGCTTTAATTTAAACAAAAAATCAGATTTTAAACTATGTATTGAGTTATAGTCAAGAAAGCTACTTGATTTTGAAACATCTTTTTATGAATATAAATACTTGTGTCACAAGTTGACTGTAATCGATATTATTACCTTCCTGGAGATAATCCTTATATTTTATCTGCAATTTTTAAATGACCGCAATTAAACTCTACTGCATTCCTATGAAAATTTACAGTCGATTCCAAAATTATTTGAATAAGAAATAAAGAAAAATGTATGAGATATTTCCATTAAAATGAAAATATCTTTATTTATTTTTGTTTAAGACAGAATACTACATGTGTTTTTCTCAAAATCTACATTTGGATAGAATTCCAGTAATTATTATTTTTTAATATCAATAAATTTGATATAATTTAAATATTCTTTTAAAAGTTCACTATAAAATTCAAAACAATTATTGCATGAATATACTATTAAAACAAAACTTCAATCTCATCAGTGTTTGGTATGTATCATCCTCTTCAACAACTGGCTAAAAGAAGAGAAAGAACAATGATCATTTATTTGTGCTTTTAGATGTCACTTTGAATTTCAAGTGTCCCTACAACTGGGGATTCTTCGCTCATCCATACGACTGTTCTAAATTTATCGCCTGCAAGTATGACATTCCACTCGTCACTGACTGTCCCGTAGGAACTCTCTGGGACGACCACGATAAGGGGTGCGTCGACTGGCGTTATGTGAAGTGTGGAGACAGATGGGACAAATACAGTAGGTATTTTCGGCTGTCTGTTACTGAATAAAAGTTTATATAATTGCAAGAAAAAGTTAACGTTTAATACAAGTTAAATTTTTAAAAATTAAATTTGGTAGAAAAAATTTTGAGCAGTAATAATTCAATAATGATGATATGGAATGATAGCTTGAATTTTTGCGGCTATTTAATTTCTATATAAAACTCATTACAATGTTTAATACATATATAAGATAATTTTAAAAACTCCCCATAAAATCAAATTCACGATTAAATGTTATGTCATCGAATAATGCTGTGCGTTATGGGGTCAATTCACGGTCACGTGTCAGGTACCAAACAAACCGCTTCTGTTCAATTTTCAACCGTTCTGCGCATGTCGTGATGTCTGCCGATAACGTTGACACTGTTTACATTGTTGTTGACATTGTTTAGTAAATATTAAGCTAGCCGATTTGCATAAACAATAGAATTATTGTTTATGCAAAATTAACTAACATCGCTTTTTAATTCATCTGGTGCCTCTTTATTCTTTTCTTTCCCATATCCCCCAACCCCCATTTTTTTCATCCGAAGGATACATTTTGACAAATGACTATGGCAGTATTTTTAAAAAATTACATATGTTCTTTTTTACATATTATTTAAATAGTATTGAATGTTGAATTTTATGAATATAGTTCCCCCAGTTAGTTCTTTTTAAAAATAATTATTACTCTTAGATAAGTTAATATTTTAAAGCTTACTAATGAAAATATTGTATTTTTTTTTCTTATGTAATTACTTTTATAAATATTGAGACTTAGTTATTTGATGTTTTCAGTTTGCTTAGAAGAAAGAACATGAAACTCAAATTAATATATATTGAATAAATTATGTTTACAATTTCAAATTATGAAATATAAAAGGTATGGATACCTTTTTTTAAATCTATGCAACTTATGAATAAATAATTTCATTTTAATTTGCAGAAATCATTAAAGGAAAACAAACAAAATCACGCTTTCATAATTTTTATTTACACATTACAAATACATATATATATATATATATATATATATATATAAATATGTATATATATAGAAAGAGAGAGATATATATAAAATATATGTGATAACTATTTGAAAAAATATGATCCAATGTATGTTTCAATGTACTCACTAATACAAAAAAACTATTAACTATTTATCAACATTTATTTTTCTAGACACTTAGAAATAATATAAACACAGTATGACAAGAATGTCAATGTAAATGATGAAATCAATTTTATTCAACAGAAACATCATAGATACTAAAGAACAGTTTTTTTTATCACTAATAAAAACATAATGTTGAACAGTATACTTTTAAAGCAGAATATTTATGAAATTTTTTTAAATGCTAAAGTTACATTGATAAAAATTAAATTGAATGAATATCATAAAATAAAACAAAAACATATAATAGAGTAAATTTAATAAACAACAATAAGGTCATGATATAAATACATATATATATAGAGAGAAGTTAAATAGGATATAAAGAGGAGTTGAAAGAAACACTTTTATGCTTTCACAGAATTTTATAATTCAAAATTGATATGTTAAAGAAATAGAAAAAAAAAGTGAAACATGCATGTAGCAATGAAGTTGGGAATAAAAATTATATAATAAATGCTGATATGGAAATTGATTTTCAATGAAAAGACCTTTATTTATTAAAACAGAAATCACTGAGGTGCACAGTGTTATAACAGGATATTATGATAACAGTGAATTTCAGTTTAAATACAATAAACTATTGACATTTCATTTTGAACAATAGAAAAGATGTTTGATATAAATTCACTTTGAATCCATCACAAATCTGCAAATGTAATTAGAAAGCTAGTAATATTCACTTCCACCTAAGTTTAGCATTATAGCAGGTGTTATTTTTGCAATAGGAGTTTGTTTACTTACGTTAATTAAATTTAGATAAGATTTTGTAAAAAAATGCAATGTAATACTCATGTAAACATTTTAAAACCTTCTAAGCATATTCAAAATTATCAGAAATTTCATCAAATGTGAATGAAGTAAATTAGAAATGCACTCATGATTTTGTTTGATTGTTTTTGGTGGCAAATCGCTTACCGATTTCTTTTTCTTCGAAGAGTTTTTCTAACAAATTACTGGAACAGCTATATTTAATAAATGGACACAAACTGAAAGAATTCTTCAAAATGATCGGAGCATATCATTGACTTCGAAGGCTTGAAACAATCTATACCAAAGCTATCAACCCAAGTCAGGTTTGTTGAAAGGAAAATAAAAAACATTTTATCATGACAGTCACTCTTGTATTTCGCATTAAAGCATGCATCCATCAGCACACCAGTATTTCCTCTGTTAACACATAATAAGAGGAAAGAAAATGACTCAAAAATTATAACTTCAAATGTAAACAAAAAATCCGCTTCATACTTGGCGGAGAACGTTAATGGCAGACTGATCGACGAGAGCGGCGCGGATGAAACTTAAATGCCATGCGCAAGAGGTACATGACATGTGACTTTTACGTCACATGAATTGACCCCATTATCCATCTACAAGTGCTGCCACCTATGAAAGCATGAAATAAAAAATTAATTACCATTATAGACGGCAGCCTAACTTGTTCGCTGTGAAAAATATCGAGGGATTTTTCTTGTTTCACATATTCCGTAGTGCATTCAGAGTAAATAACGAACGAGTGATAAATAAAAATCGATGATTCTGTGTTTAAAACGATGTAAATTGAAAATATTTTCAAATATCAAGTGCACATTTCTCTCTACAAAAATCATAAAACTCAAGAAATGAATTTGTAATGGACGGTGTGTTCAATTTTAGATTATTCCTAGAGACTGAAAACTGAACACAAATTTAAAAAAAAAAATTACAATTTTTCTCACTTCGTTTCTGTTTGAAAAGTATAATATTTTTTTTTTTTTTATTTAAGGAAAGCCTCAAAAGTTTGATATTTAGTGTTTCTTTTTTAGAATACACTATTTCCTATTGATTGTGCTATTACTGCAAAGCCTTTTTAGTATCCAGTGCACTAAAATATATACAAATTTTATTTATTTAAAATAAAATAGGAACTTCATTTCGCCCTAAGTGTCTGCTCAGGAATTATGTGCCACTTTCCAGAAAATGTATCAATAGTTTGTTCCCTGCTCAAGTCTTTTTGTATACTCTGTTCTCTTTAATCATCCATTATAATGAGACCGATCAAATGTTACCACGTGAAAATAATCGATCGTATAGATGCTAGGTGATGTGTCAATATAACGAAAAATTTATAGAAAATTTCATCTACTATGAAAAAGATAGCATTATAGTTACAACTCGTAGTAAAATCAAATAATATTTTTTTAATTGTAAGGCATATACCTTTCGCAATGTGATATTCGATAGAATGCTGCTGCTAAAAACGGCATAGTAAAAAACACATCCAAAAAAGTATTTAATAATTATTTTTTCAACTTTAAACTAACTTAAATTTATGTTTCAGGAGATTGATATTAACACTTTGGGCTAAATTGCAATTATTGCATTTCTTTGGTTGAAATAAGTTGAATTTTAGAATAATGATTTTTGAAACTTTATGTCTTATAAAAGGTTCTGTTTCTCTTTTACAGGAAAACTCACTACCAGGAGACCTGTCCAACCACCTACCACACCCCTTGTACCAAGGACTACTCCAGGTACTTGAACGATATTCAGGATACAATTCATATACAGGATACAATTCATTTTTAGATTCATTAACAAATTGATTGCTTTTCGAGGACTCATGTTGTCATTCTGAATTAATTATTATTGCCGCGCATTATTGCATTAATTGTCGCGATATTTGAGATATTCTAATCTCTACAGCTGTGATCAATCTCTATAGCACTGATGCATGCACAGTGGCAGAGAAGACGGACTAACTTACCATATATCATTTTACAGTAAGGATAACGAGCGCGATCTAGAAAATTAGTGTATAGATTGTTTGCTTTCTAGGGTTTTTTTCGCCTTTATTGAGGAACAATAAGAAGGTACAAGATAAATGTAGACAACAAAAGAGAATAGAAATGTAGCTTATAGCACGACAATACCATTCTTAAAGTTTAACGCTAATTTTCCTTTTCTGGATCAATGTTCCAGTGTTGTGATATTAATTTAATCAAAAAAAAACTTAAACCCATGTGTTTATATTATAGATAAGTAAGTTATCTCAGGATCACTAAGGACTTTGTGACCTATTTTAATTTTAATTAATATTTGCAATATTTATTGTTCGTTTGAATTTCATTGCAAGGAGAATCCAATATCACATGACAAAAAAAAATTCTTGTTGGTTAGTCTGAAATTTTAATTACAATTTAAAGACGATTGCAATATTTCATAGGTATATGTCCATAAACATCTAGGTGCTTTAAAAAATGTTTTATAATACTGCACTTGTTCTTCTCTTAAATCTATTTCAATTTTTTGAAAGAAAAACATTTTTGAGAAATTTATTTCTGTTTGTCAATATATAAAAGCAAATCACAAAAACTCTTGGCATTTATTGAAAACGGATATAAAAATTGTATTTATTTAAAATGGTTTGTGTTTTTTGCAGTTAAAAAGGGTGATTTAGGCATTTTATGAAAATTTTTTGGTAGTTAAATTTAGAAACTTTATTTAGAATTTATTTTTGAATATATTTAAGATTAAATGTAAACAAAATTTAATTCAATACTAGTCATACAAATTTTAATGGGACATTTATGACATAACAAAAATGTAGTTGGAAAATGAAATTTGTTATCGTGGAAATAAGACATAACAATCTATAATTTTCTTGATAACCGAATGAAAAATAAGAGTTTCTTTGACAACGCACTATATAAGACAACATCCATCTTGGTAATGCTATTTAATGGCAATACTCCATTTGCTGATTGAAATTGATGAAAGTAATCATCTTGAATCAAAATCTAACGAAAACATTTGCAATTTCAGGCGGAAAGGTGAATTTCAAATGTCCTTACGTGTGGGGTTTCTTCCCTCATCCTTACGATTGCTCTAAATTCTTCGCCTGCAAATACGACATTCCGATTCTCACCGAGTGCCCAAAAGGTTTTCTATGGGACATCGATGAACGAGCATGTGTGGAATGGCGTTGGGTGGACTGCGGTAACAGAATTAACAAGTACAGTAAGTACTTTCATTCTAATGCAAAAAATTGCTGTATTAATTAATTAATTTATTTATTTTTTGCTCAAACAAAAACAACAACAAAAATACCAGGTTTAATAAATTAATTTTTATTTAATTCTCGAGAAATCATCTCGAGCGCAAGGATAAAAGTCAATGTACAAATAAATGATGACTTGTTGCCTTTTAAAACAGGATTTAATTCTTTTTAAGGCAATGTTGAGAAAATATCCAACTTTCTTACCATTAGCAGTGAAATCCTTCCTTTCATCTATCTATCTCTTTATTAACTACTTGTGAGATAAAGGCTTTGCTGTTAAATCTCGAAAATGCCTCACAATTATTCCTAATATGATGTAATGCCCTATATCGGCAATATTTAGTACTAACACTGTGCAGCGTCGCTCACTGACTCTTAAAAGACTAATTTAAACAACTTTCATAGTTTGGCTACCATTTCATTTTAAAAACGTTAGTCATTTTCTGGTCACTTCGTTGTAATCCCTTTTAAAGTGACACAGTTAGGGAAAGAATGACCATCTGCAGGTCTTTGAAGATAAAAGTAAGAGAAGAAAGGAATTTAATGCATTTACGACGGTCATATGCTAACCAGAAAGAAAAAGAAAAGATTCAAAAAATGAAATCTATTATCACAAATTTCAAGTTATTATTATTTTACTTGTTTGTTTCGAAGTTATAAAAGGCCCTGTGCTTTAGTACCGATGTCGTTTCACTCCCTCCTGCAAGCCTTTCCCACTTTTTTATTTTTAGAGAATATAATAAACTTCTTTTTCCCATTTAATATCTTCCGTTACATCTAATTCTGAATCATTATCTTCTGATGGAATAGTTATAGAATCTCTCATTTTTTCCCACAAAATTTGAGCGTATTGAGAGAAATAGGAACTAAATATACCGCATATACTAAGCAACTTCGTCCATCCAGTAACAGGTAAATACATTGCAATGAAGTTCATCTTCCCAGGTTACTGGGCCTGATCTTAAGATATGCCATAGTCAGTTATCTAAAGTTCTTTGGGTTTTAGAGGGGTCAGTATTTCATTTATGGTTATGAAGAGAAGTTATCTTTAAAAAATGTAAATATGTTAATTATATGGGGTGATTAATATTTCTGCGTAATTATCCAAATAAGAGCAATTTTATCAGGTAGATAATTACATTTCAGTTTCACCATATTTGAAATTAATAATAAAAAATCTGAAATAAAGATAAACATTAAACCAAAAGGATAAAAAAAAAAGACTTAATTTAGCACGCCATTAATAGAACGCAAAATTGGATGAGAAAAATACGAGTAGATTGCATTATAAGATTATCCATGTCCTTATATAAGTGTAATTATTTTTTTTCAGTCTAAAAAGAAAGAGGATTAAAATAAATTTATGATTAATCTTTTTTTTTTCAGTTTTATCTTTATGATAAAATAATGTAAAAGAAAAAAATTATTTTATCATCTCTTTCTGTGTTTAAAATTATAATGAACTTTGCTTCTTACATCACCATTTACTATAAAAATATTCATTTAATTTCTTAATTGCTATATCAAAAATCATAAATATTCTAAATTTATTTTTTGTGTAGTTGATCTACTAGAAAACATATGCTTAATGAAACACATACTTTAGAACAAAATGTATGAAGCGGTATATAGTTCCAGGAGATCACTTTTAATAAAAATATTGATCATAAATTTGTTTTCATTTTTTAACAGGAATAACAACAACTCCAAGGCCCATTACAGATGCTTATACAACTACTCTGCCAACCACTACTACAACAGAAGTTCCGCCAACAAAGGGTAAAAATACGCTTCTTCAATAGTCGAATTTGGGCATACAATTTTATACTTACTATAATTTTAAATTTACAAGAAAAAGTTAATCTAACTAATCTAGTGTTAGTGAACCATTTAGTTTCTCTATGTTTAGTATTCTAGTATTAATCATTCTGAAAGTTGTTCATCATAAATGATCTCTTTTACGCTAGGACTTCAGCATCGCTGCTAAATTTGGTTTTGATGTGAGAATTTTTTAGACAAAACAGAATATTCACAAACATATATTACTTTCCCGAATAGGAAGTTCGCAAAGTGAAACTGTCAAAAAATTCGAATTCACATTTTGATAAAATGTGTTTGTCTAATTGGTTTAACTCAAAAGCATAATCAGTTAGATAGATGAAATTTGGCATTCGGTTATTACATGAAAATTGCAAATTTCTGTCAAAATTTTTAACAGCATAGCATGCAAAAACGATAGAATGTTTCTTACCTTTCCACTCCCCATTTCACTCAGTGGATATTTTGTAGTCTACTAATAATGCAATTATGAACAGTTGATCAAAGCTTCTTGTCGTTCCATGACTTTGCTGCCATGTAAATAAAGTTCAGTATAAATTAGGAGTATCTTCAATTCAATTTTTTCAGAACTTTTGAGATGTGATCAAAAATCTTTGTTCCTATGTATTACGTAATCAAGCGTTTTCAAATTAAAATCCACAAATATCTCTTATGTATTCGAAAATTTCTCTCTCTCTAGTGACAAAAATTATCTAAAAGTATATGAAATTACATTTCATTGAGAAAATAAGTCAAAGTGTAAGTAAATATATTAAGTATATACACTGAACATAATAGCAATACACATGTAAACCAGTGGGAGTGTTATCCGCAAAACTTTCCAACATACTTTCTAATACACTTGTCTTGCCAAAGGACGCCTTACATACTATTGACGTGTAACAGTTACTTTGGCGGGAATTTCTCATTTTTTAAATCTATCGTATTACTTTTGGTGAATTATTTGGCGATTATTTCCCGGCGTGCTTTAATAGTGTCCAAAAATCGAATTTGAATTTTAGATATGTTTTTCTGAACCGATTGAAATAAACGTTTGACACAAAATTGCACTTGGAATCACAAAATCTCATACCAAATTTAATATATTTGTCATGGAGTTTTTGAATTATAGCGTTTACATGTTTCTGAAAGTGCGGACAGACAGACAGTCAACCTTTAGCTGTATTTGGCTTAAAATGTGTCAGATGTCTATACTACGATGTTAAATCTGTATACTGAATTTTATGCATCCAGCTCGCTTCATTTTGTAATTATAGTGTTAACTTATAATCAAACAGACGGATAGATAACCTCCCCCCAATAGATTTTGCTCAAAATTTGATACATCTATAAATTTGGTGCAAAGATCACATTCCAAATTTCAACCGTCCAGCTCAAAGCGTTTTTGAGTTATCTTTGTCAGAGAGAGACGAAAGGACATTTTTTTAAAATATGTTTTTCGAACTCAGGAAGATCTAAATTGTGAATATGCGTCACAATCTGGAGTTGGAATTTTTTGGCTGTTACCATATTTAATACTACGTACACGGAAGTAACAAAAGCTGTGCATCAAAATATATCTATAATATTTTCTTAAGATGCGAATGGAAATATTTTTGTAAACAAGATAAATGATATAGTATATCACTTTCATTCGTTCATTTCAAAATTCACTTGCAGAAATGCCTGTAATATCGTCACTATAATATCAAAATATCATATGTACAAAATTTCTATGTAAACGCTAAAATTTCATTCTAGCATTCGATACCAGAAATATATGGCATTTTGATACCAGAAACAACAACCGCATATCAGTACAACAATATGAAAGTAAACGTAGTTGCTTACTTATACATCAGTAAAATAATATGAGAAATTTGTTATATGACATTTTGATAAATGATATCTAAATATAATCCTTGGTTAAATAATTTCATAATATAATAAACAAAATCGAATGTATGAAAAGGAAAGGTATCTTTTCCTCTTTAATGGATTTAATCTGAAATTCATAAAAATCTTCAATTTTGATGTAAAAACCAAACTTCATCCAGCTCACTAGCTAATTTTTTGAAGCATGCGTGTTCAAATGCACATGAACAGACAAACAGACATAACTACAAAAAAGGTTTTTTCAGATCAGAAATGTTTAAAATATCAAAATTTATCAAAATATTGATCAAATTGAGTATAACTGTTCCTTTTTGTACAATCTACCAGAAAGAAAAAACATTACATTTTCTGAGCATCTATAAAATTGCTCTGTCTCGTTACTCTAGAAAATATTATAAACAAATTTTTTTATTATTATTATCTAGGTACTGGTTGCCCATTTCCAGACGGCAAGTTCCCAGTGATGACCAATTGTTCTCTCTACTACGAATGCCGTAAATCTATTCCTTCTCTTCACCAATGTCCCGAATCAACTCTGTACGACGAGCGAAAAGAAGAGTGTCGGGATGCCAAATTGGTTAGATGCGGCGAGAGACCTGGTGGTATAAACGGAGGTATGACAATATATTTGATCAATTAACCATAAGAGAAAAAGCTCATAGTATAATCTTATGAAGTCATAGTGATTCAGAAAATATTTTTTCATTTAAATTCCAGCTGCTGTGCTTAGTTAAATGGGTGTAAAGCCCATGGATACTGGCCAGGAAGATTTATAATAATATAAATTACATAAAACAAATATCGATAACAAAGAGCATAGATTAGAATCAAAGGCAAAATTTAGAATAAAATTTTAATTTATTTCATAATTAATTAAACTAAATTCACAATTAATTTAGAATTTTTGACCCTAATTATTATTTCTGTATTATTATAAGCATATTTGAAGCAAATTTGTTTTACATGTTATAATTGGGATTTGACAAAATCCATTATGCTTTCAAAGCAAGCAAAATACAAACACAGGAAACGTAAACCATTACTTCCAAGTAATACGTATCAAAAATTACAGAAGTAACTGAGCAACCCACAGATGAAATCAATCATATAGCTATGAACAGAAACTTAAAATTCAACCCTCAAAATTTGTATCTTGAACTCATTTTTTTAAAATCTCATATTTCCTGATCCTGATAAAAGACAGCTTATTTTTTAAAACTTATCTTCATAAAACAGTTATTCTTATTAGCCGAGTTAAATAAAAAAAGCAATTGCGTGATAGAATTTTTAAAAATGTGATAATCACCCACTATTTACACCGTAAAAACGTAATATAGTTGAAGACACATAAAAATGATTTAAATATGTTTTAAACAGACTATTTCCTGCAACAAAATAAACCATCTTTCCAAAATTATTTAGATACTTAAGAAGCATTTCAATATCAGTGACAAAGGTAAGCACATGAGAAATATTTCGGCATCAAAATTATAGTAAAATACATAACAATTTTTTTTATATCGTCAATATGTCGAAGACACTTAAGAAATGTTTCATTGTCAGTGGGTTATGTAAGATAATTGCCGACCAAATTATAAATCACCAAATTACATTTCATGCAATTTCAAATTGGAATGCTACCAATTTCGGTAATTTGAACAAAATCTTTCTTAAACTTGGTGGCTTTGCTTGAATTGCTTCAAACATTACTTTATTTTTCTCGATGTTTTAATAAAACTTTGTTTTCCTAGACGATGAATTGGAAGAGATCAAAAAGAAGAAAGAAGAGTACCAATGTCCGTACGTGTGGGGACTTTTCCCAGATCCTGATGACTGTTCCAAATACATTATCTGTATCTACAACGTCCCCACTGTCTTTAGCTGTAAGAAAACGGAACTCTATCATGCTTATTATAGGAGATGTCTTCCTAAGGAGTACGTGGAATGTGATTATCGAATTAATCCAGATGGTGAGTATGTTCTTCGAAAAGGAAATCTGAAATTTCAATTTAGAGAATAATAGAGATAGTTGTGAGGTCTTTTTCTATTATATAAATTGCATCTTCTTTTACATGTTTTTTTAACTCACACAGAACTTTTAAGAAAAATCCAAATAAAGGTCTTTTTTATCGAGATAGATATTCGTAAATAAATTTTAACATTGATATATTAATTTGAAAACCTGAAGAATAAAAAAAAATCCATAGTTAAAGCATTGCTAACATTTTATTTTACATAAAAGAGAAGCGGTTATCAGACTGTTCAAACAGAAATTTATAATCATATGATTAGCATATTATTTTAAAGTGTATTATTCAGCAGAAAATGTTTTATAATGAGATCAATTTAATAATTTTAGACAATTTTGCTATGTTACTTCAAATTTAATATTCGGTAACCCTATTACTTAACTGTCTTATAGATGATCTTATATAATTGCAATACATCTTATTCATTGGTCTGGTCATGAGCCTTATCTTTATTTATTCAATTCATGTTTAATAGACAGCAAATAAGTTAAAACAAAATATTTTTTCATTCTTTCTTGCAGATTTATTACCTCCTGGTTGGACTACCTTACCTCCAACCACTCCTACAACTCCTACCACTACTACTACGCCAACAACTACCACTACTCCAACTACAACTACAACTCCTACCACCACTACTACCCCAACTACAACTACAACTCCTACCACCACTACTACCCCAACTACAACTACAACTCCTACCACCACTACTACCCCAACTACAACTGCAACTCCTACCACTACTACTACCCCAACTACAACCACAACTCCAACTACTACAACAACACCTACTACCACTACAACTCCCACAACAACAACGACTCCCACAACAACCACAACTCCAACAACCACAACTCCAACAACCACTACCACTCCGACAACAACTACTACTCCAACCACTACCACCACTCCGACAACAACTACTACCCCAACCACCACCACCACTCCGACAACAACTACCACCCCAACCACCACTACCACTCCAACAACAACTACTACTCCGACAACTACAACAACGCCAGTTCCAACCACAACTGAAACTACCAAAGTAACCAAACCCAATACTCCACCACCAACAGATTGCGACGAAGACGATTTGGATTGTATCATCGACGATACTGGCGATGTAACTGGTTGGTTCGATTGTCCTAAGAGATATGGCCACTTCCCCCACGGTAGCAGCCACCAACTCTTCATCCACTGTGACAACTGGCATCCATTCGTCAAGAAGTGCGCCGACGGCACAATCTTCTCACCCAAGTATCTTGTGTGTATGTGGAAAAAAGAACCCGGTTTGAAATCAGACGCCTAATAAAGTATTTGTTTCCTTTTGTTGGAAATATGTTTGGTTTGATGAAGTTACTAGTCACTTCAACTTTTCGAATTTGTTCTTTAATAAGTTTCAATAATAAAAGTATGAAATGACCATGATTAAACATACTAATATCTAAGAAAGTAGTATATCTGTGATATAACTAGAAAAAATGCATTAAACACATCTAGGACAGAAAATCCGGAAAATCGGTTGAACAATTTGCCATTTGTCAATTCTCATTCACTTAATGGTTATTTATAGTTCAGATGCAAGATTTAAAAAAGCAAGTTCAACGAATAAACATAATTATTTATTGGAAAATATAAAGGAACATCTCCGTTTTGAAGTGGTTGCTACATCGTAAAACACTATTTTTTTACTTGTTTAAAAAACTGATTCGGGAAATAATTATCATTACATTAAAACATTTTTTCGCCAAAAAAAAAAAAAAAACTTTTTAAAGCGTTTTTTTTTTAAACATTATTATTCTAATAATATTTTTATTATTAATTTGTTATTAGCAATTTACATTAAGTTGTCAAAACAAAGATTACATGTAATTTATAGAAGTTACAATTTCACCAAAAGCAGGAACAAAGTAATGTCCAACATTTTGCAACCTTTTTCTATCTAACGTTTGCCTAATAAGATATCAAAAAAATATACTTGAATTTTGATTGCTTCCAGTTTATACTTCTAGACCAAATGGGGAAGAAAAATTTAATGGATTATAATTCAAACATTTAATGATTACGCTTAACGAAATGATTTTTCACTTGTTTCCTCTTAGAGTTTAAGAAATTGTCCATTTACCTTCAAAATTTTGAGATGATCAATTCCCAGAGAATCTTGACAATCCTATTCCACACATGCTTATTTTCCCACTAAGCAATATAAAAATATGAAATGACATAATACACACACACACACATATATATAAGGAATTTACACAAATGTCTTATCATTGACAAAGCAATTTAGAACAATATAAGTATAAAAATTCGTTTGCTTCCCCAGTTACGTAAACTGTTTACCGTCTTTTACTATACATATTATTCTATATCGTGCTCACTATCTTAGTGATAAAAGAAAATATAAAGATTATATGGATATACATGTATTCAGGTCGTATTTAACATTCCAAAATCGACAGTATATAGATTATTTCAACGTAATAACTGGCATCTAGTATATATGAAATCAATGGACTGTTACCACAGTTAAACTGACAACTATACTATAGACGTCTATAGTTTTACAATTGGGCCAGTCTATTCATTCTTCTATTTATATAGAAGAATTAATTGCCTTTATTGATGATGAATATGCCGTTATAGATGATGGTAGCAAAAATATTTAACTAATTGACGCACAATTGATTTAATTATAAAGGCAATATAAAAATTTAATTTTACAAATTTTTTACTGTCCCCCTTTACAGAAATCAAAATATTTACAAACGTTTGTGCATCTTATTTGACGAAACTTTGCAACTGGAAGTATTTGTCTAATTTTAATAGATACGGAAATAAATACGTGCTCCACTTTTTCTGGGGACACCCTGTATAATATTATAAATTTTTAGGAATTAAATTACCGTTGCCCTAGATTCAATTATCATTTTTTCCCACAAAATTCTCTTCATATATTATTAGCAATATGCAGGATAACGGGATGTATAATTAAACGAAATCAGTCATGAAATAAAAAGCGTATTCATTGTGATAAAAAAATGTCACATTCGACTTTTTCTAAAACTCCAAAAATAAAAATTATTGTTTCCTACAAAATATGAAAAATTTTGAAAACAGATAGCCCTGTTATCTGTTTTCAAAATTTTTCATATTTTGTAGGAAACAATAATTGTGGGTACAATCCTGGTAAACTTGCGAAATAATGTCATTTTTACTCGAAATATAATAATCCACTCTAGTTTTTATGAAAAATTTCAAAACACTGAAAAAATACGTAACAGTTGTTTTATTTAGCTATCCGAAACAGTCCTCTAAGTTTGCACCGAATATAAAATATAACGAGTGGAAGAGGTAGTTGGGACTGAAACGCAAATTTTTTCTGTTTCAATAAAAATCTATTAATTTGAAAAAAAAGATTTAACTTACAAAGTTGTAGACATTAAAAGGTCTTGTAAAATGAGAAGTCGAACTTTATATCAGCTTCATTAGATAAGGAAAAATGAAAAAAGTACAAATTTGAAAAAAATATTTTTTATTTTAAAAAATAGAAGCAAAAATTTCGGAAGTCTTCTCAAGTATATTTGAAATAGAAGGGAATAACAAGTAAAAATTTCAGATGCATATTGACATTGTTTTTCGAAAAATTCGATTTTGTTTTAAGAAATAAGATTGTCGAAAAATGCTAATAAATATTTTTTCTATCACTCAGAATTGGCAGATCTAAAATTAATCCTATTTTTAAAATGCTATTCTAAGATTTCATAATGATCGATTTAAAAAAAAGCAAACATAATAATAATAATAATAAAATTTTATTGAACATGAATTTATTTATTAACTTAATGTCTTTCGTGAATCTATTGCCGCAAAATATGACTTTTTTTT
The DNA here is from genome assembly GCF_947563725.1 of Argiope bruennichi. Taxonomy (NCBI): domain Eukaryota; kingdom Metazoa; phylum Arthropoda; class Arachnida; order Araneae; family Araneidae; genus Argiope; species Argiope bruennichi. The sequence continues at coordinate 55,436,502 of NC_079158.1, forward strand.
CTTTTTCAAATTTAATTTTCTGCACTTTTTTAAAGAAATTTTATGAAACCATCTGTTGTTGTTAAAAGGAATATTATGAAACCATTTGTTGTTGTTGCTTATCCTCAAAAGATCTGACATATATCAGATCAGCGGCAGTAGGTTGTTGATTGCCAAGAAATTTATAACAATAAAGGTATCGAATGTTAAGCCTCCTTAACATTCGATTGAAGTCCGATGCAACCTAGAATTTTATCCATGGAAGCTGGATGGTCACATTTTTTATAAGTCGGATGGATTTTTCTATCTTGTTGAAACGCAAACTACTTAAGGTAGCCACTTTTTCGTAAATTGTAAAAAAAAAAAAAAAAAAAAATGTAAATTGTGTAAATTTTGTGAATTGTAAATTTGAAATCGTAAAATAACACTTGTAGAATAGTTTTTGTGGGGGAGGGGGAGGTCCGCACATACCATTTGATAGAAAATTGCTTATAGGAATTTTCGACCAACCTGCTGCTTCCGATAGTCAATTTTTTCCAAAAATAATGCATATATCTATTTAAAATCTTTATCAATTACTCACTTCTACGAAAATAATTTTCATTTCGTTCAAATTTTAAGTGAATGGAAAATAATTTTTTAAATTTGAATTTTTTTAAAAAAAAATTACTACCAATTTAATTAAAATGTACTCCGTTCGACATTTCACTTTATAGGTCCTTTGCTTGACCTAACTACTTTATGTAATAACAGTGATGAAAAATAATATTTGAATAAGCTTGAGAAGCAATAATATATTGTTTCTTAAACGTAATGCTGAGAAAATCCGTGTCTATAATTCTGTTGATAGAGAAATTCCATCGTTAAAAAAAATATTCAGTACTTTATTTAGAAAATATTAATCTAGAACAACTGTATTAATAATAATATAAACATGGATTTCGTAAATCTTAACTAAAATAAGAGTTTCTTCTATCCACTTTTAAAAATCAATCAATATTCATCAGATATCAATCATATTTATGCAACTTTCGACGGATAATAACGTATGTTATGATATTGGAGTAAAATAGTGAATAAATAAACAAAATTATTCATCAGTATTCAGAATAAATTCTTGAAATTCTTTATAATAATAAAAATAATACAATAATCCTATGAAGAAAGGAGAAAAATTTATACCTATTAGTATTGAGAATTGATAGTTGCAGTACTTTCTGGTAGATGGCAGGCTAATAGTTTAACACTTGGAAATAGTTTCTATTTCATTTGAAAAGGAAATTTATTTTAAATTGCAAAACATTTTTTAAAAACAAAAAAATGCTGTAATTATAAATACCAAAGATGTACTAAAAAAGGATTATCTAGTTCATACTTTTGAACATAAATTTACTTTTCACGTTATTTAAGGAATGTAATTGATGGTACAGCAGAAAAATAACTCAACTTTTATGTAATTGTTTATTTACATTTGTTAAAACGCGTGTCGTCGGCAAAGAATTGGAAAGCATGGCAGCACCGGCAGCGGCGTCGGAATTTGCTTTGACATTTTCTATTCTAAAAACATGTCCTGTTACGAAAGCTCGGACTTCTATCTTAACTCTACCTCATGCTGTTGTAAAAACTCCAGTGTTTATGCCTGTAGGAACCCAAGGAACTCTTAAAGGTTTGCTACCAGAGCAGTTAGAAGAGTTAAACTGTAATATGATGCTATCTAACACGTACCATTTAGGAATGAGACCAGTAGGTTTTCATGCAGTAAAAATTAACAATTTTTATTGCATGTTTTTGTCAATTTTAATTTGATGTTTATTAATTTATCATTAGATTTGGTAGAAAGGGATGCTTATTTCATATAATCTTATACAACGAAAAGGGGCTAGTATAAAATATTATTCGAAATGATGTTTAAGTTAAAAATTCAGTAGCTAAGCATTCAATAATAGTTTCTCCATTGTGGTAAATTATTAAATAATTTGAACTGAATTTCGAAGTGTATAACATTTTTTGATTGAAGCCTAAAACCATTAATTATCTTCTACTTATAAATCTAGGATGCACTGTATCGATGTAGATTGCTCATCTTTACCTGAACAACCTTCACTATTGTTAAATGTTTACAGTTCATGTTTATTTTGTGACTTAAAACTAGTGAGCCACAGTGGTCTATTGTTAAAATATCAACTTTAGAGCTGGATCATTTAAAGCTTGATATTTGATTCCACTAAAAGAAATCCATTGTCTTTGTGATACTGGTGTACTTTAAATCTGATATTATTGACCAAATGTAATGGTTCAAAAATTTGAAAAGGGGAATGCCAACTCAGATGCTGTTCTTATCATCTGATCACGGTTCAGAATTAAGCAAAATCCTATTCCAGAATATCACCATGTGTTGCTTTTGTATCCTCCAACAGCTATGGAAATTAGATGAAAACTACAGGTTATGTATATATAGTAGGAAAACTGCAAAAAAATGAACATATATGGGAAACTACAAAAAAATAGCTGCTTTTCAAATCTTCACTCGCAACAATGCTGGTGGTAGTGAAAAAATTTTTAGCATGATAAAAAAAAAATTCTTGTTTTAGCATGAATACAAAACTACTATATTTTGTAAAACTTCAATTAATGCAAAATATTAACATTTTTTTTATTATAAAAAAATTATGAAATGTCACAACAAAACTAATTTTGAATTCATTATTTTGAATAAATATATTAAATTACCTCATTTTAAGCTTCATGATATAAATTTGAATCTATGATATCTTTTTGAATCTTTTAATCAATAAATATCTTCATGATATCTATTGCTATTAATCTTTTTAATATGATCTTTTAGGATATTTATAAGTATTAAGTTGTATTGTTAATGCTTAATGTCAAACTATAAATCTTCATAGAGATTATTTCTTATTTATTTCTTAATGTATTATCTTGATTAACAGGGCCAAGAAATTATTGAAAAAGCTGGTGGACTTCATAAATTTATGAATTGGAAAAATGGATTACTCACTGTAAGTATGCTTTCTTTATTTTATCTAAGCAAATAATAATAACTATTTTCTGAAATGCTGTTTAAGTTTTGTTGGACTTTGTATTTTAATGAAAGCATATAAATTTTTGCATGTGCAGATATTTAAATTAAAAACATATAAATTCTTGCATTCCCTCCATTTGAAGACCTTAGAAATAGGTGGTAGAATTCAAGTTTTGGAATTGGGTCAGCTACAGATTTCAGATAATGTTCCACCAAATGTGTAAATGTTGTTTCTATTGAAGTCAACATTCTCTTGCTAGTGCAGTTGCATGGTGCATCATGCTTATCACCACTTTTTGTAACTGTAAAAGTGAACATTAATCTAATTCGTGGGTTTTAAACTGAAATGCTAGCAAAGACCAAATGAACAAGATCTAGGTTTAAATGGATGTCAAAAAAAAAAAAAACTTCAATTTTCATAAAAACATATATTGTGAAAGCACAGTGCACAAAATGATAAAATAATATGATAGTGAAAGTTTTCTTACAAACTCTATACTTTATCTATTACCACCTCCCCCAGATTGAGAGTTTTAAAACTGATCCAAGATGAGTGTTGGCCAATTTAAATCTGACTGGAGATTTTTTTTCATTGAAAATAAAAAAGAGAAATGATGTGTCGGTATCAATGCTATGCAACTGACCATTGACAGATTTTGTGGTTTATCCTTAAAGATTATGTGTAATTAGGAATTTTATAACTTTAATTAAATTTTTTATCAGAAATGTGGCATATTTCACAATTTTTGCTGTGAATTTAACATCCTTAATTCAATTGAACCAAATTAAGCTAATTTTTTTTTCTATATTTTATTTAAACTTCTTTAGCTCTATTAATTTAATGTAGTTCCTACATGAAGAAAAGAAAAAGAAAAACAGAGTGCTTTATGTATAAAATTAATTCTGAATACAAATTTTTGTCTTAAACAATCAAAGTGCAATAGTTTGCTGACTCAAAAACTTATAGAGATAGGCCTTTTAATTTTTTATTAAGCATAAATTTACATTCATTATCAGATGCTATTTTTTAACAATGTTAAATGAGTAAGATTCAGTTTCTGTGCTGTGTTCTAATTAAAATAGCTCTGGTCTAGAAATGTATTCAAAACCATGGTTCCCCCCCCCCTTTAATAACCAATTATCTGCATCTTAATAATTGATATGTAAAAATAAAATAGAAGAAGATATGTGTATATATAAATTTCAGTTTAATTTATTGTTTATTTTGGGTGTCACATTTTGTTTGCAGGACAGTGGGGGTTTTCAAATGGTTTCTCTTGTCAAATTATCTAAAGTGACAGAAGATGGTGTAAACTTTGTCTCTCCTTATGATGAAAAAGAAATCTTATTGACACCTGAGAAGTCAATAGATATCCAAAATAGCATTGGCGCTGATATCATCATGCAACTTGATGATGTAGTCAGCAGCACGATCTCAGGACCACGAGTAGAAGAAGCAATGCACAGGTATATTACTATATATAATTTACTGTGTTCAATTTAGTAAATATTCTCATATTATGGTTTTATATATTATTAACTTCTCAAATTAAATATTAGATACACTAATAATTTTGTTATTTTTTTTCCATTTGATAAATAACCATACAATATAATTTACAGTGAAAATGTAGTTAATTTAAAATAAAATTGACATACAAAGACTGGAATGTTATATTGAATTTTTCCTCATCATTACCATCTTTGCATTGTTCAGTGGATATAGGTTCCATATTTTTTATTTTGAATGAATAAATCTGTATTACTTCTTATGCATTATGTAAATAATATACAGTAGACTCCCGATTATCCGCGCCTGCCACACTAAGTTTTTTTTTTTTTTTTTGCTTCCAAGCAAAGAAAAATTGCTTCCAAAGCAAGAAGCAAACACAAATGACTGATTTCTTTAAAAACGTGTAGTTTTACAGTTATGCTTTTGTAATTACATAATACATTACAGTATTAAAACAGTATATATGTATTAATTTTTCTGTGTATCCTAGACACCTCTCGTAAGTACAAACCACTTTTCTGTTTTCATTAACAAAATGCATTTCAGGTTAGTTTTGAGTGATATACTAAAATATTAAGCGTTAGTTAAACATTTCCTGCTGTTTATTTTATGTTTCATTGTACATAAAACGATTTTTAAAAGTTGGAATGACTGTTTTCTCTTTTGCTATACCCGTTTTTAGCTTTTTTCGGATTATCCGCGGCGGCCGTGCCACCCAATTCCGCGGATAATCGGGAGTGTACTGTAAGTACTTATTTTTTAAGAAATGAGGTTATTGGCTGCTCATTTTTACTTTATGAGAAAAAAAATATACATTATATATTACTATATAGTTCTGAATAATACATTAAAAGTAGCTAATATAATTGAATAAAATTTAGGTCTAAATACCAGAGATAAATAATCTGTTTAAAGAATATGCCAAATATTTAATATGGAATTAATTTAATACTCTGCAGTCCTAAGATCTATAGATAAATATATTGCACTATTTAATTATCTGGTGCATCCATAGCTTCCTGTCTTCAGTCATTTAGAGTTGTCATAGGGTATAATTTTATTTCATTGTTATTAATTATTGCTTGCACCACTTTAAAGCTTTATGTGCAAAATAAATAAATAAAAAATTACTGTATGTGTTCTTATTCCCATTTTGTAAATAAAAAGGCAAATATTAATTAAAGATTTGTTATTTAGAAAGAAAAAAATGTCTGTCAAAAATCTGAAATATCTGAGACTTTATATCAAGTTAATGTTTTGAAGAAATAATTTTTTTACTTAATGATTTTATTTATAATATCTTGTATATCATAACTAGCAAGAATTTAATACTCTATCTCTCATTCTTCTGTTTAAAATGTATCTTTAATTTGCTAACAACAAATAAAATTAATAATTTACTAACCAAATTTATATTTTTCTATCAACAGTTTGTAATTTTCTTATATTATTTTCTACTTGATGTGTAATGCATGCCATAATAAAGATTTCTGCCAAGCATAGTTATATTTTAGGGCTGTTTGTTGTTTGAAAAAAAAAATGTTCAATGCAAGTATAAAAAAGATAACTTTTCTTTTAATTCAGCAGCTGTCAAATTAAGCACTGAATGTTTTAAGTATGACAGTCTTAAGATGTTAAGTTAACAATTTCTTGATAACTTCATAAAGTTATCAAGATTCTTGATAACTTCATAAAGTTATCAAGATTCTTGATAACTTCATAAAGTTTTCAAGAAATTGTTAGCTTAGCAACATTTGTTAATTGCCACATTAACAGAAAAATGAAAAATGACAGCCAAGTTTTTGCCCATTGAAAAATTTTGTTGAACTGTTAATAAAGTGTCCAAAGTAGCTTTTATAAGCTAATGCCAATGGTTCTTAAGCCAGCCAACATAGAGTGATATCTGAATTTATAAATTTAATATAGATAATTTTAATATCAACTGAATTTTCAACACATTCATGAAACTTCATTCTTTAAAGTAAAACCATGGAATTAAAGTATTGCTATTTTGTCTGAAAAAGTGTAAAACTACTATTTTATTTCATAATGAAAAAAAAATTATTTATTATTGTATTTCATAATTTTTTTATTGATAAGCTTCAATAAATAAATTGTGGAACAACATTTGTATTGTGGTTTTGTCTTTCTATTTAGAATTTAAAACTATTTTAAGCTGGGAAGGGGATAATTTATTCTTCTTGCACTTCATTCATTTTGTTTTTATATCTTAAAACATTAGTATTAATGTCAGAGGTAGTAATTTTTTTATTTTTATATTGTTTTCAGAACTTATAGATGGTTAGATAGATGCATCAAACAACATGCAAAACCTGAAAGTCAGAATTTATTTCCCATTGTTCAAGGTGGCCTTGATCCTGAATTAAGACGGCAATGTGTAGCAGGTTAGTTTTTTATTGGATTTTTTTTTTTTTTTTTTTTATTAAGAAAATATAAAATGCTTGTTTCAATGTATTGAGATTTTTTTTTTTAATTTAAAATCTTTTTTATTTATTTATTTTGCAAGCTTGTATTTGTTCTTAAATTTATTTTATTAAAAATGATGTAAATGAGTAATTATTAATGTAAAATGAGTCTATGAAGATTGTTGCATGTAAATATTAATATAATGCTAATACTTTAGCACTTGATGTTAAATTTCACTTCTGTATTGTATTTTTAATTTGTGTATTTACATTTTAAATACTAATATATTTTTTGCTATTGTTGAATCAAATTAAAAGTAACTTGTTTGAGTTGCCAAATTTTGATAATTATTTTGAATAAAATATCATTGAAATTAAAATCCTCTTTTAAAATGCTTTAAATATTATTTCAAAATATTGTTTTCAAAACTTTTTGTTTGTTCTGCAAATAATAGTAATTAATCTCTAGAAATATGTGGAATTTATTTAAATCCGGATAAATAAGCAACTGTTTATTAAAAAGATTGGGAATAACTTTTGAATTTTTTTTTTTTTTCATCTTGTTTGTGAAAGTTCACTTTGTAAACTTCTTAATTAAATTTTTTATTAATTATTTTTGTAAAAATGCAGAGTTACTGAAAAGAAAAGTTGCTGGTTATGCCATTGGAGGTCTGAGTGGTGGTGAGGCAAAAGAAGACTTTTGGAAAATGGTGCATTTAAGTACAGACTTGTTACCAAAAGATAAACCAAGATACTTAATGGGAGTTGGGTAAATATGAGACAGTTTGATTGAATTGCTTTTCTGAGATACTAAGTTCAATTCCTATTTTCTTTAAAAATATAAACACCTTAGTTTAGTGACCTCCAAACTTGATTGATATTTAGTGGAATTCATACAAACATTTATTTATTAGTTTGTAGCAGTTATGCTAAATATTGCATTTTATGAAATTGAAATAAAATTATATATATACATAGCACAGTACCCTACATGGAAGTCAATGCATCCCAGGGCATTACTTGAAAAATATGTTATATTTTCAAGTTACAATGGAAATTACCTGATAAAATATTACATATGTATCTACAGTTTAGATTATATTTGAAAATTGATTGGCTTACACATTTTAAATAGTTACATTTTCATGCTTTTTTATTTTAGTCCAAAGTATTTAATAAAGAATATTAAGTTATGCTTGTTAACCATAATGTTTTATGCTTATGTTTTCGTTAATGTAATAAAAGTTCAAATTATGGATTGAATATAATTTTTTTTTCTTTGAGCAATATAAAATTCAAGTTTTGCTTTGTAGTATATTTGTTAAGAGTAAGTCTATGCAGTGTAGTTTATTTATTTTTGTTAGATTCCTTTTATATCTAATGTAATGCTTTATTACTATCTAATCTAATCTAATCTAAACTAAATCTTATCTAAGTTTATACATCTTATTAGCAGCGACCGACTAGTTCATCTGTCTCAGTAATGATAAAATTTGAAAGTTGTTTAAAGCAGCTACTGTTGTATTTTAAACAAATTACTTGAAATTAGAACTATCATATAAAGTATTTTCTTCATGAAATTTTTGAGCATAGTGAACTGTTATTTTTGACAAAAACTGAATAAAATTTAAAATTAAAAAAAAAATGGTTACAAATTTATAGTAAATCAAGCAAAATGTTTAAGAAGAAATCATGATTCTTTAGAAGATTTGTTAAATGAAATAATTAATTGCAGAATCAAAAATGAAAATTGTATTAAGAATTCAATATTGATCAAAGTATATATAACAAAATTGTTGTTAGTAAATTAATTAAAATCAATTAAAAATTAAACATAGAAAATTATTAAAATTTTCAGAATATTACAATTTTAAAAAATGTTAAATATTTATCTATTTAAAACAAAAAGTATAAATCTTTCCTCGATATGACAATATTAAGAATAAGAGGAAATAGAAATTAAACTGTAACTACAAGCTTTTAAAATTTTTAAAAATTCTTGCTTTTTAATAATGTTTTAAAATGCAAAGTACAAAATTTAAATTAATAACTAAAGTTATTGGTAACAAGTAATTTGGGCTGAGGTAACAATTTTTAAAGGTAATATCTATTTATAGATAATGTTCAAATAAATACTGACTGCAAAAGAATCATTTGCTGTGCATTTCAAATATAAAATTGGCAGGTTAAAGTGTCTGATACAGTCAAGCATCAATATCTATTTGCTTCTGATACTACAAAACTGGACATCATGCTTGATTTCATTCCAATGTGAAAAGAATCGTTTTTCTTAAAAATCATTTAAAATCTCAAAAAAAGCTGCATGATATTATCAGCAGAAAGATTAATTTCAACAGTTTAAATGTTTCAAAATTCATTTAAATTTTCTGAGAAAAGTCTTTTTCTAGTAGTGTTTCTTCAGTTCATAAAATGTCTCTTTGTCTGTAAACTATGTTTATTTATTGTCCTCACCTGTGATTTAGAGAAAAAGGCAAGGCTTGAGTTGTCACTGAGAACTGCCTCCAACTGCAGATCATGCTTATTATAAAAGTTAGACATCACACCACACAATGCCTAAATCAATATGTTTGAAAAAGTATTTAACCTTTAAATAGTTTTTTTTAAATCATTATTGTGCAATAATTCCTTTGGAAGTTATTAGTGGTAAACAGTCAAAAGAATCAAAATTTGACAGTTAAATTATTGAAATTTCGATGGGGGTGGGGGGAAGGACTCCATGGTATATATTCTTGCACTCCAAATGTTTCTGTGTCAGATTTGGTAATTCTAGATTCAACATTCTTTTCTGTAGGTTGTTAATAGACAAGCAGCTTTAGTTGTAGTAGAGATATATAGTTTAAATATGATATATATCATGTTATACCTATTTTTTTTAACACAATCCACTACATATATTTTGTTTCAGATTCCAGCTTGATCTCGTAGTGTGCTCTGCCCTTGGCTGTGATATGTTTGATTGTGTTTTTCCTACAAGAACTGCTGTAAGAATTTTATTTTTAACTTATCAATATTTTGTATTATACACAGGATAATTTGAAATAATGTTCATAACTCAAAAAAAAAGCTAGTCAGTTGTATAAACAAAAATTACTTGAAAACCTAAGATCGATCATAAGGACTATCTTAAAATAGAGATGGTATGTGAACTTAAGCACGGCATCGGTAATATAAGTGATAATGTGCTTAAAAAAAAACTAAATGATATGCATATGCACACAATTAAATAGGAAGAGTTGTGGTAGCCATGAGATTTATCCAAGGTATGCCTAGAAATTTTGAGAATAACTACTATTGGCAAGTGTCTGTATTTCAAGAAAACTGTTAGAACTCTTCTTTTCATTTTATTATTTTGTGTGTAATTTGTAAGGAAGTAAAATGTGAATAAAATTTACTAATTGATTGTTACTTATCATCCTTTTGTTTTTTAGTGTTAAAGACATCTAGTGCTACCATTAGGCATTTGCATTTCTTTGTGTGGTTATTATTTTTTCTATAAGCTAGCATAATTTGTTTCTACTTCAGTATAAATTGTTTCCATGTGAGCAATTTATCTTTTCACGTTGCCATTCGTAATTGTCATTTTAAAAGAGTTTATATCAAAAATTCGTTATTCTAATTATCTTCCATGTATCTAGTATTAATTGTAATATTTCAATAAATGTACTAAAAAGTTGCTTACTCATGCTAGTTAATATACTAGAGTTTAACACTTTAAACTCATTTGTCTCCTTTATAGTTACAATAGGCTAATTTAGTATTTTTAGAATGTAATTCTTATTTAATTAATTAATTTAGTTGTGATTCCATATAAGTAACATTATTTGGTATGGAATTTAAGAAGAAAATTTGTCAAATTTCATATTGTTTCTATGAATAAAATAATTAGGATAAAGAAATTTCTACTTTTCAGTATAAAAATAAAACTGTCCTTTAAAACTGTTTTTACTAAATTTTTTCCCCTTTAGAGATTTGGAACTGCTCTGGTTCCAGGTGGAGAGCTCAATTTGAAACTCCAAAAGTTTGCCAAAGATTTTCGGCCCATTGATGAAAACTGTAAATGTCCAACTTGTGTTCGTTACTCTCGAGCTTATATTTACCAGATCATAAGAAAGGAGCCTGCTGCTTGTCATATGATTACAACTCACAACATTGCCCATCAAGTAAGATAATATTTTGTACAGATGTGTTTTAATTTCCATTACTGACACAAAGATAGATAGTTTTGCTAATTCTAAATATGAAATGCTGGTTGATAATTAAGAGTTAATTTTTAAAACTCGTGTTTATTTTTCAAACTCCCCTATTCTCTTATTTATAGAAAATGCATTCTGTGAAATATGTCATTTAAAGCCTGAATTGTAAATCATTGAAATTATTAATAATTGGACTGAGATAAATTTGTTCATTATAACATTATTAATTTTACATGTATAAAAACACCCAGTGGAATTTGTTTTCCTCTATATTTATTAAAATAATTGCAGAAAAAATTTTTTATCATTAATAATATAATTTAATTTAGTTCTGTTACTTAATTGAAATTATAATTTGTAATAATATGGATGGTGTTAATTTTGCTTACACGCATTTTTTAACCCCTTAGCCCAAAAAGCTATTTTACTTTCTTATTAGATGATGTATTCTATTTAAGATAACTGTTATTGTTTCAGTTCATAGGGGAATGTAAAAAATCCTGAAGTATTTATATGTGTCCAAGCAAATAATTATTATTTTGATCTAATTTGAAGTTCAAGCATAAGAAATTCTGTTAATTCATGTACAAATCAGAATGTTCATTATATACAAAAGAGATAACTATACAATTTCATTTTGAATCTTAATAAATTTTGGCTGTATATGTCTTATAGAGGGATGTTACCATTGATAAAGCATTATCTCTTTACTTTCTTACAGTTTTAATTTCCCAGCTTTTTTTTAATGATTACTTTTATTATGTATTTATTTTAATAAACAAGATGACCATATTGTGCCTTGACAATCTTTTTTATTACCAAGCAAAAAGTTGCAAAGAAAGATTTTAAGTTATGTATATGAGAGTAAATTTTTCTCTTATGTAAATTTTATTATTTGTTCTTTATTTCCTTTAATTTTTTTTATTAAATTTGTATATGTTCTGTTTATAATTTTTAACCACCTTTTCTAAATTGCATATGTTTATACTTTAAAAATTAAACTAATTTTTTTTCTTTCTACTTTTTCAGATGAACTTAATGAAATCTATTCGGGAAAGCATTCTAGAAGAACGGTTCCCTCAATTCATTGAAGATTTCATGCTGAAGATGTTTCCTAACAAAGATTATCCTCCATGGGCTGTAGATGCTTTGCAGGCAGTTAACATTCATCTGCCTTCGTAGTTCTGATGTAGCATTTTTAATTGTTGAAAGAAGTAATGAGACTATTTCTGTGGCTGCTTTGAAAACAATGTCAAATATTCTACTTATTGAATTTTATTTATAACTATCTCCTTCTATTATTGTGATCTATTCATGGAAAAGATGAGCAATGAAATGTTAGTTTTTTAGGAAAACCAAAGAATTATTCTATTTTATTCTACTGTTTATCGTTTTTTTTTACATGAAGACTATATTTTTGTAAAAATGAAATAATAAAAGAATTATTTTGTTAAAAAAATGTCTTATTTAATTGTTCTTTTTATTAAAAGAATTAACTTCATAAGAACTATAAAGTTGTAACTATTATACATTTGCTGCTATATGTTTTGCTTTGATTTCTGATTTAGTCGAATGAAAAATATCACCAATCATAAACAGTATTGATTTTCCTAAAATTTTCAATGCAAATTTTATAAATGATGATGAATGTGCAGTTAAAACATCAAGATACAAAATATTAATTTCATTTATCTCATTGCTGTTAACATAGACACCAATTTAAATAATCTTTTTTAAAAGTTGTTACATAATAAGTACAATTATACATTAACACTGTTAAGCTGGAAGACTTCTAGCATTTTTCAATACTTAATCTGATCTCTAATTTTTTTTGTAAAAATATATACATTATATTTAAATTCATCATCAATATTTTAACATAATTAATAATAACTGTTTCTAGGGCTGTGATGACTTCATAACAGAATCGACTTCTTGAGCAGTATTGGACACAGTATTCTATAAATGATTCATTGCATGTGTTGATCATGTGCTCATTAAAACTATTGAAGATCAGATGTTCTTTTGTTGGTCTGATGAGAAGCGGGGAAGAGGATTTCATTTGGAGAAGGGGGGTGACTTTTCATCTGATCTTGGCTCAGAATTATGATATCTGTAACAAAATAGATTTTCTATAGCTTCAAAATAAGATGCTGATTAAATTAAACTTAGTTATTCTTGGGTTATTGATTGGAAAGAGTCCCCCCCCCCAGTGGCTAGTTTTGATTTCAGTTGTGGTAACAAATATAGTTACTCGAAAACTAATGAGGTAGATAAATGATGTTTAATTTTTTTACTTTTTTATTAAAATTTGAATCCAGTTAGTGGAAAGTCAGTATTATCCTGATATTTCTACTTGCTGTAACAAATTTGGTAATTCAAAAACTAACAAGGCATATAATTAATATTTGATTTTTAACATTGGAAATATAAACCTTTATCAAAATTTAAATATAATGAGTTAAAACCAAGTGATCCAAATTTCACATTCAATTGTCTTAAGTAGTAAGAAGTTAAATCATAATGTGGAAAATACAAGAAAGTCGAGGAAAGGAAACTCCTTCTAGTTCTGTATAAAATTATAATCTATTTTTAATCGCTCTTTATGCTAGGGATTATCAAAGCGAAGTGCCATTTATGTGTAAAACTTGGATATCCCGCCAAACCATGTATATATATATATATATATATATAGCTGAAATGAGATTTCTACATTGCTGGAGAATAGAGGGTGGAATCTGGTTGTTTGTCAATTAGCCAATTTTCGTTTTATGCATTAATCCTCGCAGTGAAAAGTGAGATGTAAATTCATATATCATCCTCATCAATAGGCAGTTTTGAAGTTATTCTTTAGCTACTATTTCTTCAATGCAAGATATTAATGAATCAATAGCTGTATCAAAAAATGGTTGACGTTCTGTCATTAATCGGACTGAAACAGAGCAAGAAAGCCTACGATTGGTAAGAAAGAGTTAGCTATCCAATATTTGCTGTTCTCTGATTAATTTAAAATAAACGATCGGAAAAGAGATTCGTATTTATATAATTTTTGTTCCTCTTTACGTTACAGAGAACAGTAAGAAATAATAACTGATGAAAACCCAAAATTAGAATTGAATGACAACATTCGAGTTGCGAAAATAAATAACTTCTGATGCATAGTTTAATTTTTTTTATTTTTTTTTTAGTCCCTCCACTCTCCGCATTTGTCATCGACTCGACAAATGAGAACGGTTTCTAGTGTATCATATTCTTTTTCACTCAGAATCGCAGCCCTGATGGTAATGCTTCGGCTTTGACATCGGAGGATTTTAGGTGCGAGACCCAATTTCATCGAAGAATCGCCTTGTAAACGGGTCTGGTCATTAAATACGTCGAGGCAAAACGTTTCCCTACTGATGTGATGTGGAAGATTGGAGAGGAGGAGGATCGCTCAGGTGTTGTCCTCATCATCTAATTGCGGTTCCACATGAGGAAATCCGCCCCAAAATATGCATAGTAGCTTTAGAAATGGGATGTTAATATAACTAAACTAAAACATAAACTAATCTTTTCCATTGAAACATCATATTTCACCTTAAAAATTGTCATAAACTAATATGAGCCATTAATTTTTTTTCTCTAAGTCACACTTTAAGATTAATACATGGAACATCTATTTTTTCCTCGCCTTCCCCCCTCGTTATCTCACTAAATAATGTATTGGATATGACTACACTGCTATGTATAGACGAATGCAATAATTCGGGCAGAAATAATGAATAGAATTTGCATCTCACTTTTGATGATTGCTCTAGCTACTTGCTATATTATGGTTTCTTTTAATCGTCACTGTATTAGTACAAAATCACGATTCGGACCAAAGCGAAATATCCAATTCGAATCCATTTCCACTAGAATTTAATAAACCATTGTAAGATGAGATCATAATTCTTATATCCTTAACTGATAAGACATGGAAATCAGATTCATAATATTCCTGTAGCTTTACCAGAAAACAGAAGTTAGCCAAAACTAATGTTTAGAACACTTCTTCAACAATTTTTTTTGCTACACATGCATAATTAGCAGCCGCCTAAATTCAATTTCGAGCTTATCCTCTTGTGTATGTGTTGTATTCCGTTCAAGTTTTTCTGGATGCTGATCTGTTGGCAATTGTGTTGCTTCGGTTCAACGTCCATTGGCAACCTAAAAGTGTCAGCTAAACATGAATTGAACGATGCTTATGTATAGACACTGGATTACAAAGAAAATCTTTTTTTTTTTTTTTAAGTTGAAATGATTTAAAAGTTTCTAAACAAGAAAAATTCCACTCAAGCTGTGGTAGAACTTAGAAAATTTGTTTGACATTTGAACCTGGGTCCTCAAGTTTTGATTGCTGAAAACTTCACTTGCCACTGTGCGAATAAGATAACTGAAGCCATTTTGAATACTATTCCAACTAGCATATTATTAGAGATATTTATTAGCTAGTGGCAGATATAGGTTTATTGTATTAAAGAGTGTAGCATGGCAATGGTTTACTTTCTTAAATGGCGGGATACTAGTACCGAGTGTTCGGAGCGGTTTGTTTATGAAATTCTTCCTTTAATTTAACTAATTTTAACAGTTAATACATTGGAACAGCATAGTGAAATGCCGCATCCATGTCCTAGACCTTGTGGTCGCCTAGCCACAGCTGTTGTTTTCGTATCAATTGGTGTTGTACAGTTCATCGCTGGTCTCATTCTTTTAAAATCAAAATATGTGTATCTCTTGTCAGGCCCTGATTTTTGGACTGCTGCTTCGGTAAGTAAAGTTCAAAAATAATTTTTTTTTTTATTGTTAGAATATATAAAATACCCAGCAAAGAATGCTTAAAATATAAAAGATTACTGGTGTTTCTAATTTTTCTAAGTGCAGATTTATAAGGATGTATTGCTCAAAAAAAAATTTTTTTGAATCTAAACCTTTTCGGGATATAAATGTAAAATGTTTGGATATAGTAATTGATTTATTTAATAGTAGCTTGTATAGAATATCAACAGACGGTAAAGAATATTAATGTCATAAAGTATTTGGCATTTTGGTCTGTTAAAAAGATTTTGTTCTATTTGTTAATATTGTCCGACATGATGAGCTACAATGTTTCTTGGTTCAAAAATTTGCTTCAATGATTTTCTGTTGTGTTCAATGGCTTTATGTTCTGTGTATAGAAAAATATTTGATTCGATTGTAAAGATAGTTTAAAAATCCGGAAGATAGGAAATACTTTAAACATTCTGTTACCTTTTATTCTTGTTTTATTATCCGAAATACTTATAATACTGCGAATGGACGAATGACATGTGAAGATTCTTCCTTTTTCTCTTTGTGATATCCCTTGAATTGATTCCTGCAGTTTTATACATAAAAAGCTACAAATAAAATAAAATTCATAGAAAAGGATATGATCGTGAACAAACTCATTGACGAAGAATAAACAACTATGATAAACGAAGGAAAAGGATGATAAATTATACTGATGCTTTTGAAAACTTTGTCAAATTCATAGATGAATTTCATTCATCATAATTATGCCTATGTTATGTTTTGTGCTAATCAAAAATTAAATCCTAGTTGATTGTATATAATTTCTAGAATTTCGCTGTCGGTGTTTTGCTCGGTGTGTCTGCCAGTGTTTGGAAGGATGTTCAAAGGACGTCATTCAGGCATATTGTTAGAGTAAGTTTTTTAAAAAAATAACATATTTCAATTGGTTATCGTTTATTTATCATTCTTATTTTCTGTTTTTCTTCCATAAATGTCAATTTGTGCCTGATTTGAATTATGCAAACATAAAGTGTTTTGTAATACATCATTTCTTGTTTTCCAAGATCGAAAATGAAATAAAGTGCATTTAGACAATTTTACTCTCTCATATATGAAGTATACAAAGAGGGAATATCGCAATCATAAAAAGAAGAAAAATCGAAGTAGAGATTTTAATGAATTTCCACATTTTAGATTTCATTGAATCCGAGAAACATGTTTTTGGAATTTTGTTTATCTGAACAAGAAAACTCATTGTACTAGAAGGATAAAATTTAGTATATTGTCTTTACACCAAAAATGAGGATTTCTTATTTATTTTCAACGAAATCTATTCAGAAAAGTCTGTCTGTATGAATATAAGTTAATATGATAACAACATGGATTGATACACAGATTTAATATCTAAATTGTAAATACCTTTTATAATTGAAACCCAATCTGTCAGACGATTGACTGTACTTTCACAAGCGTGTAAACGAGGTACCTTAAAAGCGCAAATTCATGAAATTTGATATTTTGAAGCAATTATAGTTGTGTATAAAATTTTTATTTCAATCAAATGAGGGGGAAAGTCCCAAATGCCCATTTGTTGTTCTAGGGCTTGTGTAATAACGACAAGCAAGCAAATAATCGCAAAATTCGCATAATAACAGGCTCTTTGGTAACTATTGTTCTCAAATAGCATGCGATTAATAACACCCAGATGCAATTATTAATAAATATACGGGAAAGTTTTGGAGGAATCACACTTGTTGATTTAAATAAGAAATGCATTATTAATGCCAATATTTATATTAAAACTCTACATGATGACATCAACTACCAATTGAGTGCATATATTTTGGGATTTTTGTCATAGGCATTAATGAAACTTGCATTAAAATAATTATTGCATTAAAGCAATTATTAATAAATATACGAGAAAGTTTTGGAGGAATCACACTTGTTGATTTAAATAAGAAATGCATTATTAATGCCAATATTTATATTAAAACTCTGCATGATGACCTCAACTACCAATTGATTGCGTATATTTTTGGGGGTTTTGTCATAAGCATTAATGAAACTTGCATTGAAATAACCTTAAAGCCTTCTTTTATTTGAAAATCAATATATTTTGTTTCAGCGCAATATCCTTGCATCTCTAGTGGCTTCAGCTATCATTATAAACTCCACAACAGCAATTATTTTGATTCTTGGCGAAGGAAATGCTCTGCTTTCGATTCAGTTAGAGAACGATGGCAAATATTCATCTGCTAGTGAAATTCTTGCTTACTGTAAGTATTTTATAAAGTTTTTGTATTTAACTTGTATGTAATTTTTTGTGTGAGTGCATATTTTTACATAGAACTTCTATTAGCACCAACATCAGAGCGAAAATACATGGATATTTATGGCTTTGTAACTTTTTTTGTATTGAAAATATTAAAAATTCGATTATTTAAAATTAAAAAAAGATCATTTGGTAGCAAAAAGATTCACGCGAAAGGATGCAATGCATCGCTGAAATTTTGCAAAGAAAATTTAATTTATTTTTGCTAGGTTATTTTTTTTTTTTTAAATTACAAAGAAAAATAGAATTAGATCTTTATGGTGTACTTTTTATTAATAAGAGCCTTTTCCCAAAATTAATAGTCTTTCTTTTTGTATTTCTTAATTTTTGAGTTTTTCTATAGAAATTGCTTTTTCTTAATAAATCATTAATAATATGCAAGTTATTTTCTAAGAATCAATTTCTTTGTTTCGGTATATACAAAATATCATTTAAAATACACTTTTATTCAAGAATCACCTCAATTCATATTTTCCCTAAAACGAAAAAGAAAAATATTCTTGGAATTGTAAATGTTTTTGCGTCTGCGGACGCGATAACTTATGTGAATTCTGATACCGTCATTATACGAAAAGCTAAGAATTCTGTTCAAAATTTAAATTAAATCTCTTTACAAGAAATTTATATATATCTAACCTCATGTACATGAACATAATAACTCAATAGCATAACGAGATAGAAATAAAATTTTACTAAAATACAATTTTATAATTAAAATTCTATATCCAACTCTCAAATTTTGTACCAATCTCGTCAATGTGTTGATTGTCTGTCGATCTGACTGTCCGTGCGTGTTTGAACGAGATTATTAAAAAATGTAACAAATCATATGTGCGAATTTTAGAATATGATTTTGACATAAAACTGTAAATATTTGTCTAATCTTGCGATTAGACACATATTAGTAAATCCATAATAGTCTATCATCTGTTAGCATATCCGTTTGCGTGAAAACAAAAACAAAAAACACAGTATTCAAGATAAATAAATCTGGTGCGGTGTTTCGATTTCAAAAGAAAAAATCGGTATCAAATTTTGACCATTAATGGCAAATGGAAAAAAATCCAAAGTTCATACCATATACTGTATGATGAAGCTATATATAAAATGCACTATATTGTGTTCACATAAGATAAATGAAAGACTAATAAAAAATGTCTCTCACTTTCCCCCCTATCTTATCTAGATGATGAATTTTCCTATAAACAGCTAAAAACGCACGAATTTCTTTTTTTTACCAAAGCTAGTTTTGGACAGCCAAAATGAATAGCAGGAACTTTCACTTCATTTAAAAAAAATTGATATCCTTTTGGTGTCTCGAGAAAAATTCAGTTTTGTTCTAATTAAGAATAATTTAATTCTAACCACCTAAAATTATGCGTATAGAGTTATTGCTACAATTAATATTGGTATGTGAGTTTAATATAGATTTTTTGTGTGTATTTGCAGCCTATGCTACTTCTGTCTGCTCTCCCATCGTATCTGTAGTTGTTGCTTTCGTCTTTCTCTCAGGGATGTGGTTCCGGGTAAGCGACAAAGGATCGAAGACCCCCGAAATAAAAAGTGTAAGCTTTTCAATTCCTTTATGAGATAGTTTTTATGATTGAGAATTATTTTAGCGGGTTAATGTGTTTAGGCTGATATGTAATTACTTGATGCAAGAAGAGACATACACCAAATTTCATCCAATTAGCTCAAAAAATTTTTTAGTTATTTTTGTCACAGACGGGCACTTTTCAAAAATGCGTTTTTCAAACTCAGGAAGATCTAAAATCTGGATATTTTTCAGAATTCTGAATTCGATTTTTTGACGATTACAATACTTTTTTCATGCTTCGTACACGAGAAGGTAAAAGTCGTTGCATATCATGTATATAGACCAATGATAGCTCTATAGAGTAAATCATTATCCCTGGAGCTACCAAATTTAGCCTTTAGTTACTTCTTAGATACTAGGTACTCTTTAAAAAGGTATTTTCAAAAATTTAATTTGATTTTGCTTAAATTTAAAATTATTTAAAACGTTAACGTTTTTCTTTAATGACATAGAAATATATTATTGCAGAAAAAGCATTTTTACGCATTTTTTTTTTCACTATTTCGTAAAGTTCTTTTTTCTAAGTCTTTTACTATTAATTTTAAGCACAGTTTATAAGTAATGATTTTTATTGTCTTAATTAAATTCAAACTAATTTCATTGTTTCATCAAATCCTCTCGCGCTTTTGCCAATATTAATTTGATTGAAAAGAAATTTACCTTGGACATTAATTACAAACAAGAATTTTCATTTCCTTTCTTATTAATATAATGTTTCTAGACTGGCACTCTTTCCGTAACTTGAACCATGCAAAAACCCTTACGCACAGAATACTAAAGCTGATGCAATCGAGACAAACAACAAGGGACAGAAAAATTAAGACTAAAACATTAATGTGCTACAATGCTTTGGTTCAGAGGTCCAAAGTATTAGACTTTTTAACCATTTCATGCTATTTAGATATGTAATTGCTCGACTTATTTTTTTAAGACTTCTCAAAAAATTTCATTATATAAAAACAAGCCAAGACAATCATCGTTTTGATCATTTGTTATTTTCTACCTCCTCCTCATATCTGACTTTGAAAAGTAACTTATAAGCATTAATGATCTGTCTGCACGGCTCTCCCTAAAATTGGACTTCAGAGCATTTAACCAGTTAATCGTTTCGACCTCTTCGTAAAATGCGTATCTAAATTGTATCGCAAAAATTTAGCGACGGCAAGTATACTCATCAGTCACAGAGTATGTGTAATATGAAATTATGTTGTAATGAAATGACTTTTTTTTTTTTTTATTTCAATAATAACATTTGTTTATTTACTTAATCAGACATACATTTTTTTTTTTTTTTTTTTTTTTTTTGCACATGAACGAGAAGAAACATATAAAATTAATTTATTATTTTAATTTGCTGTTAGAGAATGGTTATTGAGCAAAGCATGGTACAATGCATAATAATCTTTTCCTTTGATTTCGATTTGGCCTCAAAATATTTAAAACAATTTGAAATTTACGAATACGTTTTTTACTAAAATAGTTATTCAAACTGCAAATTGTCATTACTTATTACTCCTGACGAATAAACTCATCATAATGTAAAATGTACTTTTTCCCTGACGAGTATACTCGTCAAAAATAGTTAACTAGTTAAATCTTCTTCCTCACCATTTCCCCCTGCAGCTATACCACTGCTAGACCGGGGCCTCCGAGAAGACTGCTTTAATTGCTCTCGTAGTTCTCGGAGGCCCCGGCTAGACAGTGCTTTTTGTAGATATCGTTACATCAGAGAACTAAGTTATTTTATGTCCTTCTCAATAGTTCCAAGTTCTTCAGTAGCATTAATCGAAAAGACTTATCCAATGTTTACTTAAGTGAATATTAGCACACTGAAGAGCTATTATTAAATTTCCTCGTAATATTTAATTTAAAAAAAAGATTTTTATGTGATTTATATTTCTTAGAACTGCATGTGACTTAATATTCCATAACTTTTAGTATTTTTTAAAAATTTTGAATTTTTATTTGCTTTTAAATTCAGTTCATTTCCCAGTAATCGCTTTTGGCAGCTGTTCATCTGGATTAGTGGTTGTGCTTGGTTTTATTTAAATTTCTTATTCATAACTTTATGTTCATGATTCTTCAAACAAAGCATTTTTAAATATCAAGCTGTGATAGACGGAATCTTGCATCTGTTCTATGTATGGTGTACATGAACTTTTCTAATGAAATCAAATTATTTGGCATCATAGCATTATTAAGAACATAACTTTTCATGTAATTTGTATTCTTGCTGCATTTTATGTTTTGCGATATTATTCCACAAGTAATCAGAGCAGATAATGTATATTCTTTATTCTTTAATGTTCAACAATTTAAAAAAAATAACTTGAAAAAAAATAACAATTTCTCGAATTTTATCTTAACGTTGAAAAATATTATTGAAAATTATCTTTAAAAAATAATTTTAAAAGTTACATTTCAGGAAAATATACGATAACTAAATTTGTATTACTACAATGAATTTTATTTAAATATTAAAATGGTGTAAAAACTATTTTTGCGGAGTAATATTTTAAGTTATCGAGGGAAAATGCCAACATCTCGCTTGATTTTTAATTAAAATTTTCGAAAAAATCTTTCTACCTCCCCATTTTCGAAAGTTTATTTCACCTAATTTGTTAGTTCTAACTCAAATAATCTCGCCTATAGAGAGGCAACAGAAGCCATTTTCTTTCTTATTAATAGATGCTGAGGGACGCGACTCTTTATAACTTCTTATGAGGTAGATGGAAATAATAGACGAGTTTTAGGAACAGTTATTTAATTATCTTCTAAGTTCCACATTTCACAAGACAAAACAAACACGAACAGGAAAATGCACGACACTTAGAATACAATCTAATAATGATCCACAAGAAAAATGATGGGGAATATACCTTCATGTCAATAAAGTAACGCCATCTGTTGTATCAAAAGAAAAGGTAGTAGAGTTATGTAACCGCTACAGGATGATTTTAAATGCTATTGTTTTCTATTATATCTCCAACCATAATACATTCCTGCTTTTTATTTTACAGATTTTAAAAAAGAATAGCTTTAGTGATTATAATTGGGTTTTCAAAGAAAAACCAAGTCCTACCAAAAAGGACTCAAAAACTTTGCGCAAAGAATTATCATTCAAATCGCTTTCATCTTCCTCAGATGACGAATCCTTCAGCTTGACTGATGCCAAATTGTGGTCAAATTCCGTTCGTTCTATTGAGTTTTTGAACACTTCATCACGAAGAGAATCCCATAGATTAGACATGCTTCGTCATAACAGGGTCCAACAAGAATTAACTTGTGAATGCGGCGAGCACGTCAAAAACACCCCGGAAAGTATTCGACGTGATTTAAGTCGTGTATCTTTCATTGATGATGGGAAGTATTTAAAATATTCTCCACATACTTCTCGGAGCCATCTTGAATTCGATAGCCCATTTCATTCAGATCGTAACAAAGCAGGAGACAAAAATGTCAGCTCTCTGAGCTACGCAGAATTTAAAAAGATGCATCGGCATTTCGAAAATTCAAAACAGCATCGCAAGAAAAAAAGAATGCTGCTAATGGAACATCCAGCCTTTCAGAAAACTAAATTTCTCGAGGATGATATAAATGCGCAAAATCTTCATAAACTTGTTTCGCCAGAAATTTATATTCCTCGAGCTCGTGCTAGAATGGCTAGCAAAAACAATTTGACATCTTCTGTAGTATCTGAAGTGAAAGCAGAAATGCATGTGGATCCCAAAGGTCAAGACCTGGTTGATGATGGAAATTTTCCAAACTCGCCAGTTGTTCACTATGTAGGCGATGTTCCCTCTTGCGATGCTTCAATTGAAACTACACGTAACAAAAATGCAACATTTCAGAGAGCCTCCACTTTCAAGCATTTGAACAATTCAGATGCATCACAACCAAAAGGTAATGATTCCGTCAACAGAAAAGTTTACAGAACGTCTACCGCTGATCCAAATTCATCAAAGATTTCTCAACTTGATATCTCGGATATTCAAACTGATTCTGTAATTGATCAAAATGAATCCTATAAATCTATAGAAGAAAAAGACATATCACTTGTCGCCAGCACACAACCTGTTATTTCGCAGATGGATTCTAATACTGAATTAGATGATTCTTTCATTGATGAACCCCAATCAAATGCATTAGCTGGGGAAGTTGTGAAAGTTCATGTTAATTCCTTACCTCGTACTCGGTTCCATTCCAAATTGATTCCAGTACCCATCCCTGTAGTTTCCAGTATTAAGAAAAATCCCTTGAAGCGAAAACAAAAAGAATCAACTATAATGGCGATAGATAATTTGTCTGGTAGAAGCGAACTTAGTTTTTCTTCATTTCATGGTGATCTCAAACCAAAGAATCGAGACGATCATCATCACATTCAAACTGATAAGGTGAGTACATTTTTGCAATTTTCTTCATCAATCTTTCCTTGAAAGTAATTGTTATATGTTAATTGAGAGAAATAATTAAAAAAGGTTATCGCTTTAAAATCAATGTCTGGTTTCTCCCCGGGTACAATAAAATTGTGCCAATCACCCAAAAAACTTGCCAAAAGTCCTCCACCACAGATGGAAACAAGAAAATGGCTTTTAGAGTTAAAATAAAAATACCAGACTTGGAGAAAAATCGTTCAAAACCGTAATTTGTCCACCGGATATTATTTTTAAACTGGGCCAACATTACAAACTATGAATATTTTCGTATTCTCATGATTTCGAAATCTAACAGACTAAAATATCGTCATAGCGATCCATTAACAGGACATCATTTTTATGGAAATAGATAAATTGGGATGGATTTTTAGCAGTAAATGCCGCCATCCCCTAATGCCAGAGAATCTCATTAAATAGATATAAAAAAAAAACTTCAGTAAAAGGAAAAAAAATTTGGTGATAACACTTATGAAAAATATTTTAAGAGATGAAATTTCTTGGAGAATGAGACTGAATTTGTTCCAAAGGTTTGATCTACGATTACTTCAAATAGTGCACGAAAATATATACAATGTCATTTTTTTGTGATTGATGAGACAGACAGGTTTATTATAAAGTTAAAATTTATTCAGTAAAGCTGCGTTAATGATCATTAATTAGAAATATTATTATATATTCTTTTCCATTTTTAAGACATGTAAAAAGGGATATAATGGTTGGAATATTGCCTAGAATTTCTTGGCTTATGGTATTTTTGACAAATTTGGTGCATATTTTGAAGCGAGACTTTTTAATAATAAGAGATTATATCTTCAATATCAATACACTCATAGTATGGGTTCGCCTCCGTGACCGGTTTTGCGAGACAATTCGCCTTTTCATTCCAAGAAATATTTGAATGCTTAGAAGTTCCAACCAATATGATTTTTCCGGTCGAAATTTGTTTTAATTAAAAAATTGTTTAGCTATTCTATGAATAACTCTCGGGGCTTTGAAGAATTTTTCAAGGCTCGAAGGTGAAAAAAAACTATATATTAGCAAAGTAAATTATTATTATTATTCATATAAATAAATTTGGATTTTTAGTAGCAAATACTGCTATCCTCAAATAAAGAATAACAGATTTTTTTATTCTTCTGGAATTCAGCACATCAAAAAAATGTTGCTAATGTTAACAATGAGGTCAAGCGGTCACAGTTAAAACTTAATTACAATAGTCGTGAAAGTGTTTAAGGCATATTTTTGTCTAAAGAAAATGCTGCCAATTGTTACATAATTTGTAGCTGCATCCGAGTGCCTCTTCAAAGTATAATCGCCTTAAAGAAATCTTTGTGATGGATTACTTTATTAATATTTTCATGATATAAATTAGAAAAAGTGGAATGGTATATCCTGGGTCTTCGCTATCGCCGGAAGAGAGAATTATAAGTAGCTATGCTGCTAAATAAAAAGTGGCAAAGAATTGTTTTCAAAAAATTTTGAATTAAGCAATTCAAAAGAAATCATTTCAAATTAACAAGATTTATAAAAGGAAATTCAGCATTTAACTGAACAATTGTATTAGGTTTTTTTATGAAACCGACTCATGAAAAATCACTGGCTATCAGAAATATGTATACAATAAGAAAGTAACATCTCACCAATTTGCTACGACTATATAGGTTACCAATTTACAAAGCATAAACATTAAAGAAATATTAGCTTATTAACGGCGTATGGCAATTGGCTAGTTGGTAAGGAATTAACTATCTTTGGAGATCAGTTTGTTCGCCTACGTTATTTGTTTTTCAGTCTGTTAAGTGATTAATACGGAATGTTTATATATATTTTTTCACTTTATTTGATGCGACTGAAAAGCATTAATTTAATTCAATTCGTTTAGTGCAAATTAAAATTGCATAGTACGAAATAAAGCGGAAATGAAAATCCTGCTGCAGAGTTAATGATTGGCAAAAACACACGGTTCAATGTTTTGATAGATGAGTTCGAATTCTGTTGCAATATTTAAAAACATTATTAAAGCTAGTGCATCAAATTGAATTTTAAATTATTAATAAAATTAAGTGGAAAGTTGAAGGAAATGTAATGGATAGAGTTGAAAAGATAAATTTAGTTTTAAGATAATACCAAAATCATTTTTGCAAAATAATTGTTTTGAAAGATATGAATATCAATTTCTGTAGGCAAGTCACAGCGAGTATTCATTTAGCAACGATTAAGCCTACTTTTACGCTCAATTAAACTTTCTGACTATTCAAATGCAAAATCAAGATTTAAAAAAATTCCTAATAAGCAAGATCAACAAAGCAAAAAGGATTACCAAAGGATCCAAAGGAAGATAAATTTTGATCCAACAATGTAAGAGAAACTTGTGATTGGTGCTGTACTTAATAAACAATGAAAGCGAAATAAATTTCATTGCTGCAATATTTTTCATTATTTCAAACAACATATAAAAATAATTTCAATATCTGCAAAACACAGACGAAAGAATTGTGAGGCATTTGAATTGATGTTTTTGAAAATATATATTTATATTTTAAATTGTAAAAATTACTGTAATGCAGCACAAATTTCGAAAATTATCAGAAAAATAATACCGGAAAAATACAGAGCCCTTGCTTGATTGTTAATTAGTCCACATTCTAATTAAAAACAATTAACTCCTTTGTGTAAATTTCCACTTTCTAAAGTATATTTGGAACATTTTAAAATAAATTAGATCATTTATCTGTAGATCAGCAACATTCACACACACACACATTCCTTATTATTTTCAGTAGAAATACTGCAGCAATAACATTTTTAAAAAGCTTTTTGATTCTTTTTGTAGTCTTGCCAACAAGTGTGCTAAAGCTTTAGTATTTTTCGTTTCTTTTCAAAGGGGAATCAAAAGCATAAAGCCGTCAATGATGTGACTGTTTGTGAAATGTCACCTGACGATAAAATTCCGCCATCACCTGCTCACACCTCTGGATACGATTCTGCCATCTTCGAAAGCACTCATTTGTCAAATTCGGAATGCTTCAAGCCAAACATATCAAGTTCTGAGACAAACAGTCCTTATTACACACCGAAGAAGAAATTCCTAAATTTCCCATCCCCAAGAAAACTGGATGTTGTGCAGTGAGTACAGTTTGTTAACATCATTTTAACTCGACATGCCATATGTTAAATAGTGCCAATATTTTATTCTTTTAAATAAACTTTTCCTTAAAAATCCTTCTTAGATTCTAAGTCTCTTTTATAAATAAAAAAAACTTGACTGTTATCATTGGAATATTTTTGTTTTGAAAATATTATTTTAGCAATGAATATAAGAAAATAATGTTCCTATTTTTAAAATGCATTTATTTCTTCAGTATAGAGGCGTCGGAATAGATAGTGACCGACATAATCAATACAGAGTGGGAAAAACAGCTGAAAACATGAAAATTCTGTTTATAATTTGCCAATCCAAGTATTTTTTCTTTTTGAATATTTTTCATACATTTTACATGTCTTTAATGAAGCATATGTATAAATATATTTATATTCTTTGTGGAAACAATAAAAATTCATTAAACAATCATTTTAAATTATGATATATTCAAAGCGTCTCCAAACATGCATGGTATTTATAGTAAATTTTTCATCTGACATTCACAGAAGACACAAAAATAAAATCTAAATGCGGTCTATTCATTCTCGCGTCATGCACGTAAAATGATCCGCACTATTCAAAATTAGGATTCTGTTGCGCATTATTGAATATCTGTTGTAAAGGTAAAAATATTACATTGTCTTTTTCATCTTTTTGTTAATATGATAATGTTTATAGATTGACATATTTGCATGTCTTAATTATGAGGTAATGTCTGTAAATTATAAAGTATATTATTACGGAAAATCGAAAATTAGTCCGGTAGGTGTGAGGTGAAAATTCCAATAGTTTCAGTAACAAAGACGCTTTATTCTTTACAAAAATACGAAAAACAAGAGAGAAAAAAATACAGTCGAACCATACAAAGAGCACCATTCGTTGTAAACAACACAAGTAGAAAATCGCTATTAAACAGAGCCAACAGCACTAAGATTTTACCCCACCGTTCGCTTGAGTTCATCTCAACTCTCTCTCCACACGACTGTCTTGCTTTTCAACTTTGTTTCTTAATTCTTTCTAATTCCCAGGATAGAGAAACAAACACAAAGTCTCAAGTCAAACGGTATATCGCCAAGAATCTTGAATATATTTGGGCTTTTCATTTTTATCGCCAAGGGTCACTGACTTGTTCCATTCAACTAAACTACCTTTCTTACTAAGAAACTTATTGTGCAGAAAAGCAATATTACAAATTAATAAGAGTATAATGAAACAAATCTTCGAAACGTTCAACAATTTCAGACCATTGGAACTACAGTTACAAAATTTGATTCGTAATTTTCAAAATTTTAACACCATTTTTTTAACACGATGGTCATTAGATAAAACGAAATTTAACTGGGACAAAGCGCCGTTTTATCCTCTGTAGTTCATTTTCGTAAACCATTTTTTCACATCTTTTAAATTCAAAAAAAAAAAAAAAAAAAAATCCGTAATATTAATTTTATTTCCGAATTTTTCTTTCTGTATTTTTATTGAATTTTTCAAACTATTTTAAATGGTCAACAATTTTATACAACAATACTTTTCATTATCTTAATTCCTGGATTTAACTCATACGCGTTGAGATTATATTAAATGAATTTTTTACAAGTTCTCATTATCTCTGCTACATAATTAAAAGCAAATTTTAAAATTATAGACGGGCAATATTATGTCTAAAACATTATCATGCTATTAAGTTTGGGCTAACATCCTTTAATTCCCTCTACCCCTTTCCTTCGCGTATTACTTGGTATTTCTTCCATATAAGCACGATTTTAAGTACCTATCAAATTGCTCAAAAAAGTATCAATCAATTCTTTTATTCGAATTTTTCAATTGAACGTTTTTTATGTCTGCCATTTTTCATGTTCATTTATTTATTATCACGAATTCACGCAGAAGTCGTTCGTCATCAGGCCATTCCAACCCCCCTCCCAGTGACAGTAATAGATTTCTAAAATGGCAGATCCTTTATTCTATGCATTTGAGATTATAGAATTTGTTCAGCGTTTTGCTGTGCACTAGATAGATATATTTTTAAAATAATGTTGATAGAATAAAGAAATAAATTATAAAATGGAAAAAAAAAATCCTCCCCGGCGGGGAATCGAACCCCGGTCTCCCGCGTGACAGGCGGGGATACTGACCACTATACTACCGAGGATAAGGACGCTTGCCGAAACCCGGGATCGAACCAGGGACCTTTAGATCTTCAGTCTAACGCTCTCCCAACTGAGCTATTTCGGCACGTTCTATTTTGTGAAGATTGAGAACAAGTACAAGGGCAACTATGAAATATTTTGAAATAAATTTTTGAAAATTTTATAAAGTTATTCTCGTTGAATCAAATGCCGACAGTAATTTTTTTTTTCTACGATAATTTTTTTCAACTGATACACATTTTATATTCGCTTTTAGTAGTCTGTAATGGGATTCAATTTTCATCCTGACTTTCAATTGTTCTTCTCAAAATCCTTTTTCTGATATTTTTTTTTATTTTTAAATTTTTGCAATATTTTTTCCAAGAAGTTTTCCTAAAAATTGTTTATCATATTTTTTTTCTGATTAACTGCGTGAAAAACTTAAGAAACAGATTAACTTTATTTTTGATTAGGAAAGAGGCGTGTTATTATTTCGACTAAAATCTGTCAGACTTCAAACTATTTTAATAAAACAACAGTTACATTTTATAAAAATGAAATATGGTAATTAATTGAATTTTAAAACACGGATTATTGCGTGTTATTTCTTTTGGGTGCTATGGATACAACATACAGATGGCGCCACGAGTGCATTTGTGAAGCGATAATGTGAAATTTCTAATTTTCTTTGTATAGCAATGGTTACTTGACATACTTTTCCGCTATCAAAACCTCTTAAAAATTTATCCCGTTATAAACATTGAAATGGTGGAAAATTGAATTTCATTTGATCCTCACAAACAAAGAAAGTAAGCAATTATTAAGTATTGACCATGTATAATAAATAGAAAGGCAAAATTACTGATGAAACTAAATGCTATTTGTGACAAGTAATGGGTGATTTTCAAATAAGCAGCTTTCTTAGATGGCTATGTTGGCAAGGGACCGCAAGTAATTAAAAAATTTTGCCACCTAAAACTTGCCATAGAATTTTGTAAAAAAATACAAATTCTATGAATTATGTAATATTAGAATGATATTAATATTTATCAAGTATAAATTGATCAGACGCCAGATCAGTTCAATTGATTTTATCAAGTATAATTGATCACAATATTATTTTCACTATATTTACGCAGTTAGTGGAATATTTTTTTAACCAAACATTTGCTTTAGTAATGTTATGTACAAACGCCAAGAGTTTCTAGAATCAATTGATAAATAAAAACAAATACATATCCAAAGTTAATTTTAAAAAAATATTTACCTGAAATAGATCGTTATAAAGTGAAATAAAATTTACTGTCTTATATGTATATAAATAGCATTATTATTTGCATTGCCTAAAGTCGCAATATACTTAAATCTGATTCTGATTAAAATAAATTTTAGGAAGCAATGATACATAGGTTTTTACTCCGATAAAATATTTTTTTCAGAAAATAAACGATATTCGGATTTAAATAAAGTACCAATGGGTGTGGTCTTTCTAAAACTTTCTCGCATACTTTCAAATAAAAGTACTCTCTCCCACATAAAATTGTGTATCGGGTAAGATCACGAATACCTTGTACGGCAGTGGCGAACAATAGTTTGGAAACATTGATCTTTGAAGTTAATTTAGTATTTTTACTGAATCTATAATATAATCCTTATAGATTTTTTTTTTTTTTTTTTTTGCCGATTAAACCCTGGCATTCAAAAGTAGACATCCGAAAATCGAATTTATGTTTTAGATGTGTTGTTTCCATACGATTAAAACCAAAATTTGATAGGAAACGATAAATGTCATAAAAAAATTACATATCAATTTTTATATATTTGTCATTGCATTTTTGAGTTAATCGCATTTAAATGTTTGTGTTAGTGCAGACCGACAAAAAGTCATTCTTTTGACGGATTTGGTTCCTAACACTTTAGATGTTAAATCTGTGTACCAAATTATATCCATCTAATTTCCTTCCTTTTGTTATTATCATGTTAATTTATATTCGAAAGCCGGATAGATAATGGATATTGCTCAATATTTGATATAAATCTACGAATTTGACATAAAGACTACATATTAAATTTTATCAGACTAATTCAAATACATTTGATACGTGAATGATTGAATGATGAATACATGAAATATCTTTACTGTTTTTTATACTAATAAATGGTAATTTGAAACGGAAGTGGTTGAAAATAATTTTTATTAAAAAAAATATCCACGATGTTTGGGAAAAATTACTATAAAACCTTGAAAGCATTAACAGATATGTTTGGTATAAATTTCTGGTCAAAAGTCTTCAATAACCTTTACACTACCGAATAAAAACTGGGATTTAATAAAATGCTACAGATGTACGATACGTAAATACCTGCACTGCTGGTTTTTATGGTGATATATCCTCCGATGCCCATAATGTAGAAATGTACTAGCCGCCTTTAGTGACCAGTTAGTTCCCCAGGGACTATAATATTGAAAGTAATATTTTATGGAACTTTCCATTAATGGCTTTTTCAGCAACATATTTTTCAGATAGTCATATAACTCTTATTATTTTAAATATAATATATTTATGGAATTTCCCAAAAGACTATTCAATAAAAATTTAGTTGATTCATTATTATTCAATTTTACTTTCAAAGGATTTAAATGAACGTAAATAGTTTCAGACAATAAATGTATTCCTGAAAAAAATTATGAAGTTTGAATTCTATACAATCCATCTGGCATATGAACTATATTCAGTAAAATATTCTTGACTCTCCAACTTTTAAATAAATAAATAAAATACGTTTTTAGCTTCAGCGACCAAAATATGAGGAATATCTTTATTCTAGGCCAATAAAATTTGAGGAAACTCCCAAGTGCTGATTGACTTATCATTTTCCGGATGATCAAAGAGAAGTGCTCTAAATTTGCGCGTTTTAAAATAAAATAATGATACCCAAATTTTCCTAATTAATCAGTTTCAGTTGCAAAAAAAAAAAAATGGAACTTTCTCTTTATTTAAAATGTTAAGTGTCTTAAGCCACATTTTATTAAATATGATGTTTAGGACCGAAGAATTATATAACTAATTATTTAAAATTTTATAATTATTAAATATAAATATCAAAATTTAAAAAAATTAAATATTATAATTATTATTAAAAATTTCTGCAATTTCCTAGGACATTTATTGACTGAAACGAAGTAAAACATAACATTTTTCTTATTAGATGCATATTACATATGGTTTAGAAATTGGCTATTGAGCACTGATTAACAGGAATATCCTGAGTATATTAAACCATGTTTGCCTTAACATAGAATTATTGAATTAATAATACAGATATTTTAAGAGACACAGAAACCTTTTTGTTGCAGTTATTTTTCTAGAAAATATGTTTCGCATTTATTTAATTGTATATAGTCACGTGCTAAAAATCATACTTTTCTAGGTTTAACTTGCAGTGAGAATTAACTTTTAATATTTTAATTTGAGCTTTTGTCAGCACGATGACATATTGATAAAAATAATTTTTTTTTTATGCTACCAGGTTAAATATTTTTATTTTGTTAGAAAATATGCTTAAAATATTGTTAGAAAATTTATTAAAAATAGAAATTTAATTTAGATGTTTACAACATTAAAAAATGGTGCAAAAACTATTTTTAAGTTGCAATATTTTTGAAACTTCTCCGAAAAAAGGCAAAATTTCTCAATTTTTAATAAGTTAAACTTTCAAAAATACATCTGAGTTGCACATTTTCACAAGTTTGACAACTCAAAATGAAATCCAACTGTCTAAACTGTAGAGCGCTAACGCCCATTCATTTTTAATATAAGTAAAAATAAAGCTTAATTACTGATTTTTTTTCTTCTCTATTTATTAAATATAAACTAAGCTAGTATGTTAAAAGTTAATTTATTCATGCGCATATAACGTGTTTGAACAGATTAAGTATTATTGAAATGCATAATTATACTTTAAATTAATTTCCAAAAATTATTTTAAATAGGAAAAATATGTTAATTGTAAACATAAATTTAGAATTTTAAAATGATGTAAAAATCCTTTTTCTGCTGCAATATTTTTCGGAAATTATTGCAAAAAGAGCTCCAAAAGATTTGTTTATTTTTAATAAATTAAAAAAAAAAAAAACTAAAACTTTTCGGTGTGTAAATTTCTATCCCCAAAATATATATTTGAGAAATTTAATAGTTTAACCTATAGAGTGCCAACACACATACTTACCACTATCCTATGAATTTCTTACACATCATATCTTTCCATGCGACGATGTCTTCTTAAAAATAAAGTATATAAATTAAACTTTTCTTGTTTCTCTATGTAAAAGGAGAAATTTTATTTAAATTTAATGTTGAAGTGATGGAGCAGTTGTATCATTGAAACAATAAAAGAATTTCAGTTTCAATTCTAACAAAAGCAATTCTTATTATATTGGGACAAACCTGTCATCAAACAATAGTGTTTTACTTCGCCATCGAGTGTACATTTCGAGTGGAAAAGGTTCATACTCATCCAATTTTGACTTTATTTGAAGTCAGCCTTTTAGAGATTTCAATTTTTTTTTTTTTTTTTTAATCCATACCTTTTTTCTTGTCATTAAATTTAAGAAAAAAAAAGGGGGGGATTTGAACCTGTAATCTGAAATATCTTTGCAAGCTCGATATGTCCGCCTTTCATATTAAATATAAAAGCTTATTCTTTATTATACAACAGTAATAATGTGCATATATGTATTAATTAATTATACAAATAAATGTATAACTGTAAAATATACGGAACAATATATTTAAAAAATTATTAAAATTAGAGAAAAAAAAAGTGTTTAAAAACCTAACTGAACGAAAGTTTTGCATTAAAGTAAGTGTAATGAAAATTTTTAAATTTTCGTAGGATATATAATGATTGTTGCACAGTAACAAGAAATTATTACGAAAAAAAAAAGTTAGAATTAAGTCTTAATTTTAATCCGATTTTTTTTTTTTTTTTCTTAATGGGGCATCTATTACCAAAGGAATGACTATCTATCAGATTTATAGCTCTAAGTTCTACAGTTTGCCCTGTAGAGCACTTAGGGATTTTTTTTTTTCCAAATCTTGCATGTCGTAATTTACAGAGAATATAATTAAATGCGACAACATAACTGCCTATAAATATTAATGTGATAAAAGTAAAATGTCTATCTTACAAAAAAAAAAAAAAAAAAAATTACAATCAAGAAAATTCAAAAGAAGGTTTTTGTGCTGATATAATTGTTTTTTATCTGTGTAATGTTATTCCATAAGACTTAAGTATACATAAATAATTTTAAATACAATTTTGACTAAATCTATTATATTGCTGAAAATTTTTAAAAATTAAGTTCTTGGAAGAACCAGAATTGTTCTATAAAAGAAAATATTAAAAAAAAAAAATTATTTCAAAACAGCAAATGAATCATTCCTTCCAGAACAGAAAGTGCAAATGGATTCCTAGTTTGAATTGGAGAATGGAAGCTGACAATATTTCATGATAATTACAGATAATGTAAGTTGCTGTCTTATAAATTTTGATTTTACTTATAACTCCTAACTTTTTCTGTATTTATTATCTCTGCTTTTTTTTTTTCATTTATTATCTTTATGTTCCCAATTTAGTATTACATCCTTAATATACATGATCAAAAAAAAAAAAAAAAAAACATTCAAAATGCTCTATAGAACAGACTGCTGATACATGGATATAATTGCTTCTTTAATTGTAAGTGGTCATAATGAATTTTTCAAATCTTAATCCAGCCAAAAACATTGTGTTTATTCAGTAATGCTTAAATAAAACACTAAACTACAAACATCAATATACAGAAATTTTTTATTAAAATACTATATCAAGTAGTAAAATACAATGACATTACTCAATAAAAACTGTTCACAGACACATGATTAAAATGGAAGTTTAAAACATCAGATGTATTTCTTAAAATTGGTCACTTCATATAAAAAAGTAATAATGTATGCATACTTGGAATGCATGGTCCTTAACAATTTATTATTAAAACTTCATTGTTGTTATTCATTTTCCTCTTAGTTGTAAAAGGAATTTTGAATGCTTTAAAGGCATATATTTAGGTATTTTAAGATTTTACAAAAATTCTCATTTCATATAGTTCTCTAACAATCAATGACTTCTAAGCTAAAATATTTTCACAGTTCTGTGCAAAGCCAGATAACTAGTTCATAAAATGCAAAATATGAAAATATCATTGATGATAGTGACATATAGTCTTGCAAGTTTGGGGACAAAAACTGATAGTTTAATTCTTAACAGCCTTTTATACATCCTTAGCTGTCTAATAGACATTATCTTTTCCAAAACAAAATACTTCTTTAAAAATTAATTAAAATTCATTGTAATGTTTTTAAACTGATTCTATAAAATTTCAGAATCTAAGTTCTAGTCCTACTCAAATAAATACAACACTAAAAACAATTAATGAGCAATATCAATATGTTGTATATAAAACATTACAAAATTTACAATGTACTGTATGACCTGCATAGTGCAGCTTTCTTACAAATACAAAATGTATTTACATTCTAAAAAATCTACTTGATTATACAATCATATGTTTTAATATGACATTAAATTGAAAGATGTCTCAATTTTTACAGATATTATACAACATGAAGATGAAAATTACAGATCTTATGATGACAAATATATTAAAAAATGACAGTGATACAAATGAATATTTGTGTGTAAACCTTTCACGGATGTAAATATTCATCACATCTATCAAACCTTGCATGCTACAGTCATTCATATACCATATATTCTTAATTTTTTCATTATTTACAACTTTTTAAACAAGTACATGCAATGAATTGATAATAAATGAAGTAATAAATATGTACAGCACTTTCTGTAGTTCATAATGTCTTCTCTAAATGAAAACTGCCTCTGGTCCCAGATGTGATTGCTGTACTTGTTGCGTTTGAGATTTCTGTTGGTCACTGACAGATAATGATGGATGCACATTTGTAGGTCCCATTGGGCTTGATATGCCCTCTGACCAGTCCGATTGTGCAGAATGGGGTGAAGAGCTTGACCATTGTCCAGGTGACTCTGGAGAAGGGGTCAAATAAGTTTCAGGTCCCAGAAGATAATGCTGAGGTGTGGCCTCATTCTGGCTATGCTGTGATGGTGGTGTGGGGTAATGGTATGGTTGAGAATATGAAACATTCAAGTTATTAGAAGAATTGGCAACTGAAGTCTTTGGTTGTGTGAGCATACAATGAAGGTCTGTCATAGGTGGGTAATCGTAGGTATTATTTGAATTGTGAGATTGCATTTGAGCATTCTTTTGGTGGTGAGCTGCTCTCATTGCAGCCATATGGGTTGGAGAGGTTGGCAGAGAAGGCCTCTGCTTGTTCAGTGAGGCTGACATGGTGTAAGCTAGAGAGGTAGGGACAGGAATGGAATTCTGTCTGGGATGATTGGCCTTCATCCCTTTTTGTTGCTGTTGTTGCTGCTGTTGTGATGACTGGGTACCATTATTGCCAAAATTATGACCAAGTCCCATGTTTAAAGCTTCCATACCCATTACATCATAAATATGAGCAGCAGCGTTGATACAATCTTCATAAGAAGGAGGCTGCTTGTTTGTCATGCAGTTGTCAACATTTACCAGATTGGGGTGAGACATACCCAAGTGACCATTGTACAAGGCTTCCAAAGGAGGTGGTGTGCCTTCAAGATAAGAAGTTGCTCGTGGAGATTCCAAGGAGTTTACTGGAGACAAAGTGACAGAACCATCAATACCTTGGATGAGCATTGGTGGAGGCTCTTTTCTCTTCTTCACTGATGCTTTTCGCCTAACACCAACATCAGGAATCATCATATCACCGTCTTTCATCGGAAGACCAGCAATGGTATTCAATTTTGGCCGCTTTTTCTGCTTTACCGATTTTGTGGACCCAAGCATATTACCAGGAGCCATTAATCCTGGAGAACCCATGGGGCCGTTAGCTGACATATTTATCTGTGGGCTAGCTGGCATATAGTCATCAAGCAATCGAACAATGTCTGTATGCATGCGTTCTAAAGCAACATCTCTTGGTAACCTGTCCATATGATCAGTTATGTCACGGTTTGCACAATGTTCCAAAAGCATTTTACAAGCTTCAAAACTGCCTTCTCTTGCTGCTAGGAAGAGAGGAGTTTCTTCCTTCAGATCTTGTGCATCACGATTAGCACCATGAGCCAGAAGTACCTGTACTGCTTCAACATTATTAACTGCAGCAGCCCAATGAAGAGCAGTTTTTCCTAAAAATGAAAGAAAATTATAAAAGTCATGTCCATTCAACAAAATTTTAGAAAACTTTAAGACAATTTATTTGACAGCAAGCCAAAAAGAATATTTTAAGTCTAACTTACCATGATCATCAGCAGCATTGATATCAGCTTCTGCATTAATAAGTATTTCAACCATGCCTTCAATTGCCAGCCTGGCAGCAAGAATTAAAGGAGTAGTACCATCATGCATTCTGGCATTGAGATTAGTAGCTCGATTGCGTAGTAGAATCTAAAGAGGGAAGCAAAATTATGACAAATACTCAAACATAATAATTATTCATTTTACAATTTTAAGCCATTAAATGCTGTTTTTCACTATTAAAATACATTATACTTTCTCAATATGGAGAAATCTTAATAGTTTTAATTCATCTATAAGACTAATATTACAAAGTACAACATTTAAATTTACAGTCTTTTACAAAACTGCAGAAGATGTTAAGACTACTTACCTGGAAGACACCCTGAGCATCAGCTGCAACTGCAGCATGGAGAGGAGTACGTCCGGTATTGTCCTGTGCATTAGCATCGGCTCCAGCATCCAGTAATCGTTTAGCAGCATCAGCCCTAGCATATCGAGCAGCCAAATGTAAAGAAGTTTCCCCTGAAACATAAAAATATATTCCTTTAATTAAAAACACATGTGTAAAAAACACATTCTTAATTCATTACTTGAATGATAAAACATTGCAAGGCATGGATAATCATTAATAACTAACCTGTTCGTTCAGTTGTGATGTTTATTTTAGCTCCTTGCATTAATAAGTCATTGATGATACTAACTGATCCATCATCATCATCAACCTCATCTTTCAATTCTAAAAGACCATTTACTCCACTTCTGAATGATGCTAACATTAAAGGAGTTAATCCACCTAAAAAAAAAAAAAGTAAGACTAAGACCTCGAAAGAAGTGAAAAATGTATTATATTGACAAGAAAGCTAAAGTTCACTAAGAAAACAAAATTTTAATCACATTGTTTTTAATTTTTATGTATTATAACACATTGAATTATTTCAGATTTAAATTAAATGAAATAAAGTCCATACCTGGTCCTCTGACATCAACATCTACACAGTTTGGATCCATATCATTATCTCCTTGTGGAGGAGTCAATGCCAAGATATCTGGATTTCTAATATCTGCAGCATCCAAATGTTGCTGAGTCCAAGGCCTAGGATCACTTTCATCATAATCATCAGTGGTCATTACAGTATGAGTGTCACCATAGCTGGGATTGGGTGACCTATCACTCTTCATTCGTTTCATTGGTGGATGATCCATATCATCATCACTCCACTGGCTATCAGGTGGGCCAGAACCATTGTCCATAACTTCCAAATGGTTAATTGAACATTGCTTGTGAAGATTTCTAGACAAACAGAAGTAAGTATTAATTTTTGATTGAATACAAATGTATTAAAATAAAAAATGAGTTCACAAAAAAAGTGAATGACTATATTTTGACAAATTCCAATTCATATAGATTAAACATTCTACTCTATAGCAAAAATCAAAAACTTTAATACATTATTAAATTTTGTTATAATATAATTATAATAACAAGAAAATCAATAATGAACTAATAAAACTAAAAAGAATTTGCTTCAAGACAATTTCAAGGCTTATTATAACAAGGTTTTAAGGTTAAGAAAATGGAGAAAAAAAATCAGGAACCAAAAATACCTCATTTCCTGTCCATCAGGTCCACGACGCCTGGAACGTCTGCGCTGGCCACTATTGTTCCTTAAGAAACCTTCTGGAAACCATGTTATTCCTCTAGCTCTTTTACGTTGAGAGTTAACCAACACACCAAATAGAACTGCAAGCAAAGCTACAACAAAGAGCCCTGTCACCATATACACCATGTTCGAGTGTGTTCCAGCAGAAGTACCATCTCTTTCATCAAATCCAGACTCCTGAATTTGCCCAATTGGAAATACAGTAGACAAGGCATGGCGTGAGTGTGCAGCAGCAAGAAACTGTGCAGCCTGAAAGTGTATATGAAACAATTATAAATTATTGAAAGGCTACATACGGAAATTGTGTAAAATGAATATTTAACAACTAGTAACATTAGATAAATGAAAAAAAAAAAAGCAATATTAATTTACCTTTTTGGCACTGTCAAAACATTCTCCATCTAAAAGTTTGGAACACCTTCTGTTGTCTATTTCCAGATATACTTGAGTACTGTTGACAGAAGAAAAGAAAAATGATTTAAATGTATTTTTCATAGATTTTAAGAAGGTTTTTTTTATTTAAATTTATTAAAACCCTTTATATAATTATGCTTCTTGCATAAGCAGCTTTTAATACATTATTTCTATTAATTCAATTTTAAACTAGGCAATAATGTATTATTTCTTGACAAAAAAAAAAGGGAAAAGAATGAAATATAAATTTTATATAAAAATTATAAAGCAATAATTGCAATCTATTCTACAAAATTATTCTCTTGATATTTACTCACCCTGTGCTTCTAAAAGGTCTCATAATAGAAGATTCGACATCTTGAGCTCTCCAAGGATATACCATGGGACGATTGTTTTCATCCATTTTTAGCCTCACATTTGTTCTCAAAGCATGGCCAATTTCTCTCAAGAAGGAGATGCTGTTGTTTAGGAATACCTGGGCAAAGGGCAAAAGGATTAACTTCAATGTACAATAACATTCTTAAATTAATATTACTTTTTAATATATTATCTTTGATTCACCTCTTAAAAATATTTTATTTCTTTTTAGCCCATTTACAAAAATTACAGAAGAAATGGTCAAATATTATATTAGTTTTATTACTATGCAGAACTAAATTTTGTAAAAAGGTTGTACATAGAGGAGGCTTTTTTCAAACTATGGTATATCACATTAATTTTAGAGGTACAATTCTGACACAAAAGTTTTTAAATAAATACAAATCATTACTCCCTGTGGCATTTTGTTTTATCGTTATTAATCAGCCTCCTTCATTATAATTAGTCTTGATGTTTAATACCCACTAATCATCATAATATATGATATATTTGTACTTTGTTAAAATGTAAAAGTTTTATTCAAATATAATTAAACAATACCACTTAAGTGTTTCATTCTATAATTATAAAAACTTCATTTATGATGCACTGATTTCCACTCATAAAACTTTCTTAGTAGGGCATATATTTTTATATTCTTATTGATATAATATGAAATTTAGAAAGTTTGCATAGTTTTTATACTGAGATACTCTGAAATTGAAACAATTGTTATTTTTAAAACTTTAAACTTTCACAAATGCTAATAAAAATTACCTCTGGTTCCATTAAGACAACCAGGACTAATGATCCAGCAGCCAACACAGGAGGATCAGGTTCACAATCTAAACCATCCCAATTGCATTCTTGATTGTTACAGCCATTATCACAATAACCATTTCCATAATTTCTCAGGCAATATGTATCATAATGTTCACTAATAAAGAAACAAATATTAAATCAGTTTTATCCACTATAAAAGTATTATAGCTAAAACTAATATTTAATTATTAGGTTTATATTTTATAATTTATACATACTTGCAAGGCATCAGTAGCTGATCACAGTCAAACCCATCATATAAACAATCAATGTTGTTACATTCAACATTACATTGACCATCTCGGAAAACATCCCAACATTTAATGCCAGCTTTGCAATTCTTCCATGGATTTATGCCTGTGAAATGCAAATAAAAAGTTAGAATTATTCTATGTCTACAAATTGATTTTTTTAAATAATTTGTTCATAATTTCCTAAGTGTAACTCAGAAAAACTTGACAACTGAAATTACAATTCTAAATTTTTAAAAATTAATGATATTAAACTAGAACTATGATAAGTAGTATTATGTATTTATTTATAAATTAAAAATTGTCAAAACGGAAATAAAAGTCTCTTACCTAGAGAACAATCACCACCATCAAAATTACAGGCATAGC
Source organism: Argiope bruennichi (assembly GCF_947563725.1). Classification (NCBI taxonomy): domain Eukaryota; kingdom Metazoa; phylum Arthropoda; class Arachnida; order Araneae; family Araneidae; genus Argiope; species Argiope bruennichi. The sequence goes on from NC_079158.1 coordinate 55,478,397, forward strand.
TGTTACATTCTTCATCACAAATATTATTCCTTGCTTTCATTTCACAGGAGTTGGCCAAGCACATCTTCTTTTCTTCCTCTAAAGATTTCTGGATATTATCTTGAGGTGTGATGTCAACAATTCCACCACCAAATGTTGAGTCATACACATCACATCGTAAGCCATTCCACTCAGGTGGGCAATCACATTCATATGTGCCTACATCCAATAAAAATATAAATTACCAGAAAAAATAAAAAAGGAAAATCAAGGAATAATTCACTTTTTATATTTCTCGAAGCAGTCTATTAGTTTGTAGTTTCCTTTTTTACTTCGAGCAAAATTACAATATTTAATTCAACTGAGCATCATGCCTTAGGTGATCATTGTTAACATCCATAAATACACTAACATTTTCAAAAGAAGTAATGAAATTTAGATGAATACTCATAGCAGAATAGATGAAAGAAGTTAATTCTGACTTAGCAGCAAAACTATCAATTTAACTTTGGCTATTCAACTTTGCAAGTAGTTTTGTGTTGTGCATAAATATAATTATTTAAGATCAAGGATTTTAAAAAATGAATTCAGAACTTACCAATTCTATCAATGCAATCTCCACCATGAAGGCAAGGTGAAGATAAGCAGTCATCTACTAAATCTTTCTCACAGTGACGCCCTCCCAATCCTTGAGGGCAAGTGCAAGAATAGCCATGTTGGTTAGGTTTACACTGACCTCCATTCTTACAAGGGTAACTAGCACATGTAGTATTAGTAACACCACAAGTTTCTCCCCAGAAGCCTTCAGGACATATGCAAACTGGTGATCCATCAGGACTGTAACTGCAAACTCCACCATTTAAACAAGGATTTGTAGCACAGTAGTTAACTTTCAGTTCACAGTGTCTTCCCATATAACCTAACTTGCAATCACATCGGTAGTCATTTATTAACTGAACACAATCTTGTGTTCCAGGCCTTTTACATGGATCTGATAGACATTCATTAACATCTCCTTCACATCTTGGGCCTACATATCCAGGTTGGCATTGACATTCATAATGCCCAATTTTGTCGATGCATTTACCATCATGATGACATGCACCTTCAAAACATTCATTAACATCAATTTCACATAGTATTCCCAGAGTACCATGAGGGCAAGAGCAAACATAGGCATTGATTAAATCATGGCAAGTTCCACCATTCTGGCAAGGATTAGGGTCACAATCATTAATATTAAATTCACAGTTCAAACCTTGGAAACCAGGTGCACAATCACATGAATACTGACCAATGAGATCGTTACAAGTTGCACCATTCTGGCAAGGTTGTGAGCTGCATTCATTGATTTCATGTTGACAATAGCTGCCTTCATAACCGTTTGCACAAATACATTGATGGCTATTTCCTCGATTTTCACAAGTCCCTCCATTCTTGCACAAATCTTCAATACTAATTCCTTTTTGGGCTGCTGCATCAGAGCAAGATACCATTGATACATCACATAACATTCCAGTCCATCCAGGTTGGCAGGTACAGCTGTATGTATTATTGAGTTGCATGCATGTAGCACCATTCATACAGGGATTGGTACTACACCAATCAACAAAGTTGTCGCAGTGTAGTCCTGTATACCCAAACGGACAATGACAGGTATAATGGCCAATATGATCAACACAAGTTCCTCCACTTTGGCATGGTTGTGAATCACATTCATTTATACGAAACTGACAGTTTGATCCAGTATAGCCAGGAGTGCACAGGCAATTATAACTATTTATTGCATCTATGCATGTACCACCATTCATGCAAGAGCTTGATGTGCAATCTTCATCATTTGTTTGACAATTTGTGCCACTGAATCCAAGAGGGCAAGTACAAGTATAACTGTTGACATAATCATTGCAAGTAGCTCCATTAAGACAGGGAGCATTAGCACATTCATTGATGTCAGTTTCACAGTGATTTCCACCAAAGCCATCAACACAAAGACAAGTATATTCTCCAATGCCATCTAAACAGGTCCCTCCATTTTGGCAAGGGAAAGATGCACAATCATCAGTATTAATAAGACAGTCCCTTCCTTCATATCCTTTGGCACAAACACATTTATATGAGCCTTTTGTGTTCACGCAAGTTGCCCCATTACGACAAGGAGATGAAATAGCACATTCATCAATGTCTTCATCGCAAAGATGACCTGTATAGCCTATTTCACAAGAGCAGACAAAGTCTAAATAATTAGAAGATGGAGTACACTTGGCATTATTTTTACACTTATTGGGAGAACATGGATCCAGTTCTGTATCGCATCTTAAACCAGTAAAGGGTACCTCGCACACACATTGGTAAGCATTGACTAAATCTATGCATGAACCTCCATTCAAGCAGGGACTGCTTTCACAATCATCAATATTTGTTTCACAATTCTGGCCACTGTATCCTGGCAAACAGGAACACTCATAAGCTGCAAGGCGATCTTGACAACTTCCACCATGTTGACAAGGGTTGGACTGACATTCGTCAATTTCTGCCTCGCAACGGTGACCACCATAGCCTAAAATAAAAATATATGCAATTGAAAAAATTGTGTGAAAACATCATAATTTACAAATTAACTATAATAATTTATAAAATAAATATCTTACTCCTAGATGGAATCTAGTAATTGATAAAATTATCTTAAAGTAAAAATTCGGACTTTTGGTTCCCATAATGATATACCAGAAATATGAAATACAACAAAAATCATTTTTTCATAAAAGCAAATAGAAAATAAAATTTAAAAATAACTACTAAATACCTTCAATGCAATGACATTTGAATTTGTTGACTTCATCTTCACAGGTACCTCCATTGAGACATGGATTGCTGGCACATTCATTTACATCAGATAGACATCGTGCATCAAAGTACCCTCTAGGACATTCACATTTGAAACCATTAATCAGATCTGTACAAATTCCTCCATTTGCACATGGATTGCTAGCACATTCATTGATGTTGGTATCACAATGCAAACCTATATAAAAATAATTTTTACTTATATTCTACTCTTTCAAAAAACTGAATAAACACACAGAGTAAACAAAGTATGTATGGATTTCATTTTAATAGAAATTAATTCACAACTTACCAGTGAAACCTGGTATACACTGACAAGTATAAGAATTGATGCCATCAATACATTTTGCACCATTACGGCATGGATTGCTGGAACATTCATTAATGTTGTACTCGCAGTTTGTTCCAGATGTGCCTGCTCGACATCGGCACTGATAACCATTCACCAGATCCTCACAAATTCCTCCATGTTGGCAAGGATTGCTAAGACATTCATCAATCTGGGTTTGGCATAGAGGACCTTTATAGCCAGGATCACACATGCATACAAAGGAGTTAGTTCCATCAATACACTGCCCATGATGGCAAGGTGATGACAGACAATCATTAATGTTAGTCTCACAATTAGTACCAGTAAAACCTGAAGAAGAAATAACAATCAAAATAAACACTTACAATGCATACAATGGAAGTCAAATGCAATTTAATTTCATTGAAGAATTATATTTTAAGTATCTGTATCAACTTTAAGCTATACTAAAGAAAAGGAATATCTAACAAATACAAATATTCTGGATAACAAAAATTATAGTTCAGAAAATATTCTATACTCAGAAAATAATAATTTACAAAAAGGAACATTCAATGTATTTCAATTAATGTTTTATTTCTTTTGAATTAGGATTTTACTTACCAGGATTACAATGGCAAGTATAGCTAGCAATACCATCGGTACAATTGCCACCATTCTGACAAGGATGTGTAGAACAGTCATCTTCATTGATTTCGCATTTCTTACCAGAAAAACCAATGGGGCATAGACACTTGAATGCATTGATTCTATCACTGCAAATGCCTCCATTTAGACAAGGATTTGGATTGCATTCATCAATGTCGTCCTCACAGTGAGATCCGCTGTACCCTAAAATGAGCAAAGGAAAAAATCTTAGCATGTTTCCTCCACGTACAATGAAAAAATTCTATTTACTAATTTATTTAATTGGTGAGAACATTAACTAGGAGAAACATATTGTATTTTATAAAGAGAAATCTTGTACAATTTTCTTCACTTAAAAAAATAAAACTAATTCTGAATAAATATTTACATGCATTACAGATTTCCACCTATTCTCCAATAACAGAATCAAAACCATAATAATTATACTTTTAAAATGAAAAATAACCATAAGTTTTTATATGAAAAGAAACTGAAGAGAATTTATAAAATAGCTTCAAAAAATTTCTTTAAAAACTTTTTTCATATTTATATATATATTACAAAGTTTGTTAGCTGAAATTTTTTTTTTTTAATGTTCATGCCAGAAGGTACCAGTTCTATATGATTGTCTTATTTTAAATATCAAACAGCACTTACAAATAAATAAACAAAAATATATGAAAACTATAATAATAAAACTGCAAATAGAGTGCGAGTGTGTGTTTTGCTTATTTCTCTTTCTTTGTAGCTTTAATATATGTCTGAGTACAGACCAACCTTAAAAAATAAAAGCCAGTAGCCAAAATATTGGGTGTTTCCCGTTTGCTTATGACCCGACGATGAACCCCCGCTACCAGTTTTTTTGGATAGACACCGCAATTTTTCAAGGTTGCCGCAAAAGAAATGAAAAATTTGCATCGCCAAAAAAATCGCCAAAGACAGAATTTTTTGCTGAACAATACTAAATTAAAGAGAGACGCGGTACTAAGCTTCAATCTAAGCATCCATCCTTTTTTTTTTTTTTTTTGTAAAATTACTTAATTAAACACCTAAAAATTATAACTTTTAGTCCACAATTTTTTTTTCAAAAAAATTTGCGCGCTTAAACTGTGATAAGTTGATAATGTATATGATTAAATTACTCAACAATAATTTTTTGAGAAGACGAAAATGGAAGTATTCCGTGTTTGATATAAATTGATTCAGGAACCACCATTTCTAAAACGCCGGGTTTGTCATTTCAAATCACTTAAAAACATTTTATGTGATCTCCAACTTTGTTACATAACATTCGATAAAAATAAATAAAAGGTGATAAAAAAAATCCTTTTCCATCTTCAATAATTCATTCACGAAATAATCAAAAGTAAATTTTCATTTTAAAACGATTTCCCAATGAACAAAAAAAATCAAAGACAAAAATGCATCTTCAAAATATTTAATTCATTAGAAAATTTAATTTATATAATATATATAACTATTTTGTTGTAAATGGCGTTCAGATTAGAATTTAAACTTTAGAAACAAAAGTTGAAAAGAAAGAAAAAAATTTCCAAAAGCGTTATGCTCCTCAAATTTTCCTTTCATTGAAATACAAAACCCAGAAAAAATAAGACACTTTTTATAAATGAATATAGAACATATAAATGAATATAAAAATTAAAAGTCGCCAACAACGATGAAGTAGCCATTCCTGGTAGCAGTTCCGAGTTATAAGATCCGCTTGTTTTAATAAGGAGGCCATCGAAGGAGCTTTCACAGTAGGGTGGGAAAAGAGGGGAGTGGTGATAGAGGGGGTTAAAGACTGGTTTTTTTAGATCGGACCTCTGACCCACTGCTGACGAGCAGTGCTGCGGCCATCTGTTGTTCTGGAATGCGTCTTGCTGTTTTATAACGGATAACAATAAAAAAACGGAAAAACTCGGCAGTCTTAATTAATTCTAAGATTTTTATGCTCTAGAACTATTGCAAATGTAGTCACACCAAATAAATAATAATTCTAATCAAAACCATACTAAGCCAGAAGATAATTTATTTTGAAAAAAATAATTACTTTCTTTTTTTTTTCTTTAAAATTTTTCCTAATTTTTCTTTTAAAGAAAAGACTTCATTCTATTTGACAATTAAATTTCAAATCTGTGGGGGGAGATAGCATCAAACTTCAACTACAGGGGGGGGAGAGGAATTCATAAAAAAAAAAAACTAAGGACGTAATAAAATATATTTTGCTTTAGTAGAAATCATCTGGTAATTGAAAATAAAATCATTTTTGCAAAAGGAATTAGAAACTCGATTCTAGACTTTTTTTTTAAGTAAAAATTATGCGCATTCGTGTCATTGCGGTTTTTGCCAATCATTGAAAATGCTGCAGTTAAGATGTTTTTGAAACAACAAATCACAGAATCTTGCTGAAATTACACCTCCAGAAAATGCTGCTAAGGGGAGAAAAAAAAAAAAAAAAAAAAAAAAACAGCAACTAACCTGGCATGCAGACACAACGAAAGCCACCTCTTTCATCAAGGCAAGTTCCTTCATTTTTGCACGGATTCGAATCGCATTCATTTATATTTATCTCGCACCTAGGTCCGGTAAAGCCTTTCGTGCAGTTGCAGTGGAAAGAACCTGGAGTGTTAACACAAGTTCCTCCATGTTCACAGGGGGATCCTAAAGAATTATTTAATATACATTAGGCATCACAATTTACATCCATTAAAAAAACATACAAGATGTAGGACTAAAACATACCTTCTTCGCATTCATCTACATCTTTTGTACAATCAACTCCTTTAAAACCGCTGGGACAGGAACAAATGTAGGTGCCATCAATAGGACTAGTGTCGCAAATGGCACCAACATGGCAAGGATTACTAGCACAGGCATCTTCCAGATGGCAAAGTAGACCTATAATACAAGAATATCAATTATCTACTAATCCAGTAAGATTTCAGGCAATTAAATTCAAGAATCTTCATGAATAAATTACGGAAAAACACTTGAAGCATTATCTTTACCTGTTTTCCCAGGCGCACACTGACAGTAAAAAGACCCAACTCTGTCGTGGCAGGTAGCGCCGTTGAAGCAAGCTGCACCAGCGCAGTCGTCAATATTTTCACTGCAATCATCACCAGACCATCCATTTACGCATATGCACGAATAACCACCAACGGTATTGATGCAGGTAGCACCATTCTTACAAACGCTGGGCCTCACAGAACACTCATCTACATCTTTGCTACAATAAGAGCCTATGAAAAAAAAATTTCAATTATTAATACTGATTTTCAGATGCAGTAGCTTTAATAAAATTTTTTCAATATTTTCACCACAATAATTAAATTGCCAACAGTCAAAATATTTATGAATAAAGATGAAAATTCTTCTAATGATATCATTATTTAAGCAGAACAAGTAATAGTTCAAATGAATATTCTAATGTTATTTAAGCAAAACAAGTAATAGTTCAAATGAATATTCTAATGTTATTTAAGCAAAACAAGTAATAGTTCAAATGAATATAAGTTCTCAATTAAATATTTGAACATATATTTTCAATTTATATATACACACTAAGACAATAATTACCAGTATAAGTTGGTGGACACTGGCATGTGTAACTGTTGATGCCATCAATACATTTAGCTCCATTCTGACAAATATTACCGGGACAGTCATCAATATTTACTTCACAATTAGTACCAGTAAAACCTGAAAGAAAAAATAATATTTTTATATATTGGGCAATTATTTTCAGTCAACAATTCCCAACGATCAAGAAAAATTAAATAACCGAATTCCTAACGTCAAGAGAATATAACGAAGAGTTAAACAAGATTATGCAATATTTTACAGTAAACTTTTGATCTCATATTACTATCTAAAAGGAATATAATGTAAACATAATTGTTTGTTAGTAAAAATCAAATACTTACCTTCGGGACATGAACATTGATAACTAAGGGCATCTAGTGCTTTGCATGTACCACCATTTTCACAGGGGCTGGGTTCACAAGGGATATACTGAGATTCACAATTTTGACCAGTATAGCCGGTTTCACAAGTACACCTGTCAAGTTAATATAATGTTTTCACGTCTTTTTCAAATACCAATTAAGAGCAAAACTTACATATTCCATAAATTGCATTATATTAAGTTAGAGGTATCAAAGAAGGAAGGCATTTCATTAACCTACCTATATGATCCAACAGTGTTCACACATCGCCCGTGTATGCAAGGATCTCTCCCACATTCGTCAATATCAGTAGTACATGTAGGCCCACTGAAACCTTCTGAACAGGTACATTTATAGTTGTCTTGCCTAGAAACACAAGTGGCACCGTTCCGACAAGGTCTGGAAGAACAATGGTCCAACTCTTCACAGTGACGACCTGAAGGAGAAAAATAATTCAAACAAACAATTCACATAAATAAATTGGGGAAGAAAATCCAATGAGTTAAAACTAAAATATACTCTAAGGCAACTTAATATACTGTTCAAGAAGTTATCATTAAAAATTGGCGGATTATATGTATTATTAGTGTGAGAATTTTTAAACAACGAGTTTAAGAATTTATAACAAACAAGAGCTGTTATCCCTTATTTTCAAATAGGGGCCTTCATATTATTAATGCCAAACAAATTCTATGCATCATATTTATATTAATAATGCATATCAAAATTCACTTTATAAATCAGTTTCCTTAATTTTAAACAATCGAAAGGCTAAATTTAATGAATTACTGCAATTTCTACTTTAGACAAAAAAGAACTATCATTTAATAGGGTTTAAAATATCCCCACAATGTCTAGGGCAAGACGAGGGAAATGGCACATTGAAAAACAACCATCAGTTTCCTTCTACTACTATTACTTGAGTTGCCTTTTACATTTAAGTTTCTGATGCATCGGGAAACATAATAATGAAACCAACCTCGATATCCAACTGTGCAAGAACAAGTGTAGTTGTCCAAAGTGACTAGATTGCAAGTTCCTCCATTTTGGCAGGGATTACTATCACAGCTGTTGGGGACGGCGATCTCACAAAGCGAAGCGGAATAACCGACAGGACAGGAGCATGAGAATGTTGGTGCATTCTTAGCACTTAATCCGACATTACAGGTACCGCCATTTTGGCATCTAGGTCCAGGGCCGGTAAAACATGGGTTCATGTGCTGACAATATTGGCCAACGTACAAGTCGGGACAGCTGAAAAAGAAAATTTCATTAATTTAATGCAATTTCTTGAGAATGTAACTATTAAAATAAGAAGCAAAGTTAAATAAAAGAGTTGAGTGAAATATAATAAAAGGTATAAATTTAGTTATATTCGCATTTCATTACGAATGTGAGAATTCTTCAGAGAAAATACCGCGAAGATATTTTGATTTGAATTACATAAGAATAATTTTTTTAATTTGGTACAATTACGTCAAATAATGCTTTATTAATATATAATTATTAGTCTAGTAGTCCCCATAAAGTTTCGGACATTATATATTTTATTATCAACGCTTCGATTTATGTTTACCACTATACCCTCCCCTCCCAAAAATGTGGTGCCATACAATTTTTAAATATTCAATAGGCAATATTCTAATAAAAGCATACACGTAGATTAAATTTCCACAATTTTGCCACAAAATTATTCATTTTCTTCCGAAAATAGTTATTCAGAGTTCCTTAAAAATTAATTCAAGTAATTAAATAAATCTGAATTACTTGTCAGATTATTATTATTCTTTTTAAAAAAAGTGTTCGCCAACCCTAAATCAATTCTTTAAAATTTGGTTTTTCGAGCAGATGGTGCTAAGCAAATTTTTCAATTTCATTCCATTTTTTTAAATCAAAGTAAAAAAAAATTACAAATAATGGAACACATGTTATAGACAGACCATCATCACCTGTTGAAACTGTAACATTCGGAGTTTCGAATGAAGTTTCTAATTCAGGCATTGTTGAAAAACCCAGTTCTAAATATGAATAATCGCGAATCACAAAGCGTTTTGGGTGAACTGAACTCTCGACCATCGAAAACGGATTATATATAACCTCATATACATGTTCTGGGTGGCATTGTGTACTCCTCCAAAGCAGTTAATGCTCTTCATCCACAAGTGGTACCGCGGGAACAGGTGCTCAACTTTGGAAACAGAAACACTGAGAGAGAACAAAATATAAAAAAAGAAAGGATCCTGATCCCAATCTGATGAAGGAAAGTCAGATTCTCGAAACCGGAACGCTAACAATAACATCAGCGACAGTTCCGCTCGAGAGCACGGGAAACCGCTATGATATGCCATTGTTACGCGAGTTGCGCGGTTAGGTGCTAGGAATAGTAGGAGCCCCCGTCAACTATATAAAGTGTTACGAGAGCCTCTTTTGAACATTGTCAGCCATCTGGGCAATTTTCGATACACTGTGACATATGGCACACACAGGATCATAATTATTGATTATGAATTTCATAACTGAACTCTGAACCTGTGATACTGCTTAGAAGTTATGCACTCAAGATTAAACAGAAGAGTGCTATTAATCTGCAAAACAATGGGGAAAAGTGCTCATTTTAATATATATAAGATGAACATATTGTCGTACAGAAGCAATGTCGTACAAATGAGCACTTCTTTCTTCATAACAAGTTTTATCATTTTGAAGATATTATTTTCTTGAAACATTCTTCGAAATTTTAACATAAAATCCCTTTAATTTTCTTTTTAATTGAAACTTTGCTTTCATTAGTATCAATTTATAAGTGCTTTAATTTATTTACCAGCAATTCATTTAATAATACCTAATTCGCAACATTTTCTTGAAATGTTATTAGGACAAAAGCATATTAAAATATGTGATGTTTTCAATCTTTTGATAGATTTCCAGAGCACACACTGCGTTAAAAGGGAGGTTATTAAGATGAACTGCTTGTACAATTAAACACAATGATTCGACGGAGTCAATGCGATACTTATAGCTTTTCCTTAAAAAACTAGTAATCTAAATTTTTAATATCCTAAACCACTTTTTAGAATGATGTAAACTAACAAATGCTTCATTTCCTTTATTCTTCATATAAGCAACGGTTTGTAACACTACATATTCGAAAACATAAATTTAAAAAATAAATCCCCTCCCCCCTCCAAGTCTCAAAAACGGCGCCACTTCAAAAAAAAAAAAAGTCGAAAAGAAATGTTTGGTTCTAAAGGTGCAAATTTCGAATCTTCCAAGACAGATAAACAAAAACAAACGCACCTCGCATCTAATTTGGAAAAAATACAAGGCAGAACAAATCCCAAGTCAAAACAAATGGGAAACTACTATTTTTTGGGGAACCAATTTCGAATGGCTAGCAGCAATGTTTTGCCTCCGGGCATCGGGATGGAAACTTAGATAAACGCTTCAAATTGCGATGAGAATGGACTTGAGGACTCCGAAAAGACAGCGACTAGAGATAAAAACTGAAATTTGCAGTACAGAAATAATGTCCTTGAAAAGCAGTGACCACTCATCTCGTTCATTACTCGATCCACTGATGCGAGAAACAACGATGAAAACTGCATAAATGCTGCTTTGGCTCCGAGGAATCAAATGATAAACATTCTAGAAACATTCATTTCATGAAACTTTAATGGATATCATAACAAAAAATTAGATAAATAAAAAGCTAGCCTATTTCAAGAACGTATATGGAAACAACCACAAATTATGTCTTGCAATCAAAATATTTCTATCCGAAATTCAAAATCCAGTGAGTTAAATTTTCTAAATATTTAGAGAATAATAAGCATGAAAAATATTTTAATAAATTATAAAAAGTCAAATGAGAGAAGAACAGAAAAGTACATCACTATAATAAGAATATCAATTTGATGAATCATTAATTTAACTATCGTTGAATGAAAGATACATTGGAAATAGGGATTGCAAAATCGGACCAAAAGTTCTATACCGGTATTCTTTAGATCTTAATACCGGGATACCGGTTTTAATACCGATAGTAGAAATTGTAGAAAAAGAAAGAAAACACCGAAATCACTGGTATTACAAAATTGTAAAAATGGTTCGAAATACCGGTATTCGGTATCCTGGTATACCGCTATTGCAATCCCTAATCGGGATCATTAAATTGATTTTGGAAATTAAAAGAAAATTCAATAGACTGTTATATATATACGCTATACCCCACAACAGAAAACAGATGTTGCTTTCACTGCAACTGTAAGCTATTTAGAATCGAAATATTAAAAAGATAACAAGAACAGGAGAAATTATTCATTCTATATAGCAGTTATTTTCTTCTGATCCAAAGTTATGCATTTCTTGAATTTGTAGGACATAATTGTTACGAGTAATTTTCATTTTTTAAATTTATCCTGTGATTAATAACAGGATGATGTTATTAATCACTACTGGTAGCTTTCACCTCTGGGGTTCATAGAATGCTGAATTATAGAAAAATGTAAACGAATAATTACACACTTTGCTAACTACATTTGACAACGAATTACTTAAAATGGAATTTGCTTTCATATAAGTTCCAAGCAATTAATTAATTTATTTGTCGCATCTAAAAACATTCACGGCATTAAAGTTGTTAAATTGCTTTTTTCACCTGGCAACACGAATTTAATTCAGAATTGTTCCAAAACTTATGTTCGTACATGCGTTCCTTATTATCAATGTGCTGTTATACTTCTTGTGAATCAATTAAAATAATTAAAACCAATTTCTATAATTCATTAACTTGATTTAATGTAAATTCATTAATACATTTTTCAAGAATAGAGCATCTGGCATTCGATTTAGAAATAAAAATAACAATAAAAAATTATCACGTGATAATCTACAAAAAACATTTGGAAGGTGGACTTTTGTAAAACAGATATAAAGTTTCCGTTCGTATTTTCACACCGGGAAAAAAAAGCAAATCAACGCTGTATTAAACAAGAATAACAATAGTTATGATGCTTGGCAAAAACCACTGAGAATCAGGCACGCCCGCCTTTCGCATACTCTGACAGACAAATAGAGAAGCATACGCAGGTGGTGGACATGCGTCGTTTGTTGTCATAACCGTTATCGGACTTTTCCTTCTTTTATTTTTTAAATCCAAGACCAAATAAATCAATGTGCTTAATATTATAATTGGCGATTTCCTTTTTAAATAATCAAATATACTTCTTTTATTTTTTCGTGCCAGATGCACAAAATGGAACCTTATAATTCTCGTATCATGAATATTGTCAGATGCAACACAAATATAATTAATTAAATGCAAGCGATTTCCAAGCAAGTTAGATGCCATTTTAAAACAACTAATAAACATTCAACACTCTGTTTAATATAAGCCATTAAGATTTCGCTCCCTATTAAAAGCAATATTATTGTTAGTTAATTAATTGTTTAGCCAATTTAGGATATATGAATATTTTTTTTAAAAAAATCAACTTTATTTTTTGCGGGGTTTTTTTTTCTGAAGGTTAAATAAAAATAATAAAAAAAGATATTACTAGATAGGAAGATACAAAATATATTCTAAAAAAATAATAAATGCCATTGAACATTTATTGAACATTTTCAAAATACAAACATTTTTTTACTGATCAATCTTTATGTCAGAAATCCCATCTCAAATATTTAAATGTAAAAATGCTCAACCATTTGGTTAAAATTTAATATCTTATTTTCAGAAAAATAAATCAACATTACTTTTCTGATAGTGACAATCAAATTTTAATTCAAAATTAAAACCTCCAAATTATATAAATGTTCATATTTCATTTCAATAAATAAATAATAAATTCATTACGTTAATCAATGGAAAGTTTTTACGTATTAACAACTAATTAATTATCCTATATTGTTAAGCAATCTCAGAATTTAAACTGAAGTATATCTGAAACATATAAAAAAATGTCGAAATATTTATGACTTTATAATTTATAGGTAAACTTTATCCATGCTTTTAAAAGCAAAAACACAACATTAAGAAACGATTTTTCATTTATTTCCAAATTCAGTTCTTGAGAATATAGATCAAATTTTCCATAAGCCTGTGCTTAGTGTTTAATAAAAAATACTTTTAAAAAATCAAAAATTCAGATTTCAAACGATTCCCCTAAGGATCACTCATTACGAATTCTGTTTTATTCCCTTGCCGATAGATGTCGCCCTCGTAACAGCAGCGCAAAGAAGGGGAGGTCACATACCGATACGCAGACGACTTCCTGCCGAAGTTTTCTCTTGGGAACGCGGTTTGCTTCAACGCTCCCTGCACCTGCTCTCGCCGGATCACATCACCACATCCCCTTCATATAATTTTTTTATGCATTATGGCAAAAGGGCTAAGATGATGACGCGAAATCAAACAGTCATTTGAATACTTTTTACATATCTCTTGTATGTTAGCATTACATATCTGTCACTTTGCATTCGTGAATTTTGTCACAAGTGACACTTTTTATATTCAGTGCGGGGAAGTTGGCTCAAATAAGATTTTAAAAAAGGAGTACAGTTGATTCATATAAGATTAAAAATATATTAAAGTTAAATTGCTGAAAAATGTATGATAGTTTAATTTGTTGGATTTACTAGAATTAAGACCATCGAATAAATGAAAGCAGGGTTAAAAAATACACAAAATAACCTCAAGAAAATACCTCGGAAGTAGATCTACTTTATTCGAATTCCAACATTATTTAAGTTCCAGATCTAATTAGTCGAACCAAATTTTAAGTATTAATCATTCGGTATACAAAAAATACAAGTATATTGTAAATGGAAGAGAATAATACATGTACTATAGTAACGTGCCCATAGCACTGGGAAACATTTAATTCTAAATTTTCAAAACTAAAGAAAAATATGAGGAAAATAATTCTCATATAAGAATTAAACATTACGATTCATAATATAATAAGTATGAATACTTTTAACCCGTTGCACACCCGTGGTTAATCATTCTGCAGGATATAATAGTTTCATTTTTGTCAGATAACGATGATAAAAGCTGTATAATAAAAAATAAAAATTTAAAATCAATTTTTAGGGATTAAAACAATTCTCAGCATTAAACGGACATACACATATATAATATTTGTATCTTGGAAAAATACTAATGCGGCCAAGTATTATTTTTCGGAGTGCAAAGGTTCAAAGTACGAAAATAAAAACAAATTACTGTTAAAATTTATTTAAAAACCACTCACACCTTTAAAATAATAACAAAACTGTTTTATTGCTAAGAATGAATGCATTTTTCAGCTACCCCTTTTCTTCCCCCAATAGAGAGCGCAGTAAACAACCGCCAATCCAACGATTAGTTCTGGAATAAAATTTAATTTCCAAACGATAATCAATCAGCAAGAGGAAGCATCGATGCCTAGCGGGCATTATTCACCAAAAACAACTGACCAAACGATAACACAAAAAGAGCAAAATAAATCTGCTCTGGAATAATTTTTAATCTTCATCGCATTCCGCGAAGCAAGGCAAAGCCATTCTCGAAAACTCATCTTGTGTTATTAGCAGAGTTATCAGAACGAAAGGAGGAGGGTAAAAAGAAGGAAGGGGGGATGGCATTCAAAAGGAACGCCGTGGAATTCGACGTGTTCGTGAGAAGAAAGCATCCGAAAACGATTCTTCTTGAGGTACGGGCTTGAGAAGGGAGCGGAGTTCTTAATCACCATTATAAAGAATAGCAAGGGTGATCATTTCTCGTTGAAGTTCAAGAACTGTAATAAGAATTGAAAGGTACGGAGGTGCCAAAACGGGGAGAAGGATCTTGCTTCATGACAGACGGTGTTATGCGGATTTCCCAATGGTGGATAAATTGGACACCTGAATTCAACATGAAAAAGAAAGCAAATAATAATTTGGATAAAAAGGATTCTGGAAAGAAATGAGCTACCGTTGCTCTTAACCTTATTGAAAAACATTCTTACCTAGATTGCATATTATAATTTGTTGAGGCTGCCACAATATAATTTACACACTTCCATCTCGATTCTCCGTAAGTTTTTCTTTTCCATTCATCTCAAAATAAGGCTCAATTTAATTTTAGTGAAAGTTAAAGATAAACAACTGACTCCCGAATACGCGCGTTTCGTATATACTACCGTACTTAACACCATTAAAAAAAATTAAGTTAAAGATAAACACCATTTAACTATTGCAAATGGGGAAGATGAAAAAAAAAAGTACAAATTGCAGAAACGAATTGAATGGCAATTTGATAAAATTTGAAATTCTCCAAAATGGGGGGAGGAAAACATTATGTTTATATTTTATACAATTGATAAAATATTTTATGAATGAATCTAAAGGCATATTTTTAAGTACCTTACTGCAAGGAATGTGCCGCTTTTTCAATTATCGAAAGAAAAAAAAAATCGGTATTTTGAATGAAAAAACATTTATTGGTACATTTACGTTTATCTGATCTTTCTAAAATAAAATTAGGATGGATTGTTTACTTTCATTCTTTCATTTTTACGCAATTACTCAACCGACTGCTTTAAAAGTAGGAGGGAGGGGATAAAATGAAGATGAATTGAATATTTACAGAAGAAAATTGTTCTGGAAACAGTGAGTGTCTTATTGTTTTTCTCTTTCTATTTAACCCGATTTTTGTTAAAATTTTCTTTTAAAACTCGCTTAATTTAATACGCTAAAATACTCGCTTTAAACAAGTCATTTTGGAATAAATTGTTTTGTATTTTGGAAACTGGAAGAAAATTCGGCAAGATAATTTGAATTATAATTACAACACAATCAATATACTAATATATCGAGAAATAACGATGTATGTTTGACGATATATCATGATAATGAAGCTCAATCACAATCCAACTCCATAAACTGCTTTTGCAATAAATACCAAAAGAAAGAAAATCCAAGAATGATATAATTACCTAAAAGTAATATCTACAATTTATGGTGCTCTTTTATGGCGCCAACCAATACCAGTTAATCTGAAAGTAAGCATTAGTAATAAAAACTTTCTTCCATAAAACACCTTCATTACTGAATACGCCTGTTCCTTATACTTCTCCAATATAGTCCAATTTCACTTTAATTGTTCAAACTGAAGGCAATAACATACATGGAACGTATCCGAAGCATCATTACGGTATGTCTTCACAAAAGTTAAATTGTTCGGAAGTCCAACTCAAAAGAAAAGCTATCCTAATAAATCAAGCATATATCTACGTCCTTCTATTGACCCATTAAAGCAAAGAGAAAGTTACGACCTTTGAAAATATCTTTGGCACGGAATTTATAGTTCCCTCTAGTGTCCTGGGGCAAAGAACCCTAGTACAAAGCACCGAATCATCCTTAGGGCAGGGGGCAGTGCATTCATGTGTGGTAATGGCGCCTTCTGCCGGTATACAAACAGAATGGACTGCATCCCCTTTACCCATCCCTAAGTCAAATTCTCTGAAATGGGGAAGGAGGCCGTTGTAAACACTCGAGACTCCCCCTACCTCTTGCAACTTACAAAACATTCTTGGACTTCCGGGAGTTAAGCCGACTGGATGGTTCCGCTCTTTTGGGATTTTGTAAGACAAACTTACAAGACACAAATCCAATACTGACAAACAAAAATGTCATCCAGTTACTAACTGTTACCTACTGACTGAAATTTTTTTTAAAATGCATTGTAAACTGTATTGCATAAACTACGTTATTAACAAATTGAATTTCATTTTAAAAGTATAAAGAATTTTTTAAAATGCAATCATTTTTACTTTTATCTTAAGCGTCCTTTTTTGTATAAAAAAAAATTTGGTTGATTCAACCTAAAGACAAAATACACCCCATTTCGAAATTTTATCGTATTATTTGGATACATATTACTTGTTAGTATTCGGTTATAATTATTATATCATTTGAGCTCAAAATAAGGAAAATCTTAAACTGGCTGGAGAAAACAAGTAATGTTAAAACTATTTGAAAATTTTCAAATGATCGATTTCTAAATCCTGTTAGCAAACCAAGCTCCTAAATTTTTACTTTTATACAAATATACTGAATTGCTTTGAATAAATTAATGGATATAAATATCTTGGCTGGAAACTTGTTTTCATCTCTAATTTACACTAAGCGTATGTTATGAAAAGAACATTTGATGTTATTGTAACAACGACAACAAATAAGGCAATAATTGCAGGAATACATATCGAATATAAAATACAATTTATATTTATCGAGATTCAATCTGATTTAAATTGACCATAATGTTTTAAATACTCTATTACGTCCTAAATGGAGATGATTTCCCTTAGTATGATGTAACAATATCTTCCACGTAAATAACATAATTAGCAATCCTTATAAATCGTGCGTGAAAATGCATATGAAAGACAATTACATGCTCCTGCGATTCTTGGAGACAAAAGATAAAATTTTAAACAAAATTTTATGCGCTTGGCGTCGATAATCGACGTAAAGCGCACGACGATTTAAATCAAAATCTATTCAAATATATAATTTCTAAATACACAAGAATCATAATCGCGACTTTTTCGCAGAATTATATACTAAGTGGCAGTGTTTTGTAGTATCAACCTGACTTCTGCTAATTACGAACTTTAATAGCAATTTTTGTATAACTAAATTTCAAGCAAAATTCTTCTAAATAATGTTTGAAACACCACAGTTTATTGAGATTCGATTATTATCACAAGAACAAAAGAAAGAGATCTAACCACAAATACCAAGCATCTTAACTGGTATAAACCATGAAAAAACCACACCTGCCTATACTAAACCATCGAAAATTTTCCCATATCGTAACCTAGTCATACCACACGTGGGGACGTTCATACATAAGGTGGTGGATAGAAATCACGAAATGAACATACACAATTAGCCTTTCCACTTCCAGCAGAAGAGATTCTTGGTATGCACGCAGATGGAAAGACCAGAAAAAGTACGGAGAAGGCAAAAAATCCGAGGAGGAACCTGGCGCAACAAGTTCAGAACAGACGCCAGGTGTTCCACCGCGGTGCCATGGCAGCTGCAACCGCGGGGAAATTTCTTCACGACCTTCTTCGAGGCCTTGCCGAGTAGAACACGCGCAGGTGGTAGGGTTGGAGCATAATTTTGCGTTCATATAGATCGACACGAATTCACTGTTTGGTCACTTTTTCCTTATATGGATATGTCTAGAGTCGAGTTAAGACGAGCCGAGAATCAAAGCAAAGTTATGTAATTAAATAAAATTTATTGTTTAATTTTTTTTTAATTTGTCAACATGAATATGTTTTGGATCCTTAAAAAATCATTCATACATTGAATATTTGTACAGGGTGTCCCATAAAGTATGCAGCGTTTACTATTTACAGATTCTGATAGAACACGTCAAGACGAGTATTTTGATATATTTGTAACCGTCTAAACGGACTATGACGCTATATTCGTGGACCCCACAAGTTATACATCATGATACTCGTCTGAACGTGTTCTACCCGAATCTGTAAATATTAGACGCAGCATATCTTGTGGGACACCATGTAAAATGGACAGTTTAAATTAATAGGCCGGTGATAAAACTGCTACGAGCGATGTATGAATAGTCTGTGTGTTATTTTATTATTTCACACATGCTCCCTGGATATTGACGAGTTTCTAAAGCAATAAACAGTTTTGAAAGGGGTTTTTTACGCTGTTCATAGAAAAAAGAAACTTTATATATTTCGTTTTCATCTTTTTTTTAATAATAGCTTTTTTAAAGGTATTAAGTATCTAGATATTCTGTATAATTCATGTAAAAAATGTGTGAAATATAAAAACAAAACTGTGTAAATGACAAATGAATTGACACTTTAATAGAATGTTTTACAAAAAGAATTGAGGGGGGCTGGTTAATATCATCATTCTAAATTTCAAAAAATGAAATTAGTTATTAACTTAATAAGAAATACTTGAAAGGCAGGAAAATGCCCCAAAAATCAATACATCCATGAAAAGCCTTTAAATAAAAAACGGCGGGAATATGGGAGATGTCCGCTTTCAAGGACTGTTTAAGATAAAAATGATAAGCAAATAGCTTTGGAAGAGACGATAGATAAAAACCTAAATTAATAAACATAAGAGGAGTGCTTCAATCAACGTCAAATAACATTTTCATTCATTATAAAAAATTATTTTTAAACTGTAAGAAAGAATTTCTATGAAAACCTCAAAGGAAGAAAAGAAACTAAATAATAAATAATCTCGAGAATTATTTCTCATAAAAATAAAAGAGTATGAATAGTTAATAGTGAAAAAAATTTAAGA
Source organism: Argiope bruennichi (assembly GCF_947563725.1). Classification (NCBI taxonomy): domain Eukaryota; kingdom Metazoa; phylum Arthropoda; class Arachnida; order Araneae; family Araneidae; genus Argiope; species Argiope bruennichi. The sequence goes on from NC_079158.1 coordinate 55,498,437, forward strand.
GCAAAATTTTAAAAAAATCCAAAAAGAAATTTAAATAAAATGTTAAAATACAAGATAATATTTTTGCGGGAGGGGGGGGGGATAGGGCCCTAAATCAAATTTCTACTGTAAAGAAAATGGCAGTTAAGAAATGGTGAAAATGTGCAACAAACAGACGAAAATCGCATGTTCTTTTTTATAGCTTTGCGTGTCAAATCAACATAACTTGCTTGTCAATCAACCTTTATCAATATTTTAATAATTATTTTTAATTTTTTTCAAGGTCTGCATAAAGGTAAACCCGCAAGATGCATTCACCACAAATTATAAAAATAAAATAAATGTGGAAACAGATTTTTGATATCAGCAATTAATCTGAAATATTAATGCGAAAGTAATAATAAAAAAAACTAAGCATCAAATCGATCAAACGATTTCTCTCAAAATACATTTAAAATAATAATAATAACCAAGCTATCAAACACCTGTTTTTCATTTCAAACAGGAAGTGACAAAAATAATCAAAGCTAATTCGAAAGCAGAAATGTGACCTTCGGTAAGTTTGTATCCAATCGTTAATTTGTCATATTGAAAATATTGAGAAAAATAATTTTAATTCAAGGGTAAGGTGAAATGACTATAATAACACAGAAGAAAAAAAAATGACAATTTAGAACGACAAACGTAACAAAACAAAATTCCAGGACGCAAGATGGAGAAGCAGGTGGTTTGAGCAAACACAGCAGGTTCATTCGGCTTGTTTCATGGAAAAAGTTTTTTTCATTCGATTTGCATACTAATAGGAACTAAATGGATTTGGATTAAATGTTTCGATGAAGCAAAGGAGGAAACGAGTGAATTACGGTTTACATTGCTAAGGAACATTGGTGTCGAAATGAAGCAGGTATAAAATGAACACCAAGATACCACCTGCTGCTGAATGCTATGCAAAAACATCTGCATAAACGTGAGATGATTTGGTGAAAGAAAGGGAAGGGGGGATCCCTCGCATAAGTCGCAAATGGAAGATGGATCCGTATTTCCCATGCTCCCGATCTCTTCCATAAACTTTTTCTTTTGAAAGATGGGGGAATGGGAGGGTAGCAGGTCTCCACTTGAGAAAAACTTTACTTGGGGGGAGCATGCATAGATATATGAAAGGGTGCAGGATCTTAGGATTTTATCCGTTTATTTATTTAAATAAAGCTCAAATCATATTATTAAAGAGGACCGATTGGTAGGTACATGGGGCGGTTTCACAAATTATGACATAATAACGGCATATTAATTACGCAAGAATTAATATAAAATTACACACTTTTTGTCATTTTGCTTTCTGATATTTAAGCATTTTTATGTTGTTTTGGAACCAATCTTTTTTTTTTTTTTTTTCAAATTTGAGAGATTCTGGTATAGGATAAAGTGTGCCCCGTTATAAAATTATTTAATGATTCCTGTCGAATTTTTTACTATTACTGAATTTCCGTTCATTTCAATAGTTAAGAGATACGAAGGTCAGATTAGGTTTATTCCTTTTCTGCATTACAAAATTATTTTTCTTACTGAACATTCATTTACATTCTCGTTACGGATAATTATTAATTATAAAGGGGAAAATACCAAAGCCCAACGAAAATAGCATTAAATTTTAAAAAAATTATCCATGAGATAGATATATTGCCATAATTTAAAAATGAAATAAATATTTAAACCAATATCTGATATTCAGTTCTATCAATTATTCAATCAATTATAATCAAATTTCTTCCGATTCATCAAATATTGCTTCCGATAATACTTTCATTAAGTTTTTTCCCTTCTAGAAACACCTAAGGCAAGAACATACGGATGTAGCGATTTAATCAGAAGCAAAGATTTACAATTCAATGACGAGGTTAAATATCCACGAATTCCCGCCAAATCACACCCAACATCAATTCTATTTTCAACTTTCATCGAACGCGAGTCATTAACCGATGCCAGATCTTTCGCCATCGCGGCATATAAGCATAGACAAACTCTTTTTTTTATTATTATTATTACTTTCCCTAACAGCCGAACGAGAGCAGCTTTCTCATGACCTGCACAGAAAGAAGGGTCATTTACTTCCTTTCAAATTCGTTTCCCAATTAATCATCATCGGATTCATGCCATTGGATTTTTCGTAAATACGATTAATCGATAGCATGCACTGCGTTATATCGTAATCTGCGGCAAATAAATGAACGACGACCACAAAGAACAGAATATCTCTACCAGAGTAAACTGTGGATTTTTCTTGATGACAAGTTCTTATCTGTAACCGTAAACAAACAACGAATTTTGAAACATTGTGCAGTTCGGAAAGCTAAATCAACAATGGCAAAGATCTGAGATAAGACAATATAGAAAAGTAGTCTATTTTAAATACGTGATTAATACATAACAACTTAAAGTAAAACTTTGGAATTTATTAAAAATATGAAACAAATAAATAAAAGAAAAATGTGCAGTTTTTTAATAGAAAAATAGAATAAATCTTGACGGGGAAAAGTCAAGAGAATCATTATTAGAGCAATAACCGTGGTGGAAAAAAATTAAGAGATTCTAAGAAAGGGGAGAGTAGCCTTGGTTGACAGGGTTGAAATACTTTTAGATGATGCTAATTATTTGATATAAATGAATAAACGAACCCTTTCCATCTGTTAATGAGAAATAGAAAATGTAATGAGAAAAATAACTTTCCATCGTAAAGAATCTTAATAATGAATAATGGATTTCGATTCGTACATAGCTATCATTTACGACCATTAATTCTTTATTTATCCATATTTATATAGCATTCGTTATTCTTTGAGCGTTATACTAATTGGAGAATATTTTCGACAAATGTACCAAGAATTTTCATTTTAAACTGTGAAGAAAGTGTGGGAAAAAAAAAAAAAAAAAAAAAACTCTAAAAATTTCAAACGATATTATGAAAAATTCTTTTATGATGTTTTTCTAGACTTAAACATATGGACATATTTTTAATGATAATAATTTGGAATTAAGGAGAACAATATATAATTTTTCTTTTTCAGGAATGCTTTTGAAACAATGTTCAAATATTTAAAGAATCAAAGATGTTCGCGCATAATCGTTTGCGGAGAGTATGAAAACTGAAAGACAATAAACGTTACCCTTTTTAAAATAGAATATAGTCATTATGAAGTTCTTAAAAGTATAATTAATTATGAAACTAAATAAAGGCAAATATTTATATCATTTTATTGTTCTTTATATTTAAATGCATTGTACACACAAAAAAAATAACGAAACCCAATTAGAAAATTACAAAAGAATAATCAAATGTAAATAAAAGTGCAGCAAAATAATTGCAAATCGTTTTCTAAAAGGTATTTGCTGAGTCAATGATGCGCATTTTACTGGCTATCGAACAATGCAAACAAAATCAAACTTCTCACCATAAGCAAAAAAACCAGGTGGGTAGGAGGGGGGAGAGAAAGGAAATCGATAGAAATAAAAAAATAAAATAAAAAGGATAATGATAACTTCTCGAATGAATAAAACATTGCTACACAAGCAGATACGATAACCGAAAGTCCATAACGCCATGCTACTAACAGAACGAATTCACTAGCATCGCTTCAATGAATATGAAACAATGGCCGTTGAGTAGCCGCCTACTTTTCCAAGGATTGCGCGATTATTGATGCACAGTGATTTCTAGAGGTTAAAAACAATAGTTCTCAGAATAAAAAAAAACGAAGTTTAGAGAATGATTTTGTTTTGTGATACATATCAAAGGCATCGATTTTTAGAATGCCAATAGTCTAATGAGCACAATTCATCAAGTCATACAAAAAATACAGCAGCTGTGCTCGCAGGTTAATTGTAATAACAAAGTTCTGCCAACCCATGATTGCTCAAACGGTGTTTTCAATAAACATGTACTAACGAATTTCTCAACCGTTATCTGCTTTACAAAATGGCATATTTGATTTCCTTAATATGTGTAAGACCAATATATAAATAAATTTAATACAACAACAATTTTTTTAAAAAGTTTATGACTACCAACCTAGGCTTTAAAAGATGAATACACCAAATATAAATCCAAATTTATCAAAATTACATTTTTTTTAAAAAAAAGATTCTATTAATACAATTTTTTTTCACACCGCCTTACACGATATGATGTAACAGCTGACAAATCATCACTCAATATCCTTGTCATAATAAATTTGAGAACCGTAAACGCACTCATAAAATTGGTGCTTCCATCTTTTTTTTACTTTATGATAAACCCATTAAAAGCGAACAAATTCGATGTAATCTATGAATGTTTTAAGCTTCATTATTTGTTTAAAGTAGTGGTCATTCAATGGCATAAAAATTTCTTCTGAGATCCTTTTTAAAATTTTATGAATGTAATTGAACGTTCATTTCTTTTCAAACGAGAAACATGACCGAATCACTATTTCAACAATGCATTTCGATATAATCAACAGATATCAAACAGCGATTAAAAAGCTATTTTCTGGCTATAACGTACACGAATGATTCCCAAGAGATGACATAGTGTTAACCATTGTCTTCGTTACCAATATTAATATTACTAATACTTCTATTATCATTATTATTTTCAATTGCCGCTTTTCTTTAGCATGTATGTCTTAAACAGTCTAGATGGTTTAATCAAGCGGGTTGCGATTCATATGAAAATGTGTGATAATCCACGGAAATGTGGACGTAAGTGTAGCAACCGTTTTTCAGGCTTGGATCATATAACTGAACAAGTATCCTATCAGCCAAAAGGAAAACAATCTTAAATTCACATATATCCATTCATAAAAAAAGTAAGCAAATATTAAGTAGAAATAATATTTGTCTATGACATTCACCATATTTAGTATGATAAGGTATGAAACAAAGGAATAAGGCTCTAGAATAGAATAATTCTACAATCTATGCATACAATTCTTTGTAAAACAACGTACATAACCAAATTCCTTGGAAAACGTATATGAGCTTAAAAATCCAATATTCAGTTTTTGAGAATCTAATGTCCTTAAGGCTTAAATAGTAAATAACAACCAAAGCTAGCAATAATTCGTAGTATTAGTTTCCATTCATCGTTAGGATTTAGAAAAGAGAATTAATAATAATATTAATGCATAAGGAATAATAATGTGATGTATTTGATTCGATAATGTACCCATGCATGAATAAGCAACGTCAAGGGATGGATTTCGAATATTTTATTCTTTAATGCTACAATGGTCATTACTTCGGTTCGAAGACATCTTAACAACAAATCTTTGAAATGTCACCGAGAACGGGCAGCGAAGAGGAGAGAATGGCTATTTACCAAATCTGAGTACGATTTAAACACAGCTTAGCTAGAAAAATATAGAAATGATGAAGAAAGAAGAGAAAATTGCCCGTGATAAACTCTCAAAAAATGTTCAAGCAGTTGGTGTAAAGTACAAGAAAGAAGAGCACAAAATTGCTGCCAGTGCAATTGAACAATCATCTGTAACAGCAAAAAAGAACTCCAATCGGTCAGATCAAAGTTATGACATCAAAAAACCCCAATAACTCCGATTTAATGTAGTTCCAGCGACCAGATAAGAGGACACAAAAAAGTGGCCTGTCCCCAGGCGTATGATTTTCCAAACACTTGGAGCGACTAATAGCGGCAGCAAGTCACCATTTCGGATAGTTACTTCGGCAGCAGGCGACTATAATCAAAACAGAATAAAAAATGCGCATCTTAGGAAAGTAGGAGCAATTTTTTCTTCTATCGCCATAATAGGGCTACTGTGACACATTCCATGGTATTATTCAAGCAATTGTGAAGTAAATCATCTGAAGATGGACCTTTTCAGATGGAGGAGATGCTGCCAACTACTGAACTGTAACTTTCTTTTTTAAGGCTGCAACAACTGAGCACAAATGTTTTTTGCTTGACTATAGTGGTCGTCTATAAAAAAAAAAGATGGCAACATAGCTTTTTTTTGTTTGATTTAATGCGTTTTTATTGCTTTTTCAAAGTTTTTTTCTTCTTTTAAATCCATTGCCGGATGCAATTCATCTTATATTTAAAATATTCCAGCGCCTTTATTTTCATTAGCATCTATTTATATAACTTAAGTGTGTAACAGAAAGACTTATTTAAAGTCCCAATCACGTGGTAAATATCGATATGCATGATATATGAAATTAATTATACATTCTTCTTGTGAATTCAAAACTTTTTTTTTTTTTAATTTTACAGGGAAAAGATTTCCAAATGCAACAGACAATATATTTGATGTGCATTACGTGAATTCATTTTAACTTCAATAATAATAAAAAAATCACTTAATTATATTTTTTTTCAAGTTGCTAAAATTAAATATCGGATTTGATATTTGTTTCAAAAGAAATAAGTAATTTGCAAAAACAGGTGAATTTTTATTATTGTTATTTTACTATTAAGAATATTAGCTATTGTATTAGTTTATCAAAATGTTGTATGTTTCTGGGCATGCGCGATTTGTAGAATTCTATTCCTCGACTATTCACGAACGAAGAATTCTGTACTTGAAAATTGGAATATAATTATTATTAATACTATTATATAATTATATTCCAATTAAGATTAAATGATGGCAATGAATAATTCTTCTATAGAATTTCCTATACATATTTCAAGAACAGAGAACATCATTTGCGTAACTAAGGTAAAACAACACTTTTAAAAGGAGAAGCGACCACAAAAACACAAGGACAGTTCTGAATGTGTCGATTGGTAGTCAGAAGAAGCGGAAAATGCGTAAACAAAGTAACACGGGCGACTTCCGGTTCGTCCTGTCGCTCCATTTCCGCTTACTACCATTCTGTTCATTCATAATTCCGCCTACACGACGGGTCACGTGACACAGTCTTTGAAAGAATAATTCTTTTCATTCATGAACAAAGGATGCGGACACATAGATGCGTAGATAGTAACGGACTGCGGGAATAAATGTTTCCGTGGTAAAGTTTATTTTTCCATTTCTGTAATTTTTTACAGCTTACGTTGAGGAATCATTTACTTGCTCATAAGTTTCAATGAGCATTTCTACTTTTGTTTAATTTATTGTATTCGGTTAAAAATATCTACAATTCAAAAATATACACAGAAAAAATTTAAAATGAACCTTACAGTAAACACTGATTTTGTTGCGGGTTATTTGCTGTTAAATTAACCAGCAAATTCTTATGAAACTTGGGAAAAAAGAACGAAAGTTGGTCTCAAAATTAAGTTACGATCGAAGCAGTTTTTTTTTTTATTTATTTCTTTCTTATATACCCAGCATTATTCAGAAATACAGTATTCTTAAATAATATTTTTAATGCAAAAATATTCTGCATAAAATATTATAATACACAAAATCTTTTCATCGTAGGAAATATTTTTAATCGAAATGAGAATGTCAACAGGACCAAATGATCTTTTTAAAATCACAAATAAAATTCATTATTATCAAAATCTACTTTACTTATAAAATATGGAGAAAATTAATAAAAATTCAAACTAACGTACATGAACAAAAGTGATATCATTGAAAAGAGAAACGTTTAAATTTTAAGATAGTATAAAAATTAAAATATATATTGTGCAATAATTTGCTTTTACGTTACTGCAGAAAAATTGCAAAATTACGGCAAATTCACCTCATTAAATTTCTAACATAATATTTAATTAATTTTTACGTTTTGAAGAGTTGAATATATTCTTTTTCTTGTCTAAAATAATAAAAGTGCAAAATTTCATTTATTTCGGCGCAATTAGTTAGAAGAAGATATGAAATTATATATATATGAACTTTATTTAATATATCTATTTTAATAATAGAAAATGAAATTCTATCTAAAAGCACAAAATTGATTTATAAAAAAGTTTCAGTTAAATTATTATACTACAGTTTCTAAAGAGTTCTTGATTAGAAAAATGCGTTTAAAAAAAAAAAAAAAAAAACTTTTTTTTTTTTTTTTTTTTTGGAAGATTGGCAATAACCGACTTTTAAAAAAAACCGTTTTTAATCTTTTAAGTGAGTGTGCACAAATTATTTCTAAATTCTAACAAATTAATTAAAAACTTTAATTCATGAGATGCCATAATCACGACTTTCTGACTCGAAATATGGATTTTTTTCCCACCTCCCGTCTGTTATAATAAACGAAACGCAATTGACATAAAAAAATATCCAAGTTTTCTTAGGCCTAAAGATTTTTTCACAGTGATATTAATATTTATTGGTCAGTTTATTAATAGAAACCTAATAAATATTATCAATAAACAAATTCAAATCACTCTATTTGGTTTATTTGATTATTTGCTAAAGATTTTGTTTTATTTCAGTTTCAATGAAGTTTAAGAACTAATTAGCATTATAATTAACCAATAACTATTATATATAATTAACATAGATGAATCATAAAAAATATGCTAATGAAAATGTGAGAATTATAGTATACTAAAGAAAATATAAAACAAAAATAATCAATTATTATAAGTAGGAAACCAATTAGTCCTCGCTAAAAGTAACGACTGGACATCGTGAAATGGATTCTAAAATGGTCATGAATCCTTTTACTTATAAATATATTACGCGAGTAAAAATTGTTTCAACTACAGTCAAAATAATCAATAAAGTTCAAAAACTTTTATTTCTTTCCCAGTAATAAATGGCACATTATAAAAACAAGCAACATATGCAAAAATTAATGACTCAAAATAAAATTGATGATTCAAATGTGAAATATCCTTCCTATGCCATCAACAATATCCTAATTCGGTGGAGAGGGGGGAGATAGGCAACAACTGCGGCAGTCTTAAAACTAAAATAAGTAGCATAATAAAATAGCTTCCGAAGAAATCGCCCCTCCTTCCCTCTGGTCATACCTGTTATACCAGCAGTGGGGGTCGAGAAAGGAGGGGGATGGACATGGATGCAAACTACTGTCTAGGACGTGAAAAGCAAGGTGGGGTAACATATTCAACTCGTGCTGCGCAACACTGAGCGAAATCTTTCAGTTTTTAATGTTTTTCTCTCTTTTTTGAAATCGTCTGAGGGTACCGCACCTACAGGGGGCAGCAATCGCTCGTAAACATTGGATACTTTAAAAGAAAAACGAAATCCAATAGTAAAATTAGTACACGCTTCACAGCAAGCATCTAAATGTATAAAAAAAAATATCTCTTAGAAAAGTATCCGATAGTTCGAAATAAAAAATTGGGGGGGGGGGACAAAGCATCAGTACTTTTAGAAATGATTCATGAATCGTATGTATTTCATTTTTAGCAAAAAAAGATGGGAAATTCATATGAAGGGGGAATTTTTTTGAAACCAAATAAAATTATAATAGTGAATGGCGTTTTTATGTTTTATAAAAATTTTACGGTACCATTTACTCTCACAAAGAAAAAAAAAAGGAGTATCATAACTTATTTGTTTGCCAGGAAACTAAATTAATCGAAAGCTAACATCGTTATTAGTAAAATTAAAATTAACTTTAAAAAATTCCTCCCGGCAAGTTGGAAAGTAAAGGTAGATTCCTTTACATCTGAGTTACTATTTGGCACATAAATTGTTGGTATTAGAAACAGTCAAAATTAGGTCTTGAAAAACACTTTTCAGTCCTTAACTTCTAAGATATTGCAATTATCGATAATCTTTAAATGCAAAAGTTGTTAGTCTTAATGAGACTTTCATTTGGATAATTATATTTATTTTTCTATCTTCAATATTAAGAAAGTTATAGCGAAATGAAAATTTCACCCCCACATACACACACCATTTCTATCCCCTCCAAGCTAGTTGAGCCATTTACGAAATCGTCCAAAATTTTTACATTTCTAACAACATATCCAAGCCAGTTAAAATTCAAACAAAATTACTCTAGTTATTATGTTTACAAGATAACATGGGAAAAGGTTTATAAGCATATATTATTAACTTTAGAACTGGAGAAATTTTCTTGAAGTCTTGTCATGAGAATCATTGCAATGAATAGTCTTCCTATAGGAATCTACCTAAAAATAGCTTGCTGCTGATAGATAACATACAGTAATGATTGATTTTAAAAACGCAATGAAAAAACTGATGTAATTTTAACAATTTAATTCAATTAATATCTATACTTATAATAAAGCTCAATGTGTGTGTGGGGGGGAGGGTGTTGGCGCTCTACAGGCCAGACCATTCAACCTACAGCTACCAAATTTGGCACGTGTATACCTTGGAGGCCAGGAATGTGCACCTGGGGGTTATTTTTTCTAATTTTTAATTAGAATTTTATTTATTTAAAAATTAAGCGAAATTTTGGCGTGTTTCTGCTATAGCTTCCGAAAATATTACCGCACAAAAAAGATTTTTACATGAAGTTCAAGATCAAAAATTTATCTTTTAAATGATACCAATGTTTTAACCTTAAAATTAAATTTCTATTTTTAATGAATTTTTAAATAAATATTTTAACTATATTTTTCAACAATTTTTTTCGTACAAAATAAAGATAAAATTTAAACTGCACGAGCACGTTTCGCATTCTTGGGAAAAAAATTAGCTTTTTTCAAGGTGTTGCCATCACATTGATTAAAGCTCCAACTAAAAATAAATTAAATCTTTCTGGAAATGAAATCTGCAAAAATATGATTTTCGTCACGTGTCTGTAGGAAATGAAACAAATATGAATTATTATTTAAAAAAAAATTCAAGAAAAATTATTTTATGATCTTTTACACTCTCTATATTATTAATCCAATAAATCAGTTTTATTTTAAGGCAAGTTTTGTTTTATATGAACAGGATATCCATTCAAATCAGGGCCACACAGCTAATTTGTAAACCTTTAGTAAAACACAGATCTGCTAAAGTGGTCTAAATGGAAAATGATTATATTTTATGTAACTTGATTCAATAAATGCTCTAATAAATAACGAATTTTTGATTTTACATAAAGTTTCTGTAGTGGAAATCACGAATAGTAAAATGTTCTTGAAACACTAATATTTTAAATAAAGAGTTAATTTCCAATCAACTAAATCAATCACTTAAACTGACTGATTTATGAAAATTTATATATCACTATTCAATAAAAAAAAGGATAATTTTAGATTTTTCATCGATCGTTTCAAAGAGAATACGCCAATCAGCTCGCAGGTTTCTCAAGATTAATTGGCCTAAGATTATGAAAATGTTGAGTTTTTCTAAATTTTTAACATTCAAAACTTCATAAATAAGTCTTAGTTGATCGTGGAAAATAGAAACATTCATTCATTTACTTAAAATTTGGTGTGTCTAGAATATTTCTCAGAATATGATACCTTACTGCATTAAATTTAGACTTCGTAATTTTTGAAATATAGTTATAGGCCGGAACACAATATTATTATTGATTTCATTTCAATCCTTTTGAAAGCAAAACTAAAAACTGAATTTTATGCTGAATCTGAGAAATTTTTGTTGAATTATTGTTTGAGATATTACATAAATTATGAAAAGTATTTTGTAGTTCACATAAGACTTAAATACTGAGCGATTCTGTTTGCAATACTCATATTCGATAATAATAATAATAAATAAATAACAATAAAGATGATAAATAAAATAAAACGCTCAGTTCTATTAAAAAATATCTTTATATTAATTGCAATTTCATCATTTCCACTTTAAATTTAAGTTGAATTTTTACCGGAAATGCAACAAATTAGGAAAATTTATATAGTAAATTGATCGAAACGATCTAAACAACAGTATAAGTTTGGTATGACTATCAAAATTTGAAGATTAAAAATGTTTTGTTTGAGAATCTATTAAGAGACCAGTTACTTAAAATGTTTAATTGAAAACTGTAGCGAGCGGTAATACTGGTGAACCGGCTGGTCGCCAAAGGCGGCTAGTTATTTTATAAAGTGGAAAAAAATATCTTTTTAAATAAGTGACACTTGTTCTACTCCTAATGCAAATCGAAAATTTAAAAGAGCTCTTACAGTTAAACTACCGAAATATATACTTAAGTGCACTATTTCTATTTTTAAATTAATAGCACATGAAGTTTAGAGTTCATTTCTTTCTTACTTTCTTTTTTTGTACCTGAAGTACGTAGGAAAAGAGATAGGAGAAATTTATTTTCATCACAGTAAATTTTATTACACTGATCACCAGTTCCTAAAATTTAACTTATTTGAATTTTATGCAATATTTCTAAATAGAATCGATTTAAATTTCAATCTACAATTTAAATTTTCAATTGTAAAAACATTTTTTTTAATATTTTTATGACTGAACAATATTTGTTCTACACTTTTCCGAAATTACGAGGCTTTAAATTCATAAATGAGGATATTTTAAATTCAAAAATTAATTATATTGGTTCACCAATCAAAATTTTAAAAACGCGATATCAATGAATAACGCACTTTAGACGGAATAAATTGCTCGTTTCCTTTCCTTTAAAAAAAAATATCAAAAAATTCCTGGAATATCAAATTAACATTCCACAATCGTATTCCGCTCCCAGCCTTGATCGAAATATAAGCACCCACGTCTTCCTGAAAGACCGATCGTTTTGCTTTTCCCTCTTTTGCTCTTTTTTAATTTCAACCACTTTGGGAACCCAACAAAAGGAAATTCTCACGCTTTTAGCAGGTATAATAAACAGATAAAATACCGCCATTAGTCTTATTTCTCAAGGCAACTAATTTGTTGTGCAAGCTTGAGGAAAACGATTTTGGTCAAAATGTTTTGCTGAAGAATCGAGTCTTTGTCTTGACGTAGTATGACTAGTTCCAAGAAAATTGATATACAAATGAATTAACATAGTACAAAATCCGATTTTTTTTAAAAAAAAAAGACAGAAGAATTTAAGAACTCTATATGTCAAAGTTAACTAGTTCCACGAAAAACTGATATACAGATGAATTAAGTTAGTGCAAAGTCCGATTTAAAAATGGCAGAAGAATTTAAGAACACTATATGTAAATTTTAAGACCTAATTAATAATAACACAATTCATTCTATCAGTGCAGTATTAAATGATTATAAAAATACTAAAGAAACGATTAGTTATAATTAATTCATAAAATTAATTCTCAAAATTAATTCATAAAAAATATAAACATTAACACAATATAAGGTGTTTTTTTTATTTGGGGAGAGGCATTTTTTATATGGGGGGGGAATTTGAAATTTTCAATATTAATGTACAGTTGTAGCTTTATTTTATACGTATGAAAAAGGAATAGGGGGGGCTGAATTTGAATGATAGACGGTTTAATAGTTCAACTTTTTTTTTTTAACTAAGTCGCTTGAATGTTAATTTTTAGCGTTAATTCAACATTATTATTATTTAATTACAATTTATTATTTAATCGTTATTTAATCCCTAAATCGCCATGCTCATAGTCATTGATTTGTTGCTTAAAGTCAATGCCCAATAATGCAAGGTCATTAATTTAGGAACGAAAAAACTACACATAATCCACAAACATCTCTCATATTCTTTAAATTCTAAATTAAATTATTAAAACATTACATTACCGAAATGGGATGTGTTATCTAATTAGGTAATAAAGAAACAAGGGTTAAATAACTTTTTTTAGAATGATTCGTAAATGAAGATAACACAACCACTTTTCGTGCCATCATTGCATATTATTTTTATACTATAAATGTATTGTATCATTTGAATTTTGGAAAATATTTATTAATGCACCAATACATCCCTCCCTTTTCCAAAAAAATAAGCACTTATTTCGCATTTTAATCTAAAAAAAAACATCGAATTTCAAAACAACATTAAATTTCAGTAAACGATTTGCGATTTTTCTATAAATAACATTCGATGCACAAGACATGACGTCACGTATTGGGCAGCTGAAAAGGGTTCTCGACCCATACGAAACATTAAAACAATACGACACTCAACAACAACTAAACAACGAGACGCTAAACTAAGCCAAGCCAACCCAACAAGTCGATCCACCATCTTGAGAGAGTGAGCCAGAGGGGAAAAAAATGGTAGTTCTTTTCTTATCTTCGGTCTAAACCACTCCCCATCGGTGGAAGAAGAGAGGGGGGAGGACAGAAGACATTGGGGCCCTCGGGATCTGGAGGAGGCCAGATGGCTGGCGTAGCAGCGTCTTTGTTCGAGAGATCGCGTTCCCACGGTTGGCGTTCTTTTCTCTGCTGTGCCTGCGAGGAGAGTCACGCCATGCCTCGTTGTGGGCCCTTCTGTGGTGGAAAGCGGGTTTTTTCCACTATAGGACCGAGAAGGGGGTGTCGAAAAAATTGAGGTTACATAAATAAAATGTAGTGATTGGAAGACGGGGGGGGGATGGTGTGAAAAACGACAAATGGATGACAGTTTAAGAGGACAATGAAAAGATCATGGGTGGGCAAGGTGAGGTCTCCTTCGAGCAGTAAGTACTCAGCCAATTAAGCTTTTTGAGGCCAGTTAATCCAAAAGTTAAATATTCACGTTTGTATTCTGTACGTCTAAATTATAGTTTGAACAAGTAGATGGGAAAAGTTATTAATAAATAAGATAATGGAATCAATGTAACATGACCTTCCACATAACAGAACTAAGTAGGTTCATGATGTTGTGGTTCACGCTTTTAGTCCTTTCAGATGCGCAGATTTTATATTTAAACAAAGATGGCGCTGGTCACGTGTTTTACGTGAACATGAACTTGCTTGCTTCTATTATATACAATAGATTTTTCTCTTCATCTAAGAATCTATCATTATTAACTTTAGCTGATCTGTTTTTCAAAATGCAGATTCTGCTTTCAAAAATTTAACAAGTGTAAACATTCTCACTTGTTTAAAATATTTACTTAACATGAAGGGGGGAAAAAGCTAGATCTCGTCACAAATATATATTCAAATAAATACGAATAATTCATTATAATCGGTAAATCTTGAAGGAAAAAAAAGGAACTAATTCGAGTATTCGAGGCACATTTTTGCTTCTAATCAATTATTTCTAATTCATTTCCAATAAGTTTAAAGGGTAGAAAGAATTTTCCCATTTTAATAAGATATTTTGAGATTTTGTTCTACCTGTAAACTAATTAAGAAAATCACTCTTTTCAACATAAAAAAAAACTAATTTTCGACTTTCGCTCGAATGAAAATGAGTGACTTGACTAGGAATAGAACAGAAGCCCGCGAAAAACATGCGGTTGATTATGAAACTGCAAAAGCAGGCTCGTGTCACGAGAAAATTAAAGACGAAGTCACGAAAACTTAATCGCGAACTTTTGCGAGTCTCTCAAGGTTGGAAAGGATAGGGATCTCTTTTCTTTCAGAGGCTGGTCATCCACGGTCCGGCAATCTTTTCCTCCTCGTCTGGCACGTTTTTCGCAGGTGTGTTCCCAACAAAAAAAAATTCCTGCCTATGCCCACGAGCTTTATCACGAAAATTCGTTAAAATGATTTTCGTGTTTAAACATATCGTACGGCATGCTGGCTTGGTCGGCATGCCAAGATCAGGGGGTGATTGCTGTTGACGTGAACACAAAAAAGAAGGAGTTAAAAGAGAAAGATTGAATATTTTGGAAAGTTCATGGACAAAATGAACATTCTTTGCCGCTAAGCAGGTGCAGGTTGATTTTTTAATAGCTAATATGCAACTTTCATTTAAATTATTTCTGTGAGAATTATTCGTAGGCTTGTAATGCATGCATTAAGCTTTTAATCATGTATGCATTTACTATATAAATTTCTAAAAAGTTTATTTATAATAAAATCTTGAAACAATTTCAAAAAAAAAAAAAAATCTAAGCGCAAAATTAAACTACGTCGTTTCTTTAGAGGCAGTAAAGGAACGATTCAATTTATTATCTGTATGATATTAATATACAGAGTATTGTCAATCGATAGACAAACAACACCAAATTATATTTTATGTAAATTCGCAAAGAAACAGTGGATCAAATTATGATACGACAGAAAGCAAAATCTTATTTCAACTATGGGTTAATAAAAACAACTTACTCTCCACCTTAATTTGTCAACATTTGCAAAAAAAAAAAAAAAAAAAGGGCTTAATAAGACATCTAAACATACTTTATTACAAAACTGCATTAACTTACTTTTTAATTTATCATTAAATAATGATTCATTAAAATGTCTTATTTTGTTTAGTACATTATTGGTGATAACATTTTTAATCAAAAATAGGAATTTAATTCTTTTAGCATGCAAATTGCATGTAAAAGGACTAAATTACAGATTTTTGATAAATCCACAATTAAGGAGAAGCAGCTAGTAATTCCAAAAACAAATATCAAATTTCAAGATTTTAGGAGTCTTATACTTCTGGTATGCATTTAAAATTATAATAATAAATATCTAAATTTGATTGTTTTCTCATGATTAAATAACTTGGTAGTTAGGGAGTCAAGAAAAACAGATCCCTAAATTATGTATTACAGAAGCATGAAAACTTTTATAAATTCTTAAAACTGAAATGAAACCACATTCGAATATAATAATTATCTTATATACTTTATGATTATGAAATTCGCCCAATATATTTCCACATTCAAAATATTCGTAAAGGGTAAGGTGCGCCGAATTAAACTCCAATTCATGTAATTGGGGAGAAAGCCTTTGTTCCCTTCAAATCCAGATCCTTTTATTGGTTTTAATTTAATATCTATATAAGTAGCTTTAGAGTAACAATTACTGATAATTCAAATTTAATTATGGCTCATCGTTCTGAGTTCGTTTTAATATTCCGGCCATAAAATATAGAGAAGCCCAATCAAAGCAAAGTGCATATGAGGATAAAAGCATCTCAGATATAAAAGAATTTAAATTTAAAAGTAAGTTTAGTTTAAACAAAATGTCAATTAAAAATTTTTAACGCCATCTAAACACTCAAAATTGTGGAAAGTAAATATTCAAAGCAAAACAAGAACTGACTCAAAAATTTATAAGATAGTAGACCTGCGAGTTAAGGTAGATGAATTTTTTTTGTAACTTGATTGAAAAACTTCGGTAAAACACCCTAAAAATAATGTTCGGAAATTAAACGACATTCGATTTTAATTTGAAGATATCCACTTATTAACCAAATGAAATCCCAAGAATTACGTAGAAAACACCATGAAATATTTCGAAGCCCCTACTTCAAGTCGATAAACCACTAATAACTAATAACCTTTAAAAACCTGACACTGCTGCCATTTTAATACCAAAAACACTTTTGCAGAATTTAACCAATGTATCAGGAGATTCTTAAAATAGCATAACTGCAATGAGTGGACGCTCCCCAAGACGCTCTGAGAAAGCTGGTAAGAAAAGTGGCAGTGGCAACATACGAGTTGAGTTACCTTCGCAGCTGCTGCGGCAACAAACCCCGAAGCAGTAGCGATGGGGGAAGGGAGGAGCATCAGTGGACTGCTTCTGTTGCCCGATTGGACACGGGACGAAATGAATAGTTCCTCCTCGTTATCTCCACGGCATATTCGAATCGCAATTAACTAACTCCAAGAATAAACAGATTCGAGATAACAAAAATCGGGCTATTTGTTTCGGATGAGACTGCAGATATTTTTGCTTTGTTTTTTTAGTAAGATTTTTAAAATAGCAAATTTGAAACTTCTTTTTGTGTGAAATATTATATAATAATTTTATACTTAGAAAAATTTGTAAAATATTCAAGGGATAAATTTTAAACAAGCGACTTCATTTACGACTCCATAATTAAAAGAGAGGAAAAAAATCATGGCACTAAATTTGTTATCGTTAAAGGATGAAACCCGTTAATTCCCAGGATATGATAGATAATTCATGAAATAATTAATAAATCACGATCAATTACTACATGAAGGAACTAGGAATCCTATGTAATAACTGAATAATAGATTTCAACGTTGACATTATTACATACGTATATGTATATATAATAATGTTAAGGTTGAAAAACTTAGAAGAAAAAAAGTTGAATAATTGTAATATTCTAGAGGGACTTCTTAAAGTGGCTTTTCTTAATTTTTATTTATTTATTTTTTTTTTTTTACTGAAGAATCTAACAGCGGTATTTTTTATCTACTAGAGATGAAGCAATTGATATAAATACGCTCTGAATCCAAATTTGGAGAAAAGAAAATGCGATAAAAATAAATTTTCATTTAATTTTTAAAAAGCAGAAATCAATCAATGCCACTAAAAGAGGATAAAAACTAAATATTAACCCCTTCGCATTCTTTATCTATACAACGTCACTGGAACTAGAATCATAGTTCAAAAGCTTTATTCAATTTGGACATGATTCAGATTCGTATAAAGGGTCAGTTTCAAAGCTGAAGCCTTTTTTTCCCTTAGAAATTCTTTAATATTTTAATACAACAATAGAAACAATCAAGTTGATGTAAGAAACATTGTGAAATTTTAGTAAATTGCGATTCAAATTTTTTTAAGATATATTTTTTAACCTTTCTGAAGGGTTGCCAGTGAAGGAAAAAAGGGCCTGATTTCCCCCTCCTGCTTCGTCTAATTCGAAAAAACCGGGTATATGTTTCATTGCACACAAAGTAACGGAAATGCTGCGGTCGCAGTCAAAACAGAAGTAAGACTTGCGCAGGTGATAAGGACGTATGCTTTCCCCGCTCAACTTCTCCTTGTTGACACCTGTTCAAACAGGTACAAGTCTCTTGCTCTCCCTACCAAATCGGAAGAAAAAAAATTAAACAAATAAAAGAAATCTCTGAATAGGAGAGGAAAAAGGATTCTGGGAAACAGAACTTAGTACCTTTTTTTACCCCTCCCTATAGCTCTTTTTTATTGTGTTTGTTTAATATCTATTCCTCGTCTCAAAGAAATAATACTCAATAAAATGAGCGAAGGAACTTTTTTTTTATCATTAATAGATTTAATCTTTAAATTTAGTATTCATTATGGCTCCCCCCCCCTTCTCTTCACTGTTGTTTCATAAGGATAAAAGTCTTAAAAAAATTAAACACATAAAATGACTCATTTAATAATTTTATAAGATAGGTTTTCATGACCTTTTGATGGGACATTTTTCCTTATGCAATTTCATCAGAAGAACAAACGATATTCATAAGTAAAGCGAGCTTCTTTTCTTTATTTATACAAAACAAACAAAAAGTTTGCTCTAAAAGTAAGAGAAAATTCCGCCTAAAATATGATACTATCATGAAGGGAGGGGGAGTGGAAATAGATTGCAGCAGAGAATGAAAAAACAGCTGCTCAAAAACAGTAACTATTTACATTGGTTCAACACTACCTCCCCCCTGCCCCCAATCTCGAAGTTGAACTCGGGATACAATTAAAAAAAAAAGGTTTTGAAATGAAAAACATTTGATAAGTTGCTACAAATTCAATGAACGCTTGAAAATAAACAATTTCGAAACAGTTGCCGTACAATAATAACTGAAAAGGAAATAATTTCTATTCTTTCTTCCCATGAAAAACAAAATGTTTATTTTTACAGTAATTTAATCAACGTAGTTTCTATTCATTTACTTTTTGTTTCAGTATCTTGAGATGACCACTTTCCGATGATTTTATCTCATTAAGGGGCGAGACTCGGAACGACGTGTGCATTTTCAAATTAATTTTATTGTCAAATGTAAATATCTTCTTTCATTTTTCCTCTCGCCCTTATTTTGTCGAATTCAACCCATCCTAACGCTTGCGCAAAAGCGCGGGGTGGGTTTAGAATCAGTTGACAAACAATATAACACCAGAAGAAATTTGTAAAAAATTAAAGAACCAATAAATTCCTTTTCAAAGTTTTATTAATTGAAAAGAAAAATTAATTACTGTGAATTATATTTGTGAAAAAAATTATCCACTTACACTATCGGATATTTTTAAAATGGCAACACAAGAAATTCCCACAAAATCTGACTGATTATCTCAAATAAGTTTCAATTAAAAAAACATTCAACTAATTTATTTATTTTGAAATTATAGAAAAACAAATCATAGCTGACTGATTTTTCTATCGTACCCAAAAGTCTAACAAGGAGGTATTTTGTTACAAATAAAAACAGAGAAATCGAAACAAATGATTGACAAAACACCTTCCGAGTAAAATTAGATCGTTAAAAATCCAATTCCTCTAAACAAAATTATTAAATATTACTTTATCTATTACACCCCACTAAAAAAATAAAGTTAACAAGCAAATATGTGCTATCATGAATTTTTCAGATTGATAAACAAACCCTATTTCAAAACTTCCGAACATACTTAGATGCTATTTTAAATCTAAACAATCAATTAAGTATACATTTCAAGATAAAACTCTTTGGAAAAAAATGGGGGTCATTTATCCTTTCAAATGAAAATAATTGTAAAACCAGGATACTTTTTTAAAAACACAGTACAACTGATAGAATAATAGGCAGATATAGAATATTCTTAACTTTAACCTTACAACTGCTTATCCTGCTATTTCAGCGGGTGGGCAATCAATCCATTTTTTATTACATTCCGCGTTTTTTGGAGTTTAAGAGTGTTTAATTTTACGATTACAGATTTTTATTATATTATTATCGTGTGACATATAGTATAAGTTCACTTAAATTGAAAAATATTTGAACTTATTTGTAAGCATCGCACCTAAATAGTGGTTTTAAAAAAATTACGCAGTTAAAGAGTTAAAATCGACTGCAAACAATTTCGGAACAAGAATTTTTAAGTTGGAATAGTTAAGTTCATGCCCAAGAGAACATTAATCGCCTCAAAAAGCGTGCTATGCTAGCTCAGCCCACCGAAAAACCGTTAGGCCTCCAACAATAGACGATAGCGTCACGTGATCACCAACGGAACGTTTGAAGCCACCCGACAGATGGTTTTCCAAAATGCATGCTTTCAAAAGGCCCGCATCAGAAAATGCTTTTCCCACACCCCTCCCTCCTCCAACAGAAATTTAAAGGGACCGTCCGATAAAGCTTGTTAAATGAATCTTTTAGTCTTGTTTCTGTGAAACTGCGTTTTTAAAGCATAAGTGTAAGTGGACTGACATATCTAATGTTTTTTAGATGCATTTTCATTAAAAATGTGGATTTCAGTTATTATGGTATGTTAAGCACTGATAATTTTGAATGTTTAGCGCTAACTTCAATAATATTTTTGATGGTTTTCACTAATTATAAATTTTTCTAGGGAGGTCTTTTTTCAGAAAAAAAAAAAATCCTATAATTTTTTTTTTGTTTTTTGTTTATTGAGTTTGAATCTCAACTTTTCGATTGCCCGGTTTTTGAACGCATGTTCCTGAATTAGTTTTTAATGTCTTTATTTTCTCACTTTTATTCGATTCCTCTTATCAAAAGAATATTAAAAATGTGTTTGAAAAGATTAAAGCCAAACCAGATTAATATTTCATTGCTTAGTAATATTTGTGTTATTTGAAAGTTCTGAAAATTGCATGAAACATCAAATTGATTGAACATTTGCGGGTTCCTTTTTGGTGCAGTTAGTCGATAAACAATTCTTAAGGAGAAATTACATTAATTTTTATAGTAATTGGAATTTTATCTATCAATTTTTACTTGCACAAGGAATTTTTGTGGGTGACGATACCACCAAATTTAAAAGAACTAGACAAATACTAGATAAAGTATCACATTACGATTTGAAATGCATTGCAAATAGGTGTAAATATTAAACTATTGACACCAAATCACTTTTGCTACAGTTGATTTTACTCTGAAATGCAAAATAAATAATAAAATTAAAAAATAATACAACTTACTTGCAGTAAGATTCGCCTTTCGGATTAGAAACGCAAGAAGCTCCATTTTTACAAGGATTTGGGGAACATGACACAAGACCTGAAAATGAATGTAAAATTAGAAACAAATAAACAAAATAATGTATGTGCCGAATCAATCATAATATTGGATCTCGCCATTATTATTTTTTCATTCTCGTCAAATACCATACTTATAAGCAATAAAATGACCAACAAAGACCATATTAGTTTTCATTCTCGGGACTTTTAATTTTAGTCCTTGTTTGAAAATACGGCACAATTTAAAAGATGTTCCATTTCTTACTTTTAAGTAAACAGACCACATTTCAAAAGCGTTATTAAATTTAATTTTATAAAAACCGGCATCTGAAAATTTTCTTTTTTAATGCAGTAGATTGAAGTCATGTTATCTTCATAAATAATAGTAATTTCTTATCACAATTTCTTAGTTATGTTATTAACTTCAATTACGAGAAGAATACTGATGAAATAATTGTTAAATGATCACAGGCCCCATCCTGGCCAGGCTTGTAGATTTTTATACTGGTCTGTTCTCTTATCACTCTTCTCCTAGAATAATTTGATAATCCCAGGTTGAAGTTGGGAGAAAAAAAGCTGTTTATTTTATTTTAAAAAGAATGAAAGGAAGGCACATTCGCATAAAATAAACAGTTACAGAACAAAAATAAACAACACAGAAACAAACTAAAATGACAGCAAGATTTAAAAACGCCACTCAAAACGTTAAATCAATCCTCAAGCAACCAAGTCACTATTCCCTCTTTTCCCCTTTTTCACCAACAGGTGGAAAGGGAGAAAATAAAAATAGAAAGTTCTGTCTCATAAAGCAAGCAAGATTTCTATTTTTATCGGCTCCGAAGAAATGCAACAAGTTGATCCGACCGGGAAAGTCACAATGAACTTTTGCTTCCAAAAATTCGGAATCTTTTAACAATTTAATTTTCTCTATTATTAAATATTAACCAAATTATTTTATTAGATTTTTATAATTGCATCCTCATCTATGTCATGATGACAAATGAACGCAGAATTCATGTGTTTTTTTTTATACATAATATCTTTCTGCATATTATTATTCCAAATTATTTTTAATATTTATATTATTATTATTCCAAATAATAAAGTCTTTGCAAACGATTTCATTTTATTATCATTTGTTATATGTTTGTAAATTCTGCTAACAGTTACTTTTGTTTTTTCTACTGTAAATATTTTGGTATTTAATAAAATTCCTGTAACATGCTCATCAAACCGTTCAGTGACCAGAATGCTTATGGATACGTGGGTATGAGACGGCGTTCTGCTCGGTATAGGAATGAATGTAGTGTCATCCATATAATATTCACAGAATTTCTGCATAGAATTAAAATGTCTACGAATAAATTAATACCAGTTTATAAATTAAATTTATTATTTTGTCAAACGATTCGATAGATGCCAATCTGATATATTTTGGATGCTATTTTTTCCGTTTTATCATCTGCTTGCGCATTACAGGGGCATCGAATTATTACTTCTGAAGTTTATAACCTAAGACTAATCTACAAGCTATAATAAGACACAAACACCTCAAATATTGTCTGGATTCTTTATTGAATCAGAAGCATGGACCATTCCTGGAATGGAAGCGATCAGATTAAAACGCAAAACAGTTAAGGGGTTAAATCCACTTTTCAAAGACAATAAACAGTGATCGTATTTATCACATATAACTATTAAAAAAATGAAATTCTAACTATTTTAACGATACATAGAAATTCACGCCGCTCTAGAAAATCTTTTTTTGTATGAATTCAAATCCGACGAAGAAAACAAAACACGTTTTCTGGTGCGTAACCCAACGCATTGTTTTCTCGCTTTTTTTCAAAAACCTGATTGATTGATTTTGATCTAGAAGCGAGTGATATATTAATTGAATTTGCCTTTGTTTCTAAAGTGTTCCGAAAATAGGTTAATGTTCAATTCTATACGAACTGATAAATTGATCGAATATTGATAAATTTCGAATTCGTGGCAAAACGTGCTTCAATTTAAATTGCAATTCACTAAGCAAAGCGGATGTATTGCGCTGAACAACAAAAATATAGAAGTCAACCTACATTTCTGGAACATATTTTTAGATCCATGCAATTCATATTATTATTGTTGTTTTTAGTAATGAAGGTAAAAGGATTGAAACTTATCTAGATGTTATCTTTGCAAAATTAAACCACTGCTTTTAAACTAGAGAAAATGAAATAATACCGATTGTGATAAGCTTGTCATTTTCAATTATATGTTATGTAGCTATCAGTCTATGTCAAAACTTAATTTTATCAAATATGATTAATTAGTAGTTAATATAAAACAATGGTGAATTTAGATATTTTGATCCCTTATTAATAAATTATCAATTTAGTTTTATATTTTTAAGTTAATCAGAATTGTTCATTTTAATTATTTGTTTAATTTTAATAACTTTGAAAATTTGTTTTTATTTAATTATTTTGAAATAATTTATTTAAAAATGAAGCAATAAAATTCTCGAATCATTAACCCCAATTATTAATAATCTCCTTTCTAACAAATATAAGCATTAATTATTATAAAAGATTTTAAAATAAGTTTGAAACAAATATAAAAATTATTTTACTATACCTAGCAAGAGAAAATTAATGTAAGCATTTAATGAATAATAGTTATTTCAGCAATTTTTAAAGAAGTAATTGTATATACTTTATCTAGTAATCATTCAAGTAATTACATTGTAAACACAAATTGTAGTCCTAAAAGTTTATAATTCAATACATTTCTATTTGTTATAAATTTGTGATAACTAAGCTGAAAACAGTTTTTTAATTGGCCTGTATGCAACCCCTTTCAGTCCAGCGATTCCGAACAGCTGTCTAATCTATTTAATCGGAAATCCATCATTATATCAAAAATACTTTTCAGGTTTCATTAATATTCACAGTTATTATCCTCAATTAACCCGTTCGCTACTCTGGCCCAACTCAGCAGTGGAAGTTCAATATTAATAGGCTGGTTTTCAAATAGGGTGTGCAGGATGTAAAGTTAATTATCACTAAGCATGAATTCGTTTAATATTTGGAATTCCTCATTTGAAAAAGAAACCCGCTCATTAGTATAAATTTTGCACAGCTGGGTGGGTTGGGTCGTGCCAGTATATTAGTGAGAGGGTTAAATATAAGCACACTGGTCTAGCCAAAACAACTAAGGGAATATAAATTAGGCAAAAACACAAACTGGATAATCATAATCGTAAAAAATAAATTAATATTATTTACTATTTTACTGATGGACTGATTTGTAACGAAATAAATACACTTTTCCTAAATGGATTAATAAAAAAAGCATTGAGACAAATCGAATAGAATGAAAGATGTCCGCCTACAAAGAACATAAGAAAAGTTGTACACAAGCTGAAACTCTCTTTTGAAAACCTGTCTTTATATACAATCATTTAATATGCATAAAATAACGCACCGTTCCTGCAAACGCACAATTCTTCTCATCTTATTTGCTCATTAATTTAATCATATATTCATTCTTTTTTTTCTGACTATTAATTTCTGTAAGATAATTATTATCCCTCTCCGACTTTTCGTTCAGTTATTTTATAAACCCCATTTTTGTTTATCCCTGCAAATTCTACTAATATTTTTTTGTAGCAAATGATTTTTCATGATTTTTTAAGGATGGATATGGCTGTCAGAAGACAATGATCCATCAAATATAATAATGGTTAAATTTTAAGAATGGGTTGACTGGAAAATTTTATTCAGAAAAGGGATTATTCGGTAATTTGTAAACATCAACTGAATTAAATAATAATAAGCGAGTCATAAGACATATTAAGTCATAACTTCTCTTGATAATTAAATAATCGCCAACACTGATTATGAAATTTAGTTTCAAAATTTCTGCTGCATTATAATTCAAATTTAACCCCTTAATCACAGTGTTTGTGTGTTATACGAACCATGAATTATCGCTTTTCAAACTTATATGTTTAAATTTAATCATTCAAAACGCTGTAATTCGATACAAAAATTACGCATCCAGAAACAGCACAAGTATTTCATCTGAATCAATAAGATGCACATTGCCGAAAAGGAAGTTGCCAACTTAACACATTATTAACAATACAAAAAAAAGTTATGTGATGAAATTATTGAATTTCATGTTTCTGTGCAGTCATTGCACTAATTTATTTACACCTTGTAAATCAGTACAATCAATTTACAATTTCATAACACCATTTACAAAACTTTTCCAAGAAACACCTTCTACGTTAATCAGATCTGAAGAACTTTTCCCACCGACTGCACACATACGGCCAACAGCCGGGAAAGACAAGGCCTTATTTTCTCAGCTTGCACATGCATCCCTATCGCGTTTCAAATTGGAACCATATTTCCAACTTGCGCTTTGCACCGACCACGTGACGTCCCTACTCATCTCGTCGCCCTCCACCCGCCTCCTCCACGATGATAAAAACATAACAGCTGTAGTCACTCCAAAATCTCATCCTCTCAAGTCATCTACTGCCATCCCATCTTCGCACTCAAGTAAAAAAAAAAAAGAAGAAAAAAACATGTGACAGTTAAAAATATAAACAAATCAGTAGCAGGACGTTAAATAATCTTCTTGTAAGGACCGTCCAGTCGAGTGAGGAACCCCCTTTCCTCCTTGGAAGGAAAGAAAAAAAGAAAGAAAAGAAAAAAGAAGATGCACAAGGATCCAAGATGTTCCAAGAGAGGCATTTTCCCACCCGTTCTCTTGATTTCTTCTTTATTTTTTATTTAACATTTCTTTCTTGAGTAAAAGGAAGGTGAAGTAAACTAAAAAAAAATATTACAAGAAGTCCGCAGAATCCCAGGCACTTTCAGTGGGAGGTAATTTTATACTCACCTTCCTGTTTGCCACCCCTCTATCTTCGTATGAAGTTCCTAAGTGGTGTTTCTTATCTGTTGGTTGCTGAGGTGTTATGGAAGAGAGGAGCTGATGCAACAACAGGGAGATTCGTGAAATCGCACCATCGGCAATATCAGTTCAGGTAGATCAACCATGTTAAAATTATGTTGTGATAAGGTTGCTGAGTTATTACGAATTTATATTCCACTGAATCTGAACACTTTACATGCCGTTTCCTTTCACGAATGACGAAGAGGGGAGGGGATTAAATTGTTTTGGTCACAAATTAAAGAGGAGCTTGAAGGCAAAATATTAATTTGCTAAGTTCAACATTTTTTTAAAAAAATCAGTTAAGACAAGGGGAGAAAAAGTACTTTGTTAAGAATACCATTTACCATTTTACGTATGACAAGGATCAAATAAAACTCGTAAATTTAATTTGAACACTATGTTTATTACCAGACTTAAGTATAAGCTACACATGCTACATTGTTTACGGCCCCACTTTCTTGAGGGGATCAAAAAAAAAAAAAGCGAGTAAGTATCATAAATATTAAATGGAGATGGACTTAGAAATGTCACCATATCTCATAGGGCTTATGTCTAATCTGACATTGACCAGGTACAAGGTGTATCAAAGGACCGCTTACAGAATTCTGAGAGTTGATCAGGCATACAAAAATATGGCATTTTTACAACATAGCATGGTGTTGAAAATGTAAAGGTCGATCGTTACAGCGGACTCTTTCTTAAACAATAAAGTCAAGGAAAAGATGCGCCAGGTAAAGTGGACAACACAAGTTTAGAGGTATGCAGATTCTCAATAGCACGATAGCAGTTATATTAATATCAATACGTGAGAGTGCATCACCTTAAAAGACAAGTCCTTTGAACACTAACACAAAAGCTTTTTACTTAAAGGATTTTTTTTTCAACTGTACTTAAAAGAAAAACAATTTCGACTTTTTCAAAATATTTTTGATTATATGCAATTGAAAATATTTAATTTTTCCTTCCCCACAGATTTTATGACAAGATAGAGCTGTGGATCACTAGTAAATCAACAATTTTCACGTGCTTCGGATAGGTATTTAGATATTCATTCAGATGTTGATGCACAATATTATATTAAAAATAGTCGGAACATTTTCCCCATACACTATACCCATGGGCACAATGTAAAAATGACAACAATATAAATCAGTTAACAATTTTGATTCAAACAGTCCTCTTAAAGCACGATTTCAATATAACATGAAAGGAATGAGCCGTGTTTTAACAAGCTTAGATGTATTATTATTAGTTTTATTTATCTAGAATTACACTGGATCATTCAAATAAATGTGCAGCTAATTAATTTCATTATTTTAAATGTATCAGCATACATCTTGAAATTCTGGATGAAATCAATAAATACATGTAATTTTTTTTCTTTACATACTCGGTCAAAATAAATTAATAAATTATGTGAGTAATGCTTAATGTTGAATATTTAGGAGTATTTGTTCCACAATTAATGGCAATGATATATATAACCGGTTTAATTATTCCAATCTGATTATATAAACGCAAGTAGCATTACAAAATGTATGACTAACAAAGTCTGAATCATTTTAATAAAAAAATCAATTCTTTTCTGCTGTTATGTGAATTACCAACAGAATATCCATAATCTTATCACCATATCCATAAATTTAAAAACCAGACAACATTTGTTGAGAAATTAAAACAAATGACATTGATATATGAACAAGGCACTATTCGTAGAATAGATGGTACAAATGGAAATAATAAACCACATATTAGAATAAAATGAAAACCTCAAATATCGTTAAAAAAAAGGACAATGAACCTTAATAATAAATAAATAAATTTACAAGCAAATAACAGAAAAGAAAGATCCGAATTCGACTAGAATTATTAGAATTTGATGCAAATATATTCAGAAGGCCAGTACGGAAGAAACTTCTTTCTCTATTCCCCCCCCCCTTCACATGGCATAATTATCCATTGGTGGCATGTGTGTTGTAGTCCATGGGAAAGAACAGTAATAAGATCCTTGAATCTCCCGCAGTCTTGGACACGGCCAATTAAAAGGACAGGATGTAAACAGCATGAGGTTTTAATATAGTAAAATTCTATAAGCAGATTACAAAGCTGCAGAACAAAGTCAATTTGCATCAGCTAAGCGAGATTTAACTTTTCTCAGAAATGAATGTTATCCAGTGGAATGCCTATGAGTTCCTCCACTTCAACGGAAAAGAGATTAATTTGCAGAAGCTTCTGTGACTAAGTCATGTAAACGGAAGGCCAAATCTTTCATACCACACCAAGGTTCAACTGAAATCAAGAAAAAAACGCAGATTTGAAAGGAATAAATGTATTTTGATTTCATAATTGGTTTGAAGTTAATAATTCGGGGAGGGGGGGGGGTAATGAACCACTTTTAGCAACTATGACAGGACATAACCTCGTAATTCCGAACCATGGACAATAACTATATCCTTTTTTCCTAAGTGACATTAAAGTGATAAGGGTCAGGGCAGTGGCAGATTCAACTGATATAATACCAAAAAGCGTTTACCTGAATGCTCAAAAATTATTTTCAGAAGTGAAAATCCGACATTTTTGTTAAATAATTATCCCACAGGATTTATACAAAACAATAGTTTGAAATGTTGCAAAACACCATTGTAAAGTATTAATATGGTTTTAAAGGTTCTGATTTAATTTCATTAAAATTTATAATAATCCATAATGAAACCTATTAAGAATCCCAGAACACGGTTTTCATACAAATTTTCAAGTTTAAATAACGGGAAATGCCAAAATGTGTCATTTCTTCTAAAATAAATAATATTAAATTTTGATTTTTGATCACTGTTCTCAAAATAAAACATTAATAATGGTTTCTGATTATATAATCTTAATTATATCAGTAAAAAAACAAACACATAGTAGCAGATCTGAAATAAGAAATGCATTTAGAATTTCTTGGTAGGATATAAAATTTATTATTTTTTTTGCTCAGATACTAAATCAACCAATTTTTCAATTGATCCGACTAAGATTTTAAAAAACACACTTTAATTTGGCTACAAGTTCTAATTGTGGACTTGAATGCAATTCATCTATCTTACAGACAAGTTTTGGAATACTATGAAATAATCTGAGAGATAAGCTTTGAAATCTCATTCGAATTCTTGTTGATCAATATGACATTCTTAAA
This sequence comes from Argiope bruennichi, assembly GCF_947563725.1. Classification (NCBI taxonomy): domain Eukaryota; kingdom Metazoa; phylum Arthropoda; class Arachnida; order Araneae; family Araneidae; genus Argiope; species Argiope bruennichi. The sequence goes on from NC_079158.1 coordinate 55,528,342, forward strand.
ATATCAGTCCAATGAATTGCTATATCTTAATTTTATAAAAGTAACAGCATAGATATTTACATTAAATCTAAATGCTTAAAGACTCCTATAAAAATCTGTGTATTTTGTGTTGCAACTAATCCCAAGATTCCGTTTAAAGGATCACTGACGCATTATGATAAATATACAATTGGCTATCCATGACTTTTTTTCTTAACAATTTTTAGATATCTTCCCATAATAAAATACTATTTTGCAAGAGTTCCTATCAAAAGAGTTACCAAACTATATTATTAACAATACAAACAATGCTAATGGATTTCCGATCTAATATTTATAAATATATTCTATGGCATTTCATTTAGAAGTGACGAGATTATAAATCACCATAAACTATATTATGATAATATCTATACTATTTAACTATAAACATGACTCATGTTTTGATAACTGAATACTACTTTGCTACTTTTTCAAACAAATTAGTTTGAACTTCTGACTGGAATAACCAATTTTACAACATGACTCAATGAAATTTCACCATCCAATTTTTTTGACGTACTGGAACTATCTGTGACTTAATCCAGATAAAGTAAATAATTTAACAGGCACTAACTATTTAATAAACAATGAACCGAGAAATGATAATCTAACGAAACTATAACCGCCTCAAATCAATCATAAATAACTTCCCATATTAATCTAGTAGCATCCGACTACAATTATGGTTAAGTTAAAGGAATTCCTTACACTCGGTGGCCTCTTTTTCAAATATTAATTAATGCAAGGAAAAGCTGACTTTGACAAAGGTTCAAAAGCTGGTCGTTTATGCAAGCGGCTCACAGACTGACGATTTGTATCAGCGTATCCTTTTTTGTGGCTAACAATGACCACACCAGTAACTATTTTTAAGGAACTATGTCACTCTAAGGGGACCCAAGCGGAAATCGGGAGGGGGCCTCAAATCTACAAAATGGAGAAGGGGGGGGGTGCAGCGGAGCAGAGCAAAAAGCAGACGACATTGCATGACTGGGAGAAAGAATCGTGGGAAACGTTCAGTTCGGGCTCCGTGAGCGCGCCTTGGTTTTCACCCTCCCCTCCGCAAGTCCTCCTCACGCTTTTTAGTTCTTAATTCAATTCTTCCACAAAGTTTGGAGCCCGGAGGCTACAGGTAGGGTATAAAGGGGGGGGGAGATTCGTAATGGGTCCGTGATTTCGGATGATATATTTCAAGCCCCTTCCCTTTTGAAGAAAGTGATTCGGGGAATAGGACTGAAGTTTGTTTCTTAGGGGTGGTTGGTTGGGTTTACAAAGAATGGGAATCATTGAACCGTTTTTTGGCGAAATATTTCAGTCTTTGTATATTAACATTCGGAGAAAAATTACATTAAAAAGAATTGCAGTAATTCATTTTTAAAAATATAAAATCATAATTAGTCACTGTAATAAATGACAATTGGAACCGAGGGAAAAAAGTATTTAAAAATTTTCAATGCTTAGAGTGAATACAAAAATTCGTAATTAAAGTATACGCTTTAATAAGAGTGAAATTATTAGGAGGGTTTTCAATTCAGCTTTCCCTTAATTATAAATTGTTAATGACACGTTAAATTGCAGCAAATGCACGTTTTGGATGATATTTAACACTTCAATCAAAATCGCATCTTTTTATACGAGTCAAAATCCAATCAAAGTTTATTATTCCAATCAAAGTTAAGTACATAACTGTTAAGATAATCTGTAATCCTTGTTTATGACGAGAAAAATAGCAAATATTCATTTTGGATACCTTAGTTGATGTTTGAAAAGTTGCTTTTAATAAAAGGCGGAAAGTAATTAAGTTAATTACACCAACTTTCTTTGTATGGACAGAATCTGGAAACAAATGATTGTTAAAAGACTTGCTCTCTCAAGGGATGTAAATATATAGATAATATTTTTTTCTTCAAATTTAACACAATTAATTACTTAAACTAATTATATTAATCAGAAAATAAAATATCATCTTAAAAGTAATCAGTTACAAATAACGCAATGGATATTCTCACATAAAGTATTTGAAAATTCGTGATTAATTCTACTAAGGATATTTGAACTTGAAAGCAACTTGATGCCTCCAGTGCATGCGACATCTAAAACAGACGACCTATAGTCCACTACATCGTTTCCTTCAGTAAATATAGTCTCATAGCGTTGGATTATCACGTGACAGTATTAATTGAAACGAATTAAATCGACCTCGGCATCAATCGGGCAGGGATGCATCTCAACTTGTGAACTCAATGAAAGCCCATCCGGCCAACAATTAACTTGCTGCGGCGACCATTTCGACGCACCAATTAATACCATCTTAATTACCCCTGGATCTCTAGTTAAGTTAAAAGCAATTAAAGTTTCGCGGGTAGCAGATAAGGATGGTTTCGATAGAAAATTAAAAACCCAGAGTGAATATGAATGTTGTTTATCAATAAAAGAAAATGTTGCTCAAAATGAGAATGATTTAAAATGGACGCCTATATATATATATATGAAACGATTAGTGGCAACCTTGTAGCAGATAATAATAAACTAAAAAATTAACCAACATCAGTTAATTATAATTATTCAAGGACTATTGAATAGTCAATAACAGGTAAATTTGAAAAGAATAAAATCAGCGATCCCATTCATGAAAAAGATTTTTAAGAACCCAAATATACAATGGTAGCTAAATAATTAAGATGCAAAATTTTAACAATAATCTCAAACTTAGAAAGCTTTAACATTATTTTTGCTTACTAATAATAACAGCCCCAAAAATGATACATGCGACAACCCCTAGTTAAGGTAATATTTCATAGGGGGTCTTATTCAAGTTTAAAAATGTACAATGACGATATATATTACTCGATTAAATTTGAGTATGTTTAACAGAATTTAACTGCATAGAATTTGACATTTATAAGATAGTTTCTAAGATTTTGTTTTTAGTAATGCAATAGATTAATATCAGATGCCAAACCTGTTATTTTGAAAAACAATTATACCATTTCCATTGTTTATTTCAAATGCCGAAGTCTAATATTAAATGCAGAAATTGTCATGTTATTTTACAGATTCAAATCAATTTGACAGTTATTATGCATTGACAACATTAATACCGATCATAAGTGGTAATAAGGGAAAGGTAATTATCGTTTCCAACAAAACAATCAAGATGATTAGATGCCGTTTCTTTGAATGAAAACATTATAAAACATAAAAAAAACTTTCATGCGATCATTTCTAATATCAAAAGAAAAAGTATCAATGTTCATAAACAAAATTATTTTACCTTCCGTTGGAGCAGGATGAAATATAACTGTCAAAAGTAAGCCCCAAAAAATAGCACTAAACACAAGGTTGCGATGCTCCATCGTGCCAAAAATAGTGCACGAACACCGGTTGGATTTAAGTTCTCCGCGTAAAGCACATGAGAAGATCAAAATCTTGAGATATCCGTTATCCAGAGAAATAATCAAAGTAATCCAGTGTTGCCGCACCACACTTGCAAATTAGTTGACAAAATCATTAACAAAAGTTACGTTTTTTCAGGATTCGATCACACACACATCAGTCCCTCTTCGATCCTCTGCCGCTTATGGCGTTGATTGACCTGTTGGTCGCAGTGTTCGGCGTCCCTCTCACTAGGGTTACCGCTTCAAGTTTGACAACGGGGATTTTGGCGCCAAATGCTTTGAATAATGAATACTTGGCGGAATAAATGCGGACCTTCAAACATATTTTTTGGAAATATATGTTTCTAAATGAAAACATGATAAAATACATGATGTTTCAAATTTTCTCCTTTTTTCAATACATAAATTTTAGAATTTGTCTTCGATTTGAAATGGCTGTTTCCCAATTTCATATTATTTTATTTCAAATTTTGTTAGTATTTTAATAAATTTCTTTCTACAATGTACATTCAACAAAATAATCAGGCCTGGCAAAAATAATAGCGCTTTTACTTTTTTACTATTTTATAATAAAGTCAATTACTAAGCCAAATGCTATTATAAAATGGCAGATATGTGAATTTAATAATAGTAGTGATATCTACAAATGGTATAGAATGTAAGAAAAAATATATTAATTCTTTTTCATTTATATTTCGGCTATTTTTATTATTCTTATTCTTTTATTCTTTTTCATTTATATTTCGTATAAAAAGAGTATTTAGTCATTTATAACTCTGCCTATTATTTGGAAATATTTTCAAAAAAATTGTACAAATTATTTATGTATTTTGCAGTTCTATCATCACAATTTTATAATTTTAAATTACGTTTTGATGCAAACTATAAATTCGTTCAGTGCGTTCGCGCATCGCAATATATTTTTTGCTATTTTGTTAATCAATATTAACTTTTGCCAATCAATATTATTTTCCGCCTTTCTTTAAGGATCTAAATGTTATATCTGTATATATCAAATTATTTTTTTGCCATGAAGAATATCTAAATATAGCATTATTATTTTTGGTATATCTATATACAGCATTGTTAAATGGCATACAAAATTTCATTTTTTTTTTAATTCTGTTAGTACCAGAGCTTTTTAAGTGTATCCATAATCGAATTTGAGAAACAAAATTGTTATTTATTAATTTTTTATAAATTAAATTGTAAATGTAGCTCCCCTTGAAAAATTTCATATTCAATTATAAAACGAAGACAGTAAAAAATAAATTCAAATTCCTTTTAAATAGCACTTCAATATTTTGATAATTATAGTGTAAAGCTATCAACCAATATTTCATTGGTAAAGTCCGCTTCAGAAACTAATCGCGAACTCCATACTTTTCCCAGAGAAAAACATCGCCAAAAGAGCGATAACAGAACTGTTATATCTACCCACCTATCACCATCCGAGATGAAAGTTTAAACTCCGCCCCTTTCGAAGCGGCAAATAATACGGTAGAAATGACTTTTCACAAGCTTTGATATAGCCAAAACCAATCTCAACGATTAATTAAAAATGGTGCGTTAATCGTCAGGATGAATGTGAGTTCGCATAAAGTCTAAATTGGAGTTTGTTTTGGCGAAAATGGGAAAAACTAGTAGAATGCTTTTCGACCAATCACAAAAGGTGTACAAGGCTCCAATTTTGAAGCGTGCGGAAAGAACAAAAGATTATCTTTAGTTCCCGGAATTCGGTGTTTAGAAGGGGGAGGGAGGGTGGTGTTACAGCTGCGAAATTCTGCGGTTTTGAAGGCAGAGCAAAAAGCATGACGAATGAATTTTCTGAATTTTAATCTGAGACATTCTTAAACCCGATTATTCTGGACAACAGAAAGGATTTCGTACTTAAAAATAATTTCAAATCTAAAATAGCAAGTTGCTTTGACTGGAAAATATTTGTAAAATTCAAGCAATCCAATTTACCTGCTTTTTTCCCCCTTCGAATTTGAATTTCCAAGCGTTTGATTAGCTTTTTCTCCATATGCATATACTATATTTATAGGTGGAAAATTTGTTTTTTTCCTAAGAATTATACTATGCAAACCTATATTGAAATTACCCCACTATTTTTGAATGATCGCAGGAATGAAGGTTTTATTATTATTATTATTATAGATGCGATCATTTAAATCAAGCTCTAAGTATTATATTTCTATCAGAATTTTTTCAAAAGCTACTTATAATATAATATGACTACGAATTCTGCGTTCTTATTTTAGCTGTGCAGCTGGTTATAGATATATATGTAATAATATTTTTAAATCTAAACTGAATTTTAATTAATTTCCAAATTTTTATCTTAAATTAGCCCATGTTAATTTCATTCTAAAATGATCTCTTATTTCCCGGTCCATTTTTATTTAATTAATTCTACACACGCTCTATAAAACTGTTGACTTCAGCAAGTTCTCATGCTTTAAGTGAAAGGATAAAAGTCCTTACAACATTCTTTTAAAAATAACTAAGATTTCTTTTCTTAAGTCGACATTTGTAAAAGAAATCTTTGTCAAAATCTCATTGTAAAATCACTGAAGGGAAAAATTTCTGTCTCTTCTTCACTTATGTCGCGATGTAGACAGACGTATCTCTTACCGCAATTAATATGTACAAATTATGCTTCCAGGATGAAACAAATCGAAGTTAAAATTCCAAAAGTTCCATCTTTTCGGCCAAGCACTCTTAAAATATGTTTGCATATATACTGAATTCTGATTAAAAGCTTTAATTCATTTAATAAAGTTTAATTTGTTAAATATTCTAAACATATTTTATAACAATGTTTTCCATTGTTTTAATTTCTGCATTAATGCATTTGCACGTTATGGTGAAATTTAGTATATTGTTTGTATGCATGCTCTAACTGCTGTAATTAAGAGTAAATTTTAAAAATCAAAATAATGGTATCAAAATTTAAAACATTATTATGTTAAGAGTTTCTAACTAGATCTTCAAATCTTATTTAAAATTTTTAATGTCTATTAGTTATTAATTTTTATGATTTGGCAAATTGATGTAAATTAAATATAAATAATTCGATTCACTATTATTTTGTAGTCATTTTGCTGCAATTCTAGTACACCAGCAACGTTATTTAAATATATTATAAGGCCAATACTTTCATTATCCCAAAATAATTCTGTGAGATATGAATCATAGGTACGTTATGCAGCATGGAATTATTTATTTTCAGTGCAAAGAAATTGTGATTCATTTTCTGCGCATTGAACAAATTTAAGGCTAATTGAAGAAAGGGAAATTTTTCGAAACAGATTTAATATGACGATAAAATTTATCAAACAGCTGGGTTAACCCAGTAATACTTATTTATTTCATATCCATTCATTTATTTTATTCATTTAAATTTACTTCTAATATTAACTGCCACGAGTTGTTGCAGGGAAATTGATCTAAATTATATTTAAAGCCCCCCACCTTTCTTCCTTTTCTTTACTGAAAACGAATGAGTAAAAAGTTCGATGTCCTTTAAAGTGAGGGATTTATTTTTTAATAAAATTAATAAGTAACTCAGTAATTATCGGTCAGCATCAATAAATAAATATTTTTCCTAAAAATATTGAATGAAATAAGCATAATTTATTCATTCAAAATTTACTGTTAGTTACAAATATCATTACCAGAAACCTACTTACCAGAAACCTAGCAAGTTATATCAACGATATGTTTTTTCAAATCCAATTTTAATGTTATTGATTTTAAGAAATTGTTACACGAACTTTCATCAGAAAATACTATATCGCAATAAAATATCGATAATTTTAATTGTTTAAAAAAGGAAAGAAAATAAAAAATAAATGAGAAAACAAATAACTTTACAAGTTTTAACATAATTTTTCATACTTTTTTTCAATACATTAATTATTTTTATTTTCACTTTTATGCAAAACTATAGCGATCATCTAAATATATAGCGTTCGCCATATTAGATGAATTTCTATAATTTTGACTTCTCTAACCCCTCCCCCATCCATTAAAAAAGTAAAGCAGGCTTTTCAAATTTTGAATGCATATATGTATATGTATTTAGGTTCGATAATTCCAAACACCAAGAGATAAATAATTAAAATTTGATACTTAGAAAACAACTTATATTAGATTTTGAACCAAATCTGCTTATCCAAGTTTACATTCTGCTTAGCCCAGAATTTCGATGTAAACACAAGAACTTGAAAATTCAAATAACTATATAGATGAAAACTTATTGTATGGTATTTACATAGAATTTGAAGATTTGTATAAAATGTTGGAATTAATCGGTTGAGCGGAAGATTTTTTGCTTTTGTTTGTATTTTAAGCGGAAATATTTGAGGAATATGAGGGAAGAACACACTCCCCTCACATTCCTCCATTTCCATTTCTTATTGTTGTTTCAATGATTGAGTAGTACTGTCATCCAAAAATTAACGACTGGAATACATTCTTATTACTATCTAGCGTTCTGGATCACTAAATAACATTGGAAAGTTAGAAAATCTACTTTTATTTTAAGTACCCTTTATTTTAATCCTCTTTATTTTAAATATTGTATTTACATTTTTTCCAGCCCCTTTGTATTTTAGGAAGAAATTGAAATTTTATTTCTAAATCAAATAGCGGAATGTTTCTGCAAAACATGTAGAAAATGTTGTCCCAATAGTTGTATTGGATTCTGCAAATTCTATTCAATCAAAAATCAAAGGCAAATTTTTTTCCCTTTTGTCTTGTTCGCGAATTCTTGAAATCTCTAATTTGAACAAAAACGCAAAAATACTCATAAAATTAAAAAAAAAAAAAAAAAACTCTTGAATTGTTTAGTTATTTTTATTCGTATCTTTGAAACTATAAGCTACTTAGGATTAATTTAATAACTTTCTAGATTAATTACATTCTACACTTTTCACTAGGACCGACGTAAACGAAATGGCGTGAAATTTCAAAAAAAAAAAAAAAATAATAATAATAATAATAATAATAAAATAAAAAAAAAATGTTTTTCTTTCACATATTTAAATGAAATATGTTATTATCAATTATTTTAATTATCTAGAATAAAGCAATTGATATTGAAAATCAGAAAAATAAAACTATTAATAAAACCAATTTCAAACACTTCTTTAAAATACACTTTTTTGTGAGTAATATAGGATGAATCATTCTTAATTTACTGATTTTTTACCTTTGAACTTTTAATTTGCAATTCATTATTATAAATGAAATGAAATATTAAACGTTTTTAGAATCAAAAATTAATCGATTAATTAGTGATTAAATTTTGAAAGTATAAAATAATATAGTGTCATAAAAAATGCACAAATACACAAAATGTCAAAACTTTAGCTCATTAAGAAACTAAAAATAAGTTTCAAAATTCCGTCTTCACAATCAAGATCAATCTGATTAAATAAAAGTGTTTCAAAATTAGAAAAGAACCCCTTCCCCCGAATTCAATTTTTTTGCACAAACGTAAGATTAAATAATGGTCCAAAGCGCAGTGTAAAAATTTTAATCTACATAATCTCTATGTAAATCCTAATAGAATAATAGCTCGGTATATTAGTATTAACAGATCAAATTTTTGAAAAAGTTGATTCTATGTATATTTTGATCTCTGCTTTTTAAATAAAGGTTAAGAGTAGAAAACGAAAGTTTAAAATTCAGCCGTTTTAGACAGGCGTCAATTGATAAGTGATAAACTTTAAAGGCATTTCTGCAGAAGAAAGTGATCTACGGGCAAATAACGGTAATCTGAATCGTCAAATTACTCTGAGTAATTGCTCTCACCAGGCGATCTATGCATTTTTAAGGGGGAGGGAAGCCATGAGCACTTAACTCGTTATCTTTAAATTGTGCCGATTTTTTTTTTTTTTTTCCCATGGGAAAAACGTAAAAAATATCTAAAGAATGTAGAAAAGAAAATATCGATTTTAACGGAATTCCGATTATCTGACAAGTTTTGTTTAAGCATTTTTGCCTATGGTGATTGATAAACAGGTGATAACGATCTATATTCCCTTTGGTCTTATCGTTAATGACAAAATACTGGGGTAGCGATAAGTGGCAAGAAGTTCATGTGTGCTTTCACTCTTTCGAAATTGAATCAACAGGTGCACATTTAAACGTGATTTTATTTTTATCAATCATTAGTGAAATGTTTTCAAATTAGTGAAATGTTTTATTTAAATGCGATCAAACTAAATCAATCACGAAAGAAAGCATCTACTTAAATGCGCTTTCATGCATTTACTGTGAATAAAAAAGTGATGGTAACTGTCTGGTATTAAATGTTTTCATTAAATACTAATCATCTCATCTTTGGTTATCAGGGTTTTTTCGGGGGGGGGGTAAAAATCCCATATTCCAGAAAAGGGGGGGGCTGCTTCTTAACGGTGAATAAAATGAAATGATCAATTTTTATTTCATAATATTCCCAAAACAAAATCAATTGTTATATAGCATAACTAAGGCCAGCAAAATTGTCTTTCTAAAACTTTCTCGCATACCTCTAATAAATTTGTCATGCCAGAAAAGTCCTGCATGGCATTGACGTACAATAGTTACAAGATATTACTTTTTGGAGTGAATTTGGCATTTTTATTGAATCTATTGTGTCATCCTTGGCGAGTTTTTTGGCGATTAATCCGTGGCATGCGTTAATAGTATCCAAAAATCGAACTTTTGTTTTAGATATGTTTTTCTCAACCAGTTAGAACAAAAATTGACATAAAACTGCACTTGTAGTCACAAAATCCCATACCAAATTTCATATATTTAAATCATTTCGTTTTTGAATTATCGTGTTTATATACTTCTGAAAATACAGACCGACAGACGGTCAATGCCTTCTTGGATATGGCACAAAATTTGACAGGTGTCTACGCTATAGATGTTAAATCTGTGTACCAAATCTTATATATCTAGATCTTTTTGTTTAGCCGAGCAGACAGACTTCATTTGAACGGATTTTGTGCAAAATTTGATAGAAAGCTACAAAATTGGTGTTCAAATCTGTCCAGTTGGAAACGTTTACGAGTTATCTTTGTCACAGACAGACAGACATTTTCTAAAAATGTGTTTTTCGAACTCAGGGAGGTCTAAAACGTGGAGATTCGTCAAAATCTCGAGTTCTATTTTTTTGACAATTACTATACTCTTTCTATACTACGTATACATGAAAATAAAAAGGGGGAAAAAAACAACTATAAGTAGGCTGTCTCTCATCCATTAGCCAAAAATCATTTCTTATTCTATTATTAAGAGAAGTATTATACGAAAATCCAGCGGACAAAACAGGCAATAGATTTCTAAGAGGATGAAATTCAAAAGTTGTTTTTCTGATATGACAAATGACTCAATATAGTGGTTGTTGATGATGATGATGTCGTGTCCGCGTTACCACGGAAAGGGGGTGCAATAGCTTCTGAGGGTAAAGACCCCTGAGCACCCGAGGGCAGAAGTCTGACTTCTAGCTCATATGAAGATGAAACTCACACATTCGCTTGCACAACCCCTTTTTACAGCGGGGCACATTCACACCTCAAATTATGTTGAAAAGTATATTAAAGTACAAGTTTCCATGTCAATATAAAACTGTTAAAAATAAAGTACGGTTGTGTTTCTTTTAATTTCAAAACGATACTTACATAAAATACACGTTTCGAATGTAGTTTTGTTACAATCTTTTATTTTATACAAGCAATATTTAACTTTGCCACACTTAATATGTTGCGAGTAGGCGTTCTCGAGTTATGCTAATTGAATCGCAAGACGAACAGGTAAGTTCCTATTGCAGTTTAGCGAGTATCTTGTGATATGATATGTCTATATACTATATTGTGATATATAATGTCGCTGTCTTAAAAATTATATTATGCGAATTCTTTTAATTTAATTTCTCTACATTTGAATTATTCTTCATAAACGTCCAATAAAGGATTTTCTGATATACAAAAAGAATCGTAGCATCGATTTTCATATAATCATTCCTCTTTTTCCTCAAAATATATATATATATATATATATATATATCTTTGCATTTTTTTGTGTATTTTGTCTGTACTTAATGATTGTGTGTGTGTGCGTGTGTGTGTATACTATGTGTGTAACAAATTCGCATTCTGTCGGCTCTTTAATATGTAACATTATTTGTTGTGAAGCAGAATGCAGTTTGAAGACAGTGAAGAGACTTTTTACATTTTTAAATTCTTTTTAATATCCATCGGGAAAGCATAATTATTTACAAGCAGAGACGCGGACAAGACGTCCGCCGCAGCGCAGTACAAAAGCCGAAGTGGGGGAAAAGGGCCGAAATAAATTATCCCTCGCCTTATATAACCTTAGATTTTGATAGGGAAAATATTTCTTCATTGTGCTAATATATTAATAAGATTCTGATAGGGATTTCTGACGCATGTCAATTACATGTAAGGGAAACACAGGGATCTTTTAAGAAAGAATGTGCTTACTGGACATTTTTACCCCTTCACGACGAGCGTGTGAAAGTATCGGCATTTAGCTGACTAAGCAGTTTTATAAAGCTTCTCTTGAATTAATTAAGTAGAGGAAGTGGAATTGGATCACGAAATAAGAGAATATTTTAGAATGAAGTTACTATGGGCTAAATTAAAATAAAATCTTGGAAATTAATTAAGTTGAAATTAAGAGTTTAAAATATCATTACATACATACACACACACACACACACACACACACACACACACACACACACACACACACACATATATATATATATATATATATATATATATATATATATATATATATATATATATATATATATATATATATATATATATATATATATATATATATATATATATATATATATATATATATATATATATATATTTCTTATATATATATATATTTTTTTTTTCTTCTTATATATATATATATATATATATAAGAAAAATCGGAATGGATGTTTTGTTATGTGATAGTACCAGAACTTCATTCATGAAAAAAATCTTTTTAGCCCATAATATGCCGCGTTCACCTTAAAATAGATCATTACTTATTTTGCATTTCGTGAGAAAAAAAAATTCTCACGCTTTTTAACAGAATGATAAAAATAAATGGAATAATTAGGGTAATCAGCAAGTGTTCATATGAGCCACACGACAAAAAAAAAAAAGCATAAAACCGACATTAAACTGACCGCATCATTGGGTGTCTTAATTTACAAAACCACTAAATAGGTGAGAAAAGTGCAGGTGTCATCTTCAGGGCACTATGTTATCGCCCTAATGAATCCTTCAAACACATGAAGGTATTTTTCAAGGAAGTTTATTAGTCTAATTCAGAAGGCAAGCTTATTGCAGCTTAATTTAAAAAAAAAAAAAATGTCAGTGATTCAGAAAGACGGTAGGGAATCACTGTTCCTTACACTGATAAGATAGTAATTATGGACAACAATTCTTCAGAATATAATAATCTCCATTTCCACCCTCAATCAGTACTTTGGAAGCGTGGGAAACATAGCTGTATTCTGATAAAGAAACAGTTTGCTTAATTTGGTTCAAAAATGTAAAGGGAATTGGAACTTCTAGTCCGGAATTTTGGGAATGAAACTGTTTTAGTACTGATTCATCCGTCTTAATATTATTTTTAAAATATAGGGGCGACAAATAGAACATACAAGATAATATTTATTATCGTCGAGCATTTATAAGCACAGAAACCACAACAATAAATAGCATTATTTTTTTTAACTATGTTAACTATGAAACTATATATTATGACTAGACGCCAATGACTAAACAAATGCTCATTTTGTCTAAAATTTAATTTAAAAAAATCAACTATTTTATTTTTAAGGTCTTACACTAAATTTCATCCTCGTAAATGGTTGAATATAAAATATATCAGATTCAAAAATTAAAAAGCAGAACATAGATTTCATTCCAAGGGAAAAAAAAGGGTTTTTTTTCACACTTATGAAAATGGAATGATATGTAGAAAATCATTAAAAAATAACATGATCGAATTATGTAACGAACCAAATTCTTTTTTTATACTTCCAATTAGTGGAGAAAAATATAGCAAAAAAATGTTATAATATTACCATTACGTATAACTTATTTAAAATAGATTTCTTTAGTAAAATTTTTTTAAAATGAATTAAATTATTTATCAATATATTTGGGTTAAAATTTTACAACATACTTAATATTTATATTTTTATGGAATTATTTAAGTTCATTTAAGAGAATTGGAAACAAATTTCCAGACATTGTCAGTTTTCTTTTCATAATTTCAAATGATGGTACGTGGACAATAATTTATTATGTGCATAATTATGATCTAGTAGGCATAATGAACAACACTTTTTTCCAAATTATTTTTTAATTAATCAGTTTCAGATATATCGATATTTATAATTATGAATGTCCCTGAATTTTTCCAATTACTCGAGATACTATTGGGATTCAAGATCATCGGTTTTAAATTCTGATCACAATAATGAACTGATCCGAAGAGAATATGTGAAAGGATAAGAAACTATTGCTCATTACTTCAGAATTTATTTTACCCTTCATTTCCATCTATACCAAAATACTGACTGTTTGCTGTTTTTCAATAAAAATTCATTCTGTTTTTTTGGAATACAGCATATAAGCTAACATATTGATACCTTCAGTTTGGAGTAATTTATAATTTTCTATCCCCCCTTTTTTGAGAAAAAGTGGGGAAATAAACTTTTATAGATACAGAAATGACTAAATTTGAGACACGAGAAGAAAATTTCTAGGATTTCGAAATGAGGAACGAAAATGAATGCGAACTAAAAATTGCTGAAATTTAATAACAAAACAGAAAAAGATCTTATTTTAAGTAAAACATTCAATTTCCGATTCAAGTGATTTTTCTCTGACATGTACACTACCTGAAAAAATCAACTAAAGTGGGAAAAGAATGCAAACTATCATTAACTACTAAAACAGAAAAGTTAGTATTAACCACTAAAAATTAAACCACCATTGATTTTGTCATATCTGTGCTGTTCAAACCTGTCACGATCATTTCACCACCGCTAACTCCATCAATCTGCAAACTTACTGTAACGGATTCTTATTCTTCTAACCTTCAACTTTATATGTCAAAATATTTATATTTATTGAAAAAACAACAATGATTCGAAATAAGTTACATCTTGCATCTCCACAGCTTCCATTTCTTACTGAAAAGAATCATAATCATCTGTAGATTCCTCCTTTAACTTCATTTTTTTTTATCTCGACACAAATTTTCTTTTCTTCCATACTTGATGTCAAAAATACCAAATTGTTATTCTCTATTTCATCTCTACTATTTTGACATATTTTCAAATATGAAGAAATTCATATTTTTAAAATGACGTTTTTACATTAAAAATTGTGTATTTATATTCAAGGATATTTATTTATTGATTGATTGATAATTTTAAATTGTTACTTAGACTATCCAGTTTTATGCTTCATATACTTGATTTTTTGTTTTGTTATAACTATATCATTTTAAGATACCGTTTTTATTTTATTGTCTTTTAATTCTACAAATAAAATATATTTTTTATAAAAAATAATCTCTAAAACAGATAAAACCTAGATAAAAATTTCATATTTATTGCTTTTTTAAAATAAATTTTCACATTATTGCCTGAATCTTCAAGATTCAAAAATTGTAGAAAAAATAAATTATCATTTGAAAAACGCAATTAATTATCTACTGTTCTATTATTCCAAAATCGACGTTTCAGTGTTGTTAGTTTACTAACAACACTGAAAGTGAGTTAGTTATCTTTGATTTCAACATTTTTTTTAAATATTAATTTCAGAAGGAATTATTTACGAATAAATAAACGTGTTAAATATTTTTAATGAGCCTATATTTTTTTATAAATACTATTTTTCTTTAATTCAGAAATGGAGAACATAGATCAATAAATCATTAAAAATATATGAAATATTTTACTTAAATTGAACGGCGATGCAAAGACAAATAAATAAATAAAATAATAAAATTCATGCTCACATGACATGCATCAAATATTCCATGCCGATTTAATTTTGGGAATTCATTGTGCAACTTGTAGGATGGAAAGGCAAAATACTAAATCTCTGAGTAAAATAACACGCACTTTGATATCAAATGACATGCATGATCATTTTTGTCTTGCGATTAAGAGGTTTCACGAAATGACATCACAAAAATTGGATGTAATATTTTCTTTCCACTTGAGTTGTAACTTGTATATTAAAATTTTTTATTCATTTTATATTTCTGATGAGACTTTGTTGGATAACATAATTATTTTTTTAGTGGCAAGCATTTATTAAGATCCCATTGATGTCTAAAATGTCCGAATTCGTCAATATCCAATTAACGAATTATTTGTTGATTATAATCCCTTTTTTACAAGCCTTCTTTGGAGACCAGCTGATTAGAAGAAAGTATAAATAGTTATTTTAATTAATCTCTTATTCATAATATGATGTTCATTTTTCAACAATACCTACTTAGCCATCGGATTATGATAGACATTATAGCCGTGTCACTTTAATACCTTTACATCAAGTATATGCATCATCTCAATGAAATCAAGTCCCATGACATTATAATGTTATTAAAAGCCCACATATCCGATTTCCTATATCTTCTAACTTTTGTAATATTGTAACTTCACTTCATATTCCTCGAGCTAGCTACATAAATTTTAAACAGAATTGTTCTTATCAAGTATTCAACATTGGAAGAAAATCACACGATTAAATAGTAAATGGAACAATGAAAATGGTTTGAATTTCATTCTAAAAATAAAATCTATTATTAAAAATTTATTAAAAAATATTTTATAAATATTTTTAAAAAAATGTCAAAATGCAGGAAAATTTTGCTTTACTATTAAATTTATATCATGAAAAAGAGTTTTTTTTTTTTTTTTTAAATATTAAAAGGGAATGTAAAGAAATATTATGCAATAATAGTTTCGAGAGTTACTGAGGGAAAATGCCAAAATATCGCCAGTAATTAAACTTTAAGTAAATAAAATTTCAAAAAACTCGTTCTTTGGTGCACGCTTCAACCTTCTAATGTACATTATAATATTGCCAAATTCTGTAGTTGCAAGTCAAACGATCTATCCTTCAGAGCGCCAAAAATGTACAAAAATTCTCCTTTATTTATTGGCAAATATAAATATTTTGCGCCAGAAAATATGAAAAGTTACATATCATCGCTGCTTCATCGAAATGGCATATATCAAAAATCCCACCCAAGAAAACAAGAGAGATGTTTGGATAACACCAGGAACGACAAACATTTTATAGAATTTTGTGACAACATGAAACAATCCGATCAAGTTGCTGACATAACAACGACGATAATGTTTCTTGCTTTCCAAATTTCTTCATGTCCCTTAACCCTTTCTAGGGCCATGGGAAGTATGCTTCCCAACAAATTTATCAATCTTCGTATGAATTTATTTAAGTTGGCATAAGTTCTGACAAATTTTTTTAGAAAGACAGAAACTTAGATGCTTTAGTTCTTTATTTTACACAAAATGATGTGTCTTAATTTGATACTTAATTATTAATTAACCAAATTAATTAATTAATCAAAATAAATTTATCTAATAAGCTAAATGAATCCCTTTTCTTATTCTAATTTTAAGCCTAAAAATATTTTAACATAAGATGACTAGAAAAAAATGGCCCTTTAAAGGGTTAAACTAACTCGTTCCTGTTCAAAAGATTTAGACGCATTTTAATCGTTCAAGTGATATACAAAGCAATTCATTCCAATAACTGATATAATCTGACATGATTATTTTTTATGTTGCTTGAGATATGAGATATTTTTTTTTTAAACTTAACATAAAAATCAGCGATGCTCGTAGAGAATATGAATGTACTAAAAACTCGTTTTCTTTTATCTTCGCAGAAGCCATAAAGTTTGCAGAACACACCGTGAGAAAACGATGGACGTGAGAAAAGTAGAAATGAAAAGGAAAGGAATGGTGTTCATCGACTTGCTCTTAATGCATCGAATTCCATTGAAGTTAAATTATTAAAAGAAAAAAATTGTAATTCAGGATGAACAAACCGTTTTTAAAAGCTAAATTGCCGTATTTATTTCTTTTACCCTCCTTCTTTTTACTTTTTCGTATACGAAACATGCGAAGAAAAAGTATAGCAATCGAAAAATTGGATTTTGACATTATTATGAGTCGCCAGGATTTATATCTTCCTGAATTCTAAAAAATTAATTTATGGAATTATATCTGTCTGTCTTTGAAGATCGTCACACTAAAATTGGACGAATTAGAAGAATAAAATATTGTAATATTAATATTCTTTAAAATATTTTGGATAAAAGCCACCTTCGGGTAATTTTTCTATTTTTCCGTATGCAGGCAAAATTTATAATTCTAAAATGCAACTAACTGGCTGGATATTTGTCAAACGACTTTAATTTTCAAAATTGTAATTGAGGTATTAAATTTAGAAAAAATCAGTCTACGAGTTGTTTATGTGTTTACTCGTATTTATGAGAGTATGCAAACATGCAGCAGTCTAGGATGCATGAATTTTAAAACACCAAACCAAAAATTTTAATGGAACCAAAATTTCTATCCTTTCTTAATTTTAGAATAAATTTATCAAAAGATAGGTATGATTGTTGGCCCATGTACAGATGAATGTCATAGACATCAAATATACATCAAGCTAGACGCATGATATTTTGACTTTAAAATATTTCTCTGATACTTGATTCTAAAATTGTATATATCTATGCCAAATATTGGATATGTTTGATCATGAGTAACATATCCAGAATGATTTTTTTAGCTGTTCTACGAAATGAAACACAAAATGCACCATGGATAAACATGTGAAATTGTCAAAAACAGAACACTCCCACTGGCTTTATAAAATTGTTAAAGCCTTTAAGCACAATACCATAACTGCAAAACTAATGAATCTTTAAATACAGGATGATACAAAGTCTTCTATAACCTTCTTGGTGTAACCCCTTTAATTCAAAAAATTAGTAAATTTGTGTTTCCCAATTACATACTTTAATAGATGGGCTTCTCATTTTGCCTCTGATACTTGATTCTAAAATTGTATATATCTATGCCAAATATTGGATACATTTGATCATGGGTAACATATCCAAAATGATTTTTTTTAGCTGTTCTACGAAATTAAACACAAAATGCACCATAGATAAACATATCAGATTGTCAAGAACAGAACACTCTCACTGGCATTATAAAATTGTTAAAGCTTTTAAGTACAATACCATAACTGCAAAACTAATGTATCTTTAAATACAGGGTGATACAAAGTCTTCTATAACCTTCTTGGTATAACCCCTTTCATTCAAAAAATTAGTAAATTTGTGTTTCACAATTACATACTTTAATAGAAGGGCTTCTCATTTTGCTTTGCTTTAAACAATTTTGTGAATTTATAACCTTGCTTTAGAAGCAACGGTTAAATAGCGTTATAAAAATGCAGACAATAAAGTAAATAATGTTTTTTTTTTTTTTTTTTTTTTTTTTTTTTTACACCATACAATTATCATGCTATGACGGTTCGGACTAGAAGTTCGAATGCTGTCTTTTCTAACTTGTTCAAAAAAAATCCGATTGGAAATTTTTATTTAAAAAATAAAATTTATTAATGACGTTAGAAACTTTAACATAATTAATCGAATTAATTAATAAGAAACAACTATCCAACTTTGGCAGAACGGAAAGTTATTAATTTTGGTTCACTGATGCATACGCTCAATTTCCTTTTTTTTTCAATGCGTGGGTGCAGATCGGCCGTGCTGCGGTTTGTGCCACCAAAGGGGTGGTGTACGTAGCAAACGATCTCCCGAACGTTCTCACGCGTCAACACCTGTCTCACTTTCCCATGACAGAGCAAGTGCAACAAATGTCCACTAATCATAATCGAAAGAAGGGTGGTCCTCTAAATGGATTTTCGACTTCAAGTCCCCGAGGAGTAGTCCAGAACGATTCCCACGCAATATCCATCGCATCATCTGGAATGGTGGGGGTGGAGATCTTTCTCGGCGATCGGGGGATGGGTGAGATTGTTCGTAGCAAACGACTCGCCGAGGTTTTTTTCTCCCTCTCTCTCTTTCCTATTCATTAAGCAAGGACCAGATCGCATTGCGGTACGGCGATTACGTTGTTTCCTTCACACTTAATTTAGTTTTAAGATAGTTTTTTTTTTTTTTTCATCGTTAGGTACCGATAGGTAACGCCAAATTTCTTTTGGAATTATGTCAACACGCTACTTTCAATTTTAGGTAGATTCCTATTAAGAATGCTATCTACCACAACAGCTCTCATAAAAAGATTAAAATTCTTCCCCGTTTAAAAATTATAAGCGCATTAATGCATTGCGTATATTTTGACGAATTAACGTATTATCTCGTGAATATTTTGAAGGGACTTTAAATAGGTAGGAATATATTGTAGAAAAGATGCAAATCTCGAACGAATTCTTAAATTGGTAGGGTTGCCATAATTGCTAATCATTGATATGGTATATTTAAGTATTAAATAAATAAAGATGAAAAGAGTAGAAGGTAATAGTTTATCTTAGGCTAGAAAAAAAAATCCAATGACATTTAGACAACAACCACAACAAAAAGGATGCAAAGTTAATCCTTTTTAGTCTAGTCATATTTTACAGTCGATTTTATTTTCTTAATTATATCATTTTCTCTTTTCACATATTTAAAAAAATATTACGCGCAAGTCATTTTAAGCTTATAATGGGAATCGAAATTGCTCCAAATGCCTCGACTGACAATCTGTTTCGTTCGCTCGCATGTTGAGTTCACATTAAAGAAAAAAAAATTTTCACATTTTCATTTTGGGTTGTAATTAGGGATTGCAATACCGGTATACCGGGATACCGAATACCGGTATTTTGAGGCATTTGTACAATTTTGTAATACCGGTATTCACAAGTTTAAATACCGGTTTTTCGGTATTTACTAGAAATTTTTAAAATTGTTTCCATTATATCAGGGTCGCTAACATAGCAAAATAGTATACGTTTTTGTTTTTATGTCTCCCTAATGGGTGAATTTAATTAGCTAATTAACGGCTTAATTAAATGCTTAAATCTAAATTAGCGAAACATGGATTATCCCTGAAAGAAGATATTGTATCCATAACGACTAATGGAGCAGCAGTTATGAAAAAAGTTGGAAAGTGTATTGGTGCAAATCAGCAATTGTGCTATGCTCATGGAATTCAATTAGGAATAATAGATGTATTATACCAAAAAAAATAAAGAACAGAAGAATCCAAATACTGTGGATATAGAAACTTCAGATTCGAATTTTGAAGAGAGTAAGAGTGAGAGTGATATTGACAATGAAGATAAGGACAATGTAATTGTTGAAGAAGATATTGCTAATGTGGATTAAATATTAACCCATCAAGAATTGTTTCCTATAATTTATAAAGTTCGAAAAATTGTTAAGATATTTAAACGTTCCCCTACAAAAAATGCCATATTACAAAAATATATACTAACTGAAAATAAAACAGAATATATGTTAATAATAGATTCTTGGACACATTGGAACAGTTTACTCCTAATGATGGAACGATTTTTGAAATTTAGAAATCCAATCCAAAAAGTAATAATCGACTTAAACCTGTAAAATAATTTTTCAGATAGTGAATTCGACTTAATATCCAGAACTATATCAGATCTACTTCCAATAAAACTGACTATAGAGGCATTATGTCGGAGAGATTTTAATTTATTAACAACTAATGCAACAATAAATTTCATGTTGCAGTCATGAAAGAACAGCACACATTACTATCTGAAGAATTATATATTACATTGAAAAATCGCACAGAAGAAAGGCATACCGAAATAGAAAATGTCTTACGGTATTTACATAATTATAATGATTTTAAAAATGAAAAAGAAGAAAAGAGACTAACCAATTCAAATCTGATCAAGTTTATAGTAAATTTTCTAAAAAAAATTTTTACCCACAAACCTATCCACATTCAGAAGAATTCGGTTCAGTTATCGAAGATTATGATGACACTAATGTCGATAGTGAAAAGGAATTGTCTCTTGAACAAAAATTAGAATTAGCGATAAATAAGAAAATTTCAACGAACCAAAATACAATACAGAAATCGGCTATATCCAAAACCATCCGACGAGAAATCGATTTATTTGAAGATGAGGGATTTAGAGGTAAATACTTGGAAAAAGTATATCGCGCATTGCTAACAGTACCACTAACTATCGTAGATACCGAAAGAGCGTTTTCGACAGCTAGTAATTTTTGCACAAAATTACTTTTCAGGCTTAATGACAGTACAACGGATGCATTATGTTTTTTAAGATCACATTTCAAAAATTTGTATCAGTATCACAGACTGAATAGTGATATTTACAATTTTTTTGTGATTTAAATAAATAAGTTGTTCCTTTACTTTTTTATGATTCTTTATATACTGTTATAATTTATAAGTGACATATTATTTTTTGTGATATTTACACTCTCTTATAAAACTGGAAAATAAAACAAAGAAACCCCTGTGTCTTGTTTCTTTTTTTTTTTTTTTCTTCTAAAATTTCTAATACCGGTATTAAAATCGGTATCCCGGTATTAAGATCTAAAAAATACCGAATACCGGTATTGAAATTTTGGTCCGGTATTGCAATCCCTAGTTGTAATGGTGGCTATGCATTCGCATAATTCTATTAGGCATGATTTCTGATTAACATATTTTGTATCTGCAAAAATTTCTTTTCCATATTCAATTTCTTAATTGTTTTACAATTTTAGTTGATATTATTTATACTTTCTCGTATACGAAGTAAAGAGAAAGTATTTATACTCATAAAAAAATTCGAACTCGAGATTTCGGTAAATCGTCATGATTCAGATCTACCTGAATCCGAAAAACGCATTTTTGGCATTATGCCTGTCTGAGAATATGATAACTCAAATTGAGCTAGATGGCTAAAATTTTGAATTCAACTATTGAATGAAATCCATTCACTGGAAGTTTGTCTGTATGGCTGTTCGAGTACAAAGGTACTCGATATCTACAGAATGCAAAAAGCAAGATACATAAAATTTGGTAAACAAATCTAGCATCGAAAATATAGCTATCAAATTTTGAATCACATTCGTCAAATGGTTGACTCTCTGTCGATCTGTACTTTCAGAAACATGTAAACGCGATAACTCAATGACTGAAATATATCAAATTTGGTATGGGATTTTTTGATTTTAAGTGCAGTTGTATGCCAAATTTTTGTTTCAAATGGATGGAAAAAACATGTCTCAAAGCTAAATTTGATTTTTGGATACTTTTAAACCATACAGGGATTAATAGCCAAAGGAAAAGAAAAAATCGCCAAGGATAGCGCCATAGATTCAGTAAAAATGCTAAATTCACGCCAAAGGTTAATATTTCGTAACTATTGCAACAAATGCCATGCAAGGCGTTCACTGAGATTACATCTTTATTAGAGAGTATGCGAGAAAGCTTTGAGAAAATCACTCTATCTAGTTTAAAAGTATTATTAAATATATTTTACAACGCTATTTTAAAATTTTTTCGATACAGGATTTACGCTTATGCTTCGTTGCGACTATGTTAGATAAATTTTTTTATGTGCATACATTACCGCTACTATATAATTAACCATAAAGTTTAAAAAGTAAAATATGTATGCAAATGAAACTTAAAACATTATCATGCTACGATGCTTCGAACTGAAGAGTCGAATCTTTCTTTCGTCGGATGCCATTTCGTTTGTGGATTCTAGCACGCTGTCAACCGATACTTCGTGAAAATATGAAGAAGCCGATTTAGCTCCAAAACGATGATAATATGCCATCTAGATTTGAAAGATTGTATTTAATTTTCAAAGGCATTTACTTTAATTTTCTGATTGTCATTAATTATATTGCATTTTTTTTATCAACTTTTAGCTTAATATCATTCCTTCCCCCCCCCCCAGCTTTTTTTTTTTCTCCTGATGGAAGAGCGGGTTATTTATATTCAAGACTTGAATGCCATATTTTAAATTTCTCGCATGCTTTATTTTTTCTTTTGCTTATATCGAAGTTAATTTTTTCGGAGCATGTCGAATTAGTTGAATATGAAAACTGAAACTTTTGCAACTAAAATTATTATTTGTTAGTAAAAAAAGAAGAAGAAGAAAGGAATACTTTATATTTGATTGTTTCATTTATTTCAGATTAATTAATTATTCTCTGAATTAAGTGATTAAAATTATTCATTCGTCTCCAGATCATTTTGTTGATGGTTCATCAAATTATCTCCATACCAAATTAAAACTGGAAATATATGGAAAAACATATTAATTGCCATGAAGCCAAATGGCATCAGAGGACCGGAAAATGTTAGACTTGCTATTTTTACGAGTAAATTAAATATCACTTCGATTAATGCCCTATTCGAAGCTACATGAGATAATTGTCGGATAACCTATTAAATATTTTCTGTAACTAAATGATAGTGATGTCACTTGAAATTTACAGGAAATAAAGGAAAAACACTTGATAGATTAATTTTTCCCCTTTTTATGTTACTCTTCTTTTGCAAAGGAATTGAATCTCAATTCGGTTCTGTTTGGTCCAGGACTGACTGTCATTGTGGTTTTCACTAATGAAATATATTCAATTAATTGGTTAAATAGTATTAAATTATTACTCGTTTTTAACTCACTGTTGGTAATTTGTCCTGTTTTCGCTGTGTTCTTTGAGATGCTATATGCTCAATAAACAGATTCCCAACAAAAATTTCTCGCTAATGGTTTTTTTCAGCATTTACGAAAGTAATCATTTTTCATTTTCTATTAACTTTTTTATAGAGGCTTTTTTTAAATAGAAGTATAAAGCTCACAAAATGAGATCAAAATGCGCTACTAATGCAATATAAAAAATTTTCGAAAGTAAAACATAAACTGACAAATCTAAATTCTTGAAAATGCAAATAAATTGTGTTTTTAAAAAATACACAATTCGGGTTTAACCAAATTTTTGCACGTTTTTTTTTTCTTTATATTTTTTTTTCTACTTATGACGCCCTTCTTCTATCGATTTTTTAAATTTTAATCTCAGTAAGTTAAATTAGAAAATTACTCCTTTTCCTTTTACTTCCGTTTAAAAAAAGTCATCCAGGAATTTTTATCAATAAAATTACAAATTTAGGACATCACAAATACTTTAGAACCGAATAACCAGAATTCAATCACATGCCACCACATTTTCCATTAAATCAAATTCACCGAAAGGCAGGCAATAAACAACTCAGAAGAGTTGTCAGTTTGTTTTAATGTGTTATATAAACACTAAATGAAATTTGATAAGTCATCTTGATATCAAAACAGTAAATCTATACCAAATTTTTCGAGGTTGACGATCAGTGGCTTAACAAAGGTAAATCGCGCCTGTGTCTTAATATAAAATTTTCGCTCCTTGCAGTCATCATTGGTTTAGCAAGGGCTTTCGGAGAATGGTATTTTTTTCTCCCCTTCAGTGCATTTAACTTTAAAAACTGGAGTAAATACAGTCATGTTTTGCCACCATGATTAAGACTAGCGCCTTGGATGCACGCCCTCCACCTCTTTGCCCATCGGTCACTACGCCAGTCAGTCGGCAATGTGGTCAATTTTATTTTATCGTGGCAGGGTTTGTAAACGGGGCGAGCGCACAAGGCTCAAAATCTCAAGCTAATTTTACAAAAGGAATAAACACTGTCGTAGTTTTTTTTATAATTTTATTTTAATCCAGCTATACATGCACTTGAATACATACACATTTAGGTTCAGAATTAAAAAAAAAGGGGGGGGCTTTGATTCGCAGTATTTTATTAGATAGCTAGAACTAATTGCACGATTTTAGTTACAACTGAAAATGTAGTTATTCTTTGTAAGAAAAGAAACGAAATCAATCTGAAACATGATTTATTTCCCTATTTTGTTTGAGGAGCAAGAATAAAATTTTCTTTCATAGCTGGGATAGCTGAATACTATGTTTTTGTAGCCACAAATGCAATCTTCAGAACATTTTAAGAAACCCTCTACCATGCTATCGCTTTTAGAATTGGGGGATCTTAAGTTTTAAGAACACCTGATGGGGAGCATCTCAGGTGGTACTACAAGTTTCTAAGAATATGCCTTTTTAAAATGCCAGGGAGAGATTCCGAGCAATTTCCGCAATCCTAAGTAATAAGCATTTCCTAAAGTCCCTTCAAAAGAGGAGATAACAAAAATCGGACGTCAGCAAGGGGATCTTTGCAAAATACATTCCCCGAAAGGGGAATTCTGAATGCCGGGACCAGCCCACAGATTGTTAAAAATGACATTCCCACTCTTTCAGTGACATACTATAGATTAAGTTCCCAGTTGGAGGTACGGGGGTTGTCTAAACATACCTTTTCTCTGAGCAAGGCTTGTCCTCCTTGTGCACAGGGGTAGCAAGTGATAAATTTGACAGGCAGGTAACAAGAGGGCATGGGGTATCTTGTACCATCTTTACTGTCCAAAACTTGTTGGGCATCTTTCAACACACTGTCAGAATTGTTATTACTGTTCGTCAACGGATTTTGAGTCGACCACATTTCGACGATTCCACCTCATTAAGGAGTGAGACTCGGAACGATACGCGCATTTCCGTTATTCACTTTTGACCTTGGATTTTTCCCTATTAGATACTTTTTAGTTCAATTTTTTTTTCACGTGTATCTGACTGTTGTGTTATTTCTGACAGCATTTTATTTTAACTCAAAATTTCGCATTGGTATGTGTAGCCAAAAGTGATAAAAATAGTTTTCAGGAATGGTACGAAGAAAATTTTACATAATATCATTAAATATTGTGAACAAGAAGCTGAAAATGGGGAATTAAAATATTCCTGAAAAAATTTAAAGCATATAAAAAAAGAAACATTTTAATATAAAAAAAGATCATTATTATTTTGTAAAAAAGTAATTACATATTTCAATTACAGGTAACAGTGGTTTACTTTTATTCATATTTCAAGCCAAGCCTGGCAGCCTAACTGTCCTTTTAAACCAATCCAGGCAGCTCTTGTCTAGATAACAGAATATGAATTTTATCCTTTGAAATGAATTGCCAGATGTTTACAAGTGAAGTAAGAAATTGCACGAATGTGAACCGTTAACACTGGTAAAAAATAAAGGAGCAATTAATTATCTACTTCAAAACTGGTAATATTAAACAAAGTAGTGGTGAATATTTTTGTATGCATTTGAATACGTTGCTTCGATTCCAGAGGATTTTCATAATATAAAAGGAATGATAATATTAACCGTGATCATATTACGCGGCGTCCACTGTATAAGAAGCCCTCGGTTCAACGGTTTGATCATGATATAGTTTTGTATTAAAAATTTCCCACATTTGGATATAATTGTCTTCCGTCGAAGTGCATAATATGATAATTACTTTTTTATTCAATTGTATTCATTGTAATGTAGAATTTGTAGTCATCAGAATGAAATACTGTAGATTTTAAGTTATGATAAAAGACAAATTGTTGCCTTCTAATTTTTTTCTGAACTTCAATGATTTCTTTAAAATATTTTTTAAATAGTCATTTTTATTACTGAAACACAATTGCAAATTCAAACCGTTTGCATTGTTTCAACAAATATTAAATCATGTGTTTTAATTCCATCGTTGAAAACTATAAAAAATGTTTCAGCTATATCAGAATAATTCTCATGAAGAAACGGAAAAATTACGTAACCGCAATAGACAACATACAATTTAAAATAGATTTTCCAAATATTTAAATTTTTGATAACCTTATTATGTCTTAGACCTGGAATTCCTTAGAAAAACTCCTTTATTGAGACAGTCTTAAACATCAAACAATGCACGAGAGATTTAATTTAAATTAAATATAACTATTATTCCCATCGAACCAGCAGGTAGTCAAAGAAGGCTATTATTTCCTTTTCTACTGGTCTAAGGGCCACATATATGCAACCGTTTAACCCCAATAATTAAAAATGTATTAGTGATCGTAAATGGAAAGAAAAATGTTAAAAGATTTTTTTTTTTTAAATATGGCATTTTTCTTTATAATTCACCTTCACAGCACTTTGAGTTAAATCTAATCTGTCTTTAAGAAAGGTAACTATTTTTACTGACGAATTTGAATTAAAATTTTAAAATATAGATGATATAAATTTAGAAATATATGGCAAGAACTTGCGACGAATGACTAGAGAATAGAATTGCGTAAAGGAGACGTTCATGAGAAAGAAACGTTTCAGAGACCGTTTTGAGCATTTGATAAGATCTTAAATTATTTGAAAAATGACCGAAATCAACTTCATAAATTTTAATGGGAGAAGCTCCATTTTTAGAAAGTTTTATGAAAGGAATCAACTTTTCGTCCTCTAGGCACACTCTTTGAACGTTTAAAATATAACTTTTAGCATTGTACAGCCAAGTCAAATATAACAATAGCAAAGGCTCCTTTTGAAAGATTCCCCAAAAAGAGTTTTGTGCCTATTCACAACATTGTTAGTCTTAATTGTCGCCTGTTAGTGAGATTGCGAGCATGATAGTCAACACTTAAAAGTCGGGGGAGTCTTTGATATGTCAATAGGAGAGCGCTTTTACCTTTTCGCACGCAGTTGGGAAAGAAAATTGTATTCTGTACTGAAAGTTAACAGTGGGAAAGCTTTCATGGTATGTCTAGACCAGCAGGCGCCTAGTCATTTTCACACAACATGTGTGAAGGCATCTATATCTATATCAATTCCAACCAGATTAGATTATGAAATTAAAGTCTCAAGATGGCAAAACGGATTTTTTTTTCTATGATTGCTTAATGCGCGAAAAAAAAAATTGATAGATAAAATCAAATCACGATTGCGGACATTTTTTTTACAATTATTTTAGGAAGTATTGAATGGAATCAATTTAAGTTGTAGTCACATGAGAAAAATAACTGTGCAAATCATCTAAAACCGTTGATTGTATGCTACATTGTGATGCCACATCATTTTGCCTTTTGCAAAATGTACATTAGGGTGAATCGGAAAAATTAAACGTTGTGATACCGAATACCACTATGTTACAAAAGCTGTTTATTGGCTAGCATATCGTTGCTGTATTTTTTTCAGAATTTTTGTATTTCGACTTTATTGCTCGCAGTAGCTTTCAAGTTTTACTTCTTATAAAAAAATTACTTTGATTTTAGCGACAGTATTATGTAATTACGTTGGTTACTTACTGACCCAGCCAATCAGAAGTTAGCAATTCTCTTTAATTATCAACTATCAATTATACCAAAATAATTAATAAGCTTTTTAATAACTATGAAAGACCGATTAAATTTTTTTTTTAAATTGGTACTTTAGCTTATGGATAGAGGAAATTAAAATTTTATTTCCTTTGCGAAAAAAAAAGAAATCCTCACAAGCTTAGTTCTACTCAAGCCTATAGCTGAGAAGTTTGAAAATGGTTCAAATTTATGAAGTGACTATTATCAAGATCATAGAACTTCGCTACAAATTTTCAACTTCAGTTTTTTATTATGTAAGAATAATTGCTGTAATAAAAAAGTCATAAAACGCGTGTAAAGTTATTTAAACTTTTTCCATGAGTAGAGGATTTTTTTTTTTTTTTAGTTTCCAAACTAATTTTCAAGCTTTTGGAGCAAAAGAAATAAAAATCCTCTTGAAATTGCAGCGTGCAAAAGAATGGGCATAAAATTGTGTCGCTGAGAGAAATCGAGGAAAATATCGCTGCAAAAAGTACAATTTATAATCTTTCAAAAATATGGAAAAAAAAAAAAGAAAAAAAAATGACCGTCAATACTATCTCTTTATAAACTATAGAACAGCAGGGGGAAAAAAAAAAGCTGATACAAGGAAATAGAGAGATCAAATTTTAGAAGCTGCATTCGAGTTCTGCTGAGAGTGTTGGGATTTTTTGAAACTTTAGCATTTCAAGAACTTTAATACAGAAGTTAGAGAGAAAAATAAAAAAGTTTGTAACATTGTGGGCGTTATCGTTAATAAAAAATACTTTAACATATTCCACATCCTAAATAAGATTAAAATTAACAAAATTGTAAGAACGTGCCACAGATATGTAATGCGGATTATTCAGTTGTCGTCATTGCTACAGCATTCATTCATGCTCTCAAATGTAAAAAAACTGTAGATGAAAACTTCTAAATAATTATCGACAGTTAGAAATGAACCTTTATGCATAACCTTTAATACTATTCAAAGTATTTTAAAATACAGAATTAAAGTTATTGTATTTGCGTTTCGTGTAGAACCAATACCAAGACTATTTTGAGACTGGCTGTAATTTTGAGCAGCGGTCGAAAGACAGAGTAGCACCAGAGACAGCTGGGCCTTTCTCCAAGCTTCCATGCCATACTAGCAGAGGGGCTATTTTACGTCGGCAGATTTATCCTACTTCAGGCCCATACATATAACATTTCTGCGGTGGTATAGGATTTCGAATATCTCTCTCTTTCATTAAAGCCGAAACTTCATCACTACATTATCGCTATCTCCATACTGAATTGAGAATATTTACCTAAATAATGTAATGGTGATCCAAGCAGAATAAGAGTTTTAAGAGTGTCTAAGAATTTTTTTAGAAGCTAATTTCAATAATACCTATAATAATCAAATAGACATATTATAATATTTGTTGAAATGAATTACTAACTTAAAAAAATAAAGGGACATTTGGAGCATTTTACGCAAAATTAGAGCAAAGCCGAGCTTCTTTATCAACCTCGGGCAAGAAAAATAATGATAAACAGAATTATTCCGTTGCTTTCGGAACGTCAGGCCTCTAAGCAAAAGCACCGTTAATCAAATTCGTTTACTTTTACTTTGAATACTTAACAGCCGCAGCACTTTCACAGCGGAACATAACGGTGAAAGTCAAAACACTGGCCGTGCTATCAACAACTTCACTGTCTGCATATCCTGGGCGTGCATATTTCAAACTCCACGACAGACCTCGAAAACCTCTGTAGCGTAGTTCCCACGGAATACATGGGCTTGCCCTTGATGTCTATGCTGCGGTAAACTTCCGTGTGAAGTAATTAATTAGAGTGTTGAGTCTTTTATTGGAAGTATGCTTCAAATAAGAACTGTGTCTTTTTTCATTCTTGGAGATGAAATAGAAAATGTTATATTTGAGCTGTATAATTATTTTCATATCAAGGCACCACAGCTATTTCTTAATTTCATATTAACTAACCCAATAATCGTTTGAAATCACAAATTCAAAGAATTTTTTGTTAGAATTAAATTTTCTCTAAATGGAATTGTCTTTGGAATGCGTGAAACATTGAAGTTTGGAATCTCTCTAGTCACATGTTTTTGTAGAAGACTTTTTAGAATCTTTTTATTAGTTTTAATAACTGATGTGTCTCTTTTTCTTTCTTCTTTTGTTTCGAATGAATCATCTCAGTTGAGTATTGGCTTAATTGATAGACTACTGCTTATAAAATTATTGAATAGATTTGATGTACGTGTTTGCTTTTAAAATCGAATTTAAAAAAAGAAAAAGAAAAATGCTTTATAACTGAAAAATTTTAATGTACAAATAAATGAATTTGGAACAGTTATTAAAAATGGAAGTAAATTCAACGAAACAAGCATTAGATTATGATAAATGAAAAAAAAAATAGCTTTAAAAATTGTCAATGAAAAATTGTATTGAAATATATTAATTATTATTGCTTTTAAGATGAAGTCAGTTTTATTGACTTCATTTTAAAAGCTATAAAAACTTTTTATTAGATACAAAGTAATTTTATTAATTACTGCTTTACTTGTAACTTTAAAATTTAATAGCATATTGTTTCATTCTTTTCAGTGATATCACTTCCTTTTTGAGATTACAAGATCCTCAGTTCTATAATTTAATTGTCACGACATTGACATGAATTACATGAGAGCGAATTTAATCTATAATTTCATTTGTTATAAAGATGAATCGATTAATAATTCCGGGTATGAAATATTTAAACCCTGAATGGGGAGATCAGCCATACACCGCTTCGTCAAAAATATGGAGTTAGTTTGATTCCATTTTTTAGTTTTTTTAAAGTATTGTCGTATTCAAATAAGCACGAAGTATTTTCGTTTGTTAAAATAGAAACGAAAATTTCATAAATCACGTTCCCTCATCTAAATATGAATGTCCATTATATAAAGAGATTTTTACTTTCCCTTATACGAATATATACAGAGAAAGTATAGTAACAGTAAATAAAGAAAAAAATAATTTCGCGATTTCGATGAATCTCTTCGAAAAACACACTTTTTTTGGCGTTATATTTGTCTTTGAATAACATAACTCAAAAAGGCTTTGAGCTAGACGGATGAAATTTGACATATTGATTCTATTCCAAAAGGGAGATTGGAGATTTCTATGAAATTTTAAACAAAATTTATTCGGAGGAAATATGTCAATAAGGTTATCCGAATATGTCAATACGATAAATACAAAATAGAGAAAAATAGATATACAATTTGGGACATTGATTTATTTTCGAATTCTCCTACAGATTAGAGTATCTGCCAAATTTTACCTGCCAAATTTATAATATACTGGTCATATTTACTGGTTAAATTTATAATATAAATGTCATATTTACTGGTTGCAGTAAATATGACATTTCTGGCAATTAATCACTAACATGTAAATCATAAGTACCAAAGTAATTAAACATCAAGATTTTATGAATATATTTCTTAAATGATATTTCTAACATTAGTCATTCATTCCAATGACGGACTAATTGTTTAATCTAAAACATTTGTTCCTAATATAAGAAAAGAGCTCTTGTACTAGTAGTTATGGTTCAGAAAAATTCCACCTTTTCAATCTTTTTGCTATTTCAATAAACATGCACAAGAGCTTCTTCAATAATTTAAAGATAATTTTGTACTATTTTTTACCATTTTTCTAAAAACTTATAGCATAAAATTGTCAAGAATTATAACATTTTATAAAATGTAAAGATAAATAATTTAAAACAAAATTTATTCGGAGGAAATATGTCAATAAGGTTATCCGAATACGTCAACACGATAAATACAAAATATAGAAAAATAGATATATAAATTTGGACATAGATTTATTTTCGAATTCTCCCACAGATTAGAATATCTGCCAGATTTTACCTGCCAAACTTTGAACCAAATTTATCGAGAGGTTTGATCGTATTTGGCAGTTTGTAATTCCACATGCATATAAATGCAATAACTCAAGAATGCAAAATATCTGAAATGTGATACATCCTTTTGTGGCGTAAATCATTTCGTGATTGTAGTTATTTGTCGAATTTCGGCTGTCATTGACCAGAAAAATAAAAACCAAAATACACATTCGGTATTCTGATACTTTTATAACCGCATCCCAGCGATTAATCTTTAAAGATTGCACTTTATTAAGCTTCTTTATATTTATTATCAATGGCATATGACTAGTAATACACAATTATTATAGAGTATGTGTGAGGGCGCTGCGGATGATTAGAACCAGAAAACGAACTGAAGGGAAGAGCGTGGAGAAGGAGTACGGCGGGAGAGACGGTGTCGAGAGAGGGGAGAGATGGATGTTCGGAGTTCTATGATATTCTCATGCTAAATTTTGTAATAGTGTTCATATATGTTATGTTTCGTCCTACGTCAATAAAATGTTGTCAAAAAATTTAAATATGGTGTCATGCCAATTATTTTCGTTTACATTTATTTACTAAAAGGGCAGTCTTTGCCTTATTAATTTTTCTGATGAGAAATAAGAATTAAAAAAGCTCGGCAGCGCCGACAGTATGCAAGAAAGATTCGGAAATACCATTCCTTCTCCCTCCTCTCCCAAATATAAGAGTTTTAAGAATGATATTTCTATTTGTAAAAAAGTTAAATATCATGGTAAAAAAAATGCCTATTTTAAAACCAAAACAGATAATCAGAAAAAAAGCAATCTCCCTACTCCAACTACTGTACAGATGTCGCCAATTTTATTTCATATGAAAACTCATGATGTCTAAGTCTATTGGTCGCTTATTCCCGCCACCTGACTTGATATCTCAAGAACTCTCCATATCGACATTGGTACCTGGTCCTCAATTGTCTTAAAGTACAGCATACGTAGAAGAAAGAAACTCTTTCTCTTCTATAAAAGAGGCAGGATTTTTGTTCAAAAGAGGGAAGGGATTAAAATGACTCAACCTGACTTGACAGATATCTCAAGAACACTCCATATCGACATTGGTACCTGGTCCTCAATTGTCTTAAAGTACAGCATACGTAGAAGAAAGAAACTCTTTCTCTTCTATAAAAGAGGCAGGATTTTTGTTCAAAAGAGGGAAGGGATTAAAATGACTCAACCTGACTTGACAGATATCTCAAGAACACTCCATATCGACATTGGTACCTGGTCCTCAATTGTCTTAAAGTACAGCATACGTAGAAGAAAGAAACTCTTTCTCTTCTATAAAAGAGGCAGGATTTTTGTTCAAAAGAGGGAAGGGATTAAAATGACTCAACCTCACCATGGACAAGGTTAACAGAAAGATTTAGAATTGAGATTGATGATTTAATAAGTTATAAGCAGACGTCATAAAGAACAAAAATTCAATGAAATGATGAACCTGTCAGACATGCCATTACAGCGCAAAATGTTAAAATTGTTCAACTTCAATAAATGTTCGTATTTTCAAAAAAGAGTTTTATTGTTTTGTCATTAACCTTTTAATCAACTTATTTTACAAGTTTCTATACTATACTACAAGAGCAACATTCAACAAAGTAAGGTCGAATTTCGTAATTCTCATACGAGCCATTCATCCCATGGTCAGGACAATACAAACACAATGCTCCACTGCGATCGAATTGAGTCTAGATCGTGCTAACTTGCGGCTGCCTACTAACACTTGTTAACATTTCGGGCACATAGTTAATAGGTTGGCTTTTTTTATTTTTTAAATATCGTGTTAGTTAATATCATCACCTCTCAAAGGTACCATTTTTTCCCTACTTGTTCTAAAAATAGCCAATTTATTTTCGCCGATTTCGCCATGTGCGTCAATCTGATCACGTTAAATTATTGATAATTATCAAAGAAATAGGGTTGGGGTAGTGAACAGGCGATCTTTAGCGGACGTTAATTAGCATGATACTTTCAGTATGTTAACAACTGTTTTAAATGAAATTAGAGCAACATTTTATTTCAAAGTTAATTTTGTTGTCAAGTAGGAACTTTAATAAGTTCCTACTTGACAACAAAATTAATTACTTGACAATAAAATTACAGTACCGCAATTTTGTTTAAGAGTATACATTTAATCATCAATTCATACAGTTTCGTATGAATTTGTATATGTTTAAATTAATTTTCTTTTTAGCTCTTTCAGTCTTCAGGGCAAATGACATGCCTTTCTTCACTTTGCGGGGGGGGGATGCTTCTTGAAAAATTGCAATTTTCGTCAATCCTGATTTTAATTTGTTGCGCATGCTCATAAATAGTAAAATAGAGCTACATGGTATGAAGGAAAAGATATTGGAAGTTGGAAACGAGAATTTGGTTGTTGTTCTTCAAGTGGAAAATTTTTTTCTCAAGGATACATTTTAAGAGTAAATAAGAAAATAAAAAATAATACATGATAAATAAATAATAATTTAGTACTATTGTACCATAAGATTTTATTTGTAGATGGCAAATAATTATTATTTACATTTATTTTTACCTTTAAACAACATGACTTTTTTTATCGATTAGTTGTTGTGTAAAGCTATATAAAAGAAACTAAAGAATGCAAGGAAATTATTTCGATACATTTATTTGAAGTAAATATTTTAATGAAAATAAATTACTATTGCTAATTAATATATCATTATTAGAATCTTGATAAAATCAAGTTAAAAATCTACTTATTAATTCTTTATAAATAAATTATTATATTCATAAAAAAGAAAGACTACAGTAAAGTTAAACAGAAATGTATCATTTTGGAGTCATAAAATTTTTTATAGCGCTCCAACGGTTACAGCGCACTCTAGTGTGGCCATCGCAATAAAAATACATATTTTTTTATTGCTTTCTTGTAGGTCCCAAGTTATAATTTTGAACAATAATCAGATGATGAAGACCATGCCTAATTTCTTATATAAGAAGATCTATGGAAAAGTCGGCTCTTGAATCTTCAATCCCAAGGTCGAGAATCTCTTCCTCAATTTCTTGGCCCCAAATTAAGAGGAAAAAGGTCTCATGTCGCTTCAAAACGAGATACCCATATAATTGAACAGAAATTAAATATAGAAGGCTTGTGACATATTTATATTGAATTAATGTCAGTCTGAATTATTTTTTTCCTATTTGCTCATACAAATAAAAAAAAGATACAGACATAAAAGAGAGCAATATAAAAAAAATCCATAAAACTAGTTACCTTCAGCGACTACCTGTTCACTATCCGTATAGTAGAATTAATTTAATAATGTCGACCAACTGTAATGAATTATATCTTATCACATCATACGAAAATACTGTGTTAAATTACACACACACACACATACAAAAAATTGATGAAATCGGGCCATTTGTTGAGGATGAGGACTGTGCCAAAGTTTTATTTTGCCATATATCCTGAAAATTGTGGAGGAAGGCGACCGCTAATGTATCTAAACAGGATTAGCTTCAATCGAAATTAAAGTTGGCAAAACTAACAGTGATTGAGGCTGTTTTTCTTCTTCATAAAGAAATAGTATTGTTGAGATTTATCTCAAAAATTAGTGAGGAGGGGGTAGTGAAGATAGGCGACTATTAATTACATATCTAAAGATTATAAACTTACATATGAAACACAAATTGAAAAAATTCGAGATTTTAGTTGGGGCTGGAGAACTATTTGTTTGGTTTTATTAATTATTTTAACTATACAGATAAAATGTAAATGCTGTTAAGTCTTAATTTTAGATGGAATAATTCTTGATAAATATAATATCCTGGAAATTTTTTTAAATAAATTTTAGATTGACCCAAATCTAAAATGCTAATTGCTAACAACCTAACCATTTTCGATTAAGGCCAAATGTATTTCAAGGCCTTTTTAGCTACTGAACCCGAATTATCATTAAGTATTTGTTGAGGAAAATAAATTATGAATTGAAAATTATTATATTTATTAAGTGATTCAGTCATTATATAAATTGAGTTATTTAAACGAAAATATCGAAACGGAATTATATTTTTTTTAAATATATTTTCATCTCACACTAAAACTCCAAGATAATTAAATTTCTTTAATGATTTATTCATTAACACAAATGAAATTTGGTACATTAATACAGTATATAATTTATACTAAAGAGGTGATTGTTAAATGTATTCTAAATCAACTGGAATAGTCTCCCTGAAACTTTCTCATTACTCTAATAAATGAACTTTCATTTTGTTAATCCTATGACATCTGCAAACAATAGTTACGAAAGAGTCTATTAGCGTGCGATCTTTGGGGATGAATCGCTAGGATAAGTTTTATACATAGGCATCCGAATATTGAATGCATATTTTAGATGACTTTCTTTCGATTGATTGAAACCAGAATCCGCTACAGAACTGCAGTTGTAGTTACAAAATCACATATCGAATTTCATTTATTTTACAGTAATTTTGAACAATTGCTTTTTCATGCGTGCAGCTGTACAGACCAACAGATGGTCACGCCACCCCCCACCCCTAAACGGATTTGGTTCCAAATTTTTTATGAATCTGCATTTTAAATGATTAACCTGTGGATCTAATTTTATTTTTCTAGCTCCTTACGTTTTCTAAGAATCGTATTTTCTTGTTTTCCGACAAATGAAAAAATAACCTTGCAATAAATGGATTTCGTGCAATATTTGATAGAAATTTACATATTTGGTGTAAATGTTTAGATTATATACTAAATTTCATCCGTCTAGCGCAAAGAATTTTCGAGTTATTATTTTCACAGACCGACATAATTCTAAAATTGTATTTTTCGGAGACAAGAGAGATTTGAAATGTGTAGAATTTCACTTATTTTGCACTAATGGATAATGCACTCGTCAAATTCATCAAAATTTCGACGTCGAATTTTTTCACTCTTTGCATACTAGAGATAAAAGAATTTATACGTATTTTTTAGTTTAATCTGGTATTTAATTATGATGATTTAGTTCCATTAATAAATAAATAATTATAATTTAAAAAAATGCTCAAATATTTCGATATATTTTGGTTATTTGGTCTTTGAAAATTTACACAATTCGCTTACATTCTTATAATGGTTAATTTAGAATCAAAGAAGGTTCTTGATTGCACTGTCTAAAATCATTGATAATAAACAGAGATTAAAAATATATATATGTATACAGTTTGTACGATATATGGCATATCTCGCTGTATTTGTCATGCTATGTGAATTTACTCCATTACCGGTCTAGTTCGACGTAAAACTAACTGTAACCATTTGTCGGACATTTTCTAAAAATACCACACAAAATACTTGAAAGGCATAGCTCTGCTTTCCATTTCAATTTGTACAGAAAGAATAACTTCGAACAAAAGCTCACAAAGGCGGAACCACCGCACGAAAGCTCAGTGAGATATCTTGTAGATTGGACTCTCGCTGAGCTTTTCTGAAGAGTTTTCCGCTACCAGGACAGGAAGCGGGCGTTTCTGTTTTCTGGACCAACAAATGAGCCCCGAGGTTGCGCCCCGCTGGGAGGACGGCTTAAGCCGACTGGATAATTCCGCTTTTCTTCGGGGCTAAAAGAGCGCGAAATCGAGATGTTGTTGGGAGATTGGGAGCGTGGGATGCGTATTAGTTATCGGCGGGGGGCGACAGAAAACTTAATTGAAATGTCTGGGAGTGCATGGGATTTTTCACTGAAAGGCAGGTAAGGACGTTGGATGTACATTGTTTGACTTGGCAAGATCCGGTGATGGTAGGTTCGCCAATCAGAATTGGACGCCAATTTAAGAATTCACCTGCATTAGTTGGTTGATTTACAGTTGAATTTACGCATGCATCAGGGTGTCATTAAATTTAAGTCCCAACTCCAAGTGAGATTGCGAACTCAAATATATTAGCAGTGGATTCTTCTGTCAGAAATTGATCAATATTAACTTAGGAGATATTCTCGCCTTCATAGTTTGTTATATTGTTAATAGTATCTCAGGTATGACTTCAAAGATTAACTAACGTAAGTTATAGTAAAAAATCTCATACACATCCAGGGTGCTTAGCAAATATTAAAAAAACATTATTATTTGTTATGCATTTCCGATGTGAAAATTTAATTACATAAAAAATTTCGTTCTTTTGCAGTAGGATCGTCTCTATCCATAATGCTCACAAACATTCACATCGAAACGAATCGCTAAAATCTGTTTGAAATAAATATTGACCCACTAATAGAAAAAAAAATGAAATGTTAAATTCAAAATAAAAGTAATGCCGAAAGAAATATTACCAGTAATCCACAAATTGGTGAAAATACATTGAATTAGCAGACTTCAGCTCACTATAGTCTGTGTATTTCTGTAGGCGGTTTAAGGTCACATTTTCTACCTCGTTATTGGTTGTCTGGTACCAGTAACGCGGAAGAAAATGTGACCTTGAACCACCTACAAAAAATACACAGACTATAATATTTTCTACAATTAAACACAAAAAATATAAATAAATGTGAAATTAACGACCTCATAAAATATTCTTTTGGCTTTATCTCGCCTCCCATCGAGCAGAATATCTCTCTAATCTTTGTTTACCTACATTGGAATATTCTCTACGTAATGTATACGAGCATTTAAATTTAAAAAAAAATCTTTAAAGGATTGAAACAGATTGATTTAGTGATAAACTAACATAAAAAAATGCATTACCAAGTGCAAAATTTTAAAAAAATTGCAGAAAGAAAATAATGGAAGCAACTCCAACAGTTCTAAGGAGAATTAAATGATTTGTGACAAGGAACCGCAATCTAATAACATTTTTACTGGTTGAAAATTTTCCCATCATTTTGTTATCAAGCCCTTAACCATATTTAATAGACTTGTCATTAAAATTTCCGGATTCTGTTCAGGATAAAATGTAAGCTTACATAATAACAATTGGAAAGTTCAGCTTATGGATCTTTGCTACAATCCAGCATTAACGAATTATAAATAAAATTTGAAGTTTACAATCCCATAACTAATTATTATTCATTCGCACCCTAATTGACTAAGTCACTGAAGGCCAAAACAATGTAACAGATTTCACTGGAAGGTTATATATACTTATCTCTTAAAAGTGGTGTAGATTCTGTAACAGCATTTTTTTTTCTCTTCTTTCAGACGCTAATAATGGCGCATATCATTAATTTATGGGATTTGAGAACACTGTAAATTTATTGACATTATTGCTGACAGAAAAAATTTACGAACCATCAAAAGTAAAATAAAATACATTTTTTCCTACTGATGAAAAACGACTGATAGTGAAATTTATTTTGCGCAACAAATAGTGGTTTTGCAATTGCGCCTTTAAATCCTACACTTCACTCCTTTTGTTCACCTAATCGTTGGAATCTCTAATTATTCTGTTGATAAGTCCTTTTTTTTGTCACATTGTGAGATATTATTAAACTTTTTAGCTAATATGGGAGAAGATATTGATAGATAACTCCACGAATGACTGAAATACATAATTAAAATCGTATGAGAAGGTGGAAATCTTAAGTTTTCACATAAAATCCTTATTTTAAAAAGGTATGTGAGTTTACTTCTGCTCCGAAATTAAAAATTACGAAGACAAATAGTAAAAAAAAATTTAATTTAGCATTTTTCATTAAAAGTTTGCAAAAAAAAAAAAAAGTGATGAAATTTCTTTTTACCTATCATTAAGAAATGCGTTTATTTTGTTTCCTTGTTTATGTATACACTTAGTGTTGAGAAAGAAAACTTTTCTTCATTATTAGGTTCGTAATGGTGAAGAGGCCTTGGCATGCATTCCCAAGAACTGCTGCTAAAATGTGCCATTTTCAAATTATAATATGTGAAAAAAAATCTGAAATTGTGCAAATGCAGCTGTATTGCAGCATATATATTTTAACATATACATAATAATCCGTGCTCATGCAAATCCTATTAACGTCAGAGTTATTATGAACTAGCCGCCTTTGGCGACCAACAGGTTCACCAATCTTAATGCTTGTTAAAATTTTAATAATTAAATATTTTATGTAACTCCTATTTTAACAGCTTTTTCATCAAAATATTTTAAAGCTACAAATTTTGATAGTCATATAATTCATTCATAATATTATAAAGGCCTTCAACCATAACGTAATATGTATCTTTCTAATTTTCTTTTAGCCCCCGTAGAATTTATGCTTTAAATTAAAGTGGAAATAGTTAAATTGCAATTAATATAAGGAAATTTTTTACTGAAACGAAGCATTTTTTTAAAAATATGAGTACTGAAAACAGAGTCGCTGAGTATTTAAGCTAAAATTTATGGGCACTAAAGAATATCGTTCTTAATTTATGAAATATTTCAAGAAGTTTTCTATAAAATTTTCTCAGATTCATCATGAACAGATCAATTAATTAACAATAGTTTTAAATGCATGAAACTCTAAAAAAATAAACAGAATCGTTTAAAATAATCGGTTGAAAACAGGTTAAGCCTTCAAAACGTCCGTATCCGTTGTCAACAATCAGAACACAATGCGCATGCGTGAATTTTCAACGCCAGTTATGGTAACGCAAATCCGTGAATTTCTCTACGCCAGTTGGGGTAACGCTATGCAGATTAGAAAATTTTTATTTCCTTTTTTCTGTTTTATTTTAATTCAAAAGTACTTCAGAATGAATCTGAAAGCTCGATTAATTAACAATTTTTAATTTTAAATGCATCAAACATTAAGAAAATAAACAGAATCGTTTGAAATAATCGGCTGAAAAATATTAAGCCTAGCCTCATTACTGTTGAAAAAAAAACTGAAGCCTTACTCATTTGGCGGTATAGAAAATGAAAAGATTTTTTGGTGGGAAAGTTAGTTTTTAATTAATAGTTAAAATTCTAATTAAAAATTCAAAAAAAGGAACCCCAGGTGCACATTCCCGACCTCCAAGGTATACATGTACCAAATTTGGTAGCTGTAGGTCAAACGGTCTGGCCTGTAGAGCGCCAACACACACACACACATTGAGCTTTATATAAGTATAGATAATCCATAAAAATTATCAGCAGAATACCGGTGTAAAGTTTCATTTCTGAGGAGATTAACCTTTAACTATTTTTCTATTCATTTATGGTGAAAATGATTAAATATTTCGTTATCTGATGTGATAAACAAGTCAGCAATTTTGTGTGGTAAACTTTTTGCTGTCTCCATTTAATAGCATTTTGTTATTATCGATTGCATTATCGAAATAAAATTCAGAATTGGCAGGTTAAGTTTTTTATAAAGTTAGTTACCTTTGTAAATCAACAAATATATATATATAATTTTCTTTTTTTCATTTTCTTAGAAGAAATACATAGCCATTCTTAATTTATATTTATCTTAAAAAAGAAGTATCCTAATTAGAGAGCTAATTTTCTCCCTTTATTGTGACTTTCTTCGTTGGATAAAAGTACAAGTAAAATAGCGTTTTTTAGATTGAAAATAATGGGTTCTGTGTATCAAATTATCTTCCAAATATAGACTCTATAATGAAAAAAGGAATGTCACAGATCGCAATTATTTCTGCTTCTAAAGCATAAATATCGATGATAAATATATTTTAAAAGTGGAAAATATAAATAAATAAATAAAATAGAATAAAATACATTTTTTCGATAAATTTTTAGAAAATTAAGTATACGATTTTTTAATTCTTATTTCAAAGATGGAAATTGAAAATTCTGCTTTTTCCTCTCTTTAATTTTTGATGAGAATTCTACACAGAAGATCCAATTATTTATTAATACTCAGACTAAAAAAGGTGATAATCCACAGAATTTTTAATGTCATTTAATCACCAGAATTCTTCATTTGCCTCTAGTTTACACGTGCAAAACAACTAGAAAAATATTTGCATAAATAATTTAAATCCCATCCAGTAAAAGTTAAAGTCGTTTCAAATCTGATTGTGTGACATTATCCACAATTATAAAAGCGAACGAGGTCACATGAAATTACGAATCCCTGATATGGCAACAACCTTCTTTTAAATCTTAATGTGATTTCTGCACAGAAGATCCAATTATTTATTAATGACCAAATTAAAATTGATAATCACTAGCATTTTTAATGTCAGAATCAAAATTCTTTATTTGCCACAAGTTTACACGTACAAAACAACAACTGCAAAAAATTTGCATAAATAATTTAAATCCCATGCAGTAAAAGTTAAAGTCATATCAAATTTCATTGTGTGACATTATCCACAATTATAAAAGCGAACGAGGTCACATGAAATTACGCATCTCTGAAATGGCAACACAATGCTATCGTTCTATTACGGGAAATAGGAAGGATAACGCCTCTGTTTCCTTTCTGTTAATAAGGGAGGAGACTGCGACATGAAAGGTCAAACTACATTCGAAAAATAACGAGATCAGTTCTCCTATCAGAATAGGTACTTCTGAATAGCAAATCGTTTTTATTTTTCTATTCGCTATTGTTCAGCCACTGATTAAGCTTTTAAAAGAATTCGAAATTTATCGTCTGCTCAGAAAAGAAGCATTTGTTAAGGCGCTTCATCGATTATTAGCGTGTCGTAAATTATAATTTTCCCGCCATTTTGCGGAGAGTTCGATATTGAAGAACAGGTAATTGAACTAATAAGTGTTTATCGGATGCTTTGTTATGCAATGAATCATTTTTCTGAGTCGTGGGAGTCAGGGATGCGATCTTTTGTGTCTCGTTAAACCGATGAAGAGCGGAAAGAATTAGAAGAAAATATCCTTGGGCTCTCACGGTAAGATGTCCAATGTTTATATTTTAATCGGAATCGAAGGTATAGTTTAATATTCTCGAAGGTTATTTGAAATAGTGTAGGATGAGCTGTTCATATAATAATATGCAAATGATAATTTAAAAGAAATGGACACAAGATCCTTTTAATTATATTCAAAGTAAAATTATAGATAATAAATTGAAATAAAAAAACTGCTTTTATCAATGCACTAAAAAAGAAAGGAAAATATTTTCAAAAATAGGTCGAAACAAAAGCGTGAGACGAAAAAACAAACAAAGAAACTTTAAGGTAAATTTAAAATGCGAATATATCTATACTTATAAATAAAGCTCAATGTGTGTGTGTTGGCGCTCTACAGACCAGGTTATTTGACCTACAGCTACCAAATTTGGTACATGTATATCTTAGAGGTCGGGAATGTGCACCTGAGGTCCC
This sequence comes from Argiope bruennichi, assembly GCF_947563725.1. Classification (NCBI taxonomy): domain Eukaryota; kingdom Metazoa; phylum Arthropoda; class Arachnida; order Araneae; family Araneidae; genus Argiope; species Argiope bruennichi. The sequence continues at coordinate 55,572,287 of NC_079158.1, forward strand.
TTTTTTTGAATTTTTAATTAGAATTTTAATTATTAATTAAAAACTAACTTTCCCGCCAAAAAAATTCTTCCATTTTCCCCACCATCAAATAAGTAAGGCTTCAGTTTTTTTCCCAACACTAATGAGGCTAGGGTTAACATTTTTCGGCTGATTATTTCAAACGATTCTGTTTATTTTCTTAATGTTTTATGAATTTAAAATTAAACATTGTTAATGAATCGATCTTTCAGATTCATTCTGAAGTACTTTTGAATTAAAATAAAACAGAATAAAGGAAATTAAAAATATCTAATCTGCATAGCGTTACCCCAACTGGCGTAGAAAAATTCACGCATTTGCGTTACCGTAACTGGCGTTGAAAATTCACGCATGCTCATTGTGTTCTGATTGTTGACAATATTATCAACGGATGATTCTTGATTTAAATTATTTTTAGGTTAGTTGCATGCTTTTGTAATTAAATTGTATTTATGTTATATATTTTTATATAACATAAATACAATAACATAATACAATTTTAATAACATATTATATTATTATAACATATATTATTAGTTATATATTTTTTGTATATGCTTATAGTTTTAATTACATCGTTTTTTAAGTAGTTTTTTTAAACCTGTTTTCGACCGATTATTTTAAACGATTCATTTTATTTTCTTAGTGTTTGATGCACTTAAAATTAAACATTTTTAATAAATCGATCTGTTTATCATGAATCTGAGAAAATTTTGTTGACAAATTCTTGAGATATTACATAAATTAAAAAAGATATTCTTTAGTGCCCATAAAGTTTAAATGCTCAGTGACTCTGTTATCAGTAATCATATTATAAAAAAATGCTTTCTTTCAGTAAAAAATAGTGTTATATTAATTGCAGATTAATTCTTTCCACTTTAATTTAAAGCATAAATTCTACGAGGGGTAACAGAAAATTAGAGAGATACATATTACGTTATGACTGAAGGCTTTTATAATATTATGAGTGAATTATATGACTATCAAAATTTGAAGTTTTAAAATATTTTGATGAAGAATCTATTAAAGTAGGAATTGCGTAAAATATTTAATTATTAAAATTTAGACGAACATTAAGATTGGCGAATCAGCTGGTCGCCAAAGGCGGTTAGTGTATATATATATATTGTTTCTTATGACATTTATTGTGGATTTATAGCCTTCTATAATTTCTTGCGCCTGATGATCTTTCAACTTTCGTTTTGACATCCAGATTTTTATTAATTTTTTTTTTAATACGCTGATAAAACCGTTTTTAAAAAGATTTTTCACATTTTTTATTTTTTGCAATTTATTTCGTAATTTATGATGAGAAATGTTATGAAATTTAAAAATTAATGTTTCTCAAGTTGAATTTTAGATGGCACCATTTCTATGAAATCAATTTTTAGTTAAATTAAGATATTAATTGAAGATTAAGAGATCTAAAATTACTAAAATATTATACGATCATCCAATAACTGAACAAAATTTTAGAATTTCAATACATAAGGAAGTGAGTAATTATCGATTATATTACTACACCATCACAAGCATGACACGTGAAATAAGCAAAAGCGTTAAAAAAGTTAAGAAAAGGGTAAATACATCCTATTAATTATTCTTGAATGCCGTATATTGAAATATGCAATATATATGGAAATATTTTACTTTTAAAATATAATAATTGATATTCTGTTTAATAAAATTAATTTTATGTTTAATAGACAATCTAAATACCATAGAACTTTTTCTAGTAAAACATTTGGGTACTGCAAAAAGTCATATGGCCTTAGCTACTGATATAGAGGTCGTTTTTTGTTTTTCTATGTCCGGTCTAGTTGAGTTTTAAGCTTTTGCACTTGGAAAAGAAATTCGATGCAAAATTATTCACTTAATACATGAACTTGTTTATTACTCGAAGAAATAAATACGCACAATTGTTTTAAGTTGAGTTCCCCTGAAAAATGAATCTATATTTTATTTTTACCCTTTTGTAGGTATTTTTAACAATTAAAATTAATAAATAAATAAATAGAATGTCAAAATGATGCACTGTCTTGAATGGTAATTGAGAGGAGGCATTTGAGTTCAAAGGGTTCATAATATAGTCCAGTTTTAATGGCAGCAGAAAATTTATATTTTATTGAGGATAAAAAAAGAGGCATAGAAATTTTATCAAATGTTAAGCCTTTTTTTTTTTTTTGATGAAAAACAGGTGTTTTTAAATACTTTTCTCAATCACACCTCCAGTTCCTTCTGAAAAAATTATTGCGAATTTTTGGTATAAAAGAGAAAATAAAAATTTAATTAAATATATTTAAAACGATATCAAATAAAAAATTTATTTGGAGAATTTTAATAAAATTTCCTGAATCAAAATGATTTTGATTATTTTTGTTTTACAAAAAATAGAAGAATCTAGTAATTTTCCAAACTTCATTTCCTCTTTTGGTTACCTCAAATAAGGGCTTGGAGGGGTAGTAGAGCTAAAAATTCTTGGACTAAAGTAATTTAACAAATCTTCAAGGGGTCGACTGTACCATTCCTATCGACTAAATTTCTTTTCCGAATCTTTTAAGAATGGATAGCAACAAAATTGCAACAGATTATTCCTAAATCTCTAAACAAGTACCCTTATACATAATCCTTCTCCTTAATATTCCCAATTCCCAACTGGACAAATCCCAACTTAAAATATCCAGTGCTGAAAATCCTTCTAATCCCAATCTTACGCATGAACAGAGCCATATCTTATCATCAGATAACAGACAGTCCTCATACGGTTCAAACGCATTTTCCTCTTCAATAGTTCTGACACCCACGCGGTTATCTGAAATCACTTGTGTCATCTCCAAACAGATGGACTCTATTCCCTCTCCACCACCCCTTTCCGTGTCCACTTCGAACATCACGTGATTCAAACTGGAAATTCATAATTGGGATACAGGGGTTAGTCGCTCCAAACAAAAAGACAGTATCTACTAATGGGAGGATATGGCATTAACGAATTTAGACCGTTGACCACGGCCGGTTGAATGACACGGTTGACTTGGAGCCTTAGAACAATGTGTGCTCACTATAGATCTCGATAGTGAGGAGTCGCTCTGTTTAAACAGCCACCGTGTCTAGCTCACATTAGTTTTGATAAACCCCCCTGATGGGGCTCCTTACCGGCTAATGAAGCTCACGATCGTTCGCCGAATTTGTTTCATTGACCTTTTCGAGAATGGTTTTCTGTATTGTCGTTTGGCATATATGGGTGCTCTTCATATTTAACTTCACCTGAACTTGACGTGATATGTATATGATATCGAATAGACAGAGGTGTAGTCTACGATCAGGAAGGAGATAGGGCATTGAGAAAGGTTTATGCTTATCTATAATGATGATAGTGGAGATCTGCTACGGTCATTTACTCTTTTTTTCATTGATGTTTATTGCTGTAATCTAGAAAAATGTTACGGCAATTAATAGAAGCGCAGATATATCCTTCAGAATTATAAACTTTAAAAATCAAAGGATATTCATTTATTAGCTTTTAAATAAAATGGATTGAGTTAGGTCAACGTATTTTAATTCCACATTAATTTTTAACTCGGTGTAAGGGAAATTTTAATTTTAATATAAGATATAAACTTAGTACAACTTTATAATCATGTTTTTTTTTTTTTCAAATTGAAGAAAGAAGTCATCAATAAAAGGCTTCCATCTTAGTATTGCAGCAAATCAATAACTTAATATATGTTTTAATTTTTGGGATGAATTTTTCATTTTGAGGTTACATCAGACTATTTTGGAACATACCCTTTTTTTTTTAACCATGGCCAGATATTGATGATGAAATTTGATCTCTCCCATAAATTTATGTAATAAAGGAATGGTTATACTGAAATTAGCCATAATAATTTATTACTTCTATTGCAGTAACAGAGTTGAAATCTTTAAATACCCATTTACAGCAGAAGTTTGTAAATTTTTTGCATTTCATTCCTTTTTCAGACGAAACAAAAATTCGCTATCCCATTTTTTTTCCAGAAAAGTTTTGCTATAACCATAAATTGGAAAAATAATTAAAAGAATGAAGCATCCATTAATGATAATTAAAAGAGAAACTGGATTAAACTAATTTAACTGAATTAGCTTTACTTATATATGGCAAATAATCAAAAAAGTGTGTGTGAGAGAAAGAGAAAAGGTGAAAAAAAAAAAAAAAAGTAAGGAAGAAAGAAAAGATTTATGAGATTTCGCATATCTACCGTCTTTTCCTTTTCCTTTTTTTTTTTTTTTTCCCTTCTTCAGATTACTATGTACAGTTTTACTCTGATGTAGAATAAATTTGATTTCTTGATAACATGATATTTCCTGCTGGAACATTAATTATTATTACAGTACACTATCGAAAATAAAGGACATTTGAAATATTGAGCAATTTTTGTTGGTTTAATTACGTGCTACTTTAATTATCGATTTAATTATGAAAAAAAATTTGAACTATATGCAGGATTCAAACAAGTTATTCTATGAGAGTAAATTAAATTACAATTTGTTATGGTGTAGTCAGAATAAATGGCATCAAGACCATAATACTCTTCCGTCCTAGTCATCTTCAGTGAATTAGTAATGGTAAATGGCACTAGGGATATGGTATTTTTTCACTCTGTACCATATTTAAGATTAAAACAAAGTATAAGCCCATTAATATTTTTTTTTCCACGGGACCCTCCAAGACTGGTGCCCGTAGCATTTCATTCTACTTAACCGGAACCCTCCTCATCCCCCGTCGCTAGTTCAATTTTCCTTATTATTATTATTTTGAATTTTGTTCTTCATATCTGAAGCTACGTTCATAATTTTTTTTCAATAACTGATTATTTGTTGGTTAGCTAGTCATGATATCAATATTACACTTGTCGCAAAGGTTCTTTACAATAAAAAAAATCAATCAAATAATTATTTAAAGAATGAAATCATTTTTAAATAAAATAAAAATAAAAATAATGGAAAAAAATGAATGAAATTTTTGAAGAGAGTGCTGATAGATTTAATTCGGGATTTCGAATTAGATTTTCATTTGCTTAATAGAAGTTTCTTTATTACTCGGATAACAGACAAAAAGTAAAATGAACATTTTTTGAAAAGCTAATTGATAAAATTAAGTGAGAATCCCACGAGTGCTGCTAGTGAAGCTACTAGTAGCCGAATATAGTATATTCTTTCTGTCACTTTTCTTTTAGTAGGGGCAATACTTGTTTTCTTCCAATCTTTTCAAAATCTTAGTTAATCCCCTTTTTTTTACTCACATGTTAACCCTTTCTAGGGCCGTGGGAAGTATACTTCCCACCAAATTTATCAATCTTTGTATGAAATTATATAGGTTGACATAAGTTCAGACATTTTATTTTAGAAAGACAGAAACTTAGATGCTTCAGTTCTTTATCTTACACAAAAGGATGTGTCTTGATTTGTTACTTAATTATTAATTAACCAAATTATTTAATTAATCAAATTAAATTTATCTAATAAGTTAAATGAATCCCTTTTCTTATTCTAATTTCAAGCCTAAAAATATTTTAACATAATATGACTAGAAAAAAACGACCCTTTAAAGGGTTAATAAAGCAATCAAGTTTCTGCCCAAGCAAATATCAAAATATTAAGATATATTTAAAGTTAAATAAATCACAGCCTATTTAAGATGCCACGCTCATCGCATGCACAATTTATTTTGCTTTAATTTTGTAATAATAATGAAAACAAAAATCTTCTTCGGTTCTTTGCCTAGATTGTACTAGAGAAATTATTAAGCTTCCGTAGCTAGCAAAGATTTTATTTGTATTTTTTAGTCAAAAAAAATCATTTGCTTTTTTTATTTCTTAAAAAAAAAAAAAAAGGGGTTTAAGCAATTGCAGGTAGTAAATAGTACAATCACATCTTACAGTCGCAAAGAAACTCGAATTCAAGATAATGCGATCCCAACTTATAGCTGCTCGATTTGAAGATAGGAAATAATGCAAACACAATTCACAGTCATGCAAACATGATTGCAAATTATTTTCTGCTAAAATTCTTATTTAGACTATAATTATTAATTGTGATTTTTACGCATTTAGCTTTATTTTCGCATCTCATTATATCTGATTACCGTTACGCAATGACTTTTCAAAGGTTAGGGTCGTAATATCAGTTTTCATCTTAATTTGGCACCAGTGACATAGTTGCCCATTTTCTATATATATTTAGTATAACTGGCAAAACGCATATAAAAAAGGCCACCCAATACCCAGTTTTGATCCGATTTTGCAATTTTTACTTCATATGAAACCTTGTAAGATTAGATATGTTATGACTGGTCTCTTGTTTCCCATCACTCTCTTATTTTCGAGATTAATTTCAAAAATTCTATTTCGTTGTACATTTTCGATTGGGTGAGTAATAAAAAAAAAAAAATTGGGTGATATATACTGATCAACCTGATATTTTGTATTCAGGTACACAAAATTGATACAGACCAAAAATATCTGTTGGTTCTTGATCTCGATTGATGCCAATATGTAATTTCCTCGATGTTTTTCGTTTTTGGTTAGGTAATATTGTGATTGTGTGTGTGTGATATTTATGTTTTTAAATATAAATATATGACGATATACTTAAAAATAAAATGAAGATTAAATTCTAGTTTAAATACTTAAAATATATGTTTTAAAAAGGTCCTTACTTCTTAATAATGCATTAAAAAAAACAAGGTACAAAATTAAAGCTAGCAATCGAAGCTATAAAATAACAAACACATTGCGTACCACAGTCAAGTAAATAATATTTCCAGGTGAGCCACAGCATACTTTTCTCGTAAATGTAATTCGATAATTTTAGCAAATACTTGTTCTAATTTTAAATTAAATTAGGCGATAAAAATGTTAGACAATAAAAGGATTTTGAACATTATAATATTTTATATAAAAGTAGTTTTTTGAATTAAAAACCTTATACATCAAAAGATTTTAATCGTGATAACGCCGAATATATCAACTTGAATAAAATAAAATACCAAATCTACTGATTAGCTTTTACAGTGTTTAAAATGTATGCAAATATATTAAAATATATTCATTATATTTTTTAAATAAATTTTTATGTACCGAGGAGGAGCTAGCTTATGTTGTATTAAAGAAATAAATAAATAAGGACTCGGCTGTTGTAGATTTAAAGTTCAGTAGAAAGTATTCACGCCTACGTTTTCCTAAGTTATATTTCAAATAACGCATTTTCTCATAAATTTCAAAGGAAAAAAATCTCTTTCCATGGTATATTTTAAGCTACACTGCTCAACAGATTTTATTTTATTTTTTATTTTTTCAAATTTGCAATTTTTGAGCCAAAATTAACGGCTTGAAAATAAGAGGAAGAACTCCAGACAATGACACGCACAGAAAATCGAAAAAAATACTACCTGCATTCCGAAAGTATAGAAAAGGAGACATTCCGCACCTTCGGCAACGATCAAAGAAGCCGGTGCCGCTTTTTTTTTTCACGCGTCTTTCTGTGATACAATTCGAAATTTCTGCAACATAACGCGTCGGGCGTGAGAACAACTAACCTCAAAAGTTCGAATTTATACAAATTTATAACCGCATTTGCATTGGAACAAAGCTTGAGAAGTGGGAAGAATCTTTCATCAATGATACTTAGTTCCGGTATGGCATGAAGAATTGTTTCTACTGGAGATTTAATTACTAAATGAAGACGAATGAAGAATACTGGCTTCTTTTCTTTGTCTGGAAGGCAATGAAATTACAAAACACAGCTTTCTTTCATACTATTTATGCTTGTTTTTGATTTTTTTTGGGGTAAAAATCCGTTTGTAGATCGCCCGATATCGAAGAAATAGAAATGAAGGATGTCATAAACATTTTTAAAATAGGTATTCTTTTGTTTCTATGCGGGGCTTTTCGGTTCATAACCCTTTTTGAGTCAACAAAACGCTTTGCGATCTCATTCAAGTCCACAAAATTTTGCCACAAATATTAAGTAAAAAAAAAAAAAAAAATGATTATAATAGTAATAAGTTAAAGGAGACTCCAACGTCTTTTGTGAAACATCGTGGCATGATTTCCATCTGCTTTCTTCGAGTTCTATGCAAATTTAATTTTAAGAAGGCATTTTACAGGAAGTTTGTCAGCCTAAAAATCCTTATCTTATTAAAAATTATCCACTGTTTTGAAACATGTTAAGTAGCATGTATTAAAACAGTAATAAATTGAAAAATCTAATATTTATTTTTCTTAACTCGCAGGAAAGTTATAAAAAATATTTAAAATTAGAATTCATAGTCTTGCTGTTTTGAGCCCTTCTACTGTTCGCGCTGAGTCTCTGTAATAGATCTTTTGTTGTCTTCCATTAATGTTCTTCCATTCTTGAAAAACACATGCCACATAGAACATGTTACCTGGCCCAAGGTAGCATCGCTATAAATTTCTTGCAACATATACAAAGTATCTTTGACAGATTTTAAGAGTTTCGCTCAAAATTGGGATAGTTGTTGGAATAGCGGAAGTGATAATGCAAGTGATTTAACCGTTTAAAGGGCCATTTTTTTCTAGTCATATTATGTTAAAATATTTTTAGGCTTAAAATTAGAATAAGAAAAGGGATTCATTTAGCTTATGACGTAAATTTAATTTGATTAATTAATTAATTTGGTTAATTAATAATTAAGTAACCAATCAAGACACATCATTTTGTCTGAGATAAAGAACTGAAGCATCTAAGTTTCTGACTTACTAAAAAAATTTGTCAGAACTTATGCCAACCTACATAATTCCATACATAGATTGATAAATTTGGTGGGAAGTATACTTCCCACGGCCCTAGAAAGGGTTAACCGATGCACACAGCACATTGTATAATGTCTCTTGACACACCAATGAATATCTGTGTTCTCTGAGACTGATTATGTCAGTCCCTTTGATACCTTTTGTCGTATTATAGAGCCAATATTAAAACTTTGGGATACTATATCCATACAAAAATGTGTCCATGATAACCAATTTACATTTCATTAAAACGCTACAATTTCTTCATATTCATAAAAATGCATTTATGAGTTCCGAATAGTTTTTAAAATGTGGTTCTTCTGATCATATTCCATCCTGCATATATAGTCAAGTGCATGAAAGAAGGACGCGTAATAAATTGTGATCCCTTTTCGATTATCTAGTTACCACTTGAGATAAAAGACTTACTTAACTCTAATGTATAGAGGAGCATTCCCTTTCTGAAGATTTTCAAGGAAAACTAACCCACATTTGTGTTACTCCTGGAGGAAAGAAAATAGAAAACTTTGATGAATTCATTACTAAAGCGCACATCATTCCATCGGTTTTTTTTAAAAATAATATTGGTTAAAAATACATGCAAAGAAATGGAATCCGGAACCTTCTCCCTCCGATACATTTTTCTTAGCCCTAATATGTCTTCGTTCACTAGCTGTTTGATCTCACAACTTTGCCGATCTTGGTATTTAACAAAAGCTTTTCACTAACCTCATCATGATTCTAAAGCATGCGAGAAATATTACAAAAACACAGTATATACTTTTTTATATTTTCGTCGTTGGCTAATGCATACAAACTTCGTTTCCATAACTTTTTCTAGACTCTAGCTGTTTTAGATCCAAAATAATCATTACGATTTTAAGTTTGATTGATTTTTTTTTCTCATTGATCCTGATTGATCAGTACTCAATATATCCTGGTTTATAAAAATAAGAAAGTTAGATGGAATTTTATTTTATTATTGAATGAAAAAATAATTTGAGTTATTAACCTACATTTTAATGAAGTCTCTTAACAATGAGACCTTATAGTTGATAACTATTTTAAAAGCCCACACAGCATGAAAAAGAATTCGCGATTGCAGAATTAATCATTTTTAAGATCAGAAACGATAAACTAAGAAAATAAATCTTCATGAATGGTGAGGGCCGCGGTGTCCTAGTGATAAAGTTTCGGCTACGGAACCGGAGGATTTAGGCTCGTGACTGAATTCCACCGAAGAACCGTAGTATAAGGGGGTCTGTTATACGTTAAATTCGTCATGACCGAACGTCCTCCCGCTGTTGTGGAGAGAGGGGTGCCAGCTCAGGTGTCGTCCTCGTCATCTGGCCGCGGTTCAAAATGACGAGGTCCGTCCCAAAATAGCCCTAGTGTTACTTTAAATGGGACGTTAATAAAACTAAACTTGATAAATGGTGTTTTTTTTTATGTATTTATTTCAATGCGGAATAAAAGAGGTGAAAAACGATTACAACAGAACAACAAAATCATCGAATTTAATAATCGTTCATTCATAATGTTTGACAACGGATTCTAAGACCCTCCACGCTTTTGCGCATGCGTTAGGATGGGTTTAATTCGTCAAAATAGGGGTGAGAGGAGATGTGAATGGAGGAGGTACTTATATTTAGCAATAAAGTAAACGCGGATTAATTGAGGATTTATGAAACGTATTCGTAAACATTGCAGATAACTAGTAATACTGATGGGAAAAGGTCTAATGCACAGCAAAATATTTTAGAGCGATTTTTATTTAATGTAAGGCGCATAAACATGAAATTATGAAGAATAAATGAAAAATTCTATTCTTAAATTTGGTAATTATTTTTTTATAAAAAAATAATCATCTTTTTTTATATTAAAATGCTTTTTTCTTATTTGTTATTTAATTTTTTGACCATATTTTAAGATTAACATCAATGGATAAGCGAGAATTTATTCTATTTAAAACATTTTATTTTAATTTAAGGAATTGTTGTAACTATAAAACGTCTTTAAAATATTATAAATATTATTTTAAACATATATGATATTTTATATATTTTGATATTTAAAAAAACATTATTAATGATTTTTTCTACTTAAGAATAGTATTATTTTTAAATATATTACATGAAATAATTAGCAAAATGTTCTTCGTGCCATTCCTTAAAGCTTTTTTGCCACTTGAATTTGATTTAAAATAAAATGCTTTCAGAAACGACACAATATGTACATACACTTAAAAAAAAAAAAAAAATTGGACGAAAAAGTATCTAATGGGGGGGGGGGATTTAAGATCAAAGGTGAATTCCGAAAATGCATCTTATCCACCAGTGAGATAGAATCTTTGAAAAGTGGTCGTCTCAGGATATTGAAATGAACTGTAATTTTTTAACGAATTAAAATAAATAAACACATGAAATAGCTTGAAATTGAAAATATTTTCACTCAGCCTTTCGCTCCTCTAAGAAAGTTTTCACTGCATTATTTATTTCAGTTTTCGGAGCTTCCATAGTTGTTATTTCAACTCTATTACTGTTTCAGAATCTCGAATCCATCACTTTTGGACGATTTTACACTGCAGAAGTGTGGTTCGGAAAGAGTCAGAAAATCGTTTTTTCTGAGGTAATTTTTTAAAGCTTCTTTTTCCCGATGTTTTGATTTTTAGTTTTTTTTTAAAATCATATTATTTTATTTTAATTCAAAATTATCATTCATATTATTTTGCTCTATTTCGCATGATATTTCTATCGATTGTTTGGTTTTAAAATAATCACATTCATCTTTTATTTTACCCAAAATTTGAGGAAATCAAAACCAACTGGTAAATATTCAAAGGCACAGAAAGTTTTCTTGTTCGAAAACAGAGAGTAATTTCAATTTGTCATCAAAAGAAAGATGACAAGAAAAAAAGAAGAGGAGAAAGAATGTCCCCTCCCCCTCTCACTTCTGTAAATATAACGTCACAACGTGTTTTTAAAAATATCATCCGTCCTGTTTTGTAACGCCCCAAACATTTCAACTGTTTCAAAATGTTAGTTCACTAAAAGCGATTAAGAAACAAAATAGTTGTTATTGACAAATTAATGCCGGGTTTACACTCGGCCAGTTGTAAGATGGCCAGTAGGCAGTGCATGCGGTGAAAGGGACTGATTTATGTTTGCCACAATTTCATTAGATGGATTCAAGCATTCCATGCTTAGCTATAAATTGCCGTTTTGCCATCCCTCAATTTTTTTTTTCTCAGCGTATTGTATTAAAATGATGGATATTTACACAATGAAGCATGGTGAAATAATAATAAAAAAGGGTCAATATACATAAATATGGAAAACTATAAAAAAGCAAGGAAAACAAAATGAAAACACACATGCACACACACGCAGAAAGAACAAAGAGTAAAAAATGTCAGAATTAATCTGTGATAAGTAATCCATTTTTTCGCGCCAAAAAATAAAAACCCGCCAAATTCTATGAACTCATGCTCAGTAAGGAAAAAACAAAACAAAAAAAAACAGCGGCACGCTGTTTTTCCATTGGGACAATTACTTGTCTTCGACCGAACAGCAGTTTTCAGCCTTTCTATGCATGCGTTACATACTGACAATCTTATAACTGGCCGAGTGTAAACCCTGCATAAGATAATAAAATTATTTGTTATAAAAATAATGCTTTATAAAAACTTCTGGTAGGAAAATCCTGTGAGGAGATTTTTTTAATGTATTAATCTGATTCCTTACAAATAATTATTACGTTTATAACTGAAAAATTCAAAACATGACTGTGGATTGAAATATTTAAGCAGATTAATACTTTCCCTATTCAGTTGTTTTAAGACTTGGGCTTAAATGCCATGTCAGATTCGTGTATCGGGTTACAGAATTTTTGATATTTAAATCCACAAACAAATCAGAATAGCAGTTAATTTAAAATATCCTCACGTATGTAAGGTGTTCTTTCATTTTTTTATCTGAGAGGAAATAACAATAAATGCTCAGACAAAAGTGTCACCTAGTTAAGAGAAATTCACAGCTAAGTTAAATTCATTGGATTTTATTCTATGGTACTATTAAGTGATTATAATGAATAAGAGAATCTTCACGAATTTTAATTTAATTATAATTAGCCGCCTTTGCTGACCAACTGGTTCGTCAGGAGTAATACTCTCTAGAATTTTCAGTTAAATATTTATGTATCTTGTTGTCTTAACAGTTTCTTCAGCAAAATACTTTTAAGATTCATATTATGACAGAAATCTTACGATATTTTGTTCATCGTAATATATATATATATATATATATATAATTTGCTGTCAGCTGCTGTAAGATATGAATTTCAATTTCAAGAGATAAAACTTGAATAAATGCTAAAACCTTTTTGTTGAAACCAAATACATTTTTTTAAAATATGACTGCAGAAAATCGAATTCTTCAGTACTGTAATCTTACGTGCACCACAGAATATTATTTTATAATTTATGCAATATTTCACAGAATTATTCAATAAAAATTTCTCTGATTCATCATAAAATTGAGTTATATTTTCAAAAAGATATAAACGCTGTAAATAACGTTTTGTTTTATTTTATTTCAATCATTAAATATACTTCTGATCTTGAAATATAATGAAGTCTAAATCTTATATAGTTCTTCAATCCTATAAATCATATTCAGTAAAATCATAACGCTTCAATCATCTGCAATCAAGCCTGACTGAGCAATATAGCTTTGAGTATCATTATTTTAGAACAATCAAGAATTTCATTATTTTAGAACAATCAACCTTGGGAAGAAGTCCAAATGCTGATTGGCGTATTTTCTTCCATATGGTCGTTGAAGTCTAAAATCGTGCATTTTTATCGAACAGAGATATTCAAATTTTCATAACTCAATCAGTTCTAATTGCAAAAGAGTGGAACATTTTTATTTAAAATATTTGTTCTCAAAAATAATTTATTAAAAATGACTCACAGAACAGAGGGTCTGTATAAAAATTTAAAATTCTCAATTCATCAAAACATTTATACTGCAGTCATTATAAATTTTATACAAGTTTTAAACCTATGTTTATCATTTATTTATTTAATATTATTTGCCTGTTATTATAATTTTAATGGGTTATATTTCTAATGAAAAATATCATAGATTATTCAGATTTTAAAATTGGTATTTAATATCTTTGAAAATGCTTTTATAAATGTATTAAAATGAAAATAAGTTCTTTGTAAGTATTGAATCCATACTCGCTTGTTATTCGAATTTTTTGTGTGGTAATTGTATTCAGAATTCTTTTTTCTGAGGTAACTGATTTGTGATTACAGTCTTGAAGATACTCGCCTCGTAACAAATATACTAATGATTCTATGTTTTAACAAATATGGAGTATTTTATATTATGATTTGATGCTAAAAAGCAAATATTTTTCCTTTGATCTATAATGAAAACAGCTTATTCTTTCTATCAATATTATCTTTTGAATTAAATATAATATTTACAGGTAGAAAAAAGAATCACATTTTTTGTGACTAAAATTTTAGCGATTTTTGTTGTCGTGAACGCTCTAGTTCCTTTAAATAGTTATTCATTTTTAAACGGTAGCTTAGCAAATTTAATGAAATATTACGGTTAACCTTTAAGACAAACGGTTACAGTTATCTCCCGTACAAAAATTATTTTAAAGTAATTAACAAGAAAACGGTAAAAAAAAAAAAAAAAAAAAAAACCAGTAAAAATAAATAAAGTGGTAAAATTAGAAATATTTTTTATAAAAAAAAGAAAAGGCTGTTGTTTTGCGAGACATTCAGACAATAGCAAAAGAAAAATATTATATAGAGAGACCACAATAATCAACACACGAATTTGAAAACATGATTAAAAAAAATTAATGTTCCGAAATGTAAGCGATAATTAAGAATTTGATCAAGTATATGAAATTGCAAATAAAATGAAACTAAAAAATTAGATATCACCTTAAAAAAACAAACTAAGGTGATATCTAATTAAAGCCCTAGGTAATTGCCTACTTTGTCTATATGATAATCTTACCATATTTGATCCAAATTGCTTTGAGATCAGAGCATTTTATAGCTGATGACAAGGCAAGATTACAGAATGTCAAAAGAAAACGATTGTAAGTAATTCTTATCAATAAAAAATGACGTATTTTGTGGGGTTTTTTGAAAGAATTCTATATTTAACTTTGCATTTAATACGAAAGTTTATCTCAAAAATCAATTAATTGTTATTTAAAACTAAATTCCAATCAAATTTAATTATTATTTTCTGAATATTTTAACAATTATGTTCAGAGCTTTTTAACTGAACGTTTGAACATTTTGAAATGGTACATTGCCAACTTTTCTGTACACTGAGTCTGGTACACTTCTTCAGAACTGCGGCGAAACCAACTTGAGCTATTATCTTTGATGGCAGGGCATTTCCCAGTTTGATCTTAATTTCCACGAAACACGATAAATGAATGCTCTCCTTCTTCGGATATATAATTATATCATAATGATCAAAATGGCAACATTACCCCTTCGAAATGGTGACATTTTTCTTGGGGCAGGCAGTCACACTAGTCAGTCCACTTTAGATATATCATTTAATATGGCACCTTTATTAACCTCTAAAGAAGTCACCCTTAATGTGAGTGATAATCATAGCATGATCTATCCAGATGCCATTTAAATCAGACCAGACACCATCAATAAAAGCCTACACTCATTTTTTCCACTTTTGTTCGTTTGATTGAAATATGTTCCTCCATTAACGCAAGTTTCCAGAAAAGAAGCAAATAACATTAATTACCGCTGACGGTGACTATTCAATAGAACATTAAAAACAATTAATTGCCGCCAATAAACAAAAGAAGTCAAATGAAGCGAGCCAAATCAAAACGCATAAATATCAATTAGAGCGGTGGAAACCGAGAAGGGCCATTGAACATCCTCACTTGATAACCTGGCCAACAATTGCGCCATTCCATTTTCTAACGAGGTATTTGGCGATGAATTAATTCCACCAAAGAAGAAGGCTCTTTTCGAAATCTCAGCACGCAGCGCCGAACCATGACGTCACAATGGAGTAAAATCCGAGAGTGTGTGAACCTTCTGAAGGACCAGCTCTCATAATATGTATTAGAAGGATCTTGCAAGAGTGGAAACTTGTCGCGAGGGCTTTTTTGTTTATTTATTATTTTTTTCTCCTTTAATCTGCTTCAGCAAACAACAATCCGGTGTAAGACATCATTAAATATCTGTCGCGGTTCTTCGATGAGCGTATTGTTTTGAGTAATGATGGGTTGACTTCTTTGTCTGTTGTTGCAGAGAAGAAAGTTTTGGCGGGTTAAGTCTTTTTACTGCTTAACTACTAGTTTCTTTAAATGCGTATTTTTTTTTAAGTAGAAAACAGGTAAAATAAATTGGTTTTCTGCCATCCATTTCTAATGATATACAGTAGCGGTTCTCAACTCCTTAACATTTGGAACACATTTTTCTATTTCAGTTTTAATCGCGCTTACTTTATTTTGATTTTGATATACTTTTTAGAGATCGGCAGACTATTTGCAAATTTCCCTATACTTAAATAAATATGAGATAAAAAAAAAGTCAAAATACGCAGCAGGATAGACCATACTTGATCTGTAATCACTTGGGTACAAGTCCAGATTAATATTGCAAATACCTTTAGACACTAAAAGTTTCAAGGTCCGCCTCTGTATCCCCTACTTTCTTTTCAAAATTTTCAAAACATTATTTTTTGTTTTTTAATTTGATCTGCGTAAGGGTAGTTTTGAACTGCAAACTACAATAAAACATGAAATTACAGGTCATTTTCAAGAGCATTTTTTTTTCAATATCTTGAGTTTAAAAAAAAGGAATTCAAAATTAATTAAAAAAAATTTTTTTTAATTAATTTAAAATTTTAAAAAATTACAGAATCATTTTCATTTTTAAAACAATTTGATTGTAACTACAGAATCATCTTCCTTTTAAAAAAATTTCAAAATTTTAAAACGTTATAATATAAATAATTAATAAGACAATTAACTATAAATTTAGAATAATGTTCTAAAATTTAAACAAGATTTTAAATTGTATCAATTCATGTGGAAAATCCTTGTAACAGTGGTTAAATTGTTCTAAAAATATCTATAAAAAAAAAATCGCGAGTTGTTGAAAATTAAAAAAGGTTTCCTGGCACCTAAATAACATACTTTAAGATGAGCACCTACGCGGTAGTCTACATTATCTATTTGATACTCTGCGCCTGTCTAGGTAGTAAGTTCGCTCAAGGAGAGCCACTGTAAAAATCTTTATTTAAAAACTGTTCGAAATTTAATTAAATCCTGAATAATTTTGATGGATATTATCTCACAAAAATCATTTTTGCAGCAATTTAAATTTAAAAAAAATAACTTTTCAATGATACCAATTTTATTTCTGTACAATTTTTTCTTTAATTTTAGTTCTTTTTTCAAAAGTGATTTTAAACACAACTTGCAACAATGCTTTCTTATTATTACAACGAATTTCAAACCATTTTATTGCTTCATCAAATCTTTCACAGCAGTCTCTTGAAAATCCTAAAACTATGGCAACAAAAAGGGGGCGGGGTATATTTACATTAATTCCGAAACAGAATTTTCATTTTTGCTTTTCGTATTTTCTCGCATGAAGCATATATAGAGAAAACGTTCTAATCATCAAAAAATTTGTTGAAACTCTAAAAGTTGATGAATCTCCTCACTTCAGATTTCCCTGAATTCGTAAATTACATTTTTGGAATTGCGTCTGTCTGTATGTCTGTGAACAGGATGAATCAGACTATGACTAGCGTTTTCAGCTAGATTGATGAAATTCAGTATATGAATGTAACCTCAAATTTTGTAAATTTCTATCGAATTTTGAATGAAAGTCATTCAGAGGAAGTCTGTCTTTGGCTCTCCGATGACTCAGTGGATACGATGTCCACAAAACTGAAAGAGCTACATAGATAAAATTTGGTACATAGGCTTAGTATCTAAACGGTAGATATGTATCAAATTTTGTTGGCGAATTATTTGGCGAGTAATAGTATCCGAAAATCGAATTTGTGGTTTAGATACATTTTTTCTCAACCGATTGAAGCAAAGATTGGACACAAAACCGCACTTGTAGTCACAAAATCGCATGCCAAATTTTATATATTTAAGTCACTGCGTTTTTGAATTATCGAGTTTATATGTTTCCTGAAGTAGAGATTGACAGACATTCAATCTTCTTGTTGGATTTTGCTCAAAATTTGATCGGTATTCCCACTATAAATGTTAAATCTGTGTGCCGAATCTTATTTATCTGGCTCTCTTCGTTTTGTTGTTATCGTGTTAACTTATATTTGAACAGCTGGACTTCCTCTGAACAGATTTTACTCAACATTTGATAGAAATCTGTAACTTAGGTGTAAAGACAGTATGCCGAATTTCAATCGTTGAGCTCACAAATTTTTTGTAGTAATCTTTGTCCCAAATAGTAAGATAAACGGAATTTTCCAAAAATATGTGTTTCGAACTCAGGGTGGTCTAAAACGTGGGGATTGATCAAAATCTCGAATTCGAATTTTTTTGACGATTACTGTATTTTCTCTATACTATGTATACGAGAAAGTAAAAATGTAAGTACTGAAATAAATAAAATCTGGTGTGTTATCTTGTGATTACTATTGTACTTCTACGTCAAATTTTGATTTCAAGGTCGGGAAAAAGGCGACCAAAATACTTATTCGATTCTTATATATTATTACGAAATTGCCTGGGGTTCGTTTGGATAGTGGAAGTTATATGGTGTGGAGAACGCTCAATCAGTAGGCGGCAGTAGAAAATGAAACAACGACGTTCATTTACACGAAGACACACAGGACAGCACAAAGACGACAACTATATACAGCACAGAAGACGATTATCTTCAGCCGAGACGTGCAGCATACAACAGACTCTACTGCAGACAGTAGCGCACAGCTTAGTTCAGCACTAGCTTGACTCCGTCGCTGCTCCGCTTATCCGAGGCCGTGCGCGAAAAAGACAAGAGCGCTACCTAGAGAAGGCCATAAACATGAGAAATTTAGCTCCTGTGACGTCACTGCGTAAAGCCTTCGTTTGAGTGCTTGCGATTGGAATGCGCGCGTGATTTAAAGAAATACATATCGAAATTCCGGTGTATTCTTGGATTAACTCATTCTAAAGTAAGTTTTTTAAATTTATGTTAGTTCCATACAAAAATATAATCTAGTTATATTTTAGAGTTAACTTTGATTGCAATATTTTTAGATATAAAGCTGTTCTTGTATTTACTCACGTGGTGACAAGTCTAATTTGATGCTTTAATTGTTGATTATATTACCTCTACATTATCGTTTATTTAATTATGTAATTTAAGCATTTCTTAGGTTCTTCTAAAGCTTAGAAATTTCAATAGCTTCTTTTAAATGTAAGCATTTCATAATGGTTAGAAATTAATGTTACTCTCCGAGATCGGCTAAGCCTAAAGTACGGAAAAAATCAACTCGCTTGTGCGGGCCGAGCAAAACGAAATTGTTCGGCTGAAAATTAACGGACTTTTTCTCTTTATGTAAAGCATACATAATTTTTTAAATTCAATTGTGGACAAAAGAAAATAATAGGTTTTTGGAGGAAATCGCTAGAAAATTATTCAGAAACGCAGTTATTTTTTAAACATACAGAATGACGAATTTTAATTTGAAATAGTTTAATGAAATATTTCCTATATTATTTTTATTAAATTTAATAATTTAAATTTGTCGAGATCCTTGAACTTAATGCTAATTTAGCTTTTTTAATTTTAGTTAGCTTTAATCTTACATTTTTTGTAGAACCTGTGCCCCATTATTAAGAATGACCAGCTTAGAGCTAAAAATTTGAAAAGAAAACTGTCAACTTTTTCTTAGTAGGATAAACTTTAGGATATTAATCTTTTAGCAAACGAAGGAAATAGACCTACTGGGGAACCCACCTTCGCTTAATATTTCTGAAAAGGGGTATTGCATCTAGAAACAGTACCCCCAGGGTGATGTGGAAAGCTGTTTCTAACAATTTAATTAGAAATTTATGTAAATAAAATTAAATAATTTATCGTTTTTGTATATTTTTTCTCAAAACACTGGATTATCCAACATCAGAATTTCCTGCTTTGAATTAATCTTTTTAAAATTGATTTTTTAATGAAATATCAGTTTTTTGCATATGCTATTTTATGAATATGAAAAAAAAAAGTTTTTCGGTTTCTGGTACTTTTTCTCTAAACAATGGGTGATCTTCAATCAAAATTCATTTCTTGCAATTGAAATTTGTGTCAAAGCCTCTTTAAAAGTTTTTTATTTTACTTGTACTATTTTTTTTTCAAATATTTATTTTAATTAATCGTCGATGTTAAAAATTCATTCAGTAATAAGTAAATGCCAAAAACTTTGTACTTCTGTTGTGTTTCTGTAAATGCGATTTGATTTGAAAGGAAACTTATGGATTTAAAGATACAAATCCCCTATTTATTTCAAAGGTCTTCTTAATCCGCAAGAAAATAAATGTTTAATTAAAGAGGTTTTATGAATTCTTAGTTTTTATTGGCTATTCATTCCGAGGTTAGTTTGAATCCGTAAAAAAAGATAGAACAATTTCTATCGAAAGACGAAATAGTTAGTTTCTGCATAGGAATAGCGTTTCCTATATCACCAACAGAGCTAAGCAGAGGCTTTCGACTGTGACGTCACGAATTCAACCTTTCGGCCTCCTGCATAGCTACTTCTGTTTATCTTTTTCGCGCACGGCCTCGGCTTATCCCTGGTAGACCAATTCTTCACCGTCGACTCCACTGGTTCACGACTGCCCGGTAGCTGCGGCTGCTTCCTTTTATAGATCTCAGGAGGCGGGGCCAGAAGCCTCTCAACCAATCAGGAACGTTCGAGGTGTAACTCGGTTCCTACTGGACGGATCGGGAAAATTCTCCATGTTTCGGGTATAATCTATTTTGGCGCCAAAGTCGCCAAATGCTCGCCAAGTTTGTCGCCAAGCTCTGGGACTTCCTATGGAACTGACTATGCTGGGAAGCCATATCACATATTCTTAACAATATTTACGATTAATCGTCAAAGATCGCATCCTAGATTCAATAAAAACACTAGATTCAAGTTGATTATCTATATTTTGTAATTACTGTTTGTCAATGCCGTGCAAGGATTCATGTCCTTTTCTAAAGTCCAAAACTTTATGGGGCAATAGGAAAAAGGTTGATATCTTTATCAGTGAGTATGTAAAGAAATTTCATCCTCTGGGTTTTATATAATAAAGATTTTAGCCTCGCATTCTTACGGTAAATTGCGTAAATGTAAAAATCATTATCCTCAGAATGCAACGACCTAAAAAAAAAAAAAAAAACCGATGAATCAAGCCTAAAATATTACCATACTACGATATTTGTTGAATTTTCCTCGTCGTAACAAATTAAAAAAAAAAAAAAAAATCGATATTAACCCTTTAGGTACATTTGACATATCAGAATGTCCGGTATTTGTTTGAATTTATGCTTCCATTTTTTTATTTTTTTGTTTTAATTAGCCGAAGTGATCTCAATAACATGTAGCAGTATATATTCTGAATAATAAGAAATAAATGAATTCTTACGTAAAAATATTCAAAAAAATTAAATGCGCTTCAAATACAAAAGTCGTTTCAAATTAATGAGTAGTCAAAGGGTTAATATTAAGGCAGCGAAGTAAGGAGTTCCGTTTTTTCCTAAATAAAGTTCCGTTGTTTCCTTTCCTAAATTCCTGCTCCTTACAATATTTACAGTGGCTTTGAGCTGACTGGGTTGTTTTACATGAGTAGGATAAGCAAAATAATAATAATTGATATTAAAAGTGATATCTCCACCTAAGAGAACTTTGAAATAATTAGAAAAGAGAGATATTTTTAAAAGAGGAAATTATGATGACTTTAGTTAAAAAGAGGAAAATAGAATTTAAACTTTTAACTCAACTTTTTAGTATCTAAACAGCTCCCAGAATACTAAAATTCAACAGGTGTCTTCCCGAAACTTTCTGGCATATTCTCGAACAAAATTTTATCCAAATCTCCTTTCTCGCATTAAATATCTTATGCTCGTGAACGTCGTAAGTGCTCAGAGATTTATTTTCAGTGTTCGTAATAGTTTTGTACTTCTTAGTACAGTAAAGAAAACCGAATATGTATTTTGGATGCCTTTTGTCAGCTGAATGAAATCAAATTTGACAAAATTAAAAATTTGATTAAGTGATAAAAAGATCACATAATAAATTTCGCTAAGTTGTTGAGTTTGCATGCGAAAATACAGACCGACAGGAGATTAATCCCTTGAAAAATTTGGTTCTAAATTTGAGAAAAATCCTTACTTTAGATCCATAGCAGTATATTAAATTTCATTTATTAAATCGTTACATTTTTGAGTTACCGCTTTTACATGCATGAATAAACAGACCGCTTCACGATCAACCCTTAAACGGATTTTGTTTGAAATTTGATATGCATCTATATATTAGATGCTAAATTTGTGCACCAAATTTTATTCATCTAGATTTTTAATTTTACCATCTTGTGCTGGGACAGAAAGATTTCCGATTAATGGATCTCGTTCAAAATTTTTCAAAATTCAAAAAATTGGTGTAAAAAAAAAATCGCACACACAATTTACTTTATTTCACCTTTATAACTTAAAGCGTTTAGGAGTTATATGAGTTATCCAAATTAAAATTAGAAATAAATATTAAGTTCACAGCCAAAGAATCAAAAAGAAAGATAAAATGAATCCGGCCCGAAGACTTTCTCAAGGGTCACCCTCAAGCAAGGATTCAAACCAGGGATTTTTTCTGTGAGGGGTCTAACTTTCGTCCAACAAACTGACCCCTCGTGACCCGAAAATCCCAGAAAATTGAGGTTTTGGAGATAAAATTAGTATCACAAGGTTAAAGATAAATATACTAAAGCAAGTAAAATCATTTGCAAAAAAAAAAAAAAAAAAAAAAAAAAAATCCAAATAAGACCACAGCAAACCAAACCACAAAATACCATGAAAATAGAACCAAAATAATTTAAACAAAAAAGCAAAATACTTACTAATTGAAAGTACAATTCCGAAAAAAAAACAATGTGAGGTAAAAACTTGCTATTGCAAATGCACTTCGTCAAATTAAACTAAATTTAATTTTTCCGCGTTTAAAGCTATATACACCTACCACGTTTCGTCATAATGCATCGTCATTAAAATTGAAGCGCCATCTATTGAGTTAAAACTCAAAGCTAACAGACTGGAGGAAGTCAGAAATTAAACAGACCCTCTCTTATCAAAACTTCTATATTGCAAAAGTTTTTGGGAAATTCGTTAGTAGTTAAGTTTTTAATGAGATTGTTTTTTGCTAAAATATAAGAACTTTTATTATTGCAAATTTTTTTAATCTTGTTAAATTGTGAAAATGTCAAATTTTTGAAAATTTTAGAGTTTAAATTAGAATGGTAGTTACTAAGTTTAATTATTTTAAAGTTAAATTCATCCCTTTTATCGTAAATACCTATCAAAGTTTTTCCATTATCAATTCTATATTTAAATCTAAATAATTAGCTTTAAGTTGATTTTCGTTTGTTTGAGTTAAAACTAAATCTTTTGGGTAACAATTAATAATATCATTAGGATTATCCACATTTAACAAAATTAAGTCATCAATATATCTCCAGCCTATTATTAAGTTAAGTTTAATTATTTTTTTTTCATAATAATGTAGGAAAATATTGCTAACGTACTTGAAAAAGTTGTTCCCATTGGAATTCCTTTTACTTGTTCATAAAAATTTATTCAGTTAAAAACATAGTTTTCTTTAATATTAAATTTACATAACTCTAACCAATTACTTTTTGTAATAATATCTCTATTTAAATATTCGTCATATATAATAGTACAGACATCTATTAACTTTTCATGAGGTAGATTAGTGTACAAATTTTCAAAATCATAAGTATTAAGCTTATTAATATTGTTATCTTTTAGAAAGTCCAAAATATCTTTGTTACTATTGATAATAAAGTTATCTTCATCTTTAATTTTATTTAGGACAATTTTTAAGTATTTAAAGAAATGTTTTCCCATATAGTACTTGTAACTGCCGGTGCTACAAGTTACGAATCTAAAATTTATTGGTTTTTTATGAAATTTTATTGTTGAGAAGAGGTAAGGGTAGTTTAAAGAGCAAGTTTTGATTTTAGTTTTTTTTAGCGAAAGCTAGCATCCTTTTATCCAATTCCTTTTTCCCGGTGCTAATTAATTTGTAAGTTGAATTAGAGTTATATTCATTAATTAGAAGTTCCTTATAATAATATTTACAAATTAAACCGAAATTATTCGCCGATTTATCTATTACTGTAATAACAAACCTCTCTTTTAAATTTTTTATTTCTTTTTTCAATGCTTTGTTGAAATAAATTCTTCGTTCTTTAGTTCTAACGTTGTCTGCATTAAATTTTGTTTTAATGTCTTCTAAAATCCTTACTTTCCATTCTCTGAAACCTTCTGGGGGCCAATGGTATTTCCTAGATAATTTGGAAATAAAAATATCCAAATCTTGTCCGATAGAAATTAAGATTTTTTTAATGTTAACTTTTTCTCTCAATCTAAATTTCTTTGGCTGCAAACTTAATATTCATTTCTAATTTTAATTTGGTTAATGTCATTTGTGTTTTAGTTGTAGCAGCATTAGCGCTCTCTAAATACAATGTATATTTTATATTTTATTATATAGATTCAGGAAATTTTATATAGGTGATTTTGCACATTGTTTATTTATGGATTCATAGTTTCTTATATGAGTTATCGTATTCATAGGCATACAGATAGGCATAATTGCAAAAACGTATTTTTCGAACTCAGGAAGTCTGAAACCGGAAGGGTCGTCAAAATATCGAACTCAAATCTTTTGACGATTACTCTATCTCAACTTTGCATGCATTGTATCCGAGAAAGTAAAAAAAAAAACTGTTTATTTCTATCTTCTTTAATATATCGTTACCTTTAATACATCGTATTCCCTGGTTTCGATTTATTCATATTCAATTCAATGTTAAAAAGTAAAATCTTTTTAATGTCACAGGTATTTAATAGTCTGCCACTTAAATCCACAGGGGAAGTTTTTTTTTAAAGTATGTAAATTCAATTTGAACATAAATTCTTATTAAGGCTTGGATTAAGAATATGAATTCAGGAAAATTTCGATCAATATCAAAAATAATTTTTTTAAAAAAGTCCGAAATTTCCAGAAATTTTTTTTGCAACAAAATTTAAATGTTATCATTTGCTTGCCAACTTTGGTAAAAAGAAAGAAAATGTAGATTTTATTTATACTCAAGAATCCAATTATTTTTAAAAAAATGTTTTGAAAAATTTTAAGATAATTTTTGAATATTAATATTATGAGCATAATTATGTGCTAAGAGAACTATAAAATATCTTCAGAAGATAGATCCAGACTGCATTTAATCCGTAAAGAAAGACTAGTGTGGAAGAAGACGAACGTCTGAAACAAAATTTGGTTCCGTGGGAAAAGAATATCTATATACATGGTGTTGCCAAATTCGACCGACAAAGGCATCAAGAGGATAAAGAATCACCATACAACATGGGGCACCAAACGACGTTTAGGGGGTGGAAATCGCAAAAATATAGAGAGTCGGAGAACTGTTGGAAGCTGTAAAAGAATAATTAAAAAAAATAACAAATGGTGTTTTAACTATGATTTTTTTAAAAGTGAAAGCACATTCTTAAAGGTTATTTTTCATGTAAGTAACAAGCCGATTTGATTATCTGAGGGGGGCAATTTAAGAATGTGCTTTCACTTAAAAAAATTTATAGTTGAAACAACATTTGTTATTTTTTTATTAATTTTTTACAGCTTCCAACAGTTCTCCGACTCCCTATATTTTTGCGATTTTCACCCCCCTAAAAGTCGTTTGGGGCCCCATGTTGTATGATGATTCTTTATCCATTTGATGCCTACTATCACTCCTCTGAATTTGCTGGTCGAATTCGGATACACCCTGTATGTATGTATATATAAATAAGTACGTATATGCATATATAAAATTGTACTCTCCAAAGGAGGGAATCGAACCCCGGTCTCCCGCGTGACAGGCGGGGATACTCACCACTATACTACCAAAGATAGAAACGCTTACCGAAACCCGGGAGCGAACCAGGGACCTTTAGATCTTAAGTCCAACGCTCTCACAACTGAGCTATTTCGGCACGCGCCGTGGGCATCGGAATGCAACACTTCTAAAATGGCTTTGAAAATAATCTTCCGATTGTTCAATGCTCATTAAAAAAAAAGGAAACTGTGCGTTGAATAAGAATTGGCTTATATATAGAGATTATAGGATTAGAAGTTATACAGTGGATTTCATGATGGATACCTGAAATGACTTCCGGTTTCCTTCGTTAGAAAAGAATAACTATAAAATTGTACTCTCCCCGGAGAGGACTCGAACCCCGATCTCCCGCGTGACAGGCGGGAATACTGATCACTATACTATCGAGTATAGAAACGCTTGCCTAAACCCGGGATTGAACCAGGGACCTTTAAATCTTCAGTCCAACGCTCTCCCAACTGAGCTACTTCGGCACGCGCCGTGTGCATCGAAATGCAACACTTCTAAAATGGGTTTGAAAATAATTTTCCGTTTGTTCATTGCGCATATATATAAAAAAAAAAAAAAAATAGGCAACTGTGCGTTGAATAAGAATAGGCCTATTTATAGAGATTAGCGGATCAGAAATTATACAGTAGATTTCATGATGGATACCTAAAATGATTTCCGGTTTCCTTCGTTAGAAAAGAATAACTATAAAATCGTACTCTCCTTGTACGCCTCATTGTACTCCTCACAAACAAATACATAAGATGGAGTTTCGTAAACTTGTTTCCAAAAATTTCTGATCACTAAATGGATATTCTGCTATCAAAACACTGCAGTCGGGAAATTGATATTCCAATTTGCGCATTGATTAACTGTTATCTTTCTGTTAGCGTCTTGGTCTGCCGGATCATTTTGATATGCAGAATCTTAAATCCGTTCTAAGTAAAACCGTACAAACGTTGGTATAAGCTTGCCAGGAAGGAGCCCCGTTCAATACTAATGTATAACAGTATCGTGTAGGTAAAAGAATTAGTAGGAGACAATCAATCAACTTTAAGGCCTACCGGACTATCATATAAAAGAATAATCCTTTGAGAAACTACTTTGATCTATTCATTCACCAGCAGATCTTCAACTCTATTGGTAATACCTTAAAATTAAAATATATTAAAAGTAAATAGTGTCTTTTTAAAAAAAATTAGATTGATGATAAATTATTATTTATAACGACCTAGGGAAAAAAGGACTTCTTTAAACGAAGGAATGACAATCGAATGTTTCAGTGAATCATTTTGATATGGAAGCGTAATTTCGAACTTTGGCAAAATGATAAATCAATTCTGGGAAAATTTACTTATTGTTCGTTTCAGTATTCTGAGACGACCACTTTTCGGCTGTTATGACAAGTGGTAGAATGAGCGCATTTCCGGAATTTACTTTATTGTTAAATATAAACATGTCCTCTTTTCATGTCTCCTTTCACCTCTATTTTACTGAATTAAACTCATCCTAACGCATGCGCAAAAGCGAGGAGGATTTTAGAATCCGTTGGCAAACTATAGATTATTGTTTAGTATCATACGACCAACAATTTATGACATTCAAATAACTTCAAAGGTAGAAGTGTAAAATAATAAGATACGTGGTTACTGAAATAGTTTATATTTTTTCCTTGTGCTACAGCTGGTGGTAATAATTCATCCCCCTGAATACCACTAAGCCACGTATTTTGGAATAATATCTTCACTATAACTGTAACTGGAGCGAATAGGCCTAGTGGATCGTAAAACTTTGAAATTAACTTCAGTAGTAAACGCTTTGTTACTTGTTCTTTAGATGCTCGAATAATCTTTTCCTGCACATCATTTCTAAAAACATCTCTGTCAGTATCCAATTTAACCCTTAAGACTTGTGTAATTCTCTTCAAATAATACTCATTTCTTTCTGGTGAACACCATTTTATTTACGAACATATTTTTGTGCCTCTTCAGGTAGACTGTTACAGATTAGGACACCTCTCACAGTTGGATGCCACGTCTAAGTCACAGAATCGTTCTTACACACTCTCCGTTCAGATACAAAAAGAATTAACAGAAACTTTGTACTCGACAGATACACCATCTATCGGCGTGAAGCTGTAACATACTCCCCACCTTGAAACCCCAAGGTTTCAAGAGATTACAATGTTCAATAACATAAACAATATTACAACTTTTACACAAATCTAGTAAAAAAACACACAAGAAACATAATAATCAACATCTTTAAGAAATAAAAAATGAAAACTTACAAATTTCAAAATTAAATATTACAAATTAATTACGTTCCATAGGCAATACACAAATTTTAGAAATGGCTCTTTTACAAGTACTAGACTGCGTTTTAATCTTAACAACACGAATTTTCTTATCATCACCATAATAAATTTTAATTATCCTACCCATAGCCCATTTATAACAAGGCAAATTGTCTTCGATTAATAACACTAAATCTCCTAATTTTACATTATTTTTGTCAAACATCCATTTAGATCTCTGTTGTAATTGACTTAAATAATTACGATGCCAAAATTTCCACATATATTGTACAAGTCTAGTTACCTTTTGCCATTTCTTGAGATGACTTTCTTTTAAATTTGTCAAATCAGAAACCGTTACCATATAAACAGCTTTAAAACAAAAACATACAAAATTATAAATATAAATTTTCTGTAAAGCACCTTTACGCTGAGCCTTATTCTTAATATAAAATGGCCCACAGAAATCGGCACCAGCACAATTAAAAGCAAAATCTGGAGACACTCTTTCCTTGGACAAATTGCCCATGATTTGAGTAGGCGCAATTGGTTGGGCTTTGAAACAAATGATACACTGATGATCAATTTTTCTGCAGCTATTACGTCCATTTAGAGGCCAAAATTTTTCTCTAACAAGTTAGAGTAAAGAAGAAGCACCAACAACCTGCGTAATATTTTTAAACGGAACGTTTTCTTGTTTCCACATCTCTTACAAAATCTTAGAATTTGTAGTCCATTTGGCTAATGGTAGGCTAATATGTGATGTAAGTTGCTGCATTTCTTGATATAGAATTGTAGCTTCAGTATCTGTAGATGTTCCCATGACAAAATCATCCATATAGTTGTTATTCTTAATGTGTTTAGTTGCAGTAGGTTACGTTTGCTTGGACATTGTAGCCAATTCACAAAGAGAAGCTGATAATAAAAATGAACTTGAAGTGAGTCCGAAGGGAAGACGCGTGAATCGGTAAATTACAATTTCATCTTCTATGCAGAGTTTTCCATCAAGAGTATACGTTGTCTTGTACCAAAGAAATCGTGTTCCGTCTCTGTCTTCGTCTGATAGTATCAGCTGTAGAAATGATTGGCTTCCGTCACAAGTAATATGCTATTTTTGAAAGGTGAAATCTCAGTAACATAGCCATGATATCGGGAAGTAGATTTGGTCCAATTTCAAGAGCGTCGTTTAAAAATGGATGACCTGGCGAATGGGAAGATGCATCGAAAGCTATATGACACTTGGTTTCTTCATTTGTAATTTTCTTTACTGCATGATGGGGTGAGTAAAATAAACGTTCTTTATTGTGTGCTTCATGTGATACGATTCCAACTTGTTTTTTATCAATGTAATCTTGCATGCGTTCAGAATATTCTTGTTTAAAAACTGTGTCTGCGTGTAGTTGTCTTGTTAAAGAATTAAAACGTCGAATTGCGACTTCATAATTGTTTGATGAAAGTTGAACTTCTGGTTTCCATGGTAATTTTATTACTCGTCTACCATCGATGATTTCAAAGGATTGATGAAAGTTTGTCAAGAGTTCAGAGTTACAGGTGCCTTTCTTTTCTTGAATTAGTTGTATGCTAATGCTTTCTAAGTTCCAGAATTCGCATACCACTTCGTCCAATGCTTGAGTTGAAGTATCTACATTAATATTATGAACTGTAGGAATGAAAGAAACTGTTGCGTGTGATCGAGGTCCACTAAGTATAACCCAAAAATTGATGGGACCAAGGTCAGAGAATCCGTCAGCTTCACTGAAGGTTCAGAATTCATGACATTCCTGTAGAAATCTGCACCGATTAAAATCCCAACGTAGACGATTTCGTAAATTAAGAATTCAGATGATTTTTTAAATCGCATATTGACAATTAAAAATTGCAAAAGAATAAACATTTTCTGTTCGTATTCACATTAAAAAAAAGAAAGGAAGAAAGAAGAAAATAACTTTTAATTATAAGCTTAAATTTCTTTATTTAATAAACTTTTAATTATAATAAAGATCAAAATTAAAATATTAAATCGATATTTTTTAAATATTTCCAATTTAACATTTTTTTATAATATAGTTATAGTTCATGTACAACCCAACCATTGCAAAAAGTAGTAAACAAAACAGCATTAGGGTTGCTAGAATAGCGTTCCGATGGGTTGCCATATTGGCGACAAACTGGAGTGCACACTATTCTTCACTTCATCCATTTATTGAATTTCTTAATTTTTAAAAAAAATGTATGCTAAATATTGAAATAATTTAGGTGCCAGTATAGCACAATTTTCATTATAAGTCATTGCCAAGGTAAATGCATGAAAAATAATTTGAGAATTTCGATGTCCGACAAGACATTACAGCAAACACTATTTTTGAAACAACAATATCATATAAGTTGATACTATTTAAAATTTTAATAGTAATTTGAAAGATACAAAAAATCAAAAAAATTAATCAGACAATTCATATTCTGCGTAATATAAGAAAATAGTAAATAGAGACAAAAAATCTCGAAAAATAATTTATCAAAAATCAAAATAAATAAATAATTTATATATGCGAATGCATGATCTATTTTCAATTTTCTAGGCATCCATCTGGGTCTTACATCATCTTATATGTTCGCTTTCAGTAAACTTCCAAAGAGAAGTAATCCTGTGTTGTCATCCAGCAATTAAAGAACGAACGTCTTACACTTCCAAGGCTCACAGTTTTTAAATTAATACAATACCATGAGAAAACTTAATGATGTCCTGTCATAAGCTAAAAATTAAGGAATAATAAATAAAGTCTTGGGAAGAAGATTTTCACTGGTTGAGTTTCCGCGTGCACACGAAAGGCCAATCAATTCGTTGACATTTTTTGAGGTATACGGCAATGATATTGTTACGAATCTGTGATGCTGCTTCCCAGCATAGTTGGTTCCCTCATCAGAAAGATTGTTTTACAGTCATCGGTATTAGACGGAGTCCGGGTGTCGCGTCAAAAGTCCCAGAGCTTGGCGACAAACTTGGCGACCATTTGGCGACTTGACGACGAATTTGGCGACATTGGCGCCAAAATAGATTTTACCCGAAACATCGAGAATTTTCCCGATCCGTCCATTGGGAACCGAGATACGCCTAGAAAGTTCCTGATTGGCTGAGAGGCTTCTAGCCCCGCCTCCTGAGACCTATAAAAGGAGACAGTCTGCAGCTGCCGAGAGTAGTCGGAATCGACGGTGAAGAACGAGTCTTTCAGAGATTAGCAGAGCAGCGATGGAGTCAAGCTAGTGCTGAGCTAAGCTGTGCGCTACTGTCTACAGTAGAGTCTTGTTGTGTGCATGTCCCGCGGCTGAAGATAATTGTCTTCTCTATGCTGTATATAGTTGTCGTCTTTGTGCTGTCCTGTGTGTCTTCGTGTAAATAAACGTCGTTGTTTTATTTTCTACTGCCGCCTGCTGATTGAGCGTTCTCCACACCATATAACTTCCACTATCCAAACGAACCCGGAAATTTCGTAACAATATTATTCCGACGATAAAACAACCTGCATAATTTCATCTTTCTGCCCCATTGTGTTTATAATCCATCACGTTCAAACAGATATACTTTCTATAGACAGATTTCAAGCAAAATATGACAAAAATCAATTTACACGTTTGATGGTAAGACCACATATGAAGTTTCATTCGTATCGCTAGATGAATTTTTGAGCTAGCGCGCTTATATTCAGAAATAATTCCCAAAAATATTTGTTTGAAATTCTGGGAGGTCTTAAACACGGAGATCCATCAAAGTCTCAAAGTCAGATTTTTTGACGGTTACAATACTCTCATCGAACGTGAGAACGGAAAAAAAAAACCCATGGTCAGTAGTAAAATGCTTTTTTTAAAAAATAAATCCACTGGTACATAGGACACCGCTGAATGTTTCAGAGCGTATTTCATGCATCCGAATAAAAATGGCACAAATAAAATGTGAACAATACTTTCTTCTTTTATTATTTATTCAAACTTTTTAAGTTTTTTCTTTGTGTGGTATGTTAACAGAATTTCTTACTTTCATTTTTCGTTTTAACAAAATAATAATAAAAAAAAACTAATGGTGTACATTCACTTCAACTGACTGAGACAATAAATTTTTCTGTAAACATGATTTTTTTTACTCTTTCTGCTTCTGTTTTGTTAAGGGAATTTTCATTAGTCATTCCACTAGCAAAATCAAAATCAACACTTTTCTCAGAATTTCAAGAGATGGCAACAAGTAAATGTACCGTGGCGAGAAACATATGATGCGTGTCATTGTTTGCTGTATTCTTCTAAATGTGTCGTCTGGTTCTTGCTTCTTATTTTTATTAAATTAAAACCATCTGCTTCTTTTTTTCCAGCCACACAGACACTGTATTTACGCGAGTAACTCCTCTACTGGGCACGCCCCTTCAAAGGCTGCAATCACTGAATCTCCAAATTCATGTAATTGAGATTAAAATGCAAGGTTGAGTGCTTTTGATAGAATGTGATTTTTACAGGAAAGATAAAAAAATGTATGTTAATAATATTGATTTTACTGTTTGGAAACGGTTTATGAAGACATATTTGGAATATCGTTGTGAACTATTCTTTGGAAATTGGATCAGTCTTCAGAAAAATGAACAGAAACTTCGAATCGGTCGGGATAGTCCCATTTTTAGATTCTTTGTCCAAAATTGAAGAAGTATCTCAGATATGTTCGTTTAAAATTTGAATTAAATATCATAAATTTTCTTTTTTTTTTCCCCTTGTGTAAAACGTATTCAAAGATAAAGAGTTTTTTAAAAATCTGATATTGAGAATCTTATAAATTTTCTCGTTTCAGATCACCTTGAGACCAAAAAAGAAAACATTTCTGGAGTTACGTCTCTCTTTATTTTTGATCCTGTTAGTCCAAACACGGAAGGAACAAGACAAATGAAATTTGGTATGTAGCTTTAACACCAAAATCGTAGGCCTGCATCAAATTTTTGATGGAATCTGTTTGTAATGCCAGAAAGATGAGTATGGCCGTATCTGAGCAATGACTCAAAACCAGAATGAGATGGGTGGATGAAATTTGGCCTAAGATTTTACCATTGAATTTATAAATACGTAACGTATTGCTGATCCAATTTATCAATACATTGACTATACATCTATTTATGGGATTGAGAATCCTATAACTCAAAAACATAACAAAACAGATTAATGAAGTTTGTGCATGATCTTGAAATTCGTTTTCGTAGATTTGCATCGAATTGTCAACCTAGTTAATCGAAGCTCCACGATCCATTCTTGTTTCTCTTTACATTTTTAAACAAAAAAAGTTCCATCGTATTTAAATATATAGCAAAGTTGAAGGGAGAACAATCGTGCTCATACTTATGAATATGTAGCTCATATTAGAAAATATATAAATATGAATAATTAAATGTTAATTTTTATACGTTAACTTCTCTGAATTCTCTCAAGCTTTTCACGGTCATTCAACCGAAATTTTACGCACCATGCTGATTGCTTATTGCCATGTCGTCTTATTTTGATAGAAAAAATCAAGTGGAACTATTTCATCTTCTAATTATATTTACTTCTATTATTTTGTGATTTGAAAAATAGTTATTTGGATGTTCACGTGCTGATGATGACGCCGTGTCCGCGTTACCATGGAAAGGGGGTGCAGTAGCTTCTGAGGGTAAAGACCCCTGAGCACCCGATGTCAGAAGTCTGACTTCTAGCTCATATGAAAATGAAACTGACATATATTCGCTTACACAACCCCTTTTTACAGGGGGGCACATTCACACACCTCACAGATAGAACACAAATGAAAAACAACCATGCCCGAACCGGGATTCGAACCCGGGAAGCCTAGATCACGGGGAAGATGCGCTACCCCTATGCAAGGACGCCGGCGGATGCTCACGTGATATAATTATAAGCGAAAGATGTTAAAAAGTAATAAAAGTCGCAAACAAAGACGGATTTCGGTAGTGTACTTTATGATATCTCTATTTTTAATGAACTGGTTAATTTAATTTTGCATTTGAACGCATTTTTATCGTAATATTAATGACTTATATGAGATTTTTTTAATAGCTTCTTGTAAATGTACGGTTATTTATTTATTTTGATTCATATTTTTATGGTTTCCACTTATGAATACACTATTATTTCGGCAACAATATTATCTCGGTATTATAGCATTCGGTATTTATAAGTAAGTGAACGTGATGAAACGAAAAGCAACCTGATCATTTATACTCGGAAAAATATTAATATTATCCTAATATAATTCATATAATTTTTAATTTGGTTTTAACAAATTTATATATTGGCAAATTATTATATTATTATTTATTTAATGGCAAATTTATTTATTTTAATTGGCCTGCTTGCTTCCTCTCCCTTAACCCAGCATTCCAGGCGGTTGTCTAGCTTGCCTATTTGGAAATCCACTATTGGCTACAGAAACAAAATTTTAATGGATCAAGACCACTTTTTAAGATACGGGTCGGGGCGAAAAAATGTGATATTGAGTCGAGAAATGGTAGAACATTTTTAAATAATTATGTGCTTTCAGTTATATTTTTTAGAAATATAGATATCGGGTAATCTAGAGGTCATCACAGGTAATTGAAAACAAATATATTTTCACAAATATAAAACAAAAAGGATTAATCTGTAATAAAACATTAGCATGTTAAAAATGTTTTGAAATGTGGAATCAAATTTTTCCGTTTATGAAAAGATCGCACGCACGTCCTAGCTCATAATGCGCACAGCCTAGAAGCACAAAATAATTAAATCCTTCAATGAATGCGCTTATATTACTTGTATCGGACTACTTCTTTGCATGTAAAATGGGCATAAATGATAACATCGGGTTCTGACGCGAACATTTGTATCGATATTGTTTCGTCTGCAATTAACGTAATCGCTGATATTAATATTCTGAACTTTCTTAATAATGAAATTATAATTTTAAAAGACAGATTTTCGCCATTTCTTGAGATTGGACAATTTTTTAAAATGTAGATTGAATTAGTCTAAGTTTCCTAATATTGGAAATTTCTTCGATATCCAAATTCTCTTGCATTCTAGAAAAATTCCCATTTCCATAGTTCATACTTTGACCTGTGAGGAATAATTGACCTGAGGACCTATTAGTGTAAAAATCTTTACATTTCTGCAGCAATACTTTACCATCAATTTAGAATATAACACTGTACAATGAAGTTAGATGATGGAGAAAAGGATAGATCTTTTGAAAGCAAGTTAATTCCTTCAAAAAGGGACGACAAGGAATTGGAGGATTTGATAGAGTACCTATAGGAAACTCAGACAGAAAAGAGCAAAATAACCAGTATTTTTCTCTCTAACATTTATTTTGCTTGCCTGTTAACAAGAATAATTATTGAGAGGGAAATCCCCAAGAAAGTTTCTAAGAAATACCGCCATTCTATAAAAAGATCATAGGATGAAAAGGCCTTTGAAATGCTTAGACAATCTTCCGTATGATTGATGCCTTTTCTAATATTCAAAGAATGCTTTAGTTGTGTTTCAATGGCATCCCAATTTAAGCTGTCGATGTAAGAATATTATTATAATTATATTTAATTCATGTAAAATTCTCATAGAAGAATTTTCTATAGTAAAAAAAAGAAAGACGCATATGCCCTCTATGTCATTGTTACATGAAGTCTGTCTCAACTGGTTATAAATTAAAAAAATAATTAAATTGTTATTTTTGTTTAACAAGTAGTTGAAATACCAGCATTATTCAGAATGATTTTTTTTCTTTCTCGCTTTTTTTTAATAATGAAAATTTTAAATTTTAATTAATTGCTGCAAAAGCTTCATTAAAACCTTGCTTATGATTCAGTATTTCTGAGCAAAATTATAACTACTCGTCATATCAGAAAAAGTAAAAATTTAATTAATATTAATACTCGGTGGAATTTCAATATATCCGTAATTAAAGATTTTTAAATAAATTATTTTAATGCAAAAGTTAATTTTATATTTTAAAAAAAATCATAAGGTACAAAACGCTTTGTTGTTTGCAGT
This sequence comes from Argiope bruennichi, assembly GCF_947563725.1. NCBI lineage: Eukaryota > Metazoa > Arthropoda > Arachnida > Araneae > Araneidae > Argiope > Argiope bruennichi. The sequence continues at coordinate 55,608,647 of NC_079158.1, forward strand.
TTTATTTTTAGTAAATAAACTTTTGAATTTTTTTTTTTTTTTTTTGAAGCCACAATAACACGTTGCTACAAAAATTAAATAATAATATGAAAAAATAAAAATGGAGTATTTCAAAGTCTTATTCTCTTGCCTATCAGAATATATTTCTAAATTTGCTTATTTCAAAATCTTTTGCATCGATATAATTATTTTCAAAATTCTGAGCAATTAAATTCACATGTATTCATTCACCTGACAATTGAGTTCCTGAACGGTAATAAAAATTAAAGAACATCTAACGGGTGTTTTTCTTCTTTCCAATCGATTTATGGTCGATGTTGGTTAAAACAGAATGACAAATAAAGAGACATACTGTAAAATTTTGGAATTTTCTTTTATATTTTATGCTGGCATGAAGATGTGCCATGTAAACAGGGGCAATAAAATTTTTCAAACATGTTAAAATAAAATGATTGTCTGAATCGCATGTAAATCGAGTGAACCTAATAGTGAAATTTCTGAAAACACTATTAGATTTGTATTTTTCTCTCATTTTCCCTTTACAGAGTTCTTTGTAACTATATTTAAAACTAGCCGCCTTTGGCGACCAGGCCGGTTCGCGAGTATTAATGCTCGCTAAAATATTCAATTAATATTTTATGTAACTTGTTCTCATAATAGGTTCTTCAGCAGAATATTTTTAAGCTTCAAATTTTGATAGTCATATTACTCACTTATATTATTTATTATGTAGGCCTAAAGCCGTTCTGTTCATTGCATTACGCGTCTGTCTAATTCTCTACAATGCCCATAAAATTCAATTTTAAATTAAAGTGGAAATAATGAAACTACAATTAATATAAAGACGTATTTTAGTGAATCCCAGTATGTTTTTTTTTTTTTTTTAAGTATGAGAACTGAAAGCAGAGTCGTTAGGTATTGAAGTCCTATGTGCACTACAGAATAATTTTCATAATTTATAATATTTCAAAGAATTATTCAACAAAAATTTCACGAATTCAATGAAAAGTTCAGTTTTTAGTTTTATTTTTTAAAGGATATAAACGCTGTCAATAATAATACTTCAATTTTTTGTATTAATAAATATATTTCAAAAATCATGAAATTTAAATTTTAAACAATCCTTTGGTCCTAAGGAATCATATTCTGCAAAATATTCTTGACTCTACAACTTTTAAAAAAATAAATAAACATTTCTATTTTCTTTTTTCAAATCTGAACGATTTATTAAGTTTTGAATATTACAATATTAGAACAATCACATTTTCATAATCCAGGCCAATCATTCTTGAGAAGCTCTGGGAGATGATTGGTTTCTTTGAGAAGATCGCTGAAGTGATCTATAATCACCAGTTTTTATAGAATAGTGATATTGAAATTTTCAAAAATCTGCCAGCTTTAGTGATTGATTTATTTGATTGGAGTGCAACTCATTTTATTTAAAATATTAGCGTCTCAAGAATATTTTGTTAAACATGATTCACAGGGCAGAGGATACATGTAAAAATTTAAAAGTCGTAATTCATCAACATTTATTGACTCTATAAAATAGAATTGTTTGTTTATTTTGGACCATTTGTTAGCAGATGTATGTTTATTACTACAGGTTTACAAATTAGCTGTTCCGCACCAATTAATATTAATATCTTATACATAATAAACCATACTTGCCTTAAATAAAACTGTTTAATTTAATTGAATTAATATAGGTATTGTAAAAGATCATAGGAAATGCATTTACTTTTCAAAAAATATCATGTTTCATATTTATTTCATTTCATACAGACACGTCTTGAAAATTACATTTTTATATGTTTAATTTGGAATGATAGTTAACTAATTTTTTAATTTGAGTTTTTGTCATTATGATGGCTGCGCGTTGATAAAAATTAATTTTCCCCCCGTTTTTCCTTGCTAGTGCAACTTAACTTTTATTTTTATTTTGTGCGAAATAAATTGTTGAAAAATATGATTAAATTATTTTTTAAAAAATTTATTAAAAATAGAAATTTAATTTGTTGGTTAAAATATTAGTATCATTGAAAACAATATTTCTTGATCTTTAATATGATGTAAAAATCAGTTTTGTGCTGTAATATCATCGGAAGTTATAGCGGAAAAACGCCAAAATTTAGCTTAATTTTAAATTAATTAAAATTAATTTGGTAGCTGTAGGTCAAACGGTCTGACCATTGAGTTTTATTATAAGTATAGATATAGATGAGATGCTTTTGCTGAAATAAAAGGATTAATATAAAAAAAAATGACTCTCCCCGGCGGGGATAGAAACGCTTGCCGAAACCCGGGATCGAACCAGGGACCTTTAGATCTTCAGTCTAACGCTCTCCCAACTGAGCTATTTCGGCACACAACTGCGAGCGTCTGCAATGAAGTGGAAAATAATCTGCAAACAGGGCCTTTTGGAAAGATTGTGAAAGGCAGTATTGCCCTTAGGATGAACAGCGATTATAACATCTCTGATTTTCATAACAATTTAAGTACCAAAATATAAATTTTAAATCTGTATATTTTTGTACTTAATATATTATTATATTTATTAACTATTATATTGTTTTTAATTATTATTATTAAATATATATAATTATATCTATCTATATATTTTATTATAAATATGTTTTTGATACATTTTTAATCTGTGAATATGAAATAATTATACCTTTCAAGTCAATTCGATTGGATTAAAGTAGATAAGTGGAAAATAAATATAATAAAATCATAAATATACAATTTTAGATTATCTAGTAGAATTTTCATGAAAAGAATATGAAATTGTGGAAAAATATGTAACAGCAATTTTATTTATTTAACTTGTTGGATTAACTGTTCAAAACAAACCTCTAAATTTTCCCCGGATATTCTATCTCGGTGGCATCCGGGGGGGGGGGATTGGAACATAGATATTTCGCATCTAAATAAAAAGCTATGAATCCTGGAGGAAATGCTTAAAATAAAAAAATTCTAGGCATTAAAAATGTGTTGTTTAAGTTATGATAGTTTAATTAGATCAAAAATAAATTTTCAAAAGCTCAAAATGGATTATTTTTTTTAATAAGAGAAGTTTTTATAATTTTATTTAAATAATAGTTCAATACAAGAAAATAAATGATAAAAATTTCAAATCGATATCTGCGTTTTTTTTAATGTTGTTTTGTTGAAAGAAACTGTACAGTCGAAAAATATCTATATTTTTTCTATCAATCAGAACTCATAGATAAAAAAAAGGGCCTTATTCGAAAAATGCAGCTCTACGATTTCAAATGATATCAAAATGATTTTCAGAAAAAAAAAAATTAATAAATAAAAAAGAGAGGGAGAGAGAAAATTAAGTTAGCAGTTCATATTTTGTCTTCATTACTAAGCCTGAACGCATTTTTAAGTATTCCAATAAGTTTTTCACCATTATTTTCTTATATTTAATAGATACTTAAGTAGGTTTCAAAAAATTTTCATTCAAATTTTTAAAAATTCTCAAATTTGAAAATTTGCAAACCTTATTAAACTACCATAACGATCAACAACTCATTCCATATATCTTTTTAATACCCAAAACTTTTCAATTTAAATTTTCTTTTCAGATTGATAGTCTTTTAATTAAACGCGAGAGACAGGGATTTCTCCTCCCCCCCCTGCCCCAATCTTATGACATATCCGAGTACAAACCTAGAAGCCTATTTGACGTTAAAGTACAAATAAACTGATTTCAAAACAAAAGAAGAATTCCGAGTCATAACAAGCATTTTCCTACCAATTGATTAATGTTAGTCAGTGTTATTCGTTATTTATATAAGATGTGCCTCTTCTTTAACTTCTAACTTTAGTTGAAGTGTATTTTAGTGCGCTCCCGAGTTTGCCGCCAGTATGGTAACCCAACGAAACGATGTTATAGCAACCTTAATGCTGTTTTATTTACTACTTTCCACAGTGGTTGAGTTGTACATGAACTACAACTATTTTTTGAAAGATGTTAAATTAAAAATATCGATTAAAGATTTTAATTTCGTTTTATATTATAATTAAAAGTTTTTTTTATTGCTAATAAGGCACTGTAATGTTATTTTTAATGTGAATACGAAAAGAAAATATTTATTCTTTTGCAATGCTTAACTGTCGGTATGCGTTTTAGAAATCGTCTGCAATGGAATTCCTTGCACTTTTCGTAATTCCTTTTCTGATAATTCGTTATATAGCTAATTGTTCAAGAATGGATGTCTGATGAATGGGATGGCAGGAAATATTTTGAACCTGCAGAATGGATGAAGCGCCTCAATTCATTTTATCACCCTCTATTGCGCTTTTATATTACAAATATATAATTTTGTTGTCTAGACTCCATTTATAATGAGATTAATAATTTTTGTAACTCAGAATAGAAAAAAATATTTTGGCTGATAATACTGTACTACTGCCTAGTTTGTCAAGTTTGTAAATAATAATCTTTCTATTTTTTTTCTCTGATTTTCCTTATCGAAACTGAGAAAATTATAGTATGTTTTTCTTAAGGAATTTTTATCTTATTCATTTTCATAAGGTATATTATTCAATTTCTATTGAAATATTTTGAATTCCAAAATTCGACTTATCTGTCTCTCTTGTATTTGTTTGCAAGGGCGGGTAAAATTGATTTAATGCAATTTAATTGAATTTAAATATATATTTGTGTGCTTTACTCTTATATAAAACATTCATGAAATTCGTTGAAGCTGTCAGAAGATGGTAATCTTTAAAAATGAATTTTGATTGTTTCTATTGTATTTTATTATCGCTTGCTTTTCTTTTCTTCTCTTCTTTTTGTTGTTAGCATATATACAGCTTATTTTGTACTTATTCTCAATTGTTTGTGGATGTTTTGATGCTCTTCGTTTCAAAACCTTTTTAATGAAGAATAAAAGCGGATTGCTTGAAAGGTGATAAAAACTGGCAAGAAAATATTATTTCCCGTTTTCTTTTTTAATCCCACAATATATTTGTGTTTATCTGCATTTGATTAATAATTATGTAATTTATACCATTTTTTATAGTTTGATTTCATAGACTGATTACATAATGCTGATCCGTTTTGATATCATGATTGTATAGTATTATATATCACTTGTATCACTAATTGCGCTTAATCTATACTTATAATAAAGCTCAATGTGTGTGTGTGTGTGTGTGTTGGCGCTCTACAGGCCAGACCGTTTGACATACAGCTATCAAATTTTGTACATGTATACCTTAGAGGTCGGGAATGTGCACCTGGGGTCCCTTTTTTTGAAATTTTAATTATTAATTAAAAACTAACTTTCCCGCCAAAAAAATCTTCCATTTTCCCCACCGCCAACTTTTCCGCCAAAAAAATCTTCCATTTCCCCAACCGCCAAATGAGTAAGGCTTCAGGGTTTTCTTTCTCCTAACAGTAATGAGGCTAGGATTAAAGTTTTTCGGCGCATTATTTCAAACGATTCTGTTTATTTTCTTAATGTTTTATGCATTTAAAATTAAACATTGTTAATTAATCCATGTTTCAGATTCATTCTGAAGTACTTTTGAATTAAAATAACACAGAATAAAGGAAATTAAAAATGTATAATCTGCATAGCATTACCCCAACTGGCGTAGAAAAATTCATGCATTTGCGTTACCTAACTGGCGAAGAAAATTCACGCATGCGTATTGTTCTGATTGTTGTCATGACAACCACTATCAACGGATGATTTAAATTATTTTTAGGTTAGTTGCATGCTTTTGTAAGTAAATTGTATTTATGTTATATATTTTTTGTATATGCTTATCGTTTTTTAAGTAGTTTTTTTAAACCTGTTTTCAATGATTGAAATTATTTTTAGGTTAGTTGCATGCTTTTGTAATCAAATTGTATTTATGTTAGTTATATATTTTTTGTATATGCTTATAGTTTTAAGTACATCGTTTTTTAAGTAGTTTTTTTAAACCTGTTTTAGACCGATTATTTTAAACGATTCATTTTATTTTCTTAGTGTTTGATGCATTTAAAATGAAACATTGTTAATGAATCGATCTGTTCATGATGAATCTGAGAAAATTTTGTTGACAAATTCTTGAGATATTACATAAATTAAGAAAGATATTCTTTAGTGCCCATAAAGTTCAAACGCTCAGTGACTCTATTATCAGTAATCATATTATTAAAAAAAATGCTTTGTTTCAGTAAAAAATATTATTATATTAATTGCAGATTAATCATTTACACTTTAATTTAAAGCATAAATTCTACGAGGTGTAACAGAAAATGAGGGAGATACATATCACGTTATGACTGAAGGCCTTTATAATATTATGAGTGAATTATATGACTATCAAAATTTGAAGTTTTAAAATATTTTGCTGAAGAATCTATTAAAGTTGGAATTGCATAAAATATTTAATTATTAAAATTTTAACGAACATTAAGATTGGCGAACCGGCTGGTCGCCAAAGGCGGCTAGTTGTATTATAAACTTCACATACACACAAGCAGACATATATTTCGTTCTTGGATTTTGTTCAAAATGTAACACTGACCTCTGGTTTGGCGTAAAAACTATTAACCAAGACTTGGAAAAATAATTCGATAATTCTTTCCCATGCACTTGGAAAAATAATTCGATGCATAGTTATTCTCTCTAATACTTACCTTGCTTAGTGTTCCGAAAAAATTAAAATATTTTTTTTTTTAAGTTGTAGATTATTTTTTCGGGGAAATTCATCTTCTTACAACTCTGTAAACATTTTTAACAATAAAAATTTAAAAGTAAATAAAACGTCAAAATGATGCACCTTCTTGTATGGTGAGTAAGAGTCACCATTCGAATGCAAAGGGTTAATATATTTTGATTATTATGTTTTTCTGTTAGAGCGCTTAGATTTTGTATACACACGAAGAGGCAGATTTCTCGCTGACGAATTTTGTTCAAAATTTAATGCTAGTTTGCAAATTGGTATGATAACCATGAGACAGTTTTAATATATTTTCCTTGTTGCATTTTTAAATCATTATCTTCACAGGCAAACATAATTCCAGAAATATTTTTCCAACTGGATATCTGAATGTGCACATTAAATCGGTCCGGGAGAAACGTCCACCCACTGAGATGGCGTGGAAGTTTGGAAAGGAGGTGCCTGCTCAGGTGTCGTCCTCGTCATCTGACCGCGGTTCAAAATTATGAGGTCCATCCCAAAATCGCCCTAGTATTGCTTTAAAACGGGCCTTTAATATGACTAAACTAAACTAAATATCTAAAAGGGAAAGAAGTTTTTTTTTTTTTTTAACTCTACAAAATGTCAATGATGGGTATTTTTTGCATACGGAACTACAGAATATTTTGAAAATAAATAGAAAACTAAAGTTGAGAAGCTACTCAAAAACTATGATTATTGCCCCCTTTTTAAAACTTTATTTCTCTATTCGTTTATTTTTAATATCATCAATCTTTTTAATATTAATTTTTATTTTATTATCCATACAAACATTTGGTGCAGAATGCAAACTAATAATAAACATATCTTAATCATTATCTATTACATATTATTAAAACTGTTTATTAAACAATGTTGAACTATAAACTGTCTTAACTCTTTTTATGCGCATGTGAGCTGCAATGAAAGCGTGAAATGCCGGCATTCTATAGAATGCTTCAGAATTTATAGATAATAATGAAATATGAGATATAATAAAATAATATGTGAAAAATAAGAATTATTTGAATGTGCGATATATACTTTCTCGAGGCATTATAATTCGGAGGCAGAATTCCTATTCTACTGAATGGCAAATACTAGTTAGGAAATATATGAAAAGAAAATCTTGACAAGGCTTATATTTAAAAAAAACCTGCATTCTATGAAAAATAAAAGTTCTATTTAGAAAAAAAATAGTAAAAAAGAACCATTAAATTTTTTAAATTCTAAATATGTTAAAAGAAATTAAATTTGTACAAGCCAAAACTTATGTCTTCCTTTTTACACTAAAAAAGCGAATATACTGATTATATCAAGAAAAAATTGTTTATTTTGAGTCGCGATCACTTTTATTCACAAAAATAGAATCTACAAATCGGCGATATGTTTCAAACTTTGTCAGCTTCTCGTTTACTTTGTGTAGATTGCTTATGAAATGTTAATCGCTTCATAATTTGCCTAAAGTTGTCAGGGTTTTTTCCATAGTATGCCGGATTTCGAAATTTGTCTTAACACATACACTTCATTAGGTATTTAACTTCAGAAACCCAATAACAGAGCGAATCTTTCCTTTCCCTCCCCCTTGAATCATTCTTTTTCATAAGCACTCTCTGCCATTAGTTTAAAGCTGAAAAAACATCTCCTTCCCACATTCTTGATTAATTGGATTTTACCCAAGATCGATGTTTTCCGGACTCCGATTTAATTCATTGACTTTTTTTAGAGACTTCTGAATTCATGGAAATAGTCTTTATCGGGGAAATGCTAGACCATCAGAGATTAGTAGCAACATTATGTCCCTTCATTTTTTTTTAATATGGGATGGAGAAGTTGAATGTCTTGAGCTTGTTTTCTGGGAAGAATAAGTTTTATATTTTTGTGGCTTCAGTAGTGACAAATGGGATTCCTGGGGCTTCTTAAACTGATCACACAGCTATTTATAAACAGATGCAAGTTTTTTTTTTTTTTTTGGAGAGCAGGGTTGTTTGTTTGAACATTTCCAAGGGAAAAAAAGTCGGATTCTTGTTGCAATTCAAAGGTTTCCTACCCAGAATAGCCGTTAAACCTGTTAGTTGCAGTTTGATTTTTTTAGATTGCAGTTATGTAACGAATAAAAACTCGTATTTTATTATTAGATCAAAATCAAGACATAAAACACACAATTCCATAGCTTTAATAATCTCTGTGTCAAAGTGAAGGCAAATAGCGTACAGGGCCACATTGTACTTTCCCCCGTCGCTAGTTGCTATCAGTGGTCTTTCAGATGCAAATGGTGCTTGGGACAGAGTATTAAGAGAGTCCACGTATTTTTTTTAAAGATTATATTAACTCATTATTTTCTTGGTGCCACTTAAGACTAGTGTTCGACTCATCTATACCCTCTACAATCCCCTGTTGCTACATCACTAATATATCCATTTTATTCAATGGGTTATTAACACTTGGGTATCAAATTGTGTCCTTTTCACCTTTATTGGATATGTGGTTGAAATTACAGAATTGTTGGTATTTGAAACTGTAATTAAACGTAAGTTGCACCTAATTCAAAAGATAAAAATCATTTAAGGATTAAGTAAATGCGCATGGCCCGATAGTTTCTTTCTTCTTTAATGCATATGAAAGCTCATGACCTCTTGATATGTCATCAATGGTCGCCTGCCTCCTACCATCTCCCCATTTTTGAGAAAAAATCTCGAAAACAATATTTTGCTGTGCATTCTCTGTAAGAAGTAAAAATCACAATAGAATCACTCTGCCACTGAACTCATTTTGATCAATTTGCATTACATATGTAAGTTCATGACCATTAGATGCGTCATCAATGGGTGTCTACTACTTTCCATTTTCAAGCGATCTCGCAAAATAAAATTTTGGAACCCCTTATCACACAAACTGGAGGGATTTCGCCAATTTTGCTTGTCAATTGATTTCGCCACTTTGTATGGAGAGCAAACACCTCCTAACGAAAAACCTGTAACCGACGTAATGACGATTTTTGACGTCAGCTTGTGATGACTATTAACAGCAAATCGTAAAAAAAAAAAAAAAAAAAAAAAAAAAAAAAAAAAAAAAGGATTTTTTTAGTTGATGGACATAACTAACTAATCGTAACACTCTATGCTTAATGGGCAAATATAATTTAAAACATTCGTTTTCTTGTTGCAAAAATGTAATTCTTCAAAATCGGTTAACATTACTAAACTAAATTGATACTATTAAAATGGTGGTTGAGTGGCTGGTCGTTGAAACTTAGTAATCGTTGTAAAAGAAATTTCTTCTCTTGCGACGATAATCATTATGAAATAAAATCATGAGCGATATATCCATCTGAAGACGTAATTTAGGAAATTTGATAGCTTATTCAACTAATCAAAGCTAATTTTTTTATTTAATAATAAGGAAAGTTTTAGAATCTAACGAAATCGTCCACCAAAGATCACTCAAAATTGTCAAAGAATGGTGCAAGAGGAAACACATAAGCTTTTTTTTAAAAATATAGATTTAAAATTAAAAAATTTGACAAATTTTATACAGAGAAAAAAAGTTATAATTTTAAATTTAGTCACAATCAATCGAATTTTCGATCTAACGAGGTATTTCTAGTCCCAGTCAGCTCAGATAATGGAAATTCCATTGTATTTATTAATTCATTATGTACATCTTGTAACTTAAATTCTTGTGTATTTATATAATAATATAATATAATATAATTTATTTTGTGTATATCGGAAATAGCTCATACGATTTATATCAAATTTCGTATTTAGATAAGGTTTTGTTTTTTAAATTTATCTAAGTAGGTGCCCTTCCTGGAAAAGCGCTATTTTACATATACACACACAAATTATAACTAATTATTAGAGCCTTTTCTATCTGCTCTCATGCTGACAATATCATATAACGCCATGTCGGACCCCATGGTAAAACTCAGTATAAGTAATGATAGATAAACTATAAAATGATACTGTAATATAACAGATTGATTCAAATAACATGTTAACCTAAGTGCATTCATGATTCTTTTATTTAAATCACTACTTCATATGTAGGCAAGGTTGAAAAATAATCTTCTGTAATCAGTATGTGATTCGTATGTAAATCTTTTCTCAAAAAAAAAGAAAAGAAAAGAAAAACTGGCAAGCGAAGCTTGGTCTTCTAGATATTAATTTATTTAACTACAAATTTAAAAACAATAAATTCCGAAATTCAATGCATAAGTCAATCGTGTTGTTGTTAATAAAGGTATTAATGTATTTTTCAATTCTTCATGAAATGTGAGTCATCATTCTGTTTTATCCTCAGTCTTCAACCGAGAATAGCTCCGCTTTATTTTAATCATACCAAACAATGTCTTCAACGAATTACCTTGTACCCTCGATGTAGGTTAAATTTGCATCCTTTGTACATTTCAGCCTCAATTTCACCCGAACGAAGACAATCACAACCTGTCATTCGGGTATAAAATAAAAATATAAAAAAGAAAGAAAGAAATCACAGAACTATCTGGACATCACCGATAAGGATCTGTCCAAGACACGGCACCCAAGTCGCCGATATCGTACACGCACGATTCGAGCGGCAAAACCCATTAGGCCGCTCTCTGAGCCGTGAACTATTCTTGTGTCCAAGATCGTGACAAGAATGGGGGAATTTTCAGGATCAGAGTCGGGCCCGGACCCGAGATGATGATGGTGAGAAATAGAGAAACTTGCAGGCGTAGAAAGGGTTGCGAGGAAATTGGCGGTTTGCCGGCGATGCGTTCCAGATGGCTACTTTCTTAAAAGAAAGGAAGATGGTGGCATCGTCATTTGTGGTCTATCTTTAATGGGTTGTTCAGAAGGTGGATCGCCGACTTTCGGGAAGCAATGTGTTATTAGTATTGTGAATGTGCGCGAGATAAAAAAGTGGCTGTACAATAAACAGCCAACTACTGACCCTACCTTAAAGGGTTGTCGTTATTTAATTTAGTGCCGGAATAATAAGCTGCCAGAAAGTTTAACCTTCGTAAAGAGACTGTCAAGTCATTGTTGTAGTAAAGAATTTTTGTTTTTTGAACTCAGGACGGCTTTTGTTTTATGACGTAACGAAGGAATGGGGATTGCAAAAGAAATACAAAGTCCACGGGCATAGCATTTAAAGGTACTAGGATATGACCACGTAGAGAAAACTGTGGAGTATGGGTACAACATCTCAAACTCCCGTAGCCTAAGATAAAATGCTTTTTAAGTAGTATTCGATATAAAAGGCCCACATGGTAATTCTTTGTTCCAAAGTCCATTTTGGCTATGCGGCCGAGCAGAAAGACAAAATTGAAATATATCCATTTTACTTTCTCTTATTTAGTTTAGTTATATTTACTTTTAGTTAGGAAACAATATGAAGGCTATTTTTAAACGTATATAAAAACTTTGGGCCTTAGTCGGATATTAAAGACAGTTGAATTGCCATTATTCTCTTCAAATTTATTCGCTGTACCCATAGGGGGGTACATGCATCAGGCCCTCTTATATGGTAGTTTTTTTTTTTGTTTTGTTTTTTTTTATGGAATAGTGTTTCGAACTTAAACTTGAGCCCTCAATTTCGGGACATCAAGCCACTGCGACCCCATTTTTACTTATAATGTGAAAGAAAATTTAAAAGAGGGTGAAATAATATATCACATTCCTAGCAATAAATTTTTTTGATATGCTAATGCCTTTGCTACAGCAGTATCATTAATAATAGACACTATATTAATAGGTGTGGTTGCGAAATGTCATTCACTGGTATGACACATAAACAAGAAAATCGGGCAATTTGTTCGAATCTCTTTAACTTTTCCCACTCTTTACAAGAAAGCATAAATTATTTGCTACAAAAATTATTTGTTGAAATTTGTCAGCACCATCGCTGTCCGTTTGACGGAGGAAAGACTGAATTAAACCTTTATTCGCGTCGACTTGGAAAAAGTTTCGAGTCAAAGATTCGAATTCCAACTGCTTTGATTTTCTTAATTGTTTTGGCTATTTAAAAGGATCTGTCTGGGTCAGGTAGACCCTTTTAGAATGCCGAGTGGTGTAGCATGAATATGTGGCGCCCAAAGCATTGATATTATTAATTCGCCGTCTTAACATATTTGACTTTTTAAAAGTGAGATAAACTTACCACCACTTTGTTTTCATGTCATCTCCCGCGATTGACACACAAGGCCCCCTATACGCCTCTAGCTCCATCCCTCCCACCTCCCCTAAGTCACTGAATTGATTTCTGCTCCCCTTTAATCATATTATTACAACTTGAATTTCCACGTTTGGGATAAGGAAAATGTTTTCTAATTGAAGAAACAATAGGAGTGGAAAAATCTTAAGACACCATAGCTAACACATTCACTGACAATTTTAAAATAAGGGCAGAACTACCAATGTTAGACAAATTTTTCTTCTGGATTAAAGTGACTTTTCTTTCGAAATATTTATAGAACAATATCTTACTGTGGATGACAATTAAAAAAATATCATTTTTGTAGTTTTTTTACTGATGGATATAGCAGTCATTTATATTTATGGTGCAGTTAAGTCGCATATATGCAAGTGACGGTTATAACCGTACTATCTGTGAATGTGATAATGACGAAATAACGCGTATTTACATCGTTCTCAATAAGGGCTGTTTCTTTAGATTTGATATGTTATTTTAATAGATTTCTTTCATTTATTTACGATAAAGGAAAATTTACTGCAAAAATTCTACTTCATATTAAAAATAATAAAATATGCAGATTGGCTATAAAATTTGGAGGCATCACAATTACAACTATTGAACAAAAAAAAAATCAAATTTCTTTTACACAATGAGAAAGGCATAGGAAAAGGAAAGAATAGCATAGAAACATTCATATCATGCAATAATATATAAACAATTCAACAACATAAAAACATTCATATCATGCAATAATATATAAACAATTCAACAGCATAAAAACATTCATATCATGCAATAATATATAAACAATTCAACAGCATAAAAACATTCAAACAAAAAAGAATAGCACATTCCCTGTGTTCAAAATAATTTATCAGTTATTTTGAACATAGAGAAGGAAAGCACACTGAAATGTCACACATGATCTAGGGGATCCTAACATTGATTAATAAAAGATTATTGTCTGTGAGTTTTGGTACTATATGTCATTCAATTCTGCATGCTCATTTTTTTATCATTGGAACATTAAAGAAATTTTGCATAATCCATTTCCCATGAGATCATTGTAATTATTGACTATTCTCTGTTCCAACTGTGACAAAATCTGTCCTATAGACGACTTCTATTACTTATTTATTTATTTTTAAATTCCACTCCCTATTCCTTCCACAATGTGTAAAAGGAATTTGATTTTTCATTTCGTTCATTAATTTTAACTGCCGATGCCCCCAAGCAGTAAAAGTTAATGCATGACCATTTTGCATTTCTTTTTTCTGGATAACGGATGATATAACATATTATTAAGATTGGCAAAAGAAAACAGGTTTCACGAATTTAGTTTCGAATCTCTGCTGAAAGACGAATCATCTGTCAAAGAGAATAAAATAGATGGTTAACTTTAACCGGTAGTTAGCAAGAGATGAATGACTTCAAGTTTGACAACTAAACCACTATTTATAACACAAACAGACGAGAGAAACAAATCTAAGCTGTGGGGAAAAAATGAAAATTCGATCACATAGTTAATCTTGAGATGTTGTGGAAGGTATTTTTACTTTCTCTTTTACAAAATATATTGAAAAAAAGTATCGTAATTGTTATACAAATTTGATTTCGAGATTTTGATGAATTTTCCCGCTACAGATCTGTTTGACTCAAAAAACCAATTTATAGGAATTATGACTGTCTGTCTGAGGATACGATAACTCAAAAACGCTCAGAATTAGACGGGTGAAATCTGGTAAGTGTTCTTCACAATAAATCTATGGAATTCTGGTAAGTTTTGAAAGAAATTCACTCAGAAGTAATGTGTTTGTATGGCATCCCAATAAAAGTGAAAACGATATACACAGAATTTGAAACCTAAAATAATAAAATTTGGTACACTGATTCAGCATCTAAAGTTTAGATCAAACTTTGAACCAAATATACCAAAGGATTGATTGTCTGCCGTTGTACTTTAGCATGTACGTAAACGTGATGAGTCAAAAATGCAGTAATGTAGATAATTGAAATTTAGTGCGCAGTTTTAGTATCTAAAGTGCATATATTTAATAAATTTTGAATAAAATATGTCAAAGCTTTGAGCGTCTATTAGTCTGTGCCTTCTCATTCATGTAAAAGCGAAAAACACTAGTAAATGAAATTTGACATACAAAATTGCTACTAAGATTATAGTACTGTGTCAAATGTTAATTCCAATCAGTTGAAAATAAGGAATCCAAAATGCATTTTCGGTTTTCGTCGTTATATTACAAAGCACAAACACTCAAATGCGAGATTCTGAAAATAAAAATCTGAGCACAAGAAATGAATATATATGTCAATATAATTATCCTCGGAAAATTCTTCTTAAAATTTCTGTCAGTCACCGCATGTTTTAAACCTCTCTCAATTCAGGGAAAAAAATACTTTTAAAATTAAGTCAGAAGTATTATGGCAGAAAAATCCTTTTTACATCATCTTAAAACTCGAAACATTTTCTTTTGAATGATATAAATTTAATTATCATAAATATTTTTATTTTTTTTAAAAACTATATTTAAGAGGAATACTTTTTGTTGTTGTTGTTGTTACAATGAAACTGAAATCGTTTTCATTTTCGCTGTAAATATTTTATCCTGAGTTTTTCTACCATTGTTCATAGTATGAAGGTTTGCCTTTTTTTTTTTTTTCTATTTAGTAAAATATTTGATTTTTTTATTTTATGATAATTATATTAATATTTCTCTTCATTAGTAATCAATGATACGTTACAATAGCCCATTTTTAATTTTTAGTATACGAATATGCAAAAAGAAAGCATATTAATGGTCAGAAATTTCTATCTCGAGATTTTGACAACCGTGTTTCAGGCTCTGATAATTCAAAACCGCTTTGAGCTAGACGAATGATATTTGGAATACGGTTTTAACACAGATCTGTATATTTCTACTAAATTTTGATCGAAATTTATTTTGAGAAAGTCTATCTTTCCTGCTGCCGAATACAACTAAACACGATAACTATAAAGCATAATGAGCTAAATAAATAAATAAATTTTGGCACATATGTTTAGAATCTAAAATTTAGATTCTTATGTAATTTTGAATCAAATCCATCAAAGCAAAGCATTTGTTCAGAAAGAGTATTATTAGATTAGTTCAAGTTTTTATTTCTCGTTTCTGATTAAAATTCTAGTATTAGGTAAAATGGTAAAGAACACAGGAGGTGTTTAATGTAATGTGTAAAGTATATAGCAGAAACGGTTCCAAAAGAAAATGTGAGTTTAATGTCTATCAGAATTTGAAGTTTAGAATATTTTTTGGGAGGGAAGGGGACATTAAGACCATATAAGTATAATAAAGTATATATAGCATGAATAAAGTATATATAGCAGAAATAGTTCCAAAAAAATTGTGAGTGAAAAAAAATGTGTCTATCAAAATTTGAAGTTTAGAATATTTTTTGGGAGGGGAAGGGACATTAAGACCATATAAGTATAATAAAGTATATATAGCATGAATAAAGTATATATAGCAGAAATGGTTCCAAAAAGTGCGAGTTTAATGTCTATTAAAATTTGTTTAGAATATTTTTTGGGGGGTGGGTGGATGTAGGGGATATTAAGACCAAACAAGGGATAATTTAACTCAAATGTTTTGCCATCAATAGTTCCTCCCCTCCCCATATAAGCTTAGTCGCTCAAGGCTGCTAGAATATATGCAAATAGCTGATGTAAAAAAAAAAAATAATAATAAGGTTAGAAAAACTGGCGAAAAAAATAAATTTTGAAATTGATAACTTGTAATGAACTCTCCTCCTTAAGCTTTCTTAATTAAGATATTATCAAATTAATTTTATTAGAGCAGATGAATTATCCAACGGATAGATGATAATAAAATATTTTTGTTCGGTTGTCTCTTCTGGCTTGCTGGTGGAGAAAAAAAATCAATAATTTTATAATTTCTCTTTAAAAAAATAATAATATTTATCTAAACTTAGTCCATTTTTACATTAACTAAAGTCCTCCCATCTTGCTCTCTCAATTATCGGAAAATCTTTAATTAAGGATCAGATGTTTATATCAGAACTTTTATAAATATCTATCAAATATTGTTTAACGCAAATAAATAAATGGTATAAATCGTGGTAAAATATAACTCGAGAAACAACTTCGAACAAATAATACGGAATACTGTAGTATGATAATATTAAAAATTTGTCTTTCAGCCATTGCGTTCTTTGCACAACAGCTCTTACATCACTCAGTTTATGGAGATTCTCTGTTCGCCTAATCCATTCGTCCATCTGTCTTTTATGGATTGTTTATGGTACTTATCTATTTAACTTTTTCTTTCTTTCAGTGTATAATTTTCAGATAGTAATATAGCCTAATAACATTATCATAATAAAAAATTTTAAACTTCCTTTCAAATTCCGTCCACTTCCGGGTGGTGGAATGGTGGTTTAAGTGCTAACTTTAACTTAAAAGTTATTGTTACAACTAGGGATTGCAATACCGGTATACCGGGATACCGAATACCGGTATTTTGAGCCATTTGTACAATTTTGTAATACCGGTATTCACAAGTTTAAATACCGGTTTTTCGGTATTTACTAAAAAATTTTTTAAATTGTCTCCACTATATGTTCAGGGATCGCCAACATAGCAAAATGCACGTTTTTGTTTTTATGTCTTCCTAACGGGCGAAATTAATTAACTAATTAATTGCTTAAATCTAAATTAGCGAAACATGGATTATCCCTGAACGAAGAAATTGTATCCATTAATGATGATGGAGCAACAGTTATGAAAAAAGTTGGAAAGTTGATGGGTGCAAATCAGCAATTGTGCTATGCTCATGGAATTCAGTTAGGAGTAAAAGATGAATTATACAAAAAAAAAAAAAAAAAAAAAAAAAAACAGAAGAATCCAAATATTGTGGATATAGAAACTTCGGATAGTAAGAGTAACTCGGAAGAGAGTAAGAGTGAGTGATATTGACAAATTAAGATAATGACAATGTAATTGTTGAAGAAGATATTGCTAATGAGGATGAAATATTAACCCATCAAGAATTGCTTTTTATAAATTATAAAGTTCGAAAAATTGTAAAAATATTTAAACGTTCCCCTATAAAAGATGATTTATTACTAAAATACATACTATCTGAAAATAAAACAAAATATATGTTAATATTAGATTTTAAAACACTTTGGAACCGTATACTCCTAACAGCACACATCACTATCTGAAGATTATATATTACATTGAAAAATCGCACAGAAGAAAGGCATATCGAAATAGAAAATGTCTTATGGTATTTACATAATTATAATGATTTTAAAAAATGAAAATCAAAAAGAAGGGAAGAAAATAACCAACTCAAATCTGATTAAGTTTATAGTAAATTTTCTAGAAATTTTTTACCCACAAACCTATCCACATTCAAAAGAATTCGGTTCAGTTATCGAAGATTATGATGACACTAATGTCGATATTGAAAAGAAAGTGTCTCTTGAACAAAAATTAGAATTAGCGATAAATAAAAAAAAAAAAAAAATCAACGTACCAAAATACAATACAGAAATCAGCTATATCCAAAACCATCCAATAAGAAATCGATTTATTTGAAGATGAGGGATTTAGAGGTAAATACTTGGAAAAAGTATATCGCAATTGCTAACAGTACCACAAACTCTCGTAGATGCCGAAAGAGCGTTTTCGACAACTAGTAATTTTTGCACAAAATTGCTTTTCAGGCTTAATGACAATACAATTGATGCATTATGTTTTTTGAGATCACATTTCAAAAATTTGTAATAGTACCACAGACTGAATAGTGACATTTACAATTTTTTGTGATTTAAATAAATAAGTTGTTCCTTTACTTTTTTGCGATTCTTTATATACTGTTATAATTTATAAATTGCAATTTTTTTTTTGTGATATTTACCCTTTCTAATAAAACTGGCAAATAAAACCAAAAACACCTGTGTTTTCTTTCTTTTTCTAAAATTTCTAATACCGGTATTAAAACCGGTATCCCGGTATTAATATCTAAAAAATACCGAATACCGGTATTGAAATTTTGGTCCGGTATTGCAATCCCTAGTTACAACCTACTGCGTAAATAAAAGAGAATTCTAGACTGAATCTCCTGCAGCTGATGAAGAATTATGGATTTATTAAAATTCTTTTCGAAAATTTATACAATTTGTAATTTATTTACTGCAAAGATGTATTTAAATTATAGTATACAATATTTTTAATTGACACAGTTAATTAAAATATTATTTCCCAAAAATATAATATTTTTATGAAACCCGCTAAAAAGAATAACAAAATTTATGAAATCTATGTAGGAGGAAAAAGAACAATCAATGCAAGAATATACTTTTATGGAGGGCTGTAATATCTTATAGAGGTTGTAAATTAGTGAAAATATAGCATTTATGATGGGGCAGGTTTGGTAGCTCTGGTAATGGCGTAGGATCCAGTTGGAACGATACTTAAAGTGCAGATACTTCCACTTTAAGAATCGTTCATTTCATCTTGGGTCATACCGAGGGAGTGGCTAGACTGACCCAGCCACAGATCTAGAAAGAGGGAGAGGATGCATAAATGACCATTAAAAAGTTTTCGAATAAGATTTTTTATGATCTTCTATGTAAACAAAAAGAATTCGAGAAAACCTTCTGAATCTGGTTAAATATTACTGTTAGTAAAATGTTTTAAAGAAAACATACCCTCCAACATTGGTTAACCAGTCATCAGTAGCACTTCTTACAGATATATATATTTTAATATGATATCAAGAAATTATTGAAGAATAGATATTTCCAATGAATTATAATTAATTAACATAAATATTTTCAAACTTTATTCAAAATTATTCAACAGATATTTATTATTGTTTAAATATATGTAAATATATTATTTAGCAGTTGAGAAGAAGAAACTTTTGAAATTTTTAAAACTGCTTTATTCCATTACGAGAGGCATTTTATGTACAAGAAGCGAGGATGAAACTGACGGCAGTTTACATCGTGACATAAAAGGAAAAGTGACAGAAATTTTTCCCTTTGATCATTTTACTATGAGATTGTTATTGGGATTTGTTTGTCACGTGTCGGTTTAGGTGAGGGAATTTTAGGTATCTTTAAAAGAATGTGCAAAGCATTAAAGATTTTTATCTCTTCACTCGGAGCATGAGAGCCTGCTGAATTAGCAGTTTTACAGAGCTCGTGTAGGATTAATGAAATAAAAAAGATGGAATTGGATCAGGAAATAAGAGACAATTTTAGAATGAAGTTAATATGGGCTAAATTAAGATAAAAATTAGGAAATTAATTAGAATTTAAATTAGATTAAGAGATATCATTACATATATAAATAGTTTTTTAAAAAAAGGCACACAACATAATTTTGTTGATGAAACATTATTTGTCAAATGTTCACAATTTTTTTCATTAAATAGCAAAAGCTTTTGCCTTTTTTAAGTCATTATGGCTCAGTTTAACCTCATGAAAAACTCCCATGTATATTTTTGTAACGAGGAGCTATCGCAGTGTTGTTTTTTTACATGCTGGAACAAAATTCCATTTTTTTTTTTTTTTTTCTAATCATGCTAAAAATTCTTTTATTGCCAGCGCGAGCATTTTTTATAATTTTCGTTTATATATCCGAATTTTGTTGTTTTTCGTAATTTTTTACTATATATCTGTATATAGTTTTCACTTAATTTCCGTTAAAACTACGGAAATTCCGTAGTCGTTGGAGCGTAAGAGAAAATACGAAAATACGAATCATAAAATTTACTAAATCTGATAAAAAGAAATTTTTGGAAAAGTTTCTGGCGAGGAGGGTCAGAAAATGAAAAAATTAGTAAAAACGTAGCAGTTAATATTTGTGGGGAGGCAATGGAGCTTTCGTAGTTCTGCCAACGATGCTGTACAACTCTGTTTCCACTTTTAAAATAGGAACTGAATTTTAACTTGGTCGAACATTTAACTCCCTCGCAGCAAAATGCAATTACCCATTGAAAAACGATGTCCACCATTTCTGGCTCCTTGAACAGGAACAATTCATCAGAGCTTGACTGCCGTTTGAATAAAATTAACATCTCGTCCCAACAGCGTGCATCACAATATTTGCCGTGTTATGTCTTTCACTTATGGCTGAAAGTGGAAATAAGGCGATGTTTAAGTGATCTCACGCTTCGCGAGATGTCCTTGGGGAACTCAAGACGAACGCATCGGCGTGGGAATTTCACCTCCTCCTTCGAGGAGAAGGCTTCATCTCTCCAGGAAACCGTTAAAAATCGCTTCGGTTTGTAGCATCCATTTCTATCATCGGTTCCTTGAGAAAATAGCCTTCAGCAAAAGATCACCAGCAGGAAACAATACAGATAGGCGAGGAAACATTTGTGTCTAATTGTTGAGATTATACACAGCCAAAGGGCTTGGCTTGAAGTTGCCAAATCAGAAAGATAAAATAATGCCAACCTTTGAACCTTAAAAGGAAACATCTGATTTAATAAAAAATTGTTTTTAATTTTTTTTTTTATGTATCTCATGGGGAAAAAAGGGATGGGGGGGAGTAAAGAAAAGTATCTGAAAAGTGAACGACAAAATGCAACCCGAATACTTAGGGGGATAGAATTATCGCTTGATATATGTTTTTAAGTATTTCTTAATTTTTGTAAACTGTATATATGTGACAGTGAAAACCCGAAATCATTCAAAATGCGAATTAATTAGGCAAAACGCGTTTTAACTAACAACGCTAGGGAGAATCTGTATTAACTAGGGAAAACGTGTTCTAACTATTGAAACTTCAAATTCTATAAGTATTTATACAGTAGACTATAGCTATAGTCTGTGTATTTTCTGTAGGTGGTTCAAGGTCACATTTTCTACCGCGTTACTGGTACTAGACAACCAATAACGAGGTAGAAAATGTGACCTTGAACCGCCTGTAGAAAATACAGACTATAATCAGGGTACAAGTTTGATACAAAAGTTTATCATATTCATTGATTTTCAGACATGAATTCGATGCATCACCGCAAATTTTTTTGATTCAAGAACGAGTAACGAATTAAGAAATTTCGCTGAGCTGTAGGAACTGAGCAAGGGTTCGTCTGCTGTTCTTGTAAAAAATATTATTCTTCAAAAAGATGTTTCTGTATGAAAATTGTATCTCTTTGGAATTCCAAGTGTCATAGTAGTTTACCTTGCCGAAATGAGTGATTCGTAATAACAGTTCTGTGTTAAACAATATCCAAATAAATTTTTTTTCTCTTCAATGGTAAATTCCTTCGTTAAAACACTGTTTTGCTAATATAGTTTAATGCAATAATTTTGAGCAGATACAAATAATATTGTCTAAAAATCAGTCAAAACACGAATTAAATGGGTTCTGACAGTTCCACAGTCAGTTACGACGCATTTCCCTTAGTTAATTCGGGTTCTCCCTAGCGCTGTTAGTTAAAGTGCATTTTACCTTGCATTTTGTTTTTGTACCACCTCGTTTTTTTATTTCGGGCTTTCACTGTAACATATTGTTTTCCAACAGATTCTAAAACCCTCCTTTTGCGCATGCGTTAGGATGGGTTTAATTCGCAAATTAGGCGTAAGAGGAAAGAGGAAAGGAGGAGATGTTTACATTTAACAATAAAGTAAATTCCGGAAATGGCACACATCCTTCCATGTGTCACCCCTTAATGAGATAGAACCGCCGAAAAGTTCTGAGAATTCCGTCTCGGAATACTGAAACGAACAGCATATTTTCTTCATTTAACAGAATTAAAAGGTCAAATATGTCGAAAGTCAAATATGAAGCAGCTTCAAGAAGATATGAACAGCATCACAAAGAAAGAGATTTGGAATGAAATAGGAATGAACAAATGATCGTCCAATTCAGGACAAGAAAATGTTAGCGAGAATAAATTCATTTTTACGGGTTTCTCGCCAAATGTATTCTAATACATTAATTTTTGGATTATATTGCTTATCATGCAAGTTGGGGAAGGGAAAATGAGTTATTGGAGCGTAATGCGAAAGTTAAATGTCAGATGATTTGTGCAGTTAAATAGTCATGTGATCACGGCGTCATGTGAGATGATTCCATTCTATTAAAAATATTTTAATGTCAGTATTCTGTTTTAACAGAGTTACCACTCGGGATTTGTGGCGGATTGATATGAGCGAGGATAGAACCTGGGACCTTGTGGTTCGCAGCCCAGTAACATAACCACGATACAAAAGCAATTGCTCGTGCAGCATAGCTGTTAACTGGCTTATAAGCTATTCATCACAGATTAATAGAAAATAACCAACCGTAGTTTTATACATCTAATTTTCTTGTATGAAATTAATTAATGCGGCAATTTTCTAAATTTTTCAAAGTGAAGTAAAAAGAATAGGTTAAATATTTTGGAGGTCATTGGATGCAAAATTTTATATTATATCTACAACGAAATACCATTTATCTAACTTGTTATATTATAAAGCTAACTTTTACACATAAGCATATATAGACAGATCAATAGATTGTATTCGAATTGGACAGAAATTTGATATAAATCTGTAAATCTAATCATAAAACCATATTCATATCCTTTGCGTATAATTGGTTGCGTTTTTGTAAGCAGAAAAACTTGTTTACAAAAACTCAGTGATAGAATGTGAACTGAAAATTTATCTATTTACATTCTTTCGAACAGATAGATTTTCTGCTAATTTATTAGAACCAAAAATAGAAATTTACAGTTTAGTTGTAAAGGTGATTAATTATAATTGCATCCTATTATTTTGTTACATTTTTAAGTTATCGTCTTAAAAGACAAACACAATCTGAAAATTAAACTTTTTTTTTAGATTTCAGAGAGATTTGAAGATGAAATATTCATCAAAATCGTGACGACGAATTTTCTGAAGATAACAAAAATTTATATATATATCGAATACGATAAAGTTAAAAATAGGAATTTCTTGAAGCAGTTTTCTCCAAATCTGACTATAAAACCGCCAATATGGCAACCCTCGAAACGAGTTAAATCGCATAAACACGATGTATGTGTGTCTAATTGTTGGAGCTTTACAATAACCAGAGGGGTTTGGCTATCAAAACGTTAGAGAAGGCGGGTTACGAGAACAATATCAGTTTCCGGATGTGAAGTAACAATTTTCTCACAGAAAAAAAGTAATGATGATCTGTGTTTAATTTCTGGATTTTAAAAGGAATTAAAGAATATATAGTCTTGTAACCTTTTTAATGTAACTGTGCACTTCATCAAGATTATTGAAGTTCTCATTTTGAAGCTTTTTCTGATTATTAGTTGGCTAACAGAGCATGTAAATAAGGTGATATCATAGATGGGAATTCTAGATTGATATAAACTAAGAAATAAAAAAAGGGTGAATGTAATTTGACAAGGAAAATGCACGTAAAATATTCGCTTATAAAACAAACACATTGCAGCTAATTTCCCATTATTAGCGGAATTGACTACCATGACAATAGCGGATAAACTCAGTGACAAATTTATCACTAAATTGATTAGTTATTATTTGTCAGAGATCTAGCAGTAGACATAGGATTGCTAGACTGATGGAGATCCAAGTAAAAAAAGGAAGGCTATTAACCAAATTGCCAAAAAAAAAAAAAAAAGAATTCCGAAATATTAGAAAAATATTAACGCTTTGTCAAGCATAATTGGTGCCATTCCTATCTGCTTCATTCCGTTAACTTAGAATGCTAATATTAACTCTTTAAAGTCTGACTTCTTTGTTTACAAAAAAAAAAAAAAAAAAAAAAAAAAATTGTGACCCCTTCAGGAACGGCGAAAGGAGAAAGAAGCATTCCCCCAGTCCCGTGCCACAACCCCCGTCTATCGGGGGTTGTGGCACGGGACTCCACGGGACGCTCCAATAGTGTATGCAGTCACAGGCCCGGGCGATTTTTCCCGCTAAGCTTAATTTTGATTAAAAAATCAGATAGAATTATTACTGCAAATAAATACGCTGAAATTTATTGTTTATTATGATTCATAGTATCTGAATATACTATAATAAAATTGCCGCGATATTAAAAAAACAAAGAATTGCGAAATTTAAAGTAAATGAAATAAAATAGAGAAACATTTTTATTAGAGTAAGATTTTAATAAATAAAGTTATGTATAATATATACTTTCAGAAAACGACATACATTTGCTTACTAATATTCAAAACATAGAAAATATTAGAAAACTTAATGTAAAAAAATTACTTAATTATATCTAAAATGTTTGAAGTTTATGAAACATTTCAAAACACATTTCGGGACAAGCCCTACGTTGAAAGTTTTGCATTTTCAATTAGATAACTTCGGTTTTTATTCTTTTAAAGAACTATCTGATTTATTCATCAATTTGGAAATCTCACTCTCACTTAAATATTTTGCTGTTTTCGCCATAGTAACTAAAATAAAATTGACCCAATATAAATATATAATAAAAAACTTGTCTAGAAAACTCCAAATGCAAACGACAATTCTACACCCACCTAAACCAATAAGTAATCTTTTATCCATCTTAGTCAAAATATAAATGTAAACCCAGAGTCCTTTAAATGCCCAATCTTTCGAGAGAGCCGAATAAGTGTCATTGTTTATATATTTAAATACCCGGATCAAATAAAGAAATATTAAAAAAAAAAAAAAAAAAACTCCTAAACAAATGAGCGTATTGAAGGTCAATGTTCTGTGAAACATTATTCGAAATTATAACGGACTTCAACCGCCATCAAGTGCCATTTAAAAATTTAAATAAAACTCTCCAAATTGAAATTATGTATACGCGATCATGGGTTCCTGGAGTGGGGAAAAGGTTGATCATATATACGATATAATGGGCCCTGAAGGGAGAATCGTGTACGTGATCACGGTCCTCCACGGGGTATACTGGTAAAAGTGTTTAATCCGTATGGAAAATATTGAAAATATATACGTAATTTTAAAAAAAAATAATTTAAAACAATTTAAACGTCTCCGAAACTGAACGAAAAAATGCTGAAAAATTGCAAAAATGCGCAAAATAAAGAATTGTTCATACAATACATATATACAGATGAGATGATCAAATATTGATAAAATTATTCATAAATAACATTAAAAGACATTTTCTTCTTGACATCACGAATAACGTGCTTCTTGAAGAACATAAAAACAAAATGATTTTTAGAACACATTTTATGTCATTTACTGGCTACCATCTGTTAATAACAAATTAAAACAAAAGGATTGGAATAGATTAGTGCAAGTACGTTTAAAGTTGAAATGAATCACCACATGAATCATCTGTGATTCATACTTAATATCTGATTACATGAGCCATTCTTTATTACAATTAGAGATAGCAAATATGGGTTCTACTCAGATAAATGTTTATAATCACAGACGAGAGTCATGGCAATAACCTTATGAATAAACAATGGCCGTCTGCTTAGATAATGATGTATACAAACCTGGAATTCGCGCTCTCGTATATCTCTACTAGTAATAAAGGAAAAAGTATGTGTGTGTATGTGTGCTTGCGCTCTACAAGTCAAACCATTTACCTTCAACTACCAAACGGTACATAAATATTTCAGAGAATGAAATTTTTTAATTTTAATTAATTAAAAATTAAATGAAATTTTGCCTTTTTCCCCAAAAACAGTTTTAAAAACATTACAGTACAAGAATGATTTTTACGTCATTTTAAAAATCCTCAAAAATATATCTTTAATAATTCTAATTATTTCACTGTATAATTTTTTTCGTATTTTTAATCAATTTTTCAAAAAACAAATATTTTAAACTATTTTACAACAGTACATTTCATTGTTGAAGCGAAAAAATCAGTTTCAATGTTGCTATTAATCTTTGGCTTTTTTTCCCATTGTAGATGACGAAAGTATGAAATTGCGGTTTATATTTTCTTAATAAGTAAGTTTATAATTAAAGTATGCTTTTAATGTACTTTTTGGAACTTATTGTACTTAAATTAAGATTTAACTTTAGGAATAATTCAAATTGTTTCTTATTTCAGTACTGTCAATTTTTTGATGCAAGACTTTTGAAATAGTAAATACTATGTAAGGCTTTTAAAAGAGTAGGACTTACATGTTTATTGAATTAGAAGTTTAAAAATATTCTGCTAAGAATATCATTAAAAGCAAGCTACATAAAATATTTAGATGAAAATTTTAGTAACCTTAAATCCTGGCGAACCAGTTGACATCCAAAGGTGACTAACGCTGAGTAGGTTGCAGAGTTAGGCATGCTTTTAAGGAAAAATTTTAAATTTTACTATACTTAGAATTAAAGTTTAATTTCAAATCAAATGGTAAAAGTTAAAGAAAAGAAACAATCCTGCTTTTTAATATGCTTTTAAACTCTGTTGCTCTTTCCTGTGATACAATAAGGTTAACCCTTTAAAGGGCCATTTTTTTCTAGCCATATTATGTTAAAATATTTTTAAGCTTGAAATTAGATTAAGAAAAGGGATTCATTTAGCTTATTAGATAAATTTAATTTGATTAATTAATTAATTTGGTTAATCAATAATTAAGTAACAAATCAAGACACATCATTTTGTCTGAGATAAAGAACTGAAGCATCTAAGTTTCTGACTTACTAAAAAAATGTGTCAGAACTTATGCCAACTTACATAATTTCATACAAAGATTGATAAATTTGGTGGGAAGCATATTTCCCACGGCACTAGACAGGGTTAATAAAGATATAAACATAAAATTTGAGAATCGCATAACGCAATGAAGAGAACGATGTGAAGTTCCAGCATAATATAAGAATATGGTTTTAAAATTTGAAGTTTAAATATATTTTTCTGAGAAACCTTTTAAGACAAATTACAAAAAAATATTTAATTGAAATCTTTTAGAAACCATTAATGCCTGCGAACCAACTGGTCACCAAAGGCCGCTAGTTACAAATAAAAAATTGCATTTTGATAAGATTGCTAAATTAGCAACAAAAAAATATGCAACAGCATAAAATATATCATCAGTATGATGTTAAATTAAAATTGTGAAATTTGATCAGTTTATTTAAATAGGGGCTTCGCGGCATCCACATTGTCGAAAAATACTTAAATTCGTCATAGGATAAAATGATTCCGCGGTTAATATCTAAATGACTGAAAAGGAACTAAATCAAAATGGAAATGCTTTGGAGAAAATTTTATTAACAGAAGGAGGCCTGCCTACACATATAGTTATGATTTAATCATTTATAATTCTAAAAAAAAATATGGTGCTTTAAAAAATATTTGCAAAGTGATCTGCTTTGCAACTTTTTGCAAAGTGATCTCAACTAAGCATTTTGTTATTTCATTTTGTCAAAATTTATTTAAAACTACGTATGTAAAAATTAAATTAAAATCGTTAAAAATATTACTTTTGAAAATTTGAAGAAAGAAATGGGCTCCAAAATTTGCATTCTCTAAGTGCCCTAAATTGCATTATGGCCTAGGCCTAGGCCTTATCATTAGACCATCACACACCCCGGAGCATTGATATAATGCGGCTAGTAATTGTACATTGTTAGTTCATTACTGATAATTAGGCACAATGGGAAACTTTAAAAACTAACTACGATGTTTTTGCTAAAAGTTTTATTATATACTGTTAAGTTTATAGGCCGCAAAGATATTCGTCGTGGACTGACATTTGGACATCTTGGACTACATGTTCGCTTCTGCTTTTTTTAAATTTCCGTCGTCTCCTCACTTTATTCAATCTTCCTGCATTAGATACAAATTCATTGAGATAATATTTCCGATCCTGCATCAAAATGGAAACAAAACAATCAAGATTCAAGCTTAAACCGGGGGGCCATGGGAAAAAGGGGATCTACCTCTCTTCAAACACCAAATCCTGGGAACATTCCACTTTTAGATTCACATAGTTGCAAGATTTTAGTTCGCGACAAAGTGGCCTGCTCTCGAAAGTCCCAAGAGGCTACTTGCGCTTTTGAAAACCAGAGCTCGGGGGCTCTCGTCGAGGGAGCTACTCCAAATGCGCAAGGTGAGAGGGCGTGTGACCCGCCCCTCCCCTCTTTGCTATAATCGTAATTCGCGTGCATTTATCGTCTGTCGACAATCCAGCGATTACGTGAGTATGTTGGATATTGAGCAGGCCGGAACAGTTGGTGCCTGCCTCAAATAAGATGTGACATGTGATCAGAAACTTGGTAATTTTTATTCTAACTTATGAAATACATTAAATGAAAGAATTGTAGTTGTTAAATAATTTCACCTCGAAATTTGAATTAATCTCCTCGTTTTCTTTTACCTCAGTCTGAAAACGGTCCTTTGAAAAAATTCCGACTGTCTGCAAGTGAACATGATCATTCAAAACACAGCAAGTAAAGCGGACGAAATGGGCAATCCAAAGATTTCTGTCAAATTTCGGATGAAATCCATCTCAGTAAAGTCTGTTTGTCCATTCGTCCATATACCATGAGTTGAACATAAGCTGAGAACTTACATTTGCTTCTGAATTAGCTTGGCAAATTAATTTTACCTAAACTATCCGCCTTAGGCGACAAGCTTATTTGCCCAAATTATTGACTTTTGGGGCTGTTAAATATTAACCAGTTAACAGTTTCGACGCCGGCGTCCTGGCATAGGGGTAGCGCATCTTCCCCGTGATCTGGGCGTCTCGTGTTCGAATTCCGGTTCGGGCATGGTTGTTCTTCATCTGTGTTCTAACTGTGAGGTGTGTGAATGTGCCCCACTGTAAAAAGGGATTGTGCAAGCGAATGTGTGTGTGTGTGTCATCTTCATATGAGCTGGAAGTCAGACTTCTGCCCTCGGGTGCTCAGGGGTCTTTACCTTCAGAAGCTACTGCACCCCCTTTCCGTGGTAACGCGGACACGACGTCATTATCAGCAGCAGCAGTTTCGACCTCTTCTCAAACTGCGTACATAAATTGTCATAAGCATATATATTATGTAAATAAAATAAATAACTAATTGTAATTATAATAATTAAATTATTATTATATAAATATAATAATTGTCATTGAATAAACTCGTCATAACGCAAAATGTTGTACTTTTTGCACGACGAGTATACTCGTCAAAAACAGTTAGTGGGTTAATATAGAAATGGGTATTTTTTTAAACAAATCACTATTTGATAAGACCGAGAAATCACAAATTTTATTGAATAAGTCAAAACAAACTGTAATGTGGGCAAATTAAAAAGTATATATTAGGGTTTATACAAAAACCGACTTTTTGAAAAACCGTTTTTCGAATTCGATATTTCCAAAAAAAAAAAAAAAAAAAAAACGGTTTTAGCCGGTTTTCGAATTTTTGTCAAAAAAATATTGAATAGGGAAAAGTAAAATATTTTTCCCTATCCTTTTTTCAAATTTTATTTTAATTTATATAAAATAACAAAAAACGAAATCAATATCAAAGCCAAAATATAAGAAACAAAATTAAAGATTACATATACATATTACTTACATAAAATAACGAAAACACAAACAAAAATTTCAAATAATATTTATATTATTTTCACTAATTTTAATTTCTTCTAAGAAAATAGGATTTTTAAAAACATGAAATATCCACTGAACGGTGGCTAAGTCTCGTTCTTATTTTGGACACAATGTTTCTTGAAATTGAAAATACTCGTTCACTAGTTACTGAGTTTGGTATCAAATTACAAATCTAAGTTTTTTGTTCTTTTATTCGTTTGTTCAAATAATGAAAATTCAGCTTGCAGTGTCTTTGGATTTGTAAGTTTTTCTTCAGGGTCTTCAAGAAATTAAACAGTTATATTATTTCCGACAATTATTTTATGAATTGATTTCAAATGATTATGTAGATTGCTCGTAGTTGATCCTTTGCAGGTCAACATTTTATTACAATAATTTCAGATTGCCTTGTCTATCCCGAACTTTTTGAAACTATCCCAAACTTCCAACTTGCACATTTTTATCTAAAAATGAAATTAAAGTTATTGAATAAATATTTTTGACGTTTACTTTACAATTTTATTATTTCAACTATTAATATTAATGCAATTTAAAATAATCTAATCTACACATTTTCTAGGAATTAAAAAAAAAAACACTTCTTAATCTAATTACGATGCTTGCTAAAGATATAATTTATGTTAAAACATTGCGAAAGAAAATATGGAGTATTTTAACACCTTGTGTTTTATTTAAAATTCCATTAAACAGAAGCCAGAACTTCTTATTTTACACTAATTTTTGATAAAAGAAATTTATATAATAAAATTTAAATTTTAAAATGGAAAATAGAAAATATAAACATAAAAATTAAGCATACTTAATACTTCCGTTATTTTTACCAAATATAACAACTTTATATTTTTGTTCCCAGTTTTCACACTCACAATATTAAGCAAACCTGTCGTGACTCGAGACTGATCGGATTCGAAGAACACATATCGACGATTCCATTTCATTAAGGGGTGAGACGCAGAATGATGAGCACATGATCTTGGATTTCTCGCATTAGATACTTTTTTAGTTCTATTCTTTTTCACGTGTATGTGAGTGTTATGTCATTTCTGACACCATTTTATTTTAACTGAATATTTCGTATTGATATGGCTAGTTCAAAAGATTTCAGGAGTAGTACGAAGAAATTTTATATGATATCATTAAATACTGTGATCAAGAAGCAGAAAACGGGGAATTATTTATTTCTTTCACATGTTCTTCGAAACGAGTCAGTCAAATTGCTGACGTTTCTATTAGCACCGACTTCATACCGATAGACAAAACATCCGACGAGAGGCAAGAGATGAACTTTATCAAACTTTTGTTTCATCTAGAAAAAAAAGTGAAAAGGGATGTTCATGAAAAACATGAATTGACGAATTCGTGGGGCAACTGTGCAGTGCACAAGCACTGGCCAACGCAACTTGCAACATTGAAAAAATATGTTTGCTGCCCGTTGCATAGAATGAATAGCAAATCAAATAAGTTCAAAATTAATTTTTACATAATAATATGAATTTTTAAAACCGGTTTTAGAATGTGACAAATTTACTTCAAAAAACCGGTTTTTTAAAACCGGGTTTGAAAACCGTCAAACCCTAGTATATATAGTACGAAATAAAAGGGGAAATAAAATTGAATTTCATTGCGTTAAAAATTACTACAAATTGTGTATTACGTTTATTATTTAAAAATTTATCAAAAATAAAGCAATCATTTTACAGAAATAAAATTGATATCATTAAAAAAAGTTTTAAGTTTTAGGATGAGACAACAAAATTGAGAGATGCTGGTTTATATGGAAGTTCCATTGAGAGACGCTGGAAGATATGGAAGTTCCATTGAAAAATAATAGCGATTATCCATCTATCAAAGGTTAAGCCCATTTTCAAGCCATATTAAACTTTGGTTGATGCCTATTTCATGATATCTTTTACATCTTCCTTCCTCTGAGTGAATAGAACTCTGGGTGAGTCTTATCCAGAGCATTTCTAATGATATTTTTCATCTTCATTAATTAAATTTATCTACAAAAACCTTCAATGAAGTAAACTGAAACTGATTTGTTTATGTTTGACTGTTGTCATTCGACAACATGTAATATTTCTGTGCCACGTACGTTGAGAGTTATATACAAAGATAGATACTAAACAATTTTAGTAATAGCGTTTAAATTAACCAGAGAAATCTTTATGAAATTTTTTTGCCTACTCCCTAATAAAGTTGCTGTCCTCTTCCCTCATGGACGCATATTAAAGATGAGTTATATGTTTTTGAGTTTGACGTGTTTTTCGCGTCTAATTAACGATATTATATTTATTGATTAGCATACTAAATGTTTCCTGCGTCATGTGATCTAGGTGATAGAAACAGTCGTACAAAAAGATCTATAGGGCAAATCACTGGACCTAGAAACAGTAGCGAAGCGAGTGGTTGGTAAAAGGAGTATAGATGCCCCGGGCACCTATCTAAAAGGGTGAAATACTGAGAAAACGTTACAATATTGATGCTACTTTTAAAATCAAATTTGACGATGGAATGAAAAAATAATAGAAATGCTTCGATCTCCATTGGCTACGCCACTGTCTACAACTAAGTACAAAAGTTGGGGTATAATTATTTTTAAGGTAGTAGCATTTGTTCGATAATTTAATTAAATTTTTAGTTTAAAATTTCATAAATTACCCTACTCAATAATCTGAATACATATCATTGATCAGAAATCATTTATGCGCACTTTAAATCCAAAAAATAAAAATTTTTGTGATGCTATTTTTACTAAATATACAACTACTAACATGTTTTAAAATTGATTTTATTTTATTATTCTTATTGTATACAATCTTTTTCCCTAATTTCATTAAATTTTTTAAAAATATTTTTAGCAATAATCCTTAGAAAATTATTGTTTCGCAAATGGATTTATACTCTCCAGCGTTAAGCCGTTATTTAATGATCTTTTTTGTATGTATGCTATCATTATTATATAATAAAAATCAAATTTTAAAAAATAAAATAAGGATAGATGAATCTAGCCTAAAATAATATGATGTTTCGGAACTAGAGGTTAGAAACTTCTTTAAATTTGTATTACGATTCTGAGAACAAAACGATTATAATTCCCCGTTCCTTTCCCTGCAGAATGTCTCGCCTCGATTGTGCTTTGAAACTGACCTTAACTGTTGTGATTCACCCGCAGTCACAGTTAACTACAGTGGAACGACCGCATAAGAAAAAAACATTCGGGTAATTACAGAAGAAAAACATTTGGGTATGCTATTCATTCCTCGATCGATGAACACGCAATCCGGACATTGCAGTAGAACTATATTAATCGTAAAGTTTGTAAAGTAAAATAAAATTATAGCTAATTACAAGATTTGAAGATTTATATTTATATTATTGGTTGGGATATGACTTAATAAAAATTTAGGGCAATGATATATATTTATATTTATCTATTTAGAACTTGAAAAATATTTATAGTCAATAACAAATTAATTAAAAAAAATCTTATTATAAACCTAATTTATGCTATATAAAGGAAAACTTTGAAAAAATCATTATTTTAGATTGCAAGGAAATTATTTTTATGCCCTAACTTTTCTGTAAATTGACTTGTATCGTTAAACACAGATCATTATTGGAAAGTTTTGAAACTATCTTTAAACCGATGTTCGCCTACGTTTATTTTCAAGCCAATAAATCGATTCTCCCCCCCCCCCTTCCGTTACTGATTTTTGTGGAATCAAAAGACGATGAAAAATAAATGGGTAGCTATTTAACTTTGAGAGCATTTTCTCCCAGGGTTTCGTTTACAATGGGGTAGTGGAAGATTTCAGTGTTTCAAGGTCATTATGAGATGCCTCTTTTTCTAAGCTGATCAATTTAATTACACTTTTCAGTACATTTTTCATGTACTGAAATGCACATCATGTTAAAAATTCATTTACATTATGTTAATGATTTTTTAATTTTTTATTTTAAAAACTTTGCAAAAATAAATGTTTTTTTAATTTTTTTTTTTATTATTATTATTATTATTTGCATATAATATTATCTAAACAGAAACTTGGTGTTTATAAATACTGTAATAAACCTGAGTGAATATTATGAATCAGATAAGTGTTCTGACCTATTATCTTGACATTCTGCTATGAATTTATAAATCATAAAATTTGTATTTTTTACAAATTTACTTAGATGGCAATAAGGCTGATAAATTTTTCATAGATTTTTTTATCGTCTCCCTCAGCCTAGTACTTTTGGAAAGCCACTTAGTCGGAAATTAGCCACTAATAATAGAACAGCCGTAATATAATGAAGGCTTTGAGTACATGCTGGTATATATAGAAACGATTAAAATTATTTGAGATAATTAAAACTGATAAAACTATTAAAGCTAACTTAATTTTACACAATTAAGTGATATTGTCAGCTATTAACATTAAAATACACTGATTATAACTTGACTTATTATAATAATTATACAATAATTCGTATAATAATTATAATTTTCTCAGCTGCATCATTTTTTTAATAAAGCCTCTAGGTATAAAATCTACTGCTTATTTTTGAATTCCTACGTATCAAGTGGAAGAAGCATATAGTTGAATTTGTTTTGCGATAAGGTTAAATTTCTTTTTTATGAATCTATCTTTACTTCCCTTCGAATTATTTATTATTTATTCTGCTGTATTGGAAGGGTAATAACAACAATGACAGTTGAAAAAAAAAAACTGGAAAGAAAACGATTGTGCTGCCATCTATGTGAAGAAATTGGTATGGTAATTGAAAATGGTAGAGAGAGGTTTATAAATTCAAATTACCGCACTCATAAAAATTTCACACAGACTTCAGACAGTGGCGTAAGAAAATAAAAAGATTCCTGAAGAATATATTTATCTTGAGTGGTCCATGTCGGTCTCAGTGATCGATTTCTGGCATTAAAAATGAGAAGTGCATGCCAATTGTTCTCGCAAAGTCCATTTAATGCTCAGATGTCTGTAATCCTACCCTTTGTCCAGTGGCACAGTGAAAGCATAATTTTTTTACCCTTTAGTTATCATTAAAACCAAAACAACTGTAAACGGTGCCGATAACTGTAAGAACAATATTATTTTCTCGTCTCTTTTCATTTTATTTGACTGATCTAATCGACCTCTTATCAAATGTTAAAAAAAAAAAAGAAAGAAAGTTCACTTACTTTCTTTACTTTTTTTTTACTTTCTTTTCCAGTTAACCGAATTTAAAAACTGTTGTAAACAAAGAATTTTTTTAAAAATAGTAATTTTAAGCATTTTGTAACATAAGTAATCTTTAATATATCATAAATAAATAACTAATTTGTTTATAATATGCCATGGTAATAAAAGAAAAAGGAAACACTTCAGCGAAATTTTTCATTTTATTCCAATAAATAACTTTGCAATGTAGAAACAACCATTTTTTAATCCTGGATTATTTGTAAAAAATCTATGTTTCTTAAACTATTTCTCAATATATTCCCTAAAAATTCTCATTAAAGGACAGTGGGAACACTTTATGGGAAAATTTAATTTTGGATATATTTTATATGATATTATAGATATCGATCAAAAACATTTGGTTGCATAAAACTTAAGTAAAATCAGAAGTAAATTTGTATGAAAAAGTTAAAGAAATAACTATCCAGAGTTTTCGAATGGAAGTCTCTTTTTTTAATAGCCACCCCACCCCCTCTAATACTGCATTAAGGAAGGAAGCGATTATGAAAAGTATGATACAATAATTGAATTACGCTGTGCAATACTGCGCAACCCACAAAACATGGGTTACCAAAGCACGTGGCTCTATGAATAGCATAATAATTGGTTTATTCATAGATCTCGTGGCGCATGGGAAAGTACTCCAAACTTTTTCCCTGGCTATAGCTTCACCACTCTTTCCCTCTCTTCTACATCTGTTATGATGCTATATATTCCGCAGGTGTCAGTTGCGGGGAAAAAAATAAATACAATGCGATTTTTTTTTATTTGAAATCTAAATTTGAGAGATATCGTTTGCAAATCAGAGTGGCCTTCTGTCGTAAATTTTTGCCTTCTGCCGATTATCTAGTATAAAGTTTCACCAGTTTTTTTTTTTTTTTTTTTTAAGTGTTGCAAAAAAATTGTTTGATATCTCATGTAGAGTTGGTACGTAAATTTTAATATAGAATTACTTGATTTTTTTAAAAAAAATTCTTTATATTGTCACTTAGATACTATGATATAGAACTCAATGACACACACAAGAGGTAAAGCTAAACCAATTTATTAACTGAACTCAGAACTGAGAATACAGTGACTGACAAATCTTCTGCTTTTATACAAGCAGGGAAAGTTCCAGAATACTTTTCTGGAGAAAGTAAGAAAAGTCCAGAACACTTGTCTGGTAAACTAAAGAAATGTCCAGTATCTTCTGGAACACGAAATAAAGGAAAACATAAAATCAAGGAACTAAATATTTACACATACTATTGTCTCTAGCGGGATTAGAACCCACGGTCTCTTGATTATGAGACCAGTGCAATGATCATTCGGTCTGGAGATTCGACTGCATTTCTTCAATGCGGCAATATTCGACGTATTGGAAAACATAATGGTGAAAAGGTCTTCTTAACTTTAAAAATAAGCATTTTAAAAAAAAATTCCTGAATTCGAAAATAACTTTTTTGAGGGGAGGCGAAGGGGTTACATCTGCTTCTAAGCTCCAAAATACAAGAGATTGAAGGACAAAATTGTGATATGTGATCGTTACAGAAAATTGTAGTTTTTCCCGGAATTACAGTCTTTTATTTCTAAATTCCAGTTAAAATTTGCCAATGAAAATCGCCGTTGTCTACCCTACTCTATGCATTTGAACTCTTTAACTCCTTAATATAAGATGGTTTGAGAGTGATAATATTTATGGTTTTATAACAAGAATTTCACAATTATTTCAGAATTTGGATGAAATTAGTGAAGAAGTTCACTGTCTATTCATCTGTTTATTACTTGCAAACCAAAAATGCAAATAAAAGAGAGTGATCTTTAGTACATTATTTCTAAACCAAAAATTTTAAAATATTATTTAAGTTTTTCTGAATTCATTAACACACTCAGACTGTCTATCTGCTTGCAAACGCAAAATGTTAAAGCATAAGCTAGCTGAAAGAAATTTTGTGTGCTCACTTGACTTCAAAATACTGATATGTGTCAATTAGGGATTGCAATACCGGTATACCGGGATACCGAATACCGGTATTTTGAGCCATTTGTACAATTTTGTAATACCGGTATTCACAAGTTTAAATACCGGTTTTTCGGTATTTACTAGAAATTTTTAAAATTGTTTCCACTATATGTTCAGGTATCGCAAACATAGCAATATAGTATACGTTTTTGTTTTTATGTCTTCCTAACGGGCGAAATTAATTAGCTAATTAATGGCTTAATTAATTGCTTAAATCTAAATTAGCGAAACATGGATTATCCCTGAAAGAAAATATTGTATCCATAACGACTAATAAAGCAACAATTATGAAAAAAGTTGGAAAGTTGATTGGTGCAAATCAGCAGTTGTGCTATGCGCATGAATTCAATTAGGACTAATAGATGTATTATACAAAAAATATAAAGAACAGAAGAATCCAAATACTCTGGATATAGAAACTTCGGATTCCAACTTTGAAAAGAGTAAGAGTGAGAGTGATATTGACAATGAAGATAATGACAACGTAATTGTTGAAGAAGATATTGCTAATGAGGATGAAATATTAACCTATCAAGAATTGCTTCCTATAATTTATAAAGTTCGAAAAATTGTTAAAATATTTAAACGTTAGTGAAAAAGAATTGTCTCTTGAACAAAAATTAAAATAAGCGATAAATAAAAAAATTTCAACGAACCAATATACAATACAGAAATCAGCTATATCCACAACCATCCGACGAGAAATCGATTTATTTGAAGATGAGGGATTATGGTAAATACTCGGAAAAAGTATATCGCGCATTTCTAACAGTACCACCAACTAGCGTAGATGCCGAAAGAGCGTTTTCGACAGCTGGTAATTTTTACACAAAATTACATTCCAGGTTTGATGACAGTACAATTGATGCATTATGTTTTTTTAGATCACATTTCAAAAATTTGTAATAGTACCACAAACTGAATAGTGATATTTACACTTTTTTTGTGGTTTAAATAAATAAGATGTTTCTTTACTTTTTTGTGATTATATACTGTTATAATTTATAAGTTACAAATTATTTTTTGTGATATTTACCCTTTCTAACAAAACTGGCAAATAAAAAAAAAAGAAACACCTGGGTTTTCTTTCTTTTTCCAAAATTTCTAATACCGGTATTAAAACCGGTATCCCGGTATTAAGATTTAAAAAATACCGAATACCGGTATTGAAATTTTGGTCCGGTATTACAATCCCTAGTGTCAATCTGGAACCATTAGACCTATGGGAAGAATTCCAAATCTACTACCTATTCTCTTTATTGCATGATGAAGCCACGATGCAGGATGAAGTTATGTTTCATGATCTGTTATCTCTTTGTACAACGAAATTAAACACAAAAAGTAGGATCATATGAGAAAGTTTGGGAAGGGTGAACATTTTCACTCCCTTGATTTTACTTGTGGTCTGTTGTTGCTAGGTTTATTTCTTTAATGAACACCAAGATCGATGGGTCAAAACCACAATAACATAAAAGTTAAGAAAAGGAAGTAAAAAGACTAATATTTTGAGCATCCCCCCCCCTTTTTTCTTTTTTTTCTCCGTGACGGTGATATCACTTGATGGATGATTACAGACGCTAAAAATCGAAGCAAATAATTAATATTGAAAAAGCGCTCAAAAAAGAAGAGAAGCAATGAAATTAGAAAATGTATTGCAAACGGTGCCATTAGAATTTAAACTGCTGTATAAACATAATTTTTGTAATTCTTTATATTGAAATTTGGATGCTTGCCGAATCACTGAAGAAGTGACACTCCTCTCGCGAATGAGAGAAGACAATCTTTAAACTCACCTGGAAAATAGTTATTTAACCAGTGGAAATGATCTCCTCACAGCTTCATCGCATACTCTTTAATAAATTTGTCATGCCTAAAAACGCTTTACATAGCATTGGCGTACAATAGTTACGAAATATAACTTTTGGCGTGAATTTAGCATTTTTATTGAAACTGTCGCGTCATCATTGGCGGATTATTTGGTGATTAATCTCTGGCATGAATGAATAGTGTCCAAAAATCGAATTTGTGTTTTAGACTCGTTTTTCTCAACCGATTGAAACAAAAATTTGGCACAAAACTGCACAAAGCTCCATATGAAATTTGATATATTTACCCATTTGCACTCTGTAAAGTAATTCGAAGCATAATTATTCACCTAATACAAAAACTTGTTTATTGTTCCGGAAAATAAATATATATAATTGTTTTAAGTTGAATTCTACCATTTAATTAATTTGCATCTTGTAATGTCTTGATCTAGACTGATCAAATAACGAAGCAGAATTTCCAGATAATTCTTTATTTTATAGCCTTATATATACAAAAAAACAACTTGTTCTAATCTTGGTTAAATAAATATTTACACCTGTAGTAAAAGACACAACAGTCGAAGTCGAAGGGTTTTCTTGAAACTCAGTTGGTTCTCGGACTCCGAACTCGTGGGCGTAATCCAACAATCTGCCTGCAATTCGTTTCTTCTCTTCTCCTAAAAAAAAAAAATAAATAAATAAAAAAAAAAAAATCTCCGCACTTTATTTCGGCGACAATCTCCGCCTCTTAATTTACATTGGTCATTTGAGCTCTCTTTCGGCCAATCGGGGTTCAGCAATATGCTCTCTCAGCGGCGCCAGTCGGTCGTGGAAAGATCCTTTGTGTGATGCACCTTTCATAACTGACTATTCTGGAACATGGAGTTACCATAGTCCTTTCACAATGAGGAACATTTAGCATCCATATGTTTGGACACTCCTTTCTTTTTGAAGGTATTCTCAATATCTCTTGAACAAGGAATTCCCACATGTGGTCTTTCACTGTAGTCGCTAATGAACAGATGCGAGACCACCCAGGTGAAAAGATCCACCATCTGGCTATCTCGAGGAGTTTAGTAAGTAACAGCGACGACACAGCTGACTGTAAATGTCTTATCAGAACTGGGAAACGGAGAATGTTACAATCTTCTTACTACTCAGCAAATATTTTTGACAATCAAAATTTAATAAATAAATAAATAAAGCATCAAAATGATGCATCGTCTTGAATGGGGAGTGAGTGTCGTCATCCGAGTGCAAAGGGTTAAGACATTTTGTTTTTGAATTGTCGCGTTTACGGACACACAATCAACCAGTGATTGGATTTAGCTCAAAATTTGACATGTATCTACAATACAGATGTTAATTTTTTGTACCTAGTTTTATCCATCTTGATCTCTCCGTTTTGCAAATTATTGTGTTAACTTGTATTCGAACAGTAGGGCAGATGGACTTTCTTTGAAGAAATGTTACTCAAAATTTGTTAGAACTCTGCAAATTCTATGTAAAGGCCATTAACCAAATCTCAACCATCTTACTCAAAGCGCTTTTCTATTATCTTAGTTACAGACAAACAAACAGGTGGACATTTTCTAAAAATGTGTTTTTCGAAATCTGATTTAAAATGTGGAGATTCGTCAAAATCTCGATTTCGAATTTTTTCAATACTTTTTCCATGTTATATAATCGAGGAAGTAAAAATAATTGATAAGAGGTCTATGACGTTCGTGCATTGAATTAAAAAAAAATGTATGATCTCAAAAAATGGGAAAAATATAATGGAATTAGAATATCGGACAAAGAAATGTCAGTTTATTTATTTATTTTATTTTTGGAAAAAGTGAGTTTTCAAAAATTTCTTTAGAATTTAGTAAATTAGCTGACATATAAAACATATTTCTTCTATTCAGTGGTGCATTATTATTATTTTTATTTCCATTAAAATCCGTACCACCAACCAATATATGGGCAAATCATACAAAACAACACAACATAATAAATAAATAAAAAATCTGTATTAAATTTTAAAATTTCTGTTGAAATTCAATTGCTTTGACTCCAAATTACAACTACCTGTGTGCCAAATTTTGTGTCTTTGATAGATTTTCGAGAATTTTTGACATGCGAAAGCTTCCTTTTATTAGTACTCATTTTAAAAATGCCATTAATAGGCTATATATGAGAGCAATATATAAAATTACATAAGAGCAATATTCAACGCACGCAGATGCCGTGGCAATGCGCGCTGATATCCTTTTCGATGCTTGAACTGATTATGAATGAGACCGAAATTTCAACAAAGGTATTTAACTCAATGGGAATCAATGTTTCAATTTTTAGAAAAGTGAATTAACCCTTTAGTTGCATAGTTGCTCTGAAGAACATGTGGCTTCATTTTCTTTTATGAGAGATCTGCTACAAATACAAATGCTTTACATAAGTATTGTAAACATGCCTTCGTATACAGCTTTCTAATAATAATCAAAATAATGAATTAAAATAAATTTCTAAGAATTAATTAAATCAAAAGTAATTAATTAAAATAAATTTCTAAGAATAATTTAATATGTATATCCTACTTACTTAGTAAGTACACCCAAACGGGTTTTTTTTTTGCAACAATTTTTCATCGTTTGTCAATTAAAGTATTAAAAAAAAACAATATAATGAATGCATAGTCTGTACAAGATAAGTTGTCATAAAAATTTTATTTTGAAAAATTTGAAAAGCATCAGATTTTTTCTTTATTTGAAGCAATGCATTTTTCCTATCTTTTGTTTTAGTTATTATTGTTCAAAATATTAATAAAGTCTCCAGAAGGCAGATTTTCCAGTTGATTCGCCATTTTGCAAGTTATAGTTTCCACTTTATTTGAATGAGGCCTCCCATGACCATTTTGCATCTCAAGAACAAAAAGAATTCATTGGAGATTAAGCATTGTGATGAAAAATATGAATCTAAGTTGGCGTTCGATTTATGTCAGAAACTTGAGGACAATCACTACTCAGTGTGCAGGAGTTTTGAACGATTTTTGTATTCGCTTCAAAATTTTGTCAACCCCAAATGTTCTGCTAGGACTTGAACGCAGATGATGTTTTCCGATTCATCAGCAACCATTCGATCAATGAATCGGCG
Source organism: Argiope bruennichi (assembly GCF_947563725.1). Lineage (NCBI taxonomy): Eukaryota > Metazoa > Arthropoda > Arachnida > Araneae > Araneidae > Argiope > Argiope bruennichi. Next base: position 55,651,236 of record NC_079158.1, read on the forward strand.
AGCGTAAAGCGCAAGAAACGGTACACTTTCCATGTTTTCATCAACACATAAGGTCAATGATCGTCTTGGCTTTGCATTATTCATTTAGTCATCAAGATGTCGAATAAAACGCTTGATCTGATTGGACATAGCTGTTTTTTTAGTTTATTACCCAGTAAATAAGACTTCAACACTTCGGAAAGTTTTAGCAAAATATCACAAAAAATTTGTTGTGGAATCTTTATTTTTCAGTCCTCATCGTTAACAAAAGTTAAACACAATTAGCAAAAAAAAAAAAAAAAAAAAAAGCAAGTTAAAAAAATGACTTTCGAGATCATTGTAATTTGAGTTAATGATGTTCACGCACTTAACTTAAAAATAAATACATTTTCATAACTTTTTTTTTTTCGGTTTCAGGGTGATCTAAAACTTGGCGATCCATTAAAATCTCGAGGTCAAATTTTCTGATGATAACAGTATTTTTTTGTGTGGTCACTGTGAACACAAGAAAATAAAAATTTAATAGCAAAATAAAAACCGATGAGTGCAATAGAAGATATTTGCTTTCAAAGAGAAACATATTTGACTACTATTAATAATAAAGATAAATGTATATCTATGCACAAATATGTGTTAGCATTCTACCGGATACGTAATAAGGTTAATTAAAGGATTTCCAAAAATGTCTCTTCTATGGCGCACTCCGTAATAAACGTAATTATACATTATAGCTTTATGTTATTGGCGAACAATGCTTACGAAAGAACTCATTAGAATGCTATCAATGATGATTTTCTTTTTTATGATTAATCCCTGGGATTCTGTTAATACACAAGTACCAGAAAACATAATGTATATTTTTGGACACCTTCTCTTTCACCAATCATACCAAAATTTATTAGCCAAAACTACAGAACAACAATTGTAGTTACAAAATCATGCACAAAATTTCATATTTTCAAGTTACTGCGTTTTTTAGCTATCGCGCTTATGCGTATGAAAGTACAGACCGACAGACGGTCAACCCTTTGATGGATTTGCTTTCAAATTTGATACACATCTACACTTAAGATGTTAAATTTATGTACCAAATTATATCTATGTAGTTCTCTATGTTTTGTAGTTATATTCGGACAGCCGGACAGACTCTAACTTGTCGATACTAGTTCGTTCAGTGTTGGCGGGGTAGTCAATTTTATCTGAATGGATTTCGTACAAAATTTCGAAAACAAATCTACAAATTTAGAGTAGAGATTATACGACATATTTCATCTGATTAGCTCATTTTTTTTTTAATTATCATTTCATAGACCTGCACATTCCAAAAATGTGTTTTTAGGACTTAAGAAAGTCTGAAACGTGGGGATTCAACCAAATATTGAGTTCAAACTTTTTGACGATTGCAAAGCCTTCACTCTGTATACTTCGTGTACGGGAAAGTAGAAATAAATGAATAAATAATAATAAATAAATAAACATGAAAGTAGATAGGATTGTTAATAAAATATGGTGGTGGGGAAACCTTGTTAACATGTAATATTAAGCATACACTTTCCACATTAACAGGATAAAAGAACAGTTTTTTTTCTTCTTTCGCTGCCGTATAATTTCCCGCCAAAATCATTAATTATCGTCTGCGTGCGAAGAATAGAATTTATTGCTTTGTCTCAATCAAACGACGCAACTGGATTCCCGCATTTTCTTGCTTTCGGCCAAGAGCAAGGCCACACTAAAAAAATCTCCTTTCCCTTCCGGTGTAACCGTCTCCTAAGGTATAAAAATTGAGGAGATGAATTCTGTGAGAGGACTTTTCCTTTATGGCTCCCACGCAGTCAAGTTTGTATTTGAAATAGCGGGCGAACATGAGAGAGTTTTGGCTGCATCGCATTTCTCTGTTTGGCGAAAATATCGCTGCGTTGGCAATTTGCTGTGTAAGACTAGACTAATCAAAATTTCGCATATTCAGCATTATTCATATGGAAATAGTTCTGGTGAATGCAATTTTAGTTATTTCTGAAAGTGTAAAAAAAAAAAAAAAAAAATAGTTTCAACGAATTGAAAATTTTAGCTTGTGCAAATAGATTATATGTGACGTCAGTAGATATTTGTCGACAAAAACTATTCTAAAAAAAGATTCAGAATTTGAATAATATTACCAGATGTCCAAAATTAACTGGCATATTCGAGTTTTTTCAGAATTTTCACGCATTCCCATTTCCATCTTGAAATTTCTTTTATTATCCCAAATATTTTTTCAGTAATATAGAATACTATAATTATTGTCCATACTTGGATAATGATAACAATACGTTATTGACGATAGGGATATTTTTATTATCCAGTCCTCAATAGCGTATATTAAATATATGAATTAACTTTTAATGAATTAATTGTACTATTTTATAAAAAGTTTTATATCATTTTAAGTAATTTTAAATTTTTAGCTCTTGTTTAAACATACAATGTAATCAGGCACTTAAAACATGCCGAGGCTATTTTTTTTTCGATTATTGTCCCAATTAAAAAGCTAAATTTGTGTTATCTTTAGCTATCAATAAATATTTCGCTTTATAAAAGAAATTATTTTAATTTAATTTTTCTAAAAATTAATGTCTAAGAAGCATGATAGTTTTTCGTGCCAAGAATATGGTCAATAACTGTTAACTTTCGTCTCCGTTTTCTGTTTCTTCATTGATTTATTTTGTAGAAAAATGTTGTTATTATAAAGTAAAAACTTTCAGAAAATCACATTTTTGAAATTATGTCTGTCTGTCTACAAATGCGATAATTCAAATATACTCTGAGGTAAATAGGATGAAATTTGGTATATTGATTTTATACCATGTTTATAGAATTCTATCAAATTTTGAATGAAATTTATTCTGAAGAATTCTGCCTGTCCTAATGTCCGTGTGCACGTGAACACACTAACTATAAAGCGTCTAGAGCTAGATAGGTAAAATTTGATACACTGGTTTTAACATTTTAAATGCAAATCTTTATCAATTTTTGAACCAAAACCATTAAAGTGTGGCGATCTATACTTTCGCATATGCTATGCAACTCAAACATGCAATGATTTAAATAAATGAAATTATGTATGCGATCCTGTGACTGTAACTGTAGCTATATGACAAATTTTTATTTCAATCGATCGGAATAAAAACACCCAAAGTATACATTTGATTTTTTTTATACTTAAGAATTTACTGTATCTTAATGGTTAATCAAAAAAAAAATCACTTCCTTTAGCGAAACGCTAAAAAAATGCTAGCTTTAGCGAAAACTCTATATTCATGCCGGATATCGATATTTCATAATTATTGTTCGCCAGTACAATTAAATTTACATAGGGTGTTTTTTTTTTTTTTTTTGCAAGGCACACAGTTTGATGTTTGAGACTCTGAAAATAAAAACCTGAGCATTCGTGGCCATCATGGTCATGCTCAAGGTCCACAATTTTATACGGGAAGGGAGTAACAACAATATAAAAGAGTATGCGAGAAAAGTTTGGGGGAAACCAATCCTGTTGGTTCTGTTATGAATGGGATTAAATAATGAGTGATGGCATCTAAATTTTGAAGAAAAAAATAAATAAGATAAACTCACATTTACCTTTTCATTGTTGATACAAATATTTCATTCTGTAATTATTCTTCCATTTTTGATAACAAGGTATCAAGATTCGGCTTATTTTTCCATATTGAATAGTTTTCGATTTAAAATAAATGTTCGAAATTTTTTGGAAATTTTGTTGTAGTTACGATTTAAATTTCAGAAGTAAGTAATGATGCTAAATTTGTGAAGTTCTTCTATTTTTAAACACCGCTGCTTTTTCATATAATACCATTAGATGTTTAAAAGTATTGTCACCTTTTTAGTTTGAAGTTTTATTTTCAAATTGTAATCCGCTGAATTGTTTGTTTAATCAGAATACAATTATACCTCAATGAATGAACCTGTCTCATCATAACGAGTGATTTGCATAATGAACAAAACAGAATCTTTAAAAAAATTGACTGGCTTTATGAGCAATGTTTCGCAAAACGAATGACGATGAGACAGCTTAGCATTACATGAAGAATCTTGCACGTATCTTGGGTATCAGTTTGTACTGGCCCTTGTTTAATGATTTTTTTTCCCTGCATAGAAAGTGTGGCCTTATAACGTTGTCAAACGCAACTTCGAGGATTTTGAGCAAATGCTTATAAAGTTTTAATCGGTGAGATTTGTTTTTTGGGCAAAGCTACGAGATTAGAGGTGGATGGTAACGATATCGATGAACTGATGAGAGAATATAATCAGAATTACCGAAGAACTCATGGATGTGCATTCTGAGTCATTACAAAAAGTTGCGAATAAGATTTGGTCAGGAGCGAGGAAAACAATAGCCTCAACTGAGTGACAATCTCCCAGTGAAATGAGAGGGATGCCGAAAATATGAAAAATTATCGCATTATACATTGAGAAACATCATCCTAAATAAACGGTAGTTATGACTCGGCAAATTCATTTTGCGGTAATGATATGTCTCATTTTCTTCGAATTTTGAAGTGCAGACAAAGACAATTGCTTTTAGTCAATTTTTCAGTCGGATTCATTTAGCGGTAATGCTGTCACATTTTCTCGAAATGTTGAAGTATAGACAAAGATAATAAGCTTTAGTCAATGTTTTAGTCAAATCCATTTAGCGGTAATGCTATATGTCACATTTTGTGCAATTTTGAAGTGTAGATAGACAAAGACAGTTGCCTTTAATCAATTTTTTTATACATAAAAGCATGCATTATAAATAACATAATTATAAATTTGAATTTTTGGGATAGGTTGGAGGGGCAGAATACATAGTCTTATTTTACATTCATTATCTATGTAAAAATATGTTTCGAATAATGAATGTTTCGCATTATCAATAAGATTGAGGAATGAATTACACTTCTTAAGCGAGGTTTCGCTTAACTTTTTAATGAATAATTTTCTGAAATATTATATAAATTCTGAAACGTATTCTATATTACATATAAATTTTATTGCTGAATGATTCTATTTTCTATACTTATATTCTTTTTATGAGCATATTTAGTTTCAATAAGAAATTATTGGATTAGTTGAAGTTCAATTACTTCCGTTTCAAATTTTAGGAGTGATAACAGAAAAACTAGGGAAATGCATACCAGAATGAAAAGGAAGATGTGACATTCTAAAATAGTACGAGTTTCAAGTCTTTCAAAATTGGAAGTTCAAAAATACTTTAATGAAGAAGCCCTTTACATGTGATACGTAAAATACACATACGTAATACGTTTCTTATAAAAGATTTAATTACAATTTTCAGTATCCATTAATGGTATAGAACTAGCTGGTCACTAAAGGCGGTTAATATTCATGAAATTGAGAAAATTTATTGTTTTTATTAATTAGCGTATTTATGCGTTTGCTTTCAGTAAAATTAGAAAAAAAAAATAAGTTTAACGAATATAAAATTTTTACTTTTTTATATGACAAAACTAAAGGATGAAAATGCATTATACTTCAAAATGTACTTCTTTAAAGACTCTCTTTTTTAAAATCCTTTTTTATATCAATTTTTATTTTTTCTTATGCCAAATATAAAAGCAGAGGGCATTTTGATATTCAAAAAATCCGACTTCAAGATTTTGATGAATTTTCCCATCATCTCTGATCAGATTTCTCTCAGTCACAAACACATTTCTTGAATTGTGTCTGTCTATCTGTAAAGACAAACACATTAAAACTCTTTGAGCTGGGAAGATGAAATTTGGTATGTAGTCTCAATATCAAATTTGTAGATTTCGATCAAATTTTAAAAGAAATCAGTCTGCCTGGTTGCCCACTATGAGGTAACTCAATGATAACAAAATGCAAAAAGAAAGATGGATAAAATTTGGTTCACAGATTTAGCCTCTAAAGAGCATATCCGTATAAATTTTGAACCAAATCCATCAACGTCTGTCGGTCCGTACTTTTGCAAACATCTGGAAGTTTTATGTTATGTTACATTATAATTCTAGACAAATATGTTCTTTATAATTTTAAAAAGTCTGATTCTTTAATTAAACAGCATTTGATAATTAACTAATTAAATAGCAATAATATTTGCATTAATTTTCCTATTATTTTGTTAATAATAATAATAAATTTAAAATTTTTTCTACAAAAAAATTGACATAAAATATTTTGATATTGACCTGCAATTAAATATTTTGTTTCAATTTTTCAAAATTTTCAGTTTTAAAATTCTTATACATAGATTAAATTAAAATCAACAAAAAATATATATAGTTTTGGAAGTTTGGCAAGAAATGCCTAAAGGCTCCTAAGGGACTTACCTAACTTTTTAATATAATTAAAAGGGGGCATAGGAAATTTAGTATTTTTTTAACGTAACGAAGTGAAAAATACGCATTTTTTGCGATTAATTTCAAAAATCGCCAAAAACGAAGCATACGCCAAATCCATCTCCCCTAGTCTTGGCAACCTCAACAAGTAACAACGATATCTGAAGTGATACTAGTTGAATTGCTGGGCGATGATACTTGGCCAGATGTGCCAAATGTCGCACTTCAATCTGTCGACGGCGGTGGGAACGAAAAAAAGAGGGGGGAGGGGCAGGTTATCATTTTTTTCTTTCTATCTTTTGTTCGTTCCAAGGAGCTATTACTTACATGTTACGCACCCTAATAATGCCTATGTTGTTTTACTTGATACGGATTTTTTAACCTTTTATCTTATCTCTCAAAACACTGTATCAAATAAAGTAATTTATTAAAAATTACACAGTAATAAAAAAAAGGTAACTTGAAACTCTTGTAGATGAGGCATTTAATATAGTAGAAATGTGACTGCATCTTGTGAAAATGCATTTAGAACCAGATGTTATCTGTATTTTTCTCAGTTGTTACTGAATGAAGTCTGTAAACGATTTAAAGAAAAGTCAATGCTCTTTCTTCTTTATTTTATTTTATTTATTTTGCATTGATGAAATATCATACTAGCTACTTTTGGCGACCAGTTTGTTCGTCCTGAAAGTTGGCTTTCCGGCAGGTTAATTTTGGTATGCATTTATATAAACATTACATCTCCTTATTTGAAAAGACGGAAAAACATGAATTTTATGGAATCACTGGACCATAAACAACAAAATGTGCAAATTAGAAAGTGTATTTATTGAGAAATAAAAATTCTTTTTTGGAATTAATGTTCAAAGGAAGCCACTTTTTAATTTAAATTTTAACCTGGCAAAAGCACACTATTGTATGGTTTGATGGGACAATTAGCTGTAATATATATAGCTATATTAGCTATAATATAGCTATATATATTATGGCTATAATATAAAGCAGAAATTACAAGTGTGTTTATTTAGATAGTAAAAATTCCTCAAAACTCCTTTAACCTGAAATTTCCGCACAGTTTATTACTCTCATTTTAATAAATTTTTCAGAATTAATTTAATACATAATTTATAACAATATTTTTTATTGTTGAAGAATTACTGCCAGAATACATTAACAGAATTCCGCAAGAACATTAAAAGAAAAATTTAAATTCAGATGATAAGCAATTAATATCAAGACAACTATTGATTTAGTTTCTTTTCACCTTTTTATTAATGAAAAATTAACTATTTAGTTAATTGTCTCAAAACGTCCGTTAAAACCTTTCTTATATTCTAGAATTTGCGAACAAATATACTTTTACAACAAATATTAACAATTTATGGAGGAAAGTAGCTAATGGCGTTTATTTTAATTGCTTGCTCCATTTGATATTCTCATTTTAGTTAAAAAGAATTTTAGACGATAAATGGATTTTGATATTATAATGTTTTATAAGAAATAATTTTTACAACAAAAAATAACGATAATTAGAACATATTACGTTAATCCTTGGCGCCAAAAATCTTCACGAACATCTCCTCACCAGAATTTAGAATAGGGAATTTTAATTTTTAATTTTTTAAAATGAATAAATTAATTTGAATCAATAGGGAGAGAGTTCATCGCTCTTAAATAAAAATGAAACCTTTTTTGGTTAAAAATTACTAATAAATAAAAACTAGTTAGGAAGAAATAATTAGTGGATGATCGTTGCTCATCGATTTAATTTCGAGGGAGTATTTTAAAGGCTATCTTATAATTTTTTTTTTGGGGGGGGGGAGGAAAATTCTCAAGTACATCTCTTTCATATACCTGCACAAAAATTTAAATGATACTCGAAACAGAATACAGACAAAGGCACAGTAGCCATAATTCAATAACAAATAATGAAAGAATATTAAAAGCAGACGATTGTTAATATCATCAATAATAACCATGTTTGGACATTCTGTGCCAAGTTTGTGGTGAATAAATCAGATCACGATGATAACATTATGTAGCAGACGATAAAAATCAGGCACAAAGATCCAGCTATTTTATTAAGCCATTAACGATTTCTCTTTAAAGCTTTTTATTAGTTTTTATTAGTTCATCTGATAATAAATATAACGTTTTATTTTGATCAAATTTCAATCAGAATTTGAGAAAAAGATAAAATGTAATGGTATGCACTTTAAGACTATTACAGCAGTTTCGAATCTAATATCTTTGGTAGTGTATTTTGGATAAATTTCAAAGCCTATGTACCATAAATTCGAAATGGGTCGCTTGTTATGTGGACCAAGGAATAACAAACACGTCATAAAACAGGGCGAATGTCTCCATGTATTGACCAATCTTCTATTCCCGTGTGCCGTTGCATTCTTCACTTTTGCTTCTGAATGAAAAAGAATTTTGTTTTTGCATTGGGAACCTACTATGGAATGCTAGTGCGGGAGAAACGGACAAAAGGTTTTCTTCCTGCTCCCAAGAGAAGGTTTTCTTGGCGCATTTTTTGGTCATTGTGTAAGGAAGCCGGACTTGCAGTGGGGTCTTTGTGCCACCTTCAATAACCTTTGCTATGAGTGAACAAGCAAACTTGAGGGAGGCACCCCTCATGTTCTTGTAAATAACGACACTAACAAAGTCTTGTGGCAATAAAAAATGGGGCGGAGTTTCTTATTTTCCCCACTCTTTACTTTTGCACTAGAAAGAAACCAGCGTGAGTAGTCTTCCTAAAACTTTCTCGCATACTCTCTAATAAAGGAATGACACTGGCGTACAATGGTTACGAAATATTAATTTTTGGCATACATTTCATTTAGCATTTTTATTGAATTTATCGTGTCGTCCTTGGCGAATTTTTTGACAATTATTCCCTGGCTTGCAATTAATAGCATCCGAAAATCAAATCTATATTTTAGAAAACAAAAATTTGTTAAAACGCTACACTTGTAGTCACAAAATCCCATACTAAATTTAATACATTTATCTCATTGCGTTTTTCAGTTACCACGTTTATATGCTTCTGAAAGTACAGACTGACAGACGTTCAACCCTTATTGAATTTGAGACAAAATTTAGCAAATATATCAAATTATCAAGATAGATATCAAAATTTGATATCTATCATCCTCTCTTCGTTTTGTAGTTGTCGTGTTAACTTATATTAGAACAGCCGGGCAGACAGATTTCATCTGAAATGATTTTGCTCAAAATTTGATAGAAATCTGCAAATTTCGTCCGAAGGTTGTATACCAAATTTCAATCTTTAGCTCAAAGCGTTTTTGAGTTATCTTTGTTATATAGCGAGAGATGGACATTTTCTAAAAATGTGTTTTTTCAACTCAGGTAGGTCTAAAACGTTGAGATTCGTCAAAATCTAGAGTTCGAATTTTTTAATGATTACTACATTTTCTCTAAATTACGTATACGAAAAATTAAAATTACTTTAAAAATAAAAAAATTAATTTAATTAAAATTAATTTCGATTCCCCTCCTCATATATAAGCAATTCGATATATTTTGTATTTAACCTCATAGTAAAATGAAGCGAATTTGCTAGAATTTGGACCTTTTTCCGTTGATCAGCTGGGTCAAATTTTGGTAAAATTCTACCAGTTTAATATGCGAGTTCGCAAATTGTACAGACTAAGTCTATGGCAAAGGATACCGACGTGCTCTGATTGGTTTAAGCCTTGGCATCTTTTTGGCAATGTTTTGCATTCATAATAGTGTAGTTTTCGCTTATTTGGCTCAAACTTTGTACCTTTCATTAGTTTTTTGGAAGATACGAGTGAATATCAACACGATCTAATTTTTATTAATATAATTGTTTTCTCTAAATATTTCTAGTAATACTACTAATACTAATTAATAATAATAATAATAAATATTACTAGTAATACATGTAACTAATGTTGTTTATGCACAGAAGTATAAGAACTAAATGAAAGTAATTACTCAACATATGATGCAGCAATTAAATAATTCTTATATTTCTATGATTTTCGTGCCTTTATTAGATAATTTATGCAGTCATTGAAACTTGTTGATGAACGTTTGTTACTTTCCCATCAACTACATATGGGGAGATGATAACTTAATGCCCAAAACGTATAAATATGTAATCTTTAACGGAATATGTGATTTCGTAGCTAATTTTTTTTAGTTATATCAAAGTAATATTAAGAAGAAACACGCACAAAAAATATTTTTAATAAATTGTAATTTTTATATTTCCTGAATTTAGGTTTCAGGATTTCGTCTTTTCTACTGTATATGTGTTCCAGATTAATATTACATGTAAACCGTAAACAATAGGAGGGGAGATAAATTTACAAATTTTATTTATTTTTATAAAAATATATTTCGGTAAGGCATCTTTTTGGCAAAACATTGCGAAAAAGATGCCAAGGCCTAAACCAATCACGTCGGTATCCTTTGCCATAGATTTAGTCGCGAACTCGCGATGATAAAGCCGGACTATAAAATTTCATTTATCTTGCTTATTACCATTTTGAATTAAAGTAATTTTTAAAAAATAAAACAGTAAACTTTTAATTAAAACTTTTTTATGATGTATACGATTACTCATATGAAAAACTGTTTTTATGATGCTAAGTGTAGCAATCTAGGTCATTGCGATTTTGAATTATAGTATTACGAGGACGAACGACAGATTGTTCCTGACAAATTTGGACCGAAATTTAATACAAAACTATAAAATGGGTGCAAAGACACGATATAGAAAATTACATTAGGCTAGCTGTCTTTGTTTCCGAGTTATTGCGTACACAAGGATACAGACATAATCCTGAATGTGATTTTTTTTCCCCCTTTCCGAATTCAGACTCTGTAAAGAGAAGAATTAAAAAAAAAAAAAAAAAACTCGATGTCAAATGTTTCGAGTCTTGCAATACTTTTTACGTGTTTATTTCGTATATGAAAAAGTAAATATTATTTTTGAAAGCATCCTTAAAACCAAATGCCTCGAAACTTGAAAGTAGTAAGAGGTAGGGATTCATAGTAAACAAATATCTTGCACAAATGCAGGTTTCAAAGAAGAAATACAGAATTATGAAAAGGATTATTTTTGGTTTTTCTTCGTGTTTCTTAATAGATGATTGCTTGCGGAGATAACTTTCAATTAAATGTTCTCAACTCAATCGCAGGTTTTATCTTTAGAGATTGAAAAATGATAAAAGATTATGGAAAATATGAAATGGCAGCACATTCAGATTAAGTAGTGACAAAAATTCAGTATGGTACACCAACGCTTGACGTTTGTTCATATTAAAATCAACATAATTGCGTTTTTTTTTGTTTTGTTTTTTTTACCAAGTCTTTTTTTTTTTTTTTTTCAAAGTGTTTATTTATGAAAACATATCAAAATGCAGTATTAAATCAGCTGAAGTAAAACAATCATGAGATTATTTTTACCATGCATAGCTGATAATAGTTGTTGATCAAGCCTTTATATCATATTTTAGTACTTTTTTCGACTGGGTGATATGTGAAACAGTCCATAAGTAAAGTAAACAACTTTTAAAGGAAGCCGCAACTTTGGAAGCCTCTGAAGTCTTAACATACTTTTTTTCGTAATATCTTCAAAGTAATTTATTTTTGTGATTTTTTTTTCTATTTACTTTACAAGAGCCGAGCGCGTGAACTTACTGAAATTATAATCAAATATCATTTAAATTTCAAAACATTATTTTATAATCGTTCATTCCCAATTAATAAACTTTATATTATGTTGCTTTATAATTTTAAAAAATTGTCCGATCCTAAAATTAAATATTCTTAGATATAACAACAAAAAAAAAAGTTATATTTTCAATATTTTGTACAAAATAACTTTTAATTGAAAGTTTCAACTTTGAAAGAAAGTGAAGTTACTCTCTTGAATATAAAGTTTTGCTATTTAATTGTGCCATATCTGATATATATATATATAAGCTTAATCCAACTCTTCCATATTCGTAATAAATTGCTCACTTCTACCAATTTAAAGCCAAGTTCCGAAAAGTTCTCTTTTCGAATTATGAAAAAGACTATTGTTAGATTGTAGTGACATCTAGTGTAGTCAGCGGAAAATATAAGATAGAAAAAGAAAGTTGGAAAGTGATATGAAACTTAACTTCAGTGACTTTTTCCCCCTTCAAAATATATCTATATAAATTTCAATATTTTTTTAATTCATTTAATGATTTGCCTGCCATTTTCTTCGATTTCGGCTAGAATTTATTCAAGTATAGAAGAGTTATTTAGTTTTGCATTGACAATTCAAAGAAATGACGCGACATTATACCATTACGGCATGCTAGGAAGTTCAACCACATTTATTCATTTAATAAGGAAACAGTAATTATTGTCGTCGATTAACGATTAGTTCTTATACTCAGTGATTTATATTTTATATCATTTTCATGCTTTATTAGTTATGTTTTAATGTAGTTTGAAATTTTACCATACTATATTGGAATACGGTATCTGAAAATAGTTCCAGAGTGCAGATAGTTTTTAAGTAGGAGCATTTTTTTTAAGGCAAAGAAATGATTTAAAAATAGGAAGTTAATAGAAATGATTTCTACTTTGAAAAAAAATTATTAGATTTATCAAAAATTATAAATTTGGTGGCATTTGATAATTGCTTTATATTCATTTGATTTTAAATTCAAAAAATGGAAAAGTTTTCTTAAACTGACATATTGTAACTTTTAACAAACATATTTAATTTTTGAGCTTATTTATATGAAATACTTTTCTTCAATGGAATAGTTTTTCAAAAGTTTTAATGAGACATAATTTTTATTGATTAACCGATTGAACAAATGGGAAAAAAAAAAAAAAAAAAAACCCTCTTTTCTAAATATTTAAAAATAAACGAAACAACATGTGAAGTTAAATTGTCGAGCTATATTTTTTTAAACCTTGAAAACTTTCGCATTTTTATGAAGTTCTTAAAGAAAGTTCATTTTCGAAGAAATCTTGATATGCTATATGAGTTAAAGAAGTTCCCCCCTAAAGTTGCTATATGAGTTCCCCTCCAAATAAATGAACGATAAAGAAAATAAAACTGTTTAGTAATTTTTAAAAAAGCTATTATCATTTCTTCTATTATAAATGCTTAGTCTTGAAAGGTTTCATTCGCTTATTTTAATTATAGGTTATTATGTTCAGTTTTCTGGTTTTTAGTAAGTGATTTTTTTTCTTATCGTAGAATATATTTTATAGACTTTTTTAAATGATTGTTATTATATTCCTAGAATTGAAAAAAAAAAGAAAAAAAAAAAGCACAAAAACATTTTGAAAAATCGGATTGGATCTTTCAATGATTAAATCAATGACTTCTCATTTTCTTGCCTTGACAATGAATTCTATTACTAAAAACAGGGGAAAAAAAATCTATTCAATATATTTTTGTAACAATTCATGAATTATGATGAATTATGTTTCATTAAAAAAGACTGGGACAGTATATAAATTTTTATTTCTATTTATTAGTTGATATACCTGGCGTTTTACAGGATAAAATCCATACCGTGTATAAAGTATTAAAATATATAAAATCTTTCAAACGTCTGAAATTTTTGTCGTCTTTAAAAGTCTGCTTTTAATTAAAATATCGGTTGGACCAGATGATTTTTAAAAACGATCTTCAGCTCATTTTTTCCCATAAATTTTTAATCTTTGTTATCTTAACAGTGCAAATTTTACTCCCAAATGCTGAAATATAAAAAAGATTGTCTTTTTTCTTTTCTTTTCTTGAGATTGATTTAAGATTAGTTTAAAGCATGCTTAAACCACTATTTAATAAGAAAAAAAAGAAGAAAATGTCAAAAGATGCATTAAAATAAAAGACAAGTTAAGAATATAGTGGTAGAGTAGCTCATAAGAGTTAAAAAGACAAAAAGATTGCCATTTTCTAAAATTTTGTTAATATTAATTTTGCTAATAAATATTTATTAATTTTGTTATTAAATAATATATATCTATACTTATAATAAAGCTCAATGTGTGTGTGTGTGTGTGTGTGTGTTGGCGCTCTACAGGCCAGGTCATTTGACATACAGCTATCAAATTTGGTACATGTATACCTTAGAGGTCGGGAATGTGCACCTGGGGTCCCTTTTTTTGAAATTTTAATTAGAATTTTAATTATTAATTAAAAACTAACTTTCCCGCCAAAAAAATCTTCCATTTTCCCCACCGCCAACTTTTCCGCCAAAAAAATCTTAAATTTTAAAAACCGCCAAACGAGAAAGGCTTCAGTTTTTTTTTCTCCCAACAGTAATAAGGCTAGGGTTAAAATTTTTCGGCGGATTATTTCAATCGGTTCTGTTTATTTTCTTAATGTTTGAAGCATTTAAAATTAAACATTGTTAATGAATCAATCTTTCAGATTCATTCTGAAGTACTTTTGAATTAAAATAAAACAGAATAAAGGAAATTAAAAATTTCTAATCTGCATAGCGTTACCCCAACTGGCGTAGAAAAAATCACGTATTTGCGTTACGTAACCGGCGAAGAAAATTCACGCATGCGCATTCTGTTCTGATTGTTGCCATGACAACGTTGGATGATTTAAATTATTTTTGGGTTAGTTGCATGCTTTTGTAAGTAAATTGTATTTATGTTAGTTATATATTTTTTGTATATGCTTATAGTTTTAAGTACATCGTTTTTTAAGTAGTTTTTTTAAAACCTGTTTTCAACCGTTTATTTTAAACGATTCGTTTTATTTTCTTAGTGTTTGATGCATTTAAATTTAAGCATTGTTAATTAATCGATCTGCTCATAATGAATCTAAAAAAATTTTGTTGACCAACTCTTGAGATATTACATAAATTAAAAAAGATATTCTTTAGTGCCCATAAAGTTTAAACGCTGAGTGACTCTATTTTCAGTAATCAGATTATAAAAAAATGCTTTGTTTCAGTAAAAAATATTATTATATTAATTGAAGATAAATTCTTTCCACTTTAATTTAAAGCATAAATTATACCGTCTTCAACCGTTTATTTTAAACGATTCGTTTTATTTTCTTATTGTTTGATGCATTTAAATTTAAACATTGTTAATTAATCGATCTGCTCATAATGAATCTAAGAAAATTTTGTTGACCAACTCTTGAGATATTACATAAATTTAAAAAGATATTCTTTAGTGCCCATAAAGTTTAAACGCTGAGTGACTCTATTTTCATTAATCAGATTATAAAAAAATGCTTTGTTTCAGTAAAAAATATTATTATATTAATTGAAGATAAATTCTTTCCACTTTAATTTAAAGCATAAATTCTACGGGTGCTAACAGAAAATGAGAGAGATACATATTACGTTATGACTGAAGGCCTTTATAATATTATGAATGAATTATATGACAATCAAAATTTGAAGTTATAAAATAATTTGATGAAAAAGCTATTAAAGTAGGAATTGCATAAAATATTTAATTATTAAAATTTTAACGAACATTAAGATTGGCGAACCGGCTGGTCGCCAAAGGCGGCTAGTACTTATATAAAGCTCAATATGTGTGTGTGTGTTGGCGCTCTGCAGGCCACACCGTTTGACCTACAGCTACCAAATTTGCTACATGTATACCTTAGAGGGCGGGAATGTGCACCTAGGGCCCCTTTTTTTAAAATTTTTAATTAGAATTTTAATTATTAATTAAAAACTAACTTTCCTGTCAAAAAAATCTTCCATTTTCCCCACCGCCAAATGAGTAAGGCTTCAGTTTTTTTACCTCCACTCTAATGAGGCTAGGGTTAACATCTTTCGGCCGATTATTTCAAACGATTCTGTTTATTTTTCTAATGTTTTATGCATTCAAAATTAAACATTGTTAATTAATCGATCTCTCAGATTCATTCTGAAGTACTTTTGAATTAAAATAAAACAGAATAAAGGAAATTAAACATTTCTAATCTGCATAGCGTTACCCCAACTGGCGTAGAAAAATTCACGCATTTGCGTTACCGTAACTGGCGTTGAAAATTCACGCATGCGCATTGTGTTCTGATTGTTGACAACTATTATCAACGGATAATTCTTGATTTAAATTATTTTCAGGTTAGTTGCATGCTTTTGTAATTAAATTGTATTTATGTTAGTTATTTATTTTTAGTACATGCTTATAGTTTTAAGTACATCGTTTTTTAAGTAGTTTTTTTAAACCTGTTTTCGACCGATTATTTTAAACGATTCATTTTATTTTCTTAGTGTTTGATGCATTTAAAATCAAACAATAACAATAGAATCTTACAATAACTTATAACAATAGAATCCTTATAACATTAATTTTGCTACATTGGTTGAAATCTACTTTAATGCTCCTATTGAATTTTTTGCTAATATGCAATCCTTACAAATAAGCGAAGTTTTATTTATTTATTTGGAAATTCTATTTACAGTTTTTTTACTTTGTCAACCATCTTGATTTTTGATTTTGGTGATTTGGCATTGTTGGCATACTTGGTAATGCGAAGGAGCATATTAAGCCATATTTCAACCTCTGTTTTTTCCTCTGCATCTTAAAAAATGCAGTCAATTATTCGAGATCCATGTCATTTTGTCTATCAGCTTAATTTTGGAATCTTGCAAGAGAAAAAAGGACGTGATTAACAATACAGCTCAAATGAAAATGTAGTTAGATTCTAGAACACCTGCGATATTACATATTATTAAGGACAGTATATGATGCCAAATACCATGGGTAGTCATATTTGCATTGCCGATATTGTCAATATGATTCTTGCATTTTAGCAAATATTTCTAATGAAAAATTTTGAATTGCCATCGTAGGACTTTCAAGATTAAACTTGGTACCATTTCAGAATAACAAATAAATAGTTAATAAATAACAATAAATAACTTTAACTGACTTATCAAGAAAATTATTATAATTGCAAAAAAAATCAGAAAATGCACGGAATTTTAATTTAATTAGAAATCATAATTTGAAAAAAAACTTTTATATTCTGGAAATGAAATGCGATAAATATATAGGTAAAAGGTTACGAACGATGGCGATTTCCCGCCAAGCAAGCCAGAATCATGCCAACCATTTAAAGATTTGCTTGATGTCCGCTATTGTTGATAACCACAAGAAATTTTAACAAATACTTTTAAGGCAATACAGATTAGTATGGCTGCTATATTAGCAAAGAAATCCCTAAAAAAAAAATTCAATTCAAAAATCTATCTAAAAAATGTAACATTATTCATAAGTTGGGTAAAATATAAATTTTCATTTGTTTTGTCGAAAGTTATTAATATTTAAATGCATTTTTGACGATATAACACACAAAAAAAACAAAAAACAACTGAAATACACTTGAAGGAATATATGTATTAAAAATTAGTTATTAATCGTATATCAGCAATTAATCTAAAAAAAATCCTTTAAAAATCTGATGCTAAAACTTCTCATGTAACTAAGATTTGGCTATGTTTGCCAGTGACATGTGGTCGATACTAATGTTTACTAATGACATGCAATTAATAATGTAAATACCAAAAAAGTATTGTCGAATTTGATTATTTATTCTTTAGAACGAAAAGCTAATATAAAGTGTTGCTGTTCTGGTAAAACTTAAGATTAGTGCCCGGTTTTGCATTAAAAATGTTAAAATCGTTGTAATAAAGATTACATTTGGCGAAAAATCAACTCAAAATAATTTAGCTTTGGCGACTGGACATTAATTCTAAATCCAAACGATAATTTTTTTAAAGGCTTTTCCTAATATATTTTTTAATGCATATTAAGCTAAGTCATTTCTTAATCGAATTTTTAGATGAAAATGCTATATTTTTAGCTTTAACTTAAAAAAAAATCCATTTTGGCATTTATAAATATATTTTGTGGACTATATATATATATATATATATATATATATAATTATATAAAAAAATCTAATAAAAAACATTTCATTTATTTTTATGCAAAATGAAAACCCTTTTAAGTAATTTAAGAAAAATTATATCAGAATAATTTCATTCATTCATTTGTTCATCAATATTTATCAAGTTATATTTAAAAAAAAAAATGTAAATAACTCCTAGCAAACATGAAAACTTTCAAATATTTTTTAACTACATTCTATTAATAGGGTGCTAAATAGTTATAACAAATAATAAACCTCACTATCAGGATTCATTTGTTCATCAATATTCAAATAATCCACTAAAACAGTAGGCAACCCTAACTTTTCCACCAAATGTCGCTCATAGAAGGAACCTGCTTTCTTCATAACACATCTGATTTTGGATCTACTCAGATGTTTCAAGCTAGGAATATTAGCAGTTGTCTCTTGCCCTGTCATATCATCAAGAGCTTCACAAACTTTGTTCCAGAGAGGATTCAGGTAAGACAGATCAACAAGAAGAACTCTTAAAACCATTGCACACCTTTCAGTGTGGCTTGTCATCGATTGCTGAGATTTTGGAGCAACAGATGCTCCTAAAGGAGCCTTCATGACATCCATCACGTTTTTCAGCGGATGTCTTTGGTCGTTTGCACAATGGCACACATCTTCATAAGGTATCCGGGCTCCACAATTCAGCAGCAAGCGCACAATATCTGGTCTGCCGAGGTACATGGCAACGTAGAGAGGTCTTCTGGTACAAGGGCAAAGACTAAAAGTCTTAAGGGGAAAATCGACAAGATTTTCCAAGAATTTTTGATTGTTTTTCCGATGGGAATACTGCAGTTGAGCCGAAGACGCAAATTTCAGGATGTCTTCTGCAAGACTTCTCAGGTGTTTAGAAGACAATCCAAGCTGTTTGTTTTGTCCCAGGATGAAATATCGCGATTTCGCATTGGTAAACAAGAGCAGGAAGATTTCATCAAAGGAATTTGAGGTGCAGTAGAGAGTGTCAATAAAATCTTGCATCACACGATTCCGAAAGTGAGGCATCAGACTGTGCCATTTCGCTTTGGAGAGGCAGTTCATGTACCATAAATGAATAAGAGTGTACATGGTTGCTGAGGCAGATGGAAGTTTCTTTTCTAGTTTCAGCTTCTGTATAAAAGTGCGACCGTTGTTACTTTTGACAATTTTGCAGAAGTCAGAGAATAAGAGATGGGAATCTATTTTGCGAGAAGAACTTATAATTGTCCCCATAGTAGTGTTGATGCTATGCTAAAAGACATTTTGAAAATCTAAAAATTTCGCATGCATCTCCGAGTCTGAAAGTGGAAATGAAATCTTTCAGGGAACACATACTACTTCGGTCTCTTATTTAATCCATTTAAAATAATCCTATAATCCAATTTCGTACAGTAAAAAACGCTGTTTGCGTGTCTAGTGCGAATCTCGTGACCAGATCGATAAAACTTGATTGTGAAATAAGTAGAGAACTTGTTTTAAGCGGAAGCTGAATTTCGGATTCCCCCCCCCCCTTTGAATGCAAAATTGCTTTTATTACTCGTTATTAAAAATAGTTACTTCATACATATATACATATATGTACTTATTTTTTTTATTTTTATTTCCAGTTTATACTATGATTTATTAAAAATTTATTAAATATCATCTAACACTAGATGCTTCGTCATTTTTAAAATCGATAAAAGCAAATAAAAAAAATAGATAAAAGCAGCTTATAATACAAAAACCCATCAAATTAATATCTAATTTTATATAAGATATCATTTACTTAATTTTTATAAAATTATGCAAACTGAATTTCATAAATTACGAAGTGTTTCTTATAATGATGTGATTAATTTTGTATAAAATGTAATAAGTGAAGTATTATATATTTCTAATTAAATAGGAATGATTTTAGAAGGAATCAACTCTTATTATTTTTTAAAAATTTTATTTGATATGTATTCCCCCCCCTTTTTTTTACTTATAATAATATTATTGCTTAGAGAGCGAAAAGCAAGAAACGTTTAACGTTAAAGCCAGTTTATGGGGTTCCTAGCTAAACAAAATAGAAGAATATATAAAAGTGAGAAATATTATGATTAAGAATGATACTATGCCCTAGCGCTATTTATCTTTGCAAAATAATTATACACTACATCAGGAATTATCACCAATTTTCGAAGCGGCGGCTGTAAGGTTAGGCGCACATATCCGATTTTTGTTCATTGAACTATTCAATTATGTATAAAAGTCTGTGAAATGAAAGCATAGAACGCATATATCCAACTCAACATAACTGATTAAATAATAAAAAACCCAACCCTATCGCCTTTTGATTAAAAAAAACTGATATGTATGTCTTGGGGGCATTTATCCCATTAAGTCATTTTGCATCGTCCATTGGTGGTTGAAAGTCTGGCCGATTAGGCAAACTAGGCAGATATTTCGGGCTGTTAAACTGAGAAATGACCACAAGCAAATCTATTAAAAAAAAAAAAAAAAAAAAAAAAAAACCTAATTTTAAATTAATGTTAGGAAAAAAAGGTATGTCTTATTAATTATAAAATATTAGATTAATATTAATAGTTAATACTAATATAATTAGTGAAGTCTCTAGAATCCTCATTATGTTTACTTATAGATTAGAAAATTTATAAATACAGAACATCATAACAGAAATTTACTGTGTAGAAACATTGATGCCAGGCAGTCTGTAATAATAATAGATAAATAGAAACTAGAGCATTTCCAGAAACTTAATAAAATACAAATAATAAAAGTAACTTGACCTAAAATAAATAGTTGCCATGTTAAAAATATGCTGAAATGAAAACTAAATTGACTAATTTGTTAAAAAGTGGCCTCATAATGTTCATTGACTATAATTGCTGTCTCTCAACTCAGTACATCGCATATATAGATTAGATATTGAATACTAAAAGTGAGAAATGAAAGTTTGAATGTAGTTTTTGTACAGATTGAGGTTAAAATTTTGTATACATTTAAAATTTTAATGTACTTAACTTTAACTACAGATCTTATTGCGTTTATTGAATCGCAATCGCCATCACGTATACACGAAAAAACAGACAGTCAGGATCTGGCGGAGTATAATTTTTACCAGACATATAATATATTCAAAAATTTAAAATATACTTAAATATTTAGTACAAATCATAAGCCATAATTCATTCATATAGCTCGTTAATGTTTTTTAATTGTATTAGCCAAACTAACTATTGAAGAAAGTAACTAAATTCCATCCATTTCTTTAAATTTCTGTATAAGGACCGCGCACCAAATTTCATCTGGCTGGCTGACATTTTTTTTTTTTGAATTATTGAGTTCACAGACAAACAGATGTTATTTTAAAAATGGAGTAGGATTCAGGGTTATTTATAAAGCGGAGATTCATCAAAAGCTGGTGTCTAAAATACTTTGGCGATAATAATAATTTGACTTTTTACAGTAAATGAGAAAAATAAAGTTATATAACTGATATTTATTTATTGCTATGGAGAGGAACAATAATTTTCTTGCGCCATTTTTTAAAATTAAATCATACTATGCTTTTTCTTCTTTTTTACATTTTCTGATAATATTCGCCTATTGCTTTAAATAATTCGCCTATTACCTATTGCTTTCACCAGATTAATAATAATTAAAAAAAATCAAGGTAAAAAAAAGAAAGATGAAAAATTATTAAAACCTCGCAAATTCCAGTCAGGAGATATGCGCAAAATAGGCGTTTAAAAGTATCTGCAGTTCCAGCCAAAACCAGGTTAAACCTTCTAGTGATTCTTAAGACAGTGCACATTTCGGAGACCTTATCTCTTCAGAACTTAAAAAATCTATTATTTTTAATTTAACCTTCACAAATATTAACACATTGAAATAGGAAAACGCTTAGTTGCAGGATCACTTTCCAAAAAGTTGATTTCAAAATATGTAAATAAATAATAATGCACTGCTAAAATTTAAGTAAAATGATAAAAAAAGGCAACTTTTATTTCTTAAATAATATTTAATAATAGAAACGGACTTTTTTTTTTAATTATAAAAATCTAGATTTTTTCTAATAAAATAACATAAAACTTGCAAATTTGTAATTAAATAAAAATGTTATTAGAGCAATGTTAAATCTAAATCTAAAATTAATTTAAATAACACTTAGTTTTAAATGGAATAAGTTTGATTGTATGATCATAGTTAAATGAAAAAGCAAATTTAAATAACTAAAAAGAATCTAATTGGCTCGGGCCCCAAGGCAGTTACAACAATAATGCGGTTCTATCGATATCACAAAGAAATATTTCATAATCCGGAAGGATTTTCGGATGTAAAAATAAACAGCGCATAAAAATAATCTTCCTTCTAACAACGAAGTGCATTACGGGAAGTTCCAACCTTGAAATTTATCAGCACTTCCCATAATGTGCCGAAATAGCTCAGTTGGGAGAGCGTTAGACTGAAGATCTAAAGGTCCCTGGTTCGATCCCGGGTTTCGGCAAGCGTCTATATCCTCGGTAGTATAGTGGTCAGTATCCCCGCCTGTCACGCGGGAGACCGGGGTTCGATTCCCCGCCGGGGAGGGATTTTTTTTTTTTTTTTTTTACTTCCATTTATTTTAAATATTAAAGCCATAGAAATTTTAATCAGCTTCACATACATTTCTTTAACAAGTTTCATAAATGATTATTTTTAATGGAACACTTCAGCTTTAAAATAACTACTTAATAAAATATTCAATCCAGAGAATAAAATAACACGAAACAATTACAAAATAAAAAGTAAGATTAAAATATACTCCGAAATATCAGAATTCATACATCGGAAGTAAAATATTTCCAAAAATAGAATATCAGATTTCCTTAATGTAGAAGTTAGAATGACAGGAAAAAAAAAAAAAAGTTACACATGTATTAATTAATTTTTATGTCTTGGATCCTGATAGATAATATAGGAAAAAATCGACGATAAATTAAACAAATTCTGCAGGAACTACAAAAATGAAATAAAATAATTTCTGAAAAGTTTTATTTTCCCAAATAATGCCAAAGTTATTAATACTAGTACTGCTGATTTTTTTTTTTTTTTATTATTTTCACAACACACTTTTTATCTTTAACTAGAATATTCAAATTATCTGTTTCCCATAATAACATATTATTTCTGCTGATACTTCTATACACTTTAACAGCTAGAGAATATTGTAAAAATATTATTATTTAATATATGAATAATTAAAAAATTACATATGTTAAATTATGATGGGAGCAAAAAGCAAATTTTGTCAAGGAAGAATCTTACTTTGAAGTGTTAAAATAGAAATAAAATTGAAAGTCTTTTATAAAATCGTCGATTTAACATTTTATTTGTAATGACGTTTATTTTCTTCTCACATTTGCAAAAGGTTTTCCATTTGTAAACTTCTTTGTGCCTTTTATGGTATACAATTTGTCCTTGCATTTTATATTACAAAACAAATGTAAAAAAAAAAAAAAAAAACTATTGCTTCCTCTTAAAAGTATAAAAAGTAACCTTTTAGATGATTTTAATATTTGTGAATGAAATAAAGTTTCTAATAATTATATTTTTACTAAAAAAGCTAAAAATATAAAGTAAAAAAAAAAGCTATTATCATATATTTATATATTTGATTTTCTGATATTTTCTAATTGCCATTTCTTTCTTTCTTATTATTAACTCTAATTATTTTAATTATTAACATAAACTATTTAAAAATTAATAAAATTCAAATAATGTAAATATGCAGTGAAAGATTACTAGTGATAAATGCTGCAAAAATATTAATCAGATAAAAATGTAAAATAAGAAAAAACAGTCAAGTCACAACAATACAGTTTTTCCTCCTCAAATTTATTACCTAGTATGGAATAAATAACTAATTATATGAAAAAAATAAAGTTCTGAAAATACTAAAATAGTGTATTGCCTCTAAAAACATAGAAGTCCAGGAAATTTAAAAAAATAAAACATCAACTAAATAAAAAATATCATATAGCATTAAAGAATAAAACATAAGTAAAAATCAGTATAGAATTCCATCTTTATAAACATTAAATAAAAAATAAATTCATTAAACCAGAATTGTTCTATTCAGAATCACATTTCCTGTTGTTAATATAGGACTGTTTAATTTGCTTTGTTTCTGGGTTAACTGAAGAAGGTTGGTCTAAAAATACTTAATTTCTGCAATTAACTTATGAACTGATAAAAAATTTATAAGGAAGTGATTATTTTTGGCAAGAATATTAAAATAATATAACCAAAATTAAGTAAATAAAGCTACATTTTGAATGAAACTAGTTTTATAAGTAAGAGAAATAATAAGCACGGAGACCGAAAGAATACTAGTAATTTATTTTCTCTCTGTTTTGAGATAGATAGTTAGCTTCTGCAATTCTCAATAAGGATGTCATATTCTCACAATGATTTCATTAATTCCAGCTGTTTTAAACTGCAGTGAGAAATTGCTCATTATTCCTACAATGTGAGATTTTACAGAATTATAAGAATTTTATTATGAAATTACAGATGTATAATGCAATAAAAAGATTATTAGTATTTTATTTGCATTATGCTTTGAAATCTAGGTAATAAAAAGTTGGTAAATATACTTTTTGAAATAATGCTATGCATGTGTTCAGCTTAGGAGTAATTTATAAGATATAATTTTAAACATTCAAGACCATTTTATTTTTATATATAAAAAAAAACTTTAATAATATAATTTATTATAATTCTTCATATTTACACTGTATATCTAATAATATACACTCAAATCTAAATCAAATTTAAAATAAAAATTTTATTTTATCTCTAAAGTAAGGACAAATAAGTTTTTGTAAATTTTTGAAAAATAAATTATGCAGAAAAGACAAACTCAGTAAAAAAATATTTATTTTTCAGCTCATAATTTAAAAGATGCACTTCATTTACAGATTTAGATCATTCTTTAAATAGTGTAAACCAATGAATAATTTCAGACAAATAACTTAAATAGATTAAAATTATTAGAGAGGGGAAAAAAAAAAGCGTATAGTTTATTATAGAGGTTTTCAACTCAAAATCAGGGAAAAAAATTTTTTCATGAAATAAAAATTTATAATTTTTTATAGTTTTCCATCATTGATATAGGAATAATACTAAAATGATTCACTTATAATAAAAATCTAAATTCCAACAACAACAACAAAAAAAATTATGTAAAAGTTTTATCAGTATTAATATTCTGAGTTTTCATCCTAAATAGAATCAAATTTTTCACATTTTTTTTTTTTTTTTTTTGCAAATTTTTAATTTGTAAGAGCAAAACTTAGTAGTAAAATTCTCTCCAGTAAAAGTTTATTACAATTTGTTAAAAAAGCTTTTCAAAATAAAATTTATCTTTAATTAAATATTTTGGATGAAAATTTATATTTTAAAAAGATGTAACTTGAATAGAAAAAAAGAATGTCCTGATATATATATACACAAAAATGTGATTTATCTTGATATAAGGCATTTGATTGCAATTATATGGCTTAAAATTTATAATCTTTATTTCATATAATAAACAAATTTTTAAAAAAGTATATTTCAGGGAGAAAAAAAAAAAAAACGTAATGAAAATAATTATATTTGATTCAAATTCCTTTTGTTGATATTTATCATAAATAAGTAAACTTATTATTCTAACATAAATGTTTGTCTGTAAAAGGCTACACTGAATTCATTTAAAATATTATAATATAGGAAAGCTATGTGATATATTATTACACAAGCAAAATAATTCTGAGTACAATCTAATAAATGAAAAAGTAACTGGCATTTTTAAATAGAATTTAGATTCA
The DNA here is from genome assembly GCF_947563725.1 of Argiope bruennichi. Taxonomy (NCBI): domain Eukaryota; kingdom Metazoa; phylum Arthropoda; class Arachnida; order Araneae; family Araneidae; genus Argiope; species Argiope bruennichi. Next base: position 55,677,338 of record NC_079158.1, read on the forward strand.
AATGTATATATTGAATATTATGTATAATTTATATTTAAAACAAAAATTGTTTAATTTTCTGGAGCTCTTTAGTAAAAAATGTATAAAAAATCATGAATAAGATCATTTGTCAATGATGTAGCTGCTTATAGTTTTCTTCAAACCATCACAGTATGATTAATAGCATTAAGTTAATTCAATAAGAAAATGTTTTTTTTTTGTTATGATAACAATAAATGCTACAAAAATAAATCAAAATGGCCAAAATATGTAATAAAACTACAGCAAGAAAAATACACTGTTCATTTAAATGTGTAATAAAATAAACATTGTTTCCTTTTCATATATTCCTAATACTTTTTAGCCAACTTCCTTTTTCCTTTGAAACACAGTAAAAAAATTTAAAAATAATCAAAATACAGAAAATTCCATGCATATTATTCTGGATTTAAGTTGGACTATTGGATTACAAAATATTATTTATAAAAACTCATTTAATTTAATATCAAAAATAAATCTTTATATATTTAGAGATGAAAAATAATTACAATAGGATAATTAGTCTACTTTATATGACAATAGAATGTTAAAGTTATAGAATGCTCAACCTATTTAAGTGAGAGAGGGGGGGGGGGTAATAATCTAATAACAATATTTTGAAGATGTTACCTTTAATATTATGTCACAATAAGTTACTGCAAATGCAATTATGACAGATATGCAATAAGATTGATGAATAATAATATTTGAAGGAAAATATTTTAGAATAAAATTCTTTCCATTAATGTAAAAATAATTAAAATTGTTAAATAGAAGAAATTAGTTATTAACTGCAACCATTATTCAAGTTGCTTTTAATACAGTTTTTTAATATCTGAACAGATAATTTCACAAGCTAAAAAGACTATCCATTTCATTAAATTAGATTTTTTTAAAATCTAAATATATCATTATAAATAAGTAACTTTAATCAGAAGATATTTTCAATTATGATAAATTTATTAACCTTTTCACCATAGTTAGCTGCCTCTCATCAAAGAAAATAGCAGAGCTGAATTTTTCAATAAAAGAAAACATTATATAATACATCTTGCATATAGAACAATTTTGTTCTTTTCCCAAAGAATTTTTATAAAAGATAGTCACGAATTATGCCATTTAAAAACACATCAATCTATTCTAAATTGTTGTTGTAACAATTTTCGGTTTATTTCCGATAATATAATGCTGAATTGTTCTTCTTTCTCTTTGGAAAGATTTGCAAACATGTCTATTTCTTCCTCTTTTTCTGCTTTTGCATCTGCTTTATCTTGCTGAAAGTTTTTCTTAGGTCGGCCTCTTTTTTTGTGTTTTGTACTCAAAGATGATCGAGCTTGATTTGTAGCTTCGCTTCCTTCTTCACTATTTGATCCCTCGCCATCTTTTTCATTCCCAATAGAAGTATCGACTTTCTTACGAGTTTTCTGCTGACTTCTCATTTTTTTAAGCTCATTATCAATCTGTAAAGAATTGAAATAATCTGGTCTTTCTCTTTTAGTACGTTCTGTTCGTCTTCTTTTTACCTCTCCATCATCTGTCCGACCAGTTTTATGAATACTGACAGCACGTCTAGCTACGAAAAATACATGCCCACAAGGACATGCTTTACAAGCTACAGGTACGTGCTGCTGACAATTTGGACACTGTTTAGTGACCATTATTAAAAATGTGTGAAAGCACCAGAATAATATTAATAAAAATCACAGCAATAAATACTCCGTCATTTGCATGTCATAGAAATTTGTTTATTTTGCTGTCCATTAACTTTGAATATGAGTTGATGCCAAATACTAACAACTAATGTTTCAAATTGCAAGTTACCCTTCATAGTTTGAGGCTCAACATAAGTTTATAAAAAGTATTTTTTTTCTCTCAGCTTTCTTTGCGTAAAAAATTTATAAACTCTGTACAAATATTAATAAAACAGTTTAAAAGGAAAAGTTGCTTATTTTTCCTATCTTTAAGAGGTGCAAAGAACTTATTTTTTCTGTTTTACAGAATTGAAAAGACTAGCCTTGAAAATTGATTAGTAACTTTAACCGTAGCTGTTCTGTAATTTTTACTTTAAAATCGTATTTGATTATGTTATTTGTTTGGTATTTTGGATTGGAAAAAGTAATGGAGAATCGAAATTTTTTTGAGAATATTGGAGTAGAATGACATTATCCCTAATCAAGGAATAACTTTTAGTCAAGTAAGTGATCTTACAGCGCTTAAGAAATTAATGCAAGCGCTCTGAATTTTCCGCCAAATGAAATGCAGTACTTACTTTGCTTGACAGAAAATGTCCTATGAACGCATCTACATTGCTAGTTAATGATGCTGTGTTAAAGCTCGGAACTGCGGCGTGTAATTTATTGAAAATTTATATTAAAAGTGCGAAATTTCTGCTTTGAAAAGCATTTGACGCGTTTAAAATGCGCTTAAATATACTATAATTTAGAGCGTGATTACAGTGAACGAATTAGCTATAACACTCTGTTACATTTAAGAATGCTTCCATTGCTACGATTTTTATCCCTGTTAGATACGTTAATGTTTTTTATGTCTGTTTTGCAAATATTATCATTAATGAACTATTGTTTATCTGTATATCAAAAATATTAATAAGTAAAACATAAAATATATTTAAAATATTAGAAGATGAAGATTTGACTATTTTATAAACCTGAATCTGTTATTCTGTCTGGCATGCATTACCTACCATGGTCTTGTTATTTGTTTCTAAACATTCTTTTTTCTATATATATTAAATGTTATTTAAAAAGAGTTGTCATTTTCAAATTCCTTTAAGCCTGATACTTTTATAAAATTTTGTTTTAATATTAACAATTTGCATTACAAGGAAATTGTGTTTATTTTATTCTGTAAAGTTTCTAGTGGATAATTTAGTAATTAATTTTTCAAAGGTTAAGTATTGAAATTTTTAGATATGATATGCAAATAGGATGCAGGAATATTGAAATATATTTTGTGTAGAGTTCTCATAGCTTTTTCATATTTGTTTCATTGTTGGCATGTTCTCTATATCAAAAATTTTTTTATTGAAACATTCATTCTTCAAACCTATGGTTAATATTTTTCTTGTTGAAATTTATTTTATATTCTTGCTTATGAAGGGATTGGTTATTTGCTATATTTTTTTCAATGTATGGTTATTTATACCACCATATAAATAAACATATTTCAATGAAAACTTTTATGTGGTTATAACTTTTTACTTAGAGTAAAAGTGAAAATATATAATTAATAACTTAGAACCTAGAAATTTAAATCTTGTATATCAAAATTACCATATGTTATCATGCACCATACAATATTAAAATTAAGCATTATATTGGTTTTCAATTTGATTTTCCCTGAATTTTAAAATTTGATCTATAATTAAGTTACTGAAGTTTTTATTTTATTTTATTTAATGATTTTGGTCTTGGTGTTTAATTAGCTTATTAAGATGTAATGCTTATAAAAAGATTATAAAAAGTTTGTTTATTCATAATATAAAATTTTAATATTACTTTCTTTAATAGAGGTAACGATAAGAAGTTTTTATCATATTATTAATACAGTAATTAATAAATCTTTCAAAGAAATCCTTTAAATTTATTAACATTAAGTAAATAATTGTTTTTTTCTTGAAATTTTACTAATGAAATTTAACAATATTATAGTTAAATTTTTCAGTCTGATATTGTAAAAATTATTCAATTGATGTTCATTCATTCATTTAGGCTTTTTAAATCTTCGGAAGTAATTTACTAAATTGAGAAAGAATTGGTGTATAAATGCTAAAAATCTATGTTCTTTCTATTTGTAATTATTAGTTTGTATATTATTAAATTGCATATAAATAATTAAAAAGGAAAGAAAAATATTTTCAATTTTAGATAAAATTCTTAAAGGAAATACATTAAACTATTAAATTTGCTTCCATGAATTATTTATCCTTCTGTTTCTATACATTTTTTTAAATAAAAATGTTCCAGACTTGCTTTTATTACCTTTTCTGTGTGAGACTATGATTTGAGAAATTATTTTTTATTTATGTGGAAATATGGTTTTTGAGAAATGCACATTTTTTTCTAGTAATTATGCCATGAACACATTTTATCAAAATGTCATTTTAATGAATTATGCTAAGAACTAATGAATTTTCATGTTTTTCATTTACTCTTAAATATCTTTGAGTTCAGATTAAAACTATATTTATGCTGATATTAAAAACATATTATTTAATAAATATATCTAATTTTACACTTTATGTCTACTTGAATGAAATTTTTGGTTGCAAGGTAAAATGAGCTATATCATTACAAATGGCAACATAACGTATTGTATTAACTATCCTGTCTTTTACTTCTTTTGTCAAGATCCTTTTTTATTTATTATTACATTGCATAGATACTTAATTTTTCTTATTTAATTTATCAATCTTTGAACTAACATTCACGGTTTATGTTTTTTTAAAAGAAACATTATTCTTTAAAATTTAAGCTTAAAGAGAAATTTAAAATAGCATAGACATTATGGATGTATATTCTATACAAAGAGATTTTGTTATATATAAGTTATATGTTTATATTGATAAATTATCTTTCTATTTCATCTATACATTTCCGGAGTATTAAATTTCAACCCTCCTCTAATAAAGAAACTAAATTTATGAAGGGAAGGAGGATAAATATACGAGTTTTGCGTAAATTTACTGGTTATTCAGTGATATTTGAAATTAGTCAAAATTAACTATTTTCATTGCTTTCTTTTTTCTATATAAAATTTCCAAAATTGTTCTTAGTTAAAAATTTGTTTATGATTGTAGATTTTTATTCTAAAAGTGTAAATTATGGTGTAGAATATCTAAAACATGATGTAAAAAGGATTTTTATTGTTGTTTTTTTTTGTTATATAATAATGTGAAATTAACTTTATAATGCAGATGGCAAATTATTTATTTTTAAATGCCTTATTGATCTGTTCACTATTAAAATTCTTAAATAATTCATCTGAAACTTTAAAGCAGTTTAAAAATAAATAATTATAATAAGATAATAGCTTTAAGTGCTTATGTAAACATCTTAATTTATTAAATTCTTAAAGATATTTTAAGGGAATTATTTTTTATATGCTCTTTAAATTTTAATGCAATGAAATTATTCAAAGATCATTGTTGGATATTAAGGTTTAATACTTAAACATACAAAATGTTTTCCATTTTACATCCACAAAATGCTAGATGGTTTCTTAAATAAAATTCAGCTAAATGTGATTAGAATAATTTTCAAAATTTTTTATATTGGAATTTTAGTGAGTAAACATATTTGATTAGAGTCTTCTGATATTCTGGATAACAATATGAAGGGGCTAGTTACGGGAATTTTTACATAATTTACTATTTGTGTACGGATATAGGTCCGTCATGTTATGAAAAAATACATATAATAAAGTATTTTTATTTTTAAAGCAATTTATATGAGAAGTTTGAAAATATTTAATTTTCCAAATAAAGTTTTTAAAAACAAAAATAGAGATGTTTTCAGACACTTTATATTTTAAATGCATTATTTCTCCCTCTATGCTCATGCTATTTGTTGAAAAAGAAAACTAAAAAATAGAATGCTTATATTTTAGTTATAATTTGTTATATATGTAAAAAATCTTTCTTTTTTTAACTGTACTTTTTAATGTAAAATTGTTATTGTTGTTTTAAAGCAGCTGTTAGGTCCCAGTAAACTTTATGAGCTTTTACAAAATATAAATATTTCATTCTAATTTAAATTCCCCATTTCAAAATTATGAAATTCCCTGTTTTAAAATTATGAAAAATCACATAGCTAGTTCGATATTTTGTTTCTTCAATTTTCTATCAATTATACACTCAACTTTCTGATCTGTCTGAAAAAAAAATCATTTATTTCCCCATTTAAATAATTGACCATTTTATTCACTTACCAGCTTCATCATGTCCATTTAATTACTTTTAATATTTATTCAGTAATACGGCACTTTTTAATTGGATAATGATAATGTATATAAAAATTCTTGAATTATTTAAACCTTTTAAAGGAACTTATTTATTTTTCAGATTCTTGTTAAACATTGGGAAGAAAGATGTGGCCAATGTTTGTTGATTATTCTGATGAAGAATGTAAAAAGATTTTACGTAGCTTGGGTATGTCCTTAAAAATATTTTTATAACATTTATTTGCAAACTTTTAAGACTAATTGTGTTAAATTAAGCCTGGCTTTAATATATATATATATATATAATGCTTTTCTTTTTTCAGAATTGGAAGCATATGCTTCAATTGTTACTGCATTTCGAGCTCAAGGTAATTTAACAAGAGATAGAAAGAAGATGTTGCTAGATTTGTGCTCAGCTTTGAGGTAAACTATTATATTACTAAAAGAATAAATTATATTTGCAGAGTCAATTATGGCAGTACTTAATATTATTTTAAATGAGAATTATTTTATGGTGAGGGGGGAAACAGTTTTCATTAAAAAATATTGTATTTTTAATATTTATGGAATATTTATTCTTATTTGTTAAAAATTTTCCAAACTTTTTTTTTTAAATTTATGTAATTACATTAGTTCTATGCCTAATTCTTTAATGTTTTCTCTGATCTTAAATTTTTTTATGCCACATGAAAATATGATATGAAAAAATAATTATTATTCTGTTTTATGTTTTTATTAATTATCTTCTTGTGCTATTAAAGCATTTCATTTAAACATTATGATTTCTTTGAACGATTTTTATCATAATATATTAAATATTTAATAATCACATATAATTATGGAATATGAAATTAGATAAAACTACTTTATATTTCATGGAACAGCAGAACTAGCTAATTTGCAAATGGATTTCTAGTTATAGTTCACAATTTATAAATTCCTTATAATTTCTAGCAGAAAATCTTATCTCTTAATTATTTTTTTTTAGCATATCCATGGAGCGACATAGGGCTGAAATAAGGCGTGCTGTAAATGATGAACATTTAAACACAATTGCAGAAAGGTAATTTTCTTTAATATCTTAAAAAAAGAGTAATGTTATAAATAGAATTGCTACTTTATTTAAAAAAATAGTGTCTCCCAAAATTTGGGCATATTAGCACATTGCAAGCAGGAAACATATTTTCACGTTTTTCATATTCTGCTACTGGAGCATGGGTTATGTAAAAGTGCATATTAATAAAGTTTATACCCACTGCATGCATAGGTTTGTGGTGAAATACACCCACAAGCAATGTGTTAAATACCTAGTTCATTTTCATGATGAATGGAATTTAAAACTTGCTAACTACTCTATATTAAAAATAATTTTTATAAACAGCTTTCATACTTAAATATTTAAAATAAATGTCTAATATAAAAATTCAATGATGCCATTTAGTTTAGAATGATGACTTTCTTGTGGTTAAAATAGAAGCAGAGTTAGTGATTCGAGCAAAATATTTTTAAAACATACTGCTAATTCCATTGCTAAATGCGCCACTGCTATAAAAATACAAGAAATACAATATAGAAAAAGAATTTAGGGAAAACTTGTCATTCCTTAATGGGTCATGTACATGCAGATTCTTACTGTTAAATCTAACAGATCCCTCTATTTTTTAAATATCTTTTTTTTAAGAATTTTCAGTCATCATATGTATTTAACTATTCCTCAAAAAATAGTGTGTGGGGGATTTTTATCAATTTATTTCTACTGAATTGTAAAATCAATTCTGTTCAGTAAAATATAATTATTTTATCATTTTCCTTTAGTCATTTACGCATGACTTTTGAAAAATAAAATTATTCAGTATGCCAATATTTTTAGTTTAGTCAGTTTTAGAAGCCAGTTTATTTTTCATTTGTTTCCATAAAAATGGATCATGAATAAATATTTTTATTAAAGAAATCCTCATACAGAGATTCAAAGGAAGTGAAAATTAAAAGAATTTCATTTAGGAAAAAAAATTAATTGAATAAAGGTGCGATTTGAATGTAAATGTGTAAAGTTTTAAAAGTATAATATTGAAAATTTTTTCTAAAATTATTTTGAAATTAAAGACCAAATATTAAGTTATTAATGTATATAATTACAGTACTTGAGATGTGATTAAAATTAACATTTGTTTATTAAAATGTGTTAAACTTTTGTGTTATATTTTGTTGTATAGATGAGAAACAACAGATGTTGCAAGTAGATAAAGTGTGATAAAAAGAAAAGAAATAGGATTATGTAAACAAGATAAGAAAGCAGCACATTAAATATTCTACTTAGCCTTGGCATTTTTAGAAATATTTCTATCTTAGTTGAATCATAGGAATTTCCTTTCTTCATATAAATAAACAGCTTAATAAAACATTTTAAAATTAATTTTGGCTTTATAATAATAGGAAAAAAAATATGCTTCAATTTATAAAATATTTCTCTTTCAAAAATTTCAAAATAAATAAACAAAAGTAAAATAAAAGACCCCCCCCCCTTTTATATTTTTGAATAAAATTGCTTTGCTTTCATAACTAAGAAGAGGGGGGGGGGCTGATCTGTTTTTTCAACTTGTTTATGATTTTATTCTAATATTTTTAAATATGTAAATGATTTATATTTAAGTTTTCAAACTGCAAATATTTTCTTGAATTTTTTTCATAGACTTTTTGGTCCTAATACGGCAACTGAATGGGCAATTGAAGGACGACGAGTTGTGCCTTTAGTGAATCGTCTAGCACCACAAACTGTTTTCACTGAAATAGCTAGCAGTGCTGCTGCTGCTCAAGCCGTTAAAAATTCATCTCTGCCTCTGCCTGGTAAAACAGGAAGCAGAGAAAGTGAGTTCTTATGTATACTTTACATTAATTATTGTTAAGTATTTTGATATGAATTAATTTTTTAAATATACATCAGTGATTCTCAATTTATTATATACACATATTTAAAACATAAAGTTATGATTTCTTATAAATTCCTAATTATCATTGCAGCTGTAATTTGCCTCAAATTATTATGAGATAACAGTTGGAATTGTCAAATGATTTTATGTATTTCCAAGAGATAATTTTCTGCTGAATATTCATTTGAATTAATGATAAATGCTTTCGTTTTCCTTTATCTATTGTAAGGATTATGATGCTGTCAGTTCATTCTAAATTTGAATTTAAAAATTTTACTGAGTGTAACATGTATTTTGGTTTACGTTTTTCAGCTATAATATCATATATATTTATATCTATATATATACACATGTTTAGGCATATGTATACATACAAAGACATATGTACACATGTATTCTTTTATGTGTTAAAAATGTTTTTTTCTTCTTTTCACTTTCAGATGATATTTTGGGTATTAATCACTGTTTTTCATTAAAAAAAAATTGGTAGATATGACTATACTGAATTGAGGAATGATGTATAATATAGTTACAAATTTGTAATGTTGCTTCCTGTCATGGTTAATTCCATCATATGAAAGATAGTTTTACGAATGATGATCACATAATGAATCACTGACCTCTGAGCTTGGTCACAAAATAGATGATATTAGAATGTTCATGAATTTTAGTGATATGGCCTGAGTTATGCTTGATTGCTCAAGAACGTTCTCTGTCTTGTTCCAGAAACTATAAAAGGCTGAATGTCCAAGCCGAAGTCAGTTTCATAGTCGTATAGTGAGTCAACAATGAATTAGTGAGATCAATCCAGTGAACTGAAAGCATTGAGTGGTGCTCTAGCAATTAGTGGATTGAGAATTGGTACTATGCTTCAAGTTTTGGTAACAAGTGTTGAAGCAATATCGAGTGTTGTGTGCGGTGTAGGCAGTTGGGTACAGCTAAAGTGAGGAGACAATGGAAAATAGCAAGTGTTTGGAGAGACTCGAGTGATAGCTATGTAGTTGTGAAATTCTGTTTAGGCACTTTGTGTGCTATGATTGTTGTCTCCTACCAATTACTTCTTGTGGGCTGCAGCAGCATGCTGTTGTGTATGTCTCATCTGTGTTTTGTAATCTGTGTCTTCTTGTTATTAAATTTTGTTTTTTGTTATTGAGGATTGTTGACTGTGTTACACCATATGCCCACTACAAGTAAACCTGTTGTTTGAATTAGTTGAATTTAATTTTTCCATAAAAGTATATATATCAGAAGAAAATACTGTTGTAATTTTTTTTATTATTCAAGCAATTTAAAATATCTGTCTACTTGTTTCCCTTCTAATTGTGTTATTACTAATTCAAAGTTTTTTTTTTTAAATTTATGTTTTCTGAATATTTTTGTTGTTTTCATTAAAGCAAATAGTTTTTGGTAAGTACAGGGATCATATTAGTTCTGAGTTAATTAGATGTTATTTTTGCAGTGATCAATGGGATGGAAACCATGGCCAGTCGTAAAAGAAAAGAGTATCCACCTGATTCATCTGTATCCCCTCAAAAAATGTCTGCCTTGGATAGTCAGTATTTTCATAATTTTCATTCATTTGAAAGTTCAAGTTCGGGGATTTCTGAACCTATGCAATTATCTGAAGTTTCTATGAGTTCGGAAAGTTTTCCTGTTCCTGAAAGTGCTCCCCAGACTTCATCATTTCCAGATTTTAATGCACAACGGAATGTACCACCTCTTACAACACATCCCATGCCAACAGTATCTACTGCTAAATCTCCATCAAAGGTTTGACTTATTTCAAATTTTAATTGCTGAATGCATTATTGAAGTTGTAAGATATTATTTTCATCAGAAATTGTTGCATATTCAAACATTACTTGTCATTCACATATTTTATGTTTATTATGTTCAAGTATGTATATTTATATATATTTATGAAAAGTCAGTTAATTGCTTTAGATATTTTGAATCCATTAATGTATTTAGTATGAATTGAATTTATTTCTTTAAAAAAATTTCTGCTTGAAATGAAGGGAAAAATAACAAACTGCCTTTTTAAATGAAAATGTCTTATTTTGCTTAATCAGATCATCTAGTTTAAATTCTGATGTCAGTTATGATGTGTATATTAATCTTATAAAATTAGTTCTTAATGGAAAATTTTATAAAATCATCCGCTATTTATACTGTTAATATTTTGGCAAAAAAAATTGTTATTAATAATGTCTTTATAATTGCTTTTTTTGCAAGTATATTATTAATGTATTATAACTGTTAAAATATAATTCCTAGTTAGTTAAAATTTTTGGATCGGTTGTGAAATTATTAAACAAAATGATTTTGGTACAATCACGGGAAAAAAAAGGAGCAACCCAGATTTGTTTTACAGTTGTTCATCCTATGTGGAAACTAAAAATGAATGCTAAAAAAATGCATTGCCTAACATTTTTTTTGTATGTGTGAGGGGGAGGGTGTCTACATATTTCAAATTGTACGTTCTCCTATGGTAATACCTATTTTTGATGTCATGAATAGATTTCCCTTGAGAAAAATAGCTGGAATACAAATTTTATTTAAAATATCATGGTTATATCTGGAGATATTTGACATTTTCTGTTAAAGGTTATTTCCATATTTAAATGGGTAAAATTTAGTATTCTCTGGACTTTTGGTAATAGTAATTTTTTATCATACTTTTAAAGCATCTTTAAAGCTTCAATCCACATGATAAAATTGTTTTAATTCATGGCAAAATATTTATAAGGAAAAATTTGGAAGAATCGTGATTCTTTTCATAGGGGGGGGGAGAATATTCAAGAGTATTGAAAGTTATGTATAAATTTCACCTGAGATTGATTCTGCATTGAGCTGAAAATCCAAAATGGAAATTTTTGTTGCATGAGTAAAAAATATAAAATTAAGTATATCTTTTATTATTTAAATATAACTACAATATTATTATATATTTATTATTACAGTTACAAGCAATTATAGTTATTAATTATAATTTAATATATAATAATTATAATAATGGCAATCTTATGAAATTTGAGTTTTTTGTAAGAAATATTGTGTTCATAAACAAACATCAGTAAATTGAAACTAATACAAATGGTTCATTGTCTTTGTCCCACACAGTGGTCTTGCAGAAAATCTGTTTGTTATTCATAAATTATTAAGAGAAATAATTTGTCATAATGTTAGTCAAATTAAATAGTTAAATCTGACAAAATAATAATTATATTTACTGGAATTTGTTATATTCTGTAAGCGACATTATGGCATGACAAGTGGAAATTCGAGCTAGCGTATTACAAGGACAGAGATTATCCTCCACATTTAAATAACTTAATAAAATAATATGGCAGTAGATTTTTTTTAACTTTGATTTCATATTTTTTCTCACTGATGAATTTTAAAAATTATATTTTTATATTACAATAAGGCAGAAAATTATGTTTCAAGGAATGTATGCTCAGCAGCATTTCAATGCCGTATAAAAAGCTGTTGACATTTTGAAATTTGTGAATGTGCCCCTAACTGCGTCATTTCAGAAGTAATGCAGAAAATTTAATATTACGGGGAAACTATTCCCTGGAATTTTGTATGACCGCATAAAATTGTCTCTTCTGATTTAATAAAAAAATTGAAGTATTTTTCAATAAAAAAATTTTTTTTAATCTAATTTTGTAATTTTTTTCACATATTAAAAGTTTTTTTTAAAGTTAAATGTGTATGCAAAATAGGTGAAATACCTTATATTTTCATAAGAAAAACAGTTTAGGTCAGTAACTTTATAAGTTTTTAAGATATGAACAAAGGTACAAAATTTAATTTTAATATTAGAAAGTCAAAATGTTGTTTGCTCATAATTTTGAACCAAATAGACCTATGCTGTTGAAACTTGGTTTCTGAAAATAACTTTTAATATAGTTTTAAAATTTGATGAGAAAAATGGTCGTTACTATTGGAAATTTTGAAGTTTGCTCTAATTTCAATATATCGATGACCCCTGATGTAATGCTTAATACAAACACCTTCAGAGTGCATTAAATCCTTTCAAGTGTAATCTTTTTTTATGATTGTATGATAAACAATGCCCAAGTAAAGCTGGGTGACTCCTATTTTTTTCCTATCGATTGTACATACATTTATTCATGCATGAAATTACCATGCCTAAGAGATATGTATAATTCACTATTAACAATTAAATGGTAAGTTGTTTTATATGCAAATAAAATACATGTATTATGAAAAATGTTAATCAGTAAATGTAATTTATGCTTTTAATAATAGTATTTGGTTTGGTTAAATAGTTATTTTTATTTTTCATAAATAAATATATATGAAGTCTGTATTAAAGTTGTTATTAATTAGTTTATATTATGCTTAAAATATCCTCTATGATTAAAAGAAACCTGCAGTTAATATGTTGTTCTTTATAATTTTAATATTAAAATTTGATTTTGTTATTAAAAAGCTGTCTTTAGCAAGTTTCCTTAAAAATTGTATTTGATTGTTTATTATCTCCAAATTATAGCCACCAGATGTACTTTATATTGTGTACAATATCTAATTTTTGACACAACTCTGTAGAAAGGCAAGCATCCAGCTTCCTTATATTTATGCATTTCTAATAAGATTTTAAGGTTTGACTTTAATTCATAAATCTTTAAAATTTTTGTTTGCCTTTGTAAAGTAATTCAGTAGCAGTGTCCAGATGTGTCTTATTGGGGCCCTTATGGTATAGTATTTTAAAATGGTATGTGTTTTAAGTTTAAGAATAATATTTTAAGCTTAAATAAATTTAATATTTTAAGCTTAAATAAAAAAAATAAGATTTTATTTAATAATTTGATTTTTTTTCTAAAATCAAAAATTTTCTGAAGCAACTGATATGCTTATTTTCTTTAAATTTATGTCAATTTGTTGAAGAGTAAAAACAAGACAATTAGATTATCATGAATTTTGAATTTGTTAATAATTTATTCTAACTAGGAATCTATCTGAGATTTCTCTGAAGATATTCTGTCGGTTCTAGTTTATGGTGTATATATATATATATATATATATATATATATCAGAAAATGTAATTTAACATGCAGTTATAGTATTATGGAAATTTTTAGAGGTTTGCCACCATTTCATTTGACTGAATCAAATATTAAAATAAATATATGAACTGAAAATAGTAATTGTAAATTGAAGTCTAGATGATTAAGAATTAGGAAAATGAGTCTAAGAAATAAGAACATCAGCATAAATGTGTCTCTTTGTATTGTTTTTCCTTTGAAGGAATTATAAAAAGAGTAAATGGTATTTAAATTTATATCTTACTTGCTCATGGATAAGTTTCTTTTCTACAGTTTCTTATTTTTTTTAGCTAAGTTTGTTTCAATTTTTTGTAATTTGAATTTAATTTTGTATCTTGGAGACACAACAAAATTTGATGCAATGAAATAGGTAATTTTTTAAAAGAAAGTATGAATCCTTCAGATAAATTTAATCCTTTTAAGTTCTAGAAAATGATTTTTGTAAATTTTCTTAAAGTTAACCTATATTCAAACATCTTTCCAGCATTCAAATACAAAATCATCATCAACAGTCACCACATTCTCAAGTCCTGATCAAATGACTTCTAATCTTTTGACCAGCAAAAATGTACCACAAACATCTGCTCCTTCAGTTGCTCATGAGGAACAATTGTTAGTTTCCCCAGAAGTTTCTAAATCTCCCAATGATGGAAAAAATGCTCAGAGACCGTTATCATCAATAAGTTCAATGAAATCATCAACCATTGTTATACCCACTACTGTACCATCTACATGTAAGTATATAGTAAGATGATATATCAAACAATCAAGGATGATAAAGACTCCATTATAAAAATCTCCTTGAAATAAAAGTCAAACACTATTGATAATTTCAATAAGATAGCCTTAAGATACACTTGTTTTTAAACAATTTTAGTATCGAAGTACAATTGCATGATTAAAAAACATTGATAATTATATATTATAGAAATTATTATATAATTATATACAAGCATTTTACAAAGGCTTTATTATTATTATTATTTCAAATTAATAATAATTGCTTAGTTTACTTTTGTTCAAGGGGGAGAGAGAAAGTTATGGGAATTTTTAAAATTAATGTTTTTATTTGCTGAGATCAGCTTAACATTTTGATACAGACAATACAAGTTTTAAGTACTACACCAGAGTCTGAAATAAGTGTATTAAATGTTGTTTTAGAGCAAAAAGAGAATGGCACAAGTGTTTGTAAAATTTTGATACACTGTTCAATTTGTTGAAATATCACTAAATTCATTATCAATAGATTCTGAAGAAGGATTGTTTGACCTTTTTACTTTTACTTTGACTTCTTCCTTCAATGTTTTATTCTTGAAAATTTTCAACATATAGTATATATGTAATATTTTAATCTTAAAGCTTTGTTTGTAAAATTAACTTCTACTTCTAGTGAAGGTCTAATCTCAAAGTCAAGGTCTAAATTAATTATTCCACTTTTTAAATGCTAGAGTTTGGAAAGTAAGAAATTTAGAGCTCCAGCTATGTCTTAAAAAAATCCGTAGCTACTTGCATGTTTTTTTTTTCATGTATATCTTATTTATTAAGAACTTTTAAACTATTATACAGATTCTTCATCTTGAAGAAAGATTAAGTATGGATTTCTTTCAATTGGAGTGATCTATTTATGAAATATTAAGTTTTTTAAAGTTGACATGCTCATTGTTTAAGAAAAAAAATTAAAAAGATAAAAATATAAAATATATTTTGGTCTGGTATAAAATATACTTTGGTCTGGTATAAAATATACTTTGGTCTTAAATGTTCAAATAATATGGTTCATTTTTCTTATTTTAAATGAGCATATCTGACAGTATAAATAAACATACTGATAAAGTATTTTAGGTACAGCAAGTTTAATTTTTCAGCTTATTGGATATATTTCTTGTTATTTTAGATAGCTGTGTTTGTATAACCACAGTTATTGAATAATGAATCTTATGTCTTATTCAACATTGAAATTGAGCTGAGGACAGTTCTGCTTTACACTGGATGCATATTCTCGCTACCAATTAGCATTTTAGCTGTAAATTCACTATACTGTTATCTGGCCACAAGTTTTGTCCAAATTAATTATTACAATATTACATTTTTTGTTTGTGCTAATAATGAAATTTATTTTATTTGATAAATTTTTAATTCTGGATTTATAATACAATTCTTATTTTAAGGAAATGATATATACATACAGGGTGTCCCAAAAATATTGAAATGTGGTTTAATTCTTTAACTATTAGAGATAAGTGGGCAATGTAAATTGCAGAATAGTTCAAAATAAGGTATGGAATAAGACCATGTTATTAGAAATAATGAGAAATGTAATAAGATCAAATTTAAAAATAAGGATGCATTTTTAAATTTTTATGTGACCCCTTTAGACAAATTTAGTCAGAGAGCATTAATTTGTTATGCAACAACATCATTGCAAACACATGCTCATATCTTTAAAATTGAGTGAATTATACTTAATTGAAAATTGAATGTGCTGACAGTATACAAAATAGAAATAAAATTTGTTAGTTTTATAAAAATGTATAATATTTGCATTAAAATCCCTTTTGCCTGTTTTTAGACATACTCCTAATACCATTCCATATTCTTAAGATTTTTTTTTTTTTTTTTTTTTAATGTTCAGACTGAAGTAAAAATTAAAATAGAAAATGAATACATGCAAGTAATTTAATGTCAAATTTATCATAATTCTGTTATATTTTGGCAAATTTATTTCCATTGAAGAAAGTGTTTTACATGATGTAAAAAATGGCATAAGTCTTTTTTTTTTTTTTTTTCTGTGTCATAATTCATTTGGCTTTAAAGATACAGTTATGCAGGTTTTTTCTAATGATCTTATTGGAAAAGAAGAAAAACTTTCTAACTGGCCAAATTTGTCTAGAGGGGTTAAATAAAAATTAAAAAAGTGTAGATTATTGAAAATTAATGACAAAATTTTTTTTATTAACAAAGTCTTATTTTGTACCTTATTTTGAATTATTTTGCAATTTACATCCTCTACTTATTTCTAATGGGTAAAGAATTAAACCATTTTTCTATCTTTTTGGGACAACCTGAATATATATTTAAATTATTTTTTATCTGCCATAACATACTTATTTAAGTGCATAATACTCAGTGGTATAATAAATGTTATGAATTTTTACTGAATTATTGTTATTTGTTTGTAGATTATTGGCTTGATTAATAGGCCGATTTATAGGTGAAGTCTAAAATAAATAAATGAATGAAAAGCTATTTTTATGCTTTTTTTTTTCTTGCTGTCTAAATCTAAAAGAGCATATGAACTTTTATTGTACTTTCAAATTCGATAAGGAAAATATATATTTAACCAAGAAAATTAAGATGTAAAATTATTTTATTGTATATTTAACCCATACAGTTTTTGTCTTTTGAAGTTCTTTGAGGATTGTATCAAAAAATTTTTTATGAGTTTAAATATTACACTTTACTTTCAGTTTCAAATACTAATTTATATTTTAATCATTGTCTATAGTTTGTATATTTTGATTAATTCAAGTGAAATTTATACAAGATTAATTATTTGAAATAGACATCTCGAAATGTAAAGTGTTACAATCTGTTTGAAATAGTATGTTTATAATCAAATTGTTGAAAATGCAATTATTTTTATTCAAAATTATTTTAAAAATTGTTTGATGTGAATAAGGAAACACGGTTCCTTTTCCTTCTTAATTCTGCTAAATAATTATTGAATGATTATTATGTTATGCTATTATTGTTAAGTTTGAAATATTATTTCTATTAGAAACAAACAGATGAAAATATTATATTTTCTTGTCATGGCTAGAAATTTAAATGAATTTTATTTCAGTTATTATATTTCATTTTTTTATTGTTAATTTCAAATTAATCTGGAGTTTTGGGTATTTCCCTTTATTTTCAGTCCTGGTAAGTTGTTTGTGACATCCTTCCACTTTATAAATAAGTAGAAAAAAGGACATTATAATAAATAGCTTTTATAATAAATTAATATTGCTTTTATTAAGTATGAATGACAATTTATGTTATAATTTTTGTCTGCTATTAAATACATTTTGAAGAATAGAAAAAGCTACAATATTAAGGTATTTTTAAAATTCATATCCTAATACATACTATAATTTTTTCAATCAATATGAAACATGGAAAATGCTGCATTTATGAAAACAAAAAAAAACAAAAAAAACAACAAGGAAATGGAATTATTTTATTAGAAATTTTGTTTTCAAAGAAGTAATAAATAGAATTCTTTGGAATAAATTCATCAATCTCTTTTGCATTGCAAATAAAAAATTATGATTTAGGTATAGTTATTTATTCTGGGATTCAGTTGGTCATATGTTTTTTTCTGATTTAAATTATAAATAATTTATGTGAGGTGATTAATTACCTTTGATAATAATTTGTTGTTGATGTGCTTTTTTTTTTTTTTACTTAAAAATTTGTTATTTGATTTAGGTTCTGCATCATCATCATCTAAAGATCGTCTATCAGCATCTTCATCTTCACATAGTAAATTTTTGTCTCAAATCAGATCTAAACCTCCAGGTCATACAAGACAAAATTTACCTGCTGGCTTGGGTATTAAACTAACTTCTCAACCACCAATGAGTCAAAGAGCGACTGTATCTCCAAAATCTCCTAGTATGAAAGTGAAACAAGATAATGCAAATATATTTTCTAAAAAAACTTCAGCAAGTGTTTTTCCCTCATCTACAACTGATAATCAACCACCTCAGCTTCCAATAACAACCACTAGTGAATCATTAACTATAGCAAAATCTCCTGTATCTGTTCCAAAACCATCTCCAAAATCTGATTCACAAACTGTAATAAATCAGCAATCTACTTCAAAACAAACTACAACTGCAAAAAATTTGCCAAAAACAACAGCTATAGCCACCACCACCACTTCCACATCAACTGTAACTACCACATCTCATAGCTCTCAGTATATTTCACGGCCATTATTTCCCACATCTACCAAGAGTGGTGCTAAAAATTTACAACCGGTGATATTTAACGTTTCATCAACTACTTGTACTCCACTTCAAAATACTGTTAAGCAAGCAGGACAGATCCAAAGTGAAGTTATTAAATCTTCGCCTCAAATACTTCCAAAAACAACTCCTGTTGGTTTAAGTTCAAGTCACCTAAAATTAGGCACCTCAACAACTCAAACTATACAATACAGGAATGATGGAGGTAAAGTTTTTGATTGTTTTGAAATAAATTTTTACATTAATTGTTTGTTATTTGTAATAGCAACTGTTTTCAATTTTTAAAATGATTTATTGAGTTCATATGACTATGCTTCTTTTTCTTCTGATGATTATTTTTAAATTTATTTATTGAAAATTTAAAATTATTAAAACTGCATTTTTAATTTTTTTCATGGATAATGTCATTTTGCAACTTTTTGGTAATTAAAGAAGTTATAGAGAATTAAAGAAGTTATATAAAAGAAGTAGTTAAAGAAACTATAAACTACTTGTTTTATAGTTTATATAATGAATTAAATGTTTATTAAATTAGTAAATATTGTGTGTCTGTAGTTAAAATTTGATTGTTCTAAGAAATCAGTGTTGAAGATTAGCTTTTTTTTATTTGTCAGTTTATACAAATTATTACAGTTTCTTGGATATGAAAGATTTTGATTTTTAGATTATAGCTAAAGGGCATTTAATCAATTCAGAAATGGGTTTTATCTGAATAAAAAGTAAATGCCATTTGAAGATATATGATCCATTTTAATTTTCAATGGGGTTATCTATATTTGTTTCTTTTATTCGAATAGGATAAGATCTGCTTATTAAGTGATTAGAAATATAACAGCTGAGCTCATAATGGAGTTAAAATCTTGTCTTCTGATACAGCCTATATATTAGTCCATACGCAAGGATAAAAAAAATCTACTGATACAATACCTGTATTATTCATTAGAAGAAATTTGAAAATGAAAGTCAGTGCTGTTTTGCTATTGTTTGTAGACTGTCAGAATAGATCTTATAATTTAAAATAATCATAGCAGATTATTATGTATGTTAACATTAATGTTTGGTTTTCCCAGAATAGTTAATATATTCTGTTATGAATTTGCAAGTATTCGATTATTTATATCCTTATGAGTTTTCTATATCCTCAACTGTTTAAGTTATGTGTAATTTTGTTTCTTTAATTTTTAATCAGTTTAGAGTGAATAATAATTAAAGAGTTAAGCAGTAATCAGCATCAATGTAATTACAATTTCAATAATTCCTCCCCCGCTCTTATTATTTTTTAAAATTAAATACATATTTTTTTTAAAGAATTATGCATAATATTAATTTAAACTCTTAAGAATTATCTTAAAAAGATAATTAAATTCAGAAGAGAATTAAGTTACCAAAATGGGCTCGATTTTGATTGTCAGAATAAAACAAGGGTAATTGAGACGTGACAAAGCTTTACTTGTGCAAGAATTTCAAAATGGTTGAATTTTATTTGTATTTAAATTGATATAGAAAATAATTTACAAGTAGCTATTATTGTGTGAAAAATTGTGGAGAAAGGAGTATTTTGCATAAATAAAAGTTTATTTTGAAACAGTTCCTTTTTTCTACAATACAGTTGTTTCTCTTTGTGAAGTTTGGTGTAGTCTAAATGAAGCTGTAATGTGTGTGTTTATCTTGTCATTGTGAAAAGAGGGCCTTGAAATTACTTGCACAAATTGTGAGCTTGGTCTAACGAATTTTGATGTGCAGAACCATAAATCTTGATTTATAATTTTCTAGTAATAAGTTAATATATTTTTGGTTAAGGTAAATGATTTTAGTTTAATTAGTTTTATATATTCTTTTGCAGAGTATGCCTAATTTTAACTTTTCTTTCATCAATAATTAATTTACATTTGAATTTTGTGTTTTCAAGTTTTTCCTCAAAACAGTTTTATACTTTAATAGATTCATATTTTGAAGTAAGGTTAAGTTGTGTAGATTGAAAGACAGGAGAATAAGCCCCAGTTTATGTATAAATCCAGATTATAGACTTGAATGTTTTTTTTTCTTTTCTTTTTTTCAAACTAGCATCAGTTAGAAATTAACACTCAGAATGTGCATTTTATTAGCAGTTACTATATTGTAATTGGGCTTGCTGTGAGGAAAGTATCCTTATGTATATGCAGTTCATATTGTTATTGTATTGATAGTATGAATATTAGCCGTTTGCTCTGCAAAACTTCATGGTGGAGGGTATAAATGTATTGATTAAATAATCCTAGATATAATTTTATTTTTCCTCTTTTATATCATAATGATTGAAATGCTGATGAGGAGTTATTTTTTCTTCATACATTGAAAAATATTGGTTTGGTTTTTATTATTATCTTTATTGGTTTATTGGTGTGTGTTATTTGGTTTTTATTAGTATCTTATTTTTACTATTATCTTTCATTATCATCTTAATAGCATTATCAATTTATTTTAAGAATATGAAGAAAAAATATTTTTAAAAAATTCAATTGGCCATTCAAAATTTTCAATTTTAATAGTTTGAGACGAGTTTAGAATTAACTGTTAATTTCTTCAAGACTACGTTTTTATTTTTTGGAACTCTTAAGATGTAATTTCGACTTGAAATTAAAAAAAAAAAAAATTATAATATAAAAAAAGCTACAATAATGAAATATTATATAGCTTTAAAATATAGCAAATAATCTAAGTTCAGCTATTTTTTGACATTCACAGTAACATGAACTAATAGAAAGAATTTAAAAGAAAAGAATATGGTTTAAAATTGGTATCTTTTATTATAGATATTTTAGTTTGTGTAATTACTACACCAAATAAAATTGTTGTTTGGCAAGTTCACAGAGAAATATGACAAGATTGTGATAGTGGTTGAAAAGTTACTCAGTAAAATCTGAAATTTGTTTAAATGAAGGAATAAGTTTTAAAGTTTTTCAAGTTGCAAATTCATGTATGTATATTTTAGGAGGTTATTTATATAATGAAACTGAAGTTGTTTGGAATAAAATGTATTTTCTTTCGAAACACAATGGCATTTAAGGCATCACATTTGAAACATTTATTTATTGCATTTTAAGATCCCCCCCCCATATTACTTGTATGTTTTCTTTTTATATTAATTTATAGTTATATGCCCGAATAATTATACAGAAAACTATATGTCTCTTTCTGTACTTATTTACAGTAAAAAAGATGACTTTATATTTTTCTGTGTTAAGATACAAAAAAAAAAACACTAATAGATATTGTACAGTATTATAATTGATATTTTTGTATATGTGTTTACAAAATCACCATTCTTATCAAGGCCGAATGGCTAATTTTAAAAATAGCCATATAGTTTCAATTGGAAAAATGCTTTAAAATATGGGAAGAATTATATTCTATATTGTTCAAATCAGTAAATTTATTTCTCAAATTACAAAGTCTAGCATTTTATATAGTTTTCCAACCTTATCAATCATATTTTGTAAAATATTTCTGACACTGTAATATTAAAAAAAAAAAAAAAATCCATTCTACAGATTAACTGATTGAAAGTTGATTGAAGTTGGGTTTTTAAATGCGGAACTAACTATTTTAGGCAAATTTTATAGTTAAATTTGCAGCTTTGAAATTGATCTTAGGGACTGTTTGCATTTTATAATTATGTGCCATTATTAAAAATTGTTCCTTAAAATAAATGTGTATGCCACTCTGTTTAGGATAATCAGCTATAACTCAGTCAATTTTAGTCATAATATGATTGATTTTTTTTAATTGTATACTTTACAGTGTGGACAGCTTTTTATTAAATATGAGTGAGAGGACTGGGGACCATATAAAAAGTTAGAATTTGTAACTTTGTTATTAACTTTTTCCAGAATAAGGTTGTGCTCTCTGTGTGTGTGTGTGTGAATCTTATATGAATATGTAGTCCTGCCAAATTTTAATCTATAGAATCTATCTAATCTGTAATCTTAAGAATTATTTTATAA
The DNA here is from genome assembly GCF_947563725.1 of Argiope bruennichi. NCBI lineage: Eukaryota > Metazoa > Arthropoda > Arachnida > Araneae > Araneidae > Argiope > Argiope bruennichi. The sequence goes on from NC_079158.1 coordinate 55,700,317, forward strand.
CTTTTTCTTGAAAATGGATATAAAAAAGTAAATAATCCTTTATTGAATAATAGAATGATTCTTTATTAAATATAATCACATACACAATTTAATCCATATTAAGTAAATTATATAATTTTGAAATGTACCTGAAAGTGATTTAGTTCAATTATGCTTTGATCAAATACTTGCTTTTTATTTTTTTACTTTATTTATTATTTATTATTATTTTTTTTTTTTTGCATTTTTTGGGAATAAATAATTGTAGCTTATAATTTTCTCATTAATTTTGCTTCTTTTTTCTGCTCATTAAAAAATATTTTCTGAAAATTTGTTTTGTGGATTAATGTCTTCTAAATTTATTGTATTTTTCATATATTTGATAATTGTATTTTTCATATATTTGATAATTATATTTTTCATATATTTGATAATTATATTTTTCATATATTTGATAAATAATAAATTTAGATACATGGCAGAAATTTCTAGATTTAATTCCTATTTGAGGTCAGATTATATTTTACATTCTATTTCTCCTCCTCCCCCTTTATCTAACAAATCAGGATGCAAACTTATATATAAAGATTCTACTGGTATAATCCCCCCCCCCTCATTAACCATATTTAAAATCAAAATGTTATCATTTTGTAATTTTAACTTTTCCTTCCAATTTATTTTGGAGATAATGCAAAATTTTCGGAATTTATCTTTATTTTTTGATATTTTACTATATTTATAAATTTAAACAAAAATAATTTTTCTACCATTTTTTATTGCTTTTTTTAAATTAGGGGTGAAATTTTATTTCAATTATGATAATCTTGGTGATTTTAACATAATATAAAAGAAAGTTGACATTTGTGTCTCAAATTAAGCATTGGAAAATTAAATTGCAATTAAAATGGTCATTCTCCTCTTATGTGTTAATGCATGGAATATATTTCATTTGAAGAATTTAAATTCCAAATCATTTTGATTTTGCGATTTCCATAAATGATTTTTTTAAAAAATTATTATATCAACGGAAGATTGTTATAATGTAATGTAGCATTTTATAAAGGCAATGTTGGCAAAAAAAAAAAAAAAAAAAAAAAAAACTTTTGGAACACATTATCAAATAAAATTGAAATTTCTATATCAAATTATTGAATTACTTTCTGTAAAACAGTGTGGAATAAATTTGCTCTTAAGAAGTTAAAATAAGCAAGGAAATAAAAACAGATTTAATTGCAAGATAGTTTTGTAGGAAAAAGATTTATGTTTTCATAAATGGAAATGACTTTTCACAGGTCTTGTCAGAAGTGCTCGTATAGTGAATCTCTCCCAACCAGTTGGATCTCGTCTACCATGTGCCATTTCATCTTCTGCCATCTCAGCTCTTGGTCTATCATCTAATATTTCATCAACAGCTCTTCGGGTCACCCTCCCAGCTGGTACTTTGAATACTACTAACTCAATAAGAGTATCATCAGCAGCTAAGCCAAATGTAATTGTTGTTCACAAGGCACAAATGTGGCCACGGCCACCTCAGGGAGCAGCAGTTATTATGAGTTCAGGTCCATTGACTAAGTTACCCACGGAAATTGTGGTAAATATTATATTTTTAAAATTGTTTATAATATATGTTCTATTGAATTTTAACTATTTACTTAAAAAAAAAAAAAATTGGGTTTATTTGAATTTATTGTCAGTGATAACTTAAGTGAACAGTATGCATTAACAAATTGTATGTAGCTGCATTAGTGTTGAATGTTGCAATATTGTTTTTATATGTCTTTGGATTATAGAAAAAACTCTGTTTAATTAAACTAATTTTAATTAAAAATAAATTCTGATGTTGAAATACTTATTAAGAGATATGCATAAATGTTTTAAGTGGTCATAAAGATACATTGTCAAGCTTTTGTTACTTATTAATTAAGGACAAAAGAGCAAAAACTCGCCAAATGTATCACCGAAATCAATTTTGCATTGCATCCCTATAAATGCTCTATGGTTAACTAATAAATATTTTGTTTGTTTATTTTCGCTGATGAATCGCAAATCCTTCACCATTAAGTAATAAAATCATATTGTTTTTATCGATTTAAATTTTCCTTTCCTATATAATGATTTATTAATATTTACAGTATAAAGCTGTTTTAAGAATTCTTTCTGAATTTTAATATGTTTCCTTTACACAATAAATATCAACTTATATATAAATTACATATAACAGGAATCAATTAAAAATATATTATTAAAATTATTTTAAAAGTTTTGTAAAAAATAGTGTATTTTTATCAGGTTTTTTTGTATATCATACTATTTGTCTTCAACTAATTAGGTAGGAATAATTCAATATGTAAAACAGTGTTATTGTGGTGAAATATTTAATAACTCTGTAAAATCTGTTTAGTTAAATATCTATTTTTTAAAATAATTTTTTAAAAATTTCAAAATTATTACTAGGCATGATATCACTTTTTGATTATCTATTTTGAACACTTTTTTTGTATACTCTATATTATTGGAAAAATAGCATAAAATTTTCATACACTGTGATCATACCTAACTTTTAAATAAACTTAAATAAACTAAAAAAATAATTTTTTTTTTAAATATAGTATCATAATTGATATAATTTATGACTGAATTCAAACTTCAGATCTCTGAAGTGAAACAAATTTTTAAAAGTTTTATATAAGTGAGAATATGGATGATTTTTTAAGATTAAGTATTCTGTATTTTGTGTTTTATAATGATGCAAATAAAATAATTTTTAATTAATGTTTGATTATCTAATAAAAATAAGTAACAAAGGAATTTTATACTCTTATTATCAATTTCTTTTGGTGTTTTAAAATTTAGATTATAATGATAATATATCAATTAAAATAATTAAATATTGAAAATATATATATAAATTATATTCATTCTTCCATCTTGTATTTATAGATAGCCTTAATATGGAAACCTTATTTTGCGAGTTTTTAAATCTTTCCTTTCACTTTTAGCAGGAAACAATTGCTATTACACCAAAATCTGATAAAAATAAGTCCTCAGGAATAAAAACTATTCCAAGAGCTATTGCACCTGCTAGGCCTCAGTCTCCAGCTGTTGCAATTACTTCTCTCAAGGCATCTGAATCAACTCCTGTTTCCAATTCCAGTACTGTTATAACTTCATTACCAGATAGTTCTACATCTGATGTTCGAAATTCCAAACCTGCTGAAAATGTATGACTTTTTTTTCCTTTCGTAGATAGTGTTTTTTTGTTTGTTTGTTTGTAAATATATCTAAATCTTGATAAGCTATTGATATTTTTATCATATCATTTGTTTTCTTCATTCTAATGTGTTGCTGGCGAATGAAATTAAAACAGAATGTGATATGATTATTAAAAACTATTTACATTAGCTCTTGTTTGTATAAAAATTAAGGTTGTAAATTAAATTTACTGACATTTTAATATGTATTTAAATAGTTTTCAGTTTAGATGTTAATTCAACAAATTTCCATATGTCTGTGATTTGAAAAATTGTGGAGTACATTGAAAATTTAATGTAAAAAAAATGATTAAAAATATCAAATGAATGTGTTGATAAAATAGAATTAATCAAATAAAAACATCGTTGCAAAACAAAATATATATGAAAAGTGCAAAAATATTTTCAATTTGTTATAAATAAAGTTGTTTAATGGAAAAATTTATTCAATAATAAACATTTTTCTCATTATATTTCAGAAGGAAAAGAAAATTAAATTTTGTACTTGTGTCATCTTATAGTAAAATTTTCCAATTTTTTAAAAAAGTATTTAAAGTTGTTTCAAATTTAGTTAAAAAGATTTTCTTTTAAAAAATATTTTTTCTAAAAAAATTAATGTTTGTATTATTAAATAATGAAAAGTATATTATTATACTAGGACAATAATAGAAAATGAAAATGCAAATTTTATATTAAGCTTGATACTTTAAAGATGCTTATATCTGTAAGAGCATTAATTTCATTAAGGATTTCAAAATTTTATAAAATAATTTTCTTTAATATCTTTGCTATAATATAATATTACTTTAATATATTATTGGTATAATATTTAGAGACTATTTACTAGATTGAGAAAAGAATCAGTTCACTTAATTTGAATCGATTCTAATGTAGTTCATGTGTATAAATTTTTCAAATATCTTTTATATGAATATATTTTTACCCATACTTTATTTTATAATGTATAAATAAAGCATAAAGTTTTTTAAAAATTTTATTTGAAATTTGTCTAATTTTTTGCTTCTGTACATAGGTTGCTTTTCATGGTATTAAATATGTGTATATAGATGATTTTTTAAAATAAAGTAATATGCAATAAAATCATGAATTTAGTGTACATTTTTTCTTGTAATTATTTTAGTTCAGAAGTTTTATTATTTCTTTTACTCTCTTTTAATGTAAATATAATTCTTATGATGATTTGTATAGAAACAATGATTATTGTAATCATTTGTAAATTGGAAATGTAACAATATGGTCTTTTCTTTATTCTGCTATTCATCATGACACACACATACACATTTTGAAATATCAGTTTAAAAAATTGAGTGGTTTTTACAATTTGCAACAGTTATATTTCATTTCCAATATCAAATACTTTTTTTAAAAACATAAAATTTTCCTTACATAAAAAAATATAACTGTGTGAAAATTTGAAATATATCTTTAATAATCATGTAAAGAAACAGAAATAAAAATTATTTTGACATTCTATAACTAGTATCTAAATTTTCATATATAGTCTAGAATTGCCTCAGATGTATCGATTCAGCGTTTCCTTTTTTCATCTTCGTGTCATTTGTGTATTATTCAAATAGTGAAAATTTGTATTTTAGAGATTTTTAAGGAACATTTTTTAACCTGTTAAAAAGAGAATTTTATGATTTCTTTTGTAAAGTAAGCAAAATAAATTAATATTCAATTTCTTATAAAATTTGTTGAATCTTGGTATATATAGTATGTATATCCTAAACAAATTTGATGAAATGAATGTATTTTTACAGTAATTTATTTAAAAGGCAAATAATAAATTATTTTTAAGTTACCATTTTGTTTTTTTCCATTTTTATTTTTTCCAATCTTTTATTTTATAATACAACCAAGATATAAATAAAAAAAAAACCTTTATATGCATTAAATCATAAAATTTATATTTCAAATTTAAATAGTTAATAAGTTATCAATTAATTAGTTTGAACTTTAGTATAAAGATTCTATGCAATTCTCAATTCCTATAATAAATTTACCAATGAAAATAACTATTGATATCTTTTAATTTTGTGTTGAAAAGTTTTGTCTTTTAAATAAACTTCTATGCTTTATTTTAATGATAATTTTCTTTTCACTGCATCCCTCCCCCCTCATTTATTTACTCATTTTCTGTGAATTCATTGGAAACATAAGTTTAAAAAGCATGCTTGAATATTTATTCAACTTACGAGATATAAACTGAAACAGCTTCAACATTAATAAATATTTAATTTCCTAGAACATTCTGGTTCCTTGATTATGAAAATTTAATTAATTTGATTAAAAGATTAATTCAAAAGTAAGTTAAGCATTTTTGTTGGTTTTCGTTTAATGATCTACACAATATTCAATGTGCCTGTTGTATAGTGTCTTCAATGAGATTTTATATTTTATTTTCATTTTATTATTTAAAGGGAAAAAAATTGTCCTTTTGAGAGAGTTTTTTTACTTTCTTAAAACACCTTTTCATTTTCAAAAACTTGAACTGTGAAATAAATGTTAGTCATAAATTTCTATGAAATATTTTTCATGTCATGTTGAATTTATTTTCATTTCATAGATCAATGATGGACAATGTAGAAAGAATTTATTAGCTGAAGTTATTGAAGTGTCTGGTATTCTTGAAAGTAATCCTGCTGATAAGAATTCTAAAGAAAAAAGTAATTATTTTGTTAAATTAAAAAGAAGTTATAATGAATACCTAATGGCTAATAACTATAAATTATGTAAATATTAATATAGCCCTTTTACATACTTGGAGGAAAATACTAAGAAATATTAATCATGAAAATATTTCCTCAATTTAAATATAAGATTTCATTTGATCACATTTTTTTAAAACCTTCTTTATAAAATGCTGATATATTTTAAGTCTTGTATAAATTTTCATGCATAGTTGATTATTGTTTTTTTTAATACTAAAAAAGAGTGTGAATATAGGTTGAGATTTTAAAATAGTAAAAGTTGCATTTAGTAGTATTGTATACTATAAATAATGTGCATTCATAGATTTTTATACATCTCTTAATTGTTTCTAATAAATTTTAAATTATCCTTTCAACTTAATTTTCACTACAGAATACGATTTAATATATTTTGTTAAGATTATATATTATTTACAAAATTATATGAATGTTAATAATAAATTGGAAAAAAATATCCTCCAAGCATTATATAAGCATATTTTCATTTATTGATAATTTTAACTCATTTTTTGTAACTCTACACTACATGGTAATTATTTTTCTACAAATGCATATAAATAAAATATATAAAAAATTGAAAAAATGATTAATTTAGAATTAAAATTTCTGTAAATGAAAATCAAGGCAAAAATTTAGAAATTGAAAAGTTTTATTAATATATTTCAAAATAATTCAAAATTAGTAAAGCAAAAAAGATACTAAAGCAAACATGGAACACTATAAGTGTTCATGTTTCTAGTCATTGAAATTGTCATTTAAATATCTGTTTTTTGCTTTAAAACCAAATACTCTTTTTGAATAATAAATATCTTTGTAGGTGAAGTTGTAAAAAATAACAAGGAAGCGAGTAATCTAAGCAATCATCAGGAACCTGAGATAACTGTTTGTCAAAAAAATGCTGGAACTTCTGCAAATGATACCAATAGCACTAGATTGACTGAATCTAATACACCTAAAACAGATACTACTAGCAATAAAGGTATTTATATATTAAAATAAAAATTTTACCATATTTTGTTTTGAAAAATTAAATACTGAAGAAGAAAAAGAGAGGTTTTTTATTATGTCTTATTTCACTTTCTGCATGAAAAATATAATTGAAATTCACTGATTGAAAATGTTTCATTTTCTGTATTTTATTCTAAGTACAATGTGACTAAAAAATTTCTCTCAGTGGCGCTAATTGGCTTGTTATTAAAACAAAACTTGTAACCTCTTTCTATTAGATATAACTTCAATTCATTCTGGTATAAAAAAAGCTTGTTACTGCAATATATATGTACTTATAATGTAAAGTTTACATTATTTTCTAATATTCAGTGAACTTTTGATGCAGTTGTTCAAAAGATATAAATTAGAAATGAAGTATATTGTGAAGTTAAGTTAGCCAAAGAATATTCAGATGAGTGAAAGGCAAAATGTATTTATTCATAAATTGAGATAAGTCATGGAACATAGCTGTAACAATACGATTGAAGTGTGAAAATTTTGTTGTGTATATTATTTGAAAAAGGAAATGAAATGAACTCAAGTAAAAAAAAAAAAATACTGTCATGATTGTGATGTTCATCTTCCAAATCTGACAAACTACAGATGTAAACGATTTTCTATTTAATTAGTCTTTTCAATGATTATAAATAAAACCCTTGAACAATTGTATATGAATCTTTAAAAAGTAACATCACTGTCAAGTCTCTAACATTTGAAATATGCATTTGTACATACTGAGAAATTTTAGAATTGAATACCTAATAAAGATAATAGCTATATTTTCGTAATTAATATGCTGTATATTTTGATGATAAAATATAGTTTGATTCACATTTTGTACTGCATTCATAATTATTGAATATAAATAAAAAAAACATAATTTTATGAAATATTTCTATTGTAATTGAACATTTTTTCCCTGTCTCTCAAACACAATAGCTGGAGATTCTGCCTTATCAGTATCACAAAGTGATATAAATGGAAAAGAGACTTCTAAACAAACTTCATTACCAACAGAGGTATTAAATATATTTTGTTTACATTTCTGGTATATATTTTTAAAGTTTAATGTATATTTAAACTTAAAAAAATTATTATTTGTATTTAACATCTTTTCTATTTGTTTTTATAGCATTGATAATGCAACCAGTTTTTCTATGAATGATTTTTTTTAAATATTGAATTGCATCAAAAGACATATAGCAACTGCAGGGAAGTTACATTCACTGAATCTAATGGTTGTTCCTGGATTTTTTTAAAAAAAATCAAATATATATAATCCTAAAAAATGTAAATTGTATGTTATCTAAACAGGTATAAGTGCTGGTACAATCTTCATTCTCAAAAGCTAAATAATTTGATATTCTTTAGATTTTGTAAAATTTTAGGTATTAAAATAGGCGAATGACTTGTCTTCAACTTTTCCTTTATATGAGTTATTTTCTTCAAATTTATTTAGCAAGTTATTGATTATCAGTAGAAATTCAAATTCTTTCTCACAAAGAAGTTACTAATTTGACTCACAACTAATCAATTTCTCAAATTAGCAATAAATTCTAAAATTATGTCATCTTCTAAGAAATAAGATTATATACCTTTTATAAATTCCATTGGTCTGCTCTAAAAATTTTGATTGTAATAGTGAGAACTTTGATTATTATATTAAAAAAACTACATTATATATCTTGGTTAACTGTAAAATTTGTTAATGGATTGAATTTAAAAAAAATCCTTTTATCTATGGGGTTTTATTCGTAGACATTTTTATGATTGTACAACTGTTATTAAATTGTGACCTCTTATTTGAGCTACATATTAAACTTGAATGTCAGTGGAGTATTATAATACACTGGTGTGCAAAACTTAAGCTGCAGGTGCTTTTTTTGCCGTAATTCCACATGAAATCACCTGAGAGACAGCATTTTGTATTTAAATAATGATGAAAGTATAGTTACACAAAATGAATATAATGCATACAATATGGAATCAAACAAAAAAAGGTGTTATTGAATTCATAGTATTGCTATGCATGATTGTCTGTCCAAGAGGAAGAACAAGCAGATGTTTCTTAGTATGGGATATGCAATACTAATTTACTGCAGTGTTTCACACCATATCTCCATACTCAGTACCAGATTGTCCAACAGTTATTTAGGTAAGAGGGCTTATTTCTCAGTCAGCATCTGTTTCAATTATTGGGTGTTCCCAAGATGATGTAATCATGCTGCAAGGCAAAGCATCCCACACATGTTCTATGAGATTTGAATCATGAGAGAATGCTTTCCAGTAACTGCTGAACATCAGCAGTCTGACATGGCCGTGCATTTTGATCCATAAAAATGAAGCTCGGTCCAATAGCACCTCGGAACAGATGCACATGGGGAAGGATCACTTCCTTACAATATCGATCTTCGGTTACAGATCCTTTGTTGAAAACATGGAGCCTCAGTCCGCCCATTCAGCATAATGCCTTCCCAATCACAACTCAGGACTCTTTCTCTTTCAACGGTCTCTTTCCGCGATATTACTGGGATGAAACCTTGTCCCGACCTCTCTCTAAATCAACTGGCATTGAGAATTACTTGTGTAACTGAAACGACTAGATTGATGAGATGTCCAATTTTTGTGCTCCTTACACCACTCTAAAGGGTGCTGCTACTGGCCAACCTTCAAAAAGATGCAGCATTCAGGATGGTGAGCGAATAGGTCACCTTTGTGAAGATGTCAGACCACAGTAAACAGCAACACTTGTTGCCCTGTTGCTATACATAATTTCTGAGCAGTGGCGTTTACTGACTGGTATCGATCTCTTTTCGCCTGCAGCTGATATATTAGTCATCCACTGCAGCTGTTTTCTTAAGGAGGCCACTACCAACCTTTTTAACAATTGTACCCATGGCTTGTAAGGCTTCCCAAGCATGATAAACAACACTTTTGTTGATTCCGAATTTTTCAGCTACATGGCCAAACTGCGTCCCTCCTTCAGCTTTCCGATCATTCTTCCGCATGCAAAATCATCCAGGTGATTTCTTCTAGCTATATTTTATGAAAGAACTCGCTTGCACTTGTAGCGATTGTCTTTAATTGCACCTCCGTTCTTCCTTCCCTTGTAGTCTTGAGGTGCACATGCCGACTGTACACTTTTTGCGCACACTCACGTTGCCTATGATATTTTGTTCCTGATATTTGCATATGCATCACCTTTCTACTGAATTGCTTGTTCATTTTACTAATTGCAATAACTGCCGTTCTGCAATTTCATGGCTAGCTGCTTAAGTTTTACACACCAGTGTAAATATTATACACTAGATTGGATGAATATGTATTAATTTCTTATTGTTTCTAGGTTCAATCTAAAGAAACTGGGTCTACAGTGATTTCATCAACTCATTCTGTAAATGAAACTGTAACAAGTAGTAATGAATGTGGTTCAAAACCTCAGAAAGAAACAACAAAAGATAAAGATTTATAAGACTTTCCTTTTACTTGTTTTGTACAGACACAAGAAAGTCTTTTTAAATGGTATGTGATATTTTGGTAGTAGTTTTTGGAAAAAAATTATGATTGTATATAACAGTGAAGCAACATTTTTGTTCTATAGAACTACTTCCTTAGGAATTTTAAAATATGGTTGAATAAATATTTCTTTATGCATGTTGTATGTTCATTTCTATATAAATTTAAGAAGAAATTTAAAAAAATTATATTAATAATTAAACTATTTATCAGTCTCACTTGATAACTAGAAAAAAAAATTAATATTTGCATGCAATTTATTTTTCTTATTTAAAAGTAACCATCTGGTAACACATTCTATCAATAAATAACTCTTGTATTGTTTCAATACTTAAAATATTGCCTTAAGGAATGAGATGAGTGAATTTGGTAAGAAAGAATTCCAAAATCAAAAGACCGTACAAATAACTGTTAAATATTCAGAAAATATATGTGTGAAGTATTTAAATATCTAGAAAATACATTTTTACTCTCAATACTTTATATCCTCCTATTTAGCGAGTAGTTCATATATGTTTAAATTTTTCAATATATAATAGATGGTTCAATTAACTTACTATTCATATGTGTATTAATTAATCAATTCAAAAATTTGCAAGTTTCTAATAATTAACTGAACACCTTATGCTTTTCTTATTGCTATCTTCAACTTTAAAACAAAAGCTTTCTTAAAGTATCACAAGGAACCTTTGGGCAGATGAAAATTTTGATATAACACTATGATTACATAAGAAGTTTTAATCCTTTCAAGACCAATTTAAATGTGCTTTAATGTTTTATGAGCTATGAAATAGTTAAGTTTTAATTGGTACATATCTGTGTTAACTTAATGGATGTGCATTTATATCATGAACATCCATACGTTTCCAGAATTCAATGTGTAAATGCTAAATTTGGATGCTTCTTAAAAAAACTATTTCACAAATAATTCAATGTATGAATGTGGAGGGAAGAAAGGTTTGCTCTATTCATATTATAAAAGGTAAAAAAACGAAGATCAAAGTAAAATTTTCACATTTTTGTCAAGGATATTTTTATGAAATTGTAGATCATATATATGACTAGAATACAAAACAATATTGCCATCGCTTATTATGTTTTAAATGGGGCATTTGTATTAGTGTATGAAATTATGTCACTATTCAATTTAGACCTCATCTTTGCAGAAATATACATATTACTAGTCAAATGGTTAACTAATTATATATGTTATATATACATGTATAGTGAAGCATAAATCAATTGAATAGATGATGGAAAAAATTTATTAACATATTTTGATATGAAACCAATTTCTTTACTAAAAAGTAATAGAATTTTTCTTTCTTTTTTAGACGGTGAATAAATTATGAGACCTGCAAGTCTTTTTTTACTGTTTGATTTTAATGTTGTAACCTTGTTTTTGATTTCCAAACTCAAACTGTTTTTAATTTTATATTGCTATGTAAATAGTATTGTTATTAGGAATAAAAAGTAAGTTTATGTGCTTTATTAATAGGCTCTCAAGTTTTCATACTCGAATGTTTACACCATACAAATGCAAAGCACAGGTTAGTTATTAAATGGTTCTATAAGAAAAAATGTCACTAATGAATGGTTGTATATGCACTGCTAAAAATAAATTTTACTTTGTGTATGAATAATATTAAATAACTACTCCACCATGTATATCTTATTAGTATGCATATATATTTGCATATTTATAGAAATTTGCACTGCACTGTCCCCCCCCCCAAGATTTTATAATAATGTATTACAAATACCAGCTTTGTTTAATGAGTATTTGCATTACAAGTAAAAATGGAGCAAATTATGCTTGTTAAGTGAGGTTCCACTGTAATATATTATCTGAGCTAAAAACTAATTGTTAGATTGATACATTTCAGTTATTCTGATATATTTATTTTCACAGGAACATTGCAGTCAGTTGTTTTATTAATGATTTTTTTAACTGCCTGAAGCATAATTTTCTTGCATATTACTACAGATGTGATCATGGTTCAGAACGATTTAAATATAAAAGATCAATAAAATGCATTTCAAAGTACAACTAATTCATTCACAACTTTTACGCTCCCTCTTCTTTAACAGAAGGTATAGAACATGAAATTCAAGAATTAGAATGAAACTTCGGAACACAAATTTATGGTCTAAATTTTTATGATATTTACATAATTAAATAATTTCTACTTACACTTTATTACAAATAATACATAATATATCAGTCTTTTTAAAATGTATGATAGTTAAAATTATGACATTATATAAAAAGAAACACTATTTACAATAGCAGATGTAAATGAAAAGCAAAATATCACATGCTGTTGTAAAGTAAAAGCTGTTAGAAAGCAATAAAAATTCAATAAATATTATTAACACTATATATATAAACAGTTTAACAATCAGGCTAATCTTTAGTTATGTTATATTTAAAAATATGCCTGCTTGGAAAAGCGTTAGTTGAAGAACATGATGTGTAAAATATATTTTGAAAACAAATAGTGAATGGAAAGGAAAATAGCACCTTAAATTATACTAAAATATACTATATGCTGTACATTTTCTACATATTAGCTATAAAAATTCATTAGAGGATGACAGAATACCCGTAGATAAAAATAGATGTTAGAATTACAAAAGTACATGATTCAGAGAGATGCTATAATACAAATTGCACACCTTGTATGATTGCTTTTGGGGTGTCTATCACCTCAAAAATAAATAAAAAAAAGTTTATATACATTGGTTTATAAATAGATGCCTTTCTTATTTCAAAGGCACTTTTTTGGCTTATATTTCCAGTAATGTTTAAAAATAAGTTCTAGTCTTACTAAGCATTACTAGAGCTAGGTGATGGTGATCCACTAATGTAATTGAATACATCCAATGATGTTCTTTTTAGACATAAAACATCTTTTTCTTGGTAGTACAACTGAAAATAAAAACATTAACCTTAAAGAATTATCTTGGTATTTAGTTCATTTTCTATAAAGCTTTTATAATCATATATCAATCTGATTTGAAAGTCACAATGTATATCATTCTTTTCTTGTCCAAGAGAGTGAATAATTAAAATAAGTAGTTAAAGATAGGAATTAAAAAAAAATTTTTTTTTTGGCAAATGGTATTTTATTAAGAATTTCAATAAATGAATAAATATAATTTTATCACACATTTTATCACTGGTGAAAAGGTTTATCAAAGTTTTTTAAAAAATAAGAAAATGTGTTTCAAATACATTTTAGGAATTCATAAGGTTATTTTGAAAATAAAACGTAAGCATTGTATCTGTCATATATATTTTAAAAATTTCTAATTAAACTTTCTAAAATACTATTTAAAGAAAACCCCTTTTTATCATAGTACTACTACCCAAATCAACATTATGTATTTATATTAAATTTTATTATTTGAACTTCATACATCCCAATTTATTTCAATAAAATTGTGAATTTTTTTCTCCCACTTATTTGCTTAATTCTGATAGTTTAAATATTGTAATATATTTTTAAAAAATAACCAAAATTTCAATTAAATAAGAAAGACTTTTTTTTTACCTTTTCATGTAACATCCCTGACAAAGAATCTACTAATTCTTGGAAATTTTTCTTCAGAGACATGTGATATTCATATTGATCTGAAGTTATAAGACGGCCATTCAGTTCTAATGCTTCTCTACATATTTTTATAAACCTCCTGTAAAGATACCAGAAAATGACAAGATGTAATGATTAGCAGTTTTAAATATCTTTTATATATTGACAATGTTTTTCGTTTTACTCAAAGACTTTGTATCACAGTTTTTAAATATTCAGATTTGAATTATAATTAGGCAGTTTGAAACTTTCATCATTGTTTTTTGTAGAAATAAATAATTTTTATGAAACAATATCCATGTAATATGACAGTCAATAACTAAAAGGCAAATTATGTTTTAAGGCTTTTCTAAACTTATGTTATTTAATCCATGTTTAATTTATTTGTTTGTCATCAGTCAGTAACAACTATTATCGTAAGTAAATAGTTTGAACACAAATAATGCATGCTTCTAAGCATCTTATAACTGCAGAAGAAACTTCCAAGAATAAATCACATATTAATTATAATTGCCTACGCTGTTACAATGAATTTTCAATGAATAAAATTATGTAAAATATAAAAATGATTTTAAAAATGCAAAATATTTTACATAAAAAATGTTTTTAAATCTGAAATATACAGTAGAATTTAGACAGAAAAAAAGGACATAAAACATAAGTTGAATTATATTTGCTGTTATGTATTTTTATTTTGTTCAAATATTCATTAAAATATGTTAAGATATACACTGGTGTAAGAAATTAAGAGAATTTTCATATTTGATCTAATATCTCCAGAACTACTGGACAGATTTTAACAAAATTTGGTGTAAACATAGGTTGATATAATGCAAACAAAATACACATTCAACAGTTATAATAGAAACACATGTTTGTGCATAACACTCGTGGAAATCTGAAGATCTGAAACAGTGGTCGCAGAATACACAAAAGAAATGGGTTTATAGAGGGTATGTTCCCCTCTTACAGCTATACACGCTTTGTAACGTGATGTCATACTGGAAATAAGTGCATGTGGCAATTGGTCCCAATCATTCACCAACGCTGTTTTCAGTTTCTGGATGGTTCTCGGAGGGGGGTTGCGAGTTGTAATTGCCCTTCCCAGAGCGTCTCAGACATGCTCCATAGGATTGCGGTCTGGAGACCTGGCTGGCCCATCCATCCGGCGAATATCCTCACTCTCGAGAAACTCGTCGACCAGAAGAGCTCTATGTGGCCTCGCGTTATCGTCCGTTAAGATGAACTCGGGGCCCACCGCACCCCGGAAAAGGCGAACATAGGACCCCAAGACCTTATCCGTATACTTCACACCAGTCACAGAGCCTCTGTCAAAGACGTGGGGAGGTGTACGGCCATCTAACATGATGCCTGCCCAGATCATTACATCGCCACCGCCATAACTGTCGATTTCGCGGACATTGGAGGGTAGTTAGCGGGTCCCTGACTCTCCCCATATGAAAGTACGGCGAGACTCGGTGTTTAAGCTAAAACGGGACTCGTCGGTAAACAGAACGGTCGCCCATTGCCCCATACTCCAATCACTATGTTGCCTGCACCATGCTAATAGGACTCTCCTGTTCGTAGACGTGAGCGGGACACAAACAGCCGGTCTTCTGACAAACAATCCTCTCTCATTCAATCTCTTGGAACAAGTTACCCTTGATACACGGGTTCCTGTGACTGCATACAGGTCCCGAGAGAGCTGAGAAGCTGTAGCCCCTCTGTTACGCCTCGCTAAAATGGACAAATGGCGATCTTCTCTGGCCGTCATGGCTCTTTGACGACCTTGCCCAGGCTTTCTCTCGAATCCTGGAACTGTTTCCATAGGTTACACACGACACTGGGCGTTAAATGAAACTCTCTGCATATTTGGACTTGCGTCTGGTCTGCCTCTAACCTGCCTACCTCATTCCATCCTCTAAACGTTGGTGGTTACTCATTTTTACGGTTCCGATGTGAATTTCACCGATTGCTGCAAGATTTCACCAAGAAATTTGCCGATGTGTGCTAGCGAACGCAATTCGTCTTACCCTCCACGTGCTTATAAAGCCTATTTTTCTGCTAGCTCCACCTACACACACGTGTACGCTTACGTATTAGTCGTATAACATTTGCATTTTTATCTAGAAGCAGTGTTTCCCCCTTCAGTTCAGTTCTTTTCATGCAATTCGATAAAATATGCAAATTCTCTTAATTTCTTACACCAGTGTATTTAATTATCGAAAAACAAATGATCCTTTTCATTAATTCATTAGCTTTTAAATTTTGCTATACATTGCTAGACAAATTTTACTAAAAACCTTTGATCTGATTGTTATTGATAATTAATTTTCAGTTGCTTCTCAAGAACACAATTATATGTTTTTAGAAGAGTAAGAGAGAATTAATGTTTAGCTATAAAGAAACTCATATCACATAATACATATAAAAATTAAATTAAGATTAAATATATTTATTAAGGAAAAGAAAAATTCGAAATATATTCAAGTATGTGATTGTGAAATTAATTAAAATTCCATTCAAAAGTATTACTTATTACTAATGCTCAGCAGCTATTTGAATAAACCAATAAATAAAACATTCCGAAAATGCTCAATATATATAATCAAAATTTATGAAATCAGTTAAGATTTTTTATTCCTAAGAAAGTGTAAATGTAGCGAATTCCAAATTAATATTTTAGTCTAATTAATGCAGAATATTTTAAAACCTTTTTTTAATAGACAAAATAGATTTTTTTTTTTTTTAACTTCCTAACTTTAAAGACTAATCAGTTTTTTGAGCATTTAAAAAGTTTTATTCCAAATATTTGTGAATATATGGTGAAATTAGAATTATTCACAATACTTTATATGAGCTACAAGGAAAAAAAAAAAACAATGGAACTAGTATTTTAAATACAATATTTAAATTATTTTTCATTTTAAATTCGTAGCAATAAGAATCAATTTTGAAGAAATGACTAAGAATGAAAAACATGTACAAAATTGCAATTACAAAAAAGGTTCTTGAATCATGAAAATAAATACAAAAGAAAACATTCTTAGTTGAAAATATTTCAAAATGAGTTGTCTGCTATTTCATTTGGTAGCATTACAAAGAGCTATGGATTATGAGTTCATATAATAAGTTTCTATTTTTCCTGCATCTAATTATATATATTTTTTTGCTGGATAATAATAAATTATCTTACAGATTTAATTTAGTACAACAAATTATTGAACCAAACAAAGAACTCTGTTACAAGTGAGAAAGTCAGCTATAGTCATATAATATTATATTTATAAATCATTTCTTATATTTGTAACATGATATAAATTATGAAAAAATAATATTACGTCCTTTTGAATTGTATACTTAAAATGGATGATTCTGTTCATCTGAATAAATAAAAAGGATCCAAATAAATTTCATATTCTTAATTTTAACAAATATGCATTTGTTCAAACCAATTGCATAACAAATAGCTTTAAAAATTTAGAACAATATTAGTTAATAAATGATAAAAATTTACCTATAGACTTCTTTCAATGACATTATTTTATCAGTAGGATACTTCTCAGGTTTCTTCCCTTCCAGAAAGGCATTAGCATATGCAAGTGGACCAGCATTTACCTTAAAAAGTAAAAAAAAGTTTTTTTTTGTTTTTTTTGTACTGCATTTTTTTTATTTAGTAAATTCAATCCAAATTTTTAAATTATAAAAAAAAAATTTCTCATTAAATATAGAAAAGTGAGCAAGTAACCTAATACAAAAAAGCCTAAAAAGCGGTAATAGTACAAATTAAATTTTTGAAAAAGGAATTTCAAAATGATATTATTGAGGAATATAACACAAAATACAAATCATTTTCTATTTTGTAAATAGAAAAATCAGCAAGACTTATTACTGGTATTGTTATACTGAAACTTCGACACTTATTATTTAGAAACTATGGGAAACTAAATAAAGTTCAAATAAATCATGAAAAATTAGGTCAAGCTCATTAAGAGTATAAAATTTGTTCTACAAGTTAAAATAATTGCAACAATTAACTGAGATTATATTTCTTTTACATGGCAGATTGCTCATTCTTAAGAATATACTTCTTCCTTTTGGTGATTTTTTTTTATAAAAAAAAACTCGTGCTTGCATATTTAATTAAAAATAGACAAAAAAAAAAAAAAAAAAAAAAAAGAAATCCCATTCACCCACATAGAAAAATATATTAAATGCTTTCTTATTTGCATTAATTATATAATAATTACCAAATACATACACAAAAAATGATTTTGGCATTTCTATGTATTTATAGTTATTTTGTCTTTTCAAGTTGGCAAAGCTCAATTGTAAAATAGAAATAAGCTTTTTTGTTTTCTTACACCTTTCATTTCCACAATTTGTGACAAAACTATTCTGAAAAATTTATAAATAAACTAGCTGACCCGGCAAACGTTGTTCTGCCATATAAATTATTTCTAGTGAATATTTTGGTTGTTAATTAAAAAATAACTAATGTATTGTAAGTATGTGGAGATGGGATTTCTGACAGAAAGAGGAATGAGAAGTTGTAGACGATGATCGGCGATAAAAAAAAAAAAAAAAAAAAAAAAAAAAAAAAAAAAACCAACAACCATTCTTTTTCTCAATACAAAGTATTTCATTAACATAACAAACACGTACATTGTTTGATCTCTGAAAAGTTAAACGTAAAGTGGAAAAAAAAAAATATATTTTTTAAAAAAAAAATATATTTTTTTTTATCTTAAAGTATAAAAATGAAATAAAGAAAATCAATATTCATTTTGAAGAGCAATTGAGTGTATGATATTTTTGTCAGTCCGTCTTTAGCCAACACAAATAAACTCGATGGTTTGCCCACGCGGAAATATGCCACGTATAATTGTCCGTGTGAAAAACATGACGTGCCCAAATCTAAGCCGCAAACAGACATCGTTTGGCCTTGTGACTTATTGATTGTCATTGAGAATGCCAATCTAATAGGAAATTGAACGTGTTTGAATTCAATTAGCACATCTGTGAGAATCATTGGAATTTGTTGCAGCAAAACATTTGCAGCTCGGAATTTGCCATTCAAAATAGTGGCTTCGATAAAGTTTTTCATCAATTTTTTAATGATCAATCGCGTGCTAATGCACAGCCGTGATGGGTTCCAATTCCGAAGTAAGGTAACCGAAGATCCAACTTTCTGTCGTAGAAGGTGTGGTGACATGCCTGGCAAATCCAGTGAGTTCAAAAACTCTGTTGGATAATTTACAGCTTCGTTAGCTGCGCAAACTCGATCGATTTGTATGATACCAAGTCGCCTAGCAACTACTGCTGTAACTTGAAGTTAAAATCTTCGACGTCCACATTTTTTGCTGCCAAAATGTCTTTTTCTGCCAGCCACGCATGATTTATGTATTGTATGCATACATTGAGAAATATGCGGTCAATGAGAGCATTTTGCGAATCAACGATAGTGCAGAAATTTGTGGGCAATTTTATGCATCCAGTATTTTTATAGATAGCAACTTTTCCATCGCCGATATCTAACAGTTGGTCCAAAAACGTGTCAGTAGATGGATCTTGTAGCATTTGGAAGCGCATGTTTATTTTTAGCTGGACTTTTTCAACATTATGCCACAGTGGCGATGATTTCAAGCAAGCGTTGATCTCATCAGCATATGTTGAACGTGGAATGACGGGATAGGGACACCCTAATTACCTAGTGTTATGAAATATACTTTACGACCTATTCTCATACCTACCAAATACACATAAAAAGCTTCATAAAAATAGGTCGAGCTGTTTCGGAGGAGTACGAATACAAACACCGTGACACGAGATTTTTATATATTAGATAAATATACATATATATATATATATATATATATATATATATATATATAATGTAAACACATATTTTTTTAGCAGATCCATCTCTGAGAAGAGAAGATTCTGCAAAATTTTAAAACTTCTGATTTATTCCCCCCCAGAAGGCATAAATTATGTACAAGCAAGAAGCAATGATGAAATTGATATCCCTTTACATTGCAATACAAATGCTAAAGAGCGAAAAGAAGCACAAAATCTTTTTTCTGAGTGATTTTATACTGTGAGATTCTGATAGGGATTCTTTGACATGTTAGACTTAGGAAAGGGAAATCTAGGTATCTTTTAAGAGAATTTGAAAGCAGGACAGATTTTTATCCCTTCACTTAGAGTATCTGAAAGCACTGATTAAAGCAGTTTTACAGAGTTTGTGTAGCATTAATTAAATAAAAAAGGTGGAATTGGATCAAGAAATAAGAGAATATTTTAGAATTAAGTTAATATGGGTTAAATTAGGATAAAAATTAAGGAATTTAATCTAGATTTACAGATATCACCACACGCACTACAATTAAAAACAGTTTGGAAATACAAACCTGCACGCTAATGCTTCCTTGTAGTTTAAGTTGTAATTTCTTTATATCTGTGGGCTGTAATGTTACTACTTCCTCTAATTCATTGATACGAGATTGCATTTCATCAATTGCAACTTCTATGGGACTTAAAACGTGAACACTTTTTGAAAAAACAGGAATCCTTTTTTTAACATAAGGAAATGAATACAAAGCTGAAAATAAACATACATTAAAAAACATGTCAACATTAAGAGAAATACAGATTTTATAAATAAACCATAAAAATTATTGAATAATTTCTAAAGATCTTAAGATTTAATTTTTGATCTATGATTGCAAAATTTTGTTCTACAAACCATGCAATTTACAGTTATTCCACTGTCATTTAAAATAAATCATAAAAAATAATAAGAATAAAAAATTAAGCTTTAGAAGACTTACTTGTTAAAATAGTACGCCTTTTGCATTGCTCTTCTGGTAACCCACGTGCTTTATTACTATCAACCGTAAATGGTGTTTCAAACATGAATCTCCTTAAATTATTGCTTCTTTCAAATTCTGTGGGTCTTGAACGTAACTCATCTTCGTCAAAATATGGTACAACATGAGTTACTTGAATGTAAGCATATTTTGATTCCAAGTCTTTAGGATTAACCTGATAATAAAATTTCATAAAACGCTCATAAAATATGTTATAATTCTGATTTTGCAAACAAAAATATTTTATTGATGAGTTTATAATTCACAAAATATTCCAAAAATTATTTTTAAGCATCAAAGATTACTATAGAAAATGACAGATCATAGCCAGCTAAGAGTAACCTTATCAATAGTTAGCGATATAATGCATGTTTTGGCTTTGGTAAGTAATTCATGAAATTAAACAATTTTTATCTTCAAAAGAAGTTTATTACCAATAATACAGAAAACCAATGTTCAAATATAAAATCTGTTCAAAATGATCATTTATTTTTCAATAGATCATAAAAATATTTCATATTATTTAGTTGGATATAATCATACACAACATAGTTTTTATAAGATTGTTAGAATCATCTCTGATTTTAAATAGTAAATACATTCATCAATGAAAATTATAATAATTAAAAGATATTTGCGGACATACTTTATTAGAATCCATAATCATCCGAACAGCATCTTTACCAAATTTTTCACAAAATAGATGATAAAGGCGCTCTGATATTTCAGCTAAAGAAGTTACTTTTGGCTCCTTGTAAATGTATTCTTTTCCAGCTTCTTCCACAAAGTAAGACTGCAATTTCAATGTGAGTTTTGATTAATAATTTCTAACTTACAAAATCTTCTAATTTCACAATTATTTAACTTTTAACAATAAAAAAAAAACATACTGATGCAAGTTCAAGTCTTAAAAAATGTTTTTTAAGGATAATTATTTTAATGAATTAAAAGTTTCAAAATACATGTCTATTAGCTATTTCCCCCATTTGCTTAAATATGTTTAATATTACTCCATTTATAAGAGCTATAATTTGATATTCAATCTAATCTCAATTTTTTTTTGAAGGTGCAGAACATAAACTTCATCCTTAAAAAGTCACATATAAACACGCAAATACAAATACAGAATCATTTGAGGTCAAAGTAAAACACCAAATTTTGAGTCCTAGTAGGATTGGACCAGCAGTTAAAAACTCTTATAAATACCATATCTTTTAAACTTATGCACAATAATGAGATTTAATCAAGTAAAAACATCTCTAAAAACTGATGAGAGTTCATTACATTAATCATATATACTTGAGGTATTCCTAAGATTATTGAGGAAAATTTGAGAATTCCTGCCTTTCAATGCCCTGATTACTTATGATGCTATAAAATTAATCATAGTTTAATAATAAAAATAAAAACATTCTACACAAATCCAATTAAAAAATACTCACAGCTCCAAAAAATGCTACTCGGTAATATTTGCCCAAAAGTCTTCTTCCAGTTCTATTTACATCTACTATTTTTGCATAGGCAGAGTGAAGAGTTTTATAACACATTAAAAGTGCCTATATATACAAGATAAGATAAATTAATTATATTTGTTTTTGTGATAGTTTTTAATATTTATTTATTTATTAGATAAAATTGGCTACATACTTCATAATTCCTTTGTTCTTCATATATAGGTATAATAAGTTTATAAAGTTCAGGCAATACTTCATAACGTTCTGCTTGTTCTAACATCTTGACACAAATTTCAAGATTCTTCAACAAAGTTTCCTGGGAAATATGTATGCTTCAGTATTTAACTTCTATTAAAAGATATTTAAAACAAAGAAATAAAGGAAGAAATGTCTAAAGTCATACAGGAGAATCGAACACCAGGTTTCTCATCAACGTAGAAAATATACTACCCAAACATATCAAAACTCACCAAATAGTTAATATAAAAAAAGTAAAAAAGATTAACTTTTTGGTGATTTATTGACTTAAAAGAGTTATAACTTGTCTCATTTATAACCATGTACCTGATTCTCCTGTATGACCATGTTTAAAGCAGAGAAAAGAAGAAAAGAAAATAATAATAAAAAATTCTTAAAATTTTTTTTATAAATGAATTTTATAATTCACTCTAATTCGACACCTATGGAACAGGGCATATGCCAGATTACAGAGTGTCCAGATGATAAAGTATCATTTAGACATTACTGAATTATACAATGACATCTTTTTTTACATGTGTGAAACGAGCCAAAATTTATTAGGAAGAAAAACACAATACTAAATTGTTCAGTAGGAGTACATTTAACAGATAAATCATATAGTGAAAGAATGACCATTTCCTTTTTTAACAATAAAGAATGATTCATTGGATTTGAGAGAATCTGCTGTATTTATAACATTTATGAATGGACACTTTAATATATGTATCAGTAAAATAACTAAAAAAAGCAACTTTGTTCTATTATTCATTTCAATATTTTTCAGATTTTTGCATGTGAACAATTAAAATTTACAACATTGATTTAATAATCTGATTTAAATTGCCACTAAAGGTTAAAGTGACAAATAACATTATAAATTATTTACAAATAAAGATTTTTATAATGGATAAGGAAGAGGAGAAAAAACATCTCCATTAATTTTGAAATACAATATTAAACAAGGAAAATAAATAAAGCCATGGACACTTTTATTACATACTTCACAATAACAAGGGACAAGTTGAATACAATAATAAAAGTAATGGAAACTTTTAATAGAAGCTTAGCAGACAGTTTAACAAATTCCATAGGGGGTGGGGAATTCAGTTCAGGAGGACTTTAGACAATCATCACATAACATTTTATTATCATTACCATAATTTTTCTTACAAAGATTTTGAGATAAAATAAACAGCAAATTTTCTTTAAATTAATACAATCAATAAAGAATGTTAGCAAATTGCATAAAAAATATTTGTTCCCAATACCTGAGAATATTGTATATCATGCACTCCTGCATCCTCTTTCAAATTAGATTCGTCTTGTTCAACATTTTGTGAAATTGTTTTAAATGCACTGCATCCATCCGAAATTATGCCTAAATAAATATTTAATTGGTTTCAGTTAAATGCTTCATGACAAATATTTCAGTATTAAAATACATTTAAGGCATTACAGCATTGCTCTTTTTATTTATATACATACATTTTTGCTTTAAATATTCTGCCTCCATTGCTGCTATGTGAATATAGCAATGTGCAGCCTATAAAATAATGAAACAGAGTAATGAGATTTACAGTTAGCAATTTTTATTCATCATAATCAATAGTTTTATTTATTTATTATTATTATTTTTTTTTACTATTAAAATTATTCAAGACATTACAAGAAATAAAAATAAGTCATATCTCTGCTTAGAAAAGATCTTGATAAAATAAATAAATTAATTATCTTATTATATGCTCATGAAAGAGACAGCAGTTTAAAAAATTTATATATATATAATTTTCTTATGCAGTTCACATGTTATTTAACTGTCAGATTAATAAGATCTGGAGTACTTTTCCTAACAAGATACAAATAATTATTTAAAAAATATATAAATGTATTCTGGAAGAACTGTATATCAGTAAAGAATTTTTATTGGCAAGTAAAGTTGATTTGAAATGCAAAAGCTGCTTTTTCATCGTTAATATTAATAAAAATGAATATGTGTGTGTCTATTGGTAATTTACAAAAGTAAATGGTCAATAAGACTGTAGAGCTTAGAATTATGAAATTTGGCACATATATACTTTGGATACTGAAATAGCATATCTTTTTGCTCTTTCTTTTGCCTTTTTAATTATTTATTTTATTTTAATTATTTCCAGATAAAATTAAATTTCGACTTTTTCGGATAACTTCAGAAAGAATTATTACAAGAAAATAATTTTTTTTTTATCAGTTAAAAGTTCAAATATTTATTTTTCTTATGCTATTGGTTTAAATTATAAAATAATTGCTTCTATTGAATATGAATAAGTTTTTACCTCAGAATGGTCCCCATTTTTTAAATGATTACGAGCCATACTTTCTAACCATGTTTTTCGTAAAGCTGGAGTCGAGGCATAACTGTTAGCAAGCTGATGTTGCAAATCCACAAGCATTTCAGGATCGTTCTCATGTTCTTTCATTTGCATAGTAGCCATCAAAACGGTCCGAATCCGTTTGGTTAAATCTTTAACTTCAGAAGGAAATACTACAACAAAAGATAAATGTTAAGAAAAGTAAAAATGAATAAATGTTGATAATGAATATCACAGAATACAAATTTATATAATTCACATACCTAAAAAAAGAAACTAAGAATTTTACCTTTAAATTCATGGCTTTAATAGCTAGCATATTAAAAAAAAAATAATCCAAGGAATATTTCTACAAGGATAAATAAGGAAAAAACCAATTAAAAAATTTTCAGGAATAAAAATTTTGAATTGGCAAAATCAGCAAAAATTGACTTTTGCTGATTGATTTATCAAACAAATTTTATTTAAATAAACAAAGCTAGGAAACTATTCATTTAAAAATACAAACATTGTAATAAAATACTTTTAAAGTACCTGTGTTTTGCATGGCTTTATCACTGTTTGCATAATTATTAATCACAGAAAGGCTCTCCTGCAATCTTGCATTATTTAAACCAACAACATCTCCTAGAAGTCTTGATACAGATACAATAAGCTAAAAATTTAGAGCAAATAATAATGCATAATTTTAATTAATAAATAATAGAACAAACTATGTTTATTTTTCTAAAAAAAATCAATTGAATATACCTGTAGATGAACTCTTGTTAATTCTTTCCGTTTTGAAAACTCAAAATTACTTCTCATGAGAAGATAAAGCAATGCACAAGCTTCATTTCTAACAGTTTGTAATTTTGAATTGCAACAGCGCAATAGCTAGAGATAAAACACAATAAATCACCAAAAAGATAACATTCTTTACTGTAATAGAATTGCTTATCAGGTAATTTCAACTTCAAGAACATATTTAAAATTTATTAACACTTTAAAAAAATTATTGAATATAAAATTATGAAAATGAGTTTTAAAACAATGAATGACAGAGAAAAGAATTCACAATACTGAAATAAATATGTTTCTACATTTTGCATAAAGTTATTTTGCTTCATTTATCTTACTTTCAAAACTAACAAAATTTTTATGCAAAATACATGTAAATTTGAGAATGGATAAAGAAATAAGATAAACAAGAATGAAAAAAAAAAAGCATTACATTGAGATGATATATTAAAGGGATGAGTTTTTATTTTGATAAAAGTAGCAAAGAGGAACACATCGTCATTTAAAGTAGGTGAGTGTAGTGTCCAAAAACCAGCATGTGAGGATTTTAGTGAAATATGTAAAATATTCATAACAGTCTAAATTGTAATTATATCCAGAAAATCAGTAACAAGAAAAAAAAAAAAAAAAGGATACTTTTATTCACTAATTTTAGACAGACATAACAAAGGATCAATGAAAGCTCAAGTAAAAACTGTTACAATTATTAAGAACTATCTTTTTCACTTTTGCAAAATATTTTTACACTGAAAAAAGGGGGCCATATAAACAAACATTGATTTTACTCACCTCAAAACATAGTTTTCCACAAAGAATAGCATTTCCTTGAAATAAGGCTACAGTAAACTGCAAAGGATATAAAAAAAAATAAGAATGTTTCTATAAATAAAATACTTCCATATTATATCATTTAAATCATTCTAAAAAACACCAATAAAATTTTAACTTTAAACTTTTTAAAACTTACATATGGTATAACAGTGAAAGTAATGCATTTAAAAACATAATTAGAGATGAAAATTTAATCGCAGCAACATAATTAAATAAAAAAAAATGAAATAATAATACTGCAGCAGAAATAGTTTGCATGTAAAGTCACATATCCAATTATTATAAAATAGAATTTCATGGAATATCTAACAAAAGCTTGCAATAGATCATTATTATCATTTTTCTTCATTAGAATAATACTGATTTTCTAAAAATTATCTATATTTTTAATGTATCAATAAAAATATTGTTTGGAAAAATTGTTCTGGGGTATACAAGTTTAATTTAGTTATATTATATTTTAAAAATACAAAAAATTTATTTTGTGGTGAATTATGCAATATTGAACCATTTTTAGAAGATCTCTGAGAGGATATTCTCATTCAAATTTTACACAATATCAGCAGAAGATGTTTAAAAGCTGTAGAATGCATGTACTAGGCATATATTCCATGGAGCCAGCATTTGAAGCCTTAATTTCTTTCAAATACTTGCTTGAAGCTCATGTTTTGTCATAAGAATTCTCTTTACACACAAGATTAATATTAACACTTAGCAACTACAGGGCTTCATTTTTTTAATAAAAGCTTTCATAGAGAAATTGCCACAGTTTACCTATTTATAATTATATTTTGAACTAATATTATTACAATGCACTACAGCAAACATAGTTGCAAAATGACTCATTTAACAGCTACACTATAAATGAAAAGATGAATAATTTTTTAAAAAATTACCTTGTTAATGAAAGCACGTAAAGCAGCAAATAAATGTTTGAACATTTTCTCTGACTGGCCCACTTGCAGGAAGGATAGATAAATATCAAATATTTTCTTCATAAGTGGATTATCCCCATCTTTATATAAAAGTTGCTCTTTCAAGTGTAGACAATACAGTCCTAAGACATCAAGAGCAATCAAACCCACTTCAGTGGCCATATTGGCTTCAAGAAGTGCTCGATAAAATGTATCTGCATCAGAGGATGATAAAGATGCTGCATAAATTAAAAAAAATTTCATCAGATCTAAAAATAATTCCTAAGATGTCTTGAAATTTTAACATAATTTAATAAAAAGAATAAAATTGCAATATGATTCATTAATAAATCCTATTAAATAAAATTATATTTGACACATTCAGCAGTGGAAATTTAAAATACTTAGGTAATAATAATAGAATTTTTACAGTACTGTATAATATGTTTTCAATGACTATAAACAATACAGTAAGGAATTCATTTATTGCACACAAATAATACTAAAATCAATCTACATGAGAATAGGTTTACAAAATAAGATAACAGAGAAAGTTATTTTTAAATATTTAATAATTCTCCTATAAGTTTTAAGAACAATTTTTCTTAAGTTTAAATCTAAAAAAATATTTTTATAACAAAACTTTTCAACACAGTACAGCAATTTGGTAAGGGCAGCAAATATGACACAAAATAAATAGATAAAATTGCAGAAATTTTAGGAAGGAAACATACAAAGATATAAGAAATGTTGTTTTAAATTTTAAGACAAAATGAAATACATTTTTTTCAGCCCTATAAAATCTTAAAAGTAAACAGAACCACAGTATATTTTTCTACTGGGGGAAAAATAATATTTATTAAAAGAATACAATGTATTTAAACATGGATAATATCTGTTATGTATATAACTGGCAAACAACCGGCAGCAAAAAAATTCTTTTCAAGTTAATGTGTCATTAATTATATTAAAACTATGTTTGTAATAGTTGATTTTTTTTATTATGCTTATAATTATTTAAACGTTATTAAAATTATCATAGCAGATTAAAAACGTAAAATATGATAAAAAATACTTACAAACTGTATGAGTACCAGCTTCACTATAAGTACTGTTACAACGTTGTGCAAAAGAGGGAGGAGGTGTTCTAGCTGGTAACGTCATCGATTTTGGCTGATTCATTGCAGGATGTTGATTTCTAACAAAAATCAATAAATTCTTAATTTTAAGTTAAAGAGTAATTTGGCATAAAAATTATGCTTTACTTTTTAACACTCTCTACATACTTAAACTTAGTATCAATAACCAAATAATTATTATTAACTGAAATACAGAATACTTTTTTCGATACTCACTTGATGTTTTTCTTGCCCATATATTTGAATTGATGTAAACACAGCCTACAAATTAAAAGCAAATTATAAAATAAAATCATACAATAAGATATTAATTACAAATGCTCACAATTTGAGAATGATATTAACTGAAAAAGTATATTATGGTACTCAAACTTTTATTAATTCTTGAATGAAACTAAGTCTTTTTGATCCCTTTTTTCTGGTTTCACAATTTATAAAACTTGATACATTAGGTTCAGGTATCATCCATGCACCATGAATAAAATTTACTTCACCTTTGCATTAGAAGATGTGCAATTAATCTGATTCCAAATGTCATCAAGCATTATTTAAGAATTGTTTGTCTACATTCTGGATCTTTGATGGCATTTTGTTCAGATTACATAATTTGTTGATTACATATTTATAACAAAATACTGTACTGAACAATAAAGAAACAGATTAAAAAAAGAAATGCTTTAAATGCAGATAAATATGATGGAACAAAATTTAATAAATAATAATTAAAATCAAAACTTAATTTTTTAAATTTCCAAATGTACATACTTTGCAATTGGGAGAATAATAATAACAGTATGATAACAGTTAATGCTTGCCAGGAGAACAGCTAAATAATGATAATAAATGTAACTATATAACACTAATAATTTTAAGATAATTATAATTTTTGTTCATTATGGTTTTCCCTGTTCACAATCCAAAACAAAACATTATAAAAAGCAAAGGATGATTGCTAACAAATCTTAAGATTTAGTTTATTCAATAATAATTTTTCTCATATTATTTAGATGATAGCAATTAGTGTTTTTTGTATCTTTATTTATATGATAATATACTAGAGCTTTTATATACCTACTATACCATTACATTATAGTTTAGTACCTTACTCAGTATTATTTTCTTTAATATTTAAGTTATTTCAATTAAAAAAACAACAACCGAATTTTGAAATTGCAATGAAAGATAACAATATTGTATTTAGTTATTTCAGACATGTTGTCTTAATAATATTTTAAATATGTATTATATATTTGTTTTTGCTTCAAAAATTGTAAGTTTATTTTTACTGTGCTCTGTCTCAAATTTTATATAACTAAAAATTGTCATTCTATGGATTGTTACATCTCTCTCTCTCTTTTTGAATTGCAATATATAATGGGTACTTAAATACATATGTATATAAAAATATAATTTATTTAACAAATGAAAATACTTTTTTTAAAATAACCAATGCTTCAAAATAAATTCTTAATTTCAGAGTAGGAATCAAACCAATGAAAAGCCTGAATGTCATCACCATTCAGAGTTAAGTTTTGTCACAAATAAATTATTCACAAAAATAAATAAATAAATAAAGACAAATAAAATTGTACTTACTCTAGTATTTGAAAAAAATCTAGAATATCATATTCACTACAGTGTTGCCACCATCCAATAAGAAGCTCTGAAAGAAAAAAAAAATTTCTTTATAAAAATATATTGTGCATGCATATATAAAAGTATAAAGTAAATATATGTATGTATACAGATATTTATTTTCATTGAGATTTACCTTCATTTACATGTTTGATTATATACAGGAAGCACACCAATAAATCCTTTATTTCAACTGAGTCCATTTTATCAAAATGCAGTACACTGGAAGAACTTGAAAATGGAAGTGAATGGGATCTGCAAGGGGGGGAAATTTTTATAAAGCACATGTATTAAAGTACATGTATATGAAATAATGAATTCATAAAAAAGCGAATCCTTGAAACTTTCAAACTTGTCCAAGGACATTTGCATATATTTTATAAATATTAAGAAATGTTTAAACATGAAATTTGATACTGAAAACAATAGCAAAGAAAAATTAAATAAATCTCAAGGTTGCTTTTTCTACTTTCTATCTTCCTAATTGCTTCACTATACTGTATTCACAATGATTTGGAAAAGACATCTTAACAAAACTATAAACCGATTCATTTCATTGAATGCATGAAGAATAAAAAACGATAAAGAATTCAAAGACCACTTTGTCGAGTCAAGCTATTATATATTATAGATGTCTACATAATGATTTAAAGACAGAAGATGTGTTCTTTCATGATCTTTATTCCTTATTATTTTAAATAATTATTGCATTTTTCAGAGATATTTTATCTTTTTTTTTTTGTCTAAGACATGGTAAATACATGATGCAGTATACCAAATAAATGCAGAAAGGAAGAAAAAACTAGCCATAAGAAAATATTCTGCATTTATATAGCTTTAGAAAGGAATTCATCAACTAAGCATTTTGATTCCATGGGAAAAATAGTACCCCATGCAACTCAAATGTTAAGTTACAGAGAAAGTGAAGATCAAGAGATTACGAAATTATTTTTAGAGTGTAGAAAAATTAAAAATGATTACATATAAAAATTCCAGACTTTTCTTTGAAGTTGTAATACCATACTTATTTATATATTATACTTTTTTTCTCGTTAATGTGTGTTTATGATAGTGGGAACTTTTGAAAAAATTTTCAAAGACAACAGTTCAAATTTTGAAAGATAATCATTAGTAATCATTTGGAAAGTTAAAAAATATCATTATTTATTTAAGTATACTTTAATATGTATACTTCATAAAGAAATCATAAACATACTTTAAAAATGTTTTATAATTTTCCAGGCTTTGTAAAACATAAAGGATAGATTAAAAATAAAATGTTTTAGCTAAAAAAAAAAGAAAAAAAAAGGCAAGTTTCTGAGAAAGATTAATCAACCATAAACTAATGAAGAATATTTAAAATGAAGACCTAAATTTTGAAGTTCCCAAATGTACATTTTATGGGGGGGGGGGAGTCAGAATAATGTCGTGTACCGACTCAAATTCAAATGTAATTTACAACAATATAAATTAGTACAAATTGTATTCTCGAAGGAAAAAAAGTAACACACCTTGCATGACATTTATAATCATCTAAGCTTTCAGTTCCATCTTTTTCACGAATATGAATCTCACTTTCTTTACTCCTTTCTGAGAGTGTTGAAGGATTAGAGGCATTACTATCAATTGAAGTACAAGAACCATTTGCAAAAGTTACAGTTGGCTGGGTTTGGGCTAAAAATAAATTGATAATGAAATGCAAAAACATTTTAGAAAAAAATGTGATAATTAAGATATAAATTTAATGGAATATTAAAAAAAAATTAATAAAAAATAAAGGGGAAAAAAACAGAGATGGTGTATAACATCTACTTAACAAATGCAACATTTCTACCTGTCATTTTAGGAAAGTATTAAAAATTAGATTTATAATATTATGAAATAATTTATGATTAGTTATTCATTTTGTTAAATTAATTAAAGTTTACATTGCTACCCTATAATTTAAAGTAATTTCAATAGAACATTACCAAGAATAATAGATATCTGCAAATAAACAAAGTGCCCACTCTTATTGTGGCCCAATAGCTGATTGCTAGATTGTTAATAATATGCATAGATTTCTAGTAGGAAAAATGATTTAAACAATGCGATGAATTTTATTCTATATAGTCACTAGTTTTTTTATTACTAAAAAAAATCACAAAAACTAAATTATAAACAGTGTTTTTTGCAATCAGTTGGTTTGGCAACATTTTCAATTAGATATTTTATGTAATTCTTTTAATTTTTTGTATGTATTATATGGTCTCTTAATACTTTTTCAGCAAAATATTTTTAAACCTCAAACTAATGATAGTTATATAACTGATATTATTGCAGAAGCCTGAAACCAATTTGTTCATTGTTTACCCCTCTAATTTTCTGTTGGCTCCCACAAAATTTAAACTTTATATTAAAGTGGAAGTGATTAAGCTTCAATACAAAAACCAGTATATTTTCTTAAAAATATGGATGGGGAGGGGGACAGAATCTTAGGTATTTAAGTCTTATGTGCACTACAGAATAATTTTCATAATTTATGCAATATCTCAACGAATTATTCAATAAAATTCTAATTCATCATAAAATTCAGTTTTTAGTTTCATCTTTAAAGGGATTTAAATGACATAGATAATAATATTTTTATCTCATTTTGCCCAATAAATATATTTGAAAAAAATTATGAAATTAAACTATGAATTTAACATCATTCCTAAAGAATCATTCTTGATGCCTCAACTCTTAAATAATAATAGATGTTTCTTATTTTTGTGATCAAATGAATTATTAAATTTTGAATATTCCAATTTTAGAATGATTGACGTTCTCATAGACTAAGGTCAATCAGCATAGGGAAATCTTCAGGAACTAATTGGTGTATCTTTTTGGTGACAGTCAATAGAGTGGTCTAAAATCGTGTATTTTTATAATATAGTAATATTCAAATTTTCATAATTAAGTGGAGTCATAGCAGAGTGGACTTTACTTTTTATTTAAAACTAATTGTTGTAACAAACCAGCTATTTTACTGGCTTCAGGACAACAATGTAATCTATTGTTGAAAATTAGACAAAATAATAATAATAAATAAAAATTTAAAAAAAACTGTCGAAATTAAGCAAAAATTCCTACGATTATTAAATTGGTATCATTAAAAAGACACTTTTTAATGTTTTAAAATAATGCAAAATTCATTTTTGTACATTAATATTTAATTAATTAAAATTTAAAAAAAAACATTGTTATGAGATACACATTTCCAACCTTTAAGGTAATATATGAGTGAAATTTAATAGCTGTAGTAAATGGTTTGGCATCAAAGCTAGAGTATTAACATGCACATGCATATGCATATATCTTTAAATAATACTATCTTTTATGACTAAAACTGACAAAGTGATAAAGCTTGGAATTTTATTATTTTTGGCAAATCATCACATACTATCTATTCATGGGTGGATCTTTCTTGGGTTGGTCATTGAAATGTCTAATATCTAAAATAGGGATATGCAAAATTTCTAACACTGTCAATTACAGAAAAAAATGTTGTTATATCAAGGATATTTTCTAAATACAAACAGGAAATTCTAGAAAAATCTATACTTCATAATCTTTTCTGTAATATATTTCCTGGCCCAAATAACATAAAATATAATTCTATATGTTCTTTAAAGCATTTCTGTACCTAAAAGTATTTATCAATTTCCAATGGTTTAGAAATTAGCAATTGATTCCATGATTAAAATGGCCATTCTGTATATAAAAATGCAATGCTCATATTAAAGCAAGTAAATGTAAATTATATTGCAAGTCTCTCTGCATAATTTATACAATAATATACAATAGTTTTTACAATAATATATATTGTATAAAAAAATAAAATTAGCATAAATAAAAGTCGAATGTGAAACAATTTTATTTTTCAAAATTACCTTGTCCAGCTATCATGCCAAGGAAGCTGGAATCTCTATTTCTCGCAGAAGCAGGTAAAGATCCTGTAGGTTCTACAGTACTCCTCCGAGACAAAACAGGGGTAACTGGATTAGAAAAATGTTCAGCAATTTTAGATGTACTTAATTTTTCAGCCTTTTTAACAGCAGGAGGAGTTGCTGGAGGTGTTTTTAAGTGCAATGAACTATAATTCTCAATCAAAATGGAAATGAATGGTAAATACAGAGATGCAATTCTAGCTTGATAGGCCTACAAGAGAAAAACAATGTTTTAAAACAGTGTAGCAAAATATTGTTTCTCTGCTATATTTTATTTCATTTTGACGCTAGATGCAAATTATTTAAGAATGCATTTTGGAAACATGAATAGTTATCAGATGATGAGTACATATTAGAGATGGCATACTTTTCCAAATTTTACACCAAGCAAATGTAATTAGTAATGATCCACACATTTAATATAACTTTAGTTATATTAGTTAGTTAAATTCTATTGATCTTTCTATCTTGAAACCATAGGTAATCATGACTTCACCGAATATTAAAATAAAAGCAGTTATAAAAAAATTAAATAACAAAAATACTTAATATGATATACGTCTAAAGAAATAATTAAATATAAATGCAAGAATCTTTTTAAGAACTTTCTGCATAAACAAATCATTATTTTGTGAAATATTAATTTACAATGAATTTTGAATAACACAAAATTAGACCAGTCAATTAAATCTCGTTCATTATAAATTTGTATAATTTATAGAATTTTTTAAATTAACATAATTTTACTTTGAAATATTTTTTAAAAAATCATATCCCCCCCCCCAAAAAAAAAAGACTAATTACAAAATTATTAATAAGTAAATATTTTCAAAAAAATGCAAAAGATTTAATTAATACATCATTTTAAAGATTATTAATGACATTTTATACTTTTGCATGAATTTATCTTCTCTGATTTTCAAATTCTTTCATAAATATCAGAGTCACTTATTTTAAAATTAAAGATTATTCCTGAAGCATAAGATGTTCAAAATGTTTACACCAGTTTTATTTCTTCAAATATTTATCTTAGCCAGGTAAACAAAATAATTAAATTGTGCTAAAAGATTATAAATCCAACTTAACCAATCAAAAAATTTTATACTTTATGAAACACAAAGTTTATATTTTAATCATTTTTTTGAGCGCAAAATGATTAGTCATCAATGTTTTCTATATACTTATTAGATGAAGCATAAAATTTCAAAGTTGAGTTAAAACTAAAATCTCAGAAATATATGTAAGTGTAAGTGTTGAGGTCAAAGGTCTTAAAAATTTTGAGTGAAATATAAAAACTTGATGCAGGCATACATACAAATATTATTTATCTTTATTTACCTTTTGAAGAATAGCTTCAAACTTTAAAAAAAAAAAATACTAATTAAATTAAATGCATAATTATATATCAAAAAGCAAACTGACATAATTCAAAAACACATACATATATACTAGTACACAATCATCATGATATAATGATAAAATAAAATGTTTATAATGGCTTTGAAGTTTACATATAAGCAGTGCTATAATATATATATTTTTTTAAAATTTTGTTTCCCTTTGTAATGGTTGATTAACCTTTCAAATATGAGATAAGAATTTCCTTCTTCAAGTGGCATTGAGAGATGAACCACTTTAACAAATTCATATCACTAGAACTTTATTTCATAACAATAGAACTCTTTTCTTTTCATTTTGATGCTATGATGAAATTTTATACATTAATTGATTAGTGTATGAAGAATGGCATAAAAACTTAAATTGTCTAGTCCATAAAATATAGTTCTCAGCAATTTTTAATTAATTTTATCAAATTCAGCAACTTTTCGTACACTTTGATTTGATTTGTTTTGTATCTGTAATGATGTTTTAATATGTTCGGCACTTAATTACTGAAATTTTGATTCCATACAATTAATATCCCTTGAAAAATGTTCAATATTTCACTTTATTTGTGATAATGAACTATCTGTCTTTGGCAACAAAATCTTTTCTTATCACTTATCGGTATAAATCAGGTTTGTTACTCAATCTGAAAATCCCAGCATGTATTACACAAAACAGAGGAAATGCATTAACAGCATTTATGTGCTAGTTATAATAGAATAACAATATCCCCTAGATTTTATCAGCTGTCAAAGCAAGAGGAAGAAAGCAAAAATTCAACATTACCTGAAATAATAACACATTAAAAGTGATGTTTTAATATACGTGCAGGGAAAAAAACCCTCTTTTTATTTATTGTCTAGATTTTGGCAAGAAAAATTCGCATATTAAGAGAGGGGGAAAAAAAATACTGATCACTAAATTTATGCTCTCTGAGTTAAAGTCGTGGGAAAATTACTTGTTTTCTTTCTGGAGTTCTCTGTTTTCTTTCTTTTTTTCATGGATTTTATTTTCTTTTTTGATCTTTCTTCTGCTTTTCTAATGTTTCATAGTACTTCACATGAACTAATTTTGAATATTGAAACAAATCATTTGGGATTTTTAACAAGTATCTCCTTGTCCCCACTAAATTAATTTTTTACAACTGGATTGTTAAGTGACAATGTAAAATTATTTCTACAATTTCTGAAAAATCATAACATTATTTGGACCTCAAAATATTAGAATAGAAATAGTCTAAATACATTTCTTTCTTAAATTAATCAAGCAGTTTTTTTTATATCCATTTTTAAATTTTATCAGAAAAGTTTTAAATTTAATCTTTGCAGATTCTGAACATGCAGTGGAAATTGAATTAAAGAAGTTAAAGGAAATCAAATATTCCCTTTTCCAATAATATTACATCCTCCAATAAATTTGAATAAGATGCAGCTTTCAAAACAATAAAAATTTTTGACATGCTTTCAAATATTTTTTTGTGGTGTTCTTCATAAATATAAAACACTCTGCTAAAAAAAGTCTTTTTTTAAGTTTCAATAGATCCATTAGCTAATGTCAAGACTTAGCTAGTAAGAAAGTATAAACTTTATAAAATATTCAAGAAAAATTCAATATTTTTTAAAATCTTAATTAAACATAATTAATAATTTTATACAGGAATTGTTTTGAATATTTTCCCTCAGTCTTGGAAACAGAACTGATCTATGCAAATGAAAAAAAGACTAAATAGAAAAGAAATGATATTTTGTGGTTTAACAATTCCAAATAGTGTTGTTTTGTTTTTAGAGTTATGAGCAACATCTTTTATTTTTGTAATATTTAAAGAGATTAGCAATTTTTAGATGAAGGGGAATGAGAAATTTAAAATTACTTGCATTTTCCTTGGGTATTTTTTCTATGCACTTTTTTTCCCCTGGTGTCATGGCAACCAGCTTTAATGAACAACATCTGATTATTGATACTAAGTAAAAGTACAGGGTGTTTATAAAGTCCCGGACCCATTTTGATGTTTAGTAACTCATAAAATAATGAAGATATAAACAAACTTATGGCATTTATTGATGGAATAACTCATATTTTCCTTTTCAGGTTTGAATATTTTTACTTTTGTAAATATCGTCTGCGCGTGTGGTTAATTTCAGATAATTTCATTTTCCAGTCTAAATATCTGTACTTTTCTAAATATCGTCTGCTTATTAATTGCATTTTTCTCTCTTTTGTTTTTGGCAACTATTGCAATGTTATGTTTACTTTTGATGTGTTTGTTCTATGTAGTACTTTTGTATGTGATGTTTTATTCAAGCGGATATTAAGGAGAATGCATACACCACAAGAGAAAGCACAGATTTTATGGTGCTTCATAGAATCAAAATCGATAGTGCAAGCACAGAGAAATTTCAGAAGAATTTACCAAAAAGATCCTCCATCCAAAAACAGCATCTTGTGGTGGAAAAAGAATTTTCTAGAAATTGGAAGTATCGCAGATAAGAAACGTTCCGGATGTCCTTGCACAAGTGATTTTGATGTTGAGCGTGTCAGAGACATTTTTACACAATCCTAGAATATCTGTGAGATCAGCGGCAACAGAATTGGATATGCAAACGGTGTACAAGGTTATTAAGAAAAAATTAAGACTGCATGCATACAAAGTTCAAATTGTTCAAGTTTTGGAACCGAATGAAAGGCCTAGGAGGATGGCCTTTGCAACAGATATGCTAAGGGGGATAGAAGATGATGCTGATTTTCTGAAGCGCATAATGTTCTCCGATGAAGCATCCTATCATGTTTCTGGCATTGTTAATCGCCATGGCATTGTTAATCGCCATAATGTGCGCATATGGGGATCTGAAAACCCCCATGAATACCGTGAGGTACAAAGGGATTACCCAAAGGTTAATGTGTGGTGCGGACTAATGCACGACCGAGTCATTGGGCCTTTCTTTTTTACAGAAAAGACGGTCTCATCAGTCGTATACTTAGACATGTTGGAAAACTTCGTATTTCCACAACTAGAAGAGCTTCAACCACATGTCTTTTTGCAACAAGATGGTGCGCCACCTCATTGGGGTACCATCGTTTGTACTTCTTTGAATGACCATTTTCCAGGAAGATGGATTGGGCAAGGAGGTCCAATTCCTTGGCCACCCAGATCACCTGACATAACGCCGTTGGACTTTTTCCTTTGGGGGTTTGTAAAAGACAACGCTTTCAGGAGGAGAGTGTCGAACATTGATGACCTAAAAGCCAGAATTACAACCGCAATAGGCTCTGTGGATGACGACATGCTTGCTGCTACTTGGCGTGAAATTGACTATCGACTTGATATTCTCCGTGCAACAAAGGGGGCACACATGGAAGTTCATTGACCAAGGTCATGAAACTTTTTGAGTCTATTTAACTATTTATGTTATTAATCTATCTTTATTATTTTATGAGTTATTAAACATCAAAATGGGTCCGGGACTAAATAAACACCCTGTAATATTTAAAATTATATTTGCATAATAGCATATAGTATTTTGAATAGTAAATTACACATGCAAAATCAGTCCAGTTTTTAAAACTGGTAGCAGTGTTAAGGATATTTTTTGTAATATCTCTCAAAAATAGAG
This sequence comes from Argiope bruennichi, assembly GCF_947563725.1. NCBI lineage: Eukaryota > Metazoa > Arthropoda > Arachnida > Araneae > Araneidae > Argiope > Argiope bruennichi. The sequence goes on from NC_079158.1 coordinate 55,739,565, forward strand.
AGATATTAATAGACATAAATAATGTGTGGGATGGAGGAATGTGGGGGGGGGATATCAAAATATTTTAAATATACTGATGAATAAAATTAAAGAAATTAATCCAGTTGTTGCTACTGGAGACTGCCAAAGTTTTAGTATTCGATTTTCTCAAAAATGAGTCATGGTAGGAAAACCACATTTATCTTGGGATCAGAAGCTTCTGTATGCAATAAAAATTGGGTAAATAGATACAGGGATTAGGACAGGAAAAAAGTTATATAATTTCATCATAAAGGATGTATAGTTAAACAGTGCTATTGAGATAACTGTAAAAAAATAGGAATGGGTGGGCAGAGGCAACCTCTGAAGATATACCTAGAAGTAAAAAGCTTTTATATGAAATAAAAATTAGTGAAATCGGATCAGCATTTAGGGAATTGGTATCTGATTCTCTTAATAATTTTGACTATACAGACAAAATTATGAATTGCATATTTTTCTTTAAAGAAAATAATTAAAATAAAAAAATTCTACTTGATAGTAGACTAAGCAAAATTTTTAAAAAGGGTATTTATTAAGCTTTTTTATAATTCAACAAATATGTCAATAAATATTTAAAGATTTGAAGCCTAATGTCAAGGATATCCTAAATATAAAATATTCATAATAAATTTAACAAATTTTTATTTTAATAATACATAATTAATAATTTTATACTAGAATTGCTTTAAATGTACAGAATAAAAAAAATGTCATAATGAAAATTTATCTTGAATAATTCTACACATTGAATGGTATTATATTGATTAAATTTAAATGTATCAAATACTTTTGACATTGAAAAAAAATTAGTCATTTTTATTTCAAATAAATGAAAGGCTACAGCGACATCTTGTAAATCACTTAAAATGAAACAGTCATCTAAAATGAAGAAAAATGTTGCATAAAAAACAGAAAGTTACCTTTCCTTGATAGCGATCATCAAATGCATGTTTTGCAAGTAAATTTTTAAAAACTGATATTGCTGTTTGTCTTATATCATGAACTTCACACAATGAAGCCCTAATCTCTTGAAGTAAAGTTCCGAGAAGAAAATGATGACGACAAAACTCATCTGACAAGCGGTATTCATGTTCAAAATCTGAAAAAATTTCTTGGAAAATTACTCATCCAACAAATGAATCCAAAAATGTACAGCAAAAACAAAGAAAAAAAGAAAGAAAGAAAGATTAAACATGTATTTATATGCATTACAAATGCATTTTAAGTTTATTATGGAAAAAATGAAATAAAAATATTCACAATGAATAAAATTAATCAGATTAATATGTTAAATATTTCAGAGCTTCAGCATTAAGCCATGCCATTATATTGTTAATTAATCTGGGACATTATTGCAAAGACAAGCACATACATTTCATTAACTGCTTGTTAGTAATAGCATTAAAAGTAACATTAATTCCACATTGGAGGTAAATAAGAAATGCAACTCAACTGTTTTTAACATTAAGAACAGTGTTTGATTTAAAAACAACTTTTGATCTAAACAAATAGCATTGGAAAATTGAATTAAAAAAATGTCAAGTGAAATGTTTTATTTCACATTTCTTAAAAAAGTCAAATCATTAAGTATTGATGATATACATATAAAAAAAAATAGAGACATTTAATTATGCATGTGATAAATATTTTAAAAGAATTAATATTTTTAGCAAATGGTTCAACATGCAAAAGTAATGAGGTTTTAACACAAATAAAAAAGGTACATGCAACACAGAGGAAAAAAAACAACTAGTAACAAATAAACTATAAGACAATACAAATATCTTTTAAAAACTGTATAATTAAAAAAAAAATTGAACAGTAATGATGGATTTCATTAATTTTGAGGTAAGGTATATAACATCCATTAAAAAATTATTTTTCTTATTTGATGAGCAATTTACATAATTAAAAAAAAATTCAAATTGCATAATTTATTTTTATGTAGATTCGACTATTATAAATATCATAGTTTAAAATAAAATTTCATGTATATTTAACCATTAACATATTTACAATGTTAACATACGGCATTAATTTAAACTTATTTAGCATTAGTTACTACACAAATTTAAAAAAATCAACTTCTTTTTAATCTATGGACACAGTTTAAGAATAAGAATAAAAATAATAATGCTTCAATTAGGTTTTCACAAACATTTTAAACTTCTCTCGCTGATTAATTCATTTTTGGGGAGGAAAAAATTCAGAAAGAAAATTGAAATTATTTCTCATGAAATTTTAAAAATTTTCCCTTTTTCTGTATTTTTATGAAGACATATATTTGAAATGTTCTTTCGAATCTATCTTATATCTTTAAAAATAAATTTTTGCACAAAAAAGGTGAGATTTTTTTATAAGAATGATCTTTGAAAACTGGTTCACTTACATATTCATCGTTTAGCTTTTTTATAAAAATTTATAATACTTACCATACATTTTTTTAAAAAGAATAATTATGCCAGCACTTACTTTTTGATAAAGACCAGTGGCGGCTCATCCACAGGTGCTGCAGAGTTGCAGCACCTCCTGCAATTATTTCAAAAATTTATTTTTTCTTTTTTCACAACATTTGCTGACTTTTCCTTACTAAGATTTTGGCGAGATTTATTGTTTAAGATAAAAATCATTAGTTAATCACATTATATAGCCATAATTTGGTTTGTACATATCTTGTGTTCAAGATCAGCTTATCCCAAATCACAAAAAAACAACTAAAAATTGTGTTATATTCCAATTCTCCCTTTTTTTCTCTTATTCTCCCTTCTTCATAACTCAGTAAATTGTCTTCATACTAATAATAAGCCCTACTTATTACTTAAAATTATCTATATTTCTCATTAAAATAATTTTATAGGTTTAAGACAATTGTTTATTTTATTTGGGAAAATAACCATAATTTGGATCATATTTTTAGATTTATGCTCCCATATTGATGTTAAAAAGTGCACATAAATTTAATTCTGTTCATTTAATGATATTAAAGTACAGTAATTTTATATTTGACACAAAATAATCTTTTCAGCTATGCAAAAAATCAAAGTTGCTTAAAAAAACATCTTTTTCAGCATGATTTGTTGTTGATGAGCCGCCACTGATAAGGAAACATCAAAGAAATCATTTAAAAGAATAAAAGACTGTATATAATTATATCAGAGTCATGGAATTAAAATGGAGCAAATAAAAATCTTCAATCCAACACATTTTCTTTTCTCTTGACTGCATTTCAAAACATGTAGCAGTATCACTCACACACAGTATGACAGTTTTATTTAGGTTTCTCACGATATCTATTGAATTGATTACTTTATAATTAAAGACAAAATGTCAAAAATCTTTTCACACCAAGAGTATGTGTTTAAATGCAGTGGAAGTAATTAATTCATAGCTCATCAAAGAATCAAGAAAAATTTTAAATATTATCGCAAAACAAAATTTTTTTATAAAGGCAAAAAAAAAAAAAAAAAAAATCAGTGCTTGGTTAAAATTGGGATGTTTATGGTCAATTCAAGGTGCTTAAAAATTTTTCATCACACACAAACAACTATAATAGGGAAAAAAATATGTGAAAACATCTTGGAATTTTATATTTTATTATAAATACCATACTGTTAAAATTTAAACCCTTAATAAATTAGAAATTTCTACAATTTTGGTGCTACAAATAAGAAGCACTGTTTTAAAAATACTTAAATATAAGAAAAATATTGCAGCTAATATAGCCTTTATAAAATTATAAATATTATGTAGCATGCTCTATTTTTGAAGTTATATATAATGGACTACATTCAAAATGCATATTCAGCTAAACTAACAACTATGCTGAACAGCCAGCAAACCAAAGCAAGCTAATTATTGATTCCTGTCATGCATAAGCAATAAGCTGAAACAGCTGGTAATAACTCACCAGTGGATTCATCACAGGTTTCTGAAGCAGACATAAAAAGTTAATTAGGTTTTTTTTGTAACTGATTTTTTAAGAGCAACATTCATGTTAAATATCATTTTAAATCTACATCAAATTTGACAAATCTAAAAGAAACATAGCAATGAAAGGAAAAATAGATTGCTCTCAACAAGGAAACTAAAGAAACAGAAGAACTATTAGAAATTAAAGAAGAGAAATCTATAAGAACAATGTTTATCAATAAACATGCAATAAATAATGTTTTATCATTAAAATAATCACATAAAATTTTCAGTTATGCAGAAATTAAAAATTTTGAAAAAATCATCATAGCCTTTGAAGATGATACATTTAAAATTTCTGCCCAGGAAGGCAAACGGAATACAAAACTAAAATAACTTTATAAATACATAATCAAAATATATTTTAAACCTAATTAGCCATTTACAAAGAAATAATAATAATAATAACTTGCAAAATAAATGAATAGCCACTAAATTCATAGCATAAATGCAACAATATAGAACAATGATAAAAACTAAATATGAGAAAATGTGAATTTAGTCTTTGTATAATTATTCCCTTTCTTATATTTTTAGAATGATTTTTATAATTTCATTTGAAAATTTAGAAGCATATAATTTAATAGCACAATTTTATACAGGAGGAATAAGTCTAATTCTTTTCTAATGAATAACACTGTTTATTCTAATAAACAGAAAGACATAAAGAATGGACCAACATTTTTTTAAATACAAACTAAAAGGAATTTACTAAATACCTTCTTAATCAATGAATTAAGTGCTTTAAATGAATGTAGTAATATTTAAAAATTTGATAAAATATGAAACATTTTCCTCCTTTACTTATGCTTTAAACATAAATAACTATTAATTCCCAAAAGTTCAATTCTCACAACATGAAAATTGAAATAAGAATTGTACTTGGTTTAACATAATTTAAAATAGTCCATGGTAAGTAAACACAAACATTACATATGAAGGAAAATGACATTTTCTAATGGATGAATTTTCCAGACATTATTTGTAAGACAGACTTTGAAATGAAATTTTTCTTTCAGAAAATATTACAAGCCAGATGGGGGAAAAAAAAAAAAAAAAAAAAAACTCTTTATTTTTATTATCACAGTAAAAATGTTTGATTTCCATAGTAAAATATTTTTTAAAAAAGAAGAAAAAAAGAATGCAATAGCCTTAGAAATTTCAATTCAGAACAGATTAATATTAAATAAAAATTTTTTAAAAAACTTCCAAAAGCACTTTAACAATTTACACTTTAATTTTTAAAAAAATGTTATGGCTAAATAAAATCGCCGGCTTATTTTATAGACAGAAATTAGAAATTCCGCTTCTCTGTACTAATTAATGAAAGCATTTATATGCAAAACTTAATGTTTCCTATGCAATTAGCATTATTCATGGAGGAATACTTAAGTTATATCTCACTATATGATTATATCAGAGCTGCAAATAAAAAATGAGTTTTATGAATAATATTTAGGATTGATGCTACACATTACATATTTAATATGCATAGAATGGAAGAAATTAAATTGTCTAAAGAATAGTAAAAAGAGATAGTAGAGCCTATTAAACAAAGATGATACAATAATTAATACAAGTTTAATTATTGTATCATGACGCAATATTTATAAAGATAATAAGTTCAATAAATGTAAGCAAAGGTCATTTATAGAGATTTAAGACATTTTCTGCAAACAAATGGATTCACCTTTTAAATTAAATACATAATTTTTTTTACAAATACTACCCTAATTATAAAAAATAATCTAAATACTACATATTTAAAAAAATTCAGAGAGAAATAGATATTTTATAAGTTTTATTCAGGCATATAGTATAATATTTTATATTATCATATTTATTACTTCAAATACTATAACATTCAGCAATAATTTCAACAACTTAATTCTTCTACAAGAAAACTATTTAAAGTAAATGTAGGAATTGCTTTTCATGAATTCAAACTATGAATATATCAAATTTTTTTACCTTTCATATTTTTTGTTTGACCATGTATTCCAATGCTACGCATGATTGGAAGATTGAGGGCAATGAAATGCTCATGAAAGCATATTATTTCCAAGAATTCAAACTTATATTCATGTAAGGTCTATATAAAGAAAAAATATTTTATTCATAAAATATTATTTTATATAGAAACTTAGTATTTTTAAACTAATAATTAAATTATATAGCAAGCAACAGTATAAAAGTAGCTGAAAAATCTAATTCAACCATTCAACCATAAAAATTATAAAAGAATTCAAAAACAAAAATCAAAGGAGAAAATTAATTCAAAGCCGAATATTTTACTAATTTACAAACAAAATTACACTTTCTAAGTAGCTCCAAATTTCCTTTTTCTTTTTGAAATTAGAAGATTTTTTAATTTAATTGACACAATCAGCAATGACACTTAATCCAAATATCAATACAATAATAATGTACTGTATACAATTATGCTATATTAGTTTACATTCAAATTCTAGAAAGCTTTGAAGATTAATAGTTAATTTCAGGATACCTGAATGCTCAATATTAGATTGCACCTTTTCTTATCTCTGTTCATCAACCCCAAAGAATTGTGAAGTGATTTTTTTGGATTCAACATTAAGTTTTAATCAATTATTAAATCATGAGTTTCTAAAATTAATTTTTCCTGGTAGCAGATATATATATATTTAAATGTAAAAAAATAAATAAATAAAATTTTAAGAAGTTTAAAATTAAAATGGAATTTACTTCTTTTTCCTTGTTTTGATAAGATGCATTTCATCAAAATTGGTCAACATAATTTTAATAAAATCGAAATATAATTAAAGATAACAAATATACGAGGGTTGGAACTTTAATAATGACAACTATTTATTTACATGGAATACAAAAGTGATTCATGTCACCTTGTTTTGCAGATTTTCAATATATTCGCCAACATTGTATACAATCCGTTTCCAATGATGTGGAAGTTGCAGAACACCTGTAGCAGTGCCCGTTCTGTTGATAGTTCGAATGGACTGGTCTACTGCTGCAAGAATATCTGGAACAGTTTTGAAGCAAATGCCACGAAGTGGTTTCTTCATCTTAGGAATTACGTTAAAGTCACAAGGGCTTAGATCTGGGGAGTATGGTGGATGGTAAAGTACTTTCCAGCCCCATCGATCGAGCAAATCAGCCACTGTTTGCGCTGCATGTAGCCAAGTATTGTCATGCAAAATGATAGGGACGTTCTGCAGAAAGTCTTGTCATTTTTTTCTCAAAGCTGGTCTGAGATGGTGCTCCAAAAATGAGCAGTAATACTGCACATTGACAGTCTGCTGTGGGGGAACGGTATGCGTTAGGATGACACCATCACAGTCGTACACGAGAAGCAGCATAACTTTCACATTGCTGGGGTTCTGAAGAAATTTCAAACTTCAAGGTGACCCATAATGATGCCATTCGATTGATTGGCGTTTCAGTTTTGGCTGGTATGATCTGGTCAAGTCTCATCCAGCGTAATGATACGGTGTAAAAAGCCCCTCCTTCGCGCTCATACCGCTTCAGGTGAATTTGAGCAGCATCATATCGTAGCCATTTCTGCATTTCCGTCAAATGATGTGGAACCCATCGTGAAGCAATTTTTCTCATGCCCGGGCGTTCCTTCAGAATGTGCAGCACAGTCGTATGCATAAATCCTGCCTGTTGGGCCAGCTCATGAATGGATTGGCATTGATCACTGTCCATTAGTGCGGCAACATCATGCACTTTTGCTTCGCTGACACTAGGACAACTTGGCCGATGCATGTCAAACACATTTTGGTGTCCTTCATTGAAGGTTTTTACCCATCCTGCAACAGTTCTATACACTAAAGCAGATTTCTTCGCAAGCCTCTTGAAGCCCTACATGACATTGTCATGCTGTACGACCTCTGGCACATTCAATTTTTATCCAATTTCGTTGTTTTTGTTTTGAAAACATCCTGACAACACTTACTTTAGACTACAAGCTAATACAAGGATCAGTTCTTCACGTCACTCCGTTTGCATGTGACATAGGAAGGACGAGTTTTTTTGCTGAGAGTTAAGATAGGTATGTAGCTAACGTGTGGTATACGTGACATTCTTTGGTTTTGTTGCATGGCGTTTTTACAGCAGTGTTGCCACTATTAAAGTTCCAACCCTCGTATATAAAATTAATTTGGACTTATCAATTAACTTTGATGAACTACATTTTAACACAGAAATACATCATATTACTTAAATTGAACTTGAGTAATAGTGAGTATTTGGAGTGTTTAACTATATTCAAAGTGGTGAAATCAATTGGAGATACTCAGATAGTTTAGAATCTTAACTCTGTACACAATAATATTTTGCATCTTTATTATGTTCATTCTGATTCGATCTTCTTATGAATGATTCTTAAACACTTTCATTTGCTTTTAATTCTAACTTTCAAATTATAATCAAAACTATTTGGCTTAAATTCATTTTTCTGTACTATTCAACACTTAAAAGTGTTCTCTCATATTTTCGACAAGATAATCACGTAAACAATCCAAACATACAAATGATTTCCAAATTAAGATTAATCAATTCGGCCAGAATTTTCGCTAACATAAACATTATATATATATATTATATGCAAAAACAATTTCTTATCATTTTCAAACATGCATAAGAATCAACTACTTTACAGTTACTTGTTGCCATATATATATATATAAAAAAATAAATAAAATGCAAATTAAAGTAAAATTTTAGATAAAAAATTAAAAATACATAAATAAGATTATACTGTAATTTTTTAATTTCTCATTCAATCCAAAAAAGACAATATTAAAAAGATCTTTTTTTTGTTTCAAAGCAGAAAAATAAACTAATCAAGATCTAAAATGTTTCTTACATTTATAATAGTTAAAAAATATATTCATACGTCTTTTGGCATTGAAATTACCTTTTATAAGTCATTGAAAAAGGAAACTTTTAAGAGTTGTCTGTAAATTTATAGATTATCACTATAACAGTATTTTACAAAGAGATATTCAAATTTTTAATTTTTTTCAGAATGGTGGTTCAATTAACCAAATTCACTATCACTGAAAGGAATATAAGAAAAAAAAATGTTTATAATAACTTAACTGAATTATTGCTATTGCATTTATATGAAATGTCTATACAATGCTTTTTGTTCTGTACATCTTGAAGCATATTTACAGAAATATGAATGCAAATCAGGATTTCCAATGTTTAAATTGCATACCAATGAGCATTATGGGGAGAAAGTTAAAAAATTTTGTTAATGAGTACACACAATAAAAAAAAGTTATATCTGTTGATGAGAGGGTTCTCGGTATCATGCACTCCATAATTTGATCCAATATGAACAATACAATGGATGGCCAATCTTATAATGCACAGCAGTTATTGAATCATCAAACCTTAACTCAGCAACTTTTGTTCTGATTAATGTTTTCTGATGACTGCCAATTATTTGCAATTCAATTATATACAAATCTGAATGTTAACTCTAATCATTGTAGTATGCTTTTTGTAGATAATCCATGTCTTGAGTAATTGTGATATATATTTTTCAAAAATGTAATTTGTAATGCATAATGAGATTTTTTTATATACAGTGTCTACTCCAACCAGGACCCATTAGCTAATTTTTAAACTGCTTTAGACAGGAATATATTTCCAAATGGTTAAATACTCCAAATAAAGTAACATTTTATGTTGAGCCAATAAATATATTGCAGAAAAATATTATAAAATCTAAATTTTTATATTGTCTCCCAGACCCTATCAGTTATAATAAGCAAAATATTTTAAACATCCTAAAATTTTAATTAAAAATAATCCCATTTTCTCTGATTAAATCCAACCTAATAATGAAGCCCTGCATCCCTTTATTTTAGACCATTTACCAATGCTTCAGGCAAGATTCCCTAATTAATGCATGATGTTTTCCCTCTACATTTGAATGGTCTAAAATACCGAAATCAAAACTTCATAATTCGAATAAGTTTTTGTGGTAAAAGAGTGGACTTTTTTTTCATTTAAAAATCTTACAATGTCAAGGATATTTGATTAAACATGTCTAACAAAATCAGAGATTGTTTAAAAAGATAAAATTCATTAATTTTTCAACATTATATTTATCAGCTTAAATAACATGTAATAAAATAGTTTATTAGCATTCTTCTAAAAAGAACTATATACATACTTCAAATTATTAAGCAATTAGCTCGAGAACTATGATTAGAGCTGAGACCTCAAAATGCATGTCAAAATCATATGTGCTGTTATAGTCTTTCAAAGTGAACAATTTAAAGCAATATTTTTATCTGTAGTGAAATAAATATAATGGATAATTTTTTTTCTAGAAGTCTTATTAAATGAAATCTACCGATTATGGACACCATCTAAATTTTTGCCAATATTTAAATTTTCTTTTTGATTGACCTGAACAATTTTTTATTTGAGGAAAAGAAATGCCTTGTTCTTATTAAGATTGGTTTCAAGTTTGGAATCAAAACATACATTTATATCATTAAAAATAAAACAGAGCAGGAAGTTTTTTTCCCCATTGCATTTTGAAAACCAAAAATCTGTCTTTAAACAGGGATGAACATTCTTTATTTAAGAAAAAGTTTTGTAATTGTCATAAATAATGCTATAAAAATTTTGTATTAACCAACATTTAATGCATTCCTCATTTGTAACATTAATAATTTATATTTAAATCAAGATCTTTTTCTTCTCTAAAAAGAATAAATTTTTGATGATAAGAACAATATATTTCTGATATGAGAAATTTAGAGCACAGAGAAATAATTTAATGTATATATATTGTGACTAAAAAAATTGATATGTCATTAAATTAGAAAAATACAACAAAAGAAAAGTAATACCTTTACATCATTTGGCACAAATTTTTCTAAGTAGCTCTTTATTAATTTAAAAACAAAGCCTCGATCCATAAGAGACAGACATTTCTGTAATAATATGAATAAAGTATTATTTCAAACAAGAAATTATTTTTACTATTCCTTATTTTCTAATATTATAAACATTTAGAGAATAACACATTTACAGCAAAACCACTTTTAAGATTATATTTAAGGATTCTAATCTAGACACATATTAATTGAAACAAGAATAATATGATTTCTTTAATAGAATTACATACTAGAAGAACATTTATGTTTATTTAAAAAAACAAAAAAACAGAACAAAATAGTTAATATGATATACCTTTAAAAAGAATGCAAGGCTAATATTGGCTTGCTTTGTTTCAATTGGAAGTTCCTTATGCTTCTGCAATATATGAGGAACAAGATTCTCAACTAAGCTCTTGACACATAACTGATAATCTGCGGGAAATCTTTCTTGTCGAAGCATCTAAGAGAATCATAATCATATAATAATCAGTAATAATATAATAATCATTTTATAATCAGTTTATTCTACTGAGTTATCTTGAGCAAATAAAAAAAGTTCAATATTGGTACACTATACTCAAAAACCACCTGTTCATAATCCCAATCTGAAAAATCATCTGCATCACTTTCACATATAATTGCTATATTCCTGCTCTGTTTCAACTATCCTTACTTATCCAGCGTCCGCCATACATACAGTTGGGAGAACACATATCTAATCTTGCTATTCAATGGTAAAGCTCACCAACAAAATTTGGCAAACTGTTAGTCAAACCAGAATATTTTTTTCCTTTTTAAGCTACAGGAAGAGCAAAAATGTTATAAAATAAATCATAGTGACAAATTCTGCTAGAGCTCAGTTTTCTCTGGATAATAATGAATAACAATAAATACAAATGCAAGATAATTCAGGATAATCAAGGAAGTGGCTAATGTGAAATATGTTTTAAAAAAATCACACTTGTCCTTCAATGTTCAAATATAACATGTAGAAAGGGCACACGTTCAAAATAAGAGAAAATCGCTGTCATTAAAAATGCAAATAAATTTAATAAAAACAGCAAATTATTTTGTTTATATTAATTATCTTTAATCTTTATTATTTATTTTAAATATTATAAAACTTTGAAATAAAAGTGTTCTCAAATTTACTACCGATTGTTACCATTTGCATAGAATTAAAATTTAATTAAATTAATCAATTTATAATTAAGATCTGAAAAAATTTACTCTTTATGCAGCAGTGATCTATTAAATAGAACATTGCGCACTTCTAAAAAACAAAACTAATTATAAATGGAAAAAAATAGGCATGGATTCACTTTTAACTTTCCTTTTTAATAGCAGATTGCAGTTTAAATCAAACAGATTCATAATTTTCAATTATAACACACTATGTAAAAGCCTATGTATTATTTTCATCTATAGCAGTGTTCAAATCTATAGAAGTGTAAATAAAAAAATTACTGAATTAAAAAAAAAAAAGCAAGAAGCATTTAAGCATTCATAAACAATTCTGGTTTTGCTTGCAGTCATTATTCACAAGCATAATAAATAAATAAAAAAGAAGTTGCCTAGATATAAAAGAAAGTTAAAGGCATTGGTAGAGATACTAATATTGAGAGGTGAATTCTATTGAATTATAAATAGATAGTGCAACTTTTGTTTATAAAAATTTACCTTTATTCTCTCAGTTGACAGTAGATGTTGAGCAGAAGATTTGTTGATAATTTGAAAGAAAAACCAAGAATGTCTCAAGAATTTATTTATCATCAAAAAATCTGTATTAGCAGGTTTCAATACAATATTCAAAGATTTCACTAATTCTTCATGAACAACTCTCTTTCTCACTGTCATCTCTTGTGTTTTGAAGACATACTAAAAAAAATTGTTGCAAGAATAATGTCAATTGTAGAAAGCTTGATTAAGAAAAGAAATATATGTCATTATGAAAGACTTTTAAAAAATGTAAAAAATATAGTTTGGGTCAAAAAACAAATCTCTTGACCATGTTCAAAACTTTGACAGCTTATTCTTTTTTCATAAATTTCACAGGAAAGTAAACATTTTCATACAATTGAATATCTATTAATAACAAAAATGAGTGTGCATGTATCAGCACTCAACAATGTAGACAGTTTGATCAAGATTGACAAAATTTGATACAAAATGTTTGAAAAGTGGTAATATATAGCTTTGCCATTTTTTTCAAAATGTTAAATAATTATAAATTAATTAAAATTTTAATAAAAATTGAAATTTATAAATTAATTAAAAATGATTTTTACATAAAAATTAGCTCTTAAGTCATATCAATTTTAACTGTTTTACAATTTTTTCTTCTATTTTTATTAACATTTTACAAATCTCTTCACTGTTGCAATGCAATTCAACCTCCACTAATGTTATTTCCATAGTTAGATACTGCACACTTTTTGCATATTTAGAAACTTATTTTGTTAAAGCTTACCTTTCTCGAGACTTTAAGGTTATTATGGTTAAGGTTTTACTTCAAAAATAAGGAATGACTGACAACAGCTTCATACATTTATAAATACTGATGCTTTTTCCTGTCATTTATTATGTCATATAATTTATCATTTAAAAGCTTATTAATCTTCAGGAGCAAAAATCTAATAAGAATTTTGTATGAATGCAAGCAAAAAAATGTAAAACTAAAGGAAAATTTGATGCATTTTAAATGTCAAGCTGCCTTTGCATAGTAATAAATATTTGCATTTAATAATAAAGAGAAAAGAGAAGAAAAGAGATAATCAATAGTTTTAAATTATTCAGTACCAAATATATTGACAAAAAATAAACATTTATTCTAGCATCAAGATCACCCAAATAAAACAGATGCAAATAAATTTACACTATGAAATTACAGACATACAATTTATTTCCTTTAGGCTGTATTCTTGATGGGAGATAATGGATTTTAAAATTACAACCAAAATATTTACCTGAACATAAGTGTGTAGAATATCATTCTTCCCAGCTTCATGAACACCATGAACAATGTGTATAAGGACTCTTACAGTGTTTAAGGCTACATCTTCATTTGATGTCATGACAATGAGATGAAATAACTCATTCAACAAAGTAGGTAAAAAGTGGATTATTGTGCTCATATCTACAGCATGAAGAGTCTATTAAAAAAAAAAATTAAAAAGATAGAAATGAATTAATACATAATAATTTTTCATGACACATGAAAATATCATTCTGATTACTGTTGGTTTTAAGTTACTAAAACAAAAAGAAGTTAAATAACTGCAACCTCAAAATTTTCAAATTAAATAATAAAAATGATTTATTAGCATTCATTTATTAATAATTCATAAATAAAGTCTTCCAAGAAAAATTAATGTATTTTAAAATACCTTAATTTTATGTTAACTAAATTTTAATCAGCTGTTTGAGCATTGGAAACCCATTATAAATCAAAATAAATAATACTAAGAAATTTATTTTAGTATACTTAGCAGTACAATACATGACATAAAGCCACCTATTTGCTATCCTAAAATATGCCAATCCAAAACAATTTGTACTTAATCTCTTCAATTCACAATGTGAAATTATTGTTTGTATAAATATAGTTCTACATTTTATAAAAGCATGCTATTAGAATGAGCATACTTTGGATGCACCTGAACACTTATATTCAAGAAAACCTATTTTAAAGTTACCTTTAACAAATGATCTCATACATCAATTTAAAGTGCAAACAATAATAAGTTTTAGAAACATACAAAAATTTGTGAAAAATCTGTTTGTAGGCAATATATGTGAAATTATATTACTTCATTCATTCAATCATTCCAAAGAGAACTGCAAAAGACATGTACTGTTTGTGAATGGATATATATATAGAAAATATGCTCCAATGAATTACAGGTTAAGAATATTTCTGACACAAAGCAATTTAATAATGATTTCAACAAACATAGTAAAAAAGCATTTGCATTGAAAAAGATCTTAAGATACTCATTTGGGAGCATTACCTAAAGATGTTTTCCACACAAAACTAGAACTGACTGCTGCCCTAAATGTTTATCAAATACACATTTAAGAAATATCTGCATGAAATGAACATGGTTGGAAAGCAAAAGAGAATAAAAAATGAATAATAAATAAATTAAAATAAATGGATTGAGAAACAACATTGAAAAGTCAAGTCTAAAATGCTGTATCACAGACAAAATGAATTTTTTACATGAAATTGTTATGAGAGATGAAAATTGACTTAGTTATGACACGGCAAGGAAGTGTTTAGTCAGTTCACGGACTGCCAAACAATATGACATAATCTATTGTACATTATAGCAATAGTATTAGCAGGATTGTTAAAAATAACAATCAATTATTTGAATACAGTATTGAAGCAAAAATGCTCAGAATATGTGAAAATGCACACTAAGATTGTTTTCAAATAAGAAAATGTACACCCACAAAATTTAAGATCAGACAAAGAAACTCTAGAAGCATTTCGCTGAGATGCACTATTCTCTAGATATTATGTTTTAAGATGTCCTTTATAATTTGAATAAATTTTTCATTTTGATAACAAACAAAAATAAAATCTCTAGTTGTAAACAAAGATGAAGTCACATTTATAATTCACATATATATATATATATATATATATATTTATAAGATCAAATTTTCATGATATAAATATCTGTTCTTGCTATTAATTTGATACATCTATCTCATTGTGTAGATACATCTAATATTAATTTTTCACATCTAAAATTGACAAAAACATATAGAAATTTAAAAATTATAAATAAAAAGTATAATTTTCTTATTTAAAGATACAACCAACAGAAAAATAAATAAATCATTATGAACAAACTAAGGGTGAGGGAGAGGAATCTTTATGATCATAAGAACAGCTCACAAGGAAAACATGCATTTAATTTTTAGGATATGAATTTAAACAATTAAAAATATTATGGGAAATTCACGAGAGGGACCAATACATCATGTCAGGCTAATACAAAAATGTCACATGAAATATAAAAACTATTAAAAAATAACAGTTACTGAATATTTCCTTTCCTTGTATTTTTATTTAATTATTATTTTTTAGACTCACTGAGCAAAAAGCATTTATTTTCATATATAGAATATGCTAATCCACATAAAACACTACTGTACAATAATATTATTAATAAAAAGTTTTATTGATTATCAATCAGTCCAAAAATACAGTATGATTGATTACAGATCTATCAACAATCAGTCTGCTATATTGTTATTTTTAGAACATTTTGAAAAAAAAAAAAAAACTATTAAGTATTAAAATATTATTTTTAAAACCCATCACATATTAGCAAGTATTTTATCAAGGTTATTAGCATTGTTATTAATGACAACATTCAAAGAGATATTAGCAAGATAATTATGAGTTAAATAAATACATTAAAATACATTTTAAGCATAATCTACTTAATGAGTTACATTAAACATTTAAAATCCAAACAGTCCTGCACTACTTTAATAAAAGATATATATATATATATATATATATATATATATATATATATATATATATATATATATATATATATATATATATATATATATATATATATATATATATATATATATATATATATATTACCAATGGACTAACTGTGCAGATGAGATCTAAGTATATTAAAGTTATCTAAAAAAATTTACAGCACACTTCAAGAAAGTGAGATATCGCATGTTATACCTTGTATGCAATAATACATCGTTTCAGAGTTGAAAAAATGAATGCAGCATACAAGTGATCATCCAAGATATTTTATGAATCAGAATATAATATATTACTTCTTTTAGATATTCCCATAGGGAAAAATCCAATAAAATCCAATTTGATGATAGTGACAACCATGCAATATGTTCAATCCAGTAACACTGAACACATTTTCAAATGATGACTGTTCTTTTGAATAACAGCAACATATCTACCATCCTTTTTAAATTTTTCTTCTTTTATAAGCATATTGGGTGAAATTAAAATTTTAAAATCCATTATTATTATTTTTTTTTAAATCTTTTCTTTTTAGCCATTTTGTAATTTTTTGAGATTTGATAATACTTATTTCTCTAACAATGGATATGATATACTTTTTTTCTACATTTTTCTTACAACTAAGAAATGCAGAGGTATGGATTTTTTTGCTGATTATTTTAATATATGAGAGTATTTTCATCCAGCACAGTCTGTCCAGTAATATTTGAACAGTTTGTATATATTACCGTGAAAGACCGAAATCAGAGAATGTTGACATTCACCGGTGCATGTCGACAAACACCAAATACGTCGGTGAAAGATCGAATATTTCATTACATTCTTGTACATTCGGACCCTCACCGGAGTATGTCGACAATCACAGATATGCTCTGGTGGAGGTCAAAAAGAGAGGAGCAGACAAAGAGGCGACTGGCTGTTTCTCGCCAAATCCTTTGTTCTGGTGGAGTCTCCCACCAAATCCTGGCAACTGGCTGTTTCCAGCCAAATCCTGGTGACTGGCAGTTTCCAGCCAAATCCTAGCGACTGGCTGTTTCCAGCCAAATCCTTTGTGCTGGTGGAGTCAGTCAGCTTTGTCAGTCTTATGCATATGCAAGGTTCAATGGTGAGAGCAAAGTTTTCTTAATTTTTTTTTCTGATTTCCTGATTTATACAGAATGGATATTGCAGTGAATCGTGATCTTTTTCTTGAAAAGTTAAATGTATTAATTGCGGGTAAACGAGAAGACAACTGCTTTTATTTTTCTCGAGAAAAGTACTCTAAAATACTTTCTGAAGTGGTTTTTGCTAAAACTAAGTGCAACACATCTTTGGATTACATACGATTAAAACGTTTTGACGTTTTAAAAATTAATGATGAAGAGAAGTTAATGGTACCATTAAAACCAGGAGAAACGAAAATAAATTATTATGTTACCAATGAGGAATTGTTCAGTATACTATATGAAGCTCACACCAAGACAGGCCATGGAGGAAGAACACGTATGCTTAAAGAGTTGCAAAATAAATACAAAAATATTACATATGAAGTTGTAATGTTGTATTTAAATCTATGCAAACAGTGTCAAATGAAACACAGTGCACCTAAGAAAGGTATTGTGAAACCAATGATCAGTTCTGAGTTAAACTCAAGATGTCAAGTTGATCTGATAGATCTGCAGTCAAACTCAGATGGTGAATATAAGTTCATAATGGTGTATTAAGATCATTTAACTAAGTTTGTCCAGCTACGACCTTTGAAAACTAAGAGGGCTGAAGAAGTAGCGTATCACGTTCTTCCAATATTTTTAACATTTGGTGCTCCAGCAATATTGCAATCAGATAATGGTAGAGAATTCCGTAATCAAGTCATATCCGAAATATGCGCTATGTGGAAAGATGTTAAGATAGTTCATGGAAAGTCATTCAGTCAAACACAAGGCTCAGTTGAAAAGGCCAATCAGGATATACAGCATATGCTAACTGCATGGATGAACGATAACAATAAAAATAAATGGTCAGAAGGTTTACCCTTTGTTCAATTTGCCAAGAACACTACATACCACGAAGGAATACACCAAAGTCCTTATGAAGCCATGCTTGGCATTAAAGCGAAAAGAGGCATAGCATCGTCTTTTTTGCCTAGCGAACAAATCGCAAGTATCGAAACTGAGGAACAACTTGAAGAAATCGCCAATACTTTTGAAACCGAAGAACAGCTTGAAGAAACTGGTAATACTTTTGAAAAAAAATTGAGAAGTGGTCAAACCGAAAACCAAATTCCAAAGAAAAATATTGAAGAGGACTTGCAATCTACCACGTCTTCACATCAAGTTCTGAATGAAAAACACGAGTTAATTTCTATAAAAAGAGCGGCCGCGAAAGAGAATCTTCTACTGCAAACAACAAAAATGTTGCGAACCTCACAAAGCAATTTTCTCCTGCTGAAATTGGTGATACTGTACGAATACAAGTCCCTGATGTCGACCGTGGTCGTACAGATAACCGAAATGTGTTAGCGGTTGTTGTTGGAATCGAAAACTCCCGACTTCTATAAACTTGCGAATGAAAATGGCACCCTCAAGCAGCTTTACACACGTAATCAGTTCGAAATTTGTAAAGAAAAGCTCCTTTCCATAGATAAGATTTCTTTTCAAGAAATTTCGCTGAGAGAAGCAGCTGCAGCTAATTCGAGAAGCGGTGGGCAAGGCTATACACGCTGTCATTGCAAAAGGAAGTGTTCCACAAATAAATGCAGTTGTAAAAGCAAGGGCCTCTTGTACAACTCAAAGTGTCATACTAGTTTAAGTTGTTGCAATAAATAAGATTTGATTCACATAATTTAGTAAGTTTTTTTATTACTATTATTTTATTTTCTCATTTAGAACGTACTGTATAATTAAGTAAGTTTTTTACTTCTATTATTTTCCTTTCTCATTTTGAAATTACTGTGTGTTTTAAGTTCTTAGTTACTCCTCTCACAAAGAGAGGCGAAAAATTTATCACGACTGAATTACGGAGAAAAAAATATAAATCTCGGACATGTTCAACATTCACCATTAGTGCATGGTGAATGTCGACATTCACCGGTGAAAGTCAGAAATAAGGGTATTTAGCTAATATTTCGGACATACACCAAGCGACTATGTGTTTGTCGACATTCTCCAGATTTCGGTGTTACACCGTAACATATACATATATTTCTACTTAAAACTACTCATTAATAATATTGAAAAGTTTTACTTTAAAAAAAATTAACTTCATTCATTATATTTTAAATTATTTATAATTGGCAACTCTTTGTAATTCTAAACATCATCATGAATTATAACGCATAAATAATGCAATATTTTATGAATGATTATATTAAAAAAAAAATGTTGGCAGATGAAAACCATAAAAGGAACATTAGTTCATTTCCATTTTGTAAGCTTTATACTTCTTGTTTTACAAAATCTATATTAATTTCAAAGTTAACAAAAATTAAGGCACAAAAGTTAATGTAATAATTAAATAAAATTAAAAATAATAATCAAGAAAAATTATAAATACCATTACTTGAGGTGCAGCAGTTTTTGATGTAATCTCATTTCAAAAAGTAGCATCAATTAGTAAGAAAGCAAAATAAAATATTAGAGAATTGATAAGCGAATAAATGTTCATAATTAACCTGCCATATAGATAGGCATGATGCTGCATTTAACAAAAAGAAATATAGAAAGAAAAAAAGAAGGAAAAAAAATAACGTGCATATAAAAGCACAAAATGTTAGTTCGCAATATTTTTGAACATTCTCAAGAAAGAATGCAAGTTAAAACAAATACAAAAATAATCCACATGCAGAGAAAAAAACTGATAAAATAACTGAAATAAAATAAAATTATAAAATCAAAATTACATTATAAACTAATTAGATCACAATATTTAACGAGAACAGTTTTAAAAAATTTTACTTACAATAATTTGTGAAAAATCTCCTCTTCAAAATTTAGAGCTTAATAACATTCGATAAATGTCACAATTTAATATCAGAGATCTAATGTGCACACTAACAAAAAAAGTGCAGTAGGAAAAAACCATGCAAACAGCAAGGGTTTTAATTATTTACATTTCTAATAGCAAACTACTTTGACTAACTCTTTGAAAGACAAAACTTCACAAGATATTTAAAACCATACCTATTTGTAATATAAATTTAATAAATCATGATTATAACATTATAATAACTACTTTATAAAACTAATTTTTTTTAAAAAAAAGTTATATGTTTTGAAGCTATAACTGATATAACCATTCAAAATTAATGATTCCAAGCTTCCATACACCAGCAAGAAACTGACTATAATGTTTATAACATACATCAAACCTGCATGACAGTAAAAGTGGTTTTCAAACACATAAACAAATTCTACAGCACAGACTCTGCCACCAGATCTATGTACTTTTTAATTAAATATTTCTGACTGAAAATGTCACTAAACATCTATTATAGGATTCCATTTTGAAATACAAAGGATTTTCTACATCCCACTTATTTGAAAATATTTTGTAAAAGAATTAACATTTTTTAAAAATTGATAACCAAAAGCATTTTTGTTAATGAAACTTAAGGGTAAGAACTTTTTAAAGGGGAAAAACTTCAAGATATTCAATTTAAGGCATTCAGTTTTTAGGAGCAGAAATATTGTTCAAAGGAACTCTAAGTATCCAAATATATGATTTCTTAAAATCAAAAATGAAAAACATATTTTCAAAATTATGAAAAGTACATGGCAATATTGTTGAGAGATATTAACTATAACCAATAATACAAAATTACCAGAGTTTATACAACATTTCAGAACAGAAAGTTAAGAGCAAAAACCATGCAGCAACTACATGCTTTCATTTTAATACTATCAAAAAGTGCTAAATGCTGGTTAGCAAATGCTACTATTACAGTCCTGCTTTGTTTGCTACGTAATCAGGAAATAATTGCATTTTGTTTTCAGTAGCAAAAGCAAAATGGTCAGTAATATTGCCAATATAATACATGCTTTAATAATAATAACCTTTAAAGTCTTCGTCATTCCATGTTGCACCTACAAACCAAACAAAAATAAATTTTTAGCAACATAATAAATTTTATAGCAGCCTTACGCATATTGATCCAAAACATGTTGAAGCTGTATAAACATATAAGAATGTTAGCAGTTAGCTTTAAAGAAAGTATAATCAAAATTTTAAAGCTGTATAAAAAAAAGAAAGAAAAAAAGCTTATTTATTTGCTTATTTCTTTTTCTTGCCATTTCTCTTCTTTTGTTACAGTCATTTATAAATAAAACATTAACATCAATAATACATATAATGTTAGGTTCTAAACTGAACATTGTGTTTTTTAAAAATGTTTCTGGCTAAATTAAAAATGAATTCATTGATTTATGAAATAAAAATATGTAGTACCAATTAGGGTAATTAGGAATGAATTTACAGAAGATCTCAATTCTTCAATTTAAAAAGTTCTTAAAAATAGGAAAATAAGTATAATATAGTGTATAATAATGTCCTGAAGGGCTCATTAAACAATGCCTCTTTTTCCAAATTAATTTATTGACTAGACAACAATATTCACTATTGCCACAGTATGTTCCCAATTATCCGAGAAAATGTTTTTTTAGCTTCAGAGAATTGAACTGAATTGTTGAAAATATATTTGTAATAAGAAATTACTGTTTGCTGCCTCAAAATTTATTTTATCATCTATTACCAACTACTTTAATATACTTTTTTTAAAAAAATTATAGTCCATTTCATAGAATATTGCTTATAAACTGAAATAATTATTTAATATCTTCAATTTGGTTTAACTTAAAATCATTTTATTGCCAAATTCGTCAGGAAATTAAACTTTACAAAAAAAAGTAGTTGAGCACTAATAAGAAGAAAAAGAAATAAGAGAGATGCGAAAACTTATTTTAAAATAATTAAGAATAACAGCTCAGTTAATTAATGAAAAAATAGAGCTTCCATTTCAAGTAGAATGTTTGATTTTCAAATCAAAATTTTTTTATCTTACATTAACATTATTTGAAAAAAAAAAAAAAAATCTATTCAGCGATTGGACTTTATAGTATAGTTTTATCTAACTTTCAACAATTGTAAATTATCATTTATGAATTCTTGTTTAATGGAAGTTCATGATTGATTGGTGCTCTTCAAACTTATCCCATTCAGCTGACCACCATCATCTCAGACAAGCAAATAATGGCCATTTATTCTCATGCCTTCAGCATAATCCATCGATATATATATATTAAAAATCAATCATGGTTGATTAGTGTTGCTACTTTCTCCATTTCCACAATCTATTTTTTTTAAAATTGAAAAGTGTTTAAATCATCATCTTCATCTTCAGAATCATGCTCCCCCCCTCCCTTAATGCCAGTCTCTTTGTTTTATTCTATACTTGATGTCAATCAGTGTTAAATCATTTTTAATAACCAGCTTTCACACATAAAAAAATATTATGTATGTAGGTGACATGGTAGATATTTCAAAAATCAGTTTTTTTTCTTCATTTGCCATTAAATAATAAAAATTAATGTCCACAGGACATTACCATGTTCCTCCTTTACCTCCTATTTTATAATAAATTACCTCCTCTGTTATACTAAATAATATAGGAAGTTTTAATGTTATCTCCTATTTCATAATAAATTATTCAAAATGTATGAAAAATATAAGTTGTTAACACACCAATTTGTAGCTACCCCAAGATGAAAATTGTCAGGGGCAATTGAGAAACTCATTCCGTGTTTCAAGAGAAAATTTAAAATTTAAAATTAACTTTTATCCATAATCATTATATCTTAAACATCCAAGAAATGTATAACATAGCACCTTAGTTTACAAATAATTGATGTACTGAATGAAAAATAACACTTGGAAAATCTTGTTTGCATTATTTTGAATGCAGTTGTAACTTAAGTAAATAAATGTTAGAAAAATTTACTCAAAAAAGTGAGAAAACAGTTATTGCCATCCTTCTTAGTACTTTGAAGAAGGCATGCTCCCCAACTTGCTAAGACCTCCTTGAGGCATACTGTAGTCACTGTTCCTGTTGCCTTCATACTAAATGCATATACTAATTAAAATTTGACAAACTGCAGACAATTGTTTTTATTACATAAATTTACTAAAGCCTACACATCTATAAACCAGAAAATAATTCCAAACTAGTATGCTGGATTCCCTAACATATTATAGATATTATAGTCTGTGATTTGCAGTGCAACTAGTTGTTAAATTTGTTGTTTTTTTTTTTTATCCCCTTTAGATCGAACACCAATTCAAACCAAGTCCAAGAGATCGAATCGCATGATATGATTGTAAACCAACTCCCCCTCATTCACCAGCTGCCTCACAGAGGCACCAGTACATTAAATGATATGAGGAGGATAAGTATTGGCCAAATAATGGCAAGAGGTATACATCTTTTGGCCTCTGATGAAGAAAAGACTTTGCATATGGCCAGACCTTAGCCTAGATAAGAACGTTTGAACACTCCTTGGACTGGTGCACACCAGAGACAAGCCTGGATACCTACTGGCATACCAGTCATGCTCTGGGGTTGTTAAATGTTCCTCGCATATAACATAGAATATAAATTTCTCATGTAGTAAAAGCATCTTTTCATAATAGGTTACTATCTAAATAAAGAAATCTAGCCAATCGTCAATGAATATGAGAGAAATAATAAATTAATTTAAATATTTCCAGCAGCATAAATCTGAATATTTTCATAACAGAAATATGCAGGTAATTTGGTTTTGAGAGAAATGATTAAGTATACAATATTAATAAATACTTACTTTCACATACTTGGAAACTTCTCTACCAACTTCAGAACCTGGGGCAATAAGAGAATCTTCTTGCTATATTTCATATAGGAAGCATTAGAATATTTTTTTAATCAAAATTCTGCAACTTTTTGTTATTTTTGTTTACTAAAAATATAAATTTATTTTTAGTAATTGAAGTCATTTTAAAAAATGCATATCTTATTTACATTACTTTCATGAACTGAAATCCATTTCAGTATGACCATAACATTAGTATTAAATTTTAAGTATACTAGACAATTTTTTTAAAATTTTGTTTAGATTTTCCTAAAAAATAGAATAGGGCATACATGCAATTTTTGGAAAAAAGGAAGTAAAAGTTAAACAGCATTCCATAAATGTAAAAGAAAAGAAAGCATATAAATCACAGGGTTAGGGTAAACTGAAGTTGCTCATTTCAGAGTGCATAATTCTGTGCGTTCTACCGTTCCAAATAGGGAGCATTGAAACATTGAAATGAATTTCTAGCCAATTACAAAATAAATAAATAAAAATGGTCAAAACATTTTAATAATAAATTATGACAATAACAGCTCTTATTTTATTTATATTTTAAATCTATTTCATAGGTTGGGATATTTTTGCAGAACATGTATCCTACTTGGATTTAAGAAGTTAATTTTTTAAACGATAATTCTGCATAAATTTGAAATCTACTTAATCCCACAGCGCCATATACAAAAGAAGATCCTTAATGAATTACCTTGACAATTTCTAGCATAGAATTTCACAGCACAAAATCAATTGTCTTTTGATGGTCATTTAAGGATGAATACTCCATCAAAATGTTGAAAATATCAAAGAATTTTAAATTAAATTATTATTTCTAATATCTGTGAATCCATGTTTTCAGCAGTTGCTGTCATAGAGAGTAGCAGAATGTAATTTAATTATAATAAATGTGAAAACGTTTAATGATCAGCAGCCTTACTCAGCAGACTCTGATAATTATATTTATAAAAATTTGGCAAATATAAAATTATATTTAACAATTCAATAAAATTTTCATGTGCATTTTACTTATTTTTGCCTAAACTATGCTATATTGGCTGTCTTGTAAAAGTAAAATTACAGTGAATAGTAAACAAATGCAGTAGTGTTTTGAAAAATAATTAAATTCTTCAAAGGTGAAAAGAATAAAAGATACCAGTTAATTAGAATTTATTTAAATTAGTTATACTTTAAATTTTGTCCTTTCAGAAGAATAAACCTATGAAATAAGCAACATTTTTGTCTAACCCTGCATGTTGAACTTATAGCTTAGGAAACCTAGAATATTCAGAGATAAAAGCCACAAAAAGCAAAGCACATTTATAACATGCGGTTAGTAGTGTTAATACTCACAGGTGATACAGGAAGGATCATAGGCATACTCTGAGGTCGAGGACGCTGACACAGAGAAGGAATTACAGGACAGGCACTTAAGTCCCACAACCCAAAACCCCATAACTATAAGATAGTAAGTTATAGCATAGAAACTATTGTACACAGATGAAATTTCTATGATATAATAAAGAGAATATTAAAAAATTATAACAGAATTCTCCAAAAGAGATTTAGGTATGTTTTAGTCCATGTTTACATGGATTTACATATTTATTCTATTATTTTAATTTTTTTTATTTATTCTTACAATATCCCGTTAACACACTAACTCATTTCTACATTTAACTCGTATCTTCTACATGATTAAATGACTCTTTATCTATTAGTTATAGAATAGAATTGTTATCCAATTAGAGAAAAGCGTGATTCATGGTAGTAAATGAGTTAAGAGTCATAGTAATAATGTAATTCACTAAAATAACATTTTTTCAAATAGAAATAAATAAATATTACATTTAAATAAATAAAAAATTTAGTTCTTTAGATGCATTTTTTTTGTCAAAGAATCTGAAATGAAGAAATTTGTATTAAATACAATATACTTATCGGGTTAAAATCATCCTGCTTTTATTTGAAACTTCAAGTAGCAAACTTTATGACTTAAAAAAATGAAAAAGCAGTAATACATTTTTGATACAAGTTTCTTTATTTTAAATTACACATTTATATTAGGTGCTTGCTGCTAGCGTGCTTTTCATACACTTTATTTAGTAGCACAAAAAGTAAAGAAAACATTAAATTAATCTTTAAAAAATAAATTTTCCTAAGAAGCTTAATTAATAAGTTAAACACACTGTGGCCATAATAAAATAACTTAAACTTTTTGTTTACTATATGATTTACAACAAACTAAGTAATATAATTAATTTCATTTCAAGCAATAATTAATAAACCAAATACGATACGCCACAAAAATTTGGTAAGCACTTTTTTGCCACTTTACAACAACATAAACACAATAGTGATTTATAATTTACTAATTTAAATTTTCCATTTTGTATTGAATACATAGTCTAAAGCTTTTCAGAGAAAGCATTTTTAATTTTCTAAAAACAAATTATTATGTAGCTTAGTTTTAAAACAAAAATTTTTGAATTTATAAAGGCCCAATTCATGCAATTGTCAAAAATTTAACAATTCTATTCCATATTTCATATAATATTCCTTACTTAATTTTTTAGAAATATTATTTCAGCTTAACTAATTTCTCCAACTCTTACTAGGCTCTTTTTGGATATATCTCTAAATTAAAAAAAAAAAAAAATTAAATTTAAAATAATTGGCTTATATTCAAATTGTTTAGTTTTTACAGGCAATAATAAATATCAGTAAATGAGATGTGAAGACATGCTCTAACATAAGGATTCCTCTCTTCCAATAACAAATGTTCCCAGTACAAAAGTGTTTCTGCAGTAGTTCACTAAGCAATATTGAAATATAAATATATACATAAAAAAATATTATGTGGATCTGGTATTGAAAAACTATAAATTAAACTATTATATGCATATTTATAATTCGTGTATGTTAAAAATTTACTTATAAAAGAAAAATGTGCAATACCTTATTTGAATTGTTTGCTTCAATTTCTGGAATTTTAGATTCACGTAAACGCTGACACTGAGAAAAAAAATTGTGAAGATGATGATCCTACGAAAATAATAAAATATTTAATTAAAAAAAAACCTATAAAAAAGGAATAAATTCAAAACATGTACCATGAATAAGAATATATGAAAAAAAAAAATATACAACTTAGTTAGTACCTTTGAATTAACAGTTGAAACAAGAATAAAGGAAACTTTAAAAAGCTCTTTACCACCATCAACCCAACGAATTTCAGGTCCACTGAACTGAAAAATACAAATAATAGAATAATAAAAATAAGAATTTGAATTTCATCCAATAATAAATAAATAAACAAGTATTGATTATCATATGCCAAAAATTAGTTGATTTTCTCTAAATAAATACAAAAAATAAAAAATATTGATACATATTTCCAAGTGTGACATTTCAAGAAAAATAGCACCATGCATGCTTAAATAGTAAAAATGGTGCTTATTTTATGATTGAAAACTAAGATTGATATCCAATATATAAAATTTAAATTAAATTTTCGCTAACATAGGTTTAATAAATTAAAGGTACTTAACAAATTAAGGTTAATTAAGGAATTGATAAGGTGTTTTTACAATATATGAGTTAATACTGTTTCACTTTTCAAGCAAGTTTCATAAGTTTCTTAAAATGATGCTCGTTAGGCAAGTGAAATAATCTCTTCACAAATGAGTTTATTAATTTTATAAACCCTTATTAGCACTTCTTCAAAATCAATTAAAAGTTCTACTGAAATTGAACAATCCTAGGTACATATGTGTTATTATTATTATTTTTATGAAAAAGAAAAGAGGAAAAAACACATTTTGTCTATATCAAACGGACTACGAAATCAGGATATTTTTATCTCATTAGCCAAAATGCAGTCTTCAAAGAAATGGGCTTGTGCTAATTCTTATGAATTATTACTAGCATATATCCAAATAGTTTCCCCATGAAAATAAGATTTAAATCTATAAATTTATTTTGAAGAATTTTTCATATTAAAATATCAAACAATAATACAGATTGTAACAGTAAAACAAATTTGTTTATTTTTGCCTCCTCAATTTGTAAAAATTTCTAAAATTGTTATAATAGTACTTAAATACATACACATGAGAAACAGCAATTTATAAAAAATAAACTGAATTGTGTTTAAACAGATATTGTTGAACAAAAAGTAATTTTAAAAGTCTTACTCCTTTTCCCAGGCCCAAAGGCTTGCATGACAAATAACCAGGTGGTAAATTTATAGAAACAGAAAGATTCTGATCATCTATAGATAACCTAAAAATGAATATGGTATTCTAAGAATATTTCAAAATACTTTAATGAGTAAATAATTTTAAATTTAATAAAATTCATTGTGAAAAAAAGTGATTTTGCATGTTAAGAATTCAAAGTAAATGATAATTTCGCCAGGTATATTGCCACAAATAATGGTTATACCTATCATTTGTTTTGGAGAAAAGAGAAAAATGTCATGCTGAGCAAATCACGGTTACAGTTTTTAAGAAGTTTTCATAAAACTGCTGTGACAAAATGTGATAATTTTTACAGAAACATAATTCCAACATAGCATATTTCCAAATATAAGATTGACACTCAATTTCATATGGCAGTCATAAACAATAGGAAAATATTCTATTATCTAATATTCTATATTCTAATATCTGAGCACAACCATCAAAATTAAAAATTTGTGGCAACATGCTAAATACAAATAATTTATGTGAGAATCAAAATTTGGAAATGAAAAATTTCTAAGCATAAAGAATTTCTGGAAAAAATAGAAAAGCAAAAATCTGCTGATTAGTAGGAAACAAAAGTAGAAACATAGATAAAATTATGGATTAAAGAAAAAATAATATATCAAGGAGAAAATATAAATAATAAGTTTCCCTAAAAACATCTTTATCAATATACTAAGCAACAAATATATTTTTATTTCGACTATTTTTACTTAAAAATTTTTTAAAAATCTTTTGTCTCTCAAATTCACTAGTAGGTGGCACCCCTGATGCCGAAACAATATTTAATTTAAATAATTATTAAATGAGTTAAATGTTAAAAATAAAATAATGTGCTGTCATCGATAAAACACCAATATTCAAAATTTTAAACTCCTGGTGTATTAAGAGAGAGAAAATTCATAACAAATTTCATCTTTACAAATATGAACAAATTTATATAAAATTGTTTTCAAACTTTATTTCAGGAATAAAAGTTTTGAAATTATTATATAAAAAGAAAATCATAAATTATTTCAAATTAATAGAAAAATTTAAAAACTGTCAGTCAATTTATTTCAGCTTACTATGCTTTGAATAAGATGCTTATTTGTAGAATGGATGAGCATTTTTTTAAAAAAAAATTGCTTCATTCACAAATTTTTGAGCTATACATTAATTTTTGGTATTTGAGCTATACATTAAGTTTTGAAATTATTATATAAAAAGAAAATCATAAATTATTTCAAATTAATAGAAAAATTTAAAAACTGTCAGTCAATTTATTTCAGCTTACTATGCTTTGAATAAGATGCTTATTTGTAGAATGGATGAGCATTTTTTTAAAAAAAAATTGCTTCATTCACAAATTTTTGAGCTATACATTAATTTTTGGTAAAATAATCAAATCTGAAAAAAGTCTGATCTAATATTCAATATATCAAACAACTATGTAAAATCAATTTTGAATTTTAAATTTGGAAAATGTTACAGATGCATAACAAATACTAATGGCTCTCTATACCAGTTATACTATGGCGATTCACCATTTCACTTACCAATAGCAGAGGATTTTTTTTTTTTTTTTTTTTTAAGAACCAGATTTGTTCATATTTGAAAATACTTATAGCTAGCTGCAAGCAATTATTTTCAGCTTGTAAGGACATGCAACTCCTATTAAATAAATGATTAGTAATGTTTGCATTGAATCAGTTTTGAAAGTAATTATTACAAGCAAAATATCTCCCAAAATGGGAATGATGGTAATAAAGAAGAAATGCCAAGATTCAAAGGGGGAAAAAATCAAGTTACTTATGCCCTCCCCTCTTTTTTTTTCATAGTGTGTTTTCAAATTAAAGGAACAATATTAACAATTGATTATTTTTCTTCCAGGCCCAAAAAACTCATGATTTTATTTCAGTGATTCCATCTAGTATTTCAATTTAATACACTTGATGCGTGAGAAACAAGTATGTACGAGACATTCTATGGTTTTAAAATACTGATAGCAAAACAGAGCATGAACTATGATTGCAATGAATATATGCAGAAAGTTTTTATACAAATTGATTCTAGATGTTAAAAAAATAATGCCCTTATATTATTCAGAAGCTGCATATTTCTGGGAAATGTAAACACAAAGCAGACTTTCACATTAATAATAAATTCATAAAATAAGAAGCAGGTTACTTACCGTCCTTTATTAAGCAGTGGTAGCCAACAATATCCAACAACATTAGCAACAGGTATATCTCGTCTCTTCGAACTTTTTGGCTGTTCACAGCTGATATGATGGAATGTAAAAAGAATATGGTGCTTTTCATGTAATTGAGTAGGAAGAAGCATCTTAACCTAACAAACAAATATATTTTAGTTATCACTGAATGGCAAACATCAATTAGGATGATTCAAGCATCTTAATAAACCACAAATGTTAAACAAAATTATTTCAAACCACCATTTTTTTTTTTTATCAGAATGCATTGATATTTTTAAAAGCCATGAATCTCAGGAAATATAAATTTAACATATAGATGAAATAACTAATCCATAAGTTGATAGAAAAATTATAGTAGAAAAAAATTTTGTTCAATATATATATAATAAAAATTAAGCGCAATAAAGACCAAGATAAAATGTTAAAGATCTGACTAATATAGAACAAAATAGCAAAAAATGTTCAGTATCCCATATTAGACTGAATTAGTACTATATCATTCTAATGAAAAAAAAATTTGTGGATATGGGTGAGCAATGTGTTGCTACTTCAACAGTTGGAAATGAATCAATAAGCAGCTGGAAGGTTAAAGCATAAAAGTTAACTGATAAGCTTTGAGCAAAAGTCTTAGTTTTATAATCAATAAATTTTAAAGAAATTAAAACTTTTTTAAACATCTTATTAACGATAATTCTTCTTCCAACCATGACTACAGATGAGAACAAATAAACAGATGCAAAAGTATTAAAAGAAAATGCACAATAACAGATTTATGATTTTTGTTTTTAAATATAAAAGTTATTATACGAATCATATGTATTTAAATCAGAATGCATCAAAACACTAGTTTATAACTGGTTCAGGAATACAAACTCTACTATGCCTTATTTGGATAATGGAATGCACTCAAGCATCAGAATATTAATTAATTATTGGAACAAGTTAAAAATTTTACTACATAAATATATTATTTAAATTTCTAATTAAAAAACTCTTCTTGTATACTTACTTCTTTATAAAAATCAGGATTTATGTTATGATGAGTAATAGAAGTGGTAGCTTTAGAACAATATATAGATTCACCAGGAACCCCATATATAATCTAACAATGCACAAAAAAACATTAAGAATGAAATATTTTTAAATTCAGTGATTTTACCAAATACTGTTGGTTTTAAAATGATTGGATTTTTAATTAATATTTAATATTAACATGACATGATTAACATTTTGTTAACATGCATGTTATTGTTATGTAATAACATGATTAACATTTTAATATGAGTCATAAAAATATGAGAATATCAGCTTAATTATAAAATTAAATAAAATTTCTGTAAAAATTTTGATAGGTAATTTCATCATTTAATCTTATAGCATTCGGATGAATTCCAATTAATATTACTCGCTCAATTCATGAAAAGGGAATGTGAAATAAATATTTTTATCATATTTATACATTTTTATGTATTTTGATTAGGTTCACCAAGGATAAAATTTCAGTTATTTTCCCATTTCTCCACTATTTTAGTGCTTTTTACAGAGGTTTTTTTTTTTTTTAAATTCAGCCATTACTTACAATACAAAAACAGTATCTCATAAAGCAGAAACATAATTTTTCAACAACAGAAACATAATTTTTCAACAATCATGTTGTTTGGAAAATTATAAAACATATGTAGTTTTTATGTTTTTTTTTTTTTCAATTATTTCATTAATATAAATAAAATTTATATAGATACAAATTTCTAATTATTTGCACTCTAAACAAAATTCAGAATCATATTTCTGATACTCTGATAATAAGCACAGTTTTAATTCATCTTTTAACTAAAATATAATTTAAACCAAAGAGTATAAAACAAAAAAGTAATAGAAATTACTTTCAAAGGCTCAGCATTTTCATCATCACTATCTCGAAATTCAATTGAACAAACAATATTTCTTGCCTATAGCAATATGAAATAAAACATGATTAGTAAAAGTTTATATATTGCAATTTTAATAGAAGAACATTATTAGAAACTTAATTAATTTGAGATGAAAATTTATAACACAATGCAATCATTACACTGAGTGACAATTTAAGCAGACAATATTGAAAAGCTACTTGTTTCAATACTATTACTAATTCAAAAAGTGATGTCATTATTTACATTTAAAAGTAACTGATACATTTGAACTAAATTTAGTTTTCAACAGCAGTAAAACATTGTATTTAAAATTAAAGAGATATATTATCACTACAATAAAATGATGAAAATGGTACATCTAGGTTTAAAAAAAATGTTGAGACTAATATGAACACAATTCTTTTTTCAGTTTATGCATGCTGAAAAGTAATAAATAAATAAAGCACACAATTTATCATTTTTGAAGATTATATACATATTTATATCAAAATTAATTCTTTAATAACTTACTTTTGTAAAAGTTTTTTGACCATCATATTTTAAAGATTTAGGAAAAACATAGAGATGATTAATGTAGGTAACATATGGATTGCAACTACTGGCTATACCAGTAGGAAATTGTTCTATTTCTATAGTTGGCTCACATTTTGGAGGTATTGGAAATGGTATTAATGGCACCAGTGAAGTGTTTAAACAATCTAAATAGAAGAATAAAATAATTATTTGGTATAAAAATACAGTTAAAACAAGAAGAATAAATTAATTCGAGAAAATTATGTATGCAATTATAAAATAAATGTTTTTTATTGAAATTAATATTTTATGGCCAGCATTCAGAAATAGGATTTCTTAACAGACTGTTAATTTAAAAAGGCTAAACATTTTGGAAGTATGAGAAAACATAAATAATATATCAAAAAAGTTTAGTCACATTCCTTTGAAGTAATTTCTCTTAAATAAATGTATATTTTTTAAAATATGTATAGGAATTGTATAAGGATGATACTAACTATTATTATGATGATATTGAACTAAAATAAATACCAGCAACAATTACTAAAAATGCTAAGGGGGGGGGGGAGACAAACACATGACATGAGAAAAATGTGTAAAAAGGAGAGCGATTAAAGAAGAGAATCATTTTGGCTAGTGATAAATGATAAATTTTCGTATGCATGAAAAATAGTATCGGGAAACTGAACTCCATCATATTTATTTGTTTATCCCTCATTTATGGCTTTTGATCAGTGTATTAAAATGAAATAAGTTCTCACTTTATCTTTTGAAATCTTTTATCAGATTTATCTTAATTATGCTTTTAATGCCATTTCATAGATTCCAAATTTTTAACTGAAATGCAGAAAGTGGAAGAGGAGAGGAACACTTTAAATATAAAAATAAGTTTTTTCTTTATTAGTTTCTGAAAGGGAATTCCCAGTTTTTAATGATCATGGTTTAAATATTTTATGATTTTTAAAGTTTTAACAAACAAATAGAATAGCATTGATACTACTCTATCATATTATTTATAATTACTAAAGAAATTGCACTTTTCTAACTTCAGTTCCTTCAAGACAGTAGGTCAAACTCTACGATTGTTTTAATCTGAGTTATCCTCCACTTTATTATAAATGACAGCAAGTGTTTACATAAAGAATTTACAAATATTTAAAAGAATAATAATATCAAACTGGGATTCTTTTCTAAAATAGGAATGGCAATATAATTTGTAATAAACATAGGCAAATTACTTTTCCAAAAGTCTATAAAGATAAAATAAGCTTTTTCTTAAAATATGATATTAGCTGTTTACTTTTAAATAAACACATAAAATAAAATAACTTTACTCTTTTTATTCAAAATTATTGCAGACTCTAAAACAAAGGTAGGTTAAACTGATACATTTAGTCATTTTTGCAATGCTGATGAATTTTTTAAATAATAGATATATAATTTTTTTAAAAGTATTATATTAATTCACTTTCACAAAAACTAAAAAAAAAAAAAAATGACTGAAATTTAAAAAGCAAAGATAAAATTTGTATAGTTGTCACAAATTAGAGAAATACATTTTTAACAATCAACTGTTTATCCTAAAATCTTTGAAACTTAACTAAGATGATTTAAAAAAAAAAAAAAAAAATGCAAAATGCTTAAAAATATAGTTCAAAAATTAATAAGATAATTTTTTTTAATTAATGAACTCAAAGTAATTTGCAATTTTAGCATTAGACACATTGCAAAATAAAATGACTTTATGTTATTTATTTAATGACTATGTACGACATCCCAATCCCCTTTTAATTATTTAATAACAATTAACAATGCAATTGTGAGTTACTTTAGCTCCTTATTATAAATTAAAATTATATCAACAAATGAAAATATTTTGCAAGATAAATTAAGTGAAAATCTATTCAAACATAAACTGCCAGTGCAAGAACTATAAACATAAATAACATTTTGATATAAAAATTTAATAAAAAAAATATGAGCATACTTGGAGGAAGATCTTTCAAAATTTGAAGAGAAAACTTGAAAGAACCAGGAATTATAGTTAAATGCTTTAGTTTTTCTGGTCTGTAATAAAAAAAAATCTTTCAGCATAAGTGGCCAAATAAAAAGGTAAACAGCAATTAATGAAAATATACTTAATTATATAAAAACAAGCCTGAATAAATTATTACAAAGTAGTACTAAAAACACTGAATAAATAAAATTCAGTTGGGCTAGATAAAACTGTTTCACAAATACATTTCTTTTCTCCAAAGACAAAATTTTAAAAAAAATGTAGAGAAATACTTAACATTGTCTCCCAAAATATATATGAGTTAAATCTAGTAACTAATGTTCTGTATAATAGAATGTCATAAATTACATAAATATATTTGTTTTTATTAAAATTATGAATATAACCACTCATGCAACACATATACAAAAAAAAAAAAAAATCCTTAACATATATTACATGTGGCATTTAAAGATAGCAACATTTTGAAGAAACATGTATTAGTAAAACACTGGTATTTTAAAAATGAAATTAAAAGATAATTTGATTACAAGTTACATAAAGTAAAATTAATACATTAAAAATTTCCATGCAATCTTAAAGATAAAAAAAATATCTTTTTATCTTTATACATAAAGATAAAAAAAAATATTGATATTATATATACATATATAGTTAAAAATTTAATATTGAAGTTACTTTTTAAACTCTGAAAGAAAGCGCAGCAAGTCCTCATCAGAAAGTTTTGCACCTTCTTGTCTATACAATGGCCCAAATTCTGTGGTTGTGTCCAGTTCATCAGACAGAGGCTTAAATATAGGGCTACAATAATGCAAATAATATTTAAATATAGTTAATTAACTGCCAGTTTTTAAAAACACAAATTTTAAATATTCATTAAAATAAAACAAATTTATACCGAGCTGCCCAAGCAAAGGGCATTCGATAATGACCCAGTCTCTGACAACATGATCTAGCAATTTTCTGTACTTTAGCCCCTAAGCGTCCATTATTAGATGCAGACTGAGCACGAATATAAGGATCAGCAGCTTGTGATATACTTCCTTGCAAGACTTTTTCAATTCTCAGAACAAAATATAATTCTGATTCTGGATGCTGCACATTGAAAATAGCCTATAAGAATATAATTTATTATTATAAAGAATAAAAATAACTTAAAGAGTTCTTTTTAAATTACTGTATATTATAACAATTAAAAATAAAAGGTTTGCTATTATTATAGGTTATACATTTAATACCAAATATACAAATAAAAATATATGAATATATTAACACTATGTTAATAAAGAGATGGCCTTTTTAAAAGTTGAAAAGACTTACTAAAAATAAAACAATCAAAGTATATAAATGTTAGCATTGAACATCAAAAAAATATATAAAATAAACAAATTTAGGTCTAAAGTGATAATTAAGTCATCTGATATTATTACACTCAATAATTATGTAAAGTAATCTGATATTACTACACCTTTGTCTTTTAAAAAGGTTACTATTTATAACAAATCAACATCATAAAAAAAGAATCACTCTTAATACAAGTACAATTTTATTAAATAAATAAATATAAAACAGACAGTTCAGACATAGAGTCTATTTATGCATGAATTAATGAATGAAAAATAAATAACCATATTAAGTTTTATTATACATTTAATAAAGAACTCATAAGGATGCATAAAGTCTAAATGAGCAACTATCACAAAAAAACATACATTAAAACTGTCTTTCTTTAATTATGAAATATTACCTGACCATAAAAAAAGACTTAAACTCGGCTATAAATTTCAAAGCAATTTGGATAATTTCCAGAGATTTATAGTCCATCATTTAATTAAATACATGTTATAAAAAATGAAGTAAATATAATTGAATCTATCAAAGAAAAATTTTAATTAGAATTGATTAGTAAAAGATAAATAATAGGAAACAAGATTTCAATTATTTAAAGATAACATAATACTTAAATTATAACTATTACAATCTCTAATTATTTTCTGCTGAGCAAAATGAATACATTCTTTTTTTTAAATTCTTTTATATATCTAAAAGTATGTATATGCACACACACAAAAAAGAAAGGGATAAAATCAATATGATTTGAAAATATAAAAACATGTCAACAAACCTGTTTAGGAAATGCTAACCATTCTTCTCCAATATCTCTCAGATGTGGATTTGGTACACTTTTATTATTTTCACCGTTACAATTTGAATTTGTATTAGTTTGATTAAAAGGAACACTGCATTTTCTGCTTTTCATAGGAAGCATATTGCGAATGTAGGGATTATTTACATCAAATTTGAAATCTTCACTAACTTTTCTATTCCTTTTTGCATCATAAATTGCTAAAGTAGTTATATAGGGCTCTACCTGCATATAAGAAAAGAAAAATGTAAACAAATTAATAATTATTCTACAGTATAATTATAAGATCATTTGATATATTACTTGGACTTTAAAATAACAAAAGTAACATTTCAGAAATTTTCTAAATTAACTATTTTTAAATAAAATCAAAGAATTCAAAAGATAATTAATATTATCACTGATCAAAACAGAAAATAAAATATCATTTAAAAAAGAACAGTATTAAAATTATTTCCAAAAGAAACAAATCAGTTTTGTGGAAATGACAAAAACTCTTTGTATTTATCTTCCATTAGTTTTTAAAAAAGAGTATTAAGTTTTGAATATATATATATATAATTAAAAAAAGAATGCCATTTTGAATACAAATGTACAAATAAAAGCACACAATAAAAATATATAAAAATAATTTTTGATTCTAACAAAATTCTGTTGATGGGATATTTGCAGTTGCCACAAGAGACTGTTACTTCTTTGACCATATGCAATTGCATGAGTATTGCAGGCTTTCTTTGAAGAATTTCTATTGTTTCATAAAACACAATTCTTAAATTTTTTCATTTCTGCTTTAAAATTCCTGTCATTGTTTAAAAATACAGTAATTACTTTATTATGAACAACAACTATGCAATTTACAGTAATTTGTTTACATGTGTTCAACAGACTTTAAAGTTTGACAAAATACTTTGAAATATCCATCATATTTCATTTGCATGCAATTCAGTAATTATAAAATAGAAATCTTTATTTTTACCTGACACAATGAATCTTTTTCACTCTCAAGAGGTGCCTGTAACCTAAAACTAATTTCTTCACATTTTACCAAAATTCGAGTTCCAAATTCTTCCTTGTAGGGCTTTACTTCTTTTTCAAAATCATAATTATGAGCAGAATGGATCATTCTCTAAATGACAAAATAAGAATTTTTTTTAAAAAGGAATATTTTATAATTAAATCTTATCTAATATAAAAAAATGGAATAAATGTTTGATAAATCTTACCTGCATATCTGGGTAAATAGCAAAAAGATTTTGTCGGTTTTCTTTTCTTGCCAAAGCGATTGAGTAATCTGTTTCTCTAGCATACTACAGAAAAGATAATTAATAATTCATCCTAATTTGTATATGAAAATATGAATAGCAAATTATCAGGACATGCTGATGAAAATGCAGTGTTTAAATAAAAAAAGCAATTCATCTAAGAATAGGAGATAACGAATTTCATATTCTTGTACTTTTAGTTAATATTAATGAAAGTTTAATTTTAAATTAATGATAAATATAAAAAATAAATAAAATAATAAAAATATAAAAAATAAATAAAATAATAAAAATATAAAAAATAAATAAAATAATAAAAATATAAAAAATAAATAAAATAATAAAAATATAAAAAATAAATAAAATAATAAAAATATAAAAAATAAAAATTTGAGAGTATTTAAAAAATTGGATTTTAGAAAAGCTAACATGTATAATAAATTTTAAACATTAATTTTACCTTTGCTAATTCTGGATTTTTACTATGTTCTAGCCCTTTCAGAGTACCATATCCAAAAGGAGAAGGGGCACTACTTGACATGAAATCACCTAGAAAGGAGGAAAGTTTCAATAAATAAAACAGCTTGCAAATTATTATTAAAACATTTTTAGCTAAACAATTATATTTTTACCAACATTTTAAAACGATTAAATGAATAAAAACATGGAAGACAAAAAAAAAAAAAAAAAAAACCGACAGATTTGACAAAAAAAAAAGTATTTAGTTATGGAATAGAGGAAGAAGGCAACTAATTAAAAGTTTTTCATCAACAGCATCTAGAAAAAATTTCTGCTATAAGGAAATGAACTCTAAATTCAGAAATTTCAATTTGCACTAGCAAAATATTTTAAAATTCAACAGTGAAGATTTGAAACTATAAATGGTTAATTTTATGCAAATGCATATATTAGATTCTCAGAAGAATCAAGCACAAAACCCTTGACCCCTCAATATCAAAGTTATCATTACAACTAAGTTATGTGAAAAAAAGTAACATTGTAAATTATTCAGATCAATATAATCAGTTTAAATTCTTAGAATTAATTGAAATATAAAAAACTCAAATTTAAAAATTATATCAAAAACATGAGAACTCTTACTAGCGCTATCAGGAGAAATCGGCGGTTTTCGACTATTTTCAGATGCATTTTTTGTATTTGTAATGACAGTGTTCAAACTAGTCAGCCAAAGTTCCAGTTCTCTTTCATTTTCAGCAGCTAAAATACAGGATTTGTGTCCATCTGCCATTTGAAGTTCAAACCCCAACTTACTTCTCTTAGAACTCTGTTACAAAATTAAGAGGGGAAAAAAATTAATGATGGATGGAGGAAAACATTTAATGAACATCTTTATTTTAATTGAAGAAATTTATTTTAAAAGGCATAGAATTATTGAACTAAAGAAAAAAAATTAAAATGTTAAATAAACTTACTCGCACAACTTTATTACAAAAATCCATGCATAGTGCACCTTTAGAATCAGTCTTACGATCATCTTTATGGAATTCCAAAATATGTGTCCCATCAACTTCTTGCCGTAAGCACACAAATCTTCTTTTAAATGACTAAAAAGGGGGGGGGGGGGGGGGTTAAAAATTTAAAGGTCATATAAGAATATACAGAAAAAAAATATATATTTGATTATTATTAAAATTATGCATAAAGATTCGAAGGATCTTCTATTAATCAAGCAAGAACATAAATTGTGAGTGCTGAACAGGAAATTTGCTGATCGTGTAAAGATATTCAAAACATAATAAATGACAGCCATATATATATGTATATAACTTCTGAGCAATGAAAATAAGTCATAATCAATACACTGATGCAAATAAATTTTTAAAATTCATTATACTACATTAAAGATATTATCTTCAAGCAAGGACATTAATTTTGAGAAACAAAATATATTAAATTTGTTTTGTCATTTTAGATTAAGACATTAAAACTCAGAATAGTTGCCTCTCACTTCTAAGGCTAAAAAAAGCCATAGTCATTGTTTATTTTTTACTTTGTTTTGCTTTATCAATATGTACTTTCAAATAATTTTCAGCAGGCATATATAACCCTTTAGATATATTTTCAAAGTAATACAAAAAATTCAAAAGTCATTATTTTTTATATTTTAAATTTTTTTCTTATCATTATTAGGAGGCAGTTTATATAAAAAAATAAATAATACATTTATTTGCAAACAATAATGCAAAATAACAATGAAGAAAAATCTAAAATGAAATAAGAAAAATTTGAAAGCAATTGAATAGTTATTTTGCTCTTGATCTAATCAATGATATATCATCTCACATATATAAAAGTTTTTTAATATGATATTCTGTTGATTTGTTTATAATTTTTTTAAAGGAGCATCAAAATTTAACTTTGTTTTCTTAACACAGATATTTTTTAAACATAATTTAAAAGTTTTGTATTAATTTGGGCAATAAGTTAATAAATGCACTTAAAGATAGTTGTATATCCGCAAAATATTAATTCCATATTTATATTTGGAGTTTCTAATATTTTCTATTATAATATATGTAGAAATTTATAGTAAAACCAATTAGTATTTAAACTCTCAGTATACAAAATAGAAAAACACTTTTCATTTAAAGCATTAAAAAAATAGAGCCTCCAAAATAAATTTTATTTCTTTTGAAAATCATATAAGATTACAATGTTAAAATTAGCACATATCTAGAAAAGAAAATAGATTTCAATTTTCATACAATCTTGCAAAATTCATGAATTTTTTTTCATATATTATAAATATAAGAAAAACAGAAAACCTTTGTAGCCAAGCTAATAAAACTGTCTGTTCCAGATTCTGGTCCTTTTAATAGGAATCCTTCTTTTATAACTCCACTTTCACTTCCAACAGTGCTAATCTAATTAAAATGAAGCGAACAAATATTCATTAAGAACAATACTTCAAAAGCATGATAAAATACAAATGCAATATTTAAAATGGAATTTATTTTAATAACAAATTGCTTGATAGTTAGAGAATAAAAAATTCAAATGAAATACGGAGAAAAAAAAAAACTTACAGAATCTTTGCCACCATCAATTTCAGTGTCTACTTCATAAACTTGATCTTCTAATTCACTTTGTCTTGGGAATCTGCGCATAAGTATAAAATATCAGATGGTAGGAAACAGATAGTTTATGCCATCCTATTAATATTAATTATTCATTATACAAGTATATCTAGGAAAACATTAATACCTAGGAAGTTGTAAATAAGAGCCAGAATAAGATTTATATTTGTAATTTATCACATGCCAATCTTTAATGTAGGCTTTAAGACACTGTCGAGTAAACAAGGAAGAAACCTCATTTTCTGCAAGAACAGGTATTGTTGGATTAACAGTTCGATGTGTTCGAGAAATAACTTCTTCCTATAAAAGGATTAAAATCCAAATTGTAATAAGCACAAAGTATTACACATGCAATAATATTTTAAAATCATCAATGAAAAATTAGATTTACATATTTAAAGTCTAAAAGATCCAAGGCAAACATAAAATTTGACGAAAATAAAATTTTTTTTCTTTTATTACTTATAAAAAAATTTTTCCCAGAAAAACAAAAGTTATCAATAATTATAAAAAATTTTATTGACATTTGGCAAAAATGACAATGTAAGACAGCTGTTACACTCAACATATTAGAATGCATTATAGTTGTTTATGTATCTCAATATTATATGAATATTTAAAAAGAACCTTCAAAACTTTGTAGAAAATTTTTAGGGGCAAATTTAGATTTAGAGAAATTCTGACATTTAATTAAAGGATTTAACAGAATTAAACTATGAAATAAATTCATTTTGGAAATTTACAAAAACAATTTTCCAAAATTTCTTATACACACTCAAAGATTTCCATTTAGGAAAGCACTCATATTAAGAAATCTAAACCTAAACACAATTTAAAAATCTTGCTAAAGTTAAAAAAGAGTCTCATAGAATAGAAGCTAAGAAAAATATAGGATTCATCAACAACTTATCATTTATGAAAAGCAATAGTTAATTTTTTTAATGATATTTAGTCATCTAGTAATTACTACTGAATAAAAAATCAGTTAAAAAATCTTTCCTCATAGAATTTTTTTAATTCCTTCAAATGAATAAAATCAGCATTCCTTTTTAATTACAACACATATAAGTAATTTTTACAAAGGAAAATCTTTATTCCAATAATTAGAAATTTCATTCGACATATAGAATTGTTTTTTCCCCCTAAACATTGAAGATTCCAGAAAAAAGCTAAATAAATAGGAAATTTCAATTTATGAAAGTTTAATATATGGAGTTTCTCTTTTATGTATAACTTACCACAACATCATCCTGTGGGAACAAAAGCATTTCTCGTAGTGGATCATTTTGAAGCAAGGTTTTATTTTTATGAAAAAAGACTTCAAAGTCAACAGGTTCTATAAGCTGGGGTTTTGCCTGAAAATATAATCGATAATTATATATATATATATATATATATATATATATATATATATATATATATATATATATATATATATATATATATATATATATTTGAGGAAAATACAGAAATTGTGCTTCAAAATATACCACAAAGATATAATAGAATAAGGAATAGTGGCTACTTAAGGTATTGCATTTCATCATAGTCATCATCAATAAATCCTCTAGAATAAATGGGAACATTATTATGTTGATTTAAAGATCAATCATCAGCCAATACAATTTGTACAGCTGAATGAAGATAACACACCACAATATAGTCCTAATCCTGTCTTATAAACAGCTCATGCAAAATACTAAAAGCATTATGATATTACCGTACTTAACAACGCTGTTGACAATTTCTAAATTATACAAATTATACAGTAAATATGTCTATCGGTCTAGAATAATGCAAATGATAATTTGTCTATTAGACAGCATTCTTTTCATTGTTGCTTCATTTAATATGTATGCTTACAACAACATTATTTCAAAATAATGCATGATGTAACTAGATGTGAAATGGCTGCTCTACTGTTAATAGTGGCTGCATGCAATTAATGCTGAATAGTTTTTGATGTCTATATATGAATAGTCATATTAGATGTTAGCTGGGATGTTGTTTTGAACCTTCCAGTCATAATCTACTTCAAAGCTCTTTTGTCCCTATCATTCAATATTGTTGCACTTGGCAGATAATGTTTTTTCCAGGTTTGATGTAAGTTGTCATTATAATTGAAACAGTTTTCTCTTAACATTAACAAGAGTAGTTATTTCTATTACTGAAGCTCCAGGAAAATGAACACATTAAATGATATCGTTCAAGAACCAGAAAGCAAGAATATACTACAAGTGCATTTTGAGATTTGGTTTACACAAATATTTATATTATTTTGTTAAACCTCTGTATTTTCGGACATTTTGATTTGCAATTAATTACTCTTTAAAAATATTTGTTTTGCAACTTCATTTTGCTTTTCAAATAAATAAAGATATTTCAAAAATTATGAAACAATTCTTTATATAAAATATCTGAAGAATAATAAATATTTAATTACACCTAAAGAAAATTTATTTCAAAAATCTACAAGAGATCCACTATCAAACATTAAATAAATAAAAATAAAAGAAAGCATAAAATATGATTCAAACAAAATTTTAAAATTTATAGCAACACAA
Organism: Argiope bruennichi; assembly: GCF_947563725.1. NCBI lineage: Eukaryota > Metazoa > Arthropoda > Arachnida > Araneae > Araneidae > Argiope > Argiope bruennichi. Next base: position 55,783,803 of record NC_079158.1, read on the forward strand.
AATCAAAAATGTTTTAGGATACAATGTTTATATATTTAAGATTCAACAGATTTAAAAAAAATATTTTTCAACTGCTATCTCTGACTTTGCACTATCTTTTCAAAGCTATGAAACTCCTAATTTTTCCAAGGATTTTTCATCTTTTGTCTGCCGGGGTAGGTGGGTGGACAGTAGGAAAATAATAATAATAATAATAATTAAAGCTTTCTATTTTAGTTACTTCAGAGAATTGAGCAAACTCACAAGGTTTGAAATCAGATGGTTTGTACTCATTTATTTTCAATAGCATGGTTAAATCGTTTCAACAAATCTTTCAACAATAGACTTCTTAAATACGAGATATCTGCTAGATATTAATATTCTTCATAATAATTTTCTATGTCCATCATTTGAATGAGTCTTCCATAATGAGTTGTGGTATACAGAATCAATTAATCTCGAGATGTTTATTTTTTTAGCAAGATATCTCATCTGGCAAACTTAGAAAATTCAAGATAAAAGATACGTGAAAAAGGTTATTCTAAATATATTGAGGTATTAATAACTAATCAGGAATGAAGGAGGCTAAACAAGGAAAATGGGTCAGCAGTGTAAAGGGAAAGAATGAATTAAAATAAATGATAAGAATATATATCTGTGGCTTAGTATTTTTTTAAACATAATTTCTGTAAACATTACTTAACATAAAAATTTATAAAACTGGAGAAAAAAAATTTTTTTTTAAGGAACAGTATGCTTATTGGATAATCATTCATAATATTCATTGATATTATTACACACATGTTTTGTTTTCAAGCAACATGACTTTTTTTTGTAAACAAGTTAACAAATATAATCAGAAAAAATTATAAATAGCACATATAAGAAGTTCATTATTAAGTAGTATGAAAACATAACAATAATAATATAATCAAATTTTCTGAAATCAAATGCAAACAGCATGTTAGTTACATGTTTAGCTATTACAAGCAAGAAATTAAAATGTAATTAAACACATTATGAATTTAATTTCATTAACACAATTGAATTATATAATAGAAAAAATTACATCTAAAACAATTCCTCTGATTATTCTACTTTAATAGAGAAAAATCACTTCCTATTTCACAAGGAAAGGAGAACATAATTTCAAAGTTTTTTTTAAAAAAAAAAAAACTTAAATTAAAATCTCTATTAAGCAAATTAAAATGGAATTTGTTTTTTGTCTATATCCTTAATATTCTATTTTTGAAATACAGAAAAATCAGAGGAAGAAATGTGATATGATATTTAATTAATGTAATTCTACCTGATTACAAATTAAATTGAAGAATGAATGAGTGAAATACTAAAATCATCAGTTTATCGTAAATTTTTTTCTTCCTTTTTTACAGTTTCAGCATTCTATTCTTTTTTAATATTAATAAGAAACTTTGATAATAGATATTTTAAATATCTTGATATAAAACTCAGGAAGGTAAGGTGATTTACACTCATATCATCTGGATAAGTATATATAACCACATCACATGCAGTCAAAACAAGGAATAGCTCTATTTTTTTTGTATAGCAATTTAAAACTATAAAACCTTTATCTTTTTCAGTTAATAAATTTAATGACATTACAGAATTTTAATAAATTCTGTACATAAAAATTAATTCTATCACTATTAATCCAAAGTTGCTCATGTATACATTATTTTTAAAGTACTTTTAATGGAACAAAAATATCTTTAGAAATTTACATCATGGGGAAAGAAAAAAAAAAAAAAAAAAGAAAGAAAGAAAGAAAAAATATATTCTGCATAGAAGAGAAAACTCTACAAGAACTGTTTTTCTCAATCTGAGTATGTCTGGAAAAAGTGGACAAAATGTAGACATAGTCACTTAAAAATTAAAGTGCATAATGTAAATTAGAAATACTATATACTATACAAAAATATATCTACTGTTTGCCAACAGATTCTAAAACTTTCCACCATTCTAATATGCATGCATTAGGATGGGTTTAATTCATCAAAATAGGGGTAAAAAGAAAGATGAAAGGAGGAGATGTTTACATTTCACAATAAGGCGAATTCAGATTATTCACTAACTTATGGCGCACAAACACTGAAAATAAATCGTAATATTGTCAGAAAAAGATACTAATTTACAATGAAATATTTCAAAGGAATTTTTATTTACTGCAAGGGGCATACACAATAAATTATGATAAATAATTAATAAAAGATTTATGTTCTTAAAATTTAGTAATTCACTTTTTTTGCAAAATAATAATGAATTTTTTAATGTTAAAATGCTTTTTTTATGTTATTGAATTTTTTCAGTAATATTTTGAGATTAACAATGGTGAATAATCAAGACTTTACTCTGTTTAAAGCATCATCAGCCCTTGTCTCACTCATTAGTGAAATAGAATTGTCAAAAAATGGTAGTCTCAGGATACTTAAGCAAACAATACACACATTTTGCATAATTATTGTATGAAAAATGCTACCTAAAGTCCTATAATTCACATTAATTGCAACAAATATACAATTTCATTAGTTACTGAAAATGGTTAAAATGTGAACTATGATTATCCTAACACCACTCATAATAACAATTGGTATCACTGCTTCTTGCATGTGTTGTCAAAAATATTAGTTGCTGTTGTCCCTATATTTAACTGTTCACTAACTCAGTTATATTAACATAATTAACTATATTAGGTTTTAAATATCTATACAAAATGAATCCATTTGTGAAAATATTACTGAACAGAAAGGAAATTTAAAGCTGCTCCTTTTTCCTAAACTTGTTTTTGACATAATTTAATCAAAACAGACCTTTATTAATTCATAATTTAATTATTTAAAAGTAACTTCAAAAAATTACTAAAATTTGAGTAATATGTCCTAAAAAGTTCTTAGCTTTGCTCCATTGCCTAAAAAAAACCTGCCCCGAAATATTTCCATAATAATAGAGACTCAATTGACATTATTTTGTCATTTCCTGCCAGTAGGAAATAATCCAGAAAGTGTCCCAAGTAAATTAAATCTTGATAAATTAATGATAAATGAAGTCACGATTAAAGGATTTAATTTCTATGCAATAGTTTATCCAAAGTATAGATTAATTATTATTATTGCCTATCACTTCACCAAAACAAATTTTTTAAAAATTCAAATATTTACTAGAGAAAATTCATTTTATTTGTGTAAAACTAATTTCTAATCCAAGCTGTAATATATTTTGTGCCATATTTTAAATAATATGCACTAAAATTTAGTTTATATGAAGCATCTTAAATAATCATTACTAAATAAAGTTAAACGGATACAATGTTATCAATAAGCATTAGTGATATGAAATGCAGAATAAATTTTGAATATAAATTTCCGTTCATACCGCTTAATGTATAAAGTACATTCCCATCTGACAAAAAAAAAAAAAAAATAACAAACGGACGAAATAAAATAAAAGTAGAAATTATAAAATGTTACTTATTTAAAAATATAATTTAAAGGGATACTATTTTAATGCATAATTTGGAATGTGAAAATAGATCAGTATTAAAGATTATCTTAAGTATTACATATCTAGTACGGATATAATTTTTTTCATAAATTCAAAGCAAAATTGTGAAACCAGACACTTTTTAAGGAAATTATTATGGAAGTAAGGATTTTAAAAATAAAACCTATTTATTTCAAGAATTTGTACTTACGATGAGAGTGCTTTCTCTAACTGCTTGAGAAACGGTTTCCCGAACTTGGGCTGCAGAGCCTGGTTTGTTTAGGCTGCGAGTAAATTTTCTTTCAGCCATGGTTTAAAACTAATAAAATAATTAATAGATGATCACTTATCAAAGTAAATTTGTAGCAGAAAAACATGCTCAAACCAAAACAGATGACACTTCAAAGTAGATGACACACAATGTTGAGATGCCAAACTGGTATTTTAATAATGTACCATAAACACGTTTGCCCCACCCCCGTAATTTTTGAGGCCGGTGTAACCGAAAATACTCACCGGTTTTTCAAAATTTTATCCTTTAATTTTTGTATTGTTCCAAACTCATCTATAAATCAAATTATTAATAAAAAAATGAAATTATATTAATAAATTATAGAAATACATGTTATTCCAATTAAATGCATGCTCAATATCTGCGAACTGAAATGAGTTCCCGTATGTTTACATTTTATTTCTGGCGTGTCGACTGTATTTTGTCTTTTGATTAAGATGAGTTTAACTAAAGTTTTCCAATTGCCAAGCGTAATGCTTTCAAAAAATATTTGTACTATTTCTAGAAATAATTTTTTCACAAATCATTCTGCTTTTTTTATTAATAATTTAGTTACAAAAGAAATGACACACAATAGATATGTTTCCAACTCTCCTCAACCAGCAGTTAAAAGTAGCGATCTTTCTCAAGCTTTAGTTTCTTTTAAATATTTAAGGCTTATTAAAAAAGCAATTAGAGGTTTGTATGTTTTTTTTTCTGAATTGTTTTCATAATTTTTTCTATCAGCAAGAAATTTGACTTAAATAGATAGGTATTTTTGAATAATGCTGTTGATTCCGAAATGCGATTTTGAAGTTTTGTAGTTTACACTGCTCTTCTTAGGCCTATTAAATTGAGAATTTATAGAAAAATTTAATTTTTTTATGTGTTTAATTTAAAAAATTAAATTATTAATATCATAATTTATCATTTTAGAAATTAGCATTTTTTTTTTTTTTTGTTCATAAGTCATTCGTTTCTTAAGGAACCACTAATTATGATATCATTTTGTTTCTTCCAAGTGTACGATAACAAGAATATCAAGGCATAGAAATTAATTTAAATTTATAAATTTTAATTCACTTATTATATTTCAAATTGAATTTTTAATATAAGGGTAAGTACTTTTTGTTTTTATTGCAAAAAAATGCAGAATTAAAATAACCGATTTTATTTCAAAAATTGAAAAAATATTCAGGTTTTATAGAGAGCAAATGTGATCAATTCATGTATTTAATTTCTATTATACTGATTTTTTTATATGCATCTCTACAATTTGTTAAAATTCTTATTGAATGCTTGCAGATTATTAGTTAATTTTAAAATGTGTAGATTATTAAGAAAATTATTAAAATAATGTAAAATTGTAAATTTATGTATTTTACTTCATAATTCTAAACTTGAAGAAGTAACTATTTTATTTAGCATTGCTATCTCATGTTGCTTTTGAATCCATATTTAAAATCTGAAGCTTTTGTAACCTTTTTCAACTCCTTTGTGTTGTTTTGGAATTTATAACATATAAATATAAGAAATTAACAATGTAAATACATATATTTGTTATATATAATAATATATATTTTTTTAAATTTCCAGAATTTGGTCCTATTGTTGAAGAAAATAAAAAGCTTCAAATTTTACTTCAAAAAGCACAAAAGCATAATATACCTTCAGATTTCATTCACTTTACTACAAGAATCAGTGTGGTAAGTTGAAATTCTCAATTTCAATAATTTTTGAAGTCAATAATATTGCAACTAATAAAAAACTTATTTGTGACTGGGGAAATCATGCATCTGATTATTACAGATATTTTAGTGTGAGTAATAGAAAAAAAAGTATAATGAAGCATACTACTTTTCTGTCTTTTGTATCTCTGCTTTTTCATAATTAAGTCCTTTTTTTTACTGATCTGAAAAGAATTAATACATTTCCTTTATTGGTGCCTCCAAGTGTAAAAGAAAGCCTTCATCACTGAAAGAACTATCACTTATATTTGTCAGTTTTCTTTCCTGAGATTTTGCTGAGAGAAAGTTATAAAAAATGATAAGAGTTTTACTAAAATATTTTGTAATATGCTCATCTCTGTCAAGTTTACCTTATGTAGAGTTTTATAAAATATCATTGAAAATTCTACTCGTATTCAGTGTAGTGAAAACTAAATCTTGAATAATTTTCTTTTCTTAAATTTAGAACACTGTAAAAAGGATTTACTATTAAAATTACTAGATAATTAAATAGTGCAATAATTTTTTTAATAAATATTTGAAAGATTTTTTTTTTATCTAAGAGTATGAAATTGTTTTATTTATTTCTTTTTCACTTTTTTTTAATATGTTTAAACTAGAATTTTTTTATATTGATTGTTTTTACTCCGAAAATATAATCTTGATTTTATAAGTTATTTAAAGAATGTTTCCAGCTTTATGAGTATTATTTAAAGAAATTATCAGTTAAAATTATGAACATGAGTCTTAATGAATCATTATGAAATGCTAAAAATTTATAATGGGCTGTTAGTATCCATTTTACATGCTATTCTATTAGTCTGTAGTTGTTGTCACCAAGCATAAATTCTTATGTAGAATGGCATTTTTTGTTTGGCATTGTATCTCAAATGAATTGAGCTAAGTGGAGCAACCTTATATCATGAGGTTAACAAAATATTGCAAATGATAAATTTACGAGATTATTTTGAAGTTCTTAGACCTGTGTTTATATATTGTTCAGCTAATAGGAAATATTCTAATTTGTTTGTAATTTATTGCAATCAAATATTTTTTTAACAAAGAAATCATAGGATTTTCTTTAAAAAAATATCGCTGTTAACCAAATCAATTCCTGATGATACTCAACTTCTTTTCTCTGTTTGTTATATATATTATAAATTTAATTTGTATTAAATAATATTCAATGTTTTTCTAATTTTAGATTCTTTTTTGTATTGATTTGATATTATTTAAAATATTTCTCAAATATACTCTAGTAAGATTGCTGTTAAATTATAGCCATTCTAAAACTTACTATTATTAGATTTTGCAATTCTTTCAAAATATTTAAAAATAAATTAGCAATAATATGTTACAGGACACTAGAGCTACTGTGGGACTTTTGGAATTGTTGCTTTTTAGTAATTGTCATTTTATTGTACAATATGAAGATATTGACAATGCACAAACAAAGCATCACTTAATAACAATGTGTGAGCAAAGTGAGTAAGTAATCAATTTAAATAATCTGTTTTATGATATCACATTTTATGTCCTTTTTTAATGAAGAAAATAAAACATTAAAATCTATTAATTGCTGCAATATCACTGGTAAATTTAAATGTAATAAAACAATGAGTTTTAATTATATTTCACAACACATTTTTAACTTGCTTAAATTTATGTGCATATAAAAGAATTATTTATAAATTAAAAAAAGTGGTTTCTCTATTTTTATTTGGAATTAAATTTAATTATCAATAATAATAATTTTTTCATTTACTATGATACAAAACTGTTGGTTCCCAAAATATGTTACAGACTATATTATTAGTTATGATAGAATTTATTTGAATATAATTTGTTGCTTTTTATGTTTTATCTTATCATCACCATAAATTAAATATTGTATATTTTCAGTGCCCAATTAATTCATGATAACATAAAATGGCCGAAGAATTTTGATCAGAAAGGAATTATCTCAGTGAGAAAAGACACTTCTTTTCCACCTTTCAATAATCTAAAAGAAGCAAAAATGACTGTATCAGCACAATTAGTTACTGAAGAATTTGATCCAGAAGGAATCCTTTTTTGGAAGGTTTATATCACAGAATTTTCTATATCTTTTCTCTTAGTACATTTTTTTATTGTTTTAAGTAATTTTTATTCCTTTACTTTAAATTTGTAATGAGGAGTATTTTTGAAAAAGAATATAATTTTATACACCAATAATTTTAAACCTTGCAACATTTTCAATTATGATTTTGACAATTTGGAATTCTTAAGATATAGAATATTAATAAAACAGAAAATTATTTGACTTCTAGATTATATGAATATGATGGAAGAAAGATAATTACATCATATTACTGACCCAAAAAACTATTCTTATAAAAAAATAATTTTAGGAAATTAAAGAGTACTGAATATAAAATGCTGAATAATTAGCCAAAAAAAAAAAAAATCTTATCTACAGATATTGTTTATAGTCTGAAACGTTCTTAAAAAGAAAATATCATAAGAAAATCTAGAATTGTATTATAAAGATTTTTTTTTTCATTTTCCCCTAATTTATTTAATGAACAGGGACATTTATATGCATTATATTGTATAATGTTAGTATTGTAAAATTTTCATTACTTCTTTTTTAGATTTAACAAAATTTTTGTGCAAAAATTGATAAGCAAATTTTAAAGAGACGTTTTAATCATTTATCAGTGATTTTAATGTAGTATTGATATGTACATTAAGTCATGTTTCACTTTACTTGATAGAAAATATTTTCAAAAAGCATGTTTTAATATTTCTTTAAATAAATCTTTATTTACAGTTTTATTGTGATCCTTCTGATCTTCATAGAGTGAAAAGATATCTGATTGAAAGAAACTGTGAAATTGAAGAAGCATTTGTCGGCTATATTCCAAAAAGAGAAATTTTGGTTCCTAATCATGTAAAAAATGCTGCTCGAAAATTAATTGTGGAGTTGAATAAAATACCAACTGTAGACAATGTATATACAAATATTATGTAATACTTAAACAAGTAATTGATTGTAAATACTGACATTTGTTACATCCATATATCTTAATAAAAATGCATTCATAACTCTATTTAACTTTATTTCTTCATAAAATATATTTCATGTATTATTTTAACATTAAGATTATCAGTTGTGTGAATAACACCGTTCACCTGTAAAAATTTAGAAATTACAATAAACAGTTAATGAATAATTACATTTCTCCTTTTTTTTCCTCCTCTGTATAAACATGTAATGAATTTTTACAGAATCATCTGAGTAATTGCAAAAAATCAGATAATATATGTATTATGAAAAATCGGTTTCTCTTTTCTATTAAGGAAGGGAAAAATGTATTATAAATTGCAGATGGTAGATTACCTTATTAATTATCATTTTGAAGATATAGTTTTTCAACATTAAGCTGAATATTTCTAAACAACTTCATAAAAAATAAAAATGTCTGATTCCATATTCATAGAAGTCGAAAGAAATAAATGCATAATGATTTAATATAACCAGCATTAATGTAATAACTTATCTAAAAGCAATATAATAATTATGAATAGTTAATCATACTGAGATTCTAGATTGTAATAATATAAACTAATGCAATTACAGTTCTTCAGGCCATATCAAAATGAATGGGGAACATTTATGGCCTAATATTTCATTCAAGATAACAGATCCATTAAGAAATTGCATTATGATGGTAATAAACATTTATTTTATTTTAGGATTTGGTACATTGAAAGCATTACATTTATAAGTTAGATGTGGCTATCCCATATTCGTTAAATCAAAGCCAGTAAGTTATATATAAAAGATTAAAAAAACTTGAAAAAGTGACCATTATAAATAAAAAAAAGTAATTATTTTCCCCCTTTAGTTAAAAAGCAATTGTCATCAATATAAGTGTTAACATGAAATATTACTTTCTTTTACCATGGCAGTTAAACAATATGCAAACGTGCCAACAACTGCATCACAAAATATCCAAAAATATTGCATATTTTATTTTCTTATGACATATTTTGTCTAAATTTTGGTAACAATCATTTTAACAAAGAAGTATCATAATGTACTTATGAATAGAATCAGGATGCAAAATATCAAAAGTATATGTATATTAAAAATGGATTACATATCAAGTTTTTTTTTTTTTTAAAAATTTATTGCAACCTCATTTTGTTAAGCAAGTGATTAGTACCACAGATACAAAAAATAAGTCTTAAGTAGAATTTGTCAAAATTGTGAATATCAGCTGCCAAATAATTCATTCCATATATTTTCCACGAGTGTTTTGTGCGATTTTTGTTTTTTCTTGTTATTTGATTTAACCCAATCTCTATCAACAAGCTGTATAAAAGGCTCACCAACTTGATCCAGTTCTTTCGAGTTTAATTTGTTTGAAATGTATCTTTTTTTATCTGTGGGTGGTTTATTTCCAATTCCTTGCAAACTATTTCTGAAAACAAGCAAGTGATACTGTAGAAATTCCATCAAATAATGTTTTGATGGAAGCAATCCATGAAAAGTAATGGCTCTATCACTGCAGCAATTCATTCCCTAGAAAAATATTGAGACAATAAGTATTTTGAAGCTTATCAAACATTAATAAAATTTATTTTAAATTTCTGTTTAAAAAGAACAAAGTATTTTACACCAAAAGAAAGGAAGAAAGAAAGTGTAGATTATAATTTCATTAAAACTGATGAATAATTTAAATAATGGACTAACTGTGACATTTAAAATAAAATTTAATTCAATTACTATATTAAATACTTAGAATTTTCATTGTCAATTTTAAAAATCATTTCAAGATTCCTTGAAATACACCATTTGTGGTTCAAGTTCAAATATGATAAGAAAATTACACTAAAAGAGAATTAAATACATATTCTATAAAACTAAAAGGATACCTGACTTTTTATAACAATTATGTTTAATGATTTTAAATTGGAAAGCATATATCCAGATGAGAAACAAAGAATGTCTATAAATTTTCAGGCCTTATTTTTTATATTTATTTTGAATCAAGAAGAGATATTTGCCAATCAGGATTTAAGCAGGGATGGAAAGGAAATATTTATAAAAAAATATTTAAAATTTTGGATGTATAAACTGTAAAACTTCTTTTGTATGTCATGGAAATATTAATCTATATAAATTATAGAAATCTAAAACATAGATTTTTTTAGAAGTATTGAATTTTCTGATATTTCATATTTATAATATAAATTGAAGATATAAATAATATCCAAGATAAAGAAACCCAATCAATTCAAAGAAGATATGCCATTAAGGTATAGATTATGTAAAAAACATTTTTCAAAATGATCTTTCTTGATTTTGTCTATTAATATGCCTTCATATTCATCCATCCATAATACAGAACTATCTCTATTCAAAAGGAACTTATTGTTCTAGTAACAAAAATCACTTTAGACTATAAATAAGGTGAATCTGAATGTGATCTATACTGTGAAGTAAAGAATTTTAAGAAATTCTTCTTAAGCTAGAATGAGCACCTGGTTTAACTGTAACCACTAAAATCAAATCAGACACATTTACTAGAAATCAACTCATAAAAGAGGGTTTGACTTAAGAGGAATATTTTATATCAATCAGAGAAAAAGTAATTTAGGTATCAATAAAAAGCAATTTGGGAACCAAGCCACAAGAAACCAATACTAAGATGAAGTAATGGCACTTGTATATTAATCACATGCCATTAGCATTTTGGATTAACTGCATACCAATGACAGATTTTAAGTACATGTCACTGGCAAACATAGTCAATAGACTAACATTTTCTTCAATAATTTAAAGATAATTTTATACTATTTTTTACCATTTTTCTAAAAACTTATAGCATAAAATTGTCAAGAATTATAACATTTTATAAAATGTAAAGATAAAAATTTTAATTAATTTTTTGATAGAACTTTTAGCACTTTCTAACTTTATAATATATAGCACTGATTCATTTTTAACAATATTATTGTAATTCCATTTTTATAAAATTGTTTCACCAGCATTTCCTTAAGCATCTTTTCCATATCTTTAAACCATAAGATTTGACATGTGAATTTTAAAACTAACATTAGTGCCAAAATAAATGTTCATAACCAACACTTTCTAATCTAACAACTAGATGCTTTATCAGTTAACATACAATAAATTGCAATTTGGTTTCATCCACCAACAATTTTAGCACCTTTCTGTATGCAGTACTCAAACAATCACTTAGTTTAAATGTAGTCACAATTCTGTAAGTGAGTATCACTAAGATTTGGCAGATATTCTCTAAAGTCTTGCTAAAGGAATGGTAATTAATTTTTTACATAAAGTATGTGCAATATGTCATTACTGAAAATAGTAGTAAGGCGTGGTAGGGTATAATCAACAATCTACAGAGAACAGACATTAACTGTCAAATTTATTATTCTATTAACATGCTGGATTTTTTTAGGTCTTCTGTATCAAAAGCTATAATAAAAGCATTTTAATATATATATACTAATTTGGCTACATTTTTTAGTATAAATTAACATACTTCTGATTTTATATTTGATTCTATCGATGGAACATTATAGTCAACTTTATTCCACTATTTTTGTCATTCAAAATTTTTGAAAATTTGATGATACATTGTCTACTTTTACTACTAAGGAACACAATTTTATTTCATTCTTTATTTTAGGGCAATTTAAGTAAAGTGGGATAAAATGAAAGTAATGCTAGGCTCAGCTGTAAAATAAACGTACACAATGGTTAAAATTTCTTTTTTCATTATTTTTTTTCAATAGGTGGCATATGCATATATTCTGATAAAATTAAGACATTTTTCCTATTTTTTTTTTTCAAAATAAATCTAGCTATCCTACTCTCATGTTTACACAAAAATGGGTGAAATTTAAACAGTATAAATAATTAGGACTTTAATTAACTATAAAGTTAAAAAAACTTGAATACTTTTACTAAATCTTTAACAACATTGTATCCTTTTTTCACTCCACATCTAATGCTATTTCCTTCACGGCTTATAAATTGCATTTTTTTCATATCATGCATACATTTTCATATAATTTATGATCATCAATCAGCTAAAACTGAAAAATATATTGCAATTTGCTTTTTGGATTGTTTGTATCTATAAGGGAAATGTGGATGAAATTTTAAAGAAGGATTTTAGGAAAGCAGATTACAAAATGCTTCTAAAGCTGCATTCTCTATTCTTTTAAATCGGCTGACTAAGAAATTCTCATCAAAATGTGCTGTGAAGCATTTTTAAGGTCGCTAGCTATTTTACATCAAATTATATTAAATATATATATATTACATTTTTTTTAATATTTGAGTTACTGAATCCAATTACTTTGAAGGAGATCTCGGTCAAATAAATATCTTGCTATTTCATTTAGTTATAATATTTCTTACTCAAAAACTGCTTATATAAAAATAAATCTTTAAAAAAAATAATCTTTTTTTCTAGTTTTGAAAGTTGAGGTGAAGGTAGCCCAAAAATTTGCATTGATTCAGAGACTCAATCTTGCTCTGATTTGCCTGTCTTTTTACGAAATGCTTTTAATATTCCTTTACATTATTAGAGGTGTTTTTTTTATCAATATTTGCTTGCAATTAAACATAAGAAACAGACAAAAAGATAAGTTTAGTGTCATGAAAGCTGCAAAGCTACTGTTGTAGAGCTATCTCTATATTCCCCTCCCCCCTAATATTTTAAGATTTTCAATCATATTCAAACTCATCAAATGGAATATTTTATTTTAAGTCTACCTAAGCAACTATATAGTAGATAACAGATAACTACATAGTTATAGATAACTTAGGTAACTATATATTTCAATTCTAATGAATTTTAATAAAGCCTAAATATTTATAATAAATGTTTTCTAATATAATGTAATACTATATCCCACTGTGCATAGCATTATATCCTAATATGTAATATTGTATACCAACAGTAAGACAATATTATAATTCCCATCACTACCAAAAACATTAAATATTGGAAATAAATATTACTGTTTTTAATATTTTGTAGTATGTATCTAACAGGTCAAGGACCACTTTAAGAGTTTTGACTTATAGCTGAAAATGAAAATGCATTTAACACTTGTAAATATAAAGCATATATATATATGAATTTAAAATACAAAATATTTTTAAGAATACTATATTTTAGAGAAGCAGAATGAAGAAAAAATCATTTTTAAAAATTAAAAGCAAAGATTTATTACCTCCTCACTTAAGAAGGCACTTGTTCTCCAGTAAGAACTAAATACCGATATAGATCCTGGTATTAACATTGTCTCAACTGAAAATGGATTGAAGCGACCTCTTAAATAAGGATCCCTTGTATCTACAGGGTGGACATTAAAGGCATGCAAGATCTTCCCTATGGACTGGTCAAAATACCATGAAGGAGGTCTTTTAAATCTACAGTCATCAGCAGTAGAATATACAGAGTGAAGCAATGAGAAGCTACCTTTGCTGAGAACAATACCAGCAGAGCCAACATTGTATAAATTTGAAAAATCTTTCACAGGATGTCCTAAATAATAAGGCATGCTGCTGTTCAGAGGTGCAACATAGAAGCGTAAGTTTTCAATAATGGCATAAGTAAAATCATCTGCTATCAAAACCCAATTAAATTGCCCATTGTATTTATGATATACATGAGTGAATGCATAACAAAACCCTTCAAAAGAAGTAACAGGAGGCACTTTCATTACGGGAATTTTTTCGTCAACAAATCTTCCGAAAAAAGTCACAATATTACAATGCTTGGCCCACGTCTGTTTGACAGCTTCAGCTCCATTATGAGAATTCACAAATATTAAACACAGAACAGGAGTGCTTTTAAATAGAAACACACTTTCTAATTCTAACAACTTATTTTCGCCATATCGTAAATTTTCTTCAGGAACAAAAACTTTAGAGAAATTATGCTTTTCTAACCAACCATTATAATTGGATTTTCTTAAAGCTGATGTATAATGATTACGTATTGCAGAAATCTGTACTGTTTGTTCATATTTTCTCCAAACTAAAGCAAAGAGAATTCCCGATAAACAAGCGCAAGAAAATAAAAACAACCTGTTCTGAAAAGCTCCGCATAATTCCATTGTTTCAATTTATTTTAAATAGCAACAACATGGCAATGTATATATAAAAACTAACATAAAAATTTTGTGAGAAAAGAACATCTGTTCTAGAAAACTTTTCCATTACTTCCCTTTCGGTTGTTGACACTTCTTGACTTTTCACATTACGCGTCCTGTTGCTAGGAAGCAAGGAAGTATGTCTGTTTTATAAATAGGAAATAAAGATTCCGATGACGATTATTTGTAGTAAAATCATTGACTATTAATATAAAACTCAGAACCACAAACAAGTTTTGATTCTCTCTGAATTTAAATATTTCCAAATTAAATTTCAAAATATTTATTAATTGTTCAATAAATTGTAACTACGTTTTATTAATTTACTGATTTATACGATTAAAGTAGCAGTGAATCGATTATTTGTTTTAGTTTCAGTTTGTTTCATGTGGGAACGAAACATGTGATTTTTGAAGAGGTTAAAACTTCGATTTCTGTTCTTTCCGTTTCCGGCTTTAGTTCCCTTATGTTGTGTGATGTTGATTTGTGTTAACATGTTTTTAGAAATTTTCTCTATTTTTCTTATATTAGTAAGAGCTGCATTTTCTGCTACTGCTGTTTGTACATTTCAAACACCTTGCCAGTGTGTATTCGGTGCAGGACAAGTGATAGACTTATCAACAGTTGGAACTCCCGATCATCCGCGGTATTATCCGTTTATTTTATTTTATGTAATTACTGATGTAGATATATATATTTAAAAAAAATATCTTTTAGACTGGGTAAAACGTTTTATCCTTAAACATTTCTATTTATTTATTTTTCGAAATTAAAAAAAATACCATGGATCTCTATCATTAAATTAATTTTTAGTAAATTTTTTCAGAAAAATTTATTTTCTGAAAATAAGCTTTACTTTTGAGGGGTTATTATTATTTTTTTTTTGTATGCAAAATGACTTGCAATTTGACTAATGTTAAGTTAATTATACTCTGTTTCACTCTAACTTGGCAGTAGTGTATATTCTAGGCATGCCGAATTGCAGTCGTTGTCAGAGGAACTGGGTTACTTTAAAGTACAAAGTTACTAGAAATGCAGATCGCTGGCGAAACTTTATCTCGCAAATTTTTCGCCAAATAGTAAATATTTATTTACTTTATTATATTATCACTTTATCGGAGAATTAATTGTTTCCTTATTTTCATTATTTTTTCAATATTATTGATACATTATTTTAATAAATCATTAAAGTTATTTCATTTCGTTTCATTGTATCTCAAAAGAAAACCCTAAATCTTCCAATATTCTGTAAAGCGTAGTTCAGGTAATGTTTTTCGAAAAGATATCTGTATCATCGTTCACATCTTTTAAAACTTTATCTAATGTTGGGATCTCATTTCTATGAAAAAATGCATGGATTTTTTGTCAAATACAGGATAATGTAAAATCATCATATTTTACAGGACCTGAATGTTTACCTACTGAGCCTGTTCGCTTCTTTCCAGGGGTACTTAAATTACTGGATGCCTTTATTTCTTTTTTTCAAAAGAAAACTGTTCATTGCGAAATGTAAGATGCGAAACTTTATCAACGATTTGATTGATATAATCTTGAGGGTTTTCTCAGAGTCGACAATAAACATTTATGTTTCTGCATGCTGCACTTTTTGTTGGTTTCATTTGTCTTGAAGGTGTGCACAGTGTTGCCGGTGGTAACACTTTCTCTTTTTCAGACATTTTAAAAGTGAATAGAAATGACGATTCGAATAAATATTCAACAATCAAAACTAATAACTACTAAAGTGATTAATAGTATCAAAAATATCAGCTGGTAAAAAAGCGAGAATAAAAAAGTACGAAAGATGATAAAGGTTGTGAACTGAACGAAGCTGAGTTGGTGGAGACGTAAAAGAAAAGCACGCCAAATATTTGACCTTGAAGACCGGTTCTAGCCATAGGGGAATGCATTATGTCAATCTTTTAGTTTTATTCGTTCGTTTTTTTTACAAAATACTTAACAGATAAGCACTTCTAACTTGTGAATAATTTTAAATACATACTGATAAAAAAAGGATTTCTGTAGTTTATGATATTTGATAAATTTCTGCGCATTTTAACTATTTTAAAGTCGGGATTGATGGGAAACTCTTTTCCAATGCGGAACGTCACATTTTCTACCTTTTACAATACTGCCAAGTTAGGGTGAAATAGAGTATAATGTATTTAACTTTTTTAATTGATTCTTTTTTAAAAAAATGTGTAAATAATGTTTTTCTTCTTAGATTTTACGAAATTCTTCCTGAAAATTCAACTGATTCGGCATTATATTCATATAATCCTTGTTATGCATTTGATTCCTCTGATAATTATGCAACTGTGAAAGAAGGAAATGTTCCTTGTAAAAATGCAGCTGTAAGTTTTAAAATTTGACAAATAGTTTTATTTAGAATATTTGCTAATAACATGGAAATACTGTTTGTGTGATTAAATTGTGTAGTGTACATTTAACAACCTTTTGGTTATATAATTATAAAATTAATTTTCTTCTACATATATTAGGCTTGTGTTAGAACTCCTGGAAAGGTTACTGGTGATCCTCCTGAAGAGCATGCAGTAGGCATACAAAGTACCGCTATATTTCAGTCTGACACAGACAAGAGCTTTCATATATTTTATGATTTACAGAAAAAGGGTCTCCAGTAAGTTTCTGAAAGAATATTTCTTTTCATATTCTTTTTCTGTAGAAATGAAGAAATTGGATTGACTCCTCTTTTTCCAATTTACAATTTTAAAGTAATAAATGATTAAAGATGATATTTTTAATGTTTTAATAATAATCTGGAAATTCCTTGATATAAACATTACAAGTATTGTTTTTTCATTATTATGAATATTTTTAAGCTGGAAAACAACTTTCTTTTAACAATAATCTATGGGTGAATTTTAGTAAAAATGTCGCATCCAACTTGATTTAATATGAAACAGCTTATTGCAGAATTTTTCAAATGTTAAATTGGTACATTATCTTGTAATTTTAGTGCATTAATCCTGCCCTAACATTGGTTATGTTCAGGTAGTAAGAAACTATTTAAGTATGTATTTATAATATAAAAAGCAAGTGACAGGACAGAAAAATGACCCACTCTGTTTGCCAGGAGCTTCATATTGTATTACCAAACTACTATTGGGAGCTAATTGTTATAATTTTTAAGAATTTAATATTATTATTACTTATTAATATCAAAAATATTTATAAATAAATTAGAAATATTTTAGTTCATAACATGGTTTGAAAAATTTATTCTTCATTTCAGAAACCTGACAGTTATTTTGAAATGTGATAATTCTACTCTTCATAAATTAGATATTAATCAACTTGAAACACCTGACAATGGCAGTGTTGTAAGTAATTTTTTTTTCTTATGAAAAAATATTTTGCATTTATTTTTTCTATTATCTTATACTGAATAGTAGTATAATTAAATTTTTATACAAGTATGAGAACTAAACTTTTCATAAAGATTTTAGAGGTTCTTCAATTATTTTTGTTTGGCAACATTGTCATTTTTTATCATTGTTTGACGAATTTATTTGCTCTGCAATATCAGTCATGGGTTAAACAGCATCACATTGAGTAATGCTGAAAAAATGGCATACAAAATAAAAATAAGTTATTATTCTAAAAATAAAAGTATGCATGTCAATCTACTAAATGTCTAGTTATCCTAATCTCTTGTTTACACAAAACTGAACAAAATTCAAATTATATATCTATTAAATTTTTAAACTCAATTTATTCCATCCCGGAAGATATAATATATATACAATAATGAAGCGACGAAATATGTCAATCTGTAGCCGAGGATTTCTTTAATATATGTTGATTTAGGTAAGGGAATTTAGGCATCTCAAAAAGAATGTTGCAAAGTATTAAGGAGTTTTATCCCTTCACTTGGAGCACTGGAACTTACTGATTAAAATAATTTTATAATTTTACAGAGCTTGTGTGGGATTGATTGAATTAAAAAGGTGGAATTGGATCGGGAATTAAGAGACCATTTTGGAATAAAGTTAATATGAGTTAAATGAAGATAAAAAAGGGGAAATTAATTATTATTTAATTTAGATTTAGAGATATCATCTATACTACTATTATAAATGTGAAAATTTGGATGGATGGATGTTTGTGAGTCAATCACGCCAAAACGGAATTGTATGAAGTTTAGCACATAGATAGATTACAGTCTGGAATAGGACATAGGCTACTATTTATTCCGGTTAAGTGAGTGGTTAATTTTTTATTAATCGAAAACTAGCTTTTCCACTAAAAATCTGAGGCCAAATCAAACCAAAAATGAGTAAGGCTTCAGTTTTTTTTCCCACACTAATGAGGTTAGGCTTAATATATTTTCGACTGATTATTTCAAAGAATTCTGTTTATTTTTTTGGTATTTGACGCATTTAAAATTAAACATTGTTAATTAATCAATCTTTAGGATTCATTCTGAAGTACTTTTAAATTAAAATAAAACAGATAAAAGGAAATTAAAAATTTCTAATTGCGTTACCCCAACTGGCATAGAAAATTCATGCATTTGTGTTACCCCAACTAGCACTGAAAATTCATGCATACACAGTGTTTTCTGATTGTTGGCAACTGTGTTTTCATTTTAATTAAAAGTTAAAGAATTATGTGTATTATACTGTTGTAGCTATCTCAATCTCGATTGATCAATAAAATAGACTTGATTTGATTTTAAAGATATGGACTCGCTGTTTTGTTTTATTTCAGGTTACAATGTAAATCAATTGTTTTTAGGTTAGTTGCGTGTTTTTGTAACTAAATTGTATTTATGTTAATTATATATTTTTCTCGTATGCTTATAGTTTTAAGTGCAGCAGTTTTTAGGTTAGTTTTAATTTTTTTGATTTGTTATTATAATAAATAATATAATAAAATAAAAACTCTTTCAAAATTTTCATGCTGCAAATGGCTCATCAATAGAGGTTTATGGAAGAAAAAAAAATGTTGTCTTTAGATTGAGGACTTTGAAAACATTTTGTATTTCCATTTTATATTTGCAATGTTTTTGCAGCAATAATTGGTGCTGATTTTTTTATCATTTCAACTTGAAATCTTATATAAGAAAACATTGTTTGTATGATAACGATACTAAATTAAAATGTAATGCTGTATTTAAAAATGCTAATGTTGTATCTGTAAAAATTATATGTGGCAATGATCAGTATACTAAGCTATTAAGCAAATTTCCTAACTTAACTAAATTGAATTGCATGGACCAAACTGTTTAGCTTAATGTAATGCATCATATACAAACATTTGGTGCGCTTGTATTTGCCAAAGCTCGATGTCTAGCACCTGATAGACTCAAAATAGCCAAAATGGAATTCCATGCCTTAATTTAGATCACATATGCCCGTCAAGCAGTAATTATTCATCGCCATTAAATATGGTTCTGAAAAAGGGATAATTAGATTGGCACCCGGTTGGAGATTATCGCTCCTTAAATGCCCAAGCGGGCAAAGATAAATATCCAATCCCATGTATAGTTAGTTGATTTTGCTAATGAATTATATGATAATAAAAATTTTTCATATATCGATCTTGTAAATGCATTTCACCAAATTTCTATAGCTCCCGAGGATATTCATAAAACCGCAATAATTATTCCTTTCGGTCTTTTGGAAAGCACAAGAATGCAATTTGATCTATGCAATGCTTCTGCCACTTCAAAAGTTTATAGATGAAGTAACTAGAGATTTGGAAGGTGTATATGTCTTTATTGATGATATTTTAATAGCTTCGAAAACTCATCAGGAGCATATGCACCATCTGAGTGCTCTTTTTACAAAATTGTGTAATTATGGATTGACAATTAATCATTCAAAATGTAAATTTGGTGCATCTAGGATATTAAATGCCAAAAATTGGTTTACAACCATTATCGTGTTGAAGTTATTCAGGTTTCCTAGACCACAAACTTAAACTCAGTTGCGTAGATTTGTGCACATGTATAATTTTTATAGGAGATTTATTCCTAAAGCTGCTTAAATTTTAGATCCTTTGAATAAATTTTTAGAAGGTCACAAAAACAAAAAGAAACCCTCTGTCCTTCTAAAAAGCCAGAAAATCCACTTCAATGGTCTGATGAATGGACAAAGCATTTACTTTGGCCAAGCAGACACTTGCTAATGCTACCTTATTAATATACCCCATTCCTGGTGCTGAATTCAGGGGTGTTTGTGCTCCGGGGAAACCCCAGAATTCCGGGGATTTTGAACTTCGATACCCGGAAATTCCGGGGATCGTCGTTCAAAAGGAAGTAGGAATAATAATGAATTATTTATTTTGATCTGGGTATTTTTGTTTGCTTTGAAAGCAGAAAACGCAAGGTCAGTGTGTGTGGTGAAAACTTTTCCTTTCTTTCTCCAAAGGCAGTGATAATGCGTGAAAAGGGGGGGGGGACTTCTTTTTTGTTCTTTCCTTATTGCGAGTTATGACTCATTCCCCCGGTTCTCGGACATTCTCTTCTGGATTCTTTTCGGCAAGTAGGCGCGGCAGAAAAAAAAAGGGAGAGACTTCGTTCGACCAGATGTGCGATCACGTGACTCTGGGTTCAAAGGTCTTATCTCTCCAGGCGTGGCGCCAATAAGTAGAGAAGGGGGATTTTTCGCCGTATTAGCTATTTGTCATTGATCGCTTCGCAACTTTTTTTTCTCCGCTGTGTAAAATTTTCGTTTTATTTATTGATGCACGTGTGAATTTTTCGTTTCGCTTATTGAAATATTTTTTTATTTATGTACGCAAGAGAATTTCACTTTGAAATTTCAGCATATGAAACAGAAATTACCCCTTAAAAATTCATATCTAATTAGTTTTACAGCATTAGATCCAGAGCTAAGAGGTAAAACCAGTACAATATTAGCTTTTGAAAAATTATCATCTTTTATGTCCCATATTTTTAGTGATAATGCAAAGTCAAAAGTAGAAGCTGAAATAAGGTTACACCAGAGTGATATTGATATCACCAAAGAAATGCTCTACACATCTGATGAAAGTGGAAATCAAGTCAAGTGTACAGTTGATAAATATTGGCCTAAAGTTTTTAATTTAAAAGATGATTTCACAAATGATTATAAGTATCCTACATTGGCTAAATTGGTCAAAGCCTGCCTTAGCTGCTTCCATGGCCCATTAGTGGAAAGTGCATTCAACTTAATGGATACTCTTGTCACTGACTATAGAACCTCTCTTAAGATTGATTTCCTAGATGCAGTGCAGACTATTAAATATGATTTAATGGCTTCTAAAGAAACCTCATGTGAAAAATATGGCTCAAAAAATCCAATGACTGATCCAATTCACAAAGATCTCTTACTGAATATGAACAGAAGTTGGAAAACATATCAAGAGGACTTAAAAACATGTATTTCAGATGAGTCACCTATAAAAGTCTCTGAAAAATCTTCTACGTTAGCAGAAAAGCAAACTGCTTCTACCTCTGCATGTGCAGTTCTCGAGGAAATTTCTTCAACTGTAAATGAGGAAAATAAAAGTCAACCTTCCTGCAATTATGAAATTCACCACAAAAGAAAGACAAGCCCACAAACATCAGAAAATAAAAAAAAGCAGCAGAAATTAGATAATTTTTTTAAAAGAATTAATTCAGGTAATTTAAAATATTTGCATAAAATGTAGTAGTTTATATGTTTGAAAGTTTATGGTTATTAATTTTGCAAAAAAAGTAATTCATTGAACTTTTATAATTAGGTCATTCAATACTTCATAATTGTAATTTTTCATTTCTCCCCTCCCCCCTTCTCGAAACTCCAAAATGCCGGTAGTAAGTCCGTAAAAGTTTCAGGGGATTTTTTGGGGTCCCACAAACACCCCTGTGAATTAAGTCGTTGGTCAGATGCATCAGTAGCAATTGGAAGATCTTTGATGCAATTGTGCAATGATAAATAGGAACCAATTGCTTTTTTGTCACTGAGACTCAATAAAAGTCAGAGAAACTAGTCCACATATGATTGGGAATCGTATGCGATTTATGCATTGATAAAAAAAAATTCCGTCATATGCTTGAGGGTCGATATTTCTCGATTTACACGGATCAGAAACTCCTAATTTTTGCATTCAAACAAAAACCTGAAAAATGTACTCCACGTCAGCTCAGACATTTAGACTGCATATCAAAATTTTCAACTGACATTGGCCATGTTAATGGAAGAGATAACATAATTTCTGATGCTCTTTTGCAAATAGAAATAGATTCAATCACATCTCCATCAAAATTGGACTGTTAAAAAATTGCTCAACAGCAATCAAATGACCCTGAGCTGCAGCAATTATGACAGTCAAACACATCTTTAAAATTGCAAAAACATTATTTTTCCCTGGAAGATATCCATCTAATTTGTGATATGTCTCAAGCTCAATCCAGACCTTTCATTCCAAAGGCATTTGGACAAATAATTTTTGAAAATGTTAATTTTTTATCTCATCCTGGTACATCAGCTACCTCAAATTTAATTTCCAAACTATTATTCATTGCTCGATTCTCTCACATTCATCTCCATATCATAGGACACCTTCCCATTTCCGAAGGCTATCTGTATTGCCTCACGATTATAAATAGATTCACCAGATGCTCTGAAGTGATTCCAACAATTAATATGACATCTGAGACCACTGCACAAGCACTTGTGTGTGGTTGGATATTTAGATTTGGAACACCAATAACAATCCTACAGACCAAGGTGGAAATTTTGAATCCACACTGTTTCGTGAACTTGTGAATATTTTAGGTAGTCACAGAATACATTCACAATCAAATAGTATGATAGAATGACTACATAGACATCTTAAAGTTTCTTTTATGGCTCACGAAAATATAAAGTGGACAGAAGTTTTACCAATAGTTTTACTAGGTTTGCGTACTGCTATTAAAAACGATCTCATTGCTACTAGTTCTCAACTTGTATATGGTAGTACATTGCATTTACCATCTGATCTTTTGAGTGATGATTCTATTGTGAATGCAACTGTAACATCTACTTATGTGACAAATTTAGCTTCATTAATGAAAAAACTATATCCAACAAATCCTATTCTTCATGGAAAAAAATTCATAAATCCATCCTTAACTTCATGTAGTCACATATTCCTTAGAAAGGAAAGAGTTCAACCTCCATTAACTCCTCCTTATTCTGGTCCATTTGGTCAAATCTCGGACTGATAAAATTTTTGTTATTGATATAAATGGTAAAAATGTAACTGTTACTATAGACAGATGTAAACCTGCCTATGAAATTTCGGAAACACCACCAAAAATAGCTTTGCCAAATGGAATTTTGCAACAAAATGATAATTCTAAAAATTTAAAAATAACCAGATATGGCAGAGTTGTGCATTTTCCTAAGCGACTGGGCGAGGAAATTTAAAACATTTTTATATTTTATAATTCTTGTTCGATATATTATTTATTTTTCAATTATATTGTAACAATTTTTATGATTGCATTCACTTCCAAGTAATTTTCGTTCCCTTCATCACTGGGGGAATACTTTATAGTTAATGCCTATCATAAGTTGTATATACCTATTATAAATCATATATATCATACATCATATCAGATATCTGTAAACTACTGGCTACATCGAGGCTGTGTGTGACATAATTGCTGGGCCGCTTATCATCCGGATATGCTTCTAAAAAAGCTATTCTCTCTCTTCGGAACGCTCTTATGTGCACTATTGTAAAGCTCGTAGTAAAAATCAAATGTTTAGGTTCTTTAGTTAAAATGTAAATAAAATTATTTTTCTAAGATTGCAGGAATTGGAATCACAACAAATACACAATACCCTAATTACGACAAACATTATGGGTAGAGAAGAGCTCACTGTGAGGAAACAATTTTTGATATTTCTATATATTTAAATCTAAATTGTACTATAATAATATAATAATATAATAAAGAAATAATTTTCTTAAAAATTTTTTAAGCTCTCTGTCAATAAGCATGAGATTTTCTACTTTAACTTTTGTTAATTAATTTCCGACAATCGTTTTTGAGATTTTAGCAGGATAACAACAACCTGTTTAGATGGGCACAACTTCTAGTGAATGATATAAAAACTCTTCTTTATTATAACATATAATTGCATATTATAACCTGCAATTAAATAGATATTCTTTATTAAACTTCTAGAGAAATCAATTAATTTCTAGAGAAATTAATTGATTTCTCTAGAAGTTTAATAAAGTCTATTTAATATTTTTTCTCTCAATTAACTCAAAATTATATATGAAAAATATCACAAATTATTATTTAATTTTTTAAGCAAGAATGATCGTAAGGGGGAAGTGTGTTTAGGTGAAATATAAATGTTAGATAATAGTTTTACTAATACATGTTAGATCAATTATTTTATAAATGCGATCAATCAAATATACTCATTCATCAAATACTACTCATGCGATCATTTATTTTAAAAATATCTCTTGACTGATATCAAGATAAAATTCTAAATCTAATGAGCCTATATGAATAAAATACATAAATGATAAATATTTACTTGTAAACATTTTTTTATCAGAATATTTTTTTAAAAAAATTATTGATGTTTCTACTTTTGCTCTTCCTTTAAGATGAAAAACTGTTATGTGAAATTGAATTCTAAATTTAAATTTTATGAATTTTTTCAGATCATGACTTTACATACTAAGTGTGCTTGTCCTCCCTTTTCATGTGCATCACCAACTCCTGATAAATCTTCTCATGGACTGTCTACTGGTAGTAAATTACTCATTGCGTAAGTTACTCATTGGACCTCTTTTTATGCAAAAAGCTTTTCTTTAAAAAAATAAACATTTTTCAAATCAAATTCAATTTGCTAGTTAGAGATTTTTGTGTATAAAGACCAAATAAAAAAAAGAATTTTTTATTCCATCAAAAGTTTATCCTCTAAGTTTTTAATTGATTTTTTTATAAAGTAATTTTTTTCCTATACTTCTCTATAATTTGCACATTTATCTCGAAAATCAATGTCTGTTGAATTAAAGATAATTTCAACTTTATAGACAAATCAACAAAATATTTGGATCACTTCTATGCCTTCTTAAATCTCTATTAATCTAAAAATTACATTTCAAAAGACATTATTTTATAAATATTAATAGTGAATCAATTCTGAATTTTCCAAAACAAAGAAATAACATATTTTTTATTGACTACATTTTTTAAATTATTGGTATGATTCTAATTACGTATAAAATATTCTCCCTATATATTAAAATTGCTCTACTCGGAGCTTGGAAAAGTACTTGATTTTTCGTTAGGCCTTGGAAAATCCTTACAAAATAAGTGAAATGTACATCTATATTTTTTGATTTGTTGGCTGAAAAAAATATCATTCTAAAAATGTTCTGCATTTTCAGATAACGTTATAATAGCTAATTTAAAAAAAAAAAAATGAAAATGAAATTTGAAATTAAAATTTTGTGCCAATTATTTAGTCTGAGCATTTTTTCCAGTGACCTTTATGCCCCAGAACATTACTATTTAACAATTTTTGAAAATCAGTTGCCACTAAGTAATTTTTTTTTTCTTTATCAATTTTTTTTTCACTAATTTTTCTTCGATTGATTTTATCATATCATCTGGAATCATTGAGCAATATTTTTCAGTATTCTTTTTTCCCATTCCATAAATTTGGTCTGATAGAAACAAACTTGTAGTCGTTTTTTGAAAACTTTTTTTCTGACAAAAGAGAATTTTTTGAAAAATAATTAAGGTATTATAAAAATTTTTACTTGGCATTTCCTCCTGTTTAACACATCTTTAAATAGGATTGTAAAATTTTCACAAAAAATTTAATTGAAAAAAAATGAAATTTTCTAAAGGTAATCTTTTTAAAAATGTGTTCCTGTTATATTTGAACCATCTTACATTCAACAGCACATTGTATAGATTTAAAAAAATAAATATTTTTAACTTTTCTATTCACATTTTTTTTTTATCTCAGATTAATAGCCTTTTATTAAAGCATGGGAAATAAATATTCTGATCTTCCCATCCCCTCCACAGCAAATCTAGTATTGTATTTGGGTGCAAATTTAGAGGCTTGTTTTGGATAGCCAGTTGAACAACTTAAACCGATAAAATGACTGATACATATTTTTTTTTTTTTTTTTTTCATATTTTAACACTTTATAACAAAGCTTCTGAACTATTGTTTTTTGCCTTGAAGATCTACAAACAGAAAATGTTTTTTGAAATACAGCTATGAATCCCCAAATTTTCTCTTTCTGTAGTTTGAAAGAAATGGAAAGAAATAGCAGCAAGAAGGATTAGCACACAAGAAAAGAATCTTCAATAAGCCTAGTAGCTGAAGATAATATTACAGGACTTTAAAATGCTTATTTGCTGGACTGAAGTGGTCTTTGAATTGTGGAATTAGTCATTTAGCTCTTTAAAAGATGCATTTGTACTTAGTATTGCTCCATATATTCAGACCATTCTATTTAAAGAATCTCTTTGAACTTAATATATATAGTCTGATTAATTCTCAATAAATTCTTGAAACAAAGCAAATGAATTTACATTTTCTGTTTTAGAATGAAAAAACAAACAAGGATATTGAAATTATATATGAAGTTTCAATTTTAATTGGCTATTACATATCTAAGGATATTAAGTGGAATATTCATGTTATACAGAAAAATAGAAAAAGATTTTGTCAGTAAATTGCAAAATTTTTGATTTATTGAAGAGAGGAATGCAAAACGAATCTGCAATTTTGTTAATAAATGTAAGTTAGTTGCAGCCTGTATGGGATTTTGAAAGTTTTTTTTTATTTTTTTATTATTATTTAATGTATTTTATTCATACAAAGGTACATTAGTTAAAAGAGAGGATTATACTTAAATCTTTTTTAGAATGGGATATTTTCCCAGGATTTTTGGCAAACTAATCGTATAGAGAATTCAGCTGTTGTTGAATGAACTGTCAAAATGGAAGAACAATTTAGTATTTTATGCTAAAAAGGCAACTTATAGAATCAATGTCTAAATATCTGTCTAAATGTTAATAAATGTCTGCCATTTGAAAACTGTCAGTGTTGTGAAAGTCAGTTTTTGAAAGTCTAAAACCTATAAATAGCAGTTCTTTGATTTTTTAAATACTTGCTTATGTTGATATCAGAAAATTAATACTAGATTCTTTGGGGACAAAATTCTAAATGATCTAATTACTTATAATGATTTTATAACAAATTTTATTACTTTAAAATGAATATTGGTACTTAGTATGTACCTCTGTTCCTAAAATTTTGGATAGTTTTCATCTCAGCTATATACTTGCCAGATGTATGTGTGTTCATATCTTAGGAGAATAGCCAGACAAACATTGTTATAATAAGATGGAAGCCATTCTTTCTGTTCTTGGGAAATTCAAGCACCTACAAGGAAAAGAAAATAATTTGATTTAAATAGAATTGGACAACTTGTTGAGTGATGTAGCTTGCAATTCGGCAGAATTTTGAAGTATCCAAAAATTAAATTAACAAGTTTTTATCAAAATATTTAAAAGGTCAAAAGTCTTGTCAGAAATTGTGGGAAATAACTAAGATTCTGATGATACAATGTTTGATCAGACCATAATCGAAAGAAAATTTTTCGTAAATATGAATATTGAGATTGAAAAATTTTAAAAGAAATTTATGTTCTAAAGGACTTGGTTTCAGCTGAACTAAAAAATTGTGGTAGAGTAGAGAATTTCCAAATCACAGAAAAACTTATTAATGTATAAAAACACCTGTTCTAATTGTATATATATATATATATATATATATATATATATATATATATATATATATATATATATATATATATAAGATATGCTGCAGTTAAAAAAAATTAGAGAGATGATTTTTACACTGTTGATATCTGGAAAAAAAAATGCAGTTGAAAAAGCAAAAGAGAATTATTTTCAATACTCAGCAGAATCAAATTGTTTTAAGAATTGAAGCTTCACCAAAATAATTCAAAATTTAATGGCTCACTGTTTCCATTTGTTTAAATGTAAATAAGATTTTCTTAATTTGTCTTTCAATCTCTTCATTCTGCAAGATACTAATCAAAAATAAAGTGAGAGATTCTTATGGAATTAACATTATTTTTTAATGAATTAATTTTTTTTCAACTAAAATATATTTGTAAAATCAACACTCTTTAACAGTTTGTGTAAAATTAGTGTCTTGTAGTTGCTGTGTAGTGGCTAATGGTACTTGCATTGTGATATTGTACTTTGAGCCATAAGATTTAATTGAAGATGAGCTATCAAGCTTCCTCATTCCTCTTGCCTTAAGAATTTAGAAGTAAGCATAATAGTAATCATGTATTTGAACACTAATTGTGAAAACTATTTTTTTTTAAATATATTATTTGCATTTCTTTATTGAAAAGCATTTAATATTATAGTCTTTGAATTTTTGAAAAAAGGTCCTTGAATTTTTCTGAATTATGAGTGGAAACTCTGATTAATAAAAATCTACCATATTTTAATCAGGAATAAATGAGTTGTACAGAAATATCACTTCTACTTTACTATTTTTATTAAAATTCTTTTCTTTTCTTTCTTTTCTTTCCAGATTTTTTACAATACTTTTAGCCTATTTCCTTATTGGTATAGTGTGGAATTTTTGCAATGGCGCTCATGGAATGGAGCTTATACCAAATGTGGATTTTTGGAATGAATTGCCAAAATTAATTATAGTATGTTATTGTGTATTTTTTATTATTCAATATACTGTAAAAAAATTTGCATTAATAAATCTTGTATGATAAATTTTCATTTTTATAGAATTCCAAATAGTCCAAATTAATTGTTAATAAAATTAATTTTTATAATTTTTTGCCCAACTGGAAATAATCTGTGCATTTGTAATAATTTATAAATATTTTAACTGTTTTTTGAATTAGTTATTTAATTTGTGTTCATAGAAATCACCATTCTTCATCTTAATGATCTAAAAGTTTGCACAGCTTTTGTCTATTAGCTCATTATAGGTTACATTTATTAAACTAATTTTCTAATTAATGTGGTTTTATCACAAAAATTCTATGCATAGTAATTAATTATGTAGCAAAAGAAACATTTCATAATTAATTTTTAAGTAAAATTATCAATAAATTAATAAAAATCTGTAATATTTTAAATAAAATTTTAGTTTTTAAAATTTTATTTTTGAGCATCTAACAAAAGAAATTAATGTTAATTCATCTCTTGACCTGCGATAATATCAAATAAAAGAAGGAAAAAAACCCATTTCACTTTGCAAGTTAAGCTAAAGGATTTATTTATATTTCCTATATATATATATATATATATATATATATATATATATATATATATATATATATATATATATATATATAGCCTTATTTATGGATTTTTGAAACTTTTACATTATTTTCTTTTAATTGCATCTATAGAATTTTATTATTATATTTGATATTGAAATAAATTGAATAATTTTCTCATACTTTCTACTTATGTAGAAATACATTCCCAATAGAGTCTTTTTAAGATTAAGTAATTAGCACATCATAAGTTTTATTTTTTAAAACTGTTTCTTTCTACAAATATCATTATAATTTGTCTTAAAAAATAATAACAATATAATCACTAGTACATTAAGTATAAATAGTTAAAAATATATTCAAATATGCTATTTTAAATTGTTAGAATTTCAAATCTATGACTAAGAAGAGAATGTTTCAAATTCATTTCAAACTCGTATTGATTTAAGGTTGTGATAAAAAAAAAAAGGATTGAAATTAATTATAAATATCTTTCAAGGTCATTAATAAGATATGTTCACTAATTAAATCAAAATTTTTAATTCTTATTTCCTTTTTTTTAAACTAATATTAATCAGGTAATAATGTTCAATCTTGAATAATACTTTTTTTAAGCATAAAACTGCAGTATAATAATTAATATATAATTTTTTTTTTTCATTTCAGGAAGGTGTACTTTTTACATGTTCCTGTTTTGGAAGAAAGAGATCCTATGGAGAAGTGTAGTAAATACTTAATGTATATATTTTCTAAACATTCTGCCAAGTGATAAATATTAAATTATTTTTGTATTATATATTATATTTTCTACATTGTTGATTCAAATATAAATTTTCAGGTATTTTGATTGTAATATTTTTTTGAATATATACATATTTTCTTTGAATGTAGCCTCCCCTCAGGGGCTCACCTACTATAGGTGAGTACGGGTGTCCCAATCCCGAGGTACCCAGGGATCTTTACTCCCTTTAGGTTTACTCTCCTCTGCGCCTTCTGCTGTCACCTTTTGTTTTCCTTTCCCTCGAGGGTAGGCGAGGGAGCTCTTCATGAGAAGCTGTCGCCGCTCTGTTTGCTTCCTGCTTCTCATGGACAGCAAATACCCCCACGTGTTGGCCGTGCGTGGCGACCCATTAGACGGGTGGTACATTTCGGTCCCCGGTGTATCAATCGGCCGGTATCCTAGACTTATGACTGGGCTGCTCAAGGGGATCAAGCGAAGGGGTCACTCCTTGGGCTTGGCGTTAAGGGTGGTCACTGTCCCCGGGAGTGACTCCCAGCGTATAGGTTCTGGTTAGCATTATGGCAAGTGCCGAGGTTGGAAAGTTTCCAGAGCCGGCAACTACCATCCCTTGTTGGGCTCCGTGGTGGGCGATGCCGCCGGACCCGAATCATCATCAATATCGTATGGGTACTAATGTTCTTAACCACAGTAATGCTTTTGTAAAATTTTTTGTTGTTTATTCAGAAAAATCTTCGTTAAAATTTGTGTCACCAATTTTGATACATAAATCGATACTCGGCGTTGTCGGCGAAGTCCAAAATATTAAAAAGTTAAACAATGGAAGCCTACTTGTAGAAGTAAAAAATAACCAACAGTCACAAAATATTACAAAATTAAAAAAGATAGGAGACATAGAAGTCACTGTTTCTGCCCACCGTTTCCTTAACTATTCCAGAGGTGTCATATCTGAAAAAGAATTCCAGAGAGATCTTGAAGAGGACCTTTTAGATAATTTAAAAGATCAAAAAGTAATAGCAGTTCGCAGGATTACAATTAAAAAAAATAATCAAAATCTTCCTACCAAACATTTAATTCTAACATTCAATACTCCAGTTCTACCTAAATCTGTAAAAATAGCTTACATCAATTGCCCAGTTAAACCATATATTCCAGAACCACTCCGCTGCTTTAAATGTCAAAAATTCGGTCATTCAATTACAGCTTGCAGGGGAGATAAAGAAATTTGCGCTCGATGCTCCCTCCCAGATCACAATAGTAAAAACTGTACATCTACCACACAAAAATGTTATAACTGTCAAGGCGATCACCCGTCTTACTTCCGCTCCTGCCCACGCTACAAACAAGAGAAAGAAATTCAAACTATCAAAATAACAAAAGGTATTTCATTTACAGAAGCACGCAAAATAGTAAGCGAAAGAACACCAAAACCAAATTTACCATATTCATTAGCGTTAAATCCAGCCGTTTCAACTTCAGAACCACGCAATTCACAAAACCAACCATTAAAAAATATAGAAACAAATACTCCTGCAATCCGCACAGCAGATCCTGACACCATAACTATAAAAAAGACTGATTACCTTGCCCTTCTGGAAATAAAAAAATCTTGGGAAGAAACTTCTTCCTCTTCTCTTAAAAAGCCAAAACGAAAAAAAGTTTTAATGAAGGAAAAAATGCTCAAAGAAAAAAAGACACCCAGAACAAAAGAAACAAATAAAACTGAAGAAAAAGAAGAACATTTTAAAATTCATCCATCTGATGACAGCATAAGTGATATGGATGAGGACAGAGTGGATTCTGATCCCACTAATATTTCATCTGAATATTTTAAATCAAAATTTTTTAAAAAGCCTAAAGGTTGATGTTCTCTCACCTTCATCTTTTCTGTTTACTGAAGGCAATCTCTTTTTTCCCTTGCTCTTTTTTAATATTTATGTCTACATTCGTCTCTTGGAACTGCCGAGGGTACATGAATAAATCTTCAGAATTGAGAGACATTATAAACAAATACCATCCTGCCTGCATTGCACTCCAGGAAACCTACCTTAAAACCGACAAGCAGAACATACGGCATTACAAAAATTTCAGCAAGCACAATATTCAAAACCGATTTTCTGGGGGCGTGGCAATTCTTGTCGCTACGGATATTCCATCAATGCAAGTAAACCTGAACACTAATTTGCAAGCTGTAGCTGTACGAATTCAGATGAAAAATTTAATAACTGTCTGTAGCCTCTATTTACCACCTAAACAACAAATCAGTCAAATGGACCTAAATAACTTGTTTTGCCAATTACCTTCTCCATTCATTATTTTGGGAGATCTTAATGGTCATAGTCCTTTTTGGGGAAGCTCTGAATCAAATTCACGTGGTAAGCAAATTGAACAATTTCTTGCAGATCATAATTTATGCATTTTAAATTCTGACGAAAAAACGCATTTTCATTTACCAACAAGAACTTTTCATTCTGTTGATCTCGCTATTTGCTCTCCGTCTTTATTGCCTTTTTTCAGTTTAACTGTTGACAACGATCTTTATAATAGCGACCATTTTCCTTTAATTTTGACCGACAGTAGACACAATGCAGCTAGTTCTTTCCGACCATCCAAATATGTTTTAAATGCAGCAAACTGGCAAAAATTCACTTCTCTGGCTAATATCAATTCAGAAATAGTTAAATCTTCCACTATTGATGAAGCTCTGAAACATATTGTCAATATTATAATTGAGGCAGCAGATAACACTATTCCAAAGAAATCTGGAGTTCGTAGGAAGCAAAACAAACCATGGTGGGATGCTAATTGCCAACAAGCATATAAAAAACAAAAAAAGGCGTGGAATATTTTTCGCCGGTATCCCTCTACTGAAAATTTTATAAATTTTAAAAAATCTAGAGCAGAATCCAGAAAAATCCAACGACGTAGTAGAAGAATTTCTTGGCAAAAATTCGTTTCTGGTATCACTTCAACAATATCTAGCCATCATTTGTGGAATAAAGTTAAAAAAGCTTCAGGTGCTTCTCATTCTAATAATGTTTCAATTTTAATTGATAAAGGAAATACCATATCATCCACAAAAGATATTGCAAATTCCATAGCGTCAACATTAGCTCACACGTCCAGCAGTAAAAATTATTCTCCTGCGTTTTTGAAATACAAAGAGAAAGAAGAAAAGCAAAAACTAAATTTTAATTCTCAGACTAACCTGCCCTACAACAGCGATTTTACGTTTTTAGAGTTCCAATCGTGCCTTGCCATTGTCCACGATTCTTCTCCCGGTCCTGACAACATTAGTTACAGTATGATCAAAAACTTAACAACAGAGTCGAAAAAAAGCTTATTATATCTTTATAACCGTATCTGGAGAGAACAATATTTTCCTTCTTTTTGGCAACAAGCTATAATAATTCCTTTGTTAAAACCAGGCAAAGATCCAACTAATCCATCAAATTATCGACCTATTGCTTTGACCTGTTGTCTTTGTAAATTGTTAGAAAAAATGATAAATCGAAGGCTAATTTTTTATCTGGAGACAAATAATTTACTTCACCCTTCGCAGAGTGGATTTCGAAGAGGACGAAGCACTCTCGATAATCTTCTTGCTCTCGAATCCGACATTCGCCTAGCATTTTTACAAAGAAAGCACTTAGTTGCCATTTTTTTCGACATCGAAAAGGCATACGACCGAACTTGGAGATATGGAATTTTAAAAGATTTATATGATCTGGGACTAAGAGGAAATCTTCCTGTTTTTATTAGAAATTTTTTAAAGCTTAGAAAATTCCGTGTTAAGGTGGAATCTGAATTTTCAGATTCTTTTGTACAAGAGGAAGGTGTTCCCCAAGGCAGCGTTTTAAGCGTCACTCTTTTTATTTTAAAAATAAATAACATTTTAAAACAACTTCCAATGTGTGTGAAGGGCTTTTTATATGTTGACGACCTGTATATCTCTTGTACAGGGATGCATATGAATTTTATACAAAGACAATTGCAGATCGCAATCAATAATATTACCCAATGGACGAACACTAATGGTTTTACCATCTCAACATTGAAAACGGCTGGTGTGCACTTCTGTCGGAAACTTAACCTTCATTTTGATCCTGATCTAACACTATATGATCAGCCAGTACCATTTTTAAATGAAATTCGCTTTCTGGGCATTATCTTTGATAAAAAACTCACCTTTCAGTCGCATATAAAACTTTTACGTAAAAAGTGTGAAAACTCTTTAAACATTTTAAAAGTCTTATCAACTACAACATGGGGAGCCGACAGAAATTCTATGATTAAAATATACAAATCCGTTATACTTTCCAAGCTGGATTATGGTTCCTCTATATACGGTTCTGCTAGGAAAAGCATTTTGCAAAAACTGGATCCTATTCACCACATAGCTCTCCGTCTTTGTTCAGGTGCTTTCAGGACATCCCCTGTTAAAAGCTTGTATGTTGAAACCTGTGAACCAGCCCTTGAATTAAGAAGACAATTTTTATCTCTTAATTATTATTTTAAAATTCAATCAAACATTAATCATCCATTTTATGATTTTAAACTTCGTCCCTTTTTAGTTCGCTTGCAAGGTGCCCGAAAATCATTCGTCCCTGTCTTTTTTACGAGAGTTCATAATATTCTTTTAGACCTTAATCTACTGTATCTACATGCAACTCCTCAGCCGGAAAATGCTTTTCCACCTTGGAAAATCCCTGAAGTACAATACTTAAATCCTTTTGAAACTTTTATCAAGTCTGATACAGCAAATATCATTTTTCAAAAAATTTTCTTAGAACACAGACAACAATATCAAAATTTTATTCCAGTTTTTACAGACGGGTCAAAATCAGCTACTCATGTCTCTTTTGCGGTTGTTTTCCCTCATACAGTTTCTTCTTTTAAACTTCACCCCTCCTGTTCAGTTTTTACTGCAGAAATAAGTGCTGTTTTATATGCTTTAGAAGAAATTTCTAATAGCCGGGACAAAAACTTTATCATCTATACGGATTCTCTGAGTGTTTTAAATTCTCTAAAATCATGTAATTCTCATCCTTTGGTTTTAAAAATCTTAGATACTTTTGATAAACTAAGTTCTCGTAATTACACTATTTTATTCTGTTGGGTACCATCTCATGTTGGAATTCTGGGCAACGAAGAGGCAGATAAGGCTGCCAAATTGGCGACTACTTCAATCTCAGTGCATATTGCTGTTGGTGCAGTGATGTTCTAGATTCAACAAATTGGTTCTTGAGATCAATGATCACAAATTCATATTCTGCAGCTAAATGTTTCATTAGAATATTTTTGAATAAATATTTTTTATTCACCTATGTATATACTCATTTCAAAATGTATCAATTCCATACTTTGATTATAAGATTGATTTTTTGTTGTTGTTTTGTCTTAATTTTATATTCACAGTTTTGTTTATTTATATATTATAATTTTTAACTCTTTATTTAAGTATTGAGGAAGAATTAAGGTGTTATTCACCGCACTGCAGAGAAGGATATATGGGTCTTAGAGTCGTATCCGTCGCAGAAAATGCTGCATGAAAAAGTTTTCAAAGCGATAAAGAGAAGCCTTCTTCTTAATGCTTACAACCATTATTAAAATGCATGCATTTAAAATACAAATTGTATGGGATCTACAAGCGTAATAGACTTGTAGATCAACTAGATTGTTTGCGATTACCTAAATATGAATAAAATTAATGTAGATAAAATACTTCTCGGCAAATTTTTATTTTGGTCATTTGTTTTCCTTGTCTCCCCATTTTGGACCTACCTTTATTGTCATCCTACAAACGGATACTTTAATTCTAAGGATCCTGTACTAAATGGATAATTCCTTAGTCATATTTTGAAATTTAAATTTTAAGATTTTTATATGTAAATAACTAAATACTGAAGAAAATAGACGTTATGATGGTCTTTACAAGATTTTTAAAAAAATGCAGTGAAATAGATTGTATTTTAAGAAGTCAATTTTTATTATTAATGTACATAACATTTAATGCAAAATGGCATTTTATATTAAAAAAAAGCAAAAACAATATTAATACAACTCTAAAACTATATACATTTGTATTTGCATCCATGAATTAAGAACATATTATACTCTTAAACATAAACTTCAGTTCTTTTGCTGTCAAACATTAAAAAAAAAAAAAAAAAAAAGCATGCATGAGTTGACTTGCACATTTTTTACTTACAAAATAATATTGAATTCATAATATAGCTTATATTTCAACTTTTGACATGTTTTCCCATGATGTACTGATTTTAATATATTCATGAAAAAAAAAAAAAAAAAAAAAAACTACAAATGAGCAATGTATGCATATAATAAGAATCATACTAAAAGATTACAATATTGAAATATTTAAACATCAAAATAAACACTGGAAATTAAGAAAAAAATCTTACAAAGGAAGACTTAAGATGTAGATTGTAATCTTTGATCATAATTACTTCTATCGGAGTTTTCGGCATTCGAAACCAAAAATTAAGAAAATGACATGGATTTCAGTTGATTTTTCTTTTTAATCTAAGTATAAAGAGATGTTATTGCTTGATTCATAATGTTTTTTCATCTTTTCAGAACCATAAATATTAACGTTTTTAAATATATATGGCAAATAACGCCCAATAGACATTTTAATTGAAATTTTAAAATTATTTATTTCAAAAAAGTAAAATGAGTAAATTATATTCAAAAAATTTATTAATAAATGAAATATTTTATATTGTATGTACTGACAGTAAAAATGAAACAGCAGGGTTTTGTCTGATAATATTTTTACAGTCAAGAGGGAAAAAAATTATTGGGAATGCGAAAAGACTATAAGCTCATATTAAGTTACAAAATGCTACATTGAGTTTTGGGTAATATTTTACCACTGCATACAGATTTCAACAATAACATATGAAATGCAATTCCTTACATTATCTTACATAAGTCATTCATACAAACAAACAACAACAAAAAAAAACTTGATTGCTTAAAGCTATAAAGTTTTTAATATAAAATCTTTAAAAAGAAAAGCTATAAGGTTAAAAGTATAGTGTTGAAATTTTTCAGATTTTTAAAAAATAAACAAGTTAAAAAGTAAAAATAATCTCTTTAGAAGAGTATATACAAGATTCATGATAATACATCTACAACTCTTATTTTACCAAATAAAATGCAAAATAAGACATTTGTAGATCATAAAAATATTTTGTATTATTTGAGTTCCCATTAAATTTTAAAATACATTCTATGATATTTTAAGAAATTTCTAAATATAAATTAAAGAATTTAATATATTAGTTTTTATGTTTTAAATCAAAAAGTGATGATTAACCACAATTTTGAATTACAGAGTTGTTTGCTGTATGCTGCCATATAATTTTTTTTATTTTTATTAAAAAATTTAACATATGATTAATTATTATTGGAAAATAATTAGATTTTCTTTAATTATTAAAGAAAATAAAATTTACTCATCATTTCCAAGTTTTCATTGATTTAAAAATAAAAACACAACACACAAAACCTTTAAAAACATATATTGCATTTAAATTAAAAAGAAATGCATTTACACATTTTATTTTACATATGACAATCAATTTAGCAAAATTAGTTTTTCTACAAATGTATTATTAAACCACTATTTGCATTTTTTTACATAGACAAATTAATTAAGAAAAACATGTATCCAATACACATGCAAAAATACAAATATGAGGATAAACACTAGTTCGTTTGAAATAAAAAGAGTTTTAATAACAAATTGGTAGAAGCTTTCAAGAAAGTAATTTCCAAAGTGAAATCTGTATGGGAAATAAGAATAATATAACAGAATAATTCAAATAAACAAAACAGATGATATTGCTTTCTCGTGAAATTTTATTCTAAAACTTTTTAATATTTGATAATAGAAGTGAAAAATTATACTGCAGTGAATTTTTGCAAAATCTTACAAAAAGTAGGAAAAAAAAAAAAAAAACTTTCAAAGCAATCACTAAATGTAAAAATTGAATTAATAACCTTCCATAATTCAAAAAGAAAGAAATTCAGCATGCAAAACATTGTAACACTCATTGTCAGATCTTAATCTACTTTGATGGCAATGCATTTTTAATATCACAAATTTTAAAAAAAATTAGCAAACACATAGTGAATGTATAAGAACAGACTTTTTTGCATCCTACACCTACCAGAATACTAATCCAAAAATATTCTTAAACTCAAATCACAGCAACAGGATCAATTGTACGTTTAAAAACTTGTAGAAAATGTAGTTTTATAAAACAGTCCATTTTCCCTTTTTAAAGTAGTACTCATTGTGCTCTTTTTCAAACAATTCATAAAACAATCATATTCTTTCGTAAGCTGTTTCAGGCTTGCAACCACTGATGACAAAAACACATCCATCCTAAAATTTATAAAAGTTAGAATTAAATTTGCATTTATTATACAAAAGGCACTAATTGCAATATGTATTAAAATGTTAATCTTTAAAAGTAAAAATTTAAGATTTGCAGTAAGATAAATTAATTCTTTTAAATGAACTTCATACTAAAATAAGTACCTGAATTTTATTATTTTCAATATAACATATGCAATATAGTATTTTATATTTAGTAAAATATTTTTACTACAAATATATATAAAACACTATAAATATTATAATTAAAATATTACATATTATGCTTAAATTATTTAAAATGATATGAAATAATTATATTATTTTGCATTTACTATACAAAAAATACATATACTATAAATACTATATTTTCAATATAGTATTAATTTTTGAGAAAAGTAGAATTTAGTATAAGCATGTCTGATTCCTGATACTTGGGTTGCATCTAACCTATAAACAATCAGCATCTTTGGAACATGACCAATAAAATGGTAAGTAGCCAAAATTTTAATGAAAATTTCTAATTATACATAACAATCAATAATTGATTTAGGGTAAAACTGCAATAAATTTAAAATATGCAGATAAAAAGTGTTAAGCTTTTAAAACCAAATGTGAAACAACATTTTCAAATTTTGAACCTTTATCTTTAAAAAATACATTTTGCTTTGTTTTTCTGAAAATATAAAATCAATGCACAATCAAATAATTAAAATTATCAACATTCAATGTAATTTCTTTTTGGACAAAATTTAATGAAGCTATCACAGTTGATTTTTGTACACATTTACAAAGCTATTTTGGGTACTAGTCTAAAATTCATGAATGCTATTATTTCCAATCATATGAATATTTACAGGAGCAAGAAATTATTTACATAAGAAATCATTTTAAGAAATTTTTTTATGAAATCAAAGAGAAAATATTTACATTGTTCCAAAGTACTTAATATTCCTAAACTATTTTTTTTTTTGTGCATTAAAAGGTCCCCCCCCCCCTACTTCATGATTTGAAAATAATTTACACAATTTATATGACACTATTAAACTTTGAGAATGACATGATCGATTTAAAATAAAATGTGTATGTCCATAAAATTTCAACAAAGATGGCATTAAAAACAAGCATTCATACCCGTACAAGTAGGGGAAAATCTACCCAGAACTCATAGTGTGGAATAAGCTCCCAACCATGTGCACCACGAGTTAAGCTTGAATGAATTATTCCAAGAACAAGATACAAGGCAATACCAATCATGAGCCTGAAAAAATATAAATAAATTTCAAGTGATACATTTTTCTTCCTGTGTTTTATGTCAAAAACATATGAACCATAAAACCTAATTAAATTGAATAATAGTGAGTTTTAAGAAATAGTATCATTTATTTGCATGAAGATTAGATATGTAAGGTCTTATTTTGAGAAGAATAATGTTTTAAATTTCAATGTCTAATTTTATAGAAAAGCAAAGTACCTATCAGCTATTAAGTGAAAAAAAATAATAAGGATCTTATAACTTTTTTTTTATTTTATCAATTGATATGTATTCCTTAAGAGATTCTTATTTTTTTAAGAGTTATTTTCTTAAAATTACCTAAGAAAAAAAATTTCTCAAACAGAAAAAAAAAAAATGTATCTTTTTTTATAAACAATTTAAAATATCAATATATGAACAGTTGGAAGCAAATTGCAGTCACTCCTGCAAAAAAAAAAAAAAAAAAAAAAAAAAATCATGTTAAAAATAAATAACTGTAAGGAATATAAAATATTACTGTAAAATAAGTTACAATACTTGGAATGGTAAAGATAAATTACAATGAAGAGCCTTAATAGTACAAGAAACAGAACTAAAACTGCAGAACTTAAAAGTTTATCACAATTTAAAGCTTACAAATATTTTATTAAGAATGTTAATAATAATATATTATATTATGGATTCTGACAAGGGAACAAAAATGTCCATATAAAATATTTATACAAAAGGATGGATTTTCTTGAACAATGAGCATTTTTTTTTTTTTTTTTCATTATTTCTGGAAGAAAAAAACCTCACTTTTATGAACACTCTATTTAATAACATAGAAGAACTGTGACTTTAAAGAAACTTTAAAAAAGTACATTTCAAAATGAGTACCAGAAAAAATTAATGCAAACAATCAAATTTGAAAACTTTTTAGAATAGGGAAAATTATTCAATTAAAAACAGTAAGCATTAGTTAACATTTTTAACTAATGATTTAAGTTTGATTTTCTATATTTAAATAGTAACAGGACATCTAAAAGGTCTTTTAATTAATTGGTCATGATCTATGATTTTATTTTAATTCAAAATACTTTTGATTTTATTACACTGATATAAGCATGCATAATTCATGATTAACTATATGATCAGTATCTCTACAACTAATAAACATAAATATATGTGTGCGTTGGTATTCTACAAGCCGGCCCATTTTACCGAAATTAGCAAATTAGGCACTTTGGAAGATGGAAATGTGCATGATTGTCTATATTTTTTTTTTTGAAATTTTAATTAATAAAAATATGCAGAAAAAATTCGGTGATTTTCTGCAATAGCTTATTTAATATTAATGCACAAAAATTAA
Organism: Argiope bruennichi; assembly: GCF_947563725.1. Lineage (NCBI taxonomy): Eukaryota > Metazoa > Arthropoda > Arachnida > Araneae > Araneidae > Argiope > Argiope bruennichi. The sequence continues at coordinate 55,825,549 of NC_079158.1, forward strand.
TTTTACACCATTTTTAAATTAAAAAAAGTCCTTTTAATGATATCAATTTAATAGATGTGAGTTTTCCCTTAAATTTGCAATTTTAAAAAAATTATTTTGTCTAATTTTACATTTGTTGTCCTTAAATTCAAATCGTGTTCACTGTTTCATCAAATATTGAATCATACCATTTTCTTCCATTAAAATGAAAGTTAAATAACCCTTATTAATTTACAAGACAATAAAAAAATGTTCACATTACCACAAAATTTAGAAGATAGATAAACCAGATATTGACATTATTAATAGCATTATAATGTTATAGAACTGTTTCTCTTAGAAAGGCCCATGTACATTATAAATAGAACTTAAGTAAGACAATTAACTCTTTATACTCAGAAGGTTTCTCTTGCTCATCATTCAAGACGGAGCATCTTTTTGATGTTTTACTAATTTTTCCTTTCTTATAGTTAAAAATACCTATAGAGCGATAAAAGGATGTAGACTAATGTTTTGGGGAAATCCAACTTAAAACAATTATATATATATGTAATGATATTTTGGAATTTAATTTAATCCTAATTAATTTCCAAAGTTTATCTTAATTCTGCACATATTGACTTCATTTTGGAATATTCTCTTGTTTCCTGGTCCCATTCCACCTTTTCTATTAGATTAATTCAAAAGAAGCTTTATGGGATGCTTTTGATGGCGGTTCCAACACTTCGGGTGTAGGGGGGGGGAGTTACTGAAGTCGACGGATTCTTCTGGGGATACCTGTCTCTCCCTTATTAAAATCAACATGTGTGGGGAATCTATTGGAATCTCATAATATTTAAGCACTGGGGAAAATATTCTCCCTCTCTTTTACATTAATCAGCTCTTGTATCACGCTGTGAGTGAACATACCTTGTCAGCACTTCTTGTACATAAATCATGCATCCCAGGATGACTTCGGCCATGATTCTGCTTCAAAATCATGCTTACATACATTTATTTTTTGGAGAAAAACAAGTTCTTGCATTAGGTAAATAATCATGCATCAAATTTCTATTCCTGAGTTCAAAGGTTTAAAATAGTTCAATTTTAATGTCAAACAATTTAGTGGAGTAATGGACATAAAGTTATATCAAAACAATTAATCTGAAATCAAATAAAACCAATATATCCAGCCAAACAGCTGGTCACCTGAGGTGACTAGTAAACAATAAAAGAAAAATAATAAACTAACTTATAATAATAACTAACTTAAAACTTAAACATACAATATTTTATTTTGATGCTTTTGAGTTCACTTTATTTCTTTATCAACTTATCACAACATTCTTTACCAAGAAAGTCACATTTATTTAAATATAACATTTTTTTATTTTTAATTTTTAACTACAACAGGATTTTAATAGGATTTTTTAAAATCAAGGATTTAATTTCAATATATATTTTTGGGCTTATATGCAGTTTATAGTAGCATCCATTTGTTTAAGAATAAAATATAATTTTGTCTCAGTTTGAAAACAATCATTTTAAAGAATGCCCAGTTAGTTTGTTAAAAGTATTGGTTGTATTTAATTCTTATTAAATTATACACAAGATGTTCACGATTCCTTTAATATGGTAATTAAAGAACCAAATTTTAAAACTTTAAAGGCAAATTATCTTACACCTGTTCTATTTGTTTCGCATATAAACCTTTTTATTGGAGTTAAGTTCCACAACATATTTGTTCTATTAAAAATAGAAATGCATAGATAACTATCTTCTATCTTATGCTATCCTTCACATAGTTTTATTTATTTATTTTATTTCCTCATGTAAACTGCACAGATATTTAGCATAATTTTTCCTTAGTTTTTAATAATGAAAAAAATTACATGAATAACCACTTGAAAAATCAATAAATATGATTTTAACTTCATTGCAATACTGAAAACTATTGTTGGGACTATACAAAACATGTTTTAAAAAAATATTACAATCCACAAAAAATTTGCTTCATAATAGCTATAATTTTTTAAGCTTTAAAATGACATTAAATTCAATTTTATATAATAAAATTTCTGCATAAAAAAATTGTTTAGTAAATAAATTGGTGTGAAAAACACTTTTATTTTCAGCGACTGTTGTAGAAAAATCTATCTTATTTTTTAATTAATTAAAATTTTTAAAAAATAAATCATGTTCAGATGTATATTTTTCATCTTTAAAGTATACCTATGTCAAATTTGATAGTTCCAATAGTCTGGTCTGTAGAATACCAGCAGGAAGAGAGACATTCACATATATTCATTGTTATCATTAGCAGAGATGCTCAACTTATGAGCAAATCAATGAATGAATTTATGTTAAAAAAAATTATTTAAATAAACAATATCCATTTCTAGAGACAAAAAAAAAAAAAAAAAAAAATCTTACAATATAACAAGTACAGATCCAGCTGAGAGATGACCCTCTCGACACAAATCAGCACAAGCACATTTGCTCCACATAGTCATTATCTATAATTGAAAACAAAATTATTTTTTTTAAAAAAAGTGAATCATTAAAACATCACTACATGCAATACTCATAAAATAATATTCAATCATTCAAAACTCAACTCTACACATTACATCAACTAAAGCACAATTCAAACGAAAAGAAAGATAAATGGGGCGAAAAGAAAGATGACAATGAGGTAATATCGTAACTTATACCTTCAAATATCTCTTGAATCAGAATTATAACAGAAAATTATTTTAGTTTTGTATGATTTATCTTAATTTTTAATGTTTCAAAAGGTGTGAAATTAGAATGTTTCAACTGTAACATTATTTTCATAATGAGAAAACTGCGAGATTAGATTTCTTTAAAATGGCAATAATAGATATAATAATACTTCTTAAAAATGCTAATATTAGATAGAATAAAAGATCAAAATATATTCTGATGCATGTTATTGTGGACCTACGTCAATGTAAAAGAAGATTGATTTCTGAAGTATAACTTACATAATTTCTAGAAGTAACCTCCCCTGTAACATTCAACCTTGGTACACTATCTTCAGGAGAACATACAAGCATGACGGTGGTTTTTCTGGAATAAAGAATAAGCATATTCTTATAGATAATGAGTATCATATTTAACAAGTATATTACTTTATTATTTCTGAAAGTGGAGATAAATATACATTTTCATATTCATTGCTCAAACTACATTATTATTTTCTAATGTGAATAAGCGAATCTTTACAGAAGAATAAAGACAAAATACACAATGAAATATAATGAAAAAAATAATTAACCCTTGCTGCTTATCTTGCGATTTCCACAAGCAACATAGAAGTAGAAAAATTTGAGTAACCTGCGATTTCCACGTAGATGCATTTTTCTGTCTATTTAGCCGTGCAACCCGCTCTTTCCTCATTCATGGTTTCATTTCGGCTTTTCTGGTTTCATTCAGATCTAGGTTACCAGACAGCATTGGCTGTCCATGGTTTGCAGAATTTTACACACAGAGCCCACAAGTACATTTGTGGGCTCTTTTCAAAGCTCAAAGATGTCTGGCAGGAAACATTTCGCAATTTTTGAACCTATTTTGATAAAAGAATTACGCAGCGAGAGGGTAAAAAGCCTTATATTCAATGTCAGATAATCTTTCAAGATTTACAAGGAAATCTCTATTTAAGAAATAAGAAATATAAGGATTTTTTTCAATTATGACTACTAAAACAATTTATAAATCTAATATTTTATATATAAAAAAATTTGAAAATTAAAAGATAAGTAATGAAAATCAAGCAATTATAATTTTATGGTGAAATTAACAACAAATTAGATCTAAAGAAATCAGAAAAAACTGATTTCCGGTTTAACCAAACTAAAACATTTACAGAATATTTGTAGAAATTTTTAGTTTTTAAATAATCTGTATTTAATATACTTCAACTAGAGCAACTGCTATTTAAAAGGAAAATTTTACAAATACTTTATACCTTAAAAGCAATTCATACCATTATTTAGTTTTAAAATATAAAATACTAGCTAAATATTTAAATCGCAAGATTTTTCTTCTTTTCAATGATTATATATACGTAACTTTCATATGCATCACATTTTTACAGCAACATAAGGAAATATTCATCTATCATATTTATGTTACAAAATAAAGCAATCTTACTTATTGTCATCACCGGCATAAGATACATTGGTAACTCCATTCTGACCATTTCCAGAAAACATTGCTCGATTCCCAATGTTATAATGTTGACCATCTTTAGCAGTTTGGCAAACCTTATTAAAATATACATACACAGATTCATACCATCAAAAAAAGAAAAATGAAATGAAAAAAAGTAAATAAGTGTAAGTTACTTCAAGTAAAATCAAAGCAGTTTCTTAAAAAATGTTTTTTTTTTTTCAAAAGAAAATTGTAAATTGTAAATAAATAATAAAGCCATCATCAATCACATAAAGTAAGAATATATAGTAAGTCAGAATTAAAATAATTATAAATTATAATAGGATTTAAAAAAAAAAAGGGAAATTAGAATTATATTAATTTATTGAAGTAATAAAAGAAAAAAACTACAGCAAACTTCATTTAAATAAAGGAGTAAAAGGTATGGAAAATTAATTCCTAATTTAAAAAAGATTTGCAATTTAATGTGTTAATAAATTCAAAACCTTCATCAGACTTTTCTTTTCCCTTTGCATTTGACAACATAAACCTGTTTTATTGAAACAATAGAGAAATGTAGCATTTGCTGCACTGCACAAATTCATATTTAAATGTAATATTCAATCTAGTATTCATATATATTACACCTATTTTTGGAATATACACAAATAATCAAAATTCGTAAGTTTTGGATTATGATACAGTTCTTTCATGTGATTATATTATTTTGATTTAAAAGAAATTACTTCATTAGAATTTTTTAAAATAATTAGCTGTTTTTTTTTTTTTTTTCCCCTCTGGGAAAAATTTTTATTTAGAGAGAAGACTTTCTTTTAAACAAATAAAACAGAAAATCCTACTTCTCAAAACTAAAAATATTATTTTATATAAATATATACAGATACATAACTTTCACTATTTATACATTTGTAGCACACGCTTTAATTTACTTGTTAATAATACTATACTTTTCATAATCATACTATAACTTTTCAGTCGATACATGAATGAATATAAAATAGTCAAATGAAGTCAATTAAAAAAAATACATAAAAAATTAATGATTATCCTTTTGTACATACTTCAACATTTTCACAAGCTCCATTTCCTATACTAAACTTAAAGCAAGGATTGTATGAGTAGGTAAAATTATCAGTTGATAGTGAGGGTTTCACATCTTTCCATCTGAAAAGAAAAATGCATAACATTTCATGTGAAATTTTAACAAAATTCAAAAATAGAAGCATTATCATCAAAGTTTCAAGACCTTGCAGAATAATTTACAACTTTCAAATAAGTAAATAAATATTTATTTCACTTTCAAATATATTGTATAACATAATACAATGAATGAAATCAAATCCAATTAGGAATTTATTCAATTCTTAAATTGCAGAGAAGCAGCACTGTAAAATTCCTTAATACAATAAACTATAATTCTATATTTTTATTCAGCTGAAAAAAGAAAATGAGAATTTAAGGATGATTAATCTAGAGTTCTAATAATGCATATCCTGAAAACACTCCAATTTTTAAAATAATTCCTTTTATGACTACTGAAATATGTTACTTTGATATCACAAAAAAATTCAAGTACATGTATGCAAGTATTCGGAGAATTAGATACTATAGTAACAAAACAACTGCTAATTGAAATTTAAAGAAAAATTTTAGTCAAGCAGAAAAATAAGGTGCATGGCGGCAAATGGCCCCAAGTTGTACTGTTTTTAAAACAATAAGTTGCCATATGTGTCAATCTTTTTTTTTTTTTTTTTGTTTCTTACAATAGCAGTTTGTTTGGTGGGTTTTGATAGGGTTAGCTAATTCCCTCTGCCTTGGTGAGAAACTTGTATTCGACTCTCATGTTTTACTAAAATTTTAATTATTAAATTCATTACTATTTATCATTAACAAGAAAAATATTGAGTTATAATATAAAGTAATATGCTTCATAAAAAATCTCAATAAATTTATTATTAAACTTTATTAAAAAAAATACTAGTTCTGCAGTTATATCAATTTCTTTCTTATTAATCTAGAGATATCGTTAGTTATTTGAAATTAAAAAAAAAAACATGAATGAAAAAAACAGCATTTATAAAATCAATATGAAATTTTTTATGTTATAGTAATTATATTATTCTGTTTAATGCATTTCATATTTGTACTACAAAGTAATACATAAACATAAAGAAATACTTTTTTAAATTATTAATTAAATTCAGTAAATTAAAAGTAAATATTGACAGCTAGCTGTATTTATCAAAGTAATCCAGATACAGTACATATTGCAGATTCACCCTATAAAGAAATACTTAATTTCCTGTTTTTTTATATCTTTCAAAAACATAAGAGATTTCGCTTTAAAACAAAGGTTTACATGTACTTTAATTACAGGACTTCGACAATTTTTTGAACGAAACTAGATATTATTTGTTTTATAAGCAAATTGTCCAAATTTCGATATTTTTCAAATTTGTTTTGTAGTTTACCTTGGTTCACCATGATATCCTAAACTTGTAAGGTCAATTTCGCTACCATTACGAAACACACATTTACAATCATTAACAAATGCACAGTCTTCAGACAATGTTAATTTCGCTAAACATGTAATTATGAAATAACTGACACAAATTATTGAGCTCGACGAAACAGTAGACAAATAATGAAAAAGTTCAAATTTTGCAAAAAGTGCGAAACCCATTTTATATACAAAACAATCCTCACACACTTTTTCAAACCAGGTGCGGTTAAATATTATCAACAAAAGTCAGAAGCCAGGACTTGAAAAGCACGTGATAAATCTTTGCAATATATTATTGTAATTTATGCGTAGAATGTCAACTTTTTTATATTATACATATACAATTCGAAACAGCATAAAATGAAATTAAATACGTATATGGAAGAAAAATATCATCATTTTTTTTCTTGCTTAATAATTTCTTGCTTAATAACATTTCGAAACTAATTATTTATTTATTATTTTTATGAAACAAAAATTTATTCAAGCTATAATTTTTAATTTAATTTTAAAGTAGCAAAAGACTTCTCTTAATAGTAATATTTTGTTGCAAAATTTATTTTAGTTTATGAATGGTATACATCTTTTTGACATAAACAAACAAACAGAACTGTTGACGTTAGCAACCAATGAAATTTATTAAGAACCTGTTCGCCACGTGTAGTCTGTCACCGGTTTTGCTTTCGATGTTCGTGTCGCCGTATTAAAACGAATCAATCGTATATAATGCTCGTTGGTATTTTCATAATTGTATTAATCGTTCAATCTAAAATATGATATCGCTTGCTGTGCTATAAAACTAAATGGCATTTGTGAGGTTTGCCCGCAGACGGCGATTTACTTTTTTAAAATTATTTCTAATATGTTTTGCCTTCCTTGGTGTTTTACTGTGGCTTTATATGCGAAACTTATCTGACAGTGAACCTGTAAACATTGCTCATCATCCTAGAGAATTTCTTAGTTCCAAAGAAATACACACAATAAGTAAAACGAACCAAAATATATATTTAAAGGATGTATTTAAGTCAAATATTTTTGTGACTAAACGTGATAGTGTTTTTCGAAATCCTGCCCTTTTACATAAGTTACAAGCAAAAGCACCAAATATTGCTCCGAACCAAAAAGTTTCAAAAACAGTTAGTCATTCAGATGTTCATGAAGACTTCAAAGAGCGTTTTGATTATCCTATACCAAAAATGAAAGTTACTCCTGGATTAGGTGAAAATGGTGCACCAGTTGTACTGCCAAAAGAAGAACAAATCTTAGCAGATAAATTGTTCAATGATGCTGCATTTAATGTTTATTTAAGTGATAGAATATCTCCTAATCGAAGTGTTCCTGATCCAAGAAATCCAAAGTATTGTTGAATTTTGAAGATTTTTTCCCTATTGAAATAATTTAGAATGTATATATATTTGAAGTTATATTTTCTTTCTTGTCTTTTAAGAAATAAATATATTGCTCCCTGCTGCAATAATGCTAAAAATATATATTTTTAATTTGTCTTTCTTAATATTTTATCAGCTATCAAATTCTGCATAATTTTTCTATTATATTATTCTCTTTGCAAATCATTAGCATTATTAGAATTTAATTTAATTTTTATTATGATGTGCTTTATTATTTTTCCTTAATCTTTTGTATCTAATTTTTGTTCTTTTATTTCTCTTATGGCATTTATAAGCTTTAAAAAAAACACTGCAATTTAAATAAAGCATATTTTCTGCACAATTTATTTTGTGAAGCTTCCATGGAACTTCATCAAATGTCCCCTCCCCTTCTTTTAACTGTATTTCTTATGGTTATTTTTTTTTATTTATATGATAATTTTTAAATTCCTATTAATATCATAATTTTCAGCTATCTTATTTTAATATTTTTAGTAGCTTTAAATTTTAATATATCATTTACTTTTGCATAGATGTGAATATGAAAGCTATGACCATGATTTACCTACTACAAGTGTGATAATTATATTTACCAATGAAATATGGTCAGCTCTTCTTAGAACTATTCATAGTGTTGTAAATCGTACACCTTCCCGTCTTTTACGTGAAATTATTTTGGTTGATGATTTTAGTGAAAAAGGTTAGTATTCAAATAGACATAAAATTCATAATATTGAATAATAATTTCTATATCCAGTTATTTTACTATAATTCTGTGTATTATTTTTAATTTGAGTACTACATAATTTTCTGAGTATTTTTTTTCCCTTAAAAAGAATTAAACCATCAAAGTTATTTTAGGAATTTAGTCAATATTTTATTTTAAATGAGATTTGTGTGATCTAAAACATTATTATTTGAAAATAATTTATTATTAATAATTTTTGCAAGAACCACTTTATTTTTAAAAAAAACTTATTTGTATTATATGTATTTATTTAGCTTTCTTCTTTTTTTTTTTATATATATATTTCTAGATGAACTAAAATATGCTCTGAAGAAATATATAGAGAAACAGTTTAAACCAGGTCTTATCAAACTGATAAGATTTAATGAAAGAAAAGGATTGATTAGAGCTCGTTTAGCTGGAGCACAACTTGCTACTGGTGATGTTCTTGTTTTCCTAGATTCCCACTGTGAAGCAAATATTAAGTGGTAAGATTTTCAGCTCGTTTTTGAGGGAAACAGGAGTTATGCAAGACTGCATAATATACTGATTTCATAACTAGTAATCATAAAAGTATATCCAAATTAATCATGTGTTATTAAACTTAATAGCATAATCATTTTTTTTTTATTTCATTGATTATACTTATCATTTAGGTTGGAACCTCTTCTTCAAAGAATAAAAGAAGAAAGAACAGCCGTTGTCTGCCCTATTATAGATGTTATTGATGATAAAACTTTTGAATATTATGCAACAAATTTAGAGTATTTCCAAATTGGAGGATTTACATGGAATGGTCATTTTACCTGGATAGAAATTTCAGATGAAGAAGATAGACGCAGAAAATCAGAAGTAGCTCCTACAAGGTTTGAGTTTTGTAATAATTTTATTATATGCATTTTTTTATATTTAAAAATTTATTCACTTTGAATATTTATTGAAAATAATATTATAAATAATAATCAAAGGCACTATTAACATAAAATTTTTCCAAAATATGAAACATTACTCTTAGCAACATTTGTTAATTCACTGAGTAGCATTATCAGTATTGGTAGAACAAGAATAACCTTCTTTATTATCTGGTATCTTTATAAAGTAATTACTAGTAATTTTAACTATCTAGTAATTTTATAAAGATAATACTATGAGTGACAGAAATTTCTTTATTGCTATTTTCCTAGCTTGTTTTGGAAAAAAATTTATTATGTTTTTGTTTGTGTCTACTTTAAATAGTGATTTTGTATCTATATTATTTATAAATGTTAACAATATGTGCTGGTATATCTGATGGACATTACATAATCACATTTATATGAGAAAAAAATTAAAATTTGCAAATAGGATTTAGCTTGGTATGGGTAGGTATCATCTAAATAAGTTGCAAACCAAACTTATTAGGTAATTTTTGAAAAAGTGGATTCTATTGAAAACTTTAAAAAATAATTTTAAAAAAAGTCGAATTACAAATTCTGTTGTGTTAAGTTGTAATTACTTAATGTAGGTAATGGAAAACTTCATAGCTCTTTTATGATTTTTTTTTCTTTTGCAGGTAAAATTTATTGATTGATTTTAGTAGGAACAGAATATTGCTATTATAAAGAGCTTAATGTATTTCTTGGTTTCTTATATAAACAAAAATGTATGCATTTTTTATTTCTTTTAAATAATTTGATTAATTTTCTGCTAAACATATCTTTAAGTACATTTTAAATCTGCTTTTTTGCAATTATAATAAATATTTACAGGATTGAAAGAAATTTTTGAACTGAACTTTCTTTAGTTTAAAAATAAAATTTTTGGAAGTAACTTTCAGTTTTCTTATGATTTTTTATTATTTTTAAGTGAATTCTGTAATTGCAGTGTAAGTGCTGAATATAAATAGTTTCAATTGGAGATTTTAAAAGTTTTATTATGATGCTCTTTTAAACATGAATTGACTCATCACTTGTATATATTATTTAAAGAATTTTATTATCTATTATTAGCATCATTGACTTAAGTATTTCAAATGCCTTAGTATTTTAGGCTGGAGATGGTCTATTTAGTTTTATGCTCAAATTTACTCTTTGATTTATTTTTCCACAATAAAAATGCATGTAATATTTTGTGATATATGTCTGAATGGATTAAATTTTATGTAAATCCTTATATTTAAGATTTTTTTTTTTTTTTTTTTTGTCTTTGCATCAAATTTTATTTTGAATATATATAATGTTACGAATCAGTAATGCTGCTTCCCAGCATAGTTGGTTCCATCATCAGAAAGAATATTTTACAGTCATCTGCATTGGACGGAGTCCAGGTGTCGCGTCGGAGGTCCATGAGCTTGGCGACAAACTTGGCGACCATTTGGTGACTTGGTCGCCAAGTCAACCAATCAAAACTCGAACGTTCCTGATTGGTTGAGAGGCTTCTAGCCCCGCCTCCTGAGACCTATAAAGGGAGGCAGCCGCAGCTGCCAGAGTAGAGTAGCCGGAATCGACGGTGAAGAACTGGGCTGCTAGGGATTAGCAGAGCAGCGACGGAGTCAAGCTAGTGCTGAACTAAGCTGTGCGCTACTGTCTGCAGTAGAGTCTTATTGTGTGCTTCTGTTTGCACGTCTCGCGGCTGAAGATCATTGTCTTCTCTGTGCTTTCCTGTGTGTCTTCGTGTAAATAAACGTCATTGTTCTTTTTCTACTGCCGCCTGCTGATTGAGTGTTCTCCACACCATATAACTCCCACTATCCAAACGAACCCCGGAAATTTCGTAACAATAATATATATATATATTTGAATTTATGCATATATTAATTTTAAAAAGTAATTTATGCATCATTTTGAAATTAAAAAATAATCCTATGATTTTATGTTTTGTTTTATACTTTGATTAATTTCTCAAACTCTCAATTCATTACTTCCTTGGCTCTCAGCTTTATTATATATTTCGAGACAGAATGTAGAAATTTCTACAAAAATATTTCTTAACTTCACTCCTAATAGATATTTCGCCAAAATACAACAGTTTCTGAAATATCACGTCACCGCTGCTAAGTCTGTTGCCAAGATTTTGAATCTTTGATTTAACATCCATCCATTCTATAAGCATCAGAATTAGTCGTAAAACCATCTTCCTTACTAGACTTATTGTACTGGGAAGTAATATTACAAATTCGTAACAATATAGATAGTTAAACACTTTAATGCAGAAGAATCTTGTATGAAATATCAGAACCGATCATTTTGAAATTATAATGTCTGCAAAGTCTATCACTATACAAATAACAATTTTTCATTTTGAAGTTGAAAGTCATTTTGCCATTCACTATGTGTCTTATACATATCCTTTTGCTTCAAAAAATTGCTATTTGAAATTTTGATATACACAATCGGGATTTCGCGATATTGATTTTTTAGACAATTTATAGATAAAAGTGATTATAAATATGCATGTGAATATTTTCAGAACTCCTACTATGGCTGGTGGACTGTTTGCGATAGATCGAAAATATTTTTGGGAAGTTGGAAGTTATGATTCTGGAATGGAAATTTGGGGTGGAGAGAATTTGGAAATGTCCTTTAGAGTAATATTTATATTTTTAAATCTTCTGTATTGAAAAAATTCCAACTTTTGTTTATATATAAACATTATTTAAAAATGTTATTTTTTTATACTTTACTTGCTAAAAGGAATTTTATTTTTCTAATCTGACGCGACGCACATATATATGCAGGGTGATCGGTAAAGACCTTTTAAGCCCTTTAAATTCAAAATTCATATACCTAGTAAACCTAGAGAAGTAAACATGTCCCTATAGTAAAGTGACAATGCTGAATTTATGGAGACGGGTTACAGCGACTCTAGTGGCAAAATAAGGAAGTTAGAGATAATAAAGGAGATTGACCAAAATGAAAAGCTTGAAAAATGTGCGCTATACCATAATAAAAGTAAAGGAAAAAGTTTCGCTGAAATATTTCCGATTAAAACTATTCCGATAAAACTTTCTTTAACTAAAGCCAGTGAGAATGACTCCTCAAAATGAGAATGTCTCTAATAAACTTGTCATGCCAGAGAATGCCTTGCATGGCATTGATTACAAGATTTTGACTACAAGTACAATAGTTACGAAATATTAACTTTTGACTTGAATTAAGCATTTTTACTGAATCTATCATGTCATCCTTGGCGAGTTACTTAGAGATTAATCCCTGGCATACATTAATAGTATCCAAAAATTGAATTTGTGTTTCAGACACGTTTTACTCAATCCATTGAAACAAAGATTCGATACAAAAATGCATTTGTTTTCACAAATTCCCATTCCAAATTGGATATATTTAATTCATTTGTATTCTGTCATTTACTTATTTCTGAAAGTAAAGACAGTCAACAGAGAGTCAACCCATGATTGGATTTGGCTCAAAACTTGACAAGTGTCTACAATATAGATGTTAATCTGTGTTTCTAGCTATCTTCATTTTGTAATTATCGTATTTACAACAGGTGGACATCCTCTGAACATATTTTACTCACAATTTGATAGAAATCTGCAGATTTCGTATAAAAACGGTGTATCAGATTTCAACCGTGTAGCTCAAAGCATTTTTGAGTTATCTTTGTCACAGACGAACATTTTCCAAAGATGTGTTTTTCGAACTCGGAGAGGTCAAACTCTCGAGTACAAACTTTTCAACGATTACTATATGTATACTAGAAAATACAAAGGTTACTCTTGAAATTATGTTCGATATTATCATACATTTTATCCGTATTAAGTATCGGCGAAATGAAATTTAAACAACAAAAAAATAACAAAAATAATAATTTTAAAAAAAATCTGGAAAATGCATTCACGGAGCGGACGGAATCTGAGGAAAAGATCTAAATGAGCATTAAGAGCCGATTTTTTTTATATATTTCCAACACTAACAAAAATAGTTAAAATTGACTTATAAAAAGAATTAATTTTAAAATATATGAAAGAAGTTATAAAGTTTTTTTTATTAATGAACATGATCAAATAAAATTGTACTGTTTTTTAAAGAAAGATATATTTTTGTTCTAGGTCTGGATGTGTGGCGGAACATTAGAAATAATACCTTGTTCTCATGTTGGTCATGTTTTTCGAAGTTTTCATCCATATAAATTCCCTGGGAACAAGGATACTCATGGAATAAACACTGTCAGAACTGTTGAAGTTTGGATGGATGAATACAAAAAATACTTTTATTATCAGCGACCAGATTTATTAGTAAGTATTGTGAAATGGTATCACCAGCATTCAATCATAAAAATTATTTGAATAAGCTTTAAAAAAAGTTTTATGTTTTTAGTTTCTGCAGTACAAAGTAAAATTTTCTCACCAAGTAAATATTATAGTATTATCACAAACGAAAAACATTAATGGCAGTTTAAGTAAGAATTGTTCTGAATAGAAAAATCATTGTTGGATGAAGATAATGATAACTGTTCTTCTAGCACATAACTGATCTTTAACTTTATTAAATTTATTTCAATTTTATACATTTCCGTTTGAAGTTGTTGAAGGATTTTGTGTAAAATCATTCTTTTAAGAGATATTTAGAAAAATTCTTTTAAGTTTTTTTTTTTTTTCTTGAAGTTGGTTATTTTATTGTTAAATTTCGGGTCTCTGAATATGATCTATTTTGACATTAATAACAGTTTTTAAATAACTGGAAATTAATAAGAAAGGAAATAATGATTTTTATAGATACATAGGATCAAATTTTGTTCTCTTCTATTTTTAATTAATTTATTTGCATTTTACAGGGTATTGATTATGGAGATATTACTGAAAGACTTGAATTGAAAAAGAGACTTAAATGCAAGTCATTTCAGTGGTATTTAGATAACATATATCCAGACAAATTTATCTTTGATAAGGGAGTTTTAGCATATGGAAGTGTAAGTGAAATGAATAATTCGATTTTGTCATGTTTTTGTATTATAAGATGTTTTTTTTCTCACTGTTTTAAAAGTGATTTATTATTTCAACTAATTTTTTTAATAGTTGAAATTTAATATTCTAATAATAATTTGTTTTGTTTCAATTACTTTTGCCATTTATTTCAACAAATCCAGCATTTTTTAATAAACTTACTTATTTTCCATTAAAATTTTTAGACTTTTACAAGTAAGTGGCTTTATTATAAATTTTAAGAAAATATACATGGAGATTTTTCAATGAATGAAAGTTAGTTATTAGATCTTTTCAATAAAATTTTACATTGGCATGTTAATACAATTTGAGAGCATTATGAATTTATATATATATTTGTTATTCTGATTTTAAAATGTATTTTCATTATGAAATGCAGTTTTATTACTTTTGTGGTCAAGACAATTTATTTATATTTAACTGGTTGCATTTTTGTCAGATAATGGAATATTCTTTCAATACCACAGTGCATAAATTAAAACGACATTCATTTTTGCATAAGTTTAATGAGTTTTCCCCCCATAGATAATGTTTGCGTATTTCCATCTAAACTGATTATTAAATAATGTGTTTATTTAATATATTAAATTAGCTACATATTTTTAAAACACCTTAACACAAATTTATATCACCTTTACGAAGTTTTATCTTGTTTATTAAAGTTTTCTAATTATTGAGAAATCATTCTTCAGTATGCTTTAAAATTATAATCTAAATGCTAAAGATTTAACATAGGATTTTCATGCTTTTGACTTTCAATTTATATTGCTCTATCAGGACATTTCAAGTTACGACATTCCATTATTTTTCAAAAGGTATTTAGTTAAGTATTACCAAGTTCTTCCTACTTATGAAGTAGAAATTTGTAAAAACCTTTATACTACATTTTCCTAGGTTTTCAAATTTATTCCTTCTATTATTAAAAAAGATTTTAAAAAAAAGTTTTAAGAGTTACAAAGTTATTTTTTTAGTATAGAGAATAATTCTAGTGATAAATCTATACTCTAATGAAAAAAATATATACAATTTTTACTTATAACTTTAAATATTTTACCTTATTCTGTCTATGTCATTGAATTTTTGTATTTATTTCATCGATTTTATTCTTGTTATAGTTATGTTCATTAATTTTTCATTATGAAATTATGAAGAATAGGATGAAAGAAAAAGATTTTTATTTCATATGCTTTCCATTAATCATATTAAAATATTTCATATTTACATTAATCATATTAGCATTAATTTCTTAATGAATAAGTTCTTATTTCAAATTATTATTTTAAGAGCATTTTCAGAATATGAAAACTGTGTGTTAATATATTTAACTTGGTTCTTTTTTATAAATGAAAATGTATTGTGAAGCATTTTTATGAATTCTTTTTAGTTGAAAAATCCTTTGACTAATCTGTGCCTTGATACACTGAATCGGGATGAAGATAGATCTGAACCTATTGGCTATTTTCATTGCAAACCAAATTCGGATCTAGTGATAAATCAGGTAACTTTTTATAGTTAAAATGTTTTTATTTTTACTGATGTCTTTATATTTTCAAAATTTACATGGGCACGACAAGTGTTTCAAAAGCACAATACCATCACGAACTAAACCATTGTGAATTTTTATTAATATAATATATATTTTAGTATTCTACTGCTGTATTTATGCCATGCCTGTTGAGCATTGTGCTAAGCAATTAATTTTTAAATATCATCTTCATTTTCAATTGATGTTATGTATGAATGACAACAATAATTTAATTTATTGTTCACTTTTTTTTTAACATTTTATGTGTTGATTATTTAAAATTATTTGGTTGGCAAACCTAAATAAAAAATATTGCTTAACTTCATTTTTTGTAATATTTTCTTTTTATTTCATTTAAAATATTTAGATCTTTGATTTTAGTTTGGAATAGATTAAAGAATAAGATGAAGATCATATAAAGATCAATGAAATAATCAATAAATTTAACAATCAGCTGACAGCAGTTTTTAAAAATTCTATTTCTTATTTATAATGTAAATGCAAATTTTGTATTTATGAGTCAAAAAACATTTAGAAACTGTAATTTTTTTTCTTTTTAAAGGAATTTTTAGCTGCATTACAAGTAAGTCATTTAACTTCTGTGTAAAAATTGAATTCCAGGAATTCATTTATTCTAAGTGTAACAAATTGTATGTACAGATACCATTTTTTTAAAAAAAATGTATTGTAAAAAGGAAAAAAAAGTATTTAAAAAAATCATAAGTTGGTTTTTATTTTATGTTTTTTTTTAGTCTTATTATGCAGAATTTCTTTTTAAAATAACAATTGAATGAATATTGATTTTTAATTTTATAAAGCATGTAATTTCACACAGTAAGAAAATTGCTTATCATCCTGTCAAAAATCTTCTCACCTTTTATTCTTTTTCATCAAGGATCATTAATTTCTTAAAGGTATATTACCATAACGAATTTTTCGTATTTTTGTATAACTTGACTTAAAAAAATAATTATCAGAATTAAGAAAGAACATGTTTCCATCAAACTTATTTATCAAAAGGTAGCCGTACATTTATTTTTGTTAAATATTTTTTTTTGAATACAATAAATTGACTAGATGAAGCATAACAACACTTTTCTTGCTTTTCTTTAAAAAAAAACTCAAAATTTGAAAAACATTTGCAATTTTTTTCCCAGCTTTTACTTTTTAATTACAGATGAAACATCTGATATGGCTATTTGTTGATCTGGTTTAATGTGTATTCTATTTATCACTTTTATTTATCTGTGCATGTTTGAGTTTAAAATAGAATTATATTATTAAAATCAACTTTAAAGTTTAATTATAAAGTTAAAGTTAGTTTGTAAAATTTCAATGGTGATAAATTATTTTATATTATGAATGATATATTCCTCTTCCTCATAATCTGAATAACATTGAGATGCCTTTTTTTTTTTTTTTTTTTTTTTTTTTTTGCAATTTTAATTTGGGCTTATTTATTTTTTTATTTATAATTTTTTTGTATTTTTTGTTTTTTTATTTATGCAAACTAATTTTTTGGACAATACAATAGGTATGATGCTTATTAGATGTTTCAAAGTCAAATGATTCTTTGCTGGTGTGATGTGAAATATAGGAGAAAAGAGTACTATCTCAGATTTTGTCCTAATAATCAACATCCTCAAATAATTTTAATTTTGTAATCCAACCAAATTAAAATTAAAGCTGCTTTTCTCGGATTTTTATTCTTTAAGTGTTGCTACATATATTAAAATAATATGCCTTCCTACTGGCTAAATTAACTAACATCAGCCTCACTTGCAAGTATGAACATGTAATATGAAATCCTTCATAATAACCCTTCAAATCCATTTTTCTTTTATTTTCTTGAATTGCTATTGGATGATCAAATGATATCTTATAATGATCAGTGAGAATTATGTAATTTTATAATATAATATAAATTCATGTATTTTTAATATTTAGGCAAATTTGTAATTTATATGTACTTTTGGTGGACTGTAAAAAACATTCACTATAACAATATTTCAACAAAGCAAATGCATCAATTTTTGAAAAAAAAATTATTTGTCATATTACAGAAAATGGTAGACAGTTATTTGTCAAAGCCTATGAGAAGAATATGTTACTACTGCATTGTAATATTTTATAATGGAGATAAGATATAAATATTCCATGAACAAAAAAAAAGTTATTTCCTTATTTTGAATTTCAAATGATTTTTTCCTCCAGTATGGAATATCAACAATAAGATATTCACTTCATTTCATCCATGAAAATAGATATACTATAACAATACCTTTCAGTAGTCTTGAAGAACGTTTTAGATATGGCAATAATTTTATAGAAGGAAAGGGATTTTTCATATTCTAGCAACAAATATCTGTATGATTGTCTTTTTTTTTTTTTTTTTTTTTTTTTTTTTTTTTTTTACATTTTTCATATTTAATTATAAAAAATTGAATGCTTTCTGGGGAAAAAAATGCAATTTAGAATTATGGACTTAAAACACTTTGCTAGTTCAATTTGCAAGAATTTATTTAAAATTTAAATATGTTAAAATTCAAATTGAAATATTTTTACATTATTTATATTAGAGTTACAAAAAAATATAAACCTTTATATCAGTGAAGTTTGTGTTCTTAACATTTAAAGATAACTGGATTTCTCTGAGAGTTGCCAGAAAATGGATGCATTTTGAACTTATGAATATTTCAAAATCTCTTTCTTACATACATAATTAAGTATAAGTTGTTGAACATTGCCCAAAAGTAATAAATGGTATTGTTGAATTTAATATTAATTTTTTGATTAATGCTGTAATGAGCTTTGGTTCCACTTTTTGAAATCAACTACTTTATATATTATGCTTCATACATTATAATATTTATATAATTTCATGATAATTTCTTAATGGGATGCAAAACTGATATTTCAGGAATTAAAAACCTTTAAAATAATTTATTCTCTTCATTTGTGAGGAAGTCTGAAATAATTAGAAAGCTTTTCTTTCTTCTTTTTTCCAGAATTTTTATCCTATGCATTTTGAAATGTAAATCATTATTTTTGCCTTTTCATAAGAGTTAAAGAAATGTAATATCGACAAAGAGATTCGTATCCTTTATTTATTTATTTTTTATTAAATATACTTATAAACAAAATGTTTTTACAAAATGCAATTTGAAATATAAAGACTGATCATAATATTGATTCATATTAGCATTTAATAGTATTAGAATATTTATATAATTTGTAATAATTGTGATAATTATAATCTTTATCTTTTTAAACTTTTTTAGTTACTGTCATACACAGAGAAGAAAGAACTGAGAATTGAAGATAACTGTGCTGAAATAAATGATGATTTTGATATGCATTCAGAACTTCCTGTAATAATGACTAAGTGCAATGGAGGAGACAACCAAAAATGGATACATAAAATGGTTAGTTCAGATTACTGTTATTTGATTTGATATATAAGGATACAACATTACATACATAAATTATTTGCAATTATTATAACTTTATTAAAAGTCTAAAGAAATACAGCCTGTTAATAAACATAAGGAATGCCTCTAATCTCTTTAGATCTAGATCTAATCAGTGTTATTTTATATTTCAGATTTATTTATAATTGATAATCTTGAACTAAAATGGCAAAGTAATATTAATTTCAAATTTATGTTCCTTATTTTTATAGCTTTTCTATGTGATGAAAAAATGATGAAATTATCCACATTTTAAGCTTATAAAAAAATGGGTGCAAATTAAATTTATTCATACTCAATTGTAATTGAACAGTTTGTATGATATTCATTAGTGTCATTCTAAAAAAAATGAAAGCATATTATAGCAATTAATGAATTAGTTATGTGGATTGGATTTGAATTTGGCATTTTATGGCACAAAAGTCGGTGTTGGCTGTGCTGTACCAAACACAAGATTAAAATATGAAACCACTTAAATAAAACTTAATGACTAAATAAGTAATATCAATTACTAGCAGTCGAAACTTTTAAACAAGGTTGCAGCTTTATTTAAAAATCAAACAGAAAAAACATATATGGTTGCAAACCTAAAAGATAGTTAGAATCCCAAAAATTAGTAAAAACATGGGTTAAAACAGCGGTTCTTAACCTATGGGTTGCGACCCAAAATTGGGTCGCGCTGAGTCGAACCAAAAAGTTAGTGATACACCAAATTTCAGACATTTTAGAAATGACGACTTGAATAAATATCAACAATCGAAAATGAATGTGATTAACAAGATCAAAAAATATCAGCTGATTAAAAAGCGAGAGCAAAAAAAGTACGTGTGAATTATTTTTGAGAGAAAAGAAACACCCATTAGCATCTAAATTCTCCGAGTTGAAGTGGATTACTCAAGTTGCTTATTTGTCAGATATTTTATTTGAAATAAATAATCTAAATACGTCTATGCAAGGACGTAATCATACTATTATTGAATTAACTGAAAAAATGACATGCTTTAAAAATAAACTCAAATTATGGAGAAATAAGGTTGAAGTAAAGAAACTTGCTTCATTCCCGACTCTTAATTTACTTGTTGAAGACAATAATATTGATATCACAGATTTGGAAATACTGAAAATTATTATTAATCATTTAGAAAAACTAATTGCAGACTTTGATCGATATTTTCCTGCAGACGATGTTTTCAAATATAATTGGGTTCGAATGCCATTTAATTTTGATGTAAGTGATTTGCATGAGGAATTTGTTAATATTAATCAATTTCAAGAACAATTAATAGAAATACAAAGTGACCAAGCACTTCGATACAATTTCTACAAAAAAACAATCTTTATGTGCTTTCTGGTTAAAATTAAAAACCGAAAAGCCAATAATTGTTAAAGAAGCCCTAAAAGTATTATTGCCCTTTTCAACAACATATATGTGTGAGGCTGGTTTTTCGGCTCTGTGTGTAATCAAAAACAATTACCGGAACAAGTTAAATCCTGAAATAGATATAAGGTGCTCCTTGACAAGCATTCAACCGAGGTTTGAAGATCTATCAAAATGTATTCAAGCACAAGGTTCTCATTAAAACTGTATGACTTGCATTTAAAATTTAAGACTTAACATATGTATTGATATTTCTTTTTTTTTTTTAGGAATAAGTTAAAATGTCAATTATTTTCAAAAAGTTATAAATATATTTTAATTTGGTCAATAAAAATTATTAAAAACACTTGTTTATTAATTAAATTTTCCTTGGACCGAAAAGTACTTTTGTTTATCTTTATTATTAAAAAAATAAATAAAAAATTTGTAAGTTAAAAAAAAATCATCATCGTTCTCAAATTCTCAAATTTGGGTCGCGGCTTAAAAAGGTTAAGAACCGCTGGGTTAAAACTAGCATATTTGTGAGTATAATATGTGTGTTCAGTTTGAAGATGCGTCAATTTAATATCAAATCTTCGACTAGGAAGAATGGCCACATTGTAGTAACAAGCTTAACACTCTGCAGCTTGTTATTAATTTGCAAATCCCATCTTTCATTTTCTTCATTTGGCAAGGATATATTTCTTCACTAAGTTACGTATAACTGCTAGAGGAACTGAATGATCCAAAGCAACAGAAGCTGTACGAGCTGCAGTATCTTCCTTTTCATTACCGAGAATACTGACATATCGGGAGTCCAACAGAAGAGAGTATTAAAGCCACTGTCTTTCAGTAAGGAAATTGTATCGATAATATTGAAATAATCATGTGAAACTGTCTGCTTAGAATAAAATGGGGGGGGGATTGCAAAAACTTTGAATTTTGTTCAGAAGCATTGGATTTTTGCAATTTTTCTTGACAGTCTTTATTTTATGATAGCATGTGAATTGTAATGATGGTAATGTGATTTTTTTATTTATAGTATATTCTAATTTCTAAAAATTTCATTGAATATTTAGGGTGGAGAAATTAAACATGAGAAATCTGGTATGTGCCTTGATGCTGGTAAGAAAAAATCTGAAGATGATGCTGTAGTTAGGAAATGCTATGGAGGCCACTTTCAAATTTGGTGGTTTGAAAACTATGTCCATCCTCATATAGATGTAAAAGATGATGACAACGATCATGAGGACTTCAATGTACTACAATAGAGACAAGGTAAAAAAACAACAGAAGTTTCATTATTCCTTCCAATTTCACCATATCAGTCTGACTAGGAAGGTATTTTGATTTTATGAACAGTAAACTGATTTTGCTACTTTAAAAATTGCTTGTGCCTTTATATGTGATGTGCCACTATCAATAGTTGAATAACTGATTATTTAATTTGTGAGTGTTTTTCCAACTGAAATTACTTGCATTTTTCGAGGGGAAGCACTGCACGTGTGAGGTAATGGTACTTTTGAAACTGCAGTATCTGATGCACAAATATTAAATGCAACTTAATCAAAATATTATGCATTTGCCCAGCTGTTTTATTTGTTATGTAGTTATTATGATACTTTTTAATGTTATTGTATAAGTTGTTAATCACTATGAAAAAACATGTATTTGTCTGAAGACAAGCTTTGTTGTTAGTGATACGACAATCAAATGTTTATTACTGCTTATTACTTATTCATTTTTACTTTTACAAAAAAAGACAAAATTTTATGTATACATATATGCATTCTTGTTGAATTATTTTAATAGTTCTAAATTATTATTCAAGAACATAAAAGAAAAGTATTGTATATTTCAAATTAAAGATTTCTTTGGAATATTTTTAAAAACATGTAGAAATTATGGCTATGAAGAATTTCATATTAATATTTTATTTATGCAATATATAAAATAATATTCCCATAAATTACCAAAGAAAATTTTCAAATTCATTGAAACAAAATAGGACTGAAAAAAAAATGAACAAAATCTTGGATTTATTATTTATTTTAAAGTTTTATTATTTATTTATAATGCCATATTAAAGGATAACATTAAATTTGATATTTTTTTCAACTGTGGATTCTCTTTTGGAAAGAATGTGATTAAATTTGACAAATAACATCAAATTTATCACTGAGGCTTATGAGTAAAAGTTACTACAGTTAATACATATTCTTGAAACAAATATACAATACATTTTATTTTGTTAGAAAAAAGAGCTTACGATGTTTGTTTTAATTTATTTATTTGTATATTAAAGTCAAGAAATGTTTTTAGACATTTCAGTATACATTTTTTTTTCTTCCTCCAACCCTCTGATAATTTGAACCAGTGTGATACACTGTTGATATGAAGTAAATATTTTCAAGTATTATTTTTATGACTGTCAATATATATTGCTTTTGCTAACTTGATTTTTATATAAACTTTGTGTATATTATTTAGCATAATGCACTTCATTTTAATTATTTCTGAGGTCTGTTTTACACATATATTTACATATACTTATAGTTCTTTTGGTAGCTTTTATTTATGCACTTCCTTTTAATGCTTTTGAAGTCAATAAAAGAGAAATAGTGTTCTAAGCTTAAAAGTGTCATCTGACATACACTGCTGATTGTAGTTCAAATTCTATAAATATTCATCTGAAGAAATTTTTGAAAATGCATAAAATCTATATACTTTGATTATAAATTGGAAGGGAGCATATCTTTTCTAAATGTTATATTCACAAAGCAAATCTTTTTATATTTAATACTGAATTTAGAATTGCACTTTCATAAGGATATCTGCTTATTTGTTTAATTTACATATTTGAGCCTGAATGTTATCAACTTATTGTGCCCCATAATTTATTGATGTATTAAAAAGAAAAATGCTGTAAAATTATGCCAATTGTATAATTTTAACATTTAAGTAAAATGCAATATTTTTTTTAAATTTTATTTTATGTTCATATATAACATCATTTTGCATTATTTTTATTCTCTTTGAACATTTCTATAAATTATATATTCTTATTAATTTTTTTTTAAAAATTTAAAAATAAGACCAGAAAAATTGTTTAAACTCCTAACTCGCGTAAATTTAGGTTTGTCAACTTATTATAGATTTTCTTTGTAATTTCTGTGAATTTTTTATTAAACTATACACGATGAATTTTAATGATCTGCTAATTAAGAAGTAAATTTATTCATGAATTCTGAAAAATGAACAAAAGCACTTTTTAATGAAACAAATGACCTACATGATATTAAAAATATATATATTACTTTTGTCGAAAATTATAAAGTCTGGACAATCAAACCTTCAGACAATAACATTTTCTTACAAAACTGCCACTAGAAAGAATCCTATAAATATTACTTATTTTCAATGACATCACAATGGAACTTATATGAAAATGCATTTATTTTAATTCAAGCTCATAATAACTTTTTTTCCACAATAATTTTCTTGGATTGCATGATCATAATTAGAAATATAGGTTACAGATGGGTTTTCTCTAAATAGCAATAAGACAAAATAATAAATTTTTAATTACAAATAAATTATGTATCAATAACTACTTAATAAAAGTATATTCCTCAAAAAGTGATTTTAGAATAATTTTTTAATCCTTTAGATAGAAGAGGGGGGGAGGTCTTAAAAAATCTTTTAATCGGTACTTTCCATCTTATTTTTCTACTTAAATTTTTTTTCTTTCAATTAGCATATTTTTAGAAACAATTATTGTAAAAGTTCACACTTTTTGTTTCCACTTTAGATTTTAGTTAAAAAATTTTACTCATTTGGGAAAAAAAAAAAAAAAAAAAATTTTAGTGTACAAAAATTTACTGAGTAACTATTAAAGTATGATTTCTTTAAAATCAGTATTTGCAATAATAAAACCATTTAATGCCTATTTTTAAAAAATGCAATCTTTAATAAATTTACCTGTGATTTGTATAGTATTGCATAAATCATCTATGAATTGTAAATTCAGTATAACCTAGCTCTGATGTGTTGAAGTTGTGATGTAAGAATTGCATAATTAGTTAGGATATAGGTATGAATCAAAGTTTTCCAGAACTGGCTGTGGTCACTATTTCTTAAAATGGAATTGAAGGTACATCAATAATTAAAGTAGGAAAAAATATGCCGATAGAAATTTGACAATCAATCATATTTATTGTAATCATGTTATTTTTCTGTGACCTGATCTCTGTTTCATACCTTTGTCCTCTCAGAAAATATACTTGTATTTGTCAAAGGTCAGCAGCAACTTATCACAGCCACATTTTTGCTGTTTATAAATGGCAAAAGAACTTGCTATATAAAACAGTATATCCCTGTGCTTCCAAAAATGTTTAATATAGTAAAATTTTAATATAAAAAAACTATCTTCAACTTTCAACTCCATTAAAAATAATTACATTTAGTGAGTCATAAAAAAATAAAATAGAAAATCATACTGCAATTTACTATTTTTTCACTTTCATAAATAGTATTAGGGTATTTTTCATATATAAAGAACTACTTAGAGAAATTGCATAGTATTTACATACGTAAATATGAATACTAAGCCATACTCATTATATTTGAAGGGAAAAAAAATGATCATTATTGTTTAATATGTAGAAATTATCAGTTATATATACATATAAAGAACAACACAAAAAAAGTTATTAGGAAAATTAAGACCAATAGATACTAATAGAATAAGAAGTAAATTTGCACAAAAAGAAATTAAACTACATTTTTTAATGGCCATATTTATTTTAGCATGTGCAAGAGAGCAGATAAATTAAATTTCTTGTATACTTTTTTTTTTATTAAAATAAGTGATATTATTGAAATTTCGCCTCCTCTTGTTTTAATTCAAGGTAGAATATGCATTTATATGTTTTGTATATAGAAGCATATTTATTTCAGAATTTATATGTTGGCATTCATCATTTGTTAATTTACAAGATTTTGCTGCAAGTCAACAAAATGACATTGAATCTGTAATATAGCAACAAATGTCAGTTTTTCAAATAATGAATTATCAAAGTGATACATACATATGATCATACAATAAATGGTTTGATTATAAAAGTGTATTAATCATTTATAGCTTGAATTTTAATATTTTCTCCTTATGCTTAATATTGTTCTAATTACATCATAATTATGTGCATTGATATTTTGATTTAAAACATTTATACTTAACTATCAAATTATATATTTTATTTTAAGTCCATGTAGATTATATCCTATAATTGAAACATATGCTGAATGATTTGTTTTTCAATATTTATCTCTTTCAAGCATTTTGATAAAATGTTTTTGCCTTTTAAAATCTTGTGAATAAGAGTCCATTGATACTTTGTGATATTTTAGAAATTCTAGTTTATTATTTTTAGAATATATTTTGTAAAAAAAATTTAATGTGAATTTTATAAATGTTTTACAGCAAATTATAGACTAAGACTAGAGAAATTCTATAGAATTTAGTATTGTCAAATTACTGAAAATAGTACTTTCTCAATAAAAATATTTTTTTTTGTAAAAAAATTTGAGGAACGTTTTTATGGCTCATTCTTTACTTTCCACATACACACACTATATATATATATATATATATATATATATATATATATATATATATATATAAATTTATTTCTGTTAAAAAAATTTCATGTGCTTGAAATATATTGTAAGGAGTGTAATTGATATATTATGTAATGTACAAGTATCTTCCAAGTATTATAATAACTTATGAATCCACTCTTAACTACATTTCCTCATACAGAAGCAACAACATTCCAAACATATATATTTAATTTCAATTATTTAACATTCTCATAAATTCTTACAACATCTGGTAAACTTCCCAAATCTTCTAAAAGATTGTCAACTACAGTACTAGTTTCTTTGTCGAGTTCTACAGTAACTATTGGTAGGTAGCCTACATAGCTGTCTTCAACTTCATACTGTTGTTCAATCGCCTTTTTAACTTGATTTAAATCTCCAGGAGCACACCGAAACTGGAAGAGTGAAAAAGGAATTATTAATAGGAAAATTCTTCTTAGACACATCCAGATGATTCTTTGAATAAAAGATAAAGTTCCAATATTTTGATTTGGACTAAGAATATATTGCATGAAATTAACACAATACTATTTAAATTCCAAAATTAAATTTTAAAAAGGTAATAATTCTCAGATTATACACAACTATGAAAAAAAAAACTATTTCTTCTCCAATGTAATTTATGTATCACAACATTTATAAAAGAGTAATGCTGCTTTTATTGTAAATGACGGCAATTAAAATATTTTCAATATATATCATAAATAACTGAGAATGAACAAATACCATTGATATTAAATACTAGCCACTTTTGGCAACCATCTAGTTTAATTAATGGTTGCTAAAAATGAAATATTTTCTGAAACTATATCTTAATGACTTCAAAAAAATTTATATTACTAAACATTTACAACATTAAATTTGCGCATGCCATTCTGGGGTATTTTTCTAGGTAACTATCTATTATAATTAATTACTTCATAAAATATTTTTGCTCAACTTCATCTTACAACTTTTGAGATAATTAAAGCAATTATTTATCTTTTTAAAGACTATAATGGGGCATCCTATAATATTTAAACTAATTTTTTTTTTCAAAAATTGATATTTCTGAAATATCACTTTTTTTTTTCGATAGATAAAAAACAGCCCAGCCCTTTTGCATATGTGTATGCACAAATGTAATATAATGACACCCAATTTTGGGTATATACTTTTCTAAAAAACTGAAAGGAAATTTTATAGAAAAAGGAATTAAATGTCTAATTTTAAAAAGGTATTTAATCTGAATCTTTGTTGGCAGTTAGTTTCTAAAAATTACCACCTGAAAAACTATTGAAGTATGCATTAGTAAAAGTTATAGTTTACTTTTTTATAATCACATTCCATGTATGAAAGTAAGAATCTCTGTTATAACTTGCATTTAAGTTTAAAATCTACTTCAAGTAAAATTTTACTTAAAGAAAAATAACAAATGTTGAATGATGATTCTTACTTCAAGATAAGGAGCTGCTTCATCATCTTTAGAATTAACTTCTTCAGCACCAGCTTCAATTGCAATATCCAATGCTTTTTCAGCATCTAATGGTTCACCACTTTTAGTCTGAACAGCCTTAATTATTCCTTTCTGCTCATAAACTGCTCGCCAGCGACCCTCTCCACTTAAAACACTTGCACTACAATGAAATAATATTAAACAAATTTTAAAGAAAAGACTAGTTTCCTATTAGCTAGACGATAATCAAAATGTCTTAAATATGGCAACTTATATGGCATCAATAAATCATAATACTAAAATTTATATCTAACAATAACTACTACCTGTTCAATAAAATCACATCCAAATTAAAAACTGATTTAATTTTTTTATTGATATATTGTAGTACTAAACTTTTCTATGTTTGCATAAGGAAGTGAGTGCATAATGAGAAATTGTTGAAAAAAATTAAGCACCTTAGTATATGCATGTATATATAAGCTTGTATATTTTCTAAGTGTAGGATGTTTTCTGTCTTATAAAAGCACATACTTTATTGAAAATTCTTTTAAAGAATGAATTTAAATGTGTATTTTTATAAATTTTAATATGTATTTAAGTATTTTCATAAAGTCTTGTATTGTAAAAGATATTATGCTTTTTTAGATAAATGCATAAAAAAGTTTCATAAAAAATAAAAACATGTCAAGTATTTCTTTGCACTTTTTGAAAAAAAAAGAAAGAAATTAAAAATACTTTTGTAAAAGTAAGCATTTTTCAGATACTTAAAAATAGTCTTCAAATGTAAGTTCACTTTTCATGATGCATGCATCTTGATAGAACCTCTTGCAGAAATTTGCATGAAAGAGCGATACAAAGCAACTTTTTGATTACCACAGCTATGGGTCATATGATGGAACAGAAACAGTTAGCAGAGATTTATCATATGTCAAAGAATGCTGGATACACTATCAATAAGATTGAAAAAGCATTATATTTTCGAAAATATGTCACACAGATATCATTTACATATGGATAGATAACTGGAAATCTGAAGCAACAGAGACACAATGAATATATCCATGGAATTTGACACTATTTATACTGCAGGCCTTGGGTAGCATTGTATACAGATGGAAATATAGAAGGTATTTGGGAGAGAATTATAGCACGAAATAATTTATATAACATTCAACAAAAAAGAACTGCAGTAATCCAACTGCGCAAATAGTAAGTCAGTTAAGCAACTGATCAATACCAAACTGAACAATCACAGAGAATTGTATAACCCCAAAAACTGTAATTGACAAATCTTGTAATATCTCACTTCAGGCATAATATCCACTTGTAATGGTTTAATCTGTATTATCATTGGAACACAAACAATAGAGTAGTTTTCACAGATCAAGAATCAATCCAGTCTTTATTCTGTAACTACAGATTGCAATTCAAATGCTGAGAATAGTTATCATATTGCACATATATGGTGTGTACTGACATGTTGGTCACTATAGAAATAGAAATAGGTCACAAAAAAAGAAACAATTACTGATACACAATGTATCTGCCCTGACACCTTCTCTGTGTAGCTTTTGATGATAATTTCTGTTTATGTATGATAAAATACTTTTTTATTATACCAGAGCACATAACTATATGGTCATCAAGAGATGTTTTGGGTCATCCATCCATTGATCATATGCATCACCAAACAGATATCCCTCATCTTTGCATTGTCAGAGGAGCTGAAAACTTGCATTGCATACACTCCTATGTACTTGGACTGCCTGATTTCAGCAGCATGCATTGTTTACATTGTTATATTTCTAGGTCAATATATACATTTTCCAAAGGTAACCTGCTTCAACATTTTCTGAAGTGCTTTTGCAATAAATAAATTAGATTATGCTTCACAATCCATTTTTATCAGTGGCATAGATGCTAGAAGCATTAATTTTGTACTCAGATATGTTGGAATATGTAGTGCAAGAAAGACTAATAATCTCTTCTATATGCATTATAATGCTGATTGCAAATTTAAAGCCCAGGATAAAGAAAAAGTTTCAAAACAATCTTGCATCTCTGGCTTCATAATGCCAAAATCTGCTGCAATCTTTATGTACTTTCCTAGGCATGATACCATATTTACATTTTTTTTAACATACCATTTATGCATCATTTATTAGTTTTGTACATCAGAAATTATAGGGGGAAAAAAAAAGAACAACTAAAATGTTAAAATTTTGTACCGTACCCATGTTTCTTACAGGCAGTTTTAATTTCATGTCTTGCTTGAGATATATTATCTGTTTCAAACTCAAGAACTATGAAACAGCCACCAGGAGATAGAATTTCCACAGACCCAAATTTAGTTTTCTTATTCTGTAAAAGGGAAAATGTGACATAATTATTGACAATTTCATTAAAATATATTATCTTAATAAGAGTTAAATCAAATCATAATATAAAACAATCAAAAATAAATGAAGAACTTAAATCTGCAAAATAATCAATGAAATTCAAATATTATTGAAATAATTATAATGTAAATTAAATCAATGCTATTCAGCTTTATATTTTATTATGTAGAATAAAAGAGAATAGAATAAAAAAGAAAATACACTTTGAATAATAATGTTTCTACTATTTCACACACTTATTTTCCTATTAACAAAAAAAAAAAAAAAAAAAAGCAAACATGTAATGGAACAAAAGTACTTTATATTGAAAGCAAAAAATAAAAACATTTAAAAATGTGACAACTAAATGTAAAAAATGAACAACAGAGAAATCACAAGTCACTAATCATCATGACAAGAATATAATATTATATTTCAAGAACATGCAGTAAAAATTAAACAACCAAATTGCCACAGATAACAATATGGAGGCAGCCAACTAAGCAAAAAGATCCTATTAGATGCAACTTATACATATAACTATCACAAGGAGATATGTCCTATTTTCAACAGGAGACTTTTATTAGACACAAATATTATACTACCAGGAAAATCGCAAGCCTGTCTACTTATACAATGATTTCCTATTCCTATACTTGAGCCCCCGCCCCCTTCTTTCGAGAAGACACTATTGCAGAATAAGAGATATGAAAAGCAATTCAATCTGATTTCATAGTTTAACAAGGGAAAAAAAACAAAAAAACATTCAAAATTGCAGAATTGAATAACAATTACATAATGAATGGTAAAATTCCTTAAATATTTTCCTTTATCTCAAACATAATATGAAAAAAGTATTTTATTTCAAAATTCTTCACTCAATAAATTATATTAATTAAATAATAAAGAAAACACTTTTGGAGCATTTAGCAAAAGGTATTTTCATATCTTTCAGAGCAAAAACATCTGAAATTTCATACAAAATATTCTACTGCAATCTGAAATGAAATACAGGTTAAAAAATAAGGTATTAATTAAGGTAAATTGAAAAAAACTTCAATAAGTATCATTATTCAAAATTTTTGAATTAAACATTTAAAAGCTAATAATGTTTTTTGTCACTTAATTGTCCTATACAAGCCATATCAGGATATAACATATAGTTCAAGAAGCGATGAATTACCATATTAATTTTTTTTCTCATGTTTCAATATAGTTATAAAGTTGTTTAACACATTACTTCACAACTTATCTGTTAAATAGCAATTAGATTTCTTGACAGTACTTTCAATTCTCACATATGCAAAATATATAAATATAAGAGAAAATACTGTAATACTCAAAAAATTTGGTATCAGGTTTAAACAAATCTCCATTTACAAATTTTCTAAAGAAAAGCATTTTTGGGAATTATGTCTGTCTATCAATATGTGAATACAACAACTCAAAAATACTTTTAGCTAGATAAATGAGCTCTGTTTGGCATATAGTTCTTACCTCATATTTGTAGATTTATATCAAATTCTGAATGAAGTCCATTCACAGTTTGTTTGTCAAAATGCAGGTGAACACAATAACTACAAAAATTTCATCCTCAGTTTAAATTTTAGAGTACAGATCTGTAACCAATTTTGAACCAAATCTGTCAAAGGCTGCCTGTCTATAGATCTACCCATTTGCCTGCATGTTGAACTTGAGAGTTCAAAAATGTAAATATTTAGAAATGGGACATTTTGTATGTGACTTTATTACTAAAATTCAGTTTTGTCAAATTTTGATTTCAATCAGTTGAAAAAGATGTCTAAAATACAGATTTGGTATTCTTCTAAACATTTGAATGTGGATTCTTGAAAAATCAACATCTGAGTATTCATGGCATTTACAGCTTTGCCCAAAATCTGCTGTTTTTTTTATATAGGAAGGAGGGAGAATAATTACTTTATTAAGAAGTAGGCAAGAAAATTTTAGAGAGAGAACTAATAATGGTTTTACTAATAATTTGCAATATAACCCAGTGGAAATATATTTTTGGAAAATAATAACATTTGAATTATTAGTGAAATGAACACAGGCAAACAAAACAGATATTGATTTTAAAGAAAATAATTTTGACTCACAATGGCAAACTCATAACTGTTTAAAAATTTGCATTTGTGATTATATTGTAAAGTTTCCCTTTTAAAAAAATATACATACATTACTTCTTTTTAAAGCATTTTCCAATGTGGAAGATGGCACATTATTCTTTTTGGCTTGTTCCAAGAGACTTGCAAGTTTGCTATTTACTTTGGGGTCAGCTCCACCTTCTGTAATTAACCAAACAAATTTAAATTTAAAAGTATGTTGGAAATTGCACATGAACCAATATATTCATTTATGTATAGGCAAGATAACTACGAAAAGTAACTAAAGAATTATCCACAATTTATTTTTGAAAATAAAGTAAACAAAATTTGGATTGATAAAAGACCCCAATCCTTCTTTCATCAATTTTTTTGTTTTCAAATTTATTAATACATCAATAAGCGTTCACAACTACATTTTAGCTGTAGAATGTGATCAATAAATGGCTTTAACAATATTTATTTTAGATTTTAAATTCCCAGGACAGGAAGATTAACACATTTTTATAAAACATAAAAAAAAAGATTTTAAAAAGTCAAAAGGCTTGCTTGAGCTCTGTGGCTTAAGAAGTAATGTTAAAATTACTGACATGTCAAAGCTCCACTTAGATTAATGAAAATTTTTATTCCTTAAAATACTCTATATGAAAAGTTCACCTAATTCCATAAATATTTAGTTTAACTTCTATCTATTAAAAAATTAATAATTAAATATTATTATATAATGAAAATTTTGATACATTTGAAAAATGATTTAAAACTTCAAGAGAATAATTACAATAATTCTAAAGAAAATTTGTTAGTATCAATATTTCATAGAAAGATAGACATAATAGAATATATACAGCTTCATGTTACTATATATAAAATGTTTAAAGAAATAACATAAAAACTACCTAGAAAAGAATACAAAAGAAAAATATAACTAGTAATTGTTTTCACAATTTTACAGGTGCATCTTTTGTTACTTACATTTTTATTATAGTGAGAGATATACTTTTGAACAAAATTGTTAAATTAGAAATTAATACCAATAAATATACATGAAAATTTCATAAAAAAATCATGAGAATAATAAATTTCATAAATAATTCATTTTTCTTTAAATTCATGCCGTTGAAAATTCTCTACTTTCAAAGGCATTCACTAATATTTTTTTAACAAACATTTTTACCTCTAACAGCCAATCCAATTAAAAATGCATATTTATTACACATAAGTTGCTTTTGCCGATCCTTTTCAGCTTTAATATGTTTTACATTTTGCCACTTCGCATGACCTGCCATACGTTTATTATTCATAACATTGTAGAAATCATTTTGTTTTATACAAAGCAATGATACAGTCCCATGACGTTCAAAAAAATTTGTATGAAATGATTTTAAGGCTATCGTAGTATCAAATCTGAAGTTTTTGCTTATAGGCCTTAATAATATGTTCATAAATTTATTTGAATGATGAATATATGAAAACATTGTTTAATTAGTTTTGAAGTTAAATAACCTTTTATAACATAATCGTTCCTTTTCTGGTTCAATATTTATTTACAAAATACTGAAACGTCGTCAGAGTTGAGAAGATTTACTTCTGCTAGAATATTGTATAGAAAAGGAGAAATACTTTCGTGACTTGATGGGTATGATATATGAAGCAAAAAGAAAAATCTATACATTTCCGATCATAAAATCACTTATAAAAGTTTTAAATATAAAAAAAGTGTTTATTAGAAATTTTTATAGATTTACTTGTTTTGTTATGAAGAAAAAAACTTTCATCACTTCTACTATGTTTGTTGTTTTAGTGGTAGCCGCAGCACGTGTTTTGTGCACGAAATTTTGACAAATCGTTTCTGCTTCAAGTTCCGTTTCATCTTTTATTGTATGTACTCAAACAATTTTGCAACAGTTAATAGCGATATGAATTCAAATCTTTGTTGTCAGACAGTTCATAACTGTTTATTTCATGCATTATGCTGTTAATTTAACTGTGATAATTTCAAATGAATAAAAAATGTATTTCTTAAACGCTTGTTACTTTTCTGAATTGCATCTAACTTAAAAACTATATAAATTCGTAGATTTTGAAAGAAAATTGTTAATTGAAAGAAATCATGATTTTTGAATTGGATTAATTTAATTTTTTTTATGTTTTAATATCTATAATCAGTGGGTAAAAAAAGTTTCCGTACGAAGCTATGACTGTTAATAAATGTTTAATATCTGGCACAAAATATTTTGTTATGAAAATGAAAATTTTAAAATTGGTTTAACACAATTTCATTAATTATTTATGAATATTATAAAGGAAAAACTATGAAGAAAATTAAATACTTAAATTGAAAGAATAAAAAAATGCCGCTAATAAAGAACAAAAAAGTTTCCGTACGGTATTTATATAGTACATGAAAAACCTTTTTCATGCTGATCAACTTGCATTTAATGATCGATAGGCCTTCCTTTGGCCTTTATCACTTCTTTCAAATGTTATGGCATAACCCCCATCAGTTTCTTTGTTGTTTCTGGAGAAATACTACCTCAAATGTCTTGAATGACCCTTTTGAATTCAACCTTGTTCTTTATGTCATATTTTTTTAGTTCACGACCGATTTCTTCCTATAAATGTCCTATAAGGATTAAATCGGGAGACTGGGGAGGGCTATGAAGTTGTTTTTTATATAGACATTACTCTTGCCTAATCTTGGAGATATGCTAAGGATCGTTGTCCTGTTGAAAAGGAAAGTCCATTCCAAGGGACAATTTATCTGCATTGGTTAAAATGTTTTGTTTTAGAATGTCAAGATGTATGTACCTATCCATATTTTCATTTATAAAACATAAATATCCAACACCAGCAGCACTTATACACCCCCATACCATATTCCAACCATCACCATGCTTCACAGTTCCACATAAATTCTTAAGTAACATATGCTGTTTTGATTCCCTCCAGATCATAACTCGACCATCTGACCCACGGATATTAAATTTTGATTCATCACTAAAAAGCACCGATTCCCAAAAAGATAGAGGCTTGCTTATATGCTTCTTTGTAAACTCGAGACGCTTTTTCTGTAGCAGAGGCTTATAACAGGCTTCTTAAGGGCCCCACATCCATTATAACTTTTTTTAATGACATTTCTCACAATTTAAGATGTGAATTTAATGTTGTAATTAATTCTTCCAGATAGATCTCTGTCCTCAAATGTTTACACATCACAGTATCTTTCAATAATGTACTGCACTGTAGACTTTGGTTTGTAAATCATTTCACTGATTTTTTTTCATAAATCTATTTTTTCGCAACCGAATCACTAACTCTTGAATGGATTTCTGAATTTCCATTTTAAGACGATCAGCGAAACATTGGAATTGAACAACTGTTTTTATGTCATATTCTTCACTCTGACAAACCATCAAACTTCGAATATTTACTGTGGATCAGTTGTAGAGCATGTCAAGAGGAATTTCCATATTGCATAAGGAAACTTTTTTTGCCTGATACTTCTTCATTTATCTTAAAAATTGCAAACGAACTTGCTGAGTTTTGTAAAAAAGAGAAATTTATTATGAAATTCCCTTTTAAAGACTCATATTAACAATATATAAGTAGTTTATAAAGATAAAAAGCAAAGATTAGAAATTATGCTAGTTTATTTTTATTTTAGTTTTCCGTACGGAAACTTTTTTTACTCACTGTATAAGATAGTAGTGTTTAATAATAGAGTAATGCCATTTGACTAATGTAAACTTCAAATTATTCATTTTTTTTTTCCAGGATTATGCCTGCAAGGCCATTTAAAAGAAAAGCTGTGGAAAGACTAAAGTCAAAACGCAAAAAAAATCGATCTTCTAATGATTCCGGTGCAGATTTTGTTCAGAAATCCAAAAATAAGAGAGCTGCCAAATTTTCTAATGAATCTGGAGAACTTAATCCTTCTGAGGGATCTGCTGAAAATTTCCTACAGAAATCCAAAACTAAAAAAGTTGTGAGATTTTCTGATAAATGTGAAAAAACAAAATCTGTGAAACATACACCACCATCTAGTCTAAAGAAAAAAAAGCAGAAAAAATCTAATACTGTAAGTTTTCCTATACAGTAATTTTTTTCAACCTTTAAAATGCTATAATTCAATATTCTGTATTGTTGAATTGTATGATTTTAGAAATTTGGAGAGAGATTGGGGGGGGGGATAAATTAGATAGTGGTTTTACATGAAAATCCACAGATATGTAAACAAATATGTTATGTTTATTTGAATGAGAGAGCATGACAATCTGCAATTCTTCTATAAAAACATTTTTCTATTGTACCTACTATTTTTATTTCTCTTTATTTTCTGTAATATTATTTTTATTTCTATTTGAAAAATATACAACCCTTTCTGAAAATCAGTTCTGAAATATTATTTTGGAATTTTTATGAAAAAATATAAATTTGTTTACGCAATTAATTTTAAATATGAAAAGAAGTAATTATCTTTCATACTCTTTCTTTGTCAAAGTTTAAATGGAACATATATATATATTCAGTGTCTAAATTTCTTTCCTGTAGAATGTTCCTATTTGTAATTTCAAATTCCAGGACTTTTATTGGGCATTATAATTTGTGAAAATTTCTTTCAGATTGGAAATATAAGAAAGAAGCAGTTGTTTGAAGCAAATAAAGAAGAAGAGAAAACAATAAAAAGAATGGAAAAATTACTGAAATTAAATAAAAAGAAGAAGAAGAAATTGCCATCTGCATTTAAAGATGAAGGACTTGATTGTATCCTTTTTTGAATGTTTTAACTAAAATCAAATTTTCGAATAAGAAGCTTCTTAATATTATTTGATAGACATTTTTATAATTTTATATACCAATAAATGACAGAAAAATAAATTTTAGCTAACAATTACCAATTTTCTGGAATTCCTAAAAGCGCCGATTTCAACTCATAATTCTTTATTGAAGTAGCACTACTTTTTTCCCCTATGTTAATTATTAAATTTGTTAATTTTAGTGAAACAATTACAGTTGTTATTTTAGTCCATTCTCACCTCAGCTCCTTTGAAAACAATATTGACATATTTATGATGACATTTTAATCCAAATCTTGCATATGTAAAGATAAATAATTTTTGAATCGCTTTTTGATTGTAATTTTAATGGATTTTACTTTAAAGTTTGCTGGATATCAGAAAACTGGTTTTAAAATTTTAACTCCTAGTGACAGTACCACTTGTTTGGAATTTTTTTTCTGCAGCCTGGATATGTCTTTTTGTGCCACTTGTAACCATTGAACTATTTCCACTTGAAATTGACTAACTTCAAGCCTGCCAGTGACTCTCCATCTCAAAGAATCATCTAAATAATTATGAGAACTATTTCTCATTGCATGCAGGCTAATTTGTTTATTTTAATGCAATATTCATAAAACTGCAGGAAAAAATCCTAGATGCTTAAATGATAACTAAGTCCTGTCTAACTAAAAACTAATGCTAAATAACTTCTTTTCCTAAACTGAAGGTTAAAATTGTGTTGTTGATTCTTTAAAATATATAAAATACAAATTATATCAATTATACTGTAGAAATTTAGAATTATTTTGAGAAATATGTTTGTGATCTTCATTTTGGGCATGAGTATAGTATTGTGTTTCAAATGCACAGCCTGTAATTTTCCCCCAATATTTTACAACAAACAACACTATGCTAAAAAAAGTTTAAATATAAATTTTGTACATGAAGCATAATTTTTAGAATATTGAAGTAAATAAAGCTATTTATCGGTTTTGGATAAAACTACGTGATACCAAAAATACACAGCAAAAAGTTTAGTTCTGAAAAATAGTTTTTCAACAAAATTCTCAGATTTTAAATCTAAGAAAGTTTAATTTGTTTGGTAATTTTTTTTTTTTTTTTTTTTTTTACGTTCCTGATAAATTTGCTTGTAAACTCAAACTGAATTATATGCAAATTGAAATCATATGTATTTCATTTGAAAGCAAAAATCTATACTTTATTTTTTATTTTTTTACTACTTTGTAAATATAACAATTTATATATAATTATAGAAGCGAGTTTTATTTATTTATTGCATTGTAAAATTTATTAAAATTTATGTTTAGAGAATTTTTGATTACTATAAACTAGCTTTCTTCCTGAAATAAATTTCAAAAATGAAATGTCAAATAGAGAAGCATTAATCTATCCTTTGTACAGTCCCCCCCCCCCTCCCTCCAAAACCCACATATTCCCCCCCCCCCCTGCAACAGTTATCTTAAACACGTTATTTGATCCTAATTAGCTTCAAATTATTATATTATCCCCTTGCTTTTTTTTTTTTTTGCATTCAATAAAGATTTTCTTTTATTAAATGGTTCTTTTATTAAACTGTTATTCTATTCACAAGAAACCTCAAAATTATTATCAAAACAAATATTTTCATAATAGTTTATTTTTATCCTTTATTCATGGTTAGATCTTCTTGATGTGATTGAATCGAAAGAGGGTGGGAGTGCTATTTTATCTGATGATGAAATTGGTTTAGAAGAAGATTTAGCTACTGTAAAAGAAGCAGTCAATGCAAAATCAGAATCAGATGTAGCTAAACGTCCTGTTCCAAAACAGAGAACTCTCACTGAGCTTTTGAGAGAAAAAGAAGGAATAGTGGAAGGAAGTTGTAGTGAAGGAGATGAAGATGATCTTGATTTTGATTCAGAAAATGAAGAAAATTTAGATTCTGAAAAAGATTTTGGGGAAAATGAGTCTGATGAAAATGAAGATGAAGACATAGAAATGTTATCTGATGAAGAAGAGAGAGAGGATGAAGCAGAAATGTTATCTGATGAAGAGAATGAAGAAGAAACTGAAATGTTATCTGATGAAAAAGAGAATGAAGACGAAGCAAAAATGCTATCTAATAAAAAGAGGAAAAAGCCAAAAATATGGGAGGATATTTATGGACGTTTGAGGGATGAGTTTGGAAATGTTATAAAAAATTCAGAAGCTAATCCATCTAAGTACATACCCCCTAAGTTACGGAAAGAAAATAAAAGCTCAGATGAATTGGAGAATGAAGATTGTATGAGAATAAAAAGACAATTGAAAGGATTACTTAACAGGTATAAAAATATATCTTTGTAGAAGTTAGAAGGGAAAAAGGGGGGGGGATTTCTAGAATTGATTAAAAATATATTAAAATTTCATTATAAAAAAATATGTTAAGAAAATAGTGAAAATCTATGAAGTATTTTATTATTAAAGAAATTAGTCTATTTCAAAAAAGAATAAGTATATATTAGTTTTGTATTGAATTTTTGAATAATTACTTTATTTTAATGCTGTTATATTTCTTAATTTGCTTGTGTTAAACTTTTCTAACAGCTCTTTAATGAGCTAGTAAAGGTATATCATTCTTCTGGTTTGATTCTAGAAGCTTCCGTCCATCAAATCCAAAAAGTAATGACTTATAAAGCTTATCTTATGAAAAAAATGTCAATGAATGAATGATTTTTAAACATTTAGAAAATCGATAAAAATATAGCATAAGTGAAAATTTATATAAATATTTTATAGAAAAAGGCATTTCTTTGCATCTTCTGGCATGATTGTGGTTTGTATGTACCCAATGTTTTTGTTTGTGTGTGTGTGAATATATAAACTCATTATATTTCTCAAATTTTGTCTTATCTTAGAGCAATTTAATTATCAATGTTAAGGCAGGATCTAAAATATTTTTTATTGATTGACTGGATGCTATGTGAGTTATGAAACATTATTTATTCTAATTAAATGAAAATGCATATAAAGTTTTGGAGTGAGAAAGTCCCTCTCAAGACTCTATTAATAAAGATTTTAGGGACAAATTATTGGATAGCTGGACTACTTGCCAAAATTATAGATTCTATGAGCCATTCTCTTTAGCCATTTTTCATTTCTCACATGTTAATGTGCATACTTATACTTAAACGTAATTCCTGAAGAATAAAATGAAAAGTCGTTTGCTACATTGATATCTTTACTTTCTCGTTTTCAACTATCAGCAAATATAAACATATATTATACAAATCTCTTCTAAAAAAAGCAAACTGCTTTGTTTTGTTTTATAATCATCGAGAAAAACTAAAAGACACTTTGAAATAATACAATAAAAAAATAAATGAATTTTATTATTTTTTAATTTATTCTTTGATTTTGCTCATGAGATTGTTTGAAAATATTTGTTTGCATGTATAAACATGTACAAAATTAATATCCTGAATTGCTTAAAATTATTGTTGGATTCTTATACAAGGTGATTTTCTTTTTTTTTTTTTTAAATTTTGTAATAGGTTTATACCCTTGTAGTAGTTTTATACCATAATTAAAAGAAATAAATTCTCAGAGTATATTTGAATGAAGTTTATTGATTTAAAATTACGTAATTCTATGTTCGGAATTGACTAAACTGATAACTGGGATCTAATAAAAAATTTATCTTCCTGCAATTTTTTAATTTATTTATTCTTATAGCTTTAATTTTCAATTCTTGTATAACTTAATTTTTTTCCCCCTGTGCGATAAAATCTTGGTTTGTAAGAAAAAATTTGATTTGATGCAAGTTTAAATTTGAAATTTGAAATAACTATCTAATTTGAAATATTGTTGATAGTATGAAAAATATTTATAAATGTCTCCTTATTTTTATTACATAATTTTAACTATCCTTTTTGTAGATTAAGTGAATCAAATCTTCAAAGCATATGTCATCAGATAGAAGCAATGTATATGAAAAACAGTCGAAATGGTGAGTGTATTTTATTGTATGCTTTCTTCTATAAAAAATTGTTGATAAATATGTAGTACTTTAATTACTAATTGGAAAATTCTTATTTTCTGGATTACTTTTATTATTCATTTATTATTTGTATAAGATGAATCAAAATATGGAAATTTAAAAACTTTGCAATCTGTTTTGTAAAATTTATTCATCACAACATAAAACATATATAAATTAAAATACTGTAAACATAATTTGCAATCAAATGGTTTGAGTGTGTATATAAATGGATGCCTGGAGTGTGTATATAATGGATATAAAGACCTTTTTGTTACTTGCTTGCAATATCTTCTATTGCACACAAATATTTGTTTCTCCTTTTTATGTATTACCTGTTTTGTTAATGCTAGTAATTTGTTAATATTGTTTATTTTCATTTTAATGGCATGATTAGAAGGTACATTTTAAAAAATTCATATAGCAATACTCTCAGGTTTCAGAAAATATTATCTTATGTTGTTGCATCTTATAATTGTATCATGCACACCTCATATTTTTTATTATCATATTTATTTTATAATACTTCATTAATTTTATGTTTAAAAAATATTTATTTGCATAATTTAAAATTAGTTTTAATAACATTTTACAGTCATTTTGTTTTGTGAAAAGCTTGTACAACAAAAGCGCCAATCTTCAGATCATATCTTGAGTAATCCCTGTTAACAAAGTAAATTTTAATATTTAATCTTCTAGATGGAATCATCCTGTTTATTTCTTCCTGATATATAACATACTGTTTTTTAGGCTTTAAAATATCTGTCTTTATTGGCATGCCTTATATTCAATTACATATGTTTCACTGTTTTATTATTAAAATTTTTAGGGATAAAGCACAGTTTTATTCATAATATTATATAGTATTTTATTTCAAGTCATCAGTATTATCATTTTTCAACATATAATAAATGGTCAAATATCTTTTTCAGATATATATTCAGTTGAATAGTTATAAATTGGAATTAACTTGCTAAAATTGTCATCAAATTATTTAATGATCCTTACAACTCAGGATGTTTACAAGATAATATGTTATTATAAGCTTACTTTTTTTTTTTTTATGAAGAAACAAAATCTGTTAATACTAATGAAGATTTTATGTAAAATATATCTCTTTGAAAATTTTAGATATGAACGAGACTCTCTTTTCTTTGATGTCTGAACTCTTATTCACACCATCCTTGACTCCTCCTCGACTTATAATGGAACAAGCTATGTTAATTGCTTTATTGCATGCTAATGTGGGACCAGAAATTGGTAAGGTATTGTTTGATTTAAAAATTAAAAGGAACTATGTTAAATTTCTTGTATATATTTAGCATAATGTAAATATATTAAAATTTCCATTTTTATTTATCTAATAGGTAGCATAGCATCAGATTTGTTTCCTATTTTAATTTGTATAATCTGTAATCTTATTACAAGTGTGATAAAGAAACTATTTCATTGTAAGCACATCAAACTCTGCAAAGCTTGAAAAATGGATATTTTTAAATCTCCGGTAGAAAAATTTGTAATCTAATTACTAGATATAAAGTGATTGACTCATTCTATATAAACTAAAAAAGAAAAAAAAAATGAATGTGATATAGTGGTCATTTTTAAACAATCTACTTACAATTTTCTCATGCAAGATGTTTTTCAACAATTGTTTTTTTTTTTAATGTGAAAAAATTTGTCAAGTTATGAATGCCGCAAGCATCTATGTCTATGAAAATATAATAGGATCCTACAGATGTATGTAATATTAATATAAACTTTTAGAATTTCTTTATAAAGGAATTTTTATGGTTAATTTTTAAAAATTTATTCTCAACTTTCTTTGCTACTGTCATTAGATGTATTGCTTTTTATCAAACATTTCAAACATATCTTTGTAATTAGAAGTATGCTATGTATAATTGTTGTTCTTCTATATATCAATTGATTTTGCTTTATTATTTGCTTTTTAGGTGCATATTTTTTGCAGCACATTGTGGAAAAATTAGGAGAACTTTTCAAGAAGCCTGAAAATTATGGTGAAGAGAAAGAATGCAATAATGTGCTAATATTTTTGTCTCATTTGTATAACTTTAAGGTATGTCCTCGATATTTATTTTATTTTTTAATTTGCATTCATCCATTTTAAATGTGATAATTTTCTTAGTTAAAAATTTGTTGCTGATGAGCATAAAGAAAATTTTTAAAGTTCTATATTTTATATAATCTATATTTGGACAAAAAAGGAACACAATTTTTAAATCAATAAATATTTTGTGTAACATTTATAATGCTGTTTATTTGCAGGTAACCCATTCCACACTAATGTTTGATATATTCCATATCCTAATTGAATCATTCAGCACTAAAGATATCGAGCTTATACAACTTTTGTTAAAACGTAAGTACTTTAGAATTCTCACAAATGAAAGCGCTGAGGATATCTCGTACTGTTTTTCTTTCTTTTCCTTTTAAATTGAAAAGGAAAGGCAATTTAAAATCATATTTGTATGATATGATAAATGTCAAATTTCCTGTAAAAATAAAATGAAATGTGTTTATCAATGGAGCAATAATTAGTGTTAACTTATTTTTTTCAACTTTTGATATTCCTGCAACTTGAAGTCTGTTTTACTATTTACCTGCTATAAAAAGTATTCCAAAATATATATTAAAAAAATTGTTATGGAACTGTAGAAAAGAGTTTCGAATTCAGTATCTGATCACATTGAAAATTTTTTAGATTTATCCCAAAATTGTTCTTGTGTGATTTCAAAATGGGTACAAAATTGTGTATTTCTACCCATTTTCAAAATTTAACTACACAAAAACTGAGAAACAATCAAGTAGCAATATCATAGAAAGAGAAAATCAGAGAGATCATAAAATTAACTCTTATTTAGATTGATTTTATTGATTTCCACCTTTTGACAGGCACATAAATTGTCTTATGGTTCTTTCTTATCTTTTTTTTTTTTTTTTTTCCCTGCTTTTCACAAGAAAGGAAAAAGAAAAAGATTTAGTTTCATTGAGCAAATATGAAAATTATATCCAAAGTTTTAATTACAAAAATATATATATTAAATTTAAGATTGCTATTTAACAAGCATTAATTTAATATTTTATATCAAATTGATTTTCTGAGTTCTTTTTGCGTATTATTATCTAAAAATTTGAAAGGAAAAAGTTTTACAAAATTCTTCAATGTCCTTTTCATTCTTTTTAAATACCATTTCCCCATAAATGATATTATATGACAGGAAAGTGAAAAGACCACTTTAACTTCAATGTTGAAATTTTAAAAAAATTAATTAATGCTAAATCCAGGTGTGTAGCGTC
This sequence comes from Argiope bruennichi, assembly GCF_947563725.1. Lineage (NCBI taxonomy): Eukaryota > Metazoa > Arthropoda > Arachnida > Araneae > Araneidae > Argiope > Argiope bruennichi. Next base: position 55,870,332 of record NC_079158.1, read on the forward strand.
ATGAAAAGTGTTTACATTTGAAAAACCATTTTTAAGCACCTTAAAAGTGCTTAATTTTCGTAAAAGGTCCTTAAAAAGGGCTTAATTTTCTGGAAGTGGAGAAAGCTTTTTGTTTTCTTTTGTTTCCCCACAAGTTGAATATAATAATTCGAAATCATGATCATAAAAGCTTGTTTACCGAATGTATAAAAAAAGAAAACCAACAAAGGGGAAGAATTCTAAGAAGTATTCCAGGGGTTCTAGCACTTATTAAGATAACACTTAATGGTTCTTTTTTATCCCTTCCTTTCTCCTCCCTCCTTTTTTTTTCAGGGATTCTCCCCCCTATCCCTTTTTCTTCAAAAATGTGCATTGCTATTTATTAAAATACTAGAATAGTTATTTGGAAGGGGCGGTGCGAAATGCGTACTATGTCATATTTCGCTTGAACGACCTACTACAGGTATTCAACTGTGCTATATTGAATTGTAATTCATTGCGGTACGTAATTACGTTAGTCAATTGCTTAAAATCTAGTTTGATGAAATTTTAACTTTAGGCTTTTAGCCTTTAATTTTCAATGATCTTCCACGATATTTTTTGAATGTCCCCACCCATTTGAACATTTTTATTTCTTGGACTAATCTTACCATATTTGTTTGTTTGGTTTGTTTTGTTTTCACTAAGAAAAAAAGGAACTGCTGTATCTGGTACTTAAATAGTAAAAAAAAAAAAAAAAAAAAAAAAAAATTCCTTAAAAAATTTTTTTAATTAAAAAAAGGTTTTTTAGATTTTTTTTTTTTTTTTAAGGATTTAGGTTTTATTATTTTATAATAATTTTTTTTCTTTTTATAACTTTTATAGAAATTTTTTCCCAATAAAATATCTGTTTATATAAAAGTCTTGTCCTGAGCAATGCCCAGCATTAAGCCATTGAAGTTAGGAGCATGAAATTTGGGAAGTTATTTTTTTGGGCATTAGAGGCACACTAAGAACGGAATTCTCAACCTTTTAATTCGAAGTTTAATTTGAAAAAAATAGAATTTTAATGTGTTTTCATCATAACATCAAGGCATATTATCGCATAAAAATTATATTAACACCGTTTTAAAGGTTAAAAAAGAATAGCTTTAGGAAAATTTTGTCTGTTTGAATGTAATTTTTAAAAAATAATTTCTGAGAAATTATTGGACACAGTTTATTAACTCAGAAACTATTGTTTACAGCTCAGAAATAATTGGACACAAAGATTTTTATTATAATGAAATTCAAAATGATAGCGCTTCTTTGAATCGTTGAATCACATTATTCTGCAGCTGTTAAAATTGTAGTAAAAGGGATAAAATTTATGTTTTCTTTTCTTTTATTTAAACTTTAAAAAAAATTGTAAAGCTTGTTTGTTAATAAAATTCATTTGATAAGTTTTGTTAAATTTTGAAGCAATTCGATATATTGTCTCGCGCTGGCTTCAAGAAATATATTTTTTTAATGCTTCAATTGGTATTTTTACTTTTTCGTATGCAAAATTTAGAGAAAATATTGCAATCGCCAAAAAAATTGAAACTCGAGATTTATAATAAATCTTCACATTTCGTACCTCCTTGAATTCGAAAACACATTTTTCGGGAAATGTCCGTCTGTGATAAAGATAACACAAAAACACTTTGCGTTGGATGGATGTAATTTGGTATACAGTCTTCACACCAAACGCGTAGATTCCGATCAAATTTTCAAGAACATTCGTTCAGAGGAAATCTGTTTGTCTGTCTTACTGTTCGAATATAAGTTAGCATGGTAAATACAAAACGAAGAGAGCTAGATATTTAAAATTTAGCATACAGATTTAATATCTATTTTTTAAACATCTATCAAATTTTGCGCCAAATCCAACAAGGGTCCAATCATATGTCCGTCTGTACTTAAGAAATATGTAAACGCGAAAACTCAAAAACATAGCGACATAAATATAGCAAATTTGGTATGTAATTTTGTGAATATAAGTGTAGTTTTGAGTCAAATTTTTGTTTTAATCAATTAAGAAGAATGAGTCAAATTCGTTTTTCGGATACTTTTAACCGCATGCCAGAGATTAATCCCAAAACATTTGCCAACGATCACACGATAGATAAAAATATTTAATTCACGCCTAGTGTTAACATTCCGTAACTACTATCCAATGCCACACAAAACATTTCCTGGCAATATGCTAGAAAATTTTGAGGAGACGCTGTGGCTGATTTATTTCCGTTTTACTGCTAACTACAAAGCCGATTTCTATTTTACTTGTTTTTGCTATTTATAAAAACTAGGACTTGTCAAAGCCTTTTCATTTTTTCGGAAACTATATGTATAATTTCTTCTGCAATTTTTTTAAGTAAGAATTTTGGCTTATAGATTAAAAAGCAGGTTTTCATTAAAGTTTAGTAACGCTAAACATTCAAAAAAGACTTTTACTGCACTTTAGAAATACGAAGCGATAAGACAATTTCTTTTTAGTCCAATCATTTGTGAACGCTGCTATTATTTTCTATTAAAAATTATTTAAAAAAACTTATGTAGGACATGGCATTGTTCTATCACTTTCATGGCATTTTGGCCAATTGTATGATGATAGCCATAGGAATGCTTTTGTATTTAGTTTTATAAGATTGCAAATAAAATTACTTAATAGAATGAGTACTACTTAAAATGATTACTTAATACTCATTCCATCCTAGCCATGTTGGATCTCAGTTGTTGTTGTTTATATAAAAATCAAATACAAAATTTGTGGTCATGCTGATCTTCAACATCTTATTCGGAATTTTCAGAAATGATGTATCTATCTGATATTTTACTTTTATTTTAAGAAATGTTGAAAAAGCTCACAGATCTTTATTGTTAATCTTATAAAATTTACAATTTTTTTTTTGGTGTTAATAGTTTTTTTTTTCCATTTTTATGATCATTTCTATGCTTTTATCAAATCTAAAAAGGTATAATTTTACTATAGAAAATGTGCAAATAAGAAATAAATATTAAAATTTTAAAAATAAGCATTTATAATTAATTAAAAAAATTTTCAATAAAAATTATGCATTATTATAAAACAGAAAAAAAAAATACTATGCTTAGAAAATATGCAGTTTACATATGCAGACTTATACTAAGGTGCTTAAAAAGGGCTTAAAATTACTTAATTTTTGTAGCAGTTTATCACTACGCACCCTGTAAATCACCATATTTTTAGTGTTCATGAGAATAGTAAACTGTATTTTTTTTATTATTATTATTAATATTACATTTTGATTAAGAATTGTTTTTATAATTTTATTCATTTGTACCTATTAATTAAATTGTTTAATACCACTTTGCAAAGCTTGATATTTGAGATATATGGAAAAAAGACATGTTTATATATTTCCTGTTGCCTGTGACAGAATTTGAATTAGATAAACTATTATTCCTGCAAAGACATCAAATATAATCCAAAAATTACAATGATTAATTGTAGTGAATTCTATTAAAATATGTATTGAATATTGTCTTCTTATATTAGAAATTTTCAGGTATTCTTTTAAATACAGTTTTAAATTTGAAAATATATTTAGTTTTTCTTCCCCCATTTCAATTGTCTTTTTACCAATAAAATGTTATTTACCTTAAATTTAGTCAGTTATTTCAAATAAATAATTTAAAAAAATGATTGCTTTTTATTTAATTAAATATTTTGGATAACCATACATTGACTACTTCTTCCTATCACTAAAACACATGGAAAAATCTAAATGATCAGACTGTCATAACAACTTTGATGGGAGCTAAAGTTGAGTCCTAAGGACCATCACTGGCCACAGTATGTTCCCTCTCATGGTAGGCACATTCTGTTATCGGTAGGGGTTAGCCAACCCCACATTATTTATGTACTGATCAGCTTCGCTAGAACCAATCATCATACTAGAAGCTTTTGATTCTCATATCTGAAGTCACCCCCCTCCCCCCCCAGTGTGAGAAATATTTGGGATAAATATTCTTTAATCCATCAGTTTTTTTAAATATTATTTTTGTTTAAAATGTAATTAAATATACAGTAAAAACATTGTCACTGCAATTTGGTCAAAAGTCATGATTGTGGCTGTTCCTATTCTATTTATTATACTTGATAATAACAACTGAGTGCATTTAGCATTAAATTTTATAAGCATTCAATTTACATAAAAAGCTTTTTTTTTGCATTGTTTTTAACATATTTATTTGAATCAATGTCTTTTTCTTCTTCCAGATATTGGTTTTGTCCTGAGGAAGGATGATCCTTTGAAATTGAAAGAATTGGTATTTTCCATTCAAGCCAAAGCTGCTGCTTTTAACCAGGATCAAAATGAGTAAGTAGTTAACAGTTTTTATTGAAGACAATTTTCGTTGCATATATGCAAAATAAATGAAGAAATAAACATTAGATTTAAAAAAAAAATTCTTTTATTATTGAAATATAATGTAGAATGACCACAAAATGCACTAATTTTATTGATATACTCTTACATAAGTTTAAAAAATGTTGTCTGCATGCAGTAAAGAATGAAAAGCTCTCCAGTAATGTTAAACTCATTAATAGTGAAGTCAACCACCTGAAGATATTCTGACTTCACCATGGAACAGTTATTAGAAGTTAGTTTGTAATTGAAATGGAGACACCCATCATTAAATATATAAAAAATATTGGTCAAAAGGTAGCTAAAAAATTAAAGTATGATACATTTAGATAACAAACCATGTTACTGAAATTTCTACTGAATTAAAGGAATCATAGTTTTAAAGCCATCTAAAACCCATTTATTAATAATTTATATCAAGAATATTTGAATGTTTCTGCGTGTTTTGAATCTACATTTCTAATATATAAGAAGACATGTTAAGTGTATTTTTGTGTAGTTAAGATAGCTATATTATGTTTAATTATATGAAAATATGAATTTAATTTCATCATATTTAGTTCAGAAATAAATCACTACTACTTCTTTGAATTTATGTAAGAATTTGGAATTTAATAGCAGCCATATAATCACAGCCAATACATTATTGACTTTGGAAATATTTGTAAAATGTTGATGTAGTCATCCATATTGTGTTACAGTTAGTGATTTCCAGTGATGTAAAAGTCATAAAATATATTTTAAACAATACATATTGATATTTCAGATGATTTGCAGGAATGCCCTATAGTTTAATAATCTCTTGAATTAAACTATAATGCGATGAATGTAACTATAATGCGATGAATTAATAATAAATGCGATGAAATGTTTTTTTTCTTTTCTTCTTTGAATCTAATCATAAATAATTTTAAATATGAATAGAATAATTCCAATCTCAGGGTATAAAAAAAATTCTGTCACAGATTACTACTGATATTAAAGAAAGTAATTAAGTAATTAGTAATTGACTAAGTCTAAATGGAATATACCATCTGAGGTATCAATAGAACTAGTACTGTGTCAGGTAGAGTATGACTTCCAAGTTTCTAGAAACATGGAGATTATTTGAAATAATCGCTATTGTATACAGCAATAGTTATTATTTCAAAGTGCAATAAACATTGCAGACTATTTCAATATCATGTGTAATATTAGCTATATAGGTTATCACTATTAAACATTTAACTTTTACATTATACCCATTTCTAAATCCACTGTTGTAATGTATTTATGAGGTTGTATTTGTTCTCATAATAAGTAGAACATATCTAAGAATTAATCAATTTGTTTGTTTATAAGTTATAAAATACAATTAATTATTTATTTGATAAAATAAATAGCTAAATTTTTCTGCATTTCTAATCACATGTATTTATTTTAGTTCACGAGTGAAATTTATGCTGGAAACTTTAACAGCAATACGTAATAATAATATGTATAAAATACCAGATTATGATCCTACCATTATTGAACACAGTAAAAAGTTCTTGAGAGGTCTAATTCGAAAAGGTATGCATTAATTTTTTTTAAGAAAAAAAACTTTTTTTTCCTAAATTAGTTTTAAAAAGTAAATTTTTTTTATTTTCACAGAATTTTGATTATGCATAAAATATTTCTCTGGCCATAAAATCTTGTTTTTTCTCTAAATAATTTTAAATTACAATTGTAAATAATATTTATAAATAGTTTATCCATAATAAATTTTTCCTGTTTTATTTCTTACTCTAAATCTTAGGTTGCTCTATCCAAGAACTTGCTATATCGTATGAGGATCTTCTAAAAGCTGAAGAAAAAGGAAAATGGTGGATTGTTGGATCAGCATGGGCAGACTCTAATGATAATGATTCAAAAAGTAAATTTATTGCTTCTTCATTGCTTACTTAATAAGGTTTATTTTTATATATATTCTCTTAAGAGATTTTTCATATTTCACTATTTTTTCTTTTCACGATTCTGTCTTAAAATTTCTGATTGAGTTTGGATGCTTACAACTATATTGTTTATAAATTCCAGATTTAGTAATTGCAATACTCAGCTTGTCAAAAATGTTTTAAATATCGTTTGAGAAGAAAAACCTTTTAATATGTAAAAACAAATTATCCCAATAGTTGTTTTTATGTAAGATAACAGCTTTTTTGGATGAACTTTTATAAAAAAATTCTTAATTAAAGATATTGCATCTTTTCTCTTTTTTTTTTGATTTTTTTTATTTCTGCAATCCAATACTTTAGAGGATTCTTTATCGATAAAGACAGTTTTCAACAACAGAAACATAGATATTATCTGCTTTTTTCTTTTCTTTTTTCTTTTTTTCTAGTTTTCATACTTCCAAAGAAGTATTTTTGCTTTAGTATCTTTTATTTTGCATGGAGATAGTCAAAATTAGTATAAATATATCTGATCTAACAAAATTGTATTCATTTATTTTCGTCAGATTGTAGAAAAATAACAAACTGGTTTTTCCAACTTGACTAAAATTATAGTGCAGTGAGAATATTGCCTAAGCATCAGCATGCGCTTTTATATTAAAAAAAAAATTTTGACCTATAAGTTGAACTCAAACTAATGAAAAAATAAAGTGTTGTCATTCTTCATGAAAATTTTCTGATTTTTTTTTTTTTTTTTTATCATATTAAAAGATATAACAGTATCAACAGTGTAGGTAAAGATAAAGATCAAAGGTATTGGTTATAAGAAATTGTATCTGAATTATTGAAGGCATTGTTTAGTATTCTAAAAGAAAACAAAGATATTAAGCAACTTTCTTATACAAAGTTTACTACGCTTATCAGCACTGGCTGCAAATAAAAATAAACTCATCCTTTAAATAGTACTTTAGTGGAATCTCTTCTTCAAACTTTTAATTATTGTTGACATTTTTTTTTTTTTTTTTTTTTTTTTTACTTACATGTTTTAAAAATTAACTATTTCAATGCTTATATCAAAACTATATCCATTTTAGACTACAATCTGCAATCAATTAATTGTGTGTTCTATGTAAGAATTAAAAGAGTAGCTGTTAAATAAAATTTTAAAATAATTTTTAAAACTTATTTATGATAATATTTAAAAGCCACTCATCTTATTTTTAGAGGTACAAGCTGTTAAAGGAAACCAACTTAATCTCAAAACAGAAGTGAGTGAAAAGGTCCTTGAATTAGCTCGAAAACAACATATGAACACTGATGTCAGGAAAACTATATTTTGCATAATTATGACAGCAGAGGTAAAGTAATGAATGCTCGTAAATAAGTTTCTTTGTAAAAATTTTTTAATAAAACCGCTATAGAAATATCTATAATGCTTTAATGTTTAAATTTTATTAGGATTACATGGATGCCTTTGAAAAGCTGCTTAAACTAAATCTAAAAAATCAGCAAGAAAGAGAAATTATTCATGTAATACTTCATTGTGCATTGCAAGAAAAGAATTTCAACCCTTTTTATGCTCATTTAGCCAAGCAGTTTTGCAATTTTGCCAGAAAACATCAGGTAATTATTTTTCTTAAGATCCACTCATTATAAACTTGATGATTCCAAGAAGCAAGATGACTCTTAATTTAAACAATAATTGTTGCCATTCTGATGACAAACTCTATTCTACTGGAAAGTGAATTTTAATTGACTTCTTTTCATTCTTATTCTATTCTGAAAACAAAAACATAAAGTATGCTATGTAACTATTGCCATTCCTGCATTTCCTATGTTGTTATTGTGTTTTATTCCCCCCTGCCATGAAATTTCTGTCATTTTTAGTTAATTATAATATTGTTGAGTGTGTGAGTGAGTCATCTTTTTATGGTACAAAGGCTAAGACTGACAAAGTTGTGCCAATATAATAATTATGTAGATAATAAAAGAGGTCTTTTGAAATTAATTTTTAAGCAAAAAAAAAAAGTGAATATTATGTTTATGAAGATTGAATAAATAAATGATAACAATTAAAAAACTAAATTCTGTTTTATCATTACTTTCATTTAATTCAAGATTGGGATTTTGGATTAGATTTCATCTAAAATCTAGGGAAACTTTGAGGGTCGAATAGTTTTCATTACCCGATCATAGTTTAAGATTATGAAAGATATCTCATTATAATCCTTGTATCTTAAAATAAAGGTCCAATCATGCAAATCAAATTCATAAATTCAAATGGCTAAATGTATATTCAATTTTGGCATCATATAATTCTTATTTGAACACAATTTTGTGTTCTGAGACAGTATCATAATTTTTTTCCGTCTTTTCATTACCTTTCTCTATATATTTTTATAGATATGCTTACAGTTTGCATTGTGGGATAAGTTCAAAGAATTTTCTAACATGAAACCTCGCCAAATGAAAAATCTGTCTGGCTTATTGAGTTTTTTGTTTTCATCTGGAGCCTTGCCACTATCAGTCTTAAAGGTAACATTTCCTTTCATATCTCATGACAAAAAAAATCTTATTTTATTTAATTATTAATGTTTTATTTCAAAAATCAGTTTTCTGGCTATTTTCGATGGAAATTATTACAAAAGTATGTTTTATTATTAATAGGAGTAGACTTTTTTACTTCAAACTTTGTATGACTTCATTTTTTCAAACCTTGAATTTTATTTACTTTTATGGTATTTAAGAGATTATAAATTAATTGAAAACAAAAAATTTAAGTAAGGCCATGTACTCTTTCAACTTAATCAAATCAAAACACAAAAATCGTTTACATTTTGATCATCATTCTTAGGACTTTTTTAGTTGTTATTTCATGTTTTCAAATTTGCTTGCAGATCAGAATGATTCAGTTTGTTTTACTGCTGGCTGACTGACTTATAAATTTAACAACTTTGGCAGTCTTGATATTAGAGTAGATTGTATTTAAAAAATTAAATATGTTTACTATTTCATTGAAATTATTAACTATTTTTACTATTTCATTGCCTTAGATATTTAAACTCCTCTCTTTAAAGTGATCTACATTATCATTATTTATTTTAAATTCTTTATAGACATATTACTGAAAAATTCCTTATATAGTACTTATAGCTCCCTATAGAATCTAAGTTATAATAATAAACATTTTGGATAGAATTTGCATAATTATTGGGAATATAAATATCTCAGAGTATGTAAATGACTCCTTTGAGTCAAAGCAGAACCTTTTTGTCTCTAATATTTTCTAATTTAATAATATATTTATGTTTCAATGGTATTTATATCAAAATTACGTTTTATGGTTGGAATGACCCTAACTCAGGCTTAAAATGTTTAACTGATCAATTTAGTTTTTCAAGCTAATTTACAATTCATTTCAGGTGATACATTTCTCTGACATGAATAAACCCATGGTGCGATTCTTCAGACAAATACTTTTAGCCATATTACTCAACGATGATGAAGAAGTGTGCGCACGCGCATTCACTCGCATAGCCAAAGCAGAAAACTTGAAATTACTGCGAGAGAGCTTAAGGCTCTTTATGCGTCACTTCGTGCTACGAGGTCAATCAAAATTGGAACCAGAAGTTGCCTCAAAGTTGGAGGCCAGAGTGGAATTAGCTGAACAAGCTATGAACTCGTTTAAGAAACGCATTTTTTGATTATAGATATTTTTTAATAAATATTGTATATATTGTGTCACTCTTTTGTCTTTGATTTTTAGAATCATTTTCGCTTCTACGTCATCTCCCATTTTCTTATATTACTAATAACGATGACCGTTATTGATAACATAAAGCAGGATCGTTTTTTTAACTATAACATCGTTATCGATGGGGGAGGGGGCATTAGCAACACAAAATGCTGGGAAAACAATTAGTTGTAGGTATTATTACATATTGATAGCATTTGGTGCTTCGAAGATTTTAGAATAGATCATTTGCAATGCTTTTGCCAAGACTTTCTCCTGAGAGCTCAGAGAAAAATTGAAAAGAATCGGAGATAATGCGCAGTGCCCAAGTACCAGTAGTGTACTTCTAGCCGTTAACCTCTTCACCGGCATTTTCTGTTATTAACAGTCCTCCCGACACAAATTGAATATGTGCACTAGATCTAACCCGCTTATCACACAAAACCGATATCTACATTTTCCTCAGTTCAAGGCTGACTACGTAATCCATGCCATTACACTGTTCACTTGTTATGTCGGGGGGTGTTAAGAACTTTGAGTTCAAGCAATCCGTGACACTCCCCTCAAATCGGCAAATAATTCCATTAAACAGGGGTGTTTGTGCTCCGGGGAAACCCCGGAATTCCGGGGATTTTGAACTTCGATACCCGGAAATTCCGGGGATCGTCGTTCAAAAGGAAGTAAGAATAATAATGAATTATTTATTTTGATCTGGGTAATTTTGTTTGCTTTGAAGGCAGAAAACGCAAGGTCAGTGTGTGTGGTGAAAACTTTTCCTTTCTTTCTCCAAAGGCAGTGATAATGCGTGAAAAGGGGAAAAAAACTTCTTTTTTGTTCTTTCCTTATTGCGAGTTATGACTCATTCCCCCGGTTCTCGGACATTCTCTTCTGGATTCTTTTCGGCAAGTAGGCGCGGCAGAAAAAAAGGAGAGAGACTTCGTTCGACCAGATGTGCGATCACGTGACCTGGGTTCAAAGGTCTTAATTTTGCAAAAAAAGTAATTCATTGAACTTTTATAATTAGGTCATTCAATACTTCATAATTGTAATTTTTCATTTCTCTCCCCCCCCCCTTCTCGTAACTCCAAAATGTCGGTAGTAAGTCCGTAAAAGTTTCAGGGGATTTTTTGGGGTCCCACAAACACCCCTGATTAAGGCTTTGAAAAAATAATTGCTTAATTTCCGTATACGTTCAAAGACCATTTCGAGAAATATATATATATATAAATCTTTTATAATTCGTTTTAAGATCCCAAGACTAGCACTTTTGAACAATTAAACTCTGCAGAAAAGTAACACGCACTAAAATATGCGTGTTTCTGAAATTCTTTGTCAGGCTTTGATCATCACTTCCGACCCATTAAGACATTTTCTTTCATCTTAGCTCTATTAGGGTGATGTAAATGCACAAAACGCATGCACAAAAACGTGGCGGGTTTCTATATCTGAAAAATGACTAATTACATTTTATGATCATTATTGCATAAAAATCTCAAGCAATAAAAGCTTTTTTAATTCGATTTTTTAATCGAATTTCAAATTCAAAAAATTTACAAAAGCCTGTGACGCTTTAAAACACAATTATAAGGATAAAATTGGAAACAAAAAAGTTGAAATACTATAAACAAAATTGTCTAGAGAAAGTAATGTAACTAATAAAAGTTAAAAAAAAAAATTTAATTCATATAAGAAATAATACAGAATTTTCCAAACATTTACACAATTGTCAACGCAATTACGGGCTATTTCGAGTCATTATGAAATTGGCGCTATTCTATTTTATTCTCCAGAGTATGACATATGAAATCTGCATACCTCGTTTGAGAGTTACAGTAGAAAAAGATTTTGAAAAATCATGTCTCAGGTATGAGACTTCTATGAAATTGTCAAGTTTGAGAGACACATTTAAGGTACAAAAATAGATTTTTTAAATCTAAAGTTTTGCAATAATTTAGTCAAAATTCATCACATTTATATATGTCATCCTCTTTCTTCTCCTGGGATATTATATTATATATATATATATAGTTACGGAATTTCAATTCGACTGAGTCCTAAAGTCACCGGCTTCGCTTGTAGTGGATGTATGGTGTGAAAACAATTAGCAGGCCTCCATAACGAACGACCACTTTTATTAGACACGAATACACAAAGACGACAAATGCACAGCCGAGACGAAGACAGGACAGCACACAGTAACTCACAAGTAGTAATCGATAGCACTAACAACCATAGCACACAAAGTGTTTAGACAGAATTCAGCAGAAGGAATGAACGCGGCACCTGATCAGCAAGCACCCAACAGAACTGATCGTAAAACTGTTGAGTGCTTATCGGATGCCGCGTCAGTAACCTCAGAGCTTGGCGACCATTTGGCGAGAAAATATATATTACTGGAAATTTCAAGAATGGTAATGATTCAGCCAATAGGAACTGAGATAAGCCTGATTGGTCCAAAACTTTCTCGGCCCGCCTCCCGGGAACTATAAAAGGCCGGCAGTCTCAAATCATAGTCAGTCATAAGGATAACTCAACTCAAAAAGTACAAGATGAAAACCCTCTACCCAATCTTCCTGCTAGAAATTAAAACATCAAGAATCGCTTTCAATATCTACAATGAAAAAACTCTAGTCCATCCCAGAATTAAAGTCAAAAGTTATAGAAGAAAATCAACAGCTACCATTCGCTATAACTGCGCAGGATTCCATCACTCAACCAGAAATTGAAGACTCAAACCAAAATGCATTAAATGTGGTGGTATTCACCCAACTAGGAACTGTGAAGTACAAGAAAAAATTCAAGTCCCACCTTGTGTCAATTGCCAAGAAACAGGTCACACTGCTACCTGGAAAGATTGTATCAAATTCCCCAAATTAACTACGAAAAATGGAAGACCACCCTACTCTGACATAGCAAGTAAATAACAGAGAAAATAAGCCCCCCAGCCCGCACTCCCACCTCGAAAACAGAACGTGACCCCGACTTTGACTGCTATTGATGACTTCCCCTCCATTCTGGAAACTGGAAATATTGAAAGAACTAAGAGAAGTACTCAAAGAATTCCCAAAATTAATCGAAGCGGCCAAGCTAGCCAAGAAAACAGAAAATAATGAGGGAAAAAAAAAAACTGATAATCCTTAACGCTCTCATGGGCTAAGTCAACTACTAATCAATATACATTTCACTGCAAATTCTCAGCATTCTGATTGGCTTCCATTGAACAATAGTTTATCCCGCATCTTCATCCAAAAACCTTCCTGCCTCACCCTCTCCTACTTCCCTGACAACCTGCTTTCTGATTGGCAGAAACATCACTCCCTCTCTCCATCACCTGCCTCATGCAACTTTACCGGAAAATCCAATCCAGTTTTGCTCTTTCCATCGTTTCATCATGGCATTCTACTTAAAATTCAAGTCATTTAGTCAGTCTTCCATCATTAAGGGAATGGACGGGTGCCCCAATAAACATATCATTGAACTTGAAAAAAAAAAATCGTAGTCAGTCGTGAATTGAATCGGAGTTGGAGTCGAGGACAAGTATCGAGTCGTCGAGAGGATAACGAAGCAACGGCGGAATAGTCCAGCATTGTGTGGAGCTGAAGTGATTGCTGAACTGTGCTGTGTGCCGAGTCCTGGTGTCTATTATTATGGAAGCAGCATCGAGTTCTGTGTGGAATAGCCAGTCGTGTAGTAATGAATCGCCGCTGGATACAGCTAAGACGAGGAGACAGTGGAGGCGTTACGAGAGACAGTAGGATGAAGCTACGTAGATCCCCTCCTCTTGCTGAATTCTGTCTGGCCGCTTTGTGTTCTGTGGCCGATTACTACTTGTGAGCTACTGTTTGCTATAATGTTCTGCTGTGTGTTGCTTGCGTCCGTCTCGGCTGTATATAGTTGTCATCTTTATATTTGTCGTCTGTGTTTTCGTGTTTCAAAAAAGTAAAATAATTTGTTATTGAGACCTACTGATTGTTTTCACACCATACACTCACCACAAGCGAACCCGGTGAATTTACGGACTTAGTAGTGGAATTGGAAATTCCGTGTAAGAAATAATCTTTTCTTCAAGCATTTTTATTGCAACTTATCGAGTAACGCTTTAATTCGTTCCTGATTAAGAATAATACGTTTACTAACACTTTTTCTTTTTACTTAAAGGCTTTTTTAACTCTGCAAGTAAAGCTTAAATCCACTAAAGTCTTTGTTAATTTGTATAGCCACAATCTATCAGAGTTCCAATCCCACAAGCATTTCTTTCAAAATGAATCTGCAAATAAAATAATTGAAATCTGCTATCTTGAATTTCAAGTTATCATATGAGAACATTATTTTATTTTTAAGTCAAGTAGTATCAATCTGACAGAAAAACATTGTTCTTACATGACTCATATTTTGAAATCACCAACATTTGGAAAAGGTATGGTTTTTTACAGTTTCAAAATTAATCGAGTTCTAAATTTTTTTTTTTCGTGAAAAACCAGTTTAAACTGGTTTTAAACAATCACATCATTACCAGATTATGCATGCGTCAATATTTAGAAAATAATGGGTTAATTTAATTTCAAAATCGTTCAAACTCAAACTTTTTTTCCCGCGAAAATCTGATTTAAACTATTTTGGAATGATCACGTTACTATTGTATTGCGCAATCGTCAATTTTTAGAAAAGTGATGTTATTTTTTTTCCCCCCATCTCAAAATCGTTTGAGCTCGAAAACCTTTTTTGCCAGCTAGAAAAGGTAAAAATGGAAGTTTAAAAAAAATAATATTGTTATTTTCATTATAATATACATATACCTTTTGATACCTCCCCTCGCTGTTTTGTGTTGATTCCCGTTTTCTTTTTTGTGCATCTTCTGGCGATAACTTCTTAACTCCTCACCTCTATTGGCTAGACAGGAGAATCCGTCACATGGCGAACATTTGAGCCAAGTTGTAAATTTTTGTTGGTGATAAGTCGCCAAATGTGTCAATCTTCTAGATAATTTTCTAATAATCTTAAAAGTGAAAAACTGATGCTTCAAAAGCGATAAATCGCCAATCTGCCCATACATTTTGTCGCTTCAATAACCTCAAATTAAAACATGTTCTCTATGATAATAAGCCTGTGAACATTCTGAGTCTTCCCATATAAATAGTGCTTAGATACTCACAATTACATAAATTAATATACGCAGTTTTCTCATAATGTTCTTTGAAACAATTCGGATTTATCCTGATATTTTATACCATGTGAAATGCACGCGATGAATGCCGATCCTACAATTTCTATGCATTGGTTGAGATTTACTGAGAATATTTACACATTTTTAAATTTTTATTAAAGAATTTTAAAAGAAAATGTTTTGGAATAAAAATTTGTAGCAACAATCAATTATTTAAAATTAGAAGTATCGGCTGCTACTTTTAATTATTATTTTTTTAATGTGGCGTGTAAGCAAGCTATGGATTAAAAAACGTTTTTACGATTTCAGATGAGAAATATTTCTACTCCACAGTACAATCACTAAAATGACAAACTAAGATTTATAACTTAAAAATTTTAAACATACATATAATGTTCGTCAGCTTTTGCCGAGGCATTTGGCTCAAAGGAAAACAATTTGTAGAAATTGATATGAAAATTATTTAGCAGGTGATAAATGGAAATACATTGTAATCCTCGATGAAGCTCGAATTTAATACAAACAAAAATAAGTCTATTTACAATCGAAAATGAAGAGGAAAAAAATGTACGAAACTCCAATAAAAACTTCAAAGCAATAAAAACTTCAGTGAAAGATTTCGATAATCAAAGGATTCTTTTACAATGAGAAAAAAATAAGAAGAAAAGTGTGAAATAAATATTAAAATCAACTCACGTACTATCAACTGAAAGTTCTAGGTCTGATAGTTGCAGAAGAAATTCCACTGCTTTATTCCAATGACTTGCAAAGAGTGAACTTCATCAAGACATGTTTTTAAAAGTCATACTTCAAAAAGTACAAATGCAGTCCTTGGAAAAAAAAAAGTTAGATTGATTGCAAATATTGCATATATATCTTTTCAACATATTGCTGCAAAATCCCTACATTTCTTTTTTCCAATGACTTTCAGAGAATCAAAAACTTCATCAAGACAAAGTCACAAATCATACTTCAAAAAGTACCACCACATTCTTTGAAAAAATGAAGATGATACTGGCATTGTAAACATACCTTTCCAACATATTTCTGCAGAATCTTTGAGTTTCATCTATGAATTATTGCACCTTTGTTCTACTCTCTTTAACCGCAAACCCACCACAATTGATAGTCAAGGAAGTAGTAGAAAAGGAATGGAAATCAATACCCTTGGTAATTTTACGAAAAACGCCTTCTATTATGAAAAACACCATGCAGGCTTAACAGTCCACATAAAAAAGGCTTTCAGAACGAACATTTAATATATATATATATATATATATATATATATATATATATATTCTTTGCATTTTAAACATTAAATTAATGACCCTGAAATCGTTCTAAAATTGCATAAATCCCTTCTGTATTAGAGCAAACACGAAAAAAAAAATTGCTAGAATAAAGTTTTTAATTGGATCTAATTTATATGCTTAACCCTTTGATGTCCATTGATTTTACTAGATTTGGTTTGGTTATATTAACGTCCCGTTTAAAGCAACACTAGGGCTATTTTGGGACGGACCTCGTAATTTTGAACCGTGGTCAGATGACGAGGACGACACCTGAGCTGGCACCCCGTCTCCACACCACACCAGCGGGAGAACGTTTGGTCATGACGAATTTAACGTGCAACAGACCCCCTTACACGACGGTTCTTCGGTGGAATCGGGTCATGAACCTGAAACTTTCCGGTTCCGAAGCCGAGACCTTACCACCAGGCCACCGCGGCCCATTGATTGCACTAGAGTACTACTGGAAATCAGATCCAATTTAACATGCAGAAATGAAATAAGTCAATAACTGGAAAAAAAAGACAATACAACATCAATTTTAGGGAAACTAAATCAGGAATTTTATGTCCAGTAGTACTGGACAGTGGACCTGTTCAACCAAAATGTGATTCCAATGATTCTGGGCATCGCATTACATTCAAAAGATCTATCATGTAGACATTAAAAATAATTATATTAAGCAAAAAATTTAAAACAATATGCATTTATATGGTTGAAAATAGTGAAAAATGCTTCCCAGTTGTTTCATTTATTTAAATGAATTCGGGTTTCATTTTCAGTTTTTATAAGGCGTTAATTTTCTCCCGGAGTGTCGCAGAAATAAAAAAAAAAAAAAAAACAGTTTTGGCTATTTCAAATATGAACTTTTAGATAAAACAGTAATAATTAGTAAATTCTGGTCGAAGATCGAATTTCAACATAATCGGATATCATAAAATTGAGATTCATTCTTTACAACTTCCATTAAGAACAAAATGAATTTATTACTAACGTTTATAGCAAATTGATGCGTATTGTTTACTTCGTACATTTTCAGCTTCATGCTTTTGGAAAAGCAGAATCAACTCGACATCTTAAAAATTTTTGTACTTTATTAACCAAATTAAACCAAAGAATATCCTTTCTATGGGTACCTGGTCATTCCGATATAATCTGGAATGAGTTAGCAGAGCGTTTAGCCAAAGAAGTTACAGAAAATATACTTTACATTCAATGGGTCCATCTTGAAAATATTATTTCAAACCTCGAGAAAAAGAAAACGACGCATCAGATTACGATTAATAATTATCAGAACAGCAAATATTCATCTCCTTAGGAGACATTCTCTTTCTCACACATACACTCTCTGTTTGGTCCAAAAATTGGAAAGAATACCGTAATTTAGACCAGGCTAATTAACAAAACGATTATAATTCCAGATTTTTTTTAACTATTTTAACCTATATAATGATCCCTTTTGTCACAAGTGTAGCAGTGTTAATAACACTGATTATTCAATCCTTTCATATAAAAAGTACGGAATTACGTTACCGTCATGGAATTTCTTCCACTAAGTCCGTAAAATCAACGGGTTCACTTTGTAGTGGGTGAATGGTTTAACACAGTCAATAGCCTCAGTAGCAAATGATGACGTTTATTAATAAGTAGATACGAATACACAGACAACAAAACATAGTTGAGACGTACACAAGCAATACACAGCAACAAACTTTGAACTAACAGCAGCCTAGAAGTAGTAATAGGTAGAACAACAACTACGGCACACAAAGTGGCCAAACAGTATTCAGCAGGAGGAGGGAATCTATGTAGCTATCTTCTATGGTCTCTCCAAAAACCTGATATTTTCAACTGTCTCCTCTCTTTAGCTGTATCCAACTGCCGACTCACTACTATACTACTGGCTACTCCACACACGACTCGGTGATGATTCTATAATAAACTCCAAGAGTCGGCACACAGATCAATTCACCAATCGCTTGAGCTCCACTCAGCGTTTGCGTTTCTCTGGACTGATCCAGCAAATTCACCGTTGAATCGCTATACTATTCTATACCAAATACACGATTGCCTTCGGCTTGAACTGCCAACCTTTTATAGTTTTCAGAGCAAGGCAGAGAAGGTTTTCTAACAATCAAGCATATATCGGTTCCTATTGGTTCAATCGCCAAAATTCTCGAAGATTCTAGTATCACCCATTTTGTCGCTAAGCCCGGGGGTCATTGATTCGACATCTGATCAGCATCCAAAAGAGCTGAGTGTAAAACGGACTTTCCTACGATGGAACTAACAGTGCTGGGAAGCAACATTACAGATTCTTAACAGTATGTTTATTATATGGGCTGACTGTGGATTAAACTACAAACAGATAATCGAAATAAAAAGAAATTGGTTAAATTCACTTTAAATAGAATCAATCTCCAGGTTTCTCTTCAAGCAATGTACATTTCAATATCTGCTAATTTCATCAGTATCATCATGTAGAGGCTTCTATAGGGTTTTCAACCAATCATCTCTCATAGTTGCTTCTACTTTATGATTTGTTTTTCCTACTCCTTCCTTGATTTAAAACTTTGAAAAATACAAATATGGATCGAATTGCATCAGTGACACCGATTTGTAACTCTAATGGATTGGAACTTCCTTTTTAGTGATTTTTTTTTTAATTGTGTGTGTGTGTTCACAAAATTTAATGGATGTCTATATCTGAGAATAGGAAGATAAAAGTCATTGTTACTACACATTCCAACCTCATATCTTCAAATTTAGTGTCAAAACTTCTAAATGTTATTCACCTAAATGTTTTATTTTCATAGTTTATCTAATAATAAGAATCAAGACCACTAAATAAAATTTTTTAATGGCAATCGAAAAAAAAATTTATTAATTTATTTCATAAGCCAATTTACTTAACTCCTTACTCTTATATAAACCCAACAGACACTGCAGCATGCATTGCATTGCAATTTGTGCAATAATATGTGTGTGTTGACAAGTACGATAAATTTTTTAATTTTCTCATCACGATAAGAAAAGTCACAGCCAAACTGCCTCAAAAGTAAATTTATGAACTATTGAATAATTATTTTAATTTTAGTTGCAATTGTTTTCAGAAAAAGGAAAAGGTGCTCTATTATTTATAATAGACCTGTTGAAATACATCCATTCTATTAAACATGATTATTATAAAAAATTTAAGATTAAATCAATTTGATGGGACTTTGAATACAATTCACAAAGTTGTTGAATTATCAGTTTAAAGAAACTAATAACAATAATTGTAAAATTTTTAATACAAAAAAAATATATCATCAATAAACTAGAAGGAGTGTAGTCTCAAAGCTTTTTAACATACTATCTAACAAAGATTTTATTTCCTCCATCGACATAAAATTGCAAACTTCGAACAAATCCATGAATGCCACAAGTATTAAGTTTTAATTCAAAATTCCATACTTAGGAATTGCGTGCTTTGCAATAAAGAAAAAAAATTCCAACTGATTAAAATTAAAATTTGACACAGAACTAAAAAATATTATAATATAATATAAAAAATATATAAAATTTTAATAAAAATCGCAAACCAAATTTCGTTTATTTAAGCCCTTTTGTTACCACATTTAAATACACTGGAAAGTACAGACCGCCATGCAATCTTTTGAAAGATTTGATTCAAAATTTGTTGCAAAGCAATTTAAATGTTAATTTGGTGGGCCAAATTTCATTTATTTAAGTCATTGTGTTTTTGAATTATAGCATTAAAACGTATGGAAAAATACATATTGAAAGATGGTCAACTTCTAGACACATTTGATACAAAATTTGATATGGAATCTAACTTTAGATATTAAATGCATGAATCGTATTTTATTCATATAATTTGTGTGTTTTTGAACAGCCAAACTTTCTGTTAAAGGATTTTTTCCAAAACTTGTAAGAAATCTATAAATTTAGTGTAAAGGCTACTTACCAAATTTCTCCCATCTAGTTCACAGCACTTTTAAGTTGTTGCGTACACAGAAGACAGACATAATTCAAAGAAGAAATTTTTCTGAATTAAGGAGGTTTGAAACGTCTTCAAAATTTCGAATTCGAATTTCTTGACGATTACAGTACTTTCTCTTTATATATTCTTTACAGATAAAAGTAAAAACACTTGAAAATAGACTTTGATGCCATTACTTTTTTTCACTTGAAAAATCGGTTATCTTTTAAATAAAGCTACACCTACAATAGAGCATTCTATAATATTTATTTGAACTTTTATTATAAATATAATTTTAAAACAATATATAATTACTTTTCTCCACTTTCTGTTTTATGGAACTAATCAATGTGATATGCGAGAGATGCTTAAGTGAGATGATCCAATATTTGACTTTGGCACTGCTCGGATGCCGTTAATGGAAAGTTGATATGCATGCATAGTTTAGGCTTAAAACAAATAATACTTTTTTTATTGAAACAACAGATATTTTTTTTTTGCGACCGAAACTACTACTTTTGATTGCCAAGCAAAATAATTGCGCAGTTCTTTAAGAAATTTAACAGAAAAATGCAACAAGCGAAGCATTATATGTATCCGTGTTTGGAAGGCAAAAAAATGTTAAAAGAAAAGAGACCCATTTTCAAAACAGCATAAATCTTTATTTTAGATTCAAACACAAAAACTTTAAAAATAAAAGCACTATTTTGCTATAAAATTTCAATAATGTAATTCTAACATCAAACAGAACTTGTTGTCACAAATTGTACAAAAGTATTCTTTTTCCAAACGAAGAGTGGCTACAGAAGAAAAAAATAACCATATCCCATATGGCATATTTGCAGAAAACACTTCAAAAAATTATACGACTATCGTTAATATATATATATATATATATGTATGTATATAGATATTTATTATGTACACATTTGATACTTAATTAAATAAAACAGTATGGAAATTAATACAAACTTCTTTGATTTCAATGCACTTTCTCACATTTCGATCACCATCTCAAAAAACATAATTTAATTTAATTTACACATTTGTACAACATTATATATATACACAATTTCAACGTTTTTTCATATAATAAAGAGGCACTGCAGTGGCTAAAATTATCTTTTCTTTTTTTTTTTTTTTCAAAATGACTTTATGAGAATCTTTTCACTTTAAAATTCCAACATGAATAGCAGATATGTATTTTGAGAATTCTGATTCACAATCTGCTGGATACATTTATTTTAAAAACTGAAAACTCTCATTAAGTAGGTATCGTTCCCACACAAGAAAAATAAAGCTTTAATATATATAATATATATACTCTCTATAGTTTACACCATTTTTTTTTCATCTCAAATATTTTCTGTAAAGTGTCTTTGGTGGTTGATATTGAGCTTAACATGTGGCACTTAAACAGGCACTAACAGATTACTCTGCTGGGTAGAAAAATCCCCCCCTTTTTTTTTAGCTTTTAATTCTCAGTACTGGCACAAAAAAAAGCTCTATCACCGAAGTGGATGATAAAACTCTCTCTACATAATATTATATACAAATCACTTGAGTTCTGTAAGCAACCAATGACTATCAGTTGATCATAGGCAAGAGACATCACAACGAAATCACTCGAGAAGGTCTAAGTGTTTGCAGTAGAAGCTGTTCCAAAAACCTTCAAGTGCCAACCGGCTTGGGATACTGGAGCCTGAAAAGTTGAAAAAACTTATTAAATTGTATTCAGTTTAGTATTAAAAAAAGATTTGTTTGGGCACTAAATAGAGTATGGGGAAATATAATTTCTGAATTTTCAAAAACGATTGTGTTGTACAAAGTAGCGCGGTATTAATTTTTTAATAACATTGTTAGTGTCATTTTGAATCGAATACCCCAGTGTCATTTTGAAGCAGAACGAGGACTATTTCGAAACAAATCATGCGGTTTCTTGCAGATCAAATGTTGAAAATGATACTTTAGCCGGCCTTTTCCAAACTCATACATTATACCAACAAGAGGACACAAATTTGATTCATGGCATTAGGTTTAATGTGCGTCAGTTTCATAATCAAGACTGATCTTACATAAAATTGGATTTCGAACTTGGAATTTTTCAGTCCCGAAACAAAGATTTAAACCAAAATTTTAATATAACATTTTTTCAAATTATAAAATTGTTTTAAAATATTCAATAGTTCCAAAAAATTGTATCGTCATACAATTTTTTTATGCACATTTTTTTTTTTTGATTTTGATATTAAAATACTTGCCTTCGCAATAGGGATGTTTTGGAATAGGCATTGCAGTTTGAGCATCAGATGAATGACATTGAAATTGACAGCAATTCTCTGATTCTCAATCTATACACCAATGAGAGGGTATTTTCCTATTAAAGTAATAATGTTCAGCAAACCACATACATGGCAGATATTCAGAAGAATTTGAACTTAAACTTCCCTAGTAGCACATCCTATTAGCCCAAAAACATTGAACAATATTGTTGCGATATCTTTACGTACGGCGTTCAGAATATCGTGCAACATCCTGGAGATATCGTACAATATCTTGTGTCAATATGGCACATATATTTTACAATATTCGCAACGTTGTACAACACTGCTGAATACTAAATAATGTATACTGTGCGATACCCCGATCTAGCCAGAGGTCATGGGGGAAACTTGATGGGGCCGTTGAAGGGAATATCCCACTATATGGTGTAACATGCTGTGCAATACCTGGACTGCAATTATATTTTTTCAAAAAGTCACCATTGGCCTCGATCCCATTTATGATAAATTTTCCAGTTTTGAATCACAATCGAAATTCACACCTAAGCAGACATTCCAACTTACAGTTCATTTCAAGATACCGAAACTAGCACTTTTGAACAAATTAATTCCGCAAAGGGAATATAGGCATTAAAATGTGCGCGTTTCCGAAATCCATTATTACGCCTTCACCTTGGCTTCCGTCCCGCTAGACGTTTACACGTCCGTGTTTCTTTCACCTCTAGTCTTTTTTTTTTTTTTTTTTTTTTGTGAAATAAACACCTTCTGGTGAATGCGCAAAAGCACTGTGAATTTCCATATTTGAGAAGTGGCAGCATATGAGAATGTTTCATCGGAAAATATGATTTAGTATATGCTAGGACCACATATATAACAAATTTTGAGGTCTGAAGGTCTTGAAGTTGGACTGACACCAGATCACTGTAGTCACAAAAAATAGTTTAGAAAACATTCCTTTTTCACTTCAGATATTAAATAATTATCTTACATAAAATATAATTTTTTAAAAATAAAAGCGTTTACACAAGGTTTAATTTTTTTTCTCTAAAACAATAATTTGCAAAAACAAAAAGAAGAGATTTCGTATTAAAAATAAAATTTATAATATAAGTTTTCCACCATTTCCTTTTAAATGTATTAAGGTGCCCCAAAGGTTTCTTTCTCATCGCGTTTTAAAGAGGCTTGTCACTAGAGACGGATTTTATTAGAGATGCATAATCCAAGATTTTTTGAATAACAAATAATATTGCTATTGTTATTTTTAAATATGAGTTCCAAATATCTGTTATTTCAATCATATTATTAATTAAAAATTATTACTTAATATTAAACATAAAATTTATTAATTGTAATTAATACTTAATTTACTAATTTAAGTAACGTGTGATTGTATTAATTTATCTGTCTCAGCTTACTTCTTAAATTTTATTTTTTTCCTCAAAACTATTTATTTATTAGAGTGAACCATTTTCTGGAAAAGGCGAGTTAAAAATATATGTCATTTCTTTAAAATGTTTACTTTAGTTCTATATTCTACCAATAGATGGCGCCAGTAGTAAACAGAATACATGTAATCAAAGTCAATCATGTCACGAGCAATTAAAAATGATCTGTATGGAATAGTGCATCATCAAATACGAATATCGGTCACTCCCGTAAAGTGGAGCGGTGACTTCGCACTTTCCGGTGAAATCACCACTACGATAAATTTCAGAGATATGCAATTCAATGATACGATACGATAATTCCAATAACCGGTCCATTCACTTTTCAATCCAATCACAGATTTCTTTCGAGAGCTTCCATTGGACAGATCGTATCGATTGTTATTTTCCAATGAAGACACCGCTCCGGCAAATTTCAGTGATATCGTACCGATTGTAACTTTGTATCGTGATCCAAAACCTGTAATCGAAATATCACCAGTAAGATCGTATCAAGGATTTGAATCACACCCCTCTTTGAAAAGTATTGATCACTTGTATTTGTGACTTTTTGATATTGGTTACGTAATAACCGCTCTTAAAATATTCGTCATCCCTAGATTTTATATGAAAATGTCCATAGAAATTCACTTGGTATAAGGAGAATAAGCCTTCAACTGTCGCAAAGCCGGGACTACACCCCAAAAAAGTTCTTTTGTCCTTTTGGTGGGATTGGAAAGGCATAATTTTCTGATAATTATCCATCTGATAATTACTTCTTCCTTAAAAAATTCTCTTCGCGATAAACGCTTTAAATCCATCAGCGAAATAAATGCACACTTCGATAATTATTTTTTGTCCAAAACACAACAATTTTGGATAGAAGGTATCATGAGATTTCCTGAGAGATGGAAGAAAGTAATAGAGCAAAAGGGTTCTTATATAACAAAATAAATAATATCTTAAACAGTAAATATTGTGTATTCATTTCGTAGTAGAAATAGGAAAGAAACTTATGGAAGACCCTAACGTTTTTATAAACGTTTCATGCATCCAAAATTACATATAAAATAACATATATAATTTCAAAAGCTGTGCATCATTAAGATCTTTTAAAAAATTCTTGACATTGGCACTCTGAATCTGTCAAAAATATTTAAAAAATATTTGAAAAATCTGAATTAAAAATAGAGCTACCAATAAAAGAACTTCAGAACTATTTTAATTCATCAAAAGAATTAAAGGGGTTTATATTTATTAGAACACTTTATAACATGCAACAACATGCTACATATTCTAAAGCTTGTTTTTGAAAGCATACAATATTTCGTAAACTGAATAATAATTCTTTAAAATAAAAGTACAAAAAAAAAAAAAAAAAAGCGAGGCAAATTTTGCAAATTAAAATAGTACCTAAGAAGCTAAATCAACATAATTGATCACATAGCACAAAAGCCATGCTCTACAAGTGCTGGGTCCATGCAATTAAACAATTTTATACTTGCATGATTTTCCCAACAATTTGAAAGAAACAATGATATATCATTGCTTCTTTGACGAACTGCTCGATTCTCCAGACGTCTTCTTCTTAGGAGACTTTTTAAGTAATGACAAACAAGACTTTTCACAAAGCTATTTTGCAGAAAGAATTAATCATTACACAAATATTATGAATTCTTAAACAACATTAAGAGAGTTATTTTGTGTTTGATTATACAGGTTTAAAATTGATTTTTCCCCCTCCTCTTAACAAGAAATTAAAACATTTCCATTGTTACACATTTTCCGCAATTCTCTTTAGCTTACCTCTTCCATTTCTGATAAAATTTTGAATCACATAATTTGTCTAATATATAATAGTAGACCAAATCACTTAAAACAGTATCTTTCCAGAGAAAACTTTAAATTATTATTGCATACACTACTTATATAAGAAAGTTACTCGGTATTTTGAACATATATGAAACAGGTTTATTATAAATATCCAAGAATATACTTATATAAAAGCCAAGCTTAATAAGTTTTAAATGTTCTAATTTTACCAGATTTTGATTCCCAAGTTTGATTAATTTGATATCCAAAATTTAATAAAATTATTTAGATATTTTTTATTTAGTCTTATTTGAAATTGTATCACGAGGAAGAGTAAGAATGGATAAACACAATGTCTGTCAAATATTTTAACTGAAACAGTGAATTGAAATACAAAAAATTTTCAATGTAATTAATCAGAAATATTTTTACTATTAATTAGTTAATAAAGCATGCAAGAAAAGTTTATTTTAATTGAAACAGTTAAATGTTATTATTAAACTGTAAACTGAGATTGTTATTATTTCAACTTTTGGTCATAAAAGTTCATTAGGGTTCCCTCACTGTTGGTAGTAACATTTTTTTAATTTTCACTCTTTGGCTGATACAACTGCTACATCAGTAAACAATCAGGATTTCATTTTTCTTCCACTTTTATGCAATCCATTCTTGCTTTCATCTCTGAACTGATGAATTTATTTTCCTGTCCTACTCAATCATCCTATGTGTCATAACTAGTTTGACAATTTAGGAGAAAAGATAAGAATAACGACTTCATAGGATGACATTGAAAAACAGAAAATTGCAAACCTAAAAATTTACTCAGAATTAAAAAAAAAAAAAAAATCGAAAATTGAAAAGTAAGGATTTTTTATTTCTTTGTGAAAATGATCATAGATAAAGGTTAAAAGAAATTTCCTCTACTTCAACACGCAAGACATGAATTTTCACTTCTGATGAAGTAGCATGAATTAATTTTTAAATAACCACCAGTGGTTCCGTCCAACTCCTCGATTTTATAAAGAAGAAATAATTTAATATAACTTCTCGGAAACATTAAATTTTTCCCCAAATAAAACAACAAATAATAAAATAAATTTCTCTGTCTATTATTGATCAATTTTTAAATTTTGATATCTTAGCATAATTTGTGCATTGTGTTTTTGCACTTTTAACCTAATAATAATTTTGAATTAACTAATTCATAGACATAATTTTAAAAATATGTGCAATTCATGAATATTGAGAGTATTCTATGAACTTTGAGTAAATTAATATGACAAAATTTCTAAAACAAAGTGCTTCTGAATAAGATCGAAAAAAAAAGTAAAGGGATGGTAACTTAAGAATAATTTTAAATAAAAACTCCTTATTTCTACAGACATTTGGGTTTATAGAAAATTTCTCAATTTGAGTGAAGTCATAAGAAACTTTTATTAGCCGAAAAAAGACGAATTCAAGAGAAAAAATATTTAACCCTTTTCTTCACTAGCAGAAAGGATATTATGTCAACAAATTTTGGTGCACATATCAAAGAATCACTACATCATTTCTCTTCTTTAATAGCTTAATCCGTTGGGTGTCTTTGTACAAATGAGTACACATATCAGAAATGGTATGTGTATATGTACACCAAGCCAAACAAGTTTTGAAATAATTTGCTAGATTGAAGAAGAAAAACTACAAATGCACATAATGCTGAATATTTTAAGATAAGTGAAAAAACGAAAATAATATAGAAGTAATAAATTTTCAATTATTATATCATATAACAAGTGTTTAATGGCCTGAACAACAGTCTTAAAACATGACCCACAGTAACGATGGAAGAATTAGCAAAAATTCGGGTACATCAGCAACACCAAATGCTATATCAAACAACAAGATCCTCTAAGATCCCATTAAGAATTTCATATGTGACTTATTGATATAAACCCACAGAAAAGAATAAATGTCAATATATGCCGTATCATTTTTTTTTGGTTTTGTTTACTATTTCTTTATCTCATTCAACATGATGCACCTTCTTCTGCTTGTAATTTCCATCTCTGATGAAGTAATCTATAATAATAAAATTTGTTTGATTTGGCTTGTACAACAACTTTTCAACTCTCAGCCCATCATTTTTGAATAATCCTGTATAGTATAATTAACTTCTATTGTATCAGAACATGGTTGAAGAATGAATGAATTACTAATAAGAAAGAACAGGAATAATGGACTCCATATTTTGTCTACAAGGATCAGAATCTCATTTTCCAATGACTTGAAAAAAAAGAAAAGAAGATAGCTATTTTCAATTAAGAAGCCCTGATATAAAACAAAATATAAATTATAATGAAATATATGCACAATATATATATACATATACATAAATATATACATAATAAAATATAAAATACAAAAAATATATACATGAATCAAAACACAAAAAATAATAGAATTAAAGAATACTAAGGATTATTACCTTTCGTAAGGCTTGCTTTCCACCAAATCCCCTAATTTCTAGCATAAGCTCTTCTCTTGGATCTACAGTTTTGGAGTGCTTTGATGGACTTTTCTTAGATTCTTTTTTCGATGCTGGCAAAGTCTTTGTCTCCCTAGCCATCACAAGCTGACTGGAAACTGGAATCTGCTCTGCAGGTGGTATGGTTGGCATCACTGAACTGGATGCTTGGGGTGCAGGAGGGGGTGGAGGTGGGGGAGGAGGAACAGACTGTCCAGAACCATTGACAGTTACAGTTTGAGCAGTATTCTGTTGCAACTTTTCACTGTTCTTAGCAGCCTTTTTAGAAAACACAGACATCAATTCTGAATTTAGTGACTGTGACTTTGGAATAGTATTACTTTTATATGTGTTGCTGTTGGTGGTAGTTACTCCAGGACCAGATGCAATATTAGCTTCTTTTGGGATTGTGGCATTAATATCAACAGCAGGTTTTGCATTAACATTAACTTTAGTGATATGCAACTTTGAAGCTTCAGTATTTTCCTGCTTAGAAGGTTTAGATGTGGAGGAAGGCTCCGTTTTTGTTGACTTAGGTTTCCTGAGATCGACCTCAGCACGACGTATCTTGTCTTGCACATAGCCCCCAGGTCTTTTCGAACTTGCCTTCAGGTCCTCTAATATAGACTGTTTACCTTCTGTGGCTCCACGACTCTCACTCATATCAGACAAAGGCCACTTTTTCAAACCAACAATAGATGGAGGGTGAGGTTCATCTTTCATGCTTGTTAATTTCACAAAGGGTTTGGCAGATTTAAATGTAGCAGTTGGTTCCCTAGAAGCGAGTCTGATATCTGAACTTTGCTTCACATTCGTTTCCTCTACCTGCTTAGGAACAGTTTTTAAAACTTTGGTGTCATTACTAGCAATTTTAGAAGGCTTTTTATGTATCTGCTCAGGCTTGGCATCCAAAACAGGTTTCTCATCTGAAATAAACTTAGTTTTTACATTTGTAGGCTCAGTTTTTGGAGCAGCTACAACAACTTTTGCTTCCACAGACTTAGGCACAGTTTTGGGCACTTCTTTTGGGGTACTATCAACTTCAGTAGGAACTGGTGGAAGCTTCCTTTTTTCCATTGTACTTAAACCAGGCTTGTTAGTATTTTGAGGAATATTTTCTAAGCTTAAAAATTTTGATCTTGTGGAAGCAACACTACTGGAAGGCTCTACGTCTGATATTTCTTTCTGCCGTTGTTGCCAAGAACCAATAGTAACAGAAACTATTTGCGACTTGGGCCGCGTGTTGCGATTCAGTGTCATAGTCTGTGAAGGTGGCAAGGCACTAAGAGGCTTCGGTTTAGGTCTAGGGAGCGTTTGAGATTTGCTGTTGTCACTTTCTGGCGAAGAAAGTGAATTACTACTTACGTCTGTTGAGGATACCTGAAGATTATCACTAGTTTGTGCAGAAGTATCCTTATTTAGAACATTTTCAGGAGATGGCGCCTGTGTTCCAGAAGTAACCTTTTCTTGGGGAGATGGTACTTGTGTCACTTTATCTTGGGGAGGTGGCACCTGAACCACTTTATCTTCTTGATTACAACTTGCTTGTGTATCAACAGAACAAGCATTTAAGGTTTCTGGCCTTTTAACAGGTTTCTGTGCATTTATATCTATGTCTACAACAGCTGTTTCAACAGGAGGTTGTGCAAGAGGTGGAGTTTTAGGTCGATTCATCTCCTTTACGGATAATGGTTTTGTTTTAGGTCTAGGTAATGATCTTGTTCTCAAGTCAGTAGAACTGAGATTTGTTTCACTATTTTGACTAATCTGACTTTCAGAAATAATATTCAGATTGCTATCTAAATTACTTAAACCTTCCAAAGAAGGAAAAGGCATCTGTGGTACAATTTTCTCATTCTGTAACAAACTCTGATTGCTTAACAACTGTTTCTGCCAAGATATAAACTGTTCCTGCAGTCTACGATATTCTTCCTGAAGACGTCTCTGCTCTTGGAGAAATGTTTCTTTCAATTGCACAGGTTCTAATTCTTTAACAACATTTTGATCTGAATGAGTTCTTTTCATGTTCCCATTAACAACTTCTTCCTCCATCTTTTCCATTTCTGAAGGTGCTTTTTGAAGCGCCTTTTGAGGTGTAAGATTGACTAATGATGTTGACCTGCCAGTTAAAGGTAATGTATTCATACTACTTAGCTGCGCACGTTTCTCTGAAACAATGCTACGGCCACTCTCAGAAACAATTTCCTTTTGATTTCGATCTTTGAATGATAATATTTTTACATCAGGTTGATGCCTATTCTTTCTTACAGGAGCCTGAATATCCTTAAGTGGACTCTGATTATTACTGATACCACTGGTGGCTTTTTGTTCAGGAGATGGTATACTATAAATGTCTATGTTCTCATCTTTTCGGTAACATCCCATAGCAAAATTATTCAATTTTTTCTGGATCTGTGGAGTATGGGAAGCACTGTTGTGTGCACTCTCAGTTGAGAGGGAACTTGAGATGCTGTTTTTATCACTGTTATCACACTTGGTTTCAATCTCCTTATTTTGTTCAGTTATAGAGCCCTCTACCTTAGAAATAATAGATTCATCCACAGATTTTGTAACAATTTTTTCTTCTGTCACATTTTCCGCGACAGTTACCTCAGAAGAAATTTCTAATTCTTCCTTTTCTACCCTGTTGATGTTTTCACTGACCTGCTTTTCATTAGCAACACAGAGGGTTGCAACTCGATTTTCATCTGTGTTTTGATCTAAAAAAAATGTTTTAAGAGTGTTGATACTAAAAATATAGAATATGGAAAGAGAAAAAAAAATTGTAAAATATTTTTCTAAACATAATAATTAATTTCTTATTTAATTAAAGAGCAGATTTAAAAATATTTTCAATTCTAATTTAAAACAATTAAAACTACAGAGTGTATCAATAGGTTTCTGCATTTGCACATTATGGAAAAAATGTTTACATCAGAAAATCCTAATATCAGACAAATTTAGAATCTTTGTATAACATTTTATTTTAAATTCTCAGTTGGTATATTTAATTTGCTCAAGTAGAATTCAACTTTTCTTATTTATGTCCCAACTTTTTCAAATATAGGATATCCATTGTATCTTGTCTCATCTTGCATCATTTTGCCCTGTAATGACTTCACAAATTCAAAATCACCGATTTAATTGGATGAAAAATTATAAATGTTGATGCACTTTTAATAAGTAAAAGAAAATGTTATTACTTTCAAATAATAATAAACAGAAATTAAACAAAAAATAATGTTCAGTGAGCAGTATTAGAGGAATTTGAGATAAATATTGTCTTTGAAAATCTTTCCTCAATATTCATATAACAAAACAAACAAATTTCTTTCCAACTCCTTATGGACCATATTAAATCATTAATTATTCCATTAAATTCATGTATTTTCAGTAACTTCAATGTCTTTAAATGATTTCAGACAGACACAAATATACAAAGGTTTTCCCAAGAAGAATTCTTACCATCTGAACACCTTTCCATTGTGCTGTCTTTTGCAGAATTTCCATCTGTCTTTTCACTCTCCAATGTTGATCCTTGTACAGAAAATTCATCAGAAGGCACTGATTTTACATCTAAAGAATCTGAATAGGAAATTAATGATCAATTATATTCTACCATGTTAGATTCTTATGAGCATTTTTAATAGCATAATGAGTAAAATCATAATCTCCATAAGCAGGACTTAATGAGGATTTACTAGGGATAATAAAACATGAACTATTAATTGTTTGAATTTAGAAAAATGTCTTAAGCACAAATGAAAATTTTGGCATGTGATGACACATCTTGCAAGTAATTTGTAGAATAAAAAATAATGAAAATAAATTATAATTGTAAAGAGTAATTATAAAATTACAGAATAAATAATAAATAATGGTAATGATTGTTACATTGACTTTGATAGACAGAAATTCATTATAATGATTTTTTTTTTCCAAATTGCAATTATAACTCCATTTTTGATTTTTAATGATTAATTTAAGACCACCTTTAAGATTGGCATTGCTTATTGTAGAAATTTCTAAGTTGTTCTTGAAAATGCATATCAGCCAAAACATTAATAATCTATACAGCAAATAATCAAAATCAATGAGCAATGGCATAGCATTTCATGGAAATGAAAATGTAAAGATTGAATTACAAGTAAAAATTAGAAACAATATGATTTTTTTGTTATAATTCTTTACAGTTTCATACAAAAATACTAAATTACAAGTATCAAAGCAAGGTTTTTAAAACTTCATACAGATGAAAAGCTAAAAAAGAAACTTAACAGGATTCTTAAATTAGATTGCGATTACAAAATGAATACATGCAACAATCTCAAACTTAATGCATGGGAAATTTTTTAAAAAATGAATTAACTCAAAACAGTCATTTGTAAACTTTAATATATTATTTTAAATCAAAATCGATTTAATTTTTTGCTTATAAATAACAATTTAACTACAATAAATACATACATACACACTCAATTTTCTTTTGTTGTTCTGAAATTCAACTACATGACTTAATTGGAAGCTGTACCCATAATTTAATAGATATGGTTGTTTGAAAAAAAAATTTCTTCCTTTTTAAGGATGCTTATTCAATTGCATAATACACAAATATCAATTTTGATTGTTAATAAAATAAATGTTTTCCCTCAATATTATAATATTAGTACAAGAATATTACAAGATATCTCCATGATATTTTTTGATAATATGAATACTACTTGGCAATATAATGAAGATATTATAATAATACTGTTGGACATTTTGTACAAATAGGATAAGCAATGTTGAAAAAATTAAAAACAATTACACAACACATGAAGTGTCATGTTAATTACCAATAATCAACATAATATCCATTTAGTATTAGTTAATTTTTATTGGAATAATATAGGACTTTTTTAAAGCTCTTTCGGGTACTGCTGCTTTCTACGAATAAAATTTTCAATATCTCATTTCCATCAGGAAATTGACACATAATCCCAAAGTTAAAATAACACTGAGTTTTTATGTTCTTGATAATTTTCTGTATCACTCTGGTTTGGTGTCGCAAATTAAAGTTCAAGAAACTCTTGTCTGATGGAATGGTATCTATGGACAAAGTACAGCCAATCAAAAAGTTTTCAAGGCATGACACAACACTTCACGAGTTCAAAACCAAAATTACCAAATCGAGCAGAAAACAAATATACTAACAAGAGGAAATAAGAGCATGCAAGTTCATAACTTTCCACATGCAACATATAAGTAAGACATGCATTAACATATGGTAAAAGGAGCAGAAAGCAGAAAAAAGAAGTTATTCGAGTATTAATAGAGAAAGAACCAACAAACCACAAGACGGATAAATGCTGGAATTTAGAGACTCCATAGATGTTAGAACTTTTCGCTTAAGAGACATTCTTGGTAAAGGAATAGGTACATGGGTTTGTTTTTCAACTCCAGTTCTTGGTGAGGATATCACAGGAGAAGAATAAGAGGAAGAGATGACCCCACCTGAGACATTGCAATAAATTTCTTCATGGCATCCAGAATCGGACATAGTCTTCAGATCAGAATTCATGGAGGGGACAGAGGAATCGGCATCACTATTAAGGGAGTGCGAGATTCCACTATCATCGGCAGAAGCATCTACAGCTAAGAATAGCAGGTGTTTTATTTTTTAAATAATGGGTAAAAGCCATACATATTGTTATAAAGAACCAGACATAATTGCCATTTTTTTCTCATAAATAACTATGCTAATCTTGTCAGCATAATAGTGAGACTCATTTTATGGATTATAGAATAATACATCCTTAACAAACTTTGAATTTTCACTAATAATGTAAGAGACGGTGGGTGGTTACAACAGGAAGTCCTGCTATAACAATTGCAGCTGATCGAATTACAAGACAATAAACAAAATCAAGAAAACATCAAACATTAGTATACAATGCAAACTGGGTGTTACAACAGCATAACTATTTTATTTTCAATGAATAGATAATCATTTTCTTCTAATGATTTTTAATAACTTAATAATATAGTTTTAATGATGACATTAAGCAACATTATCAAACTTATACAAATATGAAATAAGTATATCTAAAAGACTCATTTATTTCTTTCCATATAAAAGACATATAGAATATTTCTATATTTAATAACTTAATTAAAATTTGGCCCAAGGAAAAGATTGATTTATTGTTAATTGATGCTGCAAAAAGCTGAGAACAAATATATAATTATCTTGCATATCTTATGTTTGAAACAATTTGTAAATCAACAGATTATATCAACTGTATAGAGAAGTTCTTTAGAGAAAACAAAAGCATTATTTCTGATCAATTTGGCAAATTTCTGATTCTTTATATTTGAAAATGACAAAAGCTAACATAAAAGCAAAGCAATACAATGCATCAAACGGAAGCATATATACAGAAATGAGCAATAAAAGTAGCGCTATAGAAAAATATTATTTAATATTTAAAGTCTTATATTTTGAATAATCTGTTATATATAAATGGTAGTAATGTATAATATAAAAAATATATTTAAATTTTGATAACAACTTATTAACCAAAATAATAAGTTAATAAATTTACCAAAGTTAAAAAGAAATAGACATTTGTTATAATTTTCAGAACAAAGTAAAATTTTTGAAATTTCAAAAAAATCTTAAACTACATTTTTATTTCAAGTATTTAAATATAAAAACTGAATTAAAGTAATAAAAATCAATTGTAAATGTAACTGAATAAAAAATAAACTGTATTAAAATTTTAACTAGTTCTTAGCTCATAAGAAACTAAAAAAACTTATTGTTAAATAAAGTTTTATTTTCACTGTCAATAAAATATTACATATAATGCATTATAAAAAATAAATTAAATTGAGATAAACTTGATTTCTAATAAACTAATGGAGAACTTGTTAAAGTGAAAGAACAATAATGAGATCCCAATACTACTATAAAGGAAAATTGATTGTTTTAAACATGTCACTGAATTTCTGCTGATAATATTTACAGGGATAATAAAGTAGTTATTATGAACAATATTAACCTTACTAAAGGAATCTGCTTCAAGAAATATTTTGATAAGGAGAAACTTATAATTTAAGAATAACATAGTAAATCTAAAAAATTAAATAATTTCATTTATATTTATCAAGATCACATTATCACCAATCTTTATAAAAGAAAAAGTTAAGTATTGTGAAAGGAAGTATTATAGTTTTCATTCACAGTTAAATCTAAGATTTAAATATTTTACATCATACAAAAAATATTTCTGAAGAAACTGATACTACAACTAATCATAAAGAGCAATGATACTACAATTGAACTGATACTCGTGATTGCAGAAGCGCTTCTAACTTAGCTATGAATTGTTGGCGTGTAAGCTCACCTTCATATCCTTCAGGTTGGGATTGGGGAATGGATAGTGGAGCAAAGCTGGATTTAGGCAGCATAACAGGGTCAGGAGTGACTACAGTAGGAGGCTCTACAATGCTATCGGAAGAGTCTTGATCATTAGCATTAGCATGGACTTCTGCCTGGCACACAGATATCACTTCTCCTTCATCTTTCAAGGAATCTGTGTCACTGTCATCCATAATTCTCTGGTTCGAAAAACTTTTTGTACAGTTTTCAGATTCTTGCAGCACATCTTCTAAGTACCGTATCGCTTCCGACTCTTGCTGCACTGAATCTCTGGCAACAGCATCACTTCCTGAAATGCTGGCTGTCCTGGTTTCTTCAGTTTTTCCAGCACTGTCCTGACTACTCTGTAGGCTTGAGGTATCAGTACCATTTTCAATAGTACAGGCTGTGGTTTCATTTTCGGGAAAATGTACATGCTCCTGGTCGAGCGAAGGAGGATTTGGTGAAGAAGGCGATTCGATTGCAGGCAAAGTTGAGATGGGTGGTTGAGGAGCCTTCCTTTTACGAGAGCCACTGCTTATCGAGACAGTAGAGCAAGATGGCACATTCTTCAAGTTGGTATCTTTAGCTGTCATGGAGGATCGCTTCAACGTAGCACTACTATCGGAATAGTCTTTGTGTAAAGGGCTGTTTTGTCGAATTGCATCATTCACCGAGACACTATCACCATGCACAATGGAAGCTTCTGGAGATTTGTTCTCAGAACAGTCACTAAAAACAGAAGGTTCATGGTAACCACTTGAATCAGAGCTGTGCCTGGAGTGAGAAACCGTACTTTCAATTTCATCGGCGGTTTTGATGGAAATTTCGGACTCGGGTCTAGAGTTAATGGAATTTGAGCTCTGCGTGATAAGAGGTGGAGAAGAACTCCGCGCCAGTGAAGGAGGGGGAGCAGGAGCTGGTTTCCTTTTCAAACTTTGTTTAGGCTGATAACCATTTCTATTTACTAATGAATTTTCACTATGTGAAGTAGGAATGCGATTGGGAACTTGATCATTAGTCACTTCAACTGTAACCTAGAATATAAAAATTCCTATTTATTAAAATACTATACAAACGAATATCAAATTATCATACTTCTAATCTTAGAATATTAATTACTTGATGTTAATCTATAGAATAGCCATCTAAAAAACAATCAGTAGATTATAAATAATACTTAACAGCATAAACTATTATTTAAAGAAAGAATTCATCTTGCATTAATTTTTTTTTCCAGAATAAAAATATTTGCTATTAGAATTCTCCACTTTTAAAGATATCCCATAATGCCTGATTTTTTTAGAAGTAATTATCCTAAAACTAAAATTAGAATAAAATTACATTCTAAGACTATATTTTTCAATCTTCTTCAAAACATTTACCAGCTTAAAAATTCAACAGCATATTTAAACAGATTGACTTGCATCAGATTATTTAAAATCAATATAATATTAATTATTACAAGTCAGAAACTATCTATAGAGGAACTGTAAGAAATCAGAGGCAGGACTCGGCCCTAAAATGAAAAATATGACTGCTAAATACTGACAATATGAAAGTGCTTTGTGAGTTAAATATTTATGGCAAAAATATTCAAAATAAATTTAGAAAATAGGAACTGCTTTCACTCATTTCTATCACAAGGGATCGTAAGTTTTATACATTAACAATTTCAAGCACATTCTTTTTCATTTTAACAATTAATTGTAAAATCTGAATTAAGAAAGTCTAATTTAATATATTTCTGATGAAATTATCGGAAGTTCATTTTGACTTTGTTTAAAAACATTTTGATTTCACAAAATCGGTATAATAATAAAAATATAATAAATAAAAAATCATATCTTAATCAAAACCATTTAAATTATTTTTCACAAGAAATCTTACATCTTTTCTTTTCCTAGAAAATATACGAAGTATGCTTTTCTTCCTCCTTTCTTCTTCAATTTTTGGAGCAGGAAATATGTTAGTTGAAGTGTTTCGAATACTATCTCTGAGACCTAAAAGAAATATGCATATAAACTAAACTACTATATTGCAATTATTTTAAAATATATACAGAAAAAAGAAATGTTATAGTTTTTTTTTTTCATTTTTACAAATTATTTTATTTTTATAAATAATATATATTTCAGAAAAATATTTTTTTTCTTCTTTAATCACATGACACACATACATTTTATGATAAAATTAATCATTAGACACCTTATATTGTTTACTTATAAGCCGTTAAAATACTAAAAGTTAGAAAGCAAAGTTAAATATTGCCTTTTAATTAGGTACAAAATATTTTATATAAATATTGTGTTTTTTTTATCAGAATATTTATATAATATTTGAATTAATAAATCAATATGCAGATAAAATGAATTTAAGAATAAAATGTATTGAGACAATATTTTACACAAAAATATATATTTAGCAACAAACAACAATATGCTTTATGGATTATTATTAAAGAATAATATATATACAGACCTGAGTTTGACATCAAACTAATTTCAGCACATCCATAAACTTCAAGAGTAGCATTTAAATCTAGAATGGTGTCTGGTTGGGCAGGATGCACGAGGTGGTGACTACTGTGATCCAATTCTTTCTCTGCACAAATCTGACTTTTTAATTCAGCAAGAGTAATGCGTGGGCTAACTCGGAGAACCATTCGCTGATTAAGAGGTAAATTCACCTGCAACCTGAATGTTTGCTGCTGAAATAAATTCAAGATGTTAGAGAGCTAACGGGAGGAGTGTGCAATGAATAGTAGATTTTTATTACTTAATATAGTTTTAAATTTTTTTCTCTTTTATTGATTGCTCCTCTCTTCTCTGTGTTAGTCTTTGCAAGTTACAGACAAATTGATTAATAAGGAGAATAATAGAAAATAAGTTCCAGATAGCTAAAAAGTTTGCATTCAAATTCGATTTAAGATAAACATTTCAAAAGGGTTGGCAATAGATTAAATTTAAAAAAAATATTTCAAAAGTGTTGTCCATTCCAATTTCTTTTACATTTCATATGAAGTCAAATTCTGGATAATTAAATAATCTGCTAAAAAAGAGTAAAAGTGATTACTTATAAAATTCTAAAATAAATGAATAAGTATTTATAGAAGATTGATCTAATTTATAACAAAAATAAAGCAAAATAATTTTTTCTATGAAAAAAAAATTGATTAATGAGATGAATAAATAGAGATGGCACTTTCTAACACATGAATAACCAAAAACCCTAATCGTAGTCAAAAACAAAATATTTGTACAAATTAGCTTTCTATAATTTCACATATTGAACTGATTTCAAATAAACAATTAAAACATTAATGCAATTTATAACTACTACACTCATAGTTAAAATTATATTAAGAATACTAAACTAATACAGACACAAACTATAAAAATATACTCGTTATTTTACAACGTTATCAATAAATTGAAATAATTACGTTTCAAATACTATTAGAAAACTTAAAATAAATAAATTTTGTCAATACAACAACAATAACTAAAAATGGCTGATTGGTAAACGTCAGTTTAATTTTGAATAATAAAGTAATTTCTTAGAAAGTTAAAAATTTAAATTTAGAGAGATTAATTTTTTTAAAAATCACTGTTAATACTAAATTCCCCTCCAATCAAAATGAATAAGAAACATTATTTAAAATGTATTGTATATATTTTGTCACAAAGCTATATAGAATGCTATTAATATTCTAAATTCTCACTGAGATATTGATTTAAAATGTGGAATATGCTTTTTCTAATAGTATTCAAATGACGAAGTTCCAAAGGCTGAAGAGTCCAGGTTTTGGTTTAGTTATATTAACATCCTATTTATTAAGACTATTTTGGGACGAACCTTATAATTTTGTACGATGTCAAATGACGAGGGCGACACTTGAGCTAAGACCTCTTTACCAAACTTTAAAACTACACCCGAGGTAGAATATTTGATCTACAATGATTTAACGTATCAGACCTGCTTAAACATCACTTTTTCGATGGAATCATTCTTCAAACTGCTCGGAAATTGAGATATTGTCATCAGGTCACTGCTATTTAGTCTTTCAGTCATATAACGGAAAGAAAAAAAAAATTACATAACTTGTTTCATTTGACACTTCCATTTAAATGCAATTCACAATGCTAAAATGCATAATTTTTTCGTCCTTGATACCTCATTTACTTTTAAAAAATGTCATAAATACACCAATGTTTTGTGCCCATAAGATCAAGTGGCATCTATACCCGAAGTCCTGTTGCTACATTCTACTGGAATTTTGAGATCTCATGCATTTGTGCAAATAAAATCAAATACTAGTTAAGTTGAAATTATGTTTTAGTCTTTAACAAGGAAACTAGTTTTCCCGCCTTTGAATTATAAGCATTTGATGGATCCGAACCGTCGTTACAGAGTTAAATTTTCTAAAAAGTTGTTGGAAAATTGCCCTTAAAGATTAAATAAATTCAATACAAAACGATATTTTTATGAAATGAATTTAAGAATAGAATACGGATCATAGACAACTTCTCAAATATGAATACCCAAAAGAAAGTATAATATACACAACGTCTATTAGAATAAATACATTTTTAGAAAAAACTGCACCAAGCAACAATTCTACTAACCTCAAAAGGTTGGTTGGCAAGTTTTGGCATTCTCTTAACTGGTAACTCAAGGGTGGACTTTGGGATTATATATACTGTACTGGCATCCAAAGAGCCAATAGGAGTATTGGGCTTGTAACTAACATTGCGTTCATCTTTGGAAATGACATTGATTATATGACCACTAGGAGATATTTTGTTGGAAGTAGTCGCTTGAACCAGAAAATCCATCATAGGAGTCCTGTAAAAGAATTGAAAATTTTTAAAAACATGTAAAACTGATGAGAAACATGAAAATACATCAATGGTAAAAACAAAATGCAAAGAAATCGAGTCCAACATCAATGATGCAAAAAAAAAAAAAAAAAAAAAAAAAAATCGAGGATTTCCCGCTGTTATCTAAATGAACAAAATCTTTGAATTATATATTTTTATAAAAAATCAAAAATGCTTCATGAATATGCAATTGTTATATATTACCATGGTAATTTGGAGCTTAGGGTACAGGAACACACAAGATGAGAGGCAATACAGAGTGATATATAAGCAATAAAAGCAGAAATCTCTCCAGCTAACACCCTTCCTCTGATAAGTCTTATCAGAGTTTATTTAAAAAGATAAAGTGAAAGAAAAAAAAGATATCTCCTTACGTAGTAAAGTCAATAAAAGTAGACGAGATATGTATGGTAGATTATGTAACTATCCCATCTGTGTGAAATACTTAGTTGTAAAAGAAAGTTAAATGTGCTGAAATGCTTTAGAAACTTGTGGTCAGTATTATGCAGCATTAGGCAATCAGGAAACACTTAAAAAACCCACACTCATTTTCAGTTTCTGTACATAGAAAACAGGAGGAAATTTTTTTTTAAGCACGCAATTTTAAGAATTCATGATTTCTTAAGCAAATTCTCTAATTATTTTTTTAACTTTGTTTTTCTTTACCGTAAGTATGTAATAAAATTAAATATTATGCAAAAAAGGAACATTAATTTTTATTTCTTCCTTTAATTCAAAATTTATCCACCAGTTGCAATTTCAATATGTCTGAAAGTTTCCAGGTTTAAATGTACAACTGCTCATTACCTTCCTGGCGAAAATCCTACAAAAATAATCCTAACCTTGCAACTCAAAAAACAGACTTGAAGACAATTGGATCAATGATTTTCTTTTTTCATTAGTCCATTTCGATCTTCAACTGGATAACAAAATTTCAACTCTGTATATAAAAGTTTGTACTAACAATGCTAGTAGCGATAAAGGAATCAATTTCCCTCATTTTAGAACACAAGACTTAGCCCATTTTCAAAATAATTTATTCAAATATAGAATCATTCATTATGATTTTCTCTCTGAATAAACATAAAGCTGAATTAAAGAGAACGGCGAATACCAAGTGTCAAATAACTTATAACTTAGTTCAGCAAATAAATAAGTTTTATATTTTGTTTTATAAAAGTTAGAGACAACTTTTCCCGCTCTGGCAATCATTTTGCTTATAAAAAAATGAAATAAGTACAACTAAGAAATTAAGTCTGCAATCTGATGACGGAACATCTTTAACTCTATATTCCCTCATCATTGCAAAAGCCATTCAGAGTTGTAGCGATGTCAAAAAAGACATATTTGAGCGACATTCCCCCCCTTCTCTCGACTCTTCACAGCGTATCTCATTTGTTTATTTCGAGCTTTAAAAACGTATATATAATGCATGGAAAAACATTGCATTTGCGTAAAAAAAAAATTTGGCGCTCGGATTATAGTTATAACAAGCTACCTTTGCCCATTCTTCTATGCCACTGCAGTTAGGCAGTAAAACATGAAAAGGAGGAAACAGGTCAGTTTAATTATAATAACATCCCGTTTTTAAAGCAACACTAGGGCCTATCTTTGGAAGGATCAGTAATTTTGAACCGCAGCCAGATAACGAGGACGACACTTGAACTGACACCCTCCTCTTTAAACTTCCGCATCAGATCAGCGGGAGACGTTTGGTTCCGATGGATTTAATGTGCATCAGACCCGCTTACTTGACGATTCTTCGGTGGAATCGAGTCTCGAATGTGAAACTCTCTGGTTGCGAACACTTTACCACCAGGCCATACAGCCCCGAAAAGGAAATACATTTTTTAAAAGCGGTA
Source organism: Argiope bruennichi (assembly GCF_947563725.1). NCBI lineage: Eukaryota > Metazoa > Arthropoda > Arachnida > Araneae > Araneidae > Argiope > Argiope bruennichi. The sequence continues at coordinate 55,912,975 of NC_079158.1, forward strand.
ATTAGTTTAATAGCAATGGTTGGAAAAATTGAGAAATTCCCATTCATTTTCTATATTATATGTTTTTAAAGAAATAAAATAACGAATTACAAACAGAAAGAAAATTATAACGTAAAAAAAGTATGGTTTTCAACGTTTTATTTATAATAAACTGGTATTATTCCCCAAATGATTCATTTTTGAAAAAATAACAATACATATAAAACAAATACAACTCATTAGAAGAAAGCATTTCTCACAAAGCCAACAAATCCCTCGTAATCTCTGCTTCGACTGAAAATAAAGCTATAACTTCATGTCGGGCAGTTTTAAAGAAATGGTCATCAAATCCTTAAACATTCATTCTAATCATTCGAAGTATCAAGAAAACACTTTTCTTTTTCTGTCGAGGGGGTTAAGATCGCGCCATAACAAGCAAACATGATCCCTTCAAAAACCATCAATAATAATTGGAAAGCGCCGATGGAAAGTGAGACAATTCTGAAACCATTTATAATGTCTCGCGAAAACAATAAGCCCCAACACTAATAATAACAGGCCCTCTATTTTTTTTGCGCGATAAAGTAAAAGTAAAGAAATATCGCCAAATCGTCGCCAAAAAGGAAAGAAAATTTAAGAGCGTTGAGAAGAAGAATGAGAAAAAAATGAGACAAAATAATACTAAAAAAGGCGTACACACAAGACAGGCGAGCGCGCGAATTCAGAAGCGAGATTACAAACGCAACTTGGCTTTTTGCCCGTCAAAAATGGATCACGGGTAGGTTTGGGGGGTGGACGAGTTTATGAAAGAGGGAGGAGAGAAAGAGAGGCACAGTTTAGTCGTCTGCACAATAAAAGAGAGAAAAAGAGCATCCCTTCATTTCCCACCCCCTTCCCCCATGTATACCTCGTTATCATTTCGGTCATCCAGATGAAAATAGATGTTAAAAAAAATAAGAAATCGCGAATAAAATGCAGGAATGGGAAGAATCAGAAAACTGAGAAATATATAGGAAGGAGAAATGGAGCGAGGAAATCAAATCGATTTTGGAAAGTGTGTGTAAACAAGGTTTTAACTTTTAACATCATTTTAAAAGTCTACTTATGAAAGGCATCAGCGATGATCTTGAAAAAGTGAGGAGTTTGGAATGAAGGTGGGAAGGGAACGATGGGAAGCACCCGATGTCCCTTGATGTAAACAATACAATTGAAATTTTTTGATTTCTGCTACTACTAAAATTAGCGAAAAATTGGATAGACATTTTAAATTACTTCAAGTAAGTAATTATCATTCGCACTTCGCAAATTATGTGATTTTAAATATGGATTTCAAAAGCAAAAATCCAACAAAATAGTTACAATAAACTAGATTGAATACAAAAACCAAGGAACCGCAAACAAAATTTTCCCGACAGAAAAAATAATGAGACAATTGATTTTGGATTAATACATTCAATCATTCCAATCAGATATTTTAATACAGTAAGTACGGATACAAAAATGTAAATAACATTACTTTTGGAAATATTAAATCAATAAGTTAGAAAATAAATGAAATTTTCTGTTAAGTAATAATGTTGCTTATTATTTACAGAGAAGTCTTGTCTCAATTAAACTGAATAATAATAATAATAATAAAAAATCACAGTCAGCTTGATATTTTCCAAGAGCACTGGAAGTTTTTCCAGTTTGCAAATCCAGCATAAGCTGATGTTTATGTTTGAATACAGTTGGATACTTCATAAAATACAACGGGTAAATAACACAAAAGCAAATAAAATATAATTCAGTTTTAAATACAGCCTAACCAACTACAGAGGGATATTTTTAAACATCCGTCTGATGACATGATAGAATAGAATTTAGTATCTTAAATACTGTAAGTATACAGTAATTCGGCGATACGCCACTCCAATCGCTATTAAGTACAGCATTTCTAGAAAGTCGAGCGGAAGTTGAAAAACGGTAAAGTCACGGCATGAGGGTTTTAGGGACTTTGGCGCAATGTAAACAATAGGTTTTTGAATTATATTTGTAATACTACATATTTATATAATACGGTACAACTTGTAATAGTCTGTGCAAGAAATATAACTTTTGGTATTAAAATGCCCTTTTCAATGAATTTCTTCTAATCTGACATTTATGTTAATGCAGCTGGTCCTCAGGTCTGATACTTATTGAGTTAATGAGAAACTACTTTATAAACATTTCCGACTTTTCACTTCAATTCTCAACTAAAATACAATATTTTAGGTTTATTTTGTATCTTCGCAGGCAAAATATCGTTTAAGTTGGAAACTTCTAATAAGGCTGATAGTAGGAATGGTATTTGTAACACAAGAAAACCACGAGTAAAGGTTTTCCAATCAAAATTATGAGATGACGCGACCGGCAAGTGGGTCAGAAACCCCACTCTTTGAACTTTTACAACATGAAAACGTTCGATCCAGGACCACATTGAATACATCATGATCACCCACGATCCGAGGTTACAAACGTGGAAGATATAAAACACACAAGAAAATAAGACTCCTGCACAAACTAAATATTGCGGTGATCAGTGCTGAGAAAATAAAGTAATGCAAGTTAATCTGATTTTTTATAGCGATTATAATAAAATTATGTAATTACAAGAAATTGGTCATAATGCGAACCAGAACTGATCTTAGGCATTGATATAAGAAGAGTTGGGTTATGCAATATTAGTATACATTTTAGTATATACAAATATACACGATAATGTAAGCTAATATATATTATTAGTATACATATATAATATAGAAAGTATGATTTTTTCCACGACTAGCCGCCAATAGCAGTTTAAGAAGAATAAATGACCCGGAACATAGTATTTTGCTTTCCGTCACATTTCATTTTAAGAAGTCATATCAGCGCATTACATTTTGTATCCATAAGCGTGATCATTCCTAAACTGGTGGTCGGAAAATTACAACTATGTGACCCTCTCCGATCACCAAACCACTGAGTCTAAGAAAGATTGTTCAAGGTATTTGTAAAATATTATTCAATTTACATATAATTTAAATATATAAACAATCATTGGGAGAAAAAAAAAAAAGATGCCACCTTGAAAACTTAAACAGTTTGAATAAGAGAAAATGAAATGTCACGAATCAAAACAAGTGATTTAAATATTAGTTAACTGTTTCGACCTCTTCGAAAAATGCGTATTTATATTATGCTGCAAACATTTAGCAATGACGAGTATACTCGTCAAACACAGTATGCGTAATATGAAACTATGTTGTCATGAAATGATTTATTTTTTATTTCAATAATCACATTTATTTATTTACTTAAACTAACTTACATGTTTTGAATATGAACGAAAAGAAATACAAAAAATTAATTTATTGTTATTAATTATTAAAAAATTATTTAATTATTAATTGTTAAAAATTATTCATTTAAAGCATGGTACAAAGCATAATAATCCTTTATTTGTTCCTTTGATTTCGACTTGGCCTCAAAATATATTAAACATCTTGAAATTTACGAATATGTTTGAGTTTTTACTAAAATAGTAATTCAAACTGTAAATTGTCACCACTTATTACTCCTGACGAATAAACTCGTCAAAAATAGTTAACTGGTTAAAAGAAATACGGCATGAAACGGCATCTCATTTATCTGCTAATCAGAAATATATAAATTCGACGACATCATTAAAGCAATAGGATATTTTGAAAAACAAATAGTTGTATAAAAATATCTCGTAAGATTAAAATTGTCAAAAAAATATGAATTTATTTATAGAAAGGTCTTTGAAAGTATATAAGATTTCATTAGAATACAAGTAGCCAGTGAAATACTTAAAATGGGAAGGGCAGTCAATGCTTCACCAGAATAAACAAGAAAGCTATTTTCATAGTTAATACTATATAAAAAAATCTAATGAGTAGAAAAAAAATGTTAAATTTACAAATGAAAGAAAAGACAAAATAATAATTATAATAATAAAGCATTACATACGTTTTTCATGGACCAAAACGAGATAGGATGCAAGCAATAACTTTTAGTCCGTCGTTGAATGTTTTCTTATTTATACATTTTATCTTAGTTTTCAGATAGGCTGGTTTCTTTTTCAGACAAAAGGGTGAATCCCCTTCTTAATAAATAGAACAGTAAGATTTGCCTTCTGTTATTGCAATTATTTTATCAGTGTATCCATTGTCTGATCGATTCCATCGGAAGGACAACATTCAAGAGGTTTATATCAATATACTCAAGAGAAAGAATAATATAATAATAAAATGTAGGACGCTGCAAACAATTCGATAAAAAGGTTTCAGTTTATATGCATTTGTATTCTTCCTAAAATACAGAAAAAAAAGTTTCGCAGTCGTGAAATAGACAACTAATCAGGAAAATGACGAATGGTGATTGAGAATGATGGTGGTATCAGCAGTTTATCATTCCTGGTTTGAAATAACTTTTTCAAAAGAAATAATGAAATAGATGGAGGATTTATAACAGACCCTTTATCAACTGTTTTCAGTTTACTTAAATTTTGAAGCTATACTAGGTCTATTCTAATCAAATCTTGTCATTTTAAATTTTAATAAGACGATAATATTGAACTCCAACCGGTACATTCTTTTTTCAAATTCTTTGCTACACAAGTAAATTAATGTTTGTCCACAATATGTACTTCGCCTGCATTCACGACGGAATTTAGTGTCGTCACCAAGCCACAGCGGCTTCTCCGTATAAATTCAATTACACTTAATATCATTTATGGATAATATTGTTACGAATTCTGTGATTTGAAAGAATTATGGAATATTGGCGAGGATTTTGGCATCAAGTTTAGCAACATGGCAACAAAAGTTGGTGATTTGTCGACAGAATTGGTGATTTGGTGTCGTGAGATTTCTAGCCCTGTCTAAACAATTAGAGAGCGGAAGACAATATACTAAATGCAATGGCACTTAGAATGTTAAAATCACACTGAAGGAGAGAATCAACAGAAGATCACGGGTGCGCCTTAAATCTCAAAGAATCTGATAAAGCTGTTACTATTATGCTTTCATTCAGCAGGCATGCAATTGTCGGTGTTTTAGACCCCGACGAATCGAAAATCTCAGCCGAATTTGGCACGTAAAGTCTGGAGCTTTTCCCATGAAACATGAGTGAGCTAGTTTGAACTGTTGCAGCCCATTGAAGACCGGATTATTAATAGTATCCGAAAATCTATTTTAAACGCGTTTTTCCAGAACCGATAGAAAAAAAAAGTTGATACAAAACTACACTTGTAATCACAGAATCGCATACAAAATTTGATATATTTAAGTCATTGCGTTTACATATTTCCGAAAGTACAGACCGACAAACGGGCAAAACTCTTATTGGATTTGGTTCAAAATTCAAATACACTACAGGCTAATAAAAATATGCACCGAATTTTATGAATTTCTCTTCGATTTGTAGCTATAGTGTTAACTTATATTCGAATAACCGAATAGACAGACGGCTTCTGAACGGATTTTGCTCAAGATTCGATAGAAATCGATAAATTTAATGTAAAAAAAGCATACCATATTTCATCCTTCAAGCTCAAAGAGTTCATGAGTTATCTTTGTCATAGACAGAAGTACATTTTCCAAAAATGTGTTTTTCGAACTCAGAGAGATCTTAAACATGGATATTTATCAAAATAGCGAGTTCGAATTTTTTGAAGATCACAATATATTCTCTATATTTCGTATACACGAAAGTAAAAAGAAAAGTGATGGTAAAAGACATTACAAAATTCAATTCATCCAATTTTACGCTCCCTTTGCAAAACTGCTATGAACGCTATGCAAAATTGATGAGACTTGGATGGGAAGAAGAGTCAAAACTAGTCGATATACCATAATTTATAAAATAGAAGAATCTTTTGGAAATTTAATTCATGTTCATCTAAACTTGAAACTATTAATGAAACAGCTTGAAATGAAAGAATTGATAATTAATATTTCAATAGGTACAAACAATGTATTTTTTACCCAAAAAAGCTACCCATATCAAGTTACCCAAAAAGTCATTTCCCATATCAAGAATCAATTTACTTTTGAGTGGTGCTCAAGAAAATAAATATGAAGGATGTTTGGAGGAAAAAAAAAATTAAAGATATTACATTTTTTATCGATAACTGTTAACGAAACACTTTAAATAGCCTGATTTTAAATCCTATATATATACATCATTTTCTCCTTAAAATGTATTCATCTATAATTTAGCATTCTTTGAATCAATAGAGTCAATAGCAATCTAATAGTGTGAACCAGGGAGTCCCAAACTTTTGAACATTGTGGCCGACTTTTTATAAACAGAATCTATATTAACACACTTCATCTTCGGCACACAGGATTTTGAGACGAACAGCACAAGTTCTCTTCAGAAGAACCAAACCGAAAACTTCTTTTTCATGGGTCAAAAGACAATTCTTTTAAAGAGAAAACATTTATTATTAAATATAATAAATATCCACTTAGAAGATCTTAGTAAGCGAACTGAATCGAATGTTAATAAAAATTTGTTTTAAATTAAGTAATTCGGGTTTGGACAGAGATAATTCGCTTCTTTTTGTGGCTTTATTACCCCATATAGCTTATGAAGATTTGAAGCCCACATCACACTTTTACAAATTGTGAAAAGATGTATATTAACATCAAGATATTACCGTGGACCTCCAGAGTTTTGCCTCTTGATTCACTAATGGTTACGATTCACAGTTTCGTAATCTCTGCTGTAAATTAACCCGTTAAAGGGCCATTTTTTTCAAGTCATATTATGTTAAAATATTTTTAGGTTTGAAATTAGAATAAGAAAAGGGAATCATTTAGATTATTAGATAAATTTAATTTGGTTAATTAATAATTAAGTAACAAATCAAGACACATCATTTTGTCTGAGATAAAGAACTGAAGCATCCAAGTTTCTGACTTACTAAAAAAATGTGTCAGAACTTATGCCAATCTACATTATTTTCATACAAAGATTGATAAATTTGGTGGGAAGCATACTTCCCACGGCCCTAGAAAAGGGTAACCCTTCCTAGGGTTCTTTCCTAATATACTAAACCTGACAAACAAAAAGTGGAATACCCTCTTTACATATGTAATAATATTGCATAGAAAGGGTCTTCACGATAAATACTATGCGTGGAAGAGCAATTTATTCTATAATTTAATTTTTACAAAATTTCTAAATTGTTTTACACTAGACTAATTACTGTCAATTCATAATCGTCTATAATTAAATGACAAATCGCTATGCTGTCGTTAAGAATACTAGCAGCTTGTTCTACATAAATCGCAGAGGAACTGTATTATTACCTGTAAAGCGGGAAGAATTTTATTTTCAAATTGACACAGCTGTTTAAATATCTTCGACTCGCATTCCAATTCAAATACGGTTTACAGTAAATATATTTGAAATATTTTAAATCTAAAACATGATATATCGAAGAGCGTACAGGCTATTTCGAGACAGACATGCAATTACTATTTGACAACCATTTAAATATTTGAGCAAAAATAAGAACGAACACGATACGTAGAAACGCAACTAACGTAAGATGCTCATAAATTCACGCAAGTAGCCGTTTCTACGAAATAAATGTACAATGTCGAATTTCTATTCTCGTTCACTCTTAAAAGAGTGGACGAGAATAGAAATTCGAAGAAAAGGAATTGCACCGTGCATCCTGCAGCCAATAGAAATGGAGATTCTAATTAGAAGAAATTGGGAATGGTTTCTTTCTAAGAAGAAAAACTGCATTTCATTCAATAATGACATTTAAGAGTAAATAGTAAAAATGGAATAGTGGATTGAAGAATAATTAGGGCATATTAAGTCTTCTTGCAATAAAAGTGTTGGAGAAAGGGGGGAGGGCAGACTACCAAACCTATATACATTTTATTTTAGTTAAAAACTGATTAAATAGAGTTAAAATAAAATAAAAAATACTATCATAGAAAGAAAGAAAATATTCAATTGAGGACAACTTTCAAGAGAATTGGAATTAACAGCTTGCCTCTTTTATAAAATTTATATAACATTTCAAGCAAAACGATATTTATACTTTTCTTAACACAATCTAAGTACTTTCTAATATAAAGTTTGCTATATCTATTGATTTATGAATTAGTCAATTGCAAAAAAGATTGGACTGTGACTGTGTGTTAGTGACTAACACGAGAGAAAAACGGAGGAAAAATATTTAATAAAATCTTTTGAAATATAAACATTTGAATACAGGGTAAAAACTGAATGAAACGCTTCTTGATTTAATTTCCAGTACATGGCCTATGTAAATCTAACAGAAGAACAAACCTATAAAAAAAATCAGGGGGGGGGGACTGAAGGAATCAGCATTCTCTAAAGCTGCGTACTTGATCTATAAGATGAACCGCCCTTGTATATGCTATGAAGCTTTTTCACGAAAACAACATGGTCATAGAATGGTCATGGTCATTTAGTGTAAAGGCCCATTTCATTCTATACGCCTAATGAAAGTGTGTTTGAAGATGACAGACAGTGTGATGTTGAGGGGCGAGATTGAAATTCCGCACCATAATATAGCAGGTTTTTGTTAGAAGTGCCAATTTCAAGAAAGTGGGTAAGTGGAAAGTGGGCTTTTACAAGCATATGCCCACTTTTTCTTCTAGATATTCATCACAAAATGCAAAGATAGTGTTTTTATCTCATGTGTTGTGAATAAGTCTGTATATTTGATGGCCTTTTCGAACTCTATATTTTCACAGATATACTCTATATTTCTTACAAGACTGAATTATAGAATCATTTCATTTCGCAATATATGGAAACATCTTTACAAAATTATATCTATAGTAGTAAGGAAATGACGCAAACTTGTTATTGAGATGAAATTTCCTTAATATATCAATGGATGACAACAGTATTTGATATTCCAGAAATTGAAGCTCTTTTTGAGTACAGTGGAGATGTGGAAAGATTTCAATTTTTGCAATCATGATACATCTGTCGTATCGAATAAAGTGGCGAAGTTGATGATTATGGAGTTTTATATTAGCAGGAAATATCAATGACTTTACAATATATTTGCTAAAAATAAAAGAGAACTCGTGTACATTGGCGCACCACAAACCAAACAGTTGATCTAGGACTGCCAATTTTGGCAAAAATATACTTTAAAAAATTTAAAAATAAATCTCTAAAGTGTATATTTAACTTAAATTATGTCAGTTTTGGTGTTTCTCCACAATTTTCGAAAATATTATACAAAAATAAATTTCACACCACTTTCAAATTCGGAAAAATGTACTTGTTAACGATGCCCATTAGTATTCTACAATTTTTTTCCTTAAATTTTGTCAACTGTCAAACAAAAAATAATATTTTACTTTTTTTACAAAATTTTCATTTATGATATGAAATTCAAACCCTTTTATTATTTAACTAAATATTCTATCCGCTTTCCTTCTTTTGTAAGTTAAGGATGAAAACTTGTGTTTATTATTTGCTCATTTAAATGAAGAATTAGAAAGTGACGTTCTAAAGACAATGTGCAATCTGAATATGAATAACCTAAATAATTACGTTTTCATTGACATGATTATGTCATGAAGTTCGATTGCATTAAGAAGGTTCGTGTACATTAATAAAGAAAACACGTATAAGGTTATTAAAATGACATGATTTTAATGGCTATCACAATTAGATGCTTAAAAATACCTCGTTGAGAGAATCATAAACAACTTATATAAAAGAAATTCAAATGAAATTAAATACAATCACTAGCTGGTCGCCAAATGGGGTTAGTATATACTAACAATTAAATTCTAATTTTTATACAGATTAAAAGGAGATTTGACACCGAATGAAATGCTGCACAGATACTAAATCTTAAACGAATTATTTTTTTAAAGCACGAAATAAACATAAATCCTCGTTACTTTTCCTTCCTATTTACTTATATATCAAATTCCTTATAGTAGCAAAGAAATGACAGATGTGAATTTTTAAAGCTTCAGCTTTCAACTAATAAGATTATTTTAACTTCAACAAAAACATAACTTGTAAAAATATGTTATTTACATAAATTAAGACATGCAATCTTTGAACTAAAAATTAACTAATTAAAATCAAAATATAGTAAAATTTTTGCCCAGAAATAGTACTTAAAAAATTCTTCGGATTTTTAAAGTATCTTTCAATGTTGCCATTAGATTTTACATTAAAAGTTTTCAGTAAAACTTTAATGCAATTTTAATCAAATTTTAAATCGCTTAGGGGATGGTCTAAAGAAAAATACGAGATAAATACGAAATCAATCTTCTTTTGATTTAGCGTCGACAGATAAGGAGCAATGCTCTTAAAAAGGTTAGAATCACGTGAAGAAATGAAACTGATAGAGCAATCTTATCTTGGAGCTGAAGAGTATCGAACAGTTTCTGTAAATTATCTCATTATAAAATCGTAAATGTAATAAACATCATTACTCAGCCACTTTAAGAAGAGTGATCGGTATAGATCCCGAGATTAAATTTCAATAAATCAAACTTTTTATTTAAGAATTTGAAACTTTATATGAGAATATGAACCATTTGGTATAATAATGTGTCCAGATATGTACAAAAAATATTTCGCAAATATTTCGCCAATTTAAAAAAAAAATATTTCAATCATAGCTTTCTTATAGTACAACAGAGAATATAGATATAAAAACTCTAACGTACGCTATGTAGATATGTAAAACGCTAACGTATTTGGTAGAGAAATCGCTCTTATTACTTATAGTCGAATGGCAACAATCAAACATCAACAAACCATTATACGAATTTCAGACTGTTTCACTGAACATTTTTACAACTGCATTGATTCAAAACTTTTTACTAATTAATAGAGTCTCAAAATATTAGAAATTTTCTGGAAATGGTCTACAATAGTATAATAATATATTATATATATATATATATATATATATATATATAAATGTCGCCAAAAAGTATATTCAATCAAGGGAAAGAAGATATTATAAATAATATCAAAAATAGACTTGAAACAAAGTAATCGAGCGGAAAAATAGATATAACGGTCGCTAGATAAGTAGTGGTTATGCCTGAGAAAATCGATGTTCATATCTTCCAAAACACCCCAATTATCTTACAAAAATAGTCTTTGTTATTATCTTCAAATTCAAAAAATAACCTTTTTATTGACGTTAAATTTCATTTCCGTAGAATTTTTCCCTTAGTTTTAACAATATTTTTAATTCAATTTGATACACTATATTTAACAATGTTTTTAAATGCTATGATGGAATTAAAACTCATTCACCAAACCATTCAATCGCGTGTGCTTTTACGAATCATTAACTATGTAGTAATATTTTTACTTCCGCTTATATTTTGAGTACATACACTTTTCAATTTGCAGTAAGTTGAAACAATTTTTTTGCGTGTTTTTCAATCGTAACAATCGCATCAGATAACAAGGTGAAACGGTTTTTTTTTTTTAATGAATTTCATAAATTATTTGTTAATCTAAGAAATCTGGGCCAACATACTGGTCGCCAAATGACGCTGGTTTATAAAATTTTAATAAAAGTCGCATTGAAAAAGTAGCAAATTGATCTGTTTGCCTTAGAGAGCGTGTTTCTTTTGCACAATTAAAAAATGCGAAAATTTAAATAGGGAAAGAACTTATTCGCTATAATTAAACATAAATCTATACGATATCGGTTTTTTTCCGTTCCTTTATCTCAATGTTATAATAATCTCATAGTGTGGTGGAAAATGAAGATCATTATGATCCGTACAGTGGAAGCAAAAGAACGTATGTTTTGGTAACATTTCTTAAATGATCACATTTCACACAAAACAAACATAAAGACAAGACGTTAACGCTCGCACCTTTTAACAGAACAGCATCTCATCTCATTATATACAATCGCAATGTACTATGGGATGTGTACCTAACTAGGCATCGCCATCTATTAGTCAAAAGAAAAGGTAGAGTAATGCGACTGCTAGAATAAATTTTTTTTAGTACTTTGAATTTCAGTAGAAAATAACAGCAAGTTTACACCTTAGTAACGCTTAAAATGACATGGTTTTTTTTTTTTTACAAATTTAAGTTTTTTCAAAAATCAAGCTTAATGCCTGAGTGCTTCGAGTTTATTCCTCAAAAACATCGACTAAATTATCAGTTTCTTCATAAAATCCTTTCTAAAATGGTACACTAAACGCTTCAACTATCCAATAAATCAAAACTAAAATTTCAAATAAAAATAATTTTAAAAACTCGCTGAATTGAATATTCGAGAAATCCGCAAATTTCCGTCCCTAATTGCAAGTTTTTCAAAACTAAAAGTGGTATAAAAAATAAAAAAAAAAAAACGTAAAAATATGCTTTAGCCTCCCAATTATTTCGAAAAGCAAGCATATTGAAACTTTGATTACCATAAAAAAGTAAAGAGCCAAGAGGGCTATAATTGAAGGGGAAAAAAATGCTATCATTTGAACTATGCAAATAGTTAGGGATATAAACGAAAAAGCACAGTGGCCCTTCGAAAATGGAGATCCGGTTTCTCAGAAGCGATTATGAGATCATTTAATGCTGGCGTCGATGCCGGCAGCCAATCACGTGGGCAAAAATATGTAACGCGCCCGAGGTCTTAAAAGCCAAATAAGTGGAAGAAGGCAATAAAATCGACAAGAGGAGGCATTTATTTTTACACCACAGCAAAAACGAATTATTCACGGAAGGCGATCAGAGACCCAATGAAAGAGGCATAAAAGAGCTGTATCAACAATTTTTTAATGGCATTCGAATGTTATCTTTGGGTGGCATTTCAGTAATGATCATTGAATATTATATGCCATCGGAAGGAAAGAGGGGGGGGGATCTGAAAAATACCCATTTTTATGAACAAAGCATTCTTTAAGAATAAGAGTTTGTATCAAAGAACATGGATTTTCTGGACTTTGAAATCATTCGACCTAAATTTAAACCACGGTCCTCACAAAGCCTTTTCCAATTCATTTGTAAACACCACTTCATTGGAAAAGTTAGCTCGCGAACTGGGCTCTTGCTCCAAAGCTAAAAATCAATTTTTTTAAAAAAAAATGGAACAATTAATAGTAGATAGTTTAATACATACATTTCTAATAAAACAGAATGAATGTGAGCGTGTGTGGATTGACGTTTTACAAGACAGAGCGTTCCATCTTATCAACAAAGTTCACTGCAGATATAATTTGGAAGGTACTAATGTGCATTTCGGAGCGATTAAAAAAATTTAGATTTTTAAGTAATGAAGCTATATTTTTGCATATTTAAGCAATAACTCCCGAAAAAGTAATCGCACAAGCGTGATACATCTTTAAAAACATCTTCACATTCAAGAGGAAGTTTTTAGGAATTGTCTTTCAAATTATATCAATTTTTATGTCGAGCAAATTCCTTCTGAATTTAGCAATTCTTTAACAAATATTTTCCTGCATAATTTTTATTAATAGATTTCACTTAAATCCAAATCATTTTCATTGTTTCACCAGATATTTAATCCTGCGATTTTCTTTTTTTGTTAGAAGCTAAAGTAAAAAGATTCTGTTCAATATGCGAGTAATTCACAAGAAGAATAAGAAAGATAATTTCGCGAAGTTAGAAAATAGATGAATCGGACAGTTGCACTTTAATAGCTTTATGATGTCATGGAATAAGTTCCTTTGGGATGGTTCATATATACAATTAACAGAAAAGGTAAAAGCCGTTAAAATAATGGGCTTTTGTATCTGTCAAAAACATCCTTCGTTTCGAGATTCATGCACTTTCAAATCGCATATGAGATTTAATCGAAATTAAAAAATCTAATATTCTCGGCTAATGACTTAGTTGAAAAGCGAGTGGTAATTTAATACGCACGATAGTAATTTAATACGGTAGTAATTGTATAAAACATAACCTATTTAAAATAATTCAGCAACAAATATCAAGGAGTTTTTTTTAAAGAGATTATCTTAATTTTCTTTTTAAATTGAAAAATAAGAGGGGAAAAAATGATGGAATATTCCCGCTTTGCATGAAACCATTTGAAGCAGCGATCCAGTTTTAGAAGCATTGATTGAAGCAATTAAATTTAAAAATAATATATATTTACAAATTTAAACTGTTATGCGACATTTCTGAGGACCTCGTGTGCATCACTGAGTCGAATTTAGAGGGGCTTTAATTATCAGAACAGTTATTTAAATCTCCCAATTATTTTCTGCTTACTTCAAACAACAATATCCTTATTTCCTTCCAATATCCTTCTTAGAATTCTAAAAAACCATGAAAAAGGATGTCTCCTTAAAAATTCTTACCCTTATAACCGTTTACATATAAATATAAACGAGATCTTAAATCAGCAATAAAATTAGAACTCGAAATTAAAAGAAAAAATTAATGAAGCTTCCAATATCTAATAGCGATGAGAAAGTGACTGTTTATGTTTCACTATTATAAATACAATTTTAGATCTAAAAACGGTATTAAATGTTTCAGAAATCATATTTAATTAGTTGGCTACTCTGCAGATACAAAATTTGCGACAAGATTGATATCTAGTGAACGTTTCAGTCAATATTTGTCTAAAAAGGAGAAGGAAAAGTCAACTGAAAATTTAAACATTGATTTCAAAATGCCTCAAAGTGACAAATTAAAAAAAAAAATCAACACAAATTTCCCTTAATACCTCTTTAAGGAAATTTAAAAAAAAAATGCTATTATGTCAACTCAATAAAATATTTTATTGCAATCATTCGCTTTCATAACAAAACTTCTAAATCTATCCTTTTCCAGAAATCCAAATTGAAATTTTTTGTTGTTGTTGTTTCTATCGTTTTTTAAAGCTTTCAATTTGTTTGTGTCACAGAATGATATTTATTTTTAATAACTTGAAGATGTAGCAACAGATATTGAAAGAGGAATAATTTATTCACAAAATTATCTTAAAGAGACCCAAATCTCAACTAAAAAAAAAGCGAATATGTGTATGTTTGTTGTTGTTTTACATGGAGATCGTTTGGCCGAGAGCTACAAATTTGATACAAATAAACTTCGAAAGGCGATAACATGTACCTCGGAACGATTTTCATTTTCCGAAATTTTAATTAAAAAATCATGTCAAATTCTGGATTTTTCTACAATAATTTTTGAAAATATTAAAAAAATATTTATACCACCTTAAATTAAAAAAAAAAATTCAATGTAAATTTAAATTGTAGAATAAATTTCTCTCATTTTACCAAATTTTTTTAAATATATTTTGTATGATTTACAACAGTAATTTTTATTGTTATAATGGAAGTGAAATTTGGTCAGAAGTTTTCCCTCTTTTTATCTAAAAAAAAAAAAATGATAGAAAAATTATCTACAGTTTTTGCAATACACACATCTTATAACGATTAGAATTTTATTCGTGAGATAATTTGTCTCTGAAATCAAAACTTCTTGAATATAATTTGTAAAATTAGTGTCTTTTTTCAGTGATAATAATCTATTGCTATTTTTGTAGTTTCCCAAAATTTGAAGCTAAGACATGAAATTTCTGAAGATTTGTTTTTATGAAAAGTAGTTTTAAAAATTAATTTTTGATGAAGATACTTTTAAATACGATTTTAACTTTTCATTTGTTGCACGATAATTTTTGAAAAGAAATTAATTTAATTTTAACTGTTATTTAAGTTTAAATCAACACTATTATAATGAGCAAACAACTGATCACTGAAAGTGACCAATACTAAATAAAATGAGAATATATGAACATTTATTAAAGAAAAGAGAACGCATTATATTTTTTATAAGTTTTCCCTTACAATAAATCGTTTGTATAAAGAGACACTGGCCATTCAGACCATGATTACACAAAAATTTTAACACTTGAAATGAAGCAAACCCTTAGTCTGCGCTAACATTATTTGGGTATTGCTGTAAAATAGGTTTTCCGAAAAATCCCAATATGTCAAGTTCCATCAACATAATTAGCGGTTCGATATTCCTAATACGGTGCTAATTGAAATCAGTCGCTGGTGGATTTCGCGGAAGTTCATTCTCATGATCAGCTAGTTAATGGAAATCAAAATTGGATGTCATCGGGATGGAAGGGGGGGGGGGGAATTCCACGAACAGATTACATTTGTACTATCGATCAATAACGCATACTATTTAAGTTCTTTGAACTATAGCACTAATATCGACAAAATTCACGTCTCAGATTTACAAAAAGCATTTGACGAATCGGCCAAATCAACTGAAAAAAGGGTAAGACAGGGAAATTATAAAAATTAATAGACTTTTAAAAGAATACAAAAATAAATGAATAAACTGCAGAACTGAATACTTCCGATATCAATTTGCGGGTGGGTTCTTTAAACGGTGGCACAGTAAAAAAAAAAAAAAAAAAAAAAAAAAAAGGAGGAGAGGAACTAAAATACATAATTATTGAAATAAAAATGAATGCACTAATTTATAATAAAATAAATCAATTCACTCTTTATAATTCACATTCTATCGAAGTCCATTACATCGAAAATCTCTAATAAACTTTTTTCCAAACAACCTTGGCATTTCATTCGCAAAATAATTTCTACACAATGAAGAAAAGTTTTCGCATCCAAAATCATGCACATCTATTGCTACCACTCGTGTATTTCTTTCATAAAAAGAAATACAAATTAAAGAAGGAAAAAAACTACTCAATTTCAAGTTTCAATACAACATAATTTTATGGAAAAGCGGTTGGTTGTTAGCGAAAACGTGAAAAACATTTGATGGCGAGTCATATCATATTAGTTACGCTAGCTTTTGATCTGGAATCCTTTTTATAATTTGAAACAAGATTTTTAGTTTAATTTAGTTTTCTTTTAATGAACAAATCTTTCCTAAACTGAAATTTCAAAGTATTAAACAGACATCCAGTTTAATAAAAGAAAGATGAAAAATAAAGATGTAGCAATATATATTTAAAAATAAGAAATTTTTATTAGAATTGAATAATTTTGAAAAACTATAGCTTGGTTAAAAAAAGTCTTTAAATTGTTAAAAGGAGCTGAGTAAAATAGTTTTAGTACATATTTTCAAATTTAAAAAAAAAATCCGAATTCCTTTGATAAGATAATTTTAAAAAAAATTAAGTAATTTTAATCTATCCACCGTAATCGCATAAAGCACAAATACATTTCATCAACATTTTGTAATTCATATACTTACGAGCATCTATTTTTATTTTTAGGAATTCTAAAATGTGAGACAGATTCGACTATATGTAAAATAAATTAAGTTTAATCGAGCTAATAATGTCATTAAAAATAAAAACTATTTTATTCAAGCTCTAGTTATAACAATATTTATAAAAATAACACTTAAAGCAAACAGAAGCAAAAAAGGGCTGTTAAAAAGCGTGATGTTGGGGTTCATGAGTGTCTATGAGAACAATTAGTATAGCTTTAATGCAGAGTATAGTGCATTAAACACCATATATGGTTGGGCAAATGGAAATAGCGATTGTTCCATAGCGTTTAATTTAAAAATAATTCAAATAATTCAGAATTGAATTTAAAAATAATGTCAATTTACTTATATTTTACGAATGTAAATAATTCGTAAAGTATAAGTATATTGTGACATTTAAAGAATGGATTTTAAGTACTGAAGGCCGAAGATGATAGAACTTAATATATTAATTTGAATTCTTGAAATATGATTTTTCTGGCTTGAAATGGACTTAATAAAGAACAAGAATAAATGCATTCAAGCGGGAATTCAAACGACCCCTTTCTCCAACCGATATTAAGTTTTCACATCACGTCCGTGGAACTTTCAAAAACCCGCCAACAGATCTTCAAAAGCCTATCAATTGAATTTCACCCCAAGTTGAACTTGCACCCCTGCGTCTTCGCCCATTCTTCAAAATTTTACTTTCAAATAAGGCATGCCAATGAAAACCAAACTGGGCAAGCTGAACATTCAGAGATAAACGATTCAACCTTGCCATAAGCGAATGCAATTCATGCATAAATTCATATAAGAGCAAATGGTGTGAAAGAAAGGCATAGTTGTGCGGGAAAAAAATAAATCGCTCGTGACACAGATAGAACAAGAGAGATAAACAATTCCGCAGTTAATTTCGATTACAAATGAGATATTAATATGTTTGTATTCTGCAATGCTTAGAAAGGATAATGAATGTCGCAATGGCAGAATCAAGTTTTTCTAAGGTTAATTCATTGAAAAAAATAATTAATTATCCAGGTTGCTACGTTAAAAGAAGTGTCATTCCCTCGATCGAGTTAATCAAAAACCTGAACAATTCTGTAGAAGGAAAAATCGAATTATTATATTACACATTGCAAATAATGCAGTTTCAAGCAAAAAGAAAAAAAAAAATCGGCGCACACACAATCGAGAATGTATTCAACGAAATTTCATCATGCCATCAAGATTTCGCAATAAAGAAAACTCATTAAATAGAAATTTAAATTAAGTAATAAAGACAGGAAAAAATACAAGTTTACCATCCTAACCTATAAAGTCTGTAGTCTTGTTTTTAAGAATATAGTTTTCATAAAAATTTTCGCATTTCTAAAGATTAAAACATACTAGCATTATTTGTACTAATTCCCATAATGCAGTATCATAGACTATCAACGTTTCTTCGTATGTAGTTTTACTTTTACGATGTAGACATCATTCACTATAATGTATTCATTACACTTTGCAATATGCCAGGCTTAGTAGGAAATTCAGCAATCATCAAAATGCAGAAAATCAGATGTTATTTTACAGCTCCTATGTCGAATAACAATCCTACTGGTTATTACAACCGTTAAGTTGACGGTCCAATATGTATACACTGTTCATGTGAAATCAAATACAAGTGGACAAATATCGAAATTTCTAAATTCCAGTATATTTTAAGCACACAGATAAACTTTAAGAATCATTTCATTTTATTCGTGTAAATAATTATGAATAAAATGAAATGATTTGAGTTCGTAACTTAATTTTCCTTTTTCGTAAGAACTGTAATAAGTATGAAATACTGGGGGGGGGGGGGCATCATAATATCAAACCATAATTAGACAAGGATGATGACACACGAACTGGCAACCCACTTCCATCACCGAAGTTTGAGAACCGAAATGGATTCAACGTGCATCAGACTTGCATACAAAACGAATCGAGACACAATCTAAGATCTCACCTTCAAATCGCCATAAAATCATATTATGAAATAACTGGAGTTTTCAGTTTCACAATTCCACCGTACAGTGTAAAGATTTTTTATATAAACGATTATAAATTAATGCCTAATTTAGGTGACATTTTCAGAAGAATAGTATTTTTAGGCGGTTTCATTTCACTCTTTTAACATACACATTCTAAAAAAAAAAAAAAAAAGATTTTAAATGATTTTTTTTAATAAAATACAAATTTTTATAGCAATTCTTTAGTAAAATACAAATTATTATTGCAATTATAAATGAATGCAAACTCACATTCTCACCAAAATCCAACAGTTAAAAAAACCTTTCACAATATTAATGACAGATCATAAGCGAAACACAATAACACTTAAACCAAACATTTTTACTTCCGGAAAGAAAACGGAGAATAATTTCGGTAATAAATCTTTAAATAGGATAAACAATTACGGTTTCAGAAAAATAAGAGGAAATAACAGAAAACGCGAATATTGTAAAAGAGCGACGATAAAGCAGAGAGAAATGAAGGTACGGGTAGAGTTCACGATATTCAAAACCGAATCGTTTGCGTTTTTCATGGGCATGCATAACAAACGTAATCTAAATGCTTTTTTTGTGTGTGTTCACATCACTCTCGATCATTCTCGCCGCGAAAACAAAGGGATATAGTTTTTGCAGCTCCATCGCAGATGTTGTAACCCATAAGCAGACAGAAAAGAAGAGAAAAGTACTCCCAAAACAGACATCAGAACAATGAACTTGGCGATGGAACAGTTGAATAGCTGTGAAATGAAGAAATTTTGTTTTCTTAGCAAGAATGTCTCAGGCAAGTGATGAATTTCATTTCTGTTATTTGGCAAACATCTGATCTTGAGTAAATAAAGTGAATCATCTTTTAACACATTATCACCACAAAATTTTATATAAATTGGCCGAAAAATGACTTAGTTCTCCGACATTCTATGAGAATGTATAAAGCATGATTAGTATTTCATTATTTTGGCGCATTTTTAACAAAATTTAATATTTTTTTTAATGTCCAGTCGCCAGTTCCCGCCACAGAACTAATGAAATAATTTTGTTATAAATGAGCAAGAACTACATTTCTTTCAAATAATAAATATTCTCAGACCAAATCGCAGCAATATGTAAAAGGGCCACGTCGGTTAATATATATAGTGAAATATATAGAGTAAAACCGGCAGTGCCGAAAGATAGCTAAAAAAATTCATCTCGGCAAATTGGAAGGCAAAAGTAGATTCTTTTATATCTAACTTACTATCTGGCAACATAAATTGTTGACGTTAGAAACAATCAAAATGAGGGCTTGAAAATCACTTTTCAGCCGCTAACGTCCAAGATATTGCAGTTATCGAAAAACTTAAAATGCAAAAGTGATTCGTCTCAATGAGGCGTTCATTTGGCTAATTGAATTTATTTTTCTATCTTCAATATTAAGAAAGTTACAGCGAAATGAATATTTCGTCCCCCACCATTTCCATCCCTTTTGAACTAGATGGGCTATTTACGAATAGATTTTTACATTTCTAATAACATTCTCCAAACCAGTTAAAATCCAAACAAAATTACTCTGGTTATCCTCTTTACAAGATAACATGGGCAAAGACTTTATATAATTATGAACAAAGGGTGGTTTTGAGTTCTAGGGACGATTCAGCTCTTCATGATGGGTGAAGAACTGAAGAAATTTTCCCGAAGTCTTGTCATGAGAACCATTGCAATAGGTAGTCTTCCTATAAGAATCTACCTAATAGTCTATTTTGTCTGTCACCTATGAAACCCACTAAAAGCTAATGAAATAACCAAAAGTCGGCCATCGGTGACTCTCACAATTCAGTGTGTTAATTCTCTGAACTAAATGTTTGAGATGCATTTAAAACTGCAAAGAAAAATTCTATTTTTGGTAATAAGTAAATAACTAATATAATCTTAATCAAGGAATTTCCATTTGAATTTTCTGATTCCAATATAATTGAAAAGTTCGTTAAAAATGGCGGTATACTAACCGAATGCATTTTAAAAATACGAGAAGATTTTGACATTTCATTAAGTTGTTTAACACAAGCATTGTTAAAATATTATTTAAGTCATATTAGCATCTGACTTTAAACTTTTTCTTTAAATTTATCTTTTATCGAATAAAGACAAATAATGTCACAGATTACAAATGGAAATTAATTTAAAAGATTTTTTTCTTATTCCTAGCTTTTTCCTGCTCAGTCCTGTTTCTAAAAAATTTACTTTTTATGAATATAATGTAGCAATTAAACAATGTAGCACCAACTTCAAAAGTAATGTAATAAGTTATAATTTTCATAAAACTCAAAAATTTTTAAAACGAAAAGTCAAAGGAATTCACCTAGGGATCATTAAGTAATGGACATAAGCGTGTTTGTGGATTCTATGAAATTCTAAACAATGTTCAAGTATTTTTAAGCTATCATCAGTCAACAGCTCGGAGCGACTTTTCCGATATACCTGTCTAGAGTATCAAATTTGAACTTCATTCATTTTTCACGGTGAAAAATATGCCTCTCGGTTCAAATTCCGAAACAGATTTGAAGTATAAGCTTTTATTAATGATCCTGTGCTAGATGCACCATGCTCTTAGGACGATGGTTTTGTTTTAAACGCTATATTAGTGAACTGTTAAGTATACTATCATAAAGCACTAGTTACATTTGGTGGAAATAAATGGAAAGCAATAATTATATATGATTTAATAATTGTAAAAAAATGTTTCTTATATTCACTCACAATATAGAATCCTTTCAAGCCTTTGATACAAAAAAGATTAGATTTAAAATTCATTGGAAATCGCCTATTCGGAAAATTTCAAAAAGAATATCGAATTTTTTTTATTTCATAAAGAATGAAAACTGATTTTTAATAAATCAAGAATAGCATTAATTTTTAGCTTTTCAGAAAGAATGAAAATAACGAAGCCGATTCGTGCTCACGTGATACATGCGAAATCCGCCGAGTAAATTAAAATGTAAAATATTTTAGGGCATTATGTATTTGTCGCTGTCCAGTCTAAGTCAACTGTAACTAGATTTCAAATTCAATGATATTTATCATGTGGATATTATGTCACGTGAACATGATCCATAATAATTTATTTACAAAAAAAAAAAAATAAATAAATAAAGTCGCACAAATAAAAAAATTTCAATTCCTTCCCTTAGTAAAAATATAGTAATTTTTGCAAACGATCAATGCATTTCTTATTACGAGAAATTTCGTGACAAAATTTTAATGCTAGTTAATTTTGAATCTGAAGAAAGGGGGAAAAAAATGGAGAAATTTTATATGAAATTCTTAAATTATATATTTTTAAAAGTTAAATTGTGAATTTGATAGGACTAATATTAAGTCATTTCGGTTCTGTCATCTAGTTTCTTTTAAGCGCACCATACAAAAAGGAACAAAGAAAACATCTCGTATATTTTATATCATCAATTTTTGTGAACAATTATCATCATTTCATGGTACACATATCTGTGTTAACAACCCGGATTAGGTGTATCGCTGAAAACATTCAGATTGTTCAATCTTGACTATTTAATTTCTGCTACAACTAAATTTTGATCTTACTAATAAACAAATTGAAACACCCAGTGCTGGTCGAGATTAAATCCCTTCATGAAGAATTTTTAATTTAAAATCTACTTTTGGATAAAATAGTACTATGATATACAAATGTTTTTATCGTCTGCTCTCAATTAAACTGAGAATACCAATTGAAGCAGATGATTTTTAAAATCCTGCGATAACTAATTTCCACCACAAGTTATTAATATTTGTTATATTACTTAGACAAAGTTTGTTCACAAATAGTGAAGTACAGGAAAATCTTTATTTGAGCGATCGACTTAAGCTTAGTTTTAACCATAATGAAACCATTATTTTAAGGCCAATAAAAGCACTATCAAAAGATGCATAAAAATAAATTAAAAAAAATAGGGGTAGAGTAATTAAAAGTAATAACGATAAAATTTGTTAATTACTAATTAACTGAATATTTAATTACTTTTTGTTGCTTTGAAAAATTGGCAGTATTCTTTCTCTTGTATTAAGTAATAAGTGTGTAAAATATGGTTGAATTCGGCTCAGATGTTTAGAAGAAAATGTGGAACATGCATACATAGTCAAAACGGCTTATTTCTATTAAGATGTAGCAAAAATGGAGATTTTATTTTTACTTCCACAATTTTGAAACAGCCTAACGGTATTTTCAAAATTCTTCGCAAGCGAAACGCGAAAGATAAAACAATCCATCATCTTTTTGTCAGCTTTGCGAATTTTTCCACTTTAATGAAAAAAATGAGACAAATATAATTTATTACACATAATGCAAAAAAGTTTACAATCGAAGGTGGGAGGTGAGGAACTATAGGATGCAGATTAAGCTTTTAAAAATAGGTCTTCCCTCGTAAAACGTTATCGCTGAATTATTTTATAAAATTGCTGACTTTCTTCTCTTTCCGTCATTTTAAAGTTGTTCTAACTCTTTAAGTACGGGAAAAGAATGTAAATAACAACTGCAATTCTTAAGTGCCACGCTCTGCTGAGAAAAGTTTTGAAAACCCATAAACAGGGATTTTTTTTAAAAAAAACCACATTTCCTGCACAGGGATTTTTTTTTAAAAAATCAATATTATTTATTACATTAATCATTATTGGTTAATGTAATAATAATAAATAAGGGTTGATTATAAGGGAATTATAAGGGTTGATTTTTACAAGCCTCATAATTCTTAGGTTTTTATTAATAAATTAAAAGAAAACAATAAAAAGTGGTATATTTAAAAATAAATAATGTATGAAATAACGAATTTTTTAAAATTATTTTGTATAGGGACATTTTCCTGCATTTTTTCTTCTTATTTAGACCTCCACAAAAAATTATGTGTTTGAACAATGTTGTAAAGCTCGATGATTTTAGTTCTGGGCGTGTGGGTTTCTCCCGTGACGGTTGAGGATTTCTCTCTCTCCCACACATATCAATACAAACTGAAAATTGGAATTAACACGATTCTGGTATCAGTGATAGGTTGTGGTTATATCGTCTAAAAAAACGAAGACACATTAACATGTAACTGTTAAAAAGATTATCAAAGGACATTTTGTAAATGAAAGAAGGGTTCTCCTTCGGTTTTAGATCTAAAGGTTCAAATTTCAATTTCGCTTACACTTTTTGAACTTCATTGGATACACATTGAACTTTGAATTTTGTTCATTACAATTTTTAAACTAGCTGCCCTTGGAGACCAGTTTGTTCGCCTAGATTACTGATTTTTTAGATTGTTAAATGATTAATATTAAATGTTATTTGATGCGTCCGAAAAACACGAATTCAATTGAATCAGTTTACTGTAGATTCAGACATGTGACATTCAGACATATGAGCCTCAATTTCCATAGGCAAGTTACAGCAATTTCTTATCTGGAGACGGTTAGGTCTATTTTTGCACTCAATTAAACTTTCTATTTCTTAACTTTTTTATATTTTTTTCCCCTCTGACTGAATTGAACTGGACTGTGTCCTCTTTTTGACATACAACCCCCAACGACCCCCCTCCAGAAAATTCCATATAACATTTTGCAGTTCCGTTAATTACCTAAGCGAAGAATTAAATTAAGTGCAGTTGTAAAAAAGTTTAATGAAGCAGCCTGAAATGCTTGTATGACGCTTTGACTGCTGCCATTCGACAATAAGTAATAAGAGCGATTTATGTGCTATGTACGTTAGTGTTTTATATATAGAAATATTTTTAAAAAATATACATGCATTCCTCAAGGTCTTTCCCTAAAACCTCTTCTAACAAAATCTGAAAGATTCAATTCATTAAGGAAAAATAAAGCTACAGTCACTAGACAAATATGCATAATTTTTTTGCATCCCATAATCCTCCAAGCCGTTCTTAACCAAATTCTTCTCATCAAACGAACGGTGAATGTCTTCAGTTAAGATATGGTAAAATGAGCAAACCCTTATCTCACGCGTGCTTTCGAATTCGAATAATCATCTAAGAAGATGAATATTCTTCAGACCAAAACGAACAAAATTAAACAAAAAAAAAACAAAAAAAAAAGTAAAAGCTTAATTGACACAAACGAATATCAGCAGAAAAGTGCGCGGAATACCTCAATCTACGACAAGCATGAAATGAAATAAAATGAAAAAAAAAGTATGTGTGTGTGTATGCAGAGAGAGGAAAAGACTCACGCATTTCCAATCATGCAAATTAATCGTCGAATGAGATCGTCTTCCGGAAATCAAAGCTGCCAGCCCGGGAAGAGCAAAGTCATTGGAAAAGACCGACCTGCCGACCTCCACCCCTCCGACTGGCAGCAGAATCGCTATCGAGTGAAATATCTACGGCAAGTGAGCGTTAAATGGGTTCGCAAAATGCAGAGATTCTGTCAAGCGCCTCGACTCCAGATGGAAATTAATTAGGTCCTTTAATCGAATCGGGTGTAATTGCAGCCGGCCATAAACGGGGAGAATGCGTGGATTCGCGCCGATTTATCGATGCGGAGAGCCCCGGAATAAAAAGGGGGAACAGAACACCGTGAATTTGGGTTTCCAGCTGTAAATGGAAAGCACTACAGAAGCGGAAAAGGGACGCGCCTAATGCTGAAGCATCCAGGGGATTTATTTCTAAATAAAGTGTGGCTTCTGGGCCTATTGCAGCAGCAAATCGTGGAATCACAATTATGCCAGAGAGAGTTAAATTCGGGAGACTCGACTTCCATGATCGTGAAATAGGTACAAATTAAAATGACGCTCACTTTGTTTGTTTTTAATTAAATTTCGAACACAGCATCCTAATATCACTATAAAAATTACTTTAAAAAGAAACCAACGCTTTAAGAGATAGGGAACGATATTTATAACAAGAAATAATCTTTTGATATTTTGTTGTTGGTACTGGAATCTATTTTTTGGAATCGGAAATAGTGTCACTTTCTTCACCATTATTTTCAAATGTTAAGTTCACAAGTTTTCATCGAATAGAATTAAAGGATTCATAGATTCATGATTTAACC
The DNA here is from genome assembly GCF_947563725.1 of Argiope bruennichi. Taxonomy (NCBI): domain Eukaryota; kingdom Metazoa; phylum Arthropoda; class Arachnida; order Araneae; family Araneidae; genus Argiope; species Argiope bruennichi. Next base: position 55,939,275 of record NC_079158.1, read on the forward strand.
TTTAACTGTTTTAATTCTTCAATTATCTAATAAGATGGTACCTTCCCTTTTGGGAATGATTTGTCTTACTGATTCAGTAATGAATCCATAAAATTCTTGGTGTTTCTGAATTATGTACAATTTTGGTTCATCGAATTAGTCGTTAAATGATTTCATTTCAGCTTAATTTGAGAAGCGATAATCATAACATGGCCACTCCGACCCGCCACCAAAGCACATGAATTAATCTGACCGAACCGCCGTGACAGCATCGGCGGGAACTCAGGTTGAGTCCTAAGGCCCATCACCGGCTACTGTACAACTTGTCCCTTGGGAAGTGCATCCCATCATCGGTAAGAGGTAGCCGACCTCCATCATTTTGTACCCATACGGGTGGCGAGAACCAACCACTTTGCAGAAGTTCCTCATTCTCATATCTGTGGTGTGACTCAATGGGAGTGAAAAACGAGGAATTCGATGTCTGTGCAAGCACACAATTAAAGGGTAAATAAAATATATCGATTAAAATCAGAGAAGTTATTTTAAAACAGAAATGTGCAAATGAATTCATCTAGCACAAAAATTAACTTGTAATACATATTTTTTTTAAAAAAGGCAATTCAACTAACATCATTCTGGCTTCTTTGCTAAACTTTGGCGTTGTTTGAATTTGCTGGTCCTCACCACAACTAATCTGTACAACCAAAAAATCTGAAGTCTGATATACTGAGTGAATTGTCAGAGCAAATCAAATTTCAATTTTAGTCATTGGGAGTGTTCAAGAGATATTCAGATGACAATTTGAATAGTTTCTCAAGCGTTTTATGCTCCCGAAGCAAATGCAAGATCGATTTAGTTTATATAAAAGCGGAAATTTCTCAATGAATGACAAGTTTTGGCATTTCTCAAATGCTGCATTTAAGCTATTAAGTTTTGAAGATGAATTAAACGGAATTGTAACGAATTTTAAAGCTCATGGAAGTAACGTCATCTGTTTTTTACTATTTTTAAATATACTGATTTAGAAAAGATCAAGAGTATTTATCATAAATAATAAATTATTACTATTTTTCATTAAAAGTAGACAAAGGAAATTATCCCATACACATCAATAGCTCCTATATGCACTATTTTTTTAGGGCTAAAATCAAAGTGCACCCCCCCCCAGAAGCTTTCTTGTATACACTTTAATAAAGATATTATCCCCTCCCCCACTGTCGCAAATAATTATGGACTTTGAACAAGACCGTGAACACCATGAGTGCACAAATATTTATTTTCAGAGTCCGGCACAAGAGAGCCGTGTACTTTGCAGTGTAGTGAAAAGGCTGCTACTTATTTTTATTGAATCAAATCTGGAAAATCAACAATTTGCCCTCTTTTTTTGAACTGACACTGAAAATGGAATGAACTAGACGAATGAAATTCTGTATGCAGTTATAACAATAAAATGCAGATCTGCATCAAATTTTGAGACGATTCTAACAATAGAAAATCTCCTGTCGATTTATCTGAACAAAACTCAAAAACATGGATGAAACTTGTTTATGAAACTATATTTTTATCACCTGAATTTTATATCTGTATCAGATTTCTTACCAATTGGCAGACTGTCAGTTTGTTCTGTATGTGATAATTCAGTAAATAACAAGCTAGATGTATGAATTTAGCATGTGATCTCTACATTATAATAAAGATCTGTATCAAATTTTGGATCAAATAGATAAACGCGAAGCAGTACTACTTCAAAATCCATATTCAATTATACGACGAAACTAATCACAAAATAGGATACATCAATTTATTCAAATTAACCAACTTACATCTTATCACAATAAAAGAAAGTGCGTTTTTTAAATTATACTTGCACAATAAAATTAGAGCATTTTAACTAGTTTTGCATGTTTGCAAAATGATAGAATTGGTAAATAAAATTGGCGACATTGCTCTACTTTTTGTGGCTGATTCTCCGAGAAAGTTTTATTTTAAGATCTCTCTCTCGAAATGGGAGAAGAGAGCAAGCGATATCTGATGTATCTAGAGGTCGTAAATTTCTACATGAAATAAAATTCGCCGAAATTGGACGAGTGGCTGGGAGAGGGGGACCAATTCTTTGATTTTCTTAATAATTTTAAATATATAAATTGAATTTTAAAGTAAATACTTTTATAATTCATAAGAGTTCCATTGAAGTAAATGAATCAAAGATAAATTCTGAGAAATGAAAGAATTCTTTAAAATTATTGGGCTCAAAAGATTCATCTCATACCCTTGCTATCTAAAAGAAAAAAAAAATATTTTATATTACGAAGTAACGGCATAAGGACTATTTGATTTTCAGAGTTGAATTTATTTTATATTGGCATTCATCGTACCTTGGAAAAGAGCTTCATTAGGCAAAGAGCAATAGTCTTAAAACGTATTGCTCGCTAGCATCCAATCCGATTAGTTTGATGAGAATGGCTCAGAAAGAAGATTGAATGAGAAAAACAGGTGCAGGGAAGACGATGAGAAACTTTCAGTTTGATTAAAAAAGTAGTGTCTAATAGCAATCAAGTAATATGGGAAATTGATACGTTCCTAAAGTAACGCTTATTTACACTCCAATATCTTGCTAAAATGATTAAGTTTTAAATAAAAGGATCAGATTTAATTAAAATGGTTCGAGTGCAAAACAGTTAATCTAATTAAAAAGATTTTAATAAATTAGTGACATTAATTACTAATTAATTAGTCACATTAATTAGCTAATGCATACATTTTTCAAATCTGACATTTAAAAAATAATAAAATAACTTTTGGAATAGATTTTCTAAGGCAAAACATCCAATATTAGTAATTTCATAAATTATTCTATTAGTCCTTTTAATATTAGTGAATATGCTCCAGAATGTGTAAAATGAAATTATTATTATGTTATATTATATAAGAAAACTACATTGATGCGCCTAATGAGTGTCGAAATTACAAGCTAAGTGCTTCTTCTTCACTTAGCATCTTTTCAAAACCATGTTTGAAACAATGTCCCATACTAAATGGTTATTTGATGACATTTGCTCATGTTTAAATTTTCAGAATTAGCAAAAATTGCCAATGGAAATGATTCTTGCGCATTTTTCTAGCTTAAAAAATGAGAACGGTCGACTTTTTTTTACTGTTTGAAATGGAAAAACTTTTGATAATATTTCACCTCAACTTCATCGTATTCCAAAATATACAGCAGTTAGTGTTTGATTTCGTCATTTGGTGAAATGAATGAATAATACAGTTTAGAACCTTTTACCGTTTGCATATTAGATCCAAAATTTAAATCGAATATACAAGTCTACAGTCAAGACCAAACTTGTTTATCAGGTTCCTTCTGTTTTTGAGCAATCTTATGGATAAATACATCTTCAGAAATATTTTGATGTATTGTCATGTTTCAACCTCTTCTCTCCCCCCCTTTTTTTTTTTCAGAAGAGCTGAAAGATGGCATCATCAAAATCTGGACGTCGAACTTTTCGATGAATAACAGTACGTTCTCTTCGTACATAAAAAAATAAATAAGTAAAAATAAAAATACTAAAGTAAAAAGCAAAAGTAATAAATTAATACTAAAATAATAAGTAAAATTTTTTTTTGTAAGAAAATTGTCGATATATATGTAATAACATCTAATTAATGTAAATTCAAAGAAAACTAATTTCCTAATAAAGCAAACTCTGGCTTAGCTGTAACTTCTTAATTGCGCGGCAACTATTTTCCTGCAAGAAATCAAAACGTTAGATCGGCAAATCCTTTTCTAAAACTATGCAAGTTCCAAAGATGTTCTCACATTCCCTTTTTCCTGCGTTCTGCCCTCCTGAATGGATTGTGCTACGCTTGTGATGGTTTGGAAAAAAAATCTTCATAAAAGTTGAAAATCTGGACTATTTACATGAAATTATGAAAGCAAAGTCACTAAAGCATTCTGCGCCTACTTCTTCAAATCATATCTTTATATAAATCTTTGATATGATCATGGATCTTGCAATCTTCGATATTACATGAATCTAATTTCAGCAGCTCCATACAAAAAAAAGTTATAATTTGAAAAATACCGTCACGATAAATATGATATTCATTGACAACGAAATGGTGCTATAAATTCATTGAATGTATTCAAAAGCTTAGAAGAAATAAGTTATAGCTAGCGACTTAATGATCTAATAAACATCTTATAAACATTTTTCTTTCGTTATCACACTCGCCATCTTCAAGGGATGTAGCTTTACCATTCAAATGTTTCCAAGATATTCCTTAACACTTCAAGCAGAACTTCGTGAGCAACACGAGAGCTGGACAGCACAGGATGCTGCTGAAACAATCCGAGCTTACGATTGTTGATAGGAAGCGTTAATTTGATACAGCGAATTACGATATGCTATCAGATTCGCCAGAGGATAAGCAAACATCGTGATTTTTATGACAATTAAAATGACCCTCTAATGTATACAAAAATTCTGAATCATTAAATGGATCCACAAATATGGAAGGGGGGTTGGTTGGTAATTTTGCATTGCATGCGAATGCTTTTGAAATTGCAAGGCAATTTTGATAAATGATATATGAATTCCAGGTTTTGTTTAACAATGAAAAATTAATTGCTACTTACCAATTCAGTTGTGTGAACTAGCGGCGAGTGAAATGAATTGTTAAAAAGAAATTTGTTTTTTAAAAAATTCGGATACTCTCTAATAAAACACCAGAAACAAAACTTGTGTTTGGTTTTTCGTCCTCAAAGAAGCATAATCCTTTTTAGCTAACTTAAGATTTAATTTGCCATAAATAAACTAACAGACGCCAACTTTTTAATTTGTGTATAGAAGGAGCAGTGGCGGATTTAGGTACATTATGAGGCCCCTCTTCCAATAAATTGGGCAAATGAGATTTTTAAATAGGATACACATTTTTAACGCGTGTTATTTTAGATTAAGCCTTTTTATATTTTATTAACTTTGCGTATTTTTCTTTATTATGAGCCCAGACTACCCGCCATTCATGTTCGAATACAACATTATTGAAGCTGACATTATAACATTTATTAACATTGAACAGCAGAGTGAATGTAATGAAATACATAGGAACTTGCACAACGTAAATTAATAATAAAAACAGCTGCAAAAAACAATTTAATTTTGAATTGAATATTGTTCTTTTCTTTTTAACATTCATTTATGTTAATAATTTTTATTTTTCAAAACTGAATAAAACGCTTCAATTAGTTTGAAAGATGACTACAATTAAATATGCGAATTTCTTGAAAAATTAAAGAATCATTTAGGTGAAATTCTAATAACATTGTGTTTTTATTAAAAAAAAGTTTAACAATAAAATTTGATTATTATACTTTAGAATTATCGAATTTTTATTTTATTAAAAAAGCAAAAAACATGGAATTTTATTCCGAGTATTTAAAATGAAGATAATTCGTGGTTTTAGTATACCATTTGGAGAATTACTGTGGGATCCATTGCGCATCATAGTGGGGAAAACGACATGACGTCACCGTAAAGCGTAAGACAACGGGCAAGTAAATATTCGATGAATCAGCAGTTAAGTTTATCATAATCTATTACATAATAGGATTCGACTCCGGCTGGGGAAGAGGGTATTAAAACATTTATATGGCATATGCAAATTAATTTTAAAAAATGAGAACATAGTTGTATTAGTGGCTGCACGAATCTGACATCGAATATAAATTCTAAAAGGGAAAAAAATGGAATTAAATATCTTTTAAATCCTTTTAATTGTTCTTGAAACACTGTAGAATCTAATTTCCACAACAGAAATAAAAACGTTTTATTTAATTTTTTTATAAGGCTTTACAATTTAATATAATAATTCGATAAACTGACTTAAACAAAAGGATACACCAAATTCAAAAAGAGAATATTTTAAATGAAACGCCCAAAGGTACAAAGGAAATTTCTTTCAAAAAGATAAAATAAAGATGGTTAATTATTTTTAGAACATTTTATAACTAGACAAGATATTCAGTAAAAACGAAAGAAAACAGAATGAAAGGTTATCCGTTTAGAGACTCATTCACTTCACAAAAAGTTAGTCATTTCATCATATTAATCTTACTTCAATACAATGTCTGTTGTGATACAGAACAAAATGAAACTGATGTTATGTCAGGGGACCTTGATAACTACAAGGCAGGAAACGTCCTGTCAGCTAACAAAGCATGAAATTTTATTCATAAACTGTCAAGGTCTAAAAGAAATAACCTCCGACTAGATGACTTATTGTTTTTGATTTTTTAAATTCCTTCAGTTTTAAATTTTTTTCTTAGATGCAGATAAGTATGAACTCAATAATCATGAAAGATACATTTCATTTAAAAATAACCTAATTTCATATTTTTTTTAATTATTTAGAAAGTTCTGAATAATATACTAATAACTTAACCCTTTGGGCCCCACCGGGACATATATGTCCCGTTGATATTTTTAAATCATCCAAAGGGATAAGTAAGTGGGGAATTTATTGAAGTGCATGTCTCAATGGTTTTTTGTGATAACATCCATATATTAATGTAATTTTTAACTACATCTTAATGATAAAGAAACCTAAACGAAAACTGGATGTGTCATGAGTCAAGTTGCATTCTGGAAAACTGTTTTGCAATATATCATACATAGAAATGTCATGAATAATGTTGGATATGTAATTGGTAAGAGTTTTCTTGCAATAAAATTGCTTTAAAATATTATAAAAACTAGTGACAACTTTTCGCTACATTTTATATGGTCACCTCAACCCCAATGGGACACATGTGCCCCATTTAAAAAGATCACTGTGTCACATACGACCCACCTCAAAAACTGCACCTATAGCTAATTTTTGTTTTTATTTAAGCAGAATATAGCTATTTATACTTTATTTGATCCATTAGAACCCTAAATTATCTTCATTTTGTAAAAGAAAAAACTGGCATTGAAAGGGTTTATGAAAATTTGTATACATGAAAGTGAAATCTATTTCAAGTACAAATTTTTCGAAAGTCCGAATTCTGTTTATCATTCCGAACATATTTTTACCAATGCATGGATTAATGACTTAATTTTTCAAATAGAAATGAAGAAAAATAGAGCAATTGAGTTTTCCCTTCAAGCATTCATTAATAATTTTCAAGACTGAATAAATAAATCTTCTCAGTAGTTCAGCTCAACTACTCGATTCAAGAACAAACTAACTTCCTGGGAACTACTCACTTCGGAATTTCCTTCAGACATGTGAAAGCGGGAAAACTTGCAAGTCTAGAACACAGAATGTCATCGCTCGGCCTCTCCTAAACAGGTTTCAGAAATCACTTTTTCAGAGATAGGCAAGATTGAATGGGATACTATCTCTTTAATACCTTCGTTATGGCATATATGAAAAATTTAAGTTATATACGGTGGCAGAATTCTTAAAACCATCCATTACGGGGAAAGACTTGGTAGAAGAATTGATTTTCAGGAACAGAACAGAATATGAATTATCATTAAGATATCATTCATTTTCGACTTTTATCTGAAAGTTTTTTTGTTTTTTTTTACATTTTACTATACACGAATGGTTTGTATGTGTGTGGTTTATTGGCACAAAAGCCACATTTGGCCATACTGTGCTTACTATACATGAAAAACAGATATCTAACTGTTGTTACACTAAAGCTTTCCACAGAAATTCGTTTTCATGGCAACAGAGAATAAGGAAATATTTAACGTCAATCTCAGAAGAGAAAGGACTTCATTCTTTTCTTATGTTATATTATATTTGCGAGTCAGAGATAATGAATTCTAAGAAAGTGGTTCTTTGATCATTGGTTTACCATAAGGAACTAAAGTTGTAATTATAAATGTAAAAATTATGGTGCCTTATGACAAGATCAGCAGGGTGTAAAAAAGAATAATTAACATTTTTTGCATTATTTAAGAATTTTATTTTTAAGTTTGCTTGTGCATTTTGTAAAGTTAAATTATGCTAAATGTATAAATAAAAACTGTCTTGTTTTTCACTAACTTGCCAAAAAAAGGACAGATTTTGACAAGTTAGATCTCCAAAAGGTTTTATAAGAATCCTTTAAAATCTTTTGGAAATCTAATTTCAATCTTTGAATTTTTTGGTTTAAAAGGTCTCTAAAAATTAGTTTTATAAGAGTCCTTAAGTCAAAAATGTGAGTATAATTTTCTGAGAGGAAATATATAGCGGACACACGGAAAAATCGTTTTTCCATGTGTTCTATGTACATTTTCTTCAATCAAAAATCGTATTAGAATACAATATATTATGAAATATTTTAGTAGATATAAATAAGGAAATAATTTTATTTTTACATTTTGTAAATCTAACAGCAGAAAAAAAATTCAATAAAAATACTGAATTAGATAGAATTATAACTTAAATATATCTTTTGTAACTTCAGATTTGATTTAAAGAGAGAATTACTTAACATATCACTAGATCGGATTGATAATTAAAGGCTTAAGCCTTAAATAGACAATGAATTTCAGAATAAGCTTTCACAACAGCAGCATAAGTTTCATTTAAATACATATTGGGAGCAATCAGTGAATATTTCTTTCAATGACGAGGCTTATGCCAGAACATTAGTTCTGAAAGAATGCCAACAAAACCATTTTTGGTAACATGTACATAATTGCATTTTATACTGTCATACGAAACATTTTGTTGAGATTGAATAAATAGTATCGAGCTCCTACTTTCAATGGCAGAAAAAAAAACAATAGAAAAATGAATAAATACATAAAATGAGAATACAGATTGCAAAAAACTATAGAGCAACTATGAATTGCAATAGAATATTGTGCAATGCGTTCGTTCAGGTAGAACGTTTCTCTCGGTTTCCAAAAACAGTTGCAGTTTTCCATGAATAACTAACAAATCACAAATGTAATGTTTCAACGAATCCAATGAAAAAGAATCGTTTTAAATTTTCTTTAAAAACATGCTTCCTCAGAAATGCCCTTTTTCTTAATATTTTTATCCAAAGAAAAAATATTTGCATGTTTAGATAAAACATACAAAACTCCATAGTTTTAACAAACAATTTAACTTTATAGTTAGAGTTTTCATGGGAGGGGTGGGGGGCGGAAACGGGAGGAAAGTAAATTCTAATTATTTTTCATCCATTAGAAGATATTAAAAATTCTAAAAAACAAATATAAAATACCCCATCCGCTTATTCTGAGAATTTTATACATTTTAATGATAATAAAACATTCAGTTTTAACCACACATTTCAAACTTTTTGTCATTTTGAGTTATTTGTAAATTTACCAAAATGTTTTTAATGGATAGAACAATGAAAGAATGTAATTCATCTGGTTAATATGTAAGAACGAAATAGGACAGAAAGGTACTCGCAATGATAGCTGACAAATTAATTTATGGACATATCTGAATAAAAATTGATCGGGAATTTAAAATAATTTATAAGAAAACTTTTTTTCTGCCAATAATAAAACGGAATTTAGATACTAGAAAAAAGAAGATCGAGTACAGTCACGAAGTTACAAAAATGAACTTTAAATCCAAAAATGTGAAAACTTTAAAAAAATCATACAAAAATAATAAAAAATCTACCGGAATTAAAAGTTATTTATATATTTAAAAAAAATATTCTTCACAACATAACCAAAACTCTAAAAGCAAACTTTCTTTTACAATCATAAAATGTCATTAATTTTATAAATGAACATATAAAACAGAAAATTCGATATTATACACAATTCTAGATAGATATCTTTTCGTTTCTACTTTAAAAACAACCACATAACACCGATTCAACTTGCACCAGCAGACATGATTTTGCAATTTACGCCTTCAAAACTGCGAACGTATGCAAACACGTGGATGCAGGTGTATTTATTCAACACATACCTCAGACACCTTCGCAGAGAAATCGGAACATCAAAATGGATATTTCAATCAAATGCTAAAGAAACCAGACAGGGACAGCCAATGAACACGGAACCATCTGGATCCGAATCCATTACAAAACAATACAATCCGCATCAGAAACATCCGACAATTCTAAAAACATATGTCTGACTCACTCCTCAATATAGTAAAAATAAAACCCATGCACGATCATTTCTCCCGACTACCCCTACCCGTACACTACCCCAAGTACAACACAACGTGCAATTTAAGCATCGATTGGTCAAGCAAAGGAATAAGCAAGACATGACCAAGCCAAAAAGCATGGCATGTCTTGTATTTTTAGGCACAAGACTGGACATTGATCGGGGATGGGTATATTTAGGAATGACCCTTACCTGAGACCTGTGCTGGCCACAGGACTCCGACTCCGACGTGCAGGAGTAAAGAGCTGGAGGACGTAGAAGGATCCATCGTATCGACACGGAGAAAGGTAAGACGATTACTGAAGGCAGAGAAGGGATGGATTGGGAGATGGCGATCGCAGCGCCGTCGTTCGGAAGGACTGAGTAGGGTCGGTCGGAATGTTTCTTTCCCTCCCTCCCTTCGCGTGATGGGAGGTGGGAGAAAAAAAAATCCAATTTAAGGAAAAGCACCGAAGAATATGATTTCATTATGTATCAAAGAATGAATGAAATGGAATAAAATGGTACAAGTTTTCGATCGAAATGGCCTGAAAGCTCCCTTTCTTTTAAAAACAAGCATTCAGCTGATATAAAATATTTTTGCAACTTTTATCAAGGAAAAACATAAAAATAAAATTCTTCGATAGCTGTTTAAAAGCCTTTTTCAAAAAATGATAATTTATTTTTCTTATTAGAGTTTTTTAATATTATATTATTGTGCATCTAAAAGTGGCAAGTCCTAACTGATCATTTATGAAGCATTAATTGATGCCTTAGTATCAGATAAAGCATAAATAATGAATTCTGTAGATTAAAGAACTTGATATATGCCTTAAAGAATTCAGATTTAACAAAACAATCTCATTTACATTGATGATTCATTATCTAAATCGCAATATTTCAGTTTTTTGAAGGAAAAAGCACTATTGCGTTTACCTTTAAAGTGCAAATATCGAATACAAAATCTCCATGCACTCATTCCTCTCTCAAATCCTATTTCGAAAACATACTTTAACACGAAAACGAAAAATGAGATAGCGTCGCCAAAAGTTTCCAGATGTAGATAGATAATGGCAAGCGCTAATGTGCCAGTTGGAATTTTCTAGATGATTTATCACATAGAGCTTAAAAAGGTTAATGCACCTATTTGACCAAAAAAGAAAAGCATATGATTTTTTAAAGGAAACACTGGATAGTGAGATAAAAACTAAACTCTGAAATATATTCGGATATACCAAATCATTAGTTAATTCCCAAATCATTTAATAAATCATCATTAAGTGACCATATGTGATTTAAAGATCTAGATAATATAAATCGAATACTTTCAGATACTTCAGAATACTTTAATGATTTATCAAGAATAAAATAATTTTTATTATTCAAGAAATTTAAGAAAGTAACAATATAAAACAAACTCAGCACAGCATGCATTATCATTAAATCCTGATTATACTCATTTATAAAAATAACCAATACAACAACTTGCTAAAATGCATTAACCAATGAAAATATTTCCTTCCCTACGAAATTAATTTAAACTTAGTCTCTTTATAGTAAGTAATAGGAAGTTGAGACATGTTATTTAAATACAATTATTATTAAACTATTATTATTAAATTAACGAAATTCAAACATTTGTTTTGTTTGAATTTCGTTAAGTAATAGAACTGAAACGTTGATACATTTTTAATTACTTCAGCTTCCGTAAAATGGAATCCAATGTCATTTAATTAAAATTCTAACATTTTTTTTTACCAACACAATTATTTATGATAGGATTCTATTCCCATTTAAAATTCCTTAACAGCGTCGAATTAAGTAAGGGGAAAAAATTGAAATGTCACCAAATTAATTATGCTGTCAAGTCAGCAAAATCGGTTACAGTCTGTTAAAACAAAACAGATTCCACAAGATCAAACCTCTTCTGTTTCTCCACTCTTTTACTGTGGAAAGCAAAGAAAAAAACAATGTTATATAAACTCAGTAAATGAATCAAAAGTTTCGGATAAACTCCAAATCCAGTCTTCAGAGGTCACATCCAACATCCGAATGTTATCTTTTAAGAAACTAAACACGCAATAAATCTAAGCAAATACAATGAACCTTTCCGAGATTTTCAAACAAGTACAAAGCAAAATTAGATAAATAATCTTAAAAACGATATACCAAGATAACTGTTTGCGAGAGAGTTCAGATCAAACATCCTAAAGACGAATTCTACAGAGTTTTTTTTATTTATTTATTTATTTATAATCTCATAACTGAAATTGCAATGGAATATAATTGAAAAACAGCTGTAGCTTAATTTTCAGAAGCATTTAAAAATGTCATTGGTCACACGAAAATTTAGTAAAATAATTATTAATATAAAATAAACAATTAATGACTCGTATTAAACAATTAATGACTCATTAACACAAAAAATAACTTTGTTCGTTAGTTGAATCTACCAAGAATCAGTACTTCATCAAGAAAATCACCAAACTCTAAACCGCCGCAATATATTAAGCATTTTCAGACTGATTTCATTAGAAATTACAACTATGAACTTGAGGCTAGAGAAAAATTTACAAACTACTAATAACTAATATTTATGACAGATAAAAAAAATTTAAAGTCTAATACAAATCAAAAAAGAACAAAGAGCAATTTGGTCAACTGCACAACAACGACAACCCTTTACAGGACTGATAGGCAAGCTCTTAGAAGCCGGCAGTCAATCTCATGAGCAGCTAGTAGCCACTGAATCGTGAAAGCCAGTGAGTTGCCCTTTTAAAACAAGACCGAAAGTTAAAAGTTTTCAGGACAAGTTCGTAATCTTCCGAAGACGTCCTTTCCATCAAAGGTCGCAGGCATTTGCTAAGGAATCCCTACACACGTTCTGCCTGCGGCAAAGCTCGCTGGAAAGAAGCCTTACGAAAGAAATGTATGCGGGTAAAGACGGGAAGATGAATAATGTAAGAAAAGAAAAAAAAAAAACAGCGGCAGGAGGGAGTAAAATTCCTAAGCTTATTAACAGAGGAATAAATGAGTCGGATTCCATAAAACCACCGAGCAACTGCCATTACGGCATTCTTGGCTTTTGAGGTTTCCAAATTGGATTAGGATGCCTATTTCTCAACTCGTGTCACCTACTATTCGATTAAAATTTAATGACGTCGCAAGGAATTTACAAGGGAAAAAAAAATGACCATATATTTAACGAAGAGGATGGCACTACCAAATAACTTTTTAAATAACTATTTTTCATCATCGTTCAACTTCAATGTACGCATCTTTTTAAAAATCGTAAATAATTTTAATGAAATTTCTGTCATTGTATTAAAACATAAAAGGAAACAATGTCATAAAAATGGCAATGATTTAAATATTTTAAGTAAAATAAGCTATGATATTTCCTTCCTTCAAAATAAACTCTCGTTGCCTTTCAACGATTCAAGCAATATGCAAAAGATTTGCGGCTTAAGGTATCTGACTAAGTTCGGAGGTGATTTTTCATCACCTCCAAATTATATATCCGAATTATAAATTTTTTAATCTATATAAGGATAAAATGATGAATAAAGGTGAAATTCAAATATATATGTAGTGCTTGAAGTAAAAGCATATTTTAATGTAAATTTTAGCATTCATTTATATAAACCACGATTGTTCTAAAAAAATTGTTACAGTTTTTCATTTTTCTTTGTAACATTACTAAGTATTATCTAAGAATTATGTTCAAAAATAAAAATTTTGTGTGTCCTATATGAAATTATCTATGAAATTTTGGATTTTTTTCGACAACATATACGAGTACATTAAACAATCATAAATCCTCTTATAGAGCATTCAACATCAAATCTGTAGTTCGTTATATTCTGCCTAACATAAGGAGCACTAATTATAAATTCCATTAAGCTATATTTATTTACTTTTGAAATATGATGATATTTGATACTTGTGCAGTAGAATTATGAAAACAAATCATTCTTCAGAAAATGCATTTCAAGGTTTTAAATGCTTACAAATATGCATCATTTAAATGTCAATAGTTTGCTATAACTTGGCTTCTAATTGAAGAGACAAAATAAAGATATCACTGGAAATAGAAACGTGCCTATTTTTTGAAACTACACAAAATAAAAATGCGAATTTTCATCTAAATTCATGTTTTTGACCTAGTCGGATATCTTAAGTAAATTCAGAATTAATTTGAATGGAAAGAAAAAAAATAATTTAGTAATGAAACATATACTTTTCACAACTTGACCATAAAATAAAAATAAAAAATCACATTAATATTTTCAATATTCGGTACTTTTAAAAGTTTAATAAAAATAAATATAACGTAGAAAAATATTCGCAATAACCATGATATTTTATTGAAACTACGCTCAACTTAATGAGTTAATCACATGTAATTTTATTTAGTTAAAAGTTTTAGCAGTCATTTGATCACCTGAATATCAAGCATGAAGACAGCAGAATTTTTCTCTTACATTTCAGTTCATTGATTTTTGGAACAGTAAACTCAATATTAACATCATGAAAATAGTAATTCCTACACTGTTATAACATTTCTTTCTAACATAACATGCTTAATTTAAAATATGTAACACGGAATCTTGCTTTTCTTAAAAATATTCCAGTCTTTTGGTTCCACAATTAGAAAGACAAATTAATTAGGAAAGAAGGCTTTTTCTATCCAATTAAAGAGGTCATAAAAACTAATTAGGGAAGACATTTCTTGTACTCCGCGAAATTTTATTTTCTCTTTGAAAGAAATTAAAATTAGCGTCCGGAAACCATTTTAGTAGTTAATGTAAGTGCATTTAAGATGCTAGTAAAATTATTTCTTCAACACATACAATACTACGAATTTTATTTATTGATAATTTTAAGAAACTCATTTTCCAACAGGGCATCCCAAATGCAAGAAATAAAACGCAAGAAAATCTTATACTTATTTCACACACCTTCTAGTCATTATTATATGAAAGTTAATTCTGTTTGAAATTTCATCATCTAATATATAAAAATGATTTCTTATTTGTATTTTATGCACGGTTCATCCGATAGCGATAAAACTTTGCAGTCTTATTGCTGGCACTTGCACGAAGGTTATAAATATAGCACAATTATTAGCATTTATTTTGAACAAAATAAAACTGGGCTACGGTCATCAACAATGCGATGGTCAATCATTACAAGTGTGCGGATTGAACCTAGAAAATCATGTTTTTCACACGGCCAGTTGTATGTTGGATGATCAAGAGTCGAACAGCCACGAAATTTATTTGTTTTTGCTGAAGACGGAGAAACAAAAATATTGTCTACTCTAAAGCACTTGAATAATAAAGTCAAAAAATAATATAAATATTATTTATACTTCTCCTTTATATATCATTCACTTTCTATGAATGTATTTATTCATTATGGACAAGAAAATAAATATTCTTTCTATCAATCCTAATTAAACAAGATAGTTATTTCAAATTTCAAACGATATTTCCAAAATTATTTCTTCTGTGGCAGCAAAGTGTACCAGCTAATATATCTATAATATTCATTAATATTTACAATTTTGATGCCACTATATAAAATGAAAAAGTTAATTTAATATATGTTGAACTTTTTAGAATAATTCCTCAATAATCATTTTTAAAACCAACTCAAATTCAATCATTAAATATTTGGATTCCAAAATTTAACATCACTCTTTTTTTTTATTTGCAACCCTCCATACAGTAATTTTTAAAAGAATACTGTTCAATTATTGAATGGTGCTATTATCAAAGAAATAAATTCTATTTTCATTTGATTACGTCATGCATCGTTAGATTTAAATAAAAATTCCAAACGATAATTTTAAAAACTCACCATTTTTATGTAATGAATCTTCCAAGAACGGAGCTTCAATCTGTTTTATAATGAATTCTACTTGTGACCGCGGGCGATCAAAATCAACTAAATTTTCGCAACAAGTTCAATTTTTTTTCTTCTTTTCTGCTATTTTTATCCTTGTGTTGGCCCATCAGGTCGCATCTAGCTTTCTTTCAATGTTTCCCAGGCCATCTGTCTCTGATAAGCACTATCTCTCTCTTCCAACATTCTGGGCTAGACGATAAGTGATGTTTTTTCAATGACTTTCAGATATTGATAATACGGCGGATTTTGCAGAACTCATACGATGTGTGCCAGAAAAACAATGCTGATAACAGCCAAAAAAAAAAAAAAAAAAAAAAAAAAAAGGAAAAACTGATCGATGGTTTTTATTCATAAAAAATGCAGATAAATACTAAGTTAATAGTCTTTAATGTTAAATTTAACTTAGTAAATAACATTATATTTTTCTAATTGATATAAAAATTCAGTTTAAAGGTTACCAGTAGACAACGCATGCGAAGAAAGGGATTGATTCATGATTGCCATAATTTCATTAGATAGATTCAAACATTCCATGCTTGGCTATGAATTGCCGTTTTAGCGTCCTTGAATTTTTCTTTTTTACTGCGTATCGTATTAAAATAAATGGATATTTATATAAAGAAACATGGTAAAATAAAAAATGTTAATATATCTAAATTTGGAAAAAATGGGAAATAAAATGAAAAAACACAACCTCGCATCAAAGAAAATAGAGCAAAAAATATCGGAATTAATCTATGATAAGTGATCAACTTTTTCACGCCCCTCCCCGAAAAAAAACCCCCGGTAAATTCTACAAACGCATGCGCAATAAGAAAGAAAGAAAAAAAAAAAAAAAAAAAAAAAAAAAAAAAACAAGCACTTGCCATGGACCAAACAGCATTTTTCAGTCTTTCTATTCATGCGCTGCCTACTGGCTGTCTTATAACTGGCGTAACTGGAGTGTAAACCCACTTTAAACATAATTCTTTTGTTAAATTACCACATAATAGCATGCCTTTAATAGTTATATTTATAATCATGTCTTTAATAGCCTGCTTTCAAACATAATTAATAGAAAATGTTTTCTGGAAAATGGTTTCAAATATGATGTATTGAGATTAACTACTCTTAACAACTACATTGTCCTTGAAAGATTTTTTTTCTGCCTTATCCAATTAGATTCTTTTTGGGGAATGTGTTTGTATTCATTCAACTAAACATTCGTAAAAGTCGAGTTTGATACATGGATCTGATTTGACGAAAATTGTCAATAGTTCAGGTAAATTATATTTACGCCCTATTATTTACGATATAATACGAGTTATTTTGTCACGGAATTCCATTCCACCCGAGATCAGGTAACGAGGTCGGGTACCCGAGTCGGAGCTTTCTTTCCTCAACTTCTACGCCACACCAGTGAGAAGATAGAACCGCGATGAGAGATTTAATTTAGATTGAATGATTTAATTTAAATTCGATTAATTAGACTTAATTTCAGGGGGTGGTGCCCCAATGAAATCGGTTTCGAATTTAGGAAACCTTTAGATTCTGAAATGAAAACCTAATAGTAGGCGTCTTAAAATAAAAATAAAAATCCCAAAAGCAAAAACACACAGAGAAATTTAGTAGAATATACTTACTTTTTTAAAAAATTTAAAACATGCTGATAAGTTCTATGATGCTGATAAAGTTCCATATTTTAGTTTTATTATTAAAATTTTATCGACAGTAAATTTTTATGATATTACATTTGATACTTATAAATCAGTTGGCTATATAATAGAGTTTGATGCCCAGAATCAACATTTTTAAAGACATGTATTTATTATTAATGTATTTATACAATCTCATGGAATTTGTTTCGAAATAAGAGTCATTTCATATAATGAATATCTTATGTGTATTGACATTAAGGATAAGGGTAAAATTACTTCGTAATATTTCAATTCTATTGAATTTTGAAATCACGGATTAACAATAAATAAACATTAAAGCATTCATTTCAAAAATGCATTCACACAATTAACAGTTTATCTTCTATAAATGAAAAAAATTCACTAGGGGAATTTTTCTGCCGAGTTTAAATAAAAAATTAAGATTAATACAAAATAAGTATTGTCAACAGGAGTTTTTCACAGCATTTTTAAAAATTTAATCATAAGCGATTGAATTTATTTTAATTTAACCTTTTGACTGCTCATTATTTAAAAGCATTATCAACTTGCAATATTTGCAAGCAAGTACAAATGTTTTTTTTTTTTAACTAAGCGAACTGTTATTTATATGTTAACTTATAAATGCATTATATCATTCAACGCTTGAAAAATGCATTATATAATTCAATGCTTTATTTAAGAAACGTCAGCCCGCGAAATGTAAAAGAAATTGACATACAATTCGCGGAAACCACTTGAGTAAGCATTAGGAAGACCAAGTTCCTTATTTTCTTTGCCTTACAATTCAGTATTTGCGCTAATTTATTATTTAAAATATATGAAACATTGAAATTAATCTACATTTGAACTTGAATTTCTTTTAAAAAATACCAAAATGAAAACTACAAATTTTCAATAATACCAATTAAACTTCATTTAACCTCAGTTTGAAGAGGGGCAAGTGAAGAATTCAAATTAAAATCACGAAAAGAGACGAGTAAAAAAAAGTGTGCTTAAAAATAAAATAAGCAACACTACACTCAAAATAATATATTAAAGAGCAATAAAAAAAGTGTATACGCGATTTGGCCTTTCCAAGTATTACACATCTGTTACCTGTACACTTATTTTGTTATTTTTAGGAGGAAAACCGAAGCAAGGACGCAATATCTTCCTTCCTCCTATACAATCAAACAGAATATCAGAAAAATAAAATTTTTACGAAAAAGAGAATTCCTCTATAACTGTGCAAGTTCCGCGTCACCTCAGTGACAGCCATAATGTTTCAGCGAATG
Organism: Argiope bruennichi; assembly: GCF_947563725.1. Classification (NCBI taxonomy): domain Eukaryota; kingdom Metazoa; phylum Arthropoda; class Arachnida; order Araneae; family Araneidae; genus Argiope; species Argiope bruennichi. Next base: position 55,958,205 of record NC_079158.1, read on the forward strand.
TTTTATTCAGCTAACAGAGTTATAAATGTGCGTTGTAATCAGCGTTAAATTAAATAAATTTTCGAAATTGTTAATAAAATAAGAAAAATAAATGCATTTTTGCATATAAACGGCCTTTATATTTCGTCTTCGGCATTGCGACATAAACTTTACTGGATTTATTACAGTAGACAGACATTTATCCTAATTTATGCTCAGAAAATGTTCTTGACGGATTTAAATGAGGTTACTTATTTGTCATTAATTTTAAATATTTTCTTTCTTAAGGCATACTGTGAGCTTTGTATGAAATGTTTATCGAAGCCGGATAAATTAAAATCAACTAATTAAATGCTAGATTTACTCAAAATTCAGTAAGTAGTACAGTCAAATAAATGTAAATAATTATGTAAAAATTGCCCTCGTATATTTGTAAAATAAAACTGAAAATTAAGATTACATTCAAAGAATGTTACTGAATGTTTCATTCATTCTATGGATAACTAAATTCCTACAAATTTAAATTGATTCTAATTGCAAATTTCATTACAAACGATTCAATTTTTAGTAGTAAAACGAATGAAATATTAATAATGCTAATCTAAATGCATTTAATAATTAATTCCATGCTAAGAATACCTACATTGTAATCAGATAGGAGCTGCCTTCGGGGACTAGCTACTGGCCCATAATATTCAGAGTACCAATTTAATAATATCAACAAACACACAACTTCGATGAATTTCATCTTATCAAACCAAAGTTTTATTTTAAATCTTACTTATGTAATGGAAGATTCTGAATGGCAGAACTTTTTATTACGTGAAGATTTTGGTTATCTATGCTTCAAAAGTGGCAAAATTAATTTGAAAATAAAATTGGCAAAACTGGTTCAGTGTTTGATACTGGGCGATCTTACAAAGATATATTTTGCTATAGTTCCCGAAAATAGAAAGTGATGGAAGGGGGGGGGGGCCCTAACTCTAAGCACAAGCACAAGCTCAATTTTGCTAACTCTTATTTTATATGAAATTACGACCTCTAGTTATGCAAATGGGCGGTTGTAACCGCCCGTCTTATTACCCTCCGATTTCGAAAACTATCGAAAAATTAGACTTCATTATACATTCTCCATGAGAGAAAATCTTTGGAAAGTGCTACAGTTCAAATGAAAGTTAATGATCTTTAGCTATGTTATCACTGACTCTCTTTTTTCCCCAACTCCAGCAGCGAGAGAAGTTTTATTAGATGGTTGATGCCAATACAGAGCATCGTTATGATTTAAATATAATACTAACACTCATTTCATGTTCAATTCTTCAGCATTTTTCGTCATTAGTTTTCGCGCATTTCAATTAACCTATTAAAGTCGTTTTCCACGATTTAATTTTCCTCCGGTTTATACCGGGGTTCTTATGGCTCTTTCAGAAAGTAAATTCTAGATGATATTGCTTATTAACCCTCCAGCTGCTTAGCCCGCGATTTCCGTGGATTGGCAATCAGTCCGTTTTCTTTTGCATCTAGCGTTTTTTGCAGTTTAGAGTGTTTATTTTTCACGATTACAGATTTTTATTATATCATATTAATATAGTGTAACATATAGTATCGGGTTCACTTTGTTTGAAAATATTTGAACTTATTTGCAATCATCCATTGAAATAATGATTTTAAAAAATCATGCAGTCAGAGGTTTAATATTTAACACTGCTCAACGATGGCAGCACTGAATTTTGATAATATTGACAAGCAATCGGTTAAGTTTATATAATTCAGAAATAAAAATAAAATTTTTTAAGAATCATTTAAAAAACAGCATTGATTCGATATCTTTTCTCTTAAAAAATTTTCTACGCCAAGACATACTTTACCAACGAAACAATATAACAATGTCCGGCATAAGTCCATTCACGGTAAGAAAGGTCATTAATTCGGATCACGATTCCATGACTAGTGTGCGTACCAATCCCTCCGGTGGTTTTCCAAACGCGTAAAAGGTGTCAATGTTTGTGGTGGAAATACAATAAGCGTGTTAAAATGCCACGAATTCAACACGCGCCATTCTTTTGACGTGTGCGTAGGCACGAGATTTGCACATTAGTAAATTTACTAAACAGTTGACTTAGCGGATGCCCGGAGGTAATGGTTTAAGAATGATATGCTGTGTTAACGCATGTCACCCAATTCAAATCTCGAGATCACGAGGCCGCAAGAATTGAGGAAATCCTATCCAACAATCAAGCTGAAAATATTGATAGAAGATTGAACTTCTGTAAGAAGGGGAATTGCCTTGCTTATAATGATTGTACAATGACATTTAGAAAATGTACCTTTTTTTTTTTATAAAACAAAGTTTAAAAAAAAACAAACCGTACAATGATTAGTTATCTAACCTTAAATTTATATCGTACAGTAACAGAACATATTCTTAAAAAATAAAAATAAAGAAACCAGGAACATTATTTGAAATATATTAACGTGAGCAAGGCATTATACATTATATACAGAATGATTCTGAAGACAATCATATATTGCATTTTCACTTGCTCGTACAGAGAAAGTATAGCAATCGTCGAAAAATTCGAAATCAAGATTTTGACAAATTTCCACGATTTAGACCTCACTGGATTCGAAAAAATATTTTTGGGAAAATGACTGTGCCTGTTTGTGACAAAAAAGGCTTTGAGCTAAACGGATGAAATATGTTATACGGTCTTTACACCAAATTTGTAGATTTCTATTAAATTTTGAAACAAAATCCGTTCAGAGAAAGTTTATCTGTCCAGCTGTTCAAATATGAGTTAGCATAACAACTAAAAAACGAAGTAAGCTAAATAGATAAAAGTAGGTACACAAACATCTATAGTGTAGACATCTGATAAATTTTGAGTCAATTCAAGTAGGGGATTGATTGTCCATCTGTCTGAACTTTCAGAAATAAGCACGATAATTCAGAAACACAATGACAAATGTACCAAACTTGATATGATAATTTGTGACTGCAAGTGCAGTTTTGTGTTCATTTTTTGTTTTAATGATCAGCAAAAACGTATCCAAAACCCAAATTCGACTTTTGGACACTTTGATCCAAATCCAGGGATTAATCGCTTAAACATTCGCCAAGGATCATTCGACACATTCAGTAAATCTGCTAAATTCGCGCCAAAGATTAATATTTCGTGACTATTGTATGCCAATATAATTCAAGGCCTTCACTGGGATAACATCTATATTAGAGAATATGCGAGAAAGTTTTGAGGTGACCACTACCGCTGGTTTCATTTTATTATTAACACCCATTTCTCGGTGTTAAGAACTACACTAGAGCAATAAATTTTCTCAATGCCATTCTTTTACTATCGGATTCATTTTATAGGGGGCACAGCGGGACATTTTAAAGAAACCGTTAATCAAAATTTATTTTAAATTTTCACTCCACTTTTTTTCTTTTGATTTTTACATGCGTTGTACGCGCACAATTCTTTTCAAAATTGAATCTTATAATTTAGAAATCCGATGCTTACAAATCTTTCATTCTCTTTTGCAGCGGACTTTTTGTAGCTGTCTTGCCTAACTGAGTTCAACTAAAAAACGTACGATGTCGAAAATGCAAACAGTAAAACAAATCGATGTCAAAAACGTAAACAGAAAAACATTTCAAACATTTTTATCTGAGGATGACATTTTATTTGAATTTTATTTTTGCAAGATCTCTTTCTTTCATTTCAGTAAATTTTTAATAACCTTTAAAAATATATTTTACAACAGCTTGTTTTCATTGTTTTAATCACTGAATTTATCGCCACGTACATTGCGACATATTAAATAGATATTTAGTGTGCGCATTTACAACTACACTATAACCGAATCTATCTGTCTTAAAAAAATAAAGATATATGAATCAAACCTTAAATAAAGCTACCAACTACTTTTAGATTTCTTAAATGAACAACAACAAAGGCTTTGAAATAGATGACCTTGCAAACCTATCGCGTAATCGGTTAGTACTTGCATTTCAACATAAAAACAGGCAGCAATCATGCATGACATTTAGGAGAAAGTATATCACTTACAAAGAATCAAAGCAAAATACAAGTATTACAAAACTTATAATTATTTTTGTAACAAAAGAAAGAAACATTTAAAAAAACTGTAATTAGAATTCGTTATTCTCAAACAAGGGTGGGCATTAAGTCGATCGCGATCGACCGGTGAACCACCCAAGACATTTTGAGGCGACCGCCTTTACTAAGACCTAGGACGCGCATACTAAAAGAAACTAATTGCTGCATTCATGTATTACCCATTTGGCAATGTTTATGTAGAAAAAATACTGAGATATATAATTTATACTTTTAGTTATCTCGTAAGAGAAACGAAAATTGTCTCCTTCAAAATGACAATTTTAAAAGCACGTAGTTCAGAACCTAAGAATAACTTTTGAAATCTAACGGATGAAGTGAAATCTAATTTTAAAAAATTACACATCATTTAACATCGTTCTTTTGTTCTATCTACCTATCTTGTGAATCTGCATTTTCAACGAATAATATAATTAAGACAATCAGTGCAAGATTTAGTAGTTAATGATTATATACTGAGGTATTCAAAATTGGCTGACAGTATGCAGACTAAGTCTTCTGTTAACTATAATTACTAGAAATAATTTTAGATGAAAATGATTTAGTTTTTAATGTATTTTGAATTGTTTAATATTAAATGAATCATTTTACATTATTATATTTGTAACTATTATTATTCATGTAATTATGTTGGTAAGTACATATTCCGTATTTATTATTAGGTTATAATAAATATTGCAGACAATTTTTTTAGTTCACCACACCTACGCTACTGGGTGGACCGCAGTACCTTAGAAAAATTAGAAGTAGCCCGTACCATGTAAAAATCTGTCCACCTCTGATCTAAAGCAATATAATATGCAAAGCATTATATTATATAATATGTATAACTTCGAATTAATCTTCGTTTAAAAAAAATTTCCAAATCAATCGATCTCTAGCTTTACTGCAACTGCAACTTTTAATTAGCGCGGGTATTCTTTTTTTAAAATTGTAGGTTCCGAATACTTTCTAATGGCCTCGCTCTCTTGCATTCTACCTTCCTGTTTGGTACGGAAAGGTAGAACGGCTTAGACAGAAATATTGACAAAAGCTAAAAATTGTTAATTAAAATTTGTTAAAGCCTGAAGAATAAAAATTACATTTGCTTCAATGAATCGTATTTTATAAATCTTTTTCAGAAATAGAGAAAATACATATAGCAGATTTCTTCAACTTATATAAATATTTTCTGATATTATTCACCCCTCCCACCCTCAAAAAAAACCCGCTTACGACTAAAATCTTAATTGAATATATAGATAAATCTTTAAAAAACATACATATCTTGTTACTGAAACCAGAAGAAAAAAAAAATGCAACAGACATTTCAAACCCCAAAAACAGCTATGAAATTAAGTACGGAACTCATTTTCTTTTATGGCATGACACATCGATAACAGTTTTTTTCCCTGCCTCACAGATAACTCCTCCGGAAATATTAAAATTTGCTGGCACAAATGTTCCCAAGATCCTTTTCTGACACGAAAAGACGTCGTCATTCTGTGCAATTCCCCGCGAAAAAAAAAAAAAAAGAATTCCCAATGTGTGTGGCGCGAGAGGGATAAGGCAGTCGTTTTCCCAAATGCAGAATCTGTCCCGTCATTCCCATTCCAAATGCGTGCTCAGTATGCAATGCGTTGCGACTGCACCACCATTTATTCACCCGAAAAATGCGTACATAAACATTAAGGATTTCATCCTGTCACCTACTGCTCTGAGCTGTTATGTTGGCTCATACGCGTTGTGGGAGAAAGAGGGGAATATTTATATATTTATATTTGTTCGTTTATTTGCTTTATTGTGGGGATTTCTCCGCCGCATTTCGGTATTTTCGCATCTTTTGCTTTGCCACATTTAAATGCTTGCGAATTCTAAAAGATCTGAGAAAAGAAACGATGCGCTGTATGTAAGCTTCTCGACGGAAAGTAAGAAGAATAAAATGATGATATATGAAGGTAAATAACGGATTTAAGGATTTGTTAAGATAGTTAAAAATCTTTATGCAAAACAATAGCATTACGGCGACGATTTTAGTAGATGTTTAAATTACCCCCTTTCAAATATGCCTGGTAAGAGTTCTGCAGTTGAAAACTAAATCTAAAATGCACATTTTGTAGCCACACTTGTATTTGGAAAACATTACTGAAACGTGTGAGTGTTCCCTCGCTTTTCTAATAAATTTTATACAATATTGGGCGTTTTGTATTTAGCGTCATAATATATTGGGGAAAATTCAAGTATGCATTTTGAAATTCTCTCTTTTGATTTGATTGAGTCTAAAATTTGTCATTTGTCATAAATTTGTTGAAGAAAAATTATACCAATTTTATTTATCTATTTTCTATGTTTTTGAGTAAGCATACTCGCAGACTGACCAACAGAAGTAATCTCCAGCAAATTTCACCCCAAACTTGATGGTAAAAATGTTTGCCAAACTTCACCTCTCAAATATACTCGTGCTCAGAGACGAATAGACATATTTCTTTTAACCTTTGATGTAGGTTTAAAGATTTGGTATAAAAAAAACAGAGCAAACTTCATTTGTTTAGATTATGTTTTTTTTTTTTTTTTTTTTTTTTTTTTTTGTTATTGCATTTATAGGCAAACATTCAATCATTCCAAAAAATTATCTTAGACAGGCATGAAATAGAAAATTCATCAAAACCTCAAAATCAGATCTTTAAATAATAACGAACTACACATATGAGAAAGGAAAAATTAAAAAGCTACATAATTCTAAAATTAATAATTATAACTACACACATACACTAGCACACAATTTTGGATACTGAACTTTAAAGCTCTAAATTAATAGTTGGTACCTGACTTCATAATTAATAATCTCATTAAACTTCAAAATTTCGGAGAGCAAAAAAAGGAATTGTATAATTTATCATTTATTAAAGTTCAGTTTGTTAAAGAGAATTATTTTTATCTAAAAATAAAAACCTGAAATAGTTCCGATTTATTAATAAAATCAACGTAAATAATAACTGGAGGGGCATCTTTTTTTAATATTCATTTTCTTTAATGATATTCCGATATTATTCTTTTCGTCTTTTATTACGATTTTTTTATCTTCACAAAAAACACGGTGGAAGTAAAAATTGACAATAACAATCTTGGTCAAAATAGGAGTAGATTCATAAATTTCACGCAATTTTTAGATATACTTTCTTAATATTCAAAGTAATTACCAAATTTTAATTTTGGCGAGAGAATTTAAAAGAAAATATCAGTTTTTAAATAAATTCATGGAAACATCGAAGGGGAGGGCCACACAAACACAGAAAACTTTCAATAATTCGGCAATGCATCAATTGGGATCCTCTTATAATACGAAGAGCGAATGAAGAGCTTTAAAGTGCAAACAAGTCACTGCATGCAGATTTCAGAATTTTTAATTATAATTTGTAACATTATAGTATATAATAATTTTTGGTATAATTTTGCATATTTCGTGCAATAAATAGATTTGTAAACGCTTAAAAAATGTTTTTATTGAATTCCTGTGAATTCGACAGTTCCAAGAATCCTTTAAACTGATATAAGCTGGAATACCGAAAATCTACTATACTTAGATAAGAAAATAAATGCGAAAGATGAAATATGGTACTGCTAATCTTCATTGAAAAATTCACTTAATAGTAAGTTAATAACTTAACTAATCAGATGGAAATGCTTAGAGCAGAAAAACCATTTTTCACTTCTAGTTTCATGATCTGGCTGTTAATGATGTCCAAATGATAAAAAATAAGGTCTTTCTACAAAATCTATATATATCAGTTTTTTTTTTGGTGGCGCATACGATAATGATATCTGATAATGAATCTTGTCACAAAATAAACCAATAAAAAGTTATGAAAAGATACAATATATGTATACATATTTTCACAAAAAGAGAAAGTAAAATTACACTTAATGAATACATCGTTAAAACTGATTTCTCGTGCTTTTTTAATATATCAAATCTAATGCAAACTACGATAAAATAATACTTATAGAAGTATTAATACAGACTCATTTGTATCATTATAAACCTGATTTTCACACAAATTAAATGAAACGTCACTATTTTCATCTCATTTGAAGAACAGTTTTTCTAAACTTAATGTCATCAACGAGATTAAAAAGTTTTAAATTGTATTTTGATCGAAATCTGACACCATTAACATTTTTCTGAGTTAAACTATTAAAATAGATCTACTTTCAAACAGCACGATGTTTTTATATAAATCAACCTACACCTTATAATTATTACTATGAAAATACAGTCTAATTGTTATTCTGAATCATGCAGACAAATCAATTTAAAAACTCCAGTTAATATCAAGATGGATAATTTAGAAAGCGATAAAATATGTGTCAGTTTATCTGCTATTATGCAAAATCTCAAATATGTCTCTTGATATCATAATTAGCTTTTAATTATTTTTTCTAAAATTGATACTTTATAGAAATTATTTTCAATCCAAACATATAAATATCAGCAAACTGTTTTTGCTACTCTCCGGATTTTAAAATATTTTGTTCTCAATTTACTTATTGAATGCTGATATTCTTGCTCTTCATATTCATTGAAAATACATGCAAATGAAAGCAAAAATTTTGAAGAAGTACGCATCTACGTTTAACAGTGCAAAAGTTTGATGCTAACTAGAAATTTTATTTTTCTCACAAAATTTCGCTTTTTATCTTTAAAAGAGGACTCAAATATATACCACAATAAGCTGGAGTGCTTATTTTTTACGTAATAAAATTTTAGACACATGTAATTTTTTTTTTAAAAAATTCATTAAGAGATAATACTAAAAATAACCATAACTTAAATTTGTTTCATAAATTAAAATAATTCAAATAATAAAATTAAAGAACTCTCATTCTCTAACCCATCCTGATAAGTGTGATAAAAAAACCTCACCTTATTAATCAATGTATCAAACAACAAGATATATGAAAATAATCTCTTAAAAATTATCTAAGCAAAAGACTCAGTTATATTAACTAATTACTTGCTGTTTATTATGCATTGCTATATTTTTAATATATGTAATAAAATCTTGACTGTTGATGGTAAAATGATGTTAGAAAGCTTCAATTACAAAAGACGCGTTTTAAAAAAAACAAACAAATGACTAATTTTACTGTCATAAAAAGTAAGTCCCCCCCCCCGCTCCAAAAAAAAAAATAAGTACAGAAATTTACGTTCTATGAAGTCAATTATATGCAAAGGCCCCCGTCACACTCTAGATAAAAATTGCTCAAAAGCACTGTAATGCGGATTTATGCCGATATGCGGTTTATCCCCAATTGCTTCGCCACCCAATTCTGAAAATAATTGGGAACTCATTGTACTTCCAACATAACTCGTTTTATAATGTAGAAAAAAATATGATACGTAAATTGTAATTTAATGTAAAACAATTTGTTAAATATGTCAACAAAATCAATGTCTGACATTCAAAATTGTTCCCGGTTACCTTGAGATATTGCAGTGCTTTAATATAAAAGTGAAAGTATGGATCAGGGATTTCAATGATAATGAAGCTGTGCGAGAGTCACGCCCAAGTTCGATGAATTATTGCATCGCAACATTGAAATAGAAACCACAAGATAAACCGAAATCTGATCTTAACGTAGAATGGGAAACAGATCCTAAAAACAGACGTGGTATTTATTTCAAATATCATTTGTAATAAATACCACAAGATTGGTAATTCATGGGAAATTACAAAATAAATATGAAGTGAAGATTCGACTACAAAAAATTGTTGAATAATTATATCATGAGATTTTAATTATCAAGAGATATAACATTATCCAAAAGTGCTATCACAGAAAAATAAATAACATAATCCCTAAATAAACTAAAAAAAAGCTCGCATTACAACACTAATATTAATAACTATTTATCAAATTTCATATGAGTTTCAATTTATTTTAAATGCTCTTTGTTGAAATGTCTGTTTGTTCAGTAAATATCAATTATTTTATTTCCTTGAAAAATATTTATTGCCCATGTAGCATATCTAGATACAAACTTTCAGAGATATAGTCAAGGTTTAATACCAAATCGAAGGTCTTAGTTTGCTACATCAACCAGTTTGGCGAATTCTCGACATATTGGGTAAGCGAAAAAAGTTTTGAAGAATTTAATACTAAAGTTATCAAAAATAAAGAAGTTTCTCACTTTAATTTCTTTATGACACTAGTAAATGCTATGACTTTCGTATATGAAGTATTGAGGTTAAAAACTGACTGTGGAAACACACACACACACACACACACACACACACACACACACACACACACACACACACACACACACACACACACACACACACACACACACACACACACACACACACACACACACACACACACACACACACACACACACACACACACACACACACACACACACACACACACACACACACACACACACACACACACACACACACACACACACACACACACTTTAAGTCATTGTTTGTTAAAAGAGAAAAATTATTTTTTAAATTCCAACAAATATTCTCCCTCTCAAAAACTTTTAATAAAGAAACATTTATAAATGCCACCAATTAAAATTTTTAACTTCTATAACTTCAAATTCATTTTCCTAGATATGTGTTCTGATTTTAAAAAAATTCCAGAACAGTAAAAAGGAAGCCATTCTATTCAACCCGTTTCAAGAAAAACATTAGTGTTTATGATCACATAAAAATGCATGGTTAAAAAAATAAATAAGCATTTGCAGATCAATGTAATTTAAGACAATAAATAGTGAAAAAGTAACCTGCAATCTCAATAATAAACTATTCCGATATATATCTCGATATGTGTATTAAATGCTGAGTATATGAAAAGTAATTCAGTTATTAGTTGTGTTTATTTATGAATAAAGTTCATAAAAGTATGCATTTTACAAGCAAAATGACATTACTAAAATTTAAGGTCAAGCTTGTATTTTTAAAATAACATCGATCAGGGCATTTTGTAGTCTTTCTTTAAACTTGGGAAAAGTGTACAGAACAAGCTGACCTAATTTTTAAACAATTGTTGCAGAACTTTGAATTTGTTGTCAGGAAATGGCTTGAACAAATAGTGAAGGAAAATTTCCGTCACACATTTGTACTTTTCCCTTGAGATTCAAGTATAAAAATGCAATAAAACCATCTGAATAACAACTATAAAAGTTCCTTTAGAATTATGCCCAGTGATTCAGACAGCTGTGACATTCATTTCTCTCGTTTCCCCGCACAAAGTGTCTCTAGTTTCGTCTGAAGTCTTAAAAAATGCTTTCACAAGTTTCTGCGAAATGTGTTATATTTTCTGGTTAGAATTGAATTATTTCGTAATTTTAGAAATAATTTCGATTCACTTTAGAAAAGTGACTTGCGGAAATGTAAACCTGGCAAATATCGCTTAAGGCATTTTTAGAAGAAAGAAAGTTTTTCTGAATATCCAATAAAAGATATTTAGTTTCTTTTTGTTTATTTAAAAAAAATAATTTTTTTTTTCAATTTCAGAAGAAATTATTACTTATGATGAATTTGAGCCAATTAATGCCATGTACTTAATTTTTAACTTTATTTTTTACTTAACATGATGCAATTGCTTTTGAAAATGAAATGCACGGTGGAAAAGTAGTTCGAAATATTCTACAGAGCAGATCGTTGGGGGTAGATTTAACAAATTTAATAGGTTTGTTTAAGAATTTTTCATCAACAAGTTATTTTGATACTTTCATTAGAAAAAAAGGCAATAAGCAGTGAAAAGGAAGAGGGCTTTTACAGAATTCTCTATTAGATATGTTTTTCATTTAATTATGATTTTTCAAAATCAAATTCTCCTAAACCGAAAAACAAATTGACCAGCTTGTGGCTAGGGGTCAACCGCCTCGAAGAGGATGCCAGGTCGGAGAGCCAGCGATATGGATTATGATAAAGACAGCAGTAGGCCACATAAATCTTGTCGATACTGCGTCGTTCAGAGATGGTAATGTGATCGCCTGTACACAAGAAGTAAAAGAGAGAGAGAAAAAAAAATAAAAAATAAAAAAATTAGAATAATATTTGTGTGCAGAAGTCATATATAAGCGAACATAACTCTTTTTCGCAAGACGGATGAAATTTGGTATATGATCTTTTCCCCAAATTCGTAGATTTTTTATTAAATTTTGAATAAAATCCACTAAAAAAAGTTTGTCCGTCCAAATACAAGTGAATTCAATAATCACAAAATGTAAAAAGATAAATACACAGGTTTTAGCATCTAAAATATAGATTCTAATGAAATTTTGAACAAAATCTGTCAAGAAATTGGTCATCTGGCGTTCGATAGAATGCAAACGCAATAAGTCAAAAATGAAATTTCGTACATGATTGTGACTTCAAATTGTACTTCTGTGTCAAATTTTAGTTCTAATTACACAAAAGAGTTCGAAAAAGACATCCAAAATACATATTTGACTTTTGTATAAGAATATTCCACGATTAATGGTTAAAGATCGCATTCTCATAGGCTCTTTCGTAACTATTGTTTGCCAGAGGCATACGGTTTATTATACATAAATAAGCTAATTAAAAAGTATCCGAGAAAATTTCCGGACGTTCATTCCTATTAAATCACGATAACATATTTTAATATGAAACTTATGTAATGCTTCAATTGCTTACTGAGTAAAAAATAAAAAGGTCGACTGGCGTATATACAAAACTGCGAAGGATTTTTGTGGCTGAAAATAGACAAGCAGTTATTTCTTCAATAATTGAACCTCATTAAGAAAAGGTTTTCAAAACTTTAATTAGAATTTTAAAAAATTTAAAAACTAATCAAATCTTAAATTAGCATATGAGCCGTTTATTTTGAAAATGGGGCAAGTCCATTTTTTATTATTGCGAGATATTTAAAGGTTTGCGTTTCAATAAATTTAAAAATATTGGTAAGTATTAATAGATATATTTTTTGTATTTTGTAGAACCAGAAAATGTAAGTTTATAATCCAATAGTGTTTACAGTGCTGATTAAAAAAAATAAGAGTTCCATTATAATTAAATTGACTTGCCTCACTTTCAAAATTGAGCCGATAATTTTGAAAATGGGGCAAGTCCAAGCAAAATTATTGCAATCATTCATTTAATTGGGAAATAATATTTCAGTTGCATCAGCCTTTTTTTAAGAATAAAAACAAAATACTATTCAAATTTGTATAAATATTTATTCATTTGATAAAAAGGGAAACAAAACCAAGAATATTCTAGTAGAAAATATAACAACAAACAATTCAGTTTTATAAAGAATTTCAATGAAATTATATATTTCAGTTTATATGTAGGTATAATCAATTTGAATTTTATTCTAGATTTAACATTTAAAAAAATTTATGATGAACGGGAGGTATATATGGTAATAAATCTATCATATCCTTGTATTTTTCAGATGTAAAAATCTCCTTTTTTTTCTTACATAAAAGATAATTTTAAATTTCTGAAATTACTTGGAATTATTTACCTTCATCGTTGTGTTGAGAAATCGATAACTTTAAATTCAAAATCTCGTTCTATCGAAGTTTTGTTGAACATTTTGTATGGTGCATCCCTTGTAAATCTGATCCAGCATATAGTTAATCAATTCACGGTTTCTCCATCGGTATTTTCTTTCTTTTTAAAATCGCTTTTTACAGAGATTGGGTTGAAAATAAATTTCCATGTTTAATTTCATGTACTAAAAATTATGTTTTCGAAAATTTTGTATTACTTTATAGTAATCCTAGGGAATAAGCAAGGAACTGGTTTCTGGATTGAATAGTTACTGGATAGTTCCACTCCAAAATCACGATCGTTCGGTAGAAATGAATGTCCTGACAACAAAAACTTGCGATCAATGATATTTATTTCGTTGTCACTGGACTGAATAATCGGTGATGGAAGTAAAAATTATTATCGACACACAAAATTAAGATATACTTTTTATTATTTATAAAATACTGTACTACCACCGATTTTCAATATCAAAAATAGATAAATAGAAACACCCTAGATTTCAGCCATGATGTCAAACGGCCACATTTCCTTCACCATAGAGCAACCGGAGCTAAATTTTGCCGTAATGTATTCGGTCAAATATAATTTTAATCTAATATGGACTTGCACCACTTTCAAAATAAACAGATTTTCAATACTGTAAAACTTCCATCTCCAAAATACTAGAATCTAAATATTTTTTTAATATAAATTTTTTACTCATAAAAAGATTATAACAAGTTTTATCTATACCTGCCATTATCTCCATTTTTTTTCAAAAATGGACTTGCCCCACTTTCAAAATAAACGGCTCATATTATCTCACAAATACCACTTTTACAACGCATTAAATTCTAAAAAACAGTCCTTTTCCCTGATATCAATATTGTTTCCGAACAAATTATTCTTTAATTTTTAAAAATATCTAAGAAAAACTACGATAATATTTTTCTCTGCCTTAATTTTCAGATTTAGGAGCGTTGTGATGATATTAAATTCATTTTTTGTGCGCATGTTATTCGCCACTATATATTTAAGAAGACATTTTAAACAGAAAAAAAAGGGAAAATCGAAATTAAAACATTATTATATCACGATGTTTCAAACAAAAGATTTCTACGTCAAATCTTTGTATCAACAATTTTAAGTTTATAAACTAGTAGTAATTATGAAGCTAAATTATGAAATTGTTTTTAAATACAAGATTTCTAGATTGCTATATTCAGAAAGCATCCTTAAATTTATAAAATGCTGCATTTCCCCTAACATGAATTATTGCATTATAAGTTATCTAAAGTACGACGAACTAAATTAATGAATATCACTTAGATATAGTTAAAAAATACGTACATAAAACGGCAACTGAAAATCAGAAACCGAAATAACAT
Organism: Argiope bruennichi; assembly: GCF_947563725.1. Lineage (NCBI taxonomy): Eukaryota > Metazoa > Arthropoda > Arachnida > Araneae > Araneidae > Argiope > Argiope bruennichi. Next base: position 55,973,220 of record NC_079158.1, read on the forward strand.
AATTGATAATATCAATATATAGTGAGATATCAAATTATTTCTAGATTGCGTTGATGCTAACTACATCAACATTGTTCCAAAAATTTAGGAAAGCTGTAAAGGTTATTTATTAAAGAAAAAAAATCTGTGCATCTTTATCTCCGAAGAATACTAAGAAAGTAGGTCCCCACCCCGTCTTATTCTCTAAAAATTTCTCTACATATATGTTCCCCTGGAGATATTTTTGATGCAGAAAGTAAACTATTTTTAGTCCTTCCCAACTAAAGTACCAGAGAGATCGAAAGACCAGAACACTAGAAGAATCGATAAATTTTAAATAAAGATATCGATGATTTTTATCATCGATTGACCCGAGGAAAAACTCCCCAACACAAATTCGGTTTTCTTTTACAACTGCGATAAAAAGTTCGAGAAAATTTTATGGCCCTTAACCGTCGAAGTCGTCTTTGCCTGTACAATAACTAGAGAGCAAATGCAGCGAGAAAATTTATTATTTTCAATTTACATTTGAAACCTGTAAACTGCAAGCGAAAACGATTCTGCATTCGTTTTTCTGCACGCATTCTGCATTTTTATCGCCATTTCTTGGATAGAATTTGGTCTGAAAACGCACACGAAAGCAGTTTCTATCCCTGAGCGAAAAAGCATTCCTAAGTTTGCATATCGCGCCATTCGGAAAGTTGCAACTGCTTAGTGGGCTAGTAGATTGAAAGCAATAAACAATAAGAGTAGAAGGTAGGTGCTTATCCCCGGAGATTTCTATCTACAATAAGAGTAAAAATGGTTTAGAAAACCAACTTTTCTTCAAATTAAATCATATAATTTCCCGAATAATATATATATTTAGACTCATTTAAACTTTCGAAACACATACTCGCATTTTAAAGTAGATTAATCCATCTGCGTCAAATAAAGAATTATGGATTCAAGGGACTCAAAAGCAGTCCAGCCATTTGAGCTTTATCTAAATGATATTTTGCAATTTAAAATGCACAAAAATGTAAAATACAGCAAAAAAATCTGAAAAGAAATCATGATGCTTTCTTTGTCACATCATATTCATTAGAATGCAAAACACGAAGCACAGAACTAACATATCTAACGTACTTTTTGTACTTTTAAGGCAGAAAATATTCCAGCTCCGATATAGTATGTGCAACAGAAGCTAAAATAGAATACGTATCTTGTAGAAACGCATTCTCTTCAGTTGGTAAAAAAAAAAAAAAAAAAAAAAAAAAAAAAATCAAAGTAATTTTCGGATTTTTAAAATAGATTCTATAAACGATTATCAGAATAACGAAATATCCAGCATTTAACAAATTAATGAAAAATAAGATTTCATGCTTAAATTTATTCAGACATCAAACCCAATTTCCACATTTAAAAAAATTATAAAATTCAGAATTCGCATACTTTTCAAAAATATATGCAAATAAAATATGGCAATAGCAGATAGAAAAAAAAATATTCAAAAAAAAATATTAAAATTATATGCCTGGGTCATAGTTTGAGAAATGGGATGATAGGCATACCCGACTAGAGGTACAAAACTCCTTTCAGAGCAACCAGCCGTTTTAAAACTTGTTTTATCAGAAAGTTACAATTCAAAAACTTTAAGACTCTTATTGGGTGTATCAATATGACTCCATCTATTTTCAATAGATAATATTAGTAGTAGTGACATTTCAATACACACTTCAAAAAGCTAAGTCACCAGAAAAATCCAAAATGGAGAAAAAACAAACATTACTTGGTGAAACCATCAATGGTGAACAAAATAATCCAATGGGTCAAAGTACTTAAGGAGAAATGTCTAGAATATCATGAAAGACATAAGATCTTTTCCAACACGACAATGCTCGCTCACATGTTGTCAGGCCAATGAAAGAAACTTTAGAATTACTTGGCTGGTATATGACCGAAGCATTCACCAGATGTTGCTCCTTCAAATTATTATTTGTTTCGTTCCATGCAGAGTTCCCTTTCTTAATAGAGGCTCAATTCCTACACATATATCAAAAATTGGCTTGGTAACGAACTTATTTATTTAATAATAAATCAACTTATAGTTATACATATAAAATTTTTACCTATTGTATTTGTATTGATGTGTCAATGATGGAAGATGTTAAAGGAGAAACAGCACATTCTCTCAACTTTAAACAACTAAATAGCCAAAAAAGACCAAACGCCTGAATTTTATATTATGTATACGTATTTTTTTTATACTCCTTCCCATTAAATTGCAAAGTCAAAGCAATTAAAAATACAATGGAATAATTAAATAAACTGCATACTTATTTATTTCGAATTCATACTTAGAGAAACTCATAAAAATGATATGTTTAGAACTAATATTCCAAAGTAAAAATAAATAAAAGTATTTTAAAAAATACAAAATGATAACTTTTGTATAATATAGAAGCTTTAACAAATGATTTCAATTCTTAAACTTTTTTTGATGTTCTATTTAAAAGTTGTTAAACACAAAATGTGATTCAAACATTCTTCGAAGTGTCAAAATTTATTATTCCATGATAACAACTGTCTTATTTTCTCAAGTTGTTCTAATATTCCACTCATTTTATGTCAATTCAAAAGAAAATCGTCCATGTTAAAAGTCGCCTATGTCTCAAAATTAGAGATAAATGCTTATTTTACAAAGTAATTTAAAACGATCTATTCTTGCAGGTATTCTGTCAAGACGACAAAAAAAAAAAAAAAAGGTGAAAAAAGAAAGATATATTTAAAGTAAACCTTTATTCAATCTCTTATGATAACCATAAAACCTAACTGAAAATATTTTTATTCTATTCTGTATTTCGATGAAAGGAAGTTCCATGGAAATCGTTGAAAATAAATATCGTATGCTAATAGAATACGAAGTTTTGGTGACCTTGTTTCAGAATAAACTTCAGAATATATCTCGAATACAAATAAAAACTAGATTCCAGTGATACGCATCAATGCTCCATTTTAAAAATGGAAAATATTTTTAAACAAAACAAAATTCTGCTGTGCTGTATATTTCTATACCATAATAATTTTTTTTAGGCAACCGAAGATCATTTTTAGTATTGTTCTTTTCAAGAACTAATGGAACGCTCAAATATGAAACAGATACATGGAAGCTATTTTGGATATTTATTTTAAATATTCAAAATATTTATATAGAACTTTGGAATCTTCGCTGGAAACAATGAAATACTAAATGGAAAAAAATATATATACAAAAATGCATCAAATATCTTATTTAAAAGAACCGAAAGGTTTTTATATATGAAATATTATATTTACATATACATGATGATAGATACTTTTATCATTTAAAGAAATTTTGTAAGCATTACCGTAAAATTGTTCTTCTCTACAATAAATTGGGTTGAATGATATATTTAACTTTTTTTTTTACACTGCATTTGTAAACAAGTTAGGATACTGCTATTAGTCATTTACATGTTCCATCAAACGAACTACAATATATTATACATATTTCAAAGTTTAAGAATATATCTGTGATAAAAAAATATTTACATTAGCCCAAACAGAACAGTTAAAGAACAGCTTTTGAATCTCGGTTGCATAATGGAGCAAGTATGGAAGAAAAAGATTTCTAACTTACAGGTATCTTTTGAAATACAAAAATTTCATTATTGCATTTATTATATCATCTGGCTGAAGTTGAAAATGGATTTTTATCACAAAAGACTATGTATTAAAGATTATCTTGAAAAAATATACCGCCATTTGATGCAAATAAGTTAAATTTCTTTTAAGAATTTCGAATCATCAGAGTATCATTCTTTCATCAAAAAAAAGAGATTTGTATAAAAATCTGAATTCACTGTTAATGCAAGTTCGTTGAACTTTTTCAACTAACGCTTGAATACATATATGTGATATGATATCGCAGCCTAAATGTATTTAATTTTTTTCATTAAATAGTGGGAATATTTCTTTATAGTAAAACAGACACAGATGAATTATTAAAGTTAAATCCAAATACACGAAATGAATTCGCAGAAAATAAACAAAACTGAAAAGATAATGAAAATCGTATCATTGCTACATAAATAAAAGAATTAAATTTTAATCATTTTCCACAATACAAATATTTATTCAAGAACGGCAGAACTTCATTAAAGGACTTTATTATTTTGACATTATTAAATAATTAGAGAAATTGAATTCATCTCCAAGAAAATAGAAAGTAAACTTAAGTAAATAATTTATAGCTCTCAAAATTAAGAATTAGATGTGTGTTATAAGTAGGAAAATAACTATTTGATAAAAAAAGTAAAACTGCAAGTCATATTTCTGATAAAAGTTCACCACTTCCAGAACATAACTAATATTCACTAACTTCCCATGTCACCAAATCTATGCATTCAATAGAAATTTGGGTATAAATAATATTTTGAGTTTTAAATGAACAAGTGATTAAATATATATGAAATAAACTAATCCTAACAAAATTATTACTAAATTTATTTTTAAAAAATAAAAGAAATCATCCACAGGGATATTGGTCTATGGAACCTGGACTCCTACGAGTGACAAAACATCAGCAAATTTCTATAATAATTTATCTCTAATTTTCTTTACCAGAATTTAAAATTACAGAACATTAAAAAATATTACATTACAATATATCGCTAATTAAAAAGCAAAAAAGAGGTTGACTGTGATTTAAGAATTAAAAGATAGACTTAAAGAATATTATACGTATTACTTTCTTTCTTCCCATATGCTCTTATAAATTCAAAAAGCCATTTCTCCTCAAACCTACACATTGCAAAATACCCGGCGTATGCAACTTTTCCGCATTCGATCAAACATACAGGTACTTTGATTTGTTCCAATGACAAAGGCTAATACTCGTTAAAGAAAGTATTTCCGACATATCTCAGCGAAAAAACACGCGTCACAAGAGCAATGCTGTTTTCTATGGAATCACCTGCTTCTTGTACTAACAATGCAATAAAAGAAAAACGAAAAATAATAATAAAAAAAAAGCTGTGACGTAATGTATCTTCAATACGCTACCACACTAAGTCCAATTCATCTTTTTTTCCTCGTCTCATCAATTTTATTATCAATGGCAAATGACTACGAAGGGATAAAAAATAAAGAATAAAAAATGGCAACCACTGGTGAAAGTGAAAAAAAATTAAATTGCGTTATTTTTTAATTAGAATTTTCTCACTTGATAAAAACTAACATTAATCCGAAAATGCAAGAAATAAATAAAAAATGAACAAGTGCTAGATTTAACAACGGTTTCTTTCGCCTAGTCTTGTAAATACTTTAGGGAATTAAACTGAAGTGGGAAGAATATAATATTAATATCACAGGCTACTTAGGCATTCAATGCATTTTTTTAAGCCTCTAGGAATGAATTAAAATTTTTTAAAATTTTTACCGTCGGTGAGCTTTTATAATGGATCGGGCTCTTAGGGAATTACAAGTTCGTCCTGAAACTAAACGGCTTAATTTTTTTGTGATGAATAATTTATTAATGGTACTTAAGGGAGCGTAAAATAATTTCAAACTAAGTCATATCTGTAAGCGGCCCTGTTAGCTAGCTAATAGACGATTAAATTAATTTTAATGGAATTAAGCATACGTATGTAGCGTGCCTTTTACAAAAGGATATTCAATTTCCACTCGAATAATCAATCACCGATTTAAAAAAAAAAAAAAAACCTTAAACATTTTTTTCGAGACATAATTATACAGAAAATAATCCATTATATCTTTTTACTCGTACCATTTGATTAACTTATTAGTCTAGTATTTAAAAAGGAAATTATAAAATGAAGTATGAGTCAAAACATCAAAATTTCAATTTGAAACTGTATCTAAACTGATAAAATAAACCTCGATCGAGGTTTTCAATCCCAATATGGTACAAATGGAATTAGTTAATGATTAAGCAGATGCAATACACGAATTACAATTCTTTTTAAAAAAATGACTAGCTAAAACAAAGGTTTGAAAGCTTGGACTTAAAACACGACATCGATTTAAAAGAAAAACGATTTTACTCATAAGACTGAACAGAGGCTGAAGGAAATGATGCATATTTTAAAATACATTTAGTCAAAGAGCTAAGATGCATTTGGTATTTCCTTTATCTTGGTTTGGTGCTATGTTCGTCGAAATATTTGGCTTTCTAGGCATCAATTGGGCGCGATTTTAAATTTCCAAATTTTGTATTTCAGTTTCCCAACTGAATGAGAAATACCGTAAAAGATGCCTTTCAGCAAGAGTCTGTCTATTACAAGCAAAAAAGCTTAGCTCTGTATAGGAACTGTGAAAGGAGAACAATTCTCGTGAAATTAAACAGCAAAACAATTGACAAATGAAATAGAAATCATTTCTAAATGTCTTCATTTAATTGAAAATCCATTAAAGTATTTTGAAATTTATGAAATAAATTTAAAAATAATGCACTTCAGTTTGGTTTTTCGAGAAGTAATAAGTTTATTTTTAAACGTTCATTGTGGTAGAATGAAGATCATTATGATCTGTGCTGTAGAAGCAAGAGGACCTATGTTTTCGGGAACATTTCTTAAATGATCGCATTTCACACAAAACAAACAAACACGAAAGAGAAAAAAGCGCACACATCACAGAGCAGCATCTCATCTCAATAACAATCACAATACACCATGGGATGCAAACCTAATCAAGCATCGCCATTTATTATCCAAAAGAGAAGATAGAGAAATGCAACTGCTACACCATTTGATAAGAAGATGAAGAAATCGTACGTCGTTTCCAAGCAAGATATAGAATATACTGACAAATAAATATAAAAAAAGACATTCGAATGTCCTATAAATATATTTTGATTTGATCTTTGATCTAATGCAACGTTTTCATATAGCAGTTGCTGCAATCAGCAAGACTCCGTCAAATTCAAAGAAGAAATTTCGACCCCACTTCTTTGGTTCAATCAGTGTCAGCACCCTTTCACGTATCATTACCTACCACAACAAAGTCAACTAATGAACTCCATTATTTTTGACATTCGAAGCGCTCTGTAAAAACTCAATCAACTTGAGGGGCATTCGCCATCAATAAGCGGTGATCATTTCCTCGGAAGTGCAGATATTTCCATAGTGCTCCGATCAGAAGGCTTGATTAGAGTAATAAACTTTTTTTTTTCTTTTATGCAACCACAAGCTTCGAAGGGGGAGAGGGGGAAAAAGATGAGAGATAAAAGAGCTTGATTACGGAAGCATTCGTAGTTAAGTCTGTCCGTCTAATGGATGAAGGGTGATCAACATCCCTTAGTCATGATGATTACTCTAACATAAGGTCATCGAGAAACAGTTTTCTGATGTGTACAGTTCATTCCGCCAATAACAATTCTATGCATCACATCTGTAACAGACAGTTACTTTCTCCTTTATAAATTCCAAAGAAGTTTCAATTAGTATGAACTATGTAAAAGAATGGATTAATAAGCAAAAGTTTTTCTCAAGTCGTATGAAAAATTAGATTTTTAAAAATTATTAAATCTAATTTAACAATTTTTTTTACAGAAGAATCATTTTTAATGATGGCACTGCAATCTACGATGAATCTTTTTCTGTTTATTAACGAATATTGATTAAGTGATTAAAAAGATTCCGATTATAATGAGAGCCACAAATGACTAAATGCATCGCATTAATGATTAATGAGCATTTTCGGAGGTAATTTTCACACCATAATTCCTCATCAATACTCATCCATCATATGAATCTATTCAACTGGCTTCCACAATGTTAGATAAATTTAACTCATCTCACAGTTCAATGAGAGTAGAAAACGCCTTGCTAACTAAAGTAGAGATGTCTTAACATGATAATAACTTTCAGAGTAAAAAATTTTCGCAATAAACTTTAAAAAAAATTGTTTCTTCACTAATGCAGGGGTGTTTGTGAGACCCCAAAAAATCCCCTGAAACTTTTACGGACTTACTACTGGCATTTTGAAGTTTCGAGAAGGGGGGGGGAGAAATGAAAAATTACAATTATGAAATATTGAATGACCTAATTATAAAAGTTCAATGAATTACTTTTTTTGCAAAATTAATAACCATAAATTTTCAAACATATAAACTACTACATTTTATGCAAATATTTTAAATTACCTGAATTAATTCTTTAAAAAAAATTATCTAATTTCTGCTGCTTTTTTTTATTTTCTGATGTTTGTGGGCTTGTCTTTCTTTTGTGGTGAACTTCATAATTGCAGGAAGGTTGACTTTTATTTTCCTCATTTACAGTTGAAGAAATTTCCTCGAGAACTGCACATGCAGAGGTAGAAGCAGTTTGCTTTTCTGCTAATGTAGAAGGTTTTTCAGAGACTTTTATAGGTGACTCATCTGAAATACATGTTTTTAAGTCCTCTTGATATGTTTTCCAACTTCTGTTCATATTCAGTAAGAGATCTTTGTGAATTGGATCAGTCATTGGATTTTTTGAGCCATATTTTTCACATGAGGTTTCTTTAGAAGCCATTAAATCATATTTAATAGTCTGCACTGCATCTAGGGAATCAATCTTAAGAGAGGTTCTATAGTCAGTGACAAGTGTATCCATTAAGTTGAATGCACTTTCCACTAATGGGCCATGGAAGCAGCTAAGGCAGGCTTTGACCAATTTAGCCAATGTAGGATACTTATAATCATTTGTGAAATCATCTTTTAAATTAAAAACTTTAGACCAATATTTATCAATTGTACACTTGACTTGATTTCCACTTTCATCAGATGTGTAGAGCATTTCTTTGGTGATATCAATATCACTCTGGTATAACCTTATTTCAGCTTCTACTTTTGACTTTTCATTATCACTAAAAATATGGGACATGATAATTTTTCAAAAGCTAATATTGTACTGGTTTTACCTCTTAGCTCTGGATCTAATGCTGTAAAACTAATTAGATATGAATTTTTAAGGGGTAATTTCTGTTTCATATGCTGAAATTTCAAAGTGAAATTCTCTTGCGTACATAAATAAAAAAATATTTCAATAAGAGAAACGAAAAATTTACACGTGCATCAATAAATGAAACGAAAATTTTACACAGCGGAGAAAAAAAAGTTGCGAAGCGATCAATGACAAATAGCTAATACGCGAAAAATCCCCCTTCTCTACTTATTGCCGCCACGCCAGGAGAGATAAGACCTTTGAACCCAGAGTCACGTGATCGCACATCTGGTCGCGAAGTCTCTCCCTTTTTTTTCTGCCGCGCCTACTTGCCGAAAAGAATCCAGAAGAGAATGTCCGAGAAACGGGGGAATGAGTCATAACTCGCAATAAGGAAAGAACAAAAAAGAAGTTTTTTCCCCCTTTTCACGCATTATCACTGCCTTTGGAGAAAGAAAGGAAAAGTTTTCACCACACACGCTGACCTTGCGTTTTCTGCTTTCAAAGCAAACAAAATCGCCCAGATCAAAATAAATAATTCATTATTATTCCTACTTCCTTTTGAACGACGATCCCCGGAATTTCCGGGTATCGAAGTTCAAAATCCCCGGAGCACAAACACCCCTGCTAATGTAATCAGACCTGTCAATTTCAAAATAAGAAAGTAACTATAAATCGTTAACACTACCTCAGATATCCTTTAACTAATTGGAGAGAAAAATCAGTATTTCATATCAGTGAAAAGATATTAATATAGTTTTTTAGATTCAATTCTGCAAATTAGGAAAGAATATATTATATAAAAATTTTTTTAATAAAACAAGTGTGTAGCGGTTGGTATATTGAATATAGCAGTAACACTTTTATACGTTTCTATATAATATAATAACGAATAGAATATTATCGATACATCTATTTTCTTAAGAAGTAATGATATCAAAATAAAAAATATTAAATTATGGGTTAGAAGAATGGTATTAGGTTTATCTTTAACAGTATATGCCAATGCAAAATACTGAATTAGAAAACTTCACAAAATTATGAATCCATAAATTAAAAACATAGCGAATAATAAATGGATACGAGAAAACCAGAATCAATTACGGGTAAAAACTCTAAACGGGTAGTTTGCTACCCATTTAGAATTTGCTAATAGATCACTAGTAAAGAAATGATCATACAAGGCAAAGTAGATCATCAGAATTTGCTCTGCAAAACAACAATTTTTCAACATATGAATATCGGATCTGTTTTCAAATTGTCTTTTTATGTCCAGTTAATTAAATATTCCTTTTCACAGAAGTATCGAATCACCAGGACTTTAAAGAAATTTAAAATCCTGTTTAATTACTTTTAAATAAATAAAAATGATCAAGTAAAATTCATTGAAAACTTCTTTTTGTATGTAATAACCAAAAATTTACATTTTTTTCAGCCTCATAGATCAAAACTATACAGTTAAAATTGAAAAATTTTACACGGGGAAGAAAAGGACATTTCAATATAGAGAAAATATCAATTGCAAGAAAACACATTTCAATTATAATGAAAAAAAAACATTTAACACTACTCTTACATTTAATTTAATGACAATGCAAAATGTTAGAAACCAAGCATGCATAATGAATTGCATACGTTTATCGCTTTATACTGTGAAATACACCACTCTACGTGAAAATATTTTTATAGACACTTTATAATTTTTACATACATTGTACTATAAAAAAGCAAATTCTTCACTCTCATTGAAAAATTTGCTTTTGATATCCCATAAAAGATGAGCTAAAACCGTTTCATTAACTTAATCATCATATAATTTTCTTTCTAATAAACTGACATGCAGCTTTTCATTTTCAATCTCACAAATTAAAATCTTAAATCCCAAACATCCAAATACAGGTTAAGAGGTCGTACCAGCTACATAATGTTGAAAGTTTATCAAAATACAACAAAGTATTTTAGATTCTGTTAGCACTCAACTGTCATTTCTTTTCCACATTATAACAAGTTGTATATACACAAATCATAATGCTAGGGCGGCTACTGACATATTGAGGTCCAACTAATGAATGTAACAAGGAAAAGGGAGAACTGACCTCCGGTCAACGTTCATGCGGACCACCTTGAGGTCGGGCAGCACCACTTCGAGGTCCATCCGTCCTTCGAGAAGCTCGTCGAAGGCGCAATCTTCCCCGGGCGTCGTCGTAGGCAAGGGCGGTTTGGAATCGCCGCTGCTGCTGGTCCGCCGCCCTTGCTGCACGTTGCCGTTGGAAAGGGGTGGCGGCGGGGCCTTCCCCACGGGGGGCGGAGGGGGTGGGGCTACCTTCTTCATGCGAGTGCTGAAAGAAAAATGAAGGATTATTATTCACTCATTTAACGGTAACTTGCGCTGAATTTGTGAAGCCATATAATTTCTTTCCAAGATATCGCAATCAGTGAAACATGGCAGGAATATTTTGAGCAAATAAGAAGCAGAATAGATCCAACACCAAATGCACACGCGCAAATTCTTGAAAGAAATTTAAAAGATAAAATTATCTAGCAAAAATAAAAACAAATTTAAATTGGTAGCAGAAAAATTGTTTTGAATTATTTAACAAAGAATAAAATTTTAAAAGTTCCATTTTTAAATACTTAAATGGGAATGCTTAATGTTAAACTCCATACAGAGATGCAATTATAATGCATCTTTGTATGAAGGCTAATTAACAAATCAAATTTTCAGTAATGATTTTTTTTTTTTTTTCAAATCGACATCCAATGGTTAAAAGATTTTTCATCATTAAGCATTCCTAAGTTAAACTGCACTGACTTTAGCATAAAACAAAAATACACCAACAATTAGAAAAAGTATTTAAAAGCATAATTTTATACTTATCAAACGATTTTCAAAGCATAAAAAATATTCCATCGTTAACAAGCATGCCAAAAAAAAAAAAAAACGACTTGCATATTATATAGAAAGAGCGGAAATTTTGTTTCCACAACTCATTCATTTTCACCACAACAAATCATCTGGTCAGATTTCGAATGTAATCTTCAAGAAGGATATTGCATAATCCCAACACCTTTTTTTACATCTTAGAAGGCAAAAGTCAAAATTTCCTTATTATTCTTTTAAAACTCGTGAGGTATACTAATTGCTGGGAACTTCTAACACATAGAATAGTAGGGAAACTTCATCTTCATGTTAAAAGGAAAATTTTAGCTGAAACACTTCAGCGTAATAATATGACTGAGAAACTTGTTGGGATAAAAATAATTCTTCAAATAGTAATTATTTATATAAATGACGGGAAAAACATAATACAGACAGAAATAAAAAATGACGAAAAGAACTGAATACTCTCATATTTAGAAACTTGAAAGACTTAAAGAAGCATTTTTTATATAAGTTAGTATAGTTAGGTCACTTTTATGTCTAAAAGAAAAGTAGCTATAAGAATGAATATTTTAAATTTTAAGCAAGGAAAAAATAATTATTTTGTAAAACAAAGCTAATCTTTTCATTATTTTTTTTAAAAAAGGAGATTTTTTTAAATTCAAACTTTTAAAAACAAGGAGAAGATTAGTAAACTTAATTCTGTAGCAGAAAACAGTATTATACTTTAAAATACTCCAAAATTCTGTTTTGAAATCTGATAGAAGTAAAATGCGGCGAAGGCGAATGAAACTTAGAATATTGCACTGAAAAATAAGAAAACAAATATCACCTAAGCAATTGGGCATAAAAACCAAATACGCAAATTGAAACAATTTTTCAAAATGCAAATGAGTTGCTTGATAGAATACTTATCCCATAATTAAAATCAAATGCTTAAGAAAGTGTCCTGATTTATATTGGAAAATATGTTTTAATAATAATGTATCACGCTTTTAAAAAAAGTCCTTTGTTCTATTAAATAAATTAAATATGTTTAAGAGTGAGAAATGATTTCAGAAATTCGTAATGCATGAAAACAAGTTTTTTAATACATGCTATGAAATAATATAAGTTTCATAAAAACTCATCATCCTTCCCCGTGATCTGGGCGTCCCGGGTTCGAGTCCTGGTTCGGGCATGGTTTTTCTTGTGTTCTATGAGGTGTGGGAAAGAACCTCCCTGTAAAAAGGGGCGGTGCAATCGAATGTGTGAGTATCATCTTCATATGAACTAGAAATCAGACTTCTCCCTCGGGTGCTCTGGGATCTTTACCCTCAGAGGCTACTGTACCCTCTCCCTTTCCGTGGTAACGCGGACACGACATCATGATTATCATCATCATCAAAAACTCATAGTTATAGGAAAAAATATATTTCAGGTAGCAGAATAATGTAATGAAAATAAATCTTGACAATAAAATTTCTATTTAGAGTGGCATAAGTCTATAGCATGAAAAAAAAAACGTATCGCTTGCAACTATACACATACATCAGTTTAGATAATTGTTGTATATTATTACATTTCATAAATTGTGGTTAACAAAAAATATCACAGCAGGTGACGAAATGAGCCTTATTTGTCCCAAACACGGCAAGTGGAGAAAGAAATGCGTATAGTTTCATTTAAAAGAAGAAACAATATTATTGAACACTAGAAACGGTTGACTAACGAAAAAGGACGGCATTTTCACGAAACAAAATTGATAGAAATATATAATTTTAGCGTATAAAAATTATGCCTCCCGGGATAGAATAAAAGCGAAGTTTAAAATTCGAAAGTGTCTTCTCTGTCCACGATTCTGCTTAAAAATAATGTTTACATATATATATTTCGTGCATTTCGAAAATGGCTCTTGAGGTTTGGATCAAATTTCATACTTAGATAAGGTTTTGCTTTTTAAGTTTATCTATATAGATGTCTTTCCTGAAAAAAACGCGATTTTACAAGCATCAAAAAACTTTTTTTTACAACTAACTATCAGAGCCTTTTTCTATCTGCTTTCATGTTGACTATGTCATATAGCGCCGTTTCGGAAGCGATTTCACAATGATAAAACTGAGTGTAAATTCAAAAATATAAGTAATGATAGATAAACTGTAAAATGAACACTGTAATATAGCAGATTGTTTCGCACAGCATCTTAAACTAAGTGCATCCCTGACTTTTTAAATTTAAATGATCAGTTCCTATGTATGCAAGACTGGAAAATATTCATATGTAATCAGTATGTGATTCGTATCTAAATAATTTCTCCAAAAAAACATGATTTTACAAAAAACCTACCAGGCGTAGCTCGGTTTTCCAGATATTACTACGAATTAGCAATATCCAGGCAAATGAAGTTTACCGCACGAACATTTCTCGAAAATTCGCCTGCTAAGAAACAATCTATCCACACAATTCCCCGACAGAATAAAATAAGTTTGAATAGAAATATAAGTTCCGTTTCCAATAGGAAGGAACCACTTTTAGAAACTACATCTGAAGAAGGAGACGGATAAATCAATCTTCATCTACTGAAGTTGTGGGATACGGTCAAAGTCAATCGAATAACCGAATAGTTTCCAAGAACCGGGTTGATTGCGCTGAGACCATTTCATTTATTTGAGAGCCGTGACAATTGATTAATAAAGATCTTTGCCTTTACTTAGCAAAATTCGAACATTACATTGCATCTTCAAACAGGCAAATCTAATATCGCAAATGTTTGTAAAATATTAATATTACATCGCCTAGTGATTTATATTTTCATCAATATCAATTAATAAAAATTTTAAATTTGATTTTTAACAATTCCATAGCTAAAGAACACATTTAAATATTTATTTCATCGAAGTTTCAAAGAAATTTTTAAACAAAATTTACTGTTCAAAAAATAAAGTTCAAAACTTAATTATTTTCTCTGCATTCTTTATACTTAATTACACAGATTTCTTCATTTTTCCACTAAAAAATATTGAAAAAATTGCACCCTGAAGTATTGGCTAAAATATACTTAGAAACTTATAATGATATACTAATTTATGAGACATTAGTAAAAAAGTGAACGCAGAGTTTATATTTTAATACCTTTCTAAAAAAACATTTAAGTCTCTAATAATAATTATATTTAGAAAATATGTTACTTATTTCGCATAAATATTTATAAAAACTATACAATATAAAAAAAATTGCATCAAGTTTCTCTTCTAAATAAAATAATGTCATTCATTGATTCGTCTTCGAACAAAAATAAATAAATAAAAGAGCAGTGAACATTTTTATTCTTGTTGTACCATTAATATTGGATATGCTATTTAAAGCTGACAACCGCCCATTCCCATTAAACATGCCTTAAATAAAACTGACAAAACGTTAAATAATTAAAAACCCTAAATAAAAATTTTATAGTTTCCAGTTTAATCTTATTGACATCAGATTATAAATATTAAAAATGAAAAGTTATCACAAATTATTATTAAGATTCGCCACATTTACGTAAAAAACACAATGGCAGCTAGAAGTATCAGTTATAATTCCATCTTAATTTATTTTATTCCTTATTTACATGACAAATCCCATTTTGAGATTTTATTTTGAATCAGGAAAGAACCTAAAAGCACTCCAGACTTTTAAACATCTATCCTATTTTTTTTTCTACTAATTACTACTAAAAATTTAATTACAATATATAGTTTCAAAACAAAGTTTTACAAATGGATGCATAGATTATATTAGACGAGAATGGCATCGAAAACTTCTTCGCAATGATTAAGAAAACAACTGAATGAAATTGCAAGGGATGAAAAAAATAAAACCGAGTATTAAATTCAATTCACGAAGATACTTTTCAACCAACCAAAACAAACATTTCATTTTCCTAATTACCGAATGCTACAACTACAGAAGATAATGCCTCCGAAGTACCAAAACGGGTATCATTAAACTTACCCAATCCAATCTTCCACTCCATGCCTAGGCTAGAAGGATGCTTCAAGATTCCCCATGTTTACATGATGAGTCGCATATCTAACACGAGTGGTAATGAAATACCTGTTATGAGTCGGGCGCACGTTAAGAGATATGACGCAACGGCAACAAACCGGACTTAAAGCGTCGGTCGTTAAGGAAAAGCACGCGTCATCCGGATGCCGGAAATATTCCATCGAACGCACATTTCTCGTCCTCCCACATTTAAAATTAGTATGGGAGGCACGAGTATTGATTAGATTGAATACAACGCAGAAAACAAGAATATTTGTATCACTAGCGGTCAAAGAAACATGGATTTTTATAGTAAACAAGATATTTTCAACTGTGGTTTCGCTGGTATCAGAAAACATGAATATATATTATTCGAAACAGAAAATTTCATGGAAATTTTTTATTTATGTGTTACCATAATATTACTAGCTATGATATTTAACTAAAATCTATTTTACATAATTTCGCTGAGAATTATTTTGCACATATCACTCGTGATAATCAATATGCAATTTGACCTCAAGATGAATTTCGCTATTTTAGACCTCTCAGCTACAAAGCAATATCTTTGGAATTATATCTTTACGTTGGTCTGTATATACATGATAAAGCCAGCACAAAGCAATGCTACAAACATTTTTCAGCATTAAAAGTTTGGTAGTTTGTAGTTTGGAACATTAGCGTTAGAAGATGTTTTGGCTGAGTAAAAAGGAATATCGGACATTCCTAGAGAGCAGTTCGTTTTTGAGGGCATGCGGTTACACGGCATGAGTCATTTTACCGTCTTAATCAGGTGAATAATCATTTTTTTACATCTCTTATTTTTATTTAACAAATTAGAACAAGGCAATACCACCACCGCAGAAGAAACAACTGCAACCTTGTCCATCTTCAACTGGCCCACTCAGATTGTTGAAGAATGGATCAAGTATAACTGGAACAAATATTCGCCAATTATGTAGCAAAAACACTGCAAACAATTCACGAATCATTTGACTTATGATGGAATATAACTTCTCGATCAAATGTTTGAGTCAAGGTTCGCAACATTGTGAAGCGCCGCTTAACTGGTTGACTGCTGTGTCACTCACATTCGCATGGCAGCAAAAATTCTCAGTCGTGTGAATTTGATGCGAGTAGAACAAAATCTTATGTTTAGTTTTTAACTCCTTGTTTTAACACGTTGCTTAACACATGAATTGCCTGTGATTCATACATTCTTTGGACAAAATTCATCAAAGGAAAGTCTACTTGTATGCGAGTGGGATGGTTCAAAAACACAAGCAGAATGTGATCTTGATATCAAAACTGTACACCGGTATCAAATTTTGCGCAGCAGGACGAGAAACATACCAAAGTGACATTTCGCTAAGAAAACAATCTTTATTGATTCATTTTTTAAAAAAATTGTGCTATGGTTTCATGAAAGAATATCCAATATGTTGATTCAAAGGCTTAGTTTAGTTTAATTTAGTTGTATTAACGTCCTGTTTTAGAGCAACACTACGGCTATTTTGGGACGGACCTCGTAATTTTGAAATACGGTCAGGCGACAAGGACGATATCTGAACTGGCACCTCTCTCTCCAAGCTTCCACACTACACCAGAGAAAGGACGTTTGGCCCGATGGATTTGACGTGCACCAGACCCGTTTACACGACGGTTCTTCAGTGGAATCGGGTTTCGAGCCTGGAACCCTCCAGTTCCGAAGCCGAGACCTTACGATTAGTCCCCCCCCGCCCCCGTTTATTAAAAAGAAGTAGAAAAAAAGATTTTTTTTGTAAGAAAATTAATTACAAGAATAGAATTAACGTTGTTCTATACATCCTATAAGTAACAATTATAGAATTAACAAGAAAGAAAGAAAAAAAAAAAAAGAAACCGAAAATATATAAACTTCTAAAAGTTTCAAAACGTTTTATAATTCTGACTAGCCAAAATATTAAATACAAGCTCTCATTACGATACTTCTTGCTTCGAGCAATCCCACTTTGTCACAAAAATATCTGTTATGTAATTTTATTCTACTTATAAAATGACCAGAAAACACTCTTAATACCATTGAGGTCTCCGAGAGATATACAGCAGAAGTTATCCGATTACGAAAGAAAGGGGAAACTCGAGCACAAATGTTGGCACGACGCAAATATACATCAAGGCTCTAAGCTTGAGAAATGTCCTTTGCGCCATTTGACGAAGAAGAGCAATTTACCCGCACATTTTGCGAGTATTAAGCCTCACGGGAGCGGTACAAGAACAGGAAAAGACACGTATTCTAACCCCATCTGCAGCTCACACTTCACATTAAGCACCTCTTTTCTTATCGTTTCCAACATATTACAACGAGGATTTAAAGAACGAACGTAATCAAGGAAAGGAACATCTTCAGAGCCGGGAAAAAAGTAATCGAACATTTGCGACGGATAACAAAGGGAGATGGGAACATTATAAAGCTTAAGCAATCGTTTCCGTATGAAATAATGACTTATTTTATATTTGTAACGCACGGGTTCTTTTCTCCAGGGGTGGGTAGGCTGTTTATTCATGGAAATGAATGAGTAATCCAGCAGAATAGTCTGGAAAAAGGAATTGAATGACTGTAGAATGATTCAGTGCTCTTCTCAGAGCCATTCTCGTTTTGCAGAATAAAAATGGGATATAAAATGTATTAAACAAATAAACGAATTTAAAATAAATCTGATGTTTTCATATTTAATTGATGTATTTAAATTTTTATACTGTTTAGAAGTAAATTAAATACGGACAAAGGTTTCGGTTATGTGATAAAATTTTCCATTAATTTCAAAAATTATTTTTTTATAGTTAAATTATTAAATTAGCCAATGAAAAAATTTGAAATGTCAGATAAAATCTGATTACGGAAGACTGTTTCGTAAATCTAATTTTAAATAGTAAAATTTTATCCTTTATAACTTTATTGGTCAAAAATGTAAGCCATGAACATGTTTAAAATATAAGATCTGATACAAACTAATCAATAAATGGATCCAAGCCAGAAATCTTTGTATTCAACTTATCAATTCGATGCGGTATTCTGTATATTAGTTCCCAAATCAGTTTCTATTAGTTATCGACAACATGCTAACACCAATGATTGATTTATTAGGCGTTAACTAATAATAAACCTCATTTTGATAATGAATTAATTTGATTCCATATCAAAATGAGGTTATATATATAAATAATCAAATATAAAAATTTTGTATGAAGAAAAAAAATGCTTTCTATAAACTATTTTTGAAATAAATTTTTCAAAAAAAAATAAATAAATAAATAAATTTGAAAAAATAATTTCCATTTTAAGATTATAAAATGTAAACATCTCGCCTCTTTTTCGACTCAAATATTTAAAAAATGTTGATAATCGCTTTAAAATTTCCCATTTTTATTCAAATTTTTCTTAAAAATATCAGGAGCAACATATACTGTAGGAAAGGGGATGTGACGTAGTATACTAGTAAATAATATTTCAGTTGGAATTGATAATATTTCAGAAAAATGTGAACCGAAAATTCAATGTAATAACAAAAACATTCTCAAAATATTGACTCAAAAATATTTTTTGATAAATATTGTTTTATATTATATATCTAGGTAAACATATTTTAGCAGATGCGTTGCCGAGAAGAAGATACATTTGAAATTTTAGAACTTCGATTCATTTCACAATGGGAGGCATTTTATGTACAGGAAGCGATGATAAAACTGGCGTTCGTTTACATCGCGATACAAATGCAAAACAGATCAAAATTTTCACCTCAGTGGTTTTACTGTGAGATTTTCATAGGGAAACTTTATAATATATATAACTTTATAAATAAAATAGGATTTACTTAGGAAAGAAAAATTTAGGTATCCTTAAAAGAATGTGGCAAGCAATAGGGATTTCTATTCTTCGCTCAGAGCATGAGAACCTGCTGAATTCAGCAGTTTTACATAGCACGTGCAAAATTAAATAAAAAAAAAAGTGGGAATTGGGTCAGGAAATAAGAGGTCATTTTAGAATAAAGTTAATATGGGCTAAATTAAGATAAAAATTAGGATATTAATTAGGATTTAAATTAAGAGATATAACAAAGTATAAACATCCAAATTTCTGAAGAAAGTTTTTCCCCTTACAAATAAAATTCAAGCTGCAGTTTATTTGCAACAAAACAACCCAACTTAACACGGTTTCAAAATATTTCGGATACCAAACCTGAAAGACTGACTAAACCGAATCGATATACCGGAAACTCGATCTAAAATCAACGATCGAAACGGAAGATGAATGAAAACAGCATTTCACGCTTCATTGAAATTGAGGCACAAGAAAAAAAAATGTTTTTCTTCAAGATAAAGCTCAGGCCTGTTTAAGAGGAGAATCCATTTTCTGCTCGAGAAAGCACTGTAATCTTCGGAGAGCAGATGCCTCAGAAAGATAACATGAAACAAATTTTATCCGCGGTATTAGTTTGTCATCCAGAATCGAAGGTGGACACAGATGTGAGAAACAGAGAGGCGAGTATCGGTTTTGAGAAAAGGCCAGAAATAAACGGAAAAAAAATAATAATAAAGGTTACGTTGTCATCGGTGTAAACAAGGTGTGGAAGAAATAAAGAATGATTCCCGGCAGAAAATTTGTATCGATTAGTGGCAGTCGACTCAAAAACAATTTTGTTTCTCTGTTTTAAAATGGTCGAAGTGTCCTCACTGACGCTTTATTGTAAATATTGGTTTATTTTGTTTTGCTAAAACATTCGATTTAGACCAAGAGATCCAAAGGTTTTGTAAATAAAGTTTTATAAAGTATCAAATGTCCAATTATGATTCGTTTTTTTATTTTGAATTAAAAATTTGATTTGAAATAACATGCATCAAATGAATATAACTGGTATTCAATATACCAATTTTACCGATTGCTTTTTAGCCTGTATTCGCCGGTTGCTTTTGTGAGTTGTTTTAAAATATTATCATGGATTTTACAGAAACATTATGAGTGAAATATGTATATGGATATAACAAAAGAAATATTCTTAATATTGTCAATAATTAATTTTACAGTTAAAACCAAAATATTTATTAACTAAGATTTATATTCAATAAGTATTTTAACACTTAAACATTTTGAAATAGAAAGCACACTTCACAAAACACATTTTATATTAGAAACAAAGATTTCAGAACACCGGCATTACGTACAATATTTAAATTCATCCAACACGGCATAAAGCGAAGTAAAACTGATATCCATTTTATATTCAAAGAATAATAAACAATCTATCAAAGAAAGCAGGAATTTGAGCAGTATAACAGGATAGAGTAATGACGAACTGATCAGAAGCCTTAGTTTTTAGTCTAGATCCGCTGAAATAAAATTCAAAATTTTAACACGTTGCCTGTCTCATCATTTTTATTATACTTCCATATACAAAAAATGCAAGAAGAGGGGAAAAATCAGATTTAATTTTAAAGAATTAGTTTTTTGCCCCACACTATGCACACACCAATTGATTGAAAAATAACGGAATTTTTTTAGTAGTTACAATGGAATAATTGTGCCTAAGAAAAATTCTTTTCTCAAATGTAGTCCAGTAAAAAAGAAACCTCTGCTGGACATGAAAACATTGAATGTACAGTTAATAATAAAGATAAATTCCATTATGTGCTGAATTTTAACATGCTTATCTTAACTCGAAACTGCTTCTTTATCAAAATTTTACTTCAATAAACAATAGATATAACCCGTTTGGATGAATCGGTCATCAGAAAATATAAAAGTACCAGTCAAACTATCTTGTCTGTTTTCATAATTCAGTTTTCATCATTCAGAATTTTGAAAGAAAAAAAATTGGTTCAGCATTACCTTGATGCTCAATATCTGGTAATCTGAGTAATTATGAATACATTATTCCTTCAATGGAAAACAATGAAATTTATTCATCCTATGTTCATTGAAAAAAAAAAAAAAAAAAGATTGATCCTCCTTCCTTTAAAACAAATCGTCGATTTATCGTCGTCGGGGAAGGGGGGAGGAGAAATGAAATGATTAGATGGAATTATCACAATATATATTGTTCCTAACAGACCGTTAAGAATCATCAAATTAAATTAGATAAATTTAGGATCAAAGTCTTTGAAAATAATATGTTATTTGACACTTGAAATTATCATCACTTATCTGCAAAAGACGAAAAGAATTATTTCCGAGAAACCTCTGACTGAAAAAAAACATGCATGAAAATAGTACCGCCATTTAGGCAATTACAAGATTTATAATGTGGTATTATTTTCACTGAAATACATTAACCAAAATATTCTTTATCATTATGTGGCATATAATTTTATGAAACATAATGCAGGGTAGAAAAATATCAGAATGAAAATTACGGAGAGGGTTTATGATAATATACAAATTTCGTCGTATTAATCTCAAATTATTTCACATTCATCAGACATTGGAAAGTACTGAGTTAGTAGCAGGAGTTGTTTTATTTGTTCTTTTTACAATTAAACTTTTTTTAAACTATTGTTTTTAAAATTATTAATCCTGTCGAATTATGCTTTGATATTTATTGCTCTAAGTTTTGTGTCTGGTTTTCTAAAACAGATCACTATATTATTTGGTAGTAGGAATGGATATGGAGAATACGGAGGAAGAAAAATTGATGTGTTTAAAACAATAGGGTATTAATCTGAGGGGGGGATTTAACTATAAAATTTATAGATATGAAAACAACCGTTGAATTCTAAAAATAGACCAGTTACGTGAAGGATAAATTTTTAAAAAGCGTTAACTTGGATTTTTCAAATCTTGATAAATTTTCGATGCCTGCATCCTTTTTCAAAAAACCCAGGATTCAAAAAATAATATGGTCTTCAAAAAATGCCTATAAATATTTTTTCTAATCTCTTGAACTCGCGCATGGACATAGAATAGAAAGATGAAACAGCAATCTTTTACATATTGAAATAACTTACTAAAAACCTACGTAGATACGTTTTGGTACATAATAACCATGAGATACAGAAGAATACTTTTAAAATCAATTTAATCATTTAAACTCATTTATTCGAAATCAACAATCGAAAAACACATTTTTTTCTTATATTTATGAGTGCCATCAAGAAAAGTGGTCATATTATGAAAGTATAAACATTTCATTAAAGTGATATTTGCAAGTCCCTCTTTAATATATAAAATGTTATATGACTATACAAATTAAATGATTAGAATTTTGTGAAGGAATTTATTATATACTTTGTCTCTTACTGTTTCGCATTTTTCTTCAGATTATAGAAATAATTCTTAAGAACTGCAAAAGTTATAAGATATCCCCTCGGCTCACAACAAAGCAAAAAAAAAAAAAAAAAAAAAAAAAAAAAAAAAATCTGCCACAGTAAATTCAGGCGGGAATATTTTTGATCAAAAATGCAAACGAACACGACATGAACCGCCACACAAATTAAATTACGCCATCCCCAAAGGCAGTCCGTCTCTACATCCGCAAAAACCTTGTTAAAGAAAAAATTATGGAAGGGAGTGAAGGGTGGAACACACAAAAAAAAACTCAGAAACAACTAAAATAAAAAACACTAAGGGGAGGGGGGGAGTGAAAAGTTTACGCGAAAGCAAAAGTGCGACCTTCACCTTTTGACGTTGTACATTCTTCAAATAAAAAAGAAAAAACACGGGGAAGGAAAAAAGGATGCGATGGAACCGGCTTCTAACAAGTATTACCTTGCAGGTGCAAGAAATGTTTCCTCCTGCTACGGTGGTCGCCTCACCAGGGGATAAAAACAAATATTTTTCATTCATCCTTTCCAATAAAATCAGTCGATGCAATGAGCGCTCATTAAATTCGACATTCATTATAAGGAGATTAGATTCGCAGTCTAACGAGCGAGGAAGGCACAGATCGGTTCATTTTCACCGACTTTGCACCACGGGTAATAAGATTCCGAGTATCCCAAGGGCGCACGTGGGATTTTAATTCATGAGTGGTAAATTAAGTAATTTCCAGCTAACTGGGCACGTGGGCATTAATGGGGATTTTCATCAAAGACGCATTAAAGCAAGCTAGATGTGGCTGGAAACGCATTTCGTTCGCTCAATTGGCATTTAAACCAGGCTTCTTTATTGAGTATTGTTCCAAAAATGCACTATTTTAGATGGGTTTTTTTTTAAAGAACAGTTGCAAAATATTAGGAAAGAAAAAAAAAAGATTGCCTAAGAACAAGATAATACGTATCCGACAGATATGTATAGACAGGGCTAGGATAGGGTCGTTAGGCAATGAAAATTTCTCATCACTATATAAAATCACTTGTTAATTTAACTTTTTAAACAGAAAGACAAAAATGTCAAATTTTTATAGACAAATTAGGTATTCTAACGCTAAGTTTGCTAGGATACTTATCTAAAATCAATAAAAAATAAAAAATAAATAAAAATTGAGCGATGATTATTGTCAAGCGAATTCGATAATATGGAAAATAAAATTCAAGGAAAATTTAAAGAATTAAAGACATTTAATTTAATTTTAATAGGGGTATGTTAAGAGAACATGGTCTTCGTAACTCAAATGAAAGAAAAGAATAAAATTATCCTAAACATAATGCAAAATAAATCAAGTTTCGAAGTTCTTCGAAGTGTGTGTGGTCTCTAGACAGTTGTCTACTTTGTCTATTTCACAGCCCAACACTGCACATAAGCAAAGTTCAAAACAGTTTTATAGTGAAAACCGAAATGGAGAAAAATTTCAAATATCATCTGCAGTAAGCAGATATATCAAAACTAATATGAATGTTGTGGTCAAGTGATGGGCAAACTTTATACAGTAAAGAAATAAAAATATTCTTCCATTCTTTGGAATACCAACATTTAATATGTTAACTTAGAGTTTTGAAGTGGGATTAACTTTCCCATATTCACTAGCAAATGCTGAAGGAGGAAAATGTTGAAAAATCAACAATAAAAAAAATCAAAAGATACAATACATATATCTTTATCCATCGATTGAATAAACAGATGCGCTGACCTGCATTTCCTTACAAGAATACCAAATAACAACAAAGGAAAGAAAAGCATCCAAGCGGTACTCTGTACACCATTAAAAAACGATATTAGCAATATGCTACAAGTTATGAATCATTTTAAATGTGCCGCCACGCTTAAAATATAATTTATTACTCTATTTACATATTATCTTTGATGTAATCCTTTTGATTTTATTTCGCTGAGTTTCCAAGTACGGTGATACGGGTTGATTGTCAGTTGTGCATCTCTGAATTTTGAGGCCATTCGCATGTTCAGAGCAATGAAGCAAATTTATTACATTATTAATTCTTATTAGCAAATTCAGAAAACATTGGAAGGGTTTTTTAATGAATTTTCAAGTTTTTCAAGCGTACTCAAAGTAATTCAACTCCAGTAACCCATTTCAACGTAAATGCTTACAGAAAATTAACACTGACATGTTTGAATTAAGAAATTTCGGTAAAAATACAAGACATTGTACGTTAATCATATGTCGAAATCTGAATCCAGATACAAAATAATAATGGATAGCTGAAAATATCAGAATACCCCCCCCCCCTAAAAAAACATCCTCTGAAAATCTACAACAAATATTTTTAAAATCATCCAATAAATTATTTAAGAAGTATACTTTAAATATTTAGTTTAATAAAAACTGTTAAAATATAAGCGATTTTAACTGCTGATAACTTTTCAGTATGAGATGAGTATAGACTAAAAGGGAAAGATATTTCAAAAGGATCTCAGTACACTATAATAGGTACATTAATCTTGGTACCTTCCTTTATACCTTTAGAAAACAATATGTTAAAAGATTTGGTTCCAGACATTCTATTATAAATAATCTGATATAGATAAATTCGAATACGCTTAAACTTAACGTTTCCAAATCGAAATCGCCTGTTGTTATAATCTAATTAATTTTTAGAAGGTAAGCTACTGTAAAACCTGATATAAATATTTCAGGATCTTTATCAAGATCAAAAGGAGAAAAAAAATGGTGGCGAAACTTACTAGCAGCACACATAAACAGGCAAGAAAATTTATTTCGTAATGTAAATATTTCTCTAAAACAGAAGAGTTTCTGGGCATAAATTCAAAGGCTATTACTTAAAAAGCACGTTCATGGCATAATGGAAAACCCACGCTAAGCAGTAAGGCGCCTATTTCGTAAAAGTCAGGAAAGTTGGAGCATTAATTTGTATTCATAAAAACAATATAAAAACAATTGCTTCCATATGGATGAAGGCGCCTTTTTTTCACAACCCTGCGCTGCAAAACGTAGACAACATTTAAATTTTCTTCCAACGTCCACAGGAATGAAAAGTGAGCGCTTGAAACTTCCAATATCCATCCACTCTACGTAGGTTCGAGAAATGAATTGCGAAAATAAGCACAGTTTTTTGAAGACAATAAATACAACCTGACTAGAACAAAAGTAACCAAGGACTAGCAATAATTTCAATAAAAGATTGTTTGATTTGAAATACAAATTGCTTCCAGAAAGTACCGCCTTTTTTATTAAATTTATTAAGCAATTTAAACAAATAACTCAAAAATTGTACATTTGTATCTGAAAAAAATAGAATGAATGAACAGAGAAATAATTATTTAAAAGCATTTCTGTTGCGAATTACGAATATTTATAACGTTACAATTAATAAATGTTACAATAAAAATGTTCCAATCAGATTAGATCTGCTCGCTTTGGATGATTGGGTTTTGATACAAAGCAGAAGTACTTTTCCATATAATTTTAAATTGGGACTACTACAGTGGTTCTAGGTAAAGTTTACAATGTTACTTTAAGACTCAAACCAACAAACAAAAGACAATACAATATTTTCTATGAAATACATAAGATAAACTCCAAACTTAAAAAAAAAAACTTATGTTGAAATTTGTTCTTAAATTTCTTAATTTGTTTGTTGTTATTAAACATTCATTAATAAATTGAATGTTTTTAAACGAGCAATGATTCGAATAGATTTTTAAGAAGGAACACCATTTACGGATATATATTTAAAAAAATTCAAATTTAAATTATTTTTAAAGCATTACGAAAAATCGATTGAATAAAAATTCGCAGTAAATAAGGTATTTTAACACGATTTATACAGTATATCAATATAATAAATTATTATCAACTTCCTCATTTTGCAAACTAATGCCATCAAAAATTATGAAACTATAAATATTCCGCAATAACAAAAGTATTATTCCTTCTCAGGTAGTTTCCTAATCAGTCATTAGAATTAAAAAGACAAAATAATGCAAGTTTTCCTTAACGAAAACAAGTTTTGTTCATGTTTACCACTAGCACCCCTGCAAACATGAAACAGACAACACACAGTCTGACATTGAAACCTATTTTAAAAGTCACTAAACTCTTCAACAATTCGCTTCGGCACCTACCGAATACAATCAAAATTCGAACACTGACCCTGATCAATCATCCTCCATCGTTAGTCTATTCCATCAACTCGAATCCAAACCAACGATCCTCCCTCTTTCTTCCACTATCTTCAAGTTCAAGAACTCCCCATTCTCTTTTCTTTTCCCTCAATTAATAAATCTAAACATTTTCCTCGTTGAAAATCGTCTGGCAGGTAGCTGGATCAGCAGGGGCACTCAGTCCACCCCGTGATAATCGTGCATGACCTAAAATCAGATCGATCTTGATGAAGAGATCCCCTGGAGAAATAAGTACTCCCTCGCTCGACTCCACTAACCCACTTTCTCACAAGCTCTTAAAAAAAGATTCGCTTTTGGCCTGTCTTTAGCTTGTTTATAATTGCTATTATAGAAGACGATTGTATCGCAGACAGAACAAGGTCCTCATCAAAATCACTTTCCCGAGACTGACTGATCGTGATTTAGACATTTTCCAAGCTGATGCGATAAGAGTTACGACAAGGATTAAAGAGAGTGAATAACAACGCAATTAACTAGGCCATTCTAAAGCCTTGAGGCTGTTGTTTTCGGCAGTGATGAAAAAAGGTGAAGTTAAAGTGTAATTAATAGTAATCATTAAAATCCAGCAACAGCGATGGGCAATAATAATTAACAGGATACAAGGCTGCGATTTTCTATTTCTTCAAAATAATTTTAAGAATAAATTAGCGTTATTTGCATTAAGTTAGGGGCAATTTTTTAAAATTAATAACCTACAGAAGTAGTATGGAAGTAAATGATTGCCTTCCAACTGAGTGTTAGATAAAAATAGGGCAGTTATAGAATACATTTAAGCAAAGTGATTTATTTTTCTTAAAAAAGGAAAGCCAGCAGATCACAATTTAAAAATGAATTTGGATTAAGGAAAATAAGTACTACGAAATTCCAAGTAAAGTAACTTTTTCCCGTACTACAGAAGCTTTTTATTTAGTTTTTTTTCCTTGGATTTTAATAAACAAAAATAATAATAAATTCTTTAAATAGCATAATTGGAGCCAATTTGGACTTAATTTTTTCTACTATTTCATTTTCTTTTCTGTGAAAACAATTCGTTCTCCCAAAATTTATTATTTTATCCCTACTAATAAAGGTGAATGCTTGCCTATCTGTCAGCACTTTAAAGGGTAGACTGTTGGACCTAAAGCAAATAAACTGAACATAACCTTTCGGAAATATTATGGCATAAAAATTATTTTTATACTGTTTGAAGAATTAAAAATTATTTATTCAACGATATTAGTTTAATTGCTATACAACTTTTTCTTGAGTTTTGATAATTTTAAAAAAGGATTCAGCATTTTTTTTCTTGTTTTTCATTGTTGCAATGAAGTTCAGTCCATTTTCTTTGTTTCATTAAAAGTTTCATTGTTTGATTTCCTTCTATCAGAATAAGAAAGTGAAGTTCCAGTACAGTGAGGAACAATGGGCACTTAGAATATAAATTAACCAGACAGGTATATTTTTAATAGTAAAATGATGCCATTGGACTTAACTCCATTAGAAAAATTCAGTTACACTATAAACAGAACAATCATGTTACTAAAATAACATGAATTTAATGTTTATCTCAATCTCATGCTTGTCTTGGGAACAGTGATCATCAAGTTATGTATAAGATTTAACTGAATCATTCTTCTTGGCGAACCTGCTGACGGCCAAAGACGGCTAATATTTAATATTATATATAAGTGAATATCAGGATATTAAAACATTAAACAATGTGGGAACAAATTATTCCTCATGCTAATTTTTCTAAAACCTAGGGAGATCACAGCAAGTTTCAAGCCATCTTTTTCTTTCACTTTATTCAATATTTTTAATGCAAAATATCTAAGATATAAAATTTAACGAAAAAGATCTAAGATAAAATATCTCTACAATTTGACGAATAAGTATTTTAAATTTTACTTCAATAAACGAACATGCACATATATTTAGAATGAAAATTATGTCATGTATCTCTTTCAAAAATTCAAGGAACCACCTAAAAACTATATTATAAAGAGAACAAATAAGAAGAGGGGGAAAAAATACTGCTGGCGCATTAAATAAGGAATTATAAAGCAGTAAAATAAGCAATGATTTAAAAAAATTCCCATAGGATATTGGAAGGCAGATCTGGGCTATACAGTGACAGGCAGCGGCTGCTTTTAATTATGCCTATCCCCCCTAGTTTCTCCTTTATTGCTTTGTTCCCTTTTTATTTCTTATTAGATGTTTTCGGGCTCCTTTTAGTGGTAATAACTTCTGGCGAACAAGCGCCGTAATATGAAAACTGTCTCCTCATTTACGAGGGAGGCAAAAATGAAAATTTCATCCTAACCATTGCTACCTTTTATTAAACTTGATAGATTTAATTTCGAATTCTTTATGAGGGCAAGAAACAAGCTTTTGTAGTGTTCAGAAACTTTTTCCATTTAAATCCTATTCTTTAATGGACGAATTTCAACTGGATAATGCAAGGCAGAAAAATTTAATAAACATGTTCAAGTAAGAAATTCATTAATTTTTAAGGTCCAATCTAAGTAAAAAAAGATTATTTTTAAAGATAAATGAAGAGGAGAATAATTTTGTATGTAACAAAATTAAACAAAATAGGTTAATTTCTTATAAAGACTACAGGTTTACAGTTTAATCTCTCACGTTACAAAGTAATAACAAAAATAGTTTTCTAAGCTTTAGCTAAATTCAAAGTTATTTTTTCCAAAAAAAAAAAAAATAGAATTATTAAATTTAGAAATTAAAATATTTTAGAAATAAAAAATTTGGACAGATTTTTAGAAACTTTTAACATATGAACTAATGTTATGATAGTATATAATATTGTACGATGCATATAATGTATAACAAATTCTTGAATTACGTAAAAAAAAAAGTATCCCTCACTAGGCCAAGTTATTTTAACTTGGGTCTAGTGAGGGATACTTTGGGCCTAGTAATTTTAACTTTAATTTATTACTCAAAAAGTCCTTTTAATCTAAAAACATTTTATTATGGTTGTCTAAAGTATTGCTTCTCCTATTTATTTTCTTCAAATAGTGATTAATTTTATTATTTTTCAATTTTGGGTCGCAGCAAAATTTTTCTGGCGAAAATATGGTCACACGTAAAATTTTTTTAAAAAGTTCAAAGTCTAGAATGTCTATCATTCAATCTAAAGCGTTTTATTAAATTTATGTGGGAAATCAGAATTCCCAATAAAGTCTGTTATGATCCTATCTGTATATTCACTGTATTACTAATCTCTTAAAAATATCAATAAAAAGTTAGAACATTATTTTGATATTTTTGTATAAATCGATATTTACTTTTCGATCCAATCATTTCATCGAAATCATTTATTACCTAAGATTTAGAAGAAAATATGCCACTTAATTGCTGAAAAGCCCATGATTAGATGTAAACTGATAATTTTAATAATCATTATAACAGATCATTTATTTGATCCTGCAGTTTTAAATATCTTACAACACCCAAATTTGTGAAAAATAAAGTTGGTATGTAATAGCGGTAAAGCATTTGATATGTAAAAAATGTAGACAAAAACCTACATTCACATGAAAGTCACGACAGATTAAAAAGAATAAAATGTTGATATCATACAATTGGTTAAGAATATGAATGAAATATCTTCAGAAAAAAGCACAAGCAAATTTTAATATTATTATGTATAGCGTTAAAACGAGTAATTCAACTATTTCAATGAATTTATAGTTATTTCATGAAAAATTTGGTCACATTCAATAAAATAATGGATTTCAAACTTGAATGATCACACACACACATATCCAGCTAGTTTAAGGCTTTTGTTTCAAGTTTTTCAAGGAAAAGTAACAATAATAAATAAAAAAAATAATCATTCCTCAAAATGAGGTACCTCATGGATATGAACACCTACAAAGAGCCATAAAATATTATATATAAAAAACGCTCAATAAACTCAATGATAAGTTTTATATAAATCACTAGATGGAAAAATTTTTTTTAAAGAATCAAAATAAGCGATTACATTACCTTCTACGAGCCGTCAACAACTAAACTTGTTATATACTACAACAAGTATAAAAACATGTCTTCGGCGAGTTAAGCTTTCACCCGCTACCCAATTTCCTTTTTCCTACACCCCCATGACTTCTTGATGGAGAATTTATAGTGGGAGCGTGATGGTCGAAGAACGTGCTGACTACTTTGGTATAAGCTTCGAAAACTTTTCTCTTTTATTGGACAAGTTCCACACAGCCCGCTTGCGGCCGGACGTCCAGGTAATTCTGATTTAGACTTCCGGACTGAACCCAATCCGGGAAAGTGGACTTTCCGATCATCAGATCAATTTCCAAATTAAACATAAGCACAACTGTAATAGCGTCCACGAAATGCAATGCAATACAGCAGAAGAGAAAGAATACCAGTGTACTGCAGAAGTACGTGATCACTTAGACTTTAGTGCTGAGCTGTTGTGTGGAAGGCTATCTCGGTAAATCACATTAATTACTTTGTGAACAGTATTTGATCAACTGTACTTTGATGGGTGTTTTTCTCCTTCTGGTTGAACGTCATTTTAGCAAGGACATCGATGGGTTTACCTAAGATTCTTCATACGCGAATCTACAGCTTAGTTTTAGAACGAATTTTTTTAAAGCACATTTCTTTAATTATTCGAAGTACTCAAATTTCAGTACTATACATTTATGCCACAAAAAAACAAAGTAAATTATAGTAAAATTTAATCCTTATATTTGTAACAGTGCGATTTGAAACAGCTCCTAACAGCTGTAATCAAAATCTATTCAGGAGATGGCGATTTTCTTAGACATTTTTACCGATTATTCTCTTAGGATAATGAAATTTTTTTATGTATAAGTATTAAAATAAAAATAATTCAAATTTTTAAAAATAATTTTAAAACGAAATATATAATTTTTTTAAATTAAAAGATATATAACTTTTAAAAATTTCAAAATATTCCATGCGATTTAATTTTTAATATTTTATATTGTTTTTTCCTTTTAATCCAGTATTAATTTATTTGGGACAAATAATTATTGTGTATTTTATAATTTCAATTAAAAGCTAATTTTTTAGAAATATTTTTAAGCATACTTACTGAATTTTTACAGGAATTTTATGTTTTTCCTGAACTAAAATTGATTTTAAAATATCTAAAAAAAACTTGAAATGCATACCTATTTTCTTTTAACGTTTAACCGGAATCTTTATTGTCAATTCTATTTAAATTTTTCACAAATTAAGACGACTGGAACATTTCAAAGATATTAAAATCTAATTACAGTATCATCATGAGAAAAATCATTAAGATGTACTTTTTTTTCTTCCAAGCCCGTAAAATATTTATTTTAATGAACAATATATTTGATAACAGTATTTTTGCTGAATACAAACATATATTTTGGTGATGCAACAATAAAAATAAAATTTTATGTTTTTGTCCATTTTTACTTATTTCAAAGTCCAATGTCCCCTTAAAGCATTTCAAGGAAATAATATGCAATATTTATTTAGAAAACGATTTCAATATTTTTATAAGTTGCTGAAAAAAGTTATTTACACTGTTAAACACTATTAATTAGAAAAAAAAAAAAAAAAACTGAACATTAAAAATCGTATTTCATATTCTTTCGGAATTTACAATTTATATATATTTCATAAAAGAAACATCCTTCAAATTTTTTTTCATATAAATAGCAGATTTCATCAAAGTTCATTGCCGAGAATATTAAAACCATTTCCCCATAATAATTGAAGCATAACATTTAGGAGTTTAGCGAAATAATACTTTCACTGCCGTGCTGTGTTTGTTGCAGTGCAACTGATTTTACACGTAAAGTTTCATATAAAGCTTATAGTCATAACAGTGAAATTGATATTAACACTTTACCGACCGGCCGTCGATTAATCGACGTTTTGTTCTCAGCGCTTACCAACCGGCCGTCGATTAATCGACGTTTTGTTCTCAGCGCTTACCAACCGGTCGTCGATTATTCGACGGATTATCCGGCGGTGAAATGGCATAGTATGTTCGAACCGCTACCGGTCGGTAAAGTGTTAAGGGGAAAAAATTTTGGCACAAAAATTTTCCGAATATTTTACAGCACATATTTCAATAAACATTCTCACCAGAAAATGAAGGTTAAAAGAAATCCATTTCAAAATACTGAGTGTAGAAGCAGCTAAGAGTCAACAAAGATTACCCTTTTCTAGGTTTTCAGAGTAAACTGATATTGCTTTATTTGTTACTTTTTACGCATTATTTGCAGCGTTTTCCCTTGACTTCAAAGGCATTCATCAAATGATAATATTGACAGAGTAAGTAGACCAATAAAATATCCAATAAAATACAGTTTTTTCACATGTCCTTACAGTTGAGTAAGTTTTCCAGCATTCGTTTTTTAAGAATACAAATATCGAAAGAGTTTAAACTCTTCAACTTCAACATGAGCAGAAATTCAATACTATTATTTTAAAAAAAAACTAGAAAGCGAGATATTGAAGATAGGAAAAATTTCATGAAAATTGAAAAGACTCCATTTTTCAATGAAATCACATGTTCTATGAAACAATTTATAAACCACGAAGAATACGAAATTCATTCAAATCAGGGGAAAAAAAAGACCAAGGGCTCCGTTATAATATACTTTAATACAGTTTAAAATCTTAAACAGATATTTTATTCCGATATTATGTCTATTTTCTGAACCAGAAAAAGTACAAACATTTCTTGTAATTTACGACAGAATGATACCACAAATATTCACACCCAAATACATGAAAAATATGTAGGAAAGCTCATCTTAATCGTGTTGTGTCACTTCGAAACAAGTCCAAGAGTAAACAATATTTTCTAACTAGCCATTTGCCATATATCTATGTATTTTCTATACTGAGTTTGCTATTCGGGGAAAAAATGTTATTTGCTTTTAAGGCATCGCTCCTTCCTCCGGTGAATTGTGTAGTGATGAATAAATAAAAGGCATAATAATAAATTTTTAATAAATGCAAACCGTCATCAATCAATGCCGCCAACCATCCTGGCGAAGTCCTGGTATCTTATGTATAACTAGCTGCATTTGGCGAACAACTGTTTCATCGAGGATATATGTTTTATTTAATTGCAACTAAATCTTCGATAAAACTTCATGATTTTCTCAGCAAAAAGTTTTTAAGCAACAAATTGCTATAGATATTAAAGTCCTGCCACTTTAATAGTCTTATATATGTTTATTATTTTTTTTATTATTATTTTGTGCATGAAATCCTTCTAACAGAAACAGATATATGATGGAGCTTGGAGATTTTGCCGTAGTCTAAAAATCGCCAAATAAACATGGGAATGCAACTATCTAATAGAGCTTGGCGATCATGACTAATCTGAAAATTGCTAAGTAAACCTGGGGACTGCAAAAATAAACAAGTAACTGGTACATTTAGAGTTTTTGCTTCTGATTCCGCGACTGCCGCACTGACAGAAAAGGGATAATTCACTTCAAGGTATTTGGATATAATTCGCATACAGCGATTAACTGTGGGGAAAAAATCAAATATTTCTTAGTTTATGGTAACCAATCAAATGCCGTCAAATAAATTTATCAGAAAAACCACCAAATAAATTATTGCCAAAGATGGCAACAAACAAGTTCTTTCGTAAATAAAATTTAACTTTGTTGGCAAGTGGTATATGGTTAATGTAGTTTAGTAAATACAGCCGTTAACACATAAGTACCCAATCCAACATTTAAGCTTGATAACATTTACTGTCAGTTTAATAGAAGAATACAAGTGCATTTCTTAGCCAATGAAATGTACCATTCTGTTAAAAATATTACAATATAAATTCCTTCATAATTATAGCAGATTCTTTTTCATCGATTCCATCTCTAAGTACAACGGAAATGTTTGAAATAGTTACATTCTTCAATGATTGCCTTTTACTAAGAAGCACTGATTATTTGTAGTAAACAACTATATACAGCTACTTGACGAACCAGCAAATCAAGTCTTTAAAAGGTGAGTCGATCTCTTTCACAACCACGACGAACAAAGTAACGTAATTAAAGCCCTGAATGAATAAGGAGCTAAAGGCTATTTCAAACTTAAATTGCTTTCTGGAACGGAAACGAGCCAGACTATTCATGCAATTTTGAAAATGTACTTAATTAGCATTACGTTAGAGGCCTAAAAATAAATCGGTACTTTATACAAATTAAGCACGATGGAGTTTTGTAACAGAAAATGCCTTGATAAGAGGATTGATATTAAAAATACATTCCAATGCGAAAAAAATTCTACTAAATTCTACTGAAAAAAATAATTCATTTTTTTTTAAATTAAACATTTTAGTAAAAAACAAATTATAAAAATCCACCATTACAGCTGTTATTAAAACTAACTTCGCCATTAAGTAAAAGATAGAATCTGCAAATAAACTAAAATCAGGGGGAATGGTTCTCCCCAAAGTTACCTCGCATACTCTTTAATAAAGATGTTATTACAGTGAATGCCTTACATGGCATTGGCCTACAATAGTTACGAAATATCCGTTTTTAGCTAGAATTTAGAATATTTATTGAATCTATCGTGTAATCCTTGATGATTTATTTGGCGATTAATCTCTGGCATGCATTAATAACACCGAGAAACCGAATTTGTGTTCTAGAAACGTTTTTCTGAACTGAATGAAACTAAAATTTCACTTGCAGTCATAAAATCCCGTACCGAATTTGATATATTTAAGTCATTACATTTTTGAATAATCGCGATAACACGTTTCTGAAAGTACAGACCGACAGACGGAAAATCTTTGCTGGATTTCGCTTGAAATTCGACAGGTTCCTACACTATAGATGTTAAATCTACGCACCCAATTTTATCTATTTAGCACTCTTCATTTTGTAGTTATCGTGTTAACTTATATTCAAACAGCCTGTCAGGTGGAGTTCCTCTGAACAGACTTTGGATAAAGTGAAGAATAGTGTGCCCCCCGAGTTTGTAGCCAATATTGCAACCCATCGGAAAGCTGTTCTAGCAACCCTAATGCTATTTTGTTTACTATTTTTTGGAATGGTCGAGTTATACATAAACTATATTATGAAAAATGTTAAATTAAAAAAAATATTGATTAACGATTTTAATTTTGTTCTTTATTATAATTAAAAGTTTATTAAATAAAGTTAAGCTTATAATTAAAAGTTATTTTCTTTTTTTTTTAATGTGAATACGAACAGAAAATATTCTTTTGCAATTTTTAATTGTCAGTACGCGCTTTAAAATATCGTCTGCATTTTCACTTTAAAAGACAGCTGCAATGGAATTCTTCGCAGTTCTCGTAATTCTTTTGTTGTTCTAACGGTTGGTTAGTTGATCCGGGAGTATTTCGAACCAGTAGAATGGATGAAGGGCGTGTTAAATATATATATTACGAGTTGATGAAGTTAGGAAAGGATGTTTGTTTGAAATTTTGTATTGAGAATGGTTTGATATCGAACCGGCAGCATGGATGAAGGGTGAGAGGAATATATTTTTTTTACGAGTTGATGAAGTTGGGAAAAGGATGTTTGTTTGAAATTTTGTATGGAGATGAAATGTTTTGTTTGAAATGTTGCTTTGTTCTCCGTTCTTTCTTTTATTTTGGTTATGTACAGTTTCTGTTATCCACACAGTCCTTATGTTCAATGTGCTAGCGAAGCTACTAGGTTCCCGCTCCCGCTGCTAGCGAAGCCGTAGGATGTTTTTTTTTTAAGTTAAAAAATTCTGCCTTCGGCATCTGTAGAAGGCACCGGGCAATATGGAAAAAAAAAAAAACAATACTTATCAGTAAAAAGTCCTAATTATATGGCGGGAAATGGTAACCGTAACTGTTCCGCGGAAGTTTTTGTTTATTTTGTCCGCCATCTTTATTGGCGACTTGGCATTGTTGGCGCAGCAGGGGGCACACTATAATTCACTTTTACCCTATTTTGTTCCAAAAAAAGTAATAACCATAAAAGAACACAGAAGAAATTTGAATATTTTTAACAGTTCTGTAGTCAATTATTTAAAAAATGCTACATACATACCATTTTATTCCTAAATGCATAAGATAATAGAATGATTTTCTATGCTATAAATTAGCGAAATACTGAAATAAGTATAAATAGTTTTAAAAAAAGCAACATCTTCCAAAAATTCAGAAATTAATTTAAAAAAAGCAATAACACGTTTAAAAAAAATTAAATAAGAAATTTCAATAACTATTCAAAATATTTCCCATAACATTATAACGTAAAAATAAGCTCATAGTGAAACAAAATAAACAAGCTCTGGGTTAATATAGCGAGTTGAGTTGATAGTAGAAAAACAGCATCTGAAGAATTTAAAATATTTTTTAAACAAATAAATATTTTTAGATAATTCCGAGAAATCAAAATAACAGTGTTTTATTTATTAATCAGATCATCCATTTCAATCGTAAGCAGTACGAATTCAGACAACTATGCATCCGTGAAAATATTCACTATAAGCCTCAATATCCAATCCTGTCTAAAACTAGATCCGTCTTAAACAAAATAATACCCATCTGCTTCAAACGGGTACTTGAATGCCTAACACTCAAAAGGTTACATTATCGCAGCCGCAACGCTGTCTTCTCTAAATCTCCGCTACCGGAACAACTAGGAAAAGTTCAACAACAATTCCATTTGCTATTCGTCTGGAATTAATTCCAGATTTGGCTAGGAGATTCGAGAATAATGTTTCACTTTGACAAAGGGAGGGTTTTAAGATATTCCGGTGTTATTGTGTTTGGAACGATTCCCAAAAAAGTGTCCAGTAGCACATTCGAATAGATCTAGGTTTTATTTCGAAGCAATCCGAATCCAGAAGTGTTTTCTTTGTTAATGTTAATGATAAAAACAACGATAGGCTTGAGACAAGATTTGGTGGTTTACTGAATTACATGCCACAGGGGCGACATTTATCTGCTACGGATACGATATATTTTACTTTATCGAAAGCCTTCGTGTTTCAAGATACATGCGGCAAAACGTTTACATTTACGTTAATATAATTCGAAATCTCATTATAAATTATAATATTATATACAGATAAGTTCAAATAAAGAATGTAAATTCATCTCATTATTTCAACAGAAAAAAAAACATTAAATTTAAAAGCATTTACAGAAATTTCATAAGCTTATGAGAGAATTTAATATGACTGAAATAATATTTAATTCTAGCCTAAAACGCCCTTCAGTTTTCAAATCAAACGTCCTTCAAAAAATTTCTATATTATAAAATACCAAAAATTGAGAATTAAAAAAAAGTTTCGAATAGAAATGATTAACCGTGAGGGTTTTTCTTTTTTAAATATACAGAAAATTTCTTTCTAAAATTATCTATACTTTTCTTCAAGAATCCTATTTTTTTTATCCAAGAAAATCTCTCTAGTGTTTAATAAAAATTTGTCTTTAACAAGGAAAAAATTTCGCAATCTACTTTAATAAACTTCTTTCTCTAAATTATACAATACAAATATAAATATTCGTCTTGTTTCTATTTTCCTTGCATTGTTACTGCATACATTTAGAAAAAAATCTGTAAATATTCCATTTTGTTGATAATGCAAATTTGTTAAGAGCAATGTTTGTTGTTGCATTAAGAACAAAAGTGATGAAAGCAGACATCTAAAAGATAAATTCTTTCGTCACGGAAAAAACGATGAATTTTCACTTTAACAAGAATAATTTATTGCATAAATAAAACAAGAATAATTTCGTACATAAATAAAATAATTATGCAACTAAAAGTGTGTGCAAAATAATAAAATAAATTCTAAGTCTAAAAACCGTGCATATAAAATATCTAGAAATACAAAAAATATATTAAAATAATACGCTACACCTTTTCGGATTTAAAATAAAATATTAAAGAAAATTTTAAAGAAATTTAACTATGCAGTGAAATTTAAGATGCAGCGTTTAGAATAATAATTTTTAATAATATTTCAAATTTAAATGCTATATGAATAAAATATTTAACCTAGTACATGATAATGACGATAATTATCATTATTTATTGTAATAAAAATAAAGGAGTGTATCTTACAAAAAAAATTAAAACCATTTTTATATTCACCATCCCGTTTTTTAAAATCTTAACTTCTCATTTTTGCGAAAAAATGTTTTGGAAAAAAGATATCAAGAAAAATATTTGAGCAGGAAAAGTTTAAATTAATAAAGTAAATAAATACCGAAATATTTAATACAAATTCCTTAATAAAATTTGAATTTATAAAGATTTTTTTTAATCACAGCATTAATAACGTTATATGCATAAAACATTGCAAATTTAAAGACTGAATTTTATTGAAATATGGGATCGAAAAATAAACTAGTTGAAAAAATTTTGCCGCAACTGCAATCAATAGTCAATCGCAATGCACATTTTAAGATACAACTATATTCGTAAGTAATTCATTATGTAAAAAAATCAAATATTGCATTATATTATAACAGAATGTTATGCCAATTATGAAACAAATACAGTTTTATGCAATAAAGTGTACATTTTATATAATGAATCCAAAATCAGAAAATGATAGCCGATTTCTAAAAAGATAAACTGAAAAAATTAGCCGATTTCTAAAACCATAAAACTAAAAAAATTAATATCCCGACGTTTTTAAACGTTTAATTTTAGCAACAAGGACAAGCGAGACATGCACACATATAATACGTTAATCTGATATTTTCAATTGTAATTATGTCAAAAATTGTTTCTTAGTCGTCCGAAACGCATCTAGCGGGTTCGAGTGAAACTTCTGCAGGGCGGCCGTCATGCGCTTCAAGTGTTTAATATTTTAAAACTTTTAAATGTTTAAAACGCTTTGTAAATGTTTATTTGTTTGAGCTTTTATTCTTGTTTGTTCTAATGCGGCGAAAAATAGAGGAAAAACAGAAATTTTCGAGGACTGAGACGACGGCAAATGGGTTAATAAGTAAAAAAATGTTACATTTTTGAAGAATGGAAACAAATTTTTCGAATCAATAACAACCCATTAAAATTTCAAAACATTTATATAAATTTACATTCATTAAAAGAAATCAAATAAAAAGCACGGCAAATAGACAGGAAATAGAAGATAGTTTTGGGTTCTTTTATGATTAATCACTCTTAAGCACATTGCATATGAATTGAAAATAACATCAAAAACAGATTATAATATAAAAGAATATTATTCCGCAAATCTATAAGACTTCAGCTACAATAGCTTTTATTTGCTAGTTCCTGTATTAAAACAATACTTTAAAAAAATGTTCCGAAAGTAAGTGAATCAAACCATTCCAACGCCACTTTAATGAAAAACGCATTCGCACGGCGTTATCGGTTCCTTATCCAGAAAGTTCAATTGTTTCTATCGAATTCTGCATTCCATCGCATCAAATGGTGATAGCAGAGGCGCCTGCATTGTGGGAAGAGACACAGGTAGAGGTATGTCAAATATTTTATTTACTACTCTTTCATCTTTATCAGAGTCGTATTTTCAGGAATCAGCCCAGGTGAGCGATAGCATTGTTTGCCGTGAGGATTGCTGAAGAGGATTCCGACTCTCCGAAAGAAAAACAATGAAAATGGGTAGCTTAAGTCAATATTATCCCAGTGACAGAGGACGGATGCATTTTTTTTCCAAAGGAATGCCTTTTTTTTCCTCGCCATCAAGAATTCCTTCGTAAACAACGACTTATCAATATCATCATCTGCTAAATTGGAGGTTATGAAGTTTAGTTCAGTTATATTAATCTCCCGTCTGGAAGCAACAAGGGGCTTCCTCATTTTGAGCTTTCATAAGATGACAAGTATGAAACCTGAGTTAGCAACACCCTCTCTAAACTTCCGCACCTTACTACCGGTAGAATATATGACCCATGACATCAGATTTGGCATTAACACCAGAACTACATACACAACGGATCTATAGTGGAATCGGGTCTCGAACATGAAGCCCTACAGTCCCGAGGCCAAGATCTTACCACTAGGCCATCGAGGCTCACAACGTTATTAAGCGAATTAGTTTAATTATATTTATGACCCCATTTCGAAGTAACACGAGAGCCATTTCGAGATAGATCTCAGAATTCTGAACCATGCTCAAACGACGAGGACACCTTAGCTCACACATCCTTACACTTTTCAAATTTCAGATATGCAGCAATGATTCAGACGGTTTAAATCTTTATATACCGACGCTACTTAAAAGGAACGTTAAAATCATACTGACATCATAATATGACAGTTTTTTTAATAGGATTTAAAAGAAGAACGTAACTCCGACAACAAACAATAGATATCAGCTAAAGACAGAAATTAAAAATATTTGATTATTAATTACAGTAAGTTATTTTAATTTAAAAAAGTTTTTCCCCTTGTAATTGGTATTACTCGGCATCAAAACTTATTTGATGATGCAAAAATAAAGTAGAAGTATTGAACGTAAAATAATTCGGTAAATATATACCAGATCCGTTTGCCCGACGATTCTTCTATAGAATCCGATTCTGAACTTGTAATCCTTCCGTTTTGAAGCCGAGATCTCATTATCAAGCCACCACGGCCTACTGCTATATACTCTCCTGTGAAAAAGACACGATTTCGGAGCTGGAGACATAGTTCAAAATTCTAATGGCAAGTTTTAAAGTAAGGGCTAAAAAAGCTTAAATTTTAAACTGGGATCAGATGATCAAACAGAAACAAAAGTCTCACTATTCAAACTTTCTCATCGCACCAACATAACATTTGACAGAGTACATTACACCCAGATTTTATTTAGATCCGTTTATATTTTATCCCTCCCCCCTTCCTTGAACTGATGAGAGCCACGCATTAGGCAGAATTTTGATTTTGTGGTAAGAGAACAAAGGGTTCCAGATCCAAAAAAAAGTTATGTTAAAAGTTTTATATTTAAATAACCTTCGAAGATATATCGCGTGAACTTTAGAGCCCAACGCGTTTTCATTTGAAATAAAAGTTGGTGAAATAGGACCAATGGTTGAGATTAGGAAAAATCAAAGAACCAATTATTTCAGATATATATACACCTTTCTGAACATTTATAAAGATTAATGCAGTAAAACTTATTAAACCGGAATAGAGATCCTATAACTTTTCCCCCATTATGGCAACAAATCTATATCTCCAAAGTCCAACAGACACGAAATTTTTCAAGAAGGGCACTTTGCGCCATCTTATTGACTCGCATCTTCTAGTTGCCAAAATAATATATTAAGGTAAAAAAAAAGCAGATTGAAAAAGCTATTTATGGAAATGTAAGGAGATTTTCTCCAGAAAGTTTGTGCCTTCCATATATTATCTCAATACCTTATTAAATCAAATAATAACCGAGTTATTTTAAAATGATGAACAGTTAATTTAAACTAAGAACTTTCCAACTATAAAAATAGAAGGGATGGGACAATGAACAGACCATATTTAAAGACAGCGAATTCGAGTGAATTAAATAAAGTGCATCATCTAAACGAAAAGCACTCGGTCTAAAAGGCAATATGGGAATTACTCTGTAATAAAGGACTGGGCAATATCTTTGGAGCGTGTTGAAAATATTCCTAATAGGAGAGAAAGGGCATTCAATACAATTCATGGCCCTATTCACGACTCTCGAAAGTAGATGAAAATTATGTGTTTGGGCTTCAAAAGGCCCTTGAGTTATGGAAGCGCCTTTCGATGGTATTTCTAGAGCCAAATTGAACCATCATGCCTACCATTAAACATAATATATGGCGAATGGTGAGAAAAATATGGGAAAAAAAGCAAAGTACTTTAAGATCGTAATATTTCACCTGACATAACTTTATTCTCCAACAAAATGTACCAGAATCGTATGTGAATTTTTCATAGTAGAGTGGGAGGAGGAAAAAAATGGCAATGCATCGTCCGCCAAACAATATATATTTTTTTGCTGCTATCTCAAGGGAATTTTCCATAAGCTTTAAAACTACACCTAAATATCGTATTTTCGAAGTGTCTAGGAATGAAATTGAAAACCACTGTGAATAAGTCATTTTTTATCTTGTGGTTTGATCTGGTGGGAAATAGGTAGTAATAAATTCTATATATTATGAAAGAAAAAAATACAAATAAAAAATAAATGTTCAAAAAAGACAAATTGCATTTATCTTTTTGGGAAAAACTTCCGCCGATCACTTTTGATAAAAGTTTAGGATTCTTTTTTTTTTGTTTTTTTTTGTTTTTTTTTTTGTTTTTTTTTTTTTTGTTCCCTTCCGATTCCCTTTCCTTTTTACGATACTTTTGATTATGATTCTCTGCACAATAACAGTTTTCAAACATTTTACGAAATTGAGTTTGGCAACATCGGAAGCTTATGTTATTTATGTCTTCGGCCAGAAGG
This sequence comes from Argiope bruennichi, assembly GCF_947563725.1. Classification (NCBI taxonomy): domain Eukaryota; kingdom Metazoa; phylum Arthropoda; class Arachnida; order Araneae; family Araneidae; genus Argiope; species Argiope bruennichi. The sequence goes on from NC_079158.1 coordinate 56,016,943, forward strand.
GAAAAGATATATAAAAAGGGTTATCAGAATTCTCCTGAAGAGATTGTTTCTTATAAAAAAAAAATTTCTTAATAAAAAAGTGTGTGTGTTTTCTGTTTTTATCACATAAGAAATTCGAAGTATAAAGATGCAATTTCCTTTAAAATACTTCTATTTATCTATTACGTATAGAGATTTTAGTTAATTAGAAAAATGTAAACAATCCATCAATAGTTCGAATGAGTTTCCATTCCATCATGAGTTTTTAAAATTAAACTATCAATAATTTCAATATTATTCTGTTAAGCCCCATATTAGAATTTTCGGAGTCCCGCCGATTCAATTAGAACCTTGCATTTTAAAATCAGAATTCAAATGAATATAAATTATAATTTGCAGTCGCATAAAGAACAGAATAATTTGTTTTCGCAAAAACAGTTTCAATAGAGAAAAGGATTAAAAAAATACAAATATTTGTAATGGCTTTAAAAAAATGAGGTGAAAATATCCGTACATCGATTGACAAAATGTATTTTTTAAACTCAAATAAATAAAAAAAAAACCCAGAAGAATAAAAGTTAATTAGTATTTCATAAAAAAAATTGTTATATTCATCATTTAATTTGAAAAAAAAAATTATCAATAACATATCTTGAAAAAGTTTTAGTTTCCATCGCATATGTAAACTAAAAATTTTAAAAAAATTAAAAAGTATATCTATATACTAATTCATATATTAACAGATCAAACCAATATAGTAACCATATTGAAAAAACTCGCTGTTTAAAACGAAGTAGCGAAAATGTTAGCAACACACACTCCTTTCAAAATATTCAAAATTTAAAGATAATTTTCTTAAAACATATTCATTAATTCATAAACATCATACATAACATCAAACATATACACATATCAAACATCAAACATATACACATATCAAACATCAAACATATTCACATATTCATAAACATATTCATTCTCAAAACAGCTTAACTGGCGTAAATTTCTCATTAATGATTAAAGAATAATTTGTTATCAATTTATTTTCCTGTTTTATATCACTTAAATATGTGAACACAATATTGCAAAGTTTCTTTTAATTAAAAGTTATGAGCAAGAAAAAAAGTTACATTACAGCATGTAATATTGAATATATTTTAAGAAGTTATTTTTAATCTAAAACAACTATTGAATGTTAATCAACGTTTCTCGTCGAAAAGTCTAAGAATATCAATGAATAATTCAATTCATATAAATAAACAAAAATTCTATGTAATCATCTTTTATGAACATAAAGTAATTAAAAAAAAATACAGAAAAATGTCAGGTTCTATAAACACATCCATTTTAGATCATTTTTAGCTCTTCTAATACTGCTGCATCGAATATACATGTGTAAATAAAATCATGCGAACGTTTTCAAGATCTAAAATTTACTCTACACGCAATAATAAGATATAAATTTAGTTCAAAATAATTAATATTTCACTAAGAAAACTTTAGCTATCCAAAATTACATATCAAAACGTAAACTCTTCATGAATATTAAAAATACAGTAGAATAATTTAAATCGGTAAACAATTTACTAGACATTATAGATTAGCTTTTATTTAATGTTACAGATAGATTTATGGTAATAATTCATTCTAAGTCTTATAAATGAATTTCCAATGTGTTTAAGTATTCAATGGCCACTGTTTACTTTCCATTTTTACGGAAATGAAACTACTTACCAACAGGAATTTCAATGCCAGCTAGACGAATAATCCGTTACACATTTTTATTCAAACACAATGGGCTATTCCATTAACTATGAGAATCTATGTATGGTTTAAAACTCGGATCTCGCACATCATAAAGAAAATACAAAATAGTTAATAACCATTCTATCCCTGCATAAGCATTTTTAAACCGTATAAAATACGTAGCTTGGAGCAGCTCGAGTACACGAACTATCTTGTGTAAGATGAAACCTAGGCGGATCACCACGAGTACATAACTAAGAAGTGAGGCATTTGTCAACAACAGTATTAAAGGGTAGAAGCAGCTGCTAATATTCACTTGGTAGATGTCAAACTGTCATATAGTGCGAACAGACTAAGGTTATTCCGACAGACCTTGCAAATACAGCTATATTCATCCTACGCAATCAAAAATGAATGCTTCTTCATGTCGCGGCTGCACCTGTTTAAGCAGAACATCTGAAAACAAACCGCAAAAATGAAGAATCTGAGACAGTTTATATAGCGCATGGACTTTATTATTCATTAACACCAGACTGGGAAGGAATGCATAGTTCAAAAGACACTTCTATTTTCGCCGTCTCACAGAATTTTTTTGAAAGGTTCATCTGATCGGATTATAAAGTTTCAATCAAATCAAGAGCACAAACAAGTTCGTGCCCACTTCTGACAGGTTTGATATAGTCAATATGAAAAGACTGCCTTATGTCAATGATGTGAAGATACAAATACTACAGAGTAATTATAGAATTAGAGTTGTATTCCGGATATTCTGATGATGATTAGGTGTGTGTCAAAGATGGCGTTAAAAACTCATTATTAAACACACAATTAAAAAAAATATTGTAATTTAAATAGTTGTAAAAGGTCTAGCCATTGAAAAAAATCTTTCATACGTATGTGTACTAGATGCAAAGGAAGCTAAAGAGAACTAAAGAAAAACTTAAAAAACCGAAAAAAAAAGGAGCAGGCATAAAAAGAAAAAGCGAAGAGGGTCTAAATGGCTCAAGCAGAAGAGTCTACATAATATTCCGCAATAACAATATCATTGATACATAATTAGCAAATAATAAAATTTACCTAAAATAGGCAGTTTAAACTTTGAATAGAAAAGAATTTTTTTTAAAAAAAAGAGAAAATAAAAATAAATAAAATAAGTAACTAAATTAATAAAGAAGAAAAATAAATATATACATTGGCTCAGTCTAAAGTAGAGTGCATGGAACAAAAGGCTAGAAAAAGAATTAGCCTTGCTTCCGCCCCCCCCCCCCTTATACTCAAAAGATAATGTCCACTTTTTAACAGTGCTTAATTTTCTCTATGCATACTTTGAAGGGTTCAGGCATTGGTAGAGTAACATTTAAAATTTGCAACTGTTAAAAAAGCATTAATATTTGAAGTATTAAGAGGAATGCAAAATTGCTATAGCGCAAACTATAACCGACGAAAAGTCCTTTTTTCCTTGTAGTAAAATAACATATGGCTCGGCAGGGCGGAGTCAATTTAAGAAAAATTAGTCCAGAGTTTGTATGGGAAATTTAGGTTTTAGTACTATTGTTTGTTACAAACAGATAAACAGTAAATATTTTTTTAAAAATGCTATGGCATACAAAGATCCTTTCACTTTTGAACTTCAGAAAAGGAAAACAAATAGTAATTCAAAATTTAAAACAACACATATATCGTTTCCTTCTAACATTAATAAAAATCGATGCATGCAAACAATGCAAGCAAAAACAACTGTACGCCAGAATCTGAAATTTTCCTAATATCTAAGTATTATATAGTTACAAAACATATTGACAATAATATGTATTGATTGAACAGAGTTGTAAAGACAGAATAAAAAAAAAATATTTGAATTATATATCGAAATTAAAGGATAAAACCCTAGTTCAGACTAGACTATTGATTTGCTTAATATTCTGCTGTACCAACTCAAGATTAAGGATACATCAATCATCAATTATCAGTTTTGGTAATAAAGATAATTATTCTTTATTATCAAGTCTTAAATATTATTTTCCCTGCAAAAATTATTCAATTTTTCATGATTAAAAAGTTTTTATTTTATTTCAGAGAAGCCAAGTAAGTCTTCATTGAAAAAAAAATTGGTGGAGGAATAACCATAAAACCCAGACACCATTCTTTTTTAAATCTGATACATTTCGAAAATTCCCGCCACCGCAGCCCCATATATTTAAACAGTGATTACAGAAAACCTCATCACTCGCAAGGAGCGGAAAATAAATCTATCGATTCCGACTCAACACCCTTTTCCACACATTCTGCAAATGATGGCCATAAATAATAATCTCGCCAAGAAAACGGGCCAAGATTAAATGAACAGCCCCCAGAACGAACATATTTTTTAAAAGGCGTGGATCGGCAAATGCTTTGCCACCACTTCGCCTTCATTTGCATATGAGACGACGACCGAGGAGGATCTCTGGCTAAAAAGTCATTTATAGGGAAAAGCAGATCGGATATAAAAAGGGAAAAAAATAATGGAAAAGGGAAGACTGAAAGAGAATCTTTTCCCTTATTTTACGAAGGATCCACCATTAGAGAACAGCTAAAACGGAAGCTTGAAGAATTGCCCTAAATGATGCTCAATTGATGGTACCACTTATGTATCAGCTCGGGTGCCACTTCTCTTCAACAGAAATAAAGTTAAAAAAAAAAAAAGGAGCCTTCTCTTACTCTAGTTTTTCTCCCTACTTTATTCATTTATTATTTTTTAGGTTTTTCTTTTTATTGAATGGCAACTGAAATGAATTATCCTTCTGGACCCATTGTCGGTGACATAAGCCACGTGGCTGTAAGGCCCAAGAAGGATGCTCAAATTTATTGCATGAAATTTTATGGTGTGAATTGAGATAACGGGAAGGGGTGCAGAGGAAGGAATAGAGAAATGATTCGAATGTGGTGTTGACGAATTCATAAAAGGAGGCGAAATTTTCCTCTACTGAGATTTCTTTTGTCATTTTTTTTGTGTGTGTTATAAATACAAGACGCTTCCTTTTTTTTCAATTAGAAAGGAAAACTGGGAAAGGAAGCTCCTAGTAAAAGGTTTCATTTACAACGTTTCGCTGTTAGCACTCAGTTCTTTAAAAAAATGGATGTTAAATAAAAAAAAAATTGTATTTGTTCTGAAATTTATCCAAAAAATTAAGCTGGCAGAAGCATATGGAATTGGCTTCTTCCATATTTTCTAGAACAGTGACGACGTTAAGATAATTCATGTATATAAGTAATTAAAACAATAGTATATACTTCTCGCGTTTTTGCTTTTTTTAAATAAATTTTTAAAAAAATTCTGCTCGTTGCATTTTTGCTGGAAAATTCTTAAAGAATTTTCTAACTAATTTTTTTAATTATAGTATTTAATATAAAGATACGTTTAATATTAAGTATAAAGAAATTTCTAAATCAAAAATGAAAGCTGATGTCGATATTTTTTATTTGTTTTCCAGTATTCTTTACATAAACTTGTAAGGAATTATAATATGAAACTCGTACAGACTAAGAGGAATTTTTTCTTTCCTTCCTTCCTTTAATTATGTAGAGCAAAGACGCTTCTCTGCAAATGTATTTTAAGATTCCGTTTCAAGAATATCAAACATCATTCATGCAATAAACTAAAAACGATATTTTTTACGTTATAAAAAAATGCCTTTTTTTATTCATAATTTTTAGTTTTCGAAGAGTATCTTTGCGTTCGCCTCTCACTAGTTATTCTACCACGTCCCATCCCTTTGGAAACTACGCCCCATGATTGGCTTCATTCTTAAATCTTTTTCAAACATTAATTAAATTATTTCATTCATATATTATTTCTTTTTCCAGATAGTTTATCAAAGCTCCTTTATTATTACGTTTTAAAATATTAACGAGCATAGTTGTGCTGAAAAAGAATGCATGATGCTCTAGTATAATGATAATAGTAGTTTACATATTAACGTTAAGTTATCATTCGAGACGGATTGCACTGATATTACAGCGTGTATGCAATGATGTTGAATTGCAATTAGCACTCAATATGGAATTTCGATTTCTGGGGATGGCCTCCAAAAAAATGCATCGTCTCGAATGGTTTAAAGTCTTTGAATCCATAAAACCTATGCGATAAGCAACAATAAATATCCACCTGAACTTTGAACACTGAAACAAATAGTGCGTGTTTGTCCTTTAACTATATATTAGCTTTTTAAGATCATTAACAATATGTACAAGTTAACTGACAAATATTTTAGACGAATTAATAAAACATCAGATGTTTCCATTAGAATACATAACGCATTTCTTCACTTTTTTTTCACCCAAATACCAATTATTTCTTTCTAGTTTTGTACTTTCCATCAGAATAAAATCACCTTAAGAGCCACAACGAAATGCTATTTACCCTTGAGCGATATCCTCAAATAGTTTTTTTTTTTTTTTTCTCCCTCCTTAATGTTTCTCAGCTGAAACATAAATTCTGTTTTTCCTAACCTCTAACCATTTAAAATATTAGGATTTTTCAGCAAAAATTCTCGTTTACGAGCAACTTTTAGAGAGGAAACACCTCGTTTAACCGACTATTATCGCAACTTCCCAACAATTAACGAGTATTTAACGCTTATGACAGCTTTTCCATTGCAGTAGCTGGTTAAAATAGGATCATTAGGGGCAGGAACTAATAGCTTTTAACTAACTTCCCCAATTATTACTCTTTTATCAATCTACTTACATGGTTAATATGAGGTGGCCCATTGTTACTTTTTAAAGCATATCCATTACCATATTGTAATGGTAGAAAGTAATGTTTGGCGACGGAATTTTAAAATGCGCGGGGATCGGAGAACTATTAAATGACGAAAGAAAAGGCCTTTCATTAACGACGATTTCTCCTTCAAATTTTTGGAATATTTTGATTCTAATGGAGCATAAACACGAAGTGGTTTTCCGTGAAGCATTTTAGCGGTAATTTATGAAAGTATTCATTAATATGCCAGCTTGTCATTTTCATTTGATTATTGGAGTAGGCTGGAAATATTATTATTTATTGAAAACCTCATACAACAGCGAAAATTCAAAGTGTGAGGTAGTAATTTAATGTTTTATTTCTTTAATTCTATCTTCTGTCACTTTTTTAATGAAAATTTTTAAAACCACATAATGCAATATAATAATTTAGTTATGAGTTTCTCTGTCAAACGTAAGGTCTTAACGTAATAACTGAAAACTTAAAAGTTACTTATGGATCATTTGAAAGATGTAATTTAGAAGCATTTTTTTTTTTTTCAAAATTGGTTAAAATTTGCAACTAACTTTGAGAACTTCTTACAATGATGGAATAGTTTCCAGTTCCAGAAAAAAAAAAAAAAATTCGATCCATCTCGCTCAATTCTTTAAAAACTTTTAGGAATTTGGAAAAGGCTTAACTCGCATCTCACACAGCGAAGATGAATTAATTTTTACTCAGAAACATTAACATTAATTAACAAAGATATACATTTTGTACGATGTGATCGAGTATTCATAATCAAAATATACGAATTTCTTTTTAAAAATCTCCTTAAAATTATTTTAACTGCATTTCAAGAGTTTTCGGCATTGCGGCACTGGTCTTCTTTCATTTTACCGTCTGGTTTCTAATTTTTTTTTTCATTCAAATTTTCTGTCTTTTGAGAGATACCTTACGTTTCTCGAGTAATTTTAAATCTTCATTTAGTAACTGATGAGCAAACAAATTCTCCTTCTTCATAGCAGACTTCACACAGTTTTGAAAAACTTGACAGTTTGGCAAAAAATCTATTCTGAGTAATACAACCTAATATTCCATACTGAATTTAACGTAATTATGATGAACAGGAACAAAAAGTCTTTATAAAAGGGCAGAACTCCACAAGCTCACCTAAATCTAACACCTCTCTCAGACTCAATAAACATATTCTTAATTATCTGAAGTAGAAATAATAATTTATGCCTTTTTCAATTCGAATCGATCAAAACGGAGAATTTTCTGCAAATTTCAATAATTACTTCTCCAAATAATAATTTTTTACATACTCTCTATCGTCAATAATTTAAAGCCTTGGAAATTGCATAGTATATAATCCAATGTAGTAATTCAAAAATTCAAAATTTTTCACGAGATCTAAATGAAAGGTTCATTTTTCAATTCGCAAAATGAGTAGGAAAGCTGCAACTCAGTCGGGAGGGTCTTGAGACAGTTTTGAATAAAAAGATCAATAAACATGATCATATTGGACTTTTTTAAGGACGGTATATATAGTATAGAATATGCACATAAAATTTTAAAATCTAATTAATGTTTTTAGCCCATTTATCTGGTTACTAATGTGAAATAATATACTCCAAAACTTAGAATCCTGAAATCATTTTTGAATATGTGTATCTAACGCGTTTACAACAAGATACGTAATAGGGTAGATTACTTATTTACATCTGGTATGTAAAGTGTTAGTCTCTCTATATTAACTATCGTAATTACAGAAATTCTTTGAAAAGATGCACTGGTAAATCCAATACTCTTCAGAAATTATATAACATATATTTAAACTAATAATATTTACTTGTATGAATATATTTATATGTTCATACAAATTCTACAGTTATTAGTATTATTGTTCCCATGGCTAAAATGAACAATGTTAAAAACATATTCTTCAGCTGAGATGGGTAATGGTTAAAATCAGCAAACACAAGCTCTTCAGAAAATCATAGTTAAAATAAATTTATGCAAATCCCACAAAAGATATTACCAAGATATAACATTGCTCCCCGCAAATGAGGGGAATTAATATAAAAGGACGTTTAAACCACGACAAGAGCTAACTGCTTTCCTAACAATTTACCAACACAGATTATCGAGTAAATGCTACAAGTTTTAACCGTTTTCCATTAATACAGCCAAGTGACCAAGCTGCTCAATCTCAATTTCGTTATGTCCCAAACAAGACGCAAAATTAGCATTTTTATTAGTTCAATATAAATAATGGATTTGATATTCACTTCTAGTCTCCCGCGATCGCCGACAGGATCTTTAAATTTTCCTGTTTCAGACACGTGAATAATGTTTCTCGTTTATTTTCGTTAAGAAATTCTAGGATGACTCAGGAGAGAAATGAAGTTTCTGGACGAAGGAATGTTCATGATTTACATCTTTCGCTAATAAACATCAATTTAAATTTTTCATACCTTTTAAAAGAAAAAAAAAGTTGACTTTAGTATGAAACGCAACTTAAAGATAATGAGTTTAAAAGGTTGATTTTACAATCACAAGTAAAATTATTTTACAATATAATTCAATTTCTTGATATTAGAGATAATTTATCTCCTAAGTTTTAAAAATTGTACTTTTTTTTTATTTAACGCAAGTCTTGTCTAGTTATAGTGCCTCATTTCCGAAATACAAGGGCTAGTCTGCGGCGGACCTCATAACTAGAAGCCATTGTCAGATAACAAGGACAAACACTTGAGCTGGTACATCTTTTCTTAAAAGAGAGCAGAGGAATTGGTTGCGCATTAAACAAGCTTATATAGCGGATCTTCTGTGGAATCAAGTTTCAAACTTAGAGCCCTCCGGCTCCAAAACGGAACCTTTAACCACCTTATTTACTTTTATCAGACTTGGCCACTGTGCTATAAGTTAGAGTAAAGTTTTAGAAATAATACAAACGAGCCTAAAACATTATATTACGATGTTTCGGATTAGAAAATCGAATATGCGCTATCGAATTGTTTTAAACAAAACAAAAAAAATCTAATTATATGATATACTTATTATAGGGTCGCAAATTTGCCGCACTTGGTATATTGCAATGATTAACCAATATTTAAAGGAGACTAATATTAACCAATTAATTTAACCATATTAATATAAAGGAGACACATTCTAGTGAAATGAAGACATGCTTCAAGACATACAACCGAGATTAAAAACGCGAGTAGGTGGCCACCCAGGCCTCAGCAAAAAACAATAGCTACACATCGACTGGGCGCTCTAGTGACATGCCAATTACTTTAATAATAACAATTACATTAAACTATTGTTTCGGGGATTCTCATTAGGGCTATAAAATTGCGGACATCACAGGTCGTATCCATTAATTCCATTCCAAAGCGGCGAGAAAGTATCTGGGTCAACCTTAACTCGTTTCTCACGCTTTTTCTGAATCATTCCAAGGCAAGGAGCCCTCGCAATACAAACTAAATACCTCATTACACTGTACAAATAAATGAAAGAAAAAATGATTCACTGGCGAGCAAACTGTTGTATTGTTTGTGAACGAATGGTCTGTGTGAAATACTTGCTTAATGAATGAGACAGCACGGGAAGAAAAACGGAATTGATTAGCAATAAAACGGTAGGTGCCTGTTGGAGATATTGCGTCGCTATACATGATGTATCAATTCTGTTATAATATATTTCAGTTTAAATTGTTTCAAAACGTTCTTTACTTTTTTCCCCTTTAATTAACATCTTATTTTGACATTTTAATGAAAAACAACCAAGAAATTATCGACTGACTCTGCGTGAATGAGAAATGGGTGTGGTGTAATATATAACTTAATGGCAATTTTATGTTAAATATATTATTCAAAATTAATAAGATGCAAATAAAGTGTATTTTAACAAGACTTTAAAAGAGTTATTTTATTTTACATTAATTAAGAATGAAAATTACGGAAGTTATTTTACATCTAACATGCCATTAACAGCGGCTAAATAAATTGAATCTTTATAAAGATTTAAAAATATATTTTCAATCATTACGGAGTCTGAGTTCATTTCTGGAAATGCGAAAGAAGGAACGCATGGATTTCTCCCGTACATATGGCATCTCTTTTCCGGTACCATAAGTTTCTGATTAAGAGTATGTCTCATCTGCAAGAGAGGATTTTCAAAAATAATTCTAAATTAATTTTTAATATTACAAGGCTCAAGATCCAGAATATTTATTACTACTTCATACAACTCGTCGTTGCAATAAATACTTCCCAATATGAAAATTTCACGTACGAGTTTCCCGATACATCCAAGATCGCCAAATATGCACGAGAAATTCTTGTATAACTAGGATTCTTTGATATTTTACAATTAGGCCACGACGATTAACAATGACAAACTGTGTGTAGCTTGCCATAAAGAAAATACACCATCTGTAATCTGTTGCAAATGTTTATTGCGTATAATACAATAAATAAATTTGAAATAAAGCATACATATTTTTTTCCTGGATTGTTTAACGAAAACTGCTTAGATTGGTATTGGCTCCTTATTACAAAATTATATGCAATTGCACTAAATTAGTGATTTTTTTTATTTAATGAAAGATATTAGATGCGAAAGTTGCATGACTTCTGTATGATGAAACAATTAGTAAATTTATAACAATAATTAGAATAAATCTAGATCTTTCAATCAGGGAAAATTTCATAAACGACATTTTTATGTTATTATACTCTTTTTATGCATATTCTAGAAATGTTTAAAATATTACATGAAAAATTACGTATAAAATAATATACATCTCTCAATTACACAAATATGTGGTCGGAGCGACATGTTCCACGAATCGCTTTAAAATTCATTATATCATTCCGTATGTATGAATCATAAAAATATTCAAATCAACGGCAATAATTAAGCAATGCATAATTAGTGACTGAAGTCAAATAATGGTTCTTCTCTACTTAACATCCCAAATCCTTGAAATGGCGCAAATAAAACAGAATAATTCTCCTTATATATTTAAAAGTATACTACTTTGCATGCTGTCAAGATCAAATTTTATTTGACTGTTGGATTTTAATTCACTAATCTGATTTGACAGCAAAAAAAATAAATCAAACGATAGTTTCTTGGAATTATTTATTAATGAATTTAAATATAAAGGCTTCAAACATTTTTGAACACTTATTATTTTCATTATTGAAAAATTCATAACCTGTTGTAATATTTGAAAAAAAGGTTATAAACGACAGTTTTTGCAATATTTTTGAAAATACTCCGTAGAATAGTTAAATTAAAAAAAATCATTTTGCTGAGATTTAATAAAGACTATAAAAAGATCATGATCACTGAAGTCTGATAAAATATCTTATTAAATTATAATAAACTCCCAAAATCATTAGTTTTAAAAGTGTCGAATTCGTAAATTAAAAAGTATTATAATTATAAAACCTCCACACAAACGAAATAAAGTTTCTAATAAAAAGAAAAAAAAGCATGCCAGAACTTACCGAAATTATTTCAAATAGTTGCAACGCTTTTCTAAAATATCCCTCGGCACAAAGCGAAAAACTAACCAAAGCCCACCACCTGTTTAGTTGTGAAACACAGGCTCGCTGCTTCGCTGTGGTATTTAAAACGCAGATGGAAAGAGAATGATGGAATGAGTGTTGCTATCTGCCAATCCGTTAATATCTGTTAAGCAATTCTATCTACTTTTAGCCAAAGAGATAACTGTCAGATTCATCAGAAAATTACGCAGGTCTAGGTATGGGGGAATTCTTTCTTTACTAGTGTATTACCGGCGTTGAAAGATAACATTCTGATAGGCGAATTATTTAGTATCTACTTTGGTGGTCATTATTCGATCTTTGAACACATAGATAAAGAGACACTCCCCCCCCCCCCATCCAATTTTTTCTTCGATCGATATTTTTATTGAACGTGTTAGGAGCAGTTTCGGAAATATGCTATGAGTAATACTCCATGCGTGCGGCGTGTGCTGGCGTTTTTTTGAGTGAAATAGTTCCCCACCCATCGCGAGGAACATGAACTGATATGTTAACGACGGCTGATTTACAGGTGAGTCATGTAAAAAAGAGCAGAATGAAATAGCGAAGCAAGCGTTCTCGGCAAATAGATAGCTTTCCCCCTCAGTTCATTCCACTTGAAATTACAGCGAGGAATCAAATGAAGAAATTATAAGCAAAAGAAGTTGGATCAAAATACGATGCGCATTTCATGCATATTTATATTACCACCACAAATTAATTATATAAATATTAACCCATCATTAGTCATAGTTAGCGAAATTGTAGTTGAAACAGCAATACAAATTCTTAATTTGTTCAAAGATTTGAAATGAAAAATTACTTAAAATTCTAAAGTAAGTTCTTATAAACTGTGAGTCACGATTCTAAGTGAAATTAACATTTTAATGTCGAATATCTTCTCTCAACTACGATTCAAGACGGTGCATCATTTTGACATCTTATTTATTTATTTTTTAATTTTAATTGTTAAAAATATCTACAGAATATAAAAATGATGTAGATTCTTTTTTCAGTGAAACTCAACTCAAAGCAGTTGCATGTATTTCTTGGTATAATAAACAGGTTCGTGTATTAAGTGAATAATTATGCATCGAATAATCTTTCTGACTGCAAAGGGTTAAATACCAAGAAACCTAAAATCCTACAGTGAAGAAAAGATACTTTCTGCACTCACGTTCATCCTTTTGTAGATGAAAACTGTTAAAAAAATATTCTTTATTTCAAATATTTCAATAATTTTCTCACATCAGAAATTTTTAATAGAAGTTGATAGAAATATTAATCACTTTGGGCATCAGTTTTGAAATTCGTTCTTACTGTTGTGGAGTGATGACAAAAAAAAAAAAAAAAAAAGGCGAGGGGGCGGGTCGAAAAATATATTTTCTTGAAAAATGCACCAAGAATACGAAATTCAAAACTTTTCAATGCATTTAAAATTGTTTATAATTAAATGCAAAGACAAGTATTTACACATTTAAGCTGTCACAGCCTCTTTTGATAATAATTAGTAAAATTCAAGAAGATAATGTCCTTGGAAACTACATTAAAGACCATGGAGAACGGATTTAATACCATTTTGAACTGAGGTCGTGTAACAAGAACTGCACCCGAATTTGAAGCCCAAACATCGAACTTCTACTAAATATCTGTCCAACATGCGAGACTGAAATTAGGATCGATTAGTGCTTTATAGTGCACGAACCATATTTGCGCCAGTAGGTTAACTACCAGTAAGTTATCATGATTTCGTTTTGTGTAATGAATAAAATTAAAATCAACTTTAAAAGGAATCGAATGTACGTTTTTTATCTGTATAAAAATTTAAGAAAAATACTATAATGAAATGTTATTGCAGACAAAAATTGATTCATAGTCTCCTGCCTTTGATAAACGTTCAAAATCCATTTCGAAAGACAAAATGATATATAATATTGGAGATTAAATGATTGAATTAAGTAGATTAATCTATAAAAAGTAAAAACAAAGTTACACTTCTACATACTTTTTTTCATAATCTCCAAAGCAGGAAAAGCAAAAGATAATTTACATTAAAACCTTTTTACACATTTTTGCTTCAAAATGAATGGTTTCTTCGAAGCCAAATGTCAATTAACTATTGAAAATTTATGAAAAAATTGTGAACTGAATATAAATGAGTTTTAAAAATGTGTTATTTTAAGAATCTGATTTGTATACGTATCTACAAGGCAATGTTCAAATAACCTAGTTAAGTAAAATTTATTGTCAAAGTAAATCTTATAATATTTATTTTCTTGGTATAAATTATGCATTATATTAATTATGCATTCTGAATTATTATATTAATTATAATTATGCATTATGCTGATAAACTCCATGAGAATGAATCCAATTAACTTGGATTTTCAAATTTGAAGATATACCAGTGCCAGCCGAGAATAGTACTAATCGAAAATAAAACAAGTCCATCTACATAAAAAGTAATTAATTCTCATTATTTAACGTAGAATATCACAATTAAATATAACTTAAAACCTAAGTTGGTACGTAGGAAGGTTTACAGAACTGAGTATTCGCTTTTATTATTCTTTCCCAGTCCGAATATTAAGGTCAGGAAATCTTTAGACAATATTTCATTGTCTTGGAAAATTTGACATGCTTGTTTTCAAAATCTTTTATACCACAAATTAGTAATTCAACAGAAAATGATTAAGAAAGTTGAACTGAAGTGATTCAAATAAATTTTTTTAACTAACAGCATTAAATAAAATATCAATGCCTTTTAATTATCAAAAATAATGCTTCGTTTTCATATTTCAGTAATTTTATTTCATGTACACAAATATTAGGACAAAACAGTCAAAATATTTACAGGCTTCGAAAAATACAAAAATGCCGCGTAAATACAAAAGAAACTAGCAGTACTGCTCTTATCTCAATTTTAGTGCGTACTTCTACAATATGGCGCGTTTTCAGTTTAGGTCGACCAAATAATAAAAATCGAAATCGAATTTTGAATCGTGAACCTAAAACTTGATACAGATGGCAAATTCGATCCAAAATTTGATACAGATGGCAGATTCGATCCAAAATTTGATACAGATGGCAGGTTCGATCCAAAATTTGATACAATTCGCAGGTTCGATCCAAAATTTGATACAATTCGCAGGTTCGATCCAAAATTTGATACAATTCGCAAGTTCGATCCAAAATTTGATACAATTCGCAGGTTCGATCCAAAATTTGATACAATTCGCAGGTTCGATCCAAAATTTGATACAATTCGCAGGTTCGATCCAAAATTTGATACAATTCGCAGGTTTGATCCAAAATTTGATACAATTCGCAGGTTCGATCCAAAATTTGATACAATTCGCAGGTTCGATCCAAAATTTGATAAAACCCAGATTGGATCCCAAATTTGATAAAACCCAGATTGGATCCCAAATTTGATAAAACCCAGATTAGATCCCAAATTTGATGAAACTGGCAGATTGGACCCAAAATTTAAAACATCGATTTAAAGATCATACATCAAATTTCATTTGTATAGTAATTTTTAGTTGTACAGTACACGTTTTTTACGTGTATATATACGGAATGTTTTTGAGTGTTTGTAGAATGTTTTTGAGTGAGAAGGGCGAGATTCAAGGCGGTGAAACTCACACAATTTTCGACAGTTAAAATGCAGTTGATGGAAATTTATAGAACTTCGCGTTTTAGTTTGAAGTATCTGAAATCTTTATAAAATTTTTGATGTTTATAAGACTTCCTCCTCCATACAATACCATTAGTAGCACAATAATTAGCCATTTAGAAAATTAATCGGAAATAGTGAAAGCAATTTAAAGATCTGACATTTTATCTCTTCATAATACCTCATCCAAAACAGGCAGCAACACAAAACCCAATCCTTTTCTAAAAGGCTAATAAAAATGTTAATCTGCAATCAATTCTTTCTGATAATGACACTAAATGAAAAGATAAAGAAGATTGCATAAAGACAGCAAAGAAAATGAATGCGACTCATTTCAACAAGGTGGAAAGATAAGACAAACAACGCTTATCACTCTTAGTTTTCTTTTTATCTCATTAGTGAAAAGGAATTGAGCCAGTTTCGGTAGTATAATTTTATCTCTAATTTCCATCGAAAAAGTTTGAAAAGTCGTGCCAAGAAGTCGTTGCCATGCCAACTCCGTTAATTAATTTTGCAGGAAATGAAATTGAAAAGGATTCTACAGTTAGTTAATAAACCATCAAATCTTGAAGTACGCTTATGAAGAAAAAGAATTTTTATTCGGAAATATCTCCTTTTATTTTGCATAGGGTTAAAAAGCAAGCAATTAAAGCGTTAGAGGGAAAATGCAACTAATAGTTTAGCTAAAAAGATAAAATTCTGTAGTAAAAAGGGGACGAGTCTATCAGATTTTCATTACATTGATTAATGACTTAGAGTAACGTTTATTATAACATACCTTAAGATTACTTACTTAAAGATACAATAACAATTCCTTAAATAAATTTTTAAAAAAAATTTTTTTTTCGCTTACCAATGACACTGAATTTTCAAAGTAGCAATAAAAGTATGAGTTTTGATGAAGAAAGGTATGAGTTTAACCTCCTCACCAATGAATCAGAAACCGCGCCAAATGTCTCAAATCTGGATAACTATTCAGTAATGTATTGATTCTATGAAACAGACAGTAAGAAAGTGTGAATGGAAAGCCAAAATTATGGCATTTAATGAATTTTCAGCATAGTAAGAGCTTGATTATTGTGTCCCGCCAATGATGGTTGCGACATCCAGAGATGGTAGAGTTTCTGGTATGGTATGGCATACTAGGATACAATATGAACGAAATACAGAACCGAATTTTTAGCATGTAATGACCCACCCTCATCGTAGTTATTGCATTGATAGGAGATAAACCAAACATTATCGTCAAAGAATACTTTTGTAAAAGCAACATCTCCTTTCAGAATGGCTCAAAAAGATGAGATTTAGTCTGCTTTAGTTAGATAAATGTCCCAATTGTCAACAGTCCGATTGCAAGGAAGAAACTTGAGCAGGCACCTCTCCTCCTTTTTTGCAAACTTCTGCACCTCACCAGCGGAAGGAAATCCGATTTCGACGGAATTAATATTCATTAGATCCGCTTACACAGGGATGAGTATTTTGGTGATAACGTATTTTGAACTTGGACCCCCCACCCCACCCCAGTATCGAGGAAATAGGAATATGGAGAAGGGTATTGGAGATACGGTTTGTCAAGTCAAATTTACATCCAAAGATCAAAGATAAAAAAAAAAAAAAAAGAGAGACGGATGATTTAGATTAGGAAAGACAATAACTAAAGATTTTTTTTATCAAAAATAAATAATAGATTTACAGATAAATTTTACAAACGGCTTCAGTTAATTAGGCAATACGAATTTTGAAGGGAAAAAAATAATTGGAAATTTTATATATACATAAAAAAAATTCACCGTATGCATTTTTAAGAGCAAATGATGCGGAAAAGGTCAGTAAGGGAAATAAGTTAAACTAGACTGATTTGAAATTAGTTCAGTACAAAAGCATCTCAACTTTAAAAAACACCAGGGGTTGAATCCAGATGGCCTGAAGACCCGGAACAATTTGTTAGGGCAACAGTCAAGTTACCATTTAATCCTATTTGAAAGCAAAAGCTTTAGTGGCTATTTTATTTGTTTCAGATGCTGTCAGCATTTTCGGGAACGAAAAAAAGGTAGACGAACCACTAACTTATTTATGTCTGAAAAACTTCAATCTGAGTAAGCTTTCTCAAAGGAAACCACCGAATCACATCTCTTGAGAATTGGCAGAAGACAAGGAACATGGCTTCTTTCTACAGCAAGGATCAATACGTGCAATGCAACAACCGTAATAAAAACTAAACTTAGCTATTCCACACATGGTTTCTTGGGGGCTTCGGTTCCCAATAAAAAAATATGGTAGTAAAAAAGAGTGGTAAAACTTGGCGAGTTGCTATAGCAACCGTTAAGCCAAAGTCTTAAGGATAGATCGCCGTCACGCGAGGCGATGTTATTTAGCCAATATCTCAAATGGAATTATTGATAGACGTAAATGGGAAGAAAAATATAAAAAGAGGTTAGATTGTGAAAGTCCAGGACTAAACTGAAGCATTATTTTTATTAGAAGCAATTTTTATAAACGTAAATTCAATAACAAAATATCAAATTGAACATAACGTAACCATACACGTAAAATTATATACGAAGCGCAACAAGTCATCCCAGAATAAATATAACACTGCAAAAAGGAGAATATGATAAATTTTAAAGGAAAAATCTACAGAATTCAAATAAATAATTTAAAATGTTTTCAACGCTTTGAAATTTTATAATATCTGAAATAAAATAAAAAATGAAATCATATAGTTCTGAACAATTTTATTTAAGATACTATGAGCAGGATTTATGCATTAAAAATACACAAATCCTACTCATAGT
The DNA here is from genome assembly GCF_947563725.1 of Argiope bruennichi. Lineage (NCBI taxonomy): Eukaryota > Metazoa > Arthropoda > Arachnida > Araneae > Araneidae > Argiope > Argiope bruennichi. The sequence continues at coordinate 56,035,432 of NC_079158.1, forward strand.
AGTAAAATGTGAATAGAAGTTTCAAATCTAAACACGGAATTCCATAGTAAACGTGCCGATGCGAGTACTGCACTTTCAAGCTGTAGAAACAGTGGAAATGAAGACAGGATTTGTACTTACTATGATAACAAAAAATAAAATGACTACGCAATACCTGGGGTTTTTGTATAAAGTATGAAACGACAAAAATAAGCAAGTATTAACATATGAACTAAACATATTTCTGTCACGTGACACGAATTCTCTTATTTGCCTAATAAGCCTTTATAATTCGATAGAATGCCAAGATATTGCGTACAATACTTAGAGAAAGTCAATGTTGTTATGCAAAATCTCTCCGGTGGGTGTAGAACGAGATGTCCAAACCGCTCAATAACAGATAGCGACACTTTCTTCGACACGAAACAAACCATGAAGCCCGTATACCAAAACACAGCAGAAACATACATAATGCAGCACTTGCGGAAATCAACAGACAAGTAAGCAATAAATCGCATAGTGCAATAATACTTGGAGTAAAATAAATAGATAGCAAAAAATAAAGATAAAATAAATAGAAGCCAATCAGAGAATTCATTCAATTAACTGGCTTCAGCTCTCAAGTTTTCATAGTTTCCGGGACAGAGTATCAAATAAAATAAAAAGATCTTAGTATTTAATAGAGGTATAGCCAAAATTCTTGAATTTTCTGAAACCTTTTATTGCATTCTCTCACTTTTTTTTTCCTTGCCAAAGTCGCCAAATTTGCTGCCAAGGCTGTGGAATCACTGACCTGGTAATACCTGTTAAAACGCCTGTAAAACTATCTTCTTGACTATGAAACAAAATGCGCAGTGAAACAATATTACAGATTCGCAATAATGAATTCTTAAAGAATCGTGGGATATATATAAATCTGGATAACAAATTACACAATTTATAACTCCAGCCAAGCTCGAAATTATTTTTCAGAATCAGTTTCATATGAAAGCGTCACAATTTTTAAAAACTTTGGTCATATACTGAAACGACAGATCACAGATTTAGCGATGTAGAAACTTGTTTATCACAGTGGATAATTTTACAATTTAATCCTATTAGAAAGCAAAAGCTGCTCTAGAGAAACCCCTCTATGACATTTTTATTTGTTTCGGATGTTCTCAAAGCAATTTTTCACATAAAAAAGCAGCCAAAAGATTAACTTATTTACGTCTGAAAAACTTCAGCCTTGTGAACTCCTTAAAGAAACCACCGAATCGAATCTCTTGAGGAGTGGAAGACAAGGAACAAAGCTTCTTTATTTCTTCAGCAGGATCAATACATGCGGTACAACACTCTTTAAAAAAAAAAAATTAAAAACCTTAACTTTGCTATTCCACAAAGGGTTTCAAGGGGCTTCCAGTTCCCGGTAAAATCGAAGAAAAAAAAAATATGAAAAAAACTTGGAATGTTGCTATAGCAACCACTAAGCCAAAGTCTTAAGGATAGATTCCCTGTCAAGCGAAGCGATGTTATATAGCCAATATCTGAAATGGAACTGATGGGTAAAGAAAAAATTGTATACATACATCACGCAGGGATTGCTGAAAAATGAAGTTCTCTAAATACAGGGATTTATCTAAACAAGCGAGTAATTTTTTTTAAAACACAGCATAGTAATTTTTCTGAACCCAAATTCGATTGCAAAATAAAGAGCGATTCAAAGTAGCTACAAGAAAGAAAAAGACGGGATTGCGATATGTCATTTAAGAAGAATTATCGGAGTAATAATGTATGGATGGCGATAATTAACTTAGATTAAGTAATGTATAAAAATGTGTTTTAAAGAGCTGATATGCCTTATCAAAGAAAAGTCAGTTCCAAAAAAAAAAACCATATCTGAAATTTGAAAATGGAAACTTAAATAGGATGATTCCATTTTAAATCAACGAGATGCAGGAAGTTTTTATTATATATTTATACCTCGTTTTGACGCAATGCAAGAATTATTGTTCAACGAACCTCGAAATTTTGAGCCGTGGTCAGGTAATGAAAACAACACAGCTGTCTTAGCAACCTCCTTTTCAAACTTCCACGCCAACCAGCAGGACAATATTTGACTTTGGCAAATCAGTGTGCACCAAATTTGCTTACACGGCGTTCTTAGGTGAATTTGGATCGGGATAGAAAGAACGAATGCGAAAAGATTCTTAGTTGTTTTCACAAATTATTAGATGTCGTATAAATTGTAATGACATTCGCCGTTCGTATAAATTGTAATTGTAAATTGTTCGTAAATGACATTCGTTGTTTTCGCCGTTACATACTGCTCTACTGATATTTACTAGTGGATACTAGTAAATATCAGTAGAGCAGTATGTAAAACAAAAGACATCTTCAACATATTTACTGATAATCGGAGATCATCACACTCATTATTTATCTGCAATCTGTCTTATTAATGGAAGCCTATTTCCATTAATAAGACAATAAACCGAAAATAAAAAATAAATTCAAAAATCTTCAGGCCAAAAATAAAGTCATAAAAACTGAGGCACGGATAGAGTAATTTCCTATAGTTTCAAATCGGCATGCAATATTTAAAGTATTTTATTATTATTATTATTATGAATGTTCGGAAATTCTTTTGTTTCTTAATATTAATTGTGGTTTTACAGTCTTGTTATTTTATGTACTTCACCATAAAAAAATCATAACTTTATCTCGAAATATTTTATGAATAAAAATTGCTTTTCCTTTTAAATGTATTGCTTATTAGTTATTTTCGATATTCTATTTTTCATCTTTTTGTGATTTTCATAGTGGGGTGAAAAGAAAAAGGGCGTTTGCGCCATATCCAAAAGCTGAAAATTGTGCACAAGCTATTATAACAAATCAGTTGGCCATCTTAATATTTACGTGCTTATTCTGAGAAGTTATATAAAATTTCCACGTGAAGAAAATTATTTTCTATTAATATTCTAGACTTTTTTTAAAAATAAATATTCTAATTCGACATCATTAAAATATTTAATAATCTAGTAGAGTTGAAATTTACATTTGTAATCTTATTCTAAGGAACTTAATTTCTTACTTTAGTTAGTTTTGATAAAATATGGATATCAAAACCGCAGAAACCTCATATTTTAAGTAAACTAGAATTTTACTTCACATCTATCATATTTTGACTTTTAACGAATATCAAAAATTTCTTTATAGCATTGGGATATTTTCTACTTATTACTACACTAATAAAAACACGTTTAAAAAATATTTTTATATTTTCTTTTTTATAGTCTAATATATTTCCCAATTCTTAATTATAAGTATTAAGAAATTTAAAAACCAATATTTCTCAAATTTGTAATAGATGGCGCCCTTTGCGTGAAATTTTTACCTAAATTAAATATATTAACTTATAATTAAATAATTAAAAGCCTTAAAATATTTTATTGTTTTTGAGAACAAATAACTGTTCAAAATTTCAAGACTCTAGTACATGATGAAGTGGATGAAAATCCGATTACAAAATTCCAATCTACAGATATAGAATTTCTGAACTGAAGCAAGAGCGTTTAAAATTTTATTTTATATCAAAATAACCGCAAGGGATTTCTTAAAAATGCAGTTTTTTTTTAATATTTTATTTCTATCCACTTTCAATTAAAAAAAAAAAAAACTACCTGCAACACAAAAGACTTCGGAACGTGACTGGAAATGCCATCCGAAGGTTAAACGCTGACGGAAAGGCAATCATTAGAAAGATATTCAATAACTCCTTTATATAAAATAAGAAAAAATAATAATAGATTTTATCCATGTTCTAAGAAGAACTTTACGAACACCGAAGGATTTGGAGGTGCCCCTAAAAGAATGCAATACATGTCGCTACGGATATAACACGACACTGTGAACAGGAATACGCTATAAATCTTGACTTACGACCATGGCGAACGTGCCGGATTTATTGCGTTCGTTCTTTAGTACCGACAGAAAAACAAAAGAAAATTGAAGAGTGCAGGAAAAAAAAAAGTGCTCAGACTTCCGAACACTGATGAAACCCGAGCCATTCACAGAAAAATAGGCAATTTCCGTTTGAATGAAAGGAATTCGAGGATCTCAGAAGAACAGATGATGCCTAAATTGCATTTGATGCTGATGAAAAATTTGATTAGACTCGTAAAAAGTTAATTTCGGCTGATAAAAAAATATCCAAATATCTCAAAGTGTAAAAATAAAAACAAAAGAAACAAAGGAAGATTATTTAATTTTTTAAAAGAGCAATTCATGTGTTATAAACAATTACTATATCTTTGATGTACCTCCTGAATTTTAAAAAGGGCATCTAAAATAAAGAATATTAGTGTAACATACAGAAAGAGTTGACTTCGTTTTAAATTCAAAACATTTAAAAATTGCATGCTGTAATCAAATGCAATTTATGTTCATGATCTGATGATAAAACGTCCCTTCCCTCCCTCCCCACCATTTATCCATTGTAACAAAGGAGCAGTATGAAATAAATATTATTCCAAGTATTTTTATTAATTCAGCCTTTATGTAACTAAAACATTTATAAAGATACAAAAGGCAATGTCACAATTGTATCGAATAAAATACGAAAGCATTATATTGGCCGGCATAGTATTTCCTGCACTTCCACAACAAAACCACATAACCATCTTAAGGATATTTTCAGAAAACAACATCCGGTTTCATAAGCACAAATCCACATATTTCTCTGCTCCAACAAGGTTTCGAGCCACAATTATCAAATCTCGAAACTGTCAAGAAGGAAATGCTATAACGCTTCTATAGCTTCAAACAGGACGTTAATCCTCAAAATCGAAATACACTTAAAATTAGTTAGGAATATTCTCTCCTCGAGTTTTCTCACATTTTCAGTTTATCTTCGTTTTTGAACAAAACGAGTAAACGTTTCTTCTCTTTGGCCGAATGTGTCCGTCATTTTACACAGATCTGTAAGTGTGATACGAAACCACATGCCAAATTTCACTGAACCAACTTAGTGTTTAAAATTACCTTATCTACATGTCCCCCGAGAGAGAGGTTAATCTACTCGTTAATATAATTAGTATAAAATTAGAACTATAGTTCATTAAAAAATCCATTAAAATTCGTATTTAATTGTTGTATTTCTATGATTCGTGCGTTCTCATCAGTTCGAATGTAAATATCAACTAATAATCTAGATTATATTAACTTTAAATTTGATAATCTGTCATTTCACCAAAATTCATCAAGTTATCTCATTCTTCGGTGTGTGTGTGTGCGGTTATCGCTCTTTTTTAATCAGTGGGCCTCAAAATATTTTTTTATACACAATTGGGTCACATCAAAATGATTGCCAACCGCTGAGCTAAATATTTAGATATTATGAACTGTATGACACATCGTGCATTTACCGTCATCTAACTCTTAAGCAATATATATAAACATTTTTCAGTTGAAGCAGAATGCAGGTTTGAAGCAGTGAAGAGACATTTCATATTTTTAATTTCGTTTTATTCTCTCATGGGAGACAGGCATGATTTATTTACAAGAAGGCGCAGCGCGCTACAAAAGCAGAAGTAAAGAAAAAAGAAGGGCCGAAACAAATGATCACGAGTCTTATATAACATGGGATTTCCGGCCACGTGCCGATGGAATACATGTGTTGACCTTTGACAAGGGCAACGAAAGTATCACTTTCATTTGATACGTAGTACTGATGGGGCATTATTTTTACAAAGGAATTAATTAAACCAAAAGTGGAATTAGATCAGGAAATAAGAGAATATTTTACTATGAGATGCACAAATGATGATGAGATGCATTTTTAATTGGTGTATTAATTCCATTGCAGCTACTGAATTCCGTCATTTTTAAATTTGATGCCATTTTGCCAGACATACAATTCTAAAAATGTTTGTTGAGAACTCAAGAATATTGTAAAACGTTAAGATTCATCAAAATCTTAATGGATAATATTTTTTTAATGAATCAAAATATTTTCCGTTTATATATAAAGAAAATTAAATGAAACAAATAAGAATAAGAATTTGTTTTCAAATGAAATAATGAGACATACACCTGCCGACAGAGAGAAAGAAAAAAATACACATTTCACAAACAAATCTTTCTTAGAAATTCTTACTCCCCATCCAAGCTATATTCGAATTAATATAAAGAACAAATGATTCCTTTGGCGGGAATTTCATCCCACAGCGGCTGCGCCTCCTCGTTAAGATGCATGAGTGACCAGCCGCTGTCTACTACAGAAAAAAGGAAGAAAAAGAAAACCATTTTTTAACCAAGGTCGAGCGAAGAAATGTGGGTGGCAGCCGAAATAACAATGACAGTGAAAGTAAGGATGCTGCTACAAGGCCGTATTGCGCCAAGCTCTCTGTTCAGCTATGAACAGTAGCTGGTTTCTGTCAGGAGGGAAGTTTGGATTTTGATTTTATATCCGCAGTACAACGCTACTACGTGAATCAGAAAGCAATCGCAGTCGTATAAAAAGATGATTTTTATCACGATTCAGTTTGAAGATAATTTGTGTTGTGAATCACGTCGAAATTGGGAAATTATTTCTAAAGATCTTTTTCATAAACGAAAAAATACTGTAACCAAAAAAAATCATGACTTTTTTTCCATCTTTCCTCTGCTCGATTAAATCATTTTAGATCTAAATTTGTGCGTCCGTCGCAGAAAATGTAAACAGAATTAGTCAAAACCATTAAGCTCTAATATCGATGAAATTTGGTACATGCTTCTTACGCTTTCTTTTCTTTATAACATTTACTTTATTTTCGTGAGAATTGCCACCATTGATAGAAAATATTTAATGTATTTATAAATTTTATCTATAAAAATTTTACAGAAAATTTGGAAAATATCAATGGAAGAAGTATATATTTGTAAATAAAAATATTTTCATAAATAACAATTAGATTTCATTGCAATACGCATACAGGTAAAATATTTTTATAAATGACAAATTAATGCCATTTATAAAAAAAAATTCCAAATAAAATTGACAAAATATTTTTTTGATAGCATCAGTATTTAATGCTATTTTTTTTAATTAGTGTGGAATATATTTTCATTCTAAAAAATACTAGTTTTTTTCCAAAAATTTGGTCTAACAGAACCTAATTTTAAAGCAAGATCTAATAAAGCTGTTAATAAAAAACTTATGCTAGCGTTATAATTTCTGCAAAAGCGCGTTTCTCTTTGAAAAATTGACAAATTATCCATTTTATTATACAACTCCATTTTTATTTAATAACTGATATACGTACTATATATTACATTATTTTATTAACTATTTATTTTTAGTAAACATTTAGTTTATTTATTTCGATTAAAGCAAGCGTGTTACCCGATAACAGGGTTGATATAAACCTTCTTCAATTTCACACTAGGTCTTTCTAAACTGTATGCCCTTTCACCGAGAGGCATCCCTTATTCGTATTTTAGGTTCGAGGAAGCCATGAAAACAAGTGCTTTATCAGATTCTCTTTAATATAATCAACGCAAAAACTACCTTAGTATGAAATATGAAATATTTCAATAAAATTTGAAAAAAAATAATTATAAATTTGTTTTAGTTTATGTAGTTAATTAATCTTCCATTTTCTGATTTTATTTTTCTTCTTATGTGTATAATTGTCATCGTGAAAAAAATTTCTTCTTGGAAAGTTGATTTTACAACCATTGGCTAGTTTATTTAATCTTATATATTTAAAATTAACTAGATAATCATATTTGTCTTTTCTTCATGATGCATTCATAATGTATCCATAAAATAGAATCCATAATGTTCTACAGTGCGAATGTATTTTGTCTCAAAAAATTGTCAGTAATTATTTGTATAATTCATTCAGGCATTTTCGAAGAAAATAGTCAATTACTGATAATTACTTATGATGCATAAACTTATCCTTATGATTCATCGAACAGGAATGTTATCATGTTAGTCTAAAAAAAATCACACAGTGCATCAATCACACATGTATGGCATTTAATACTCAAGAGTGATGTCATTCACAAATTTTCACATTTTCGAACAAAGAACTGACCTTGAAAGAAATTTATGAAGTTTTTTAAGCACGTGGTGTTCTAAGATTTATGTTTCCAATTTCACAACCATTCAGTATCATCCAAGATTGATATTCAATAACGGCACTGAACTGCTTTGGATTTCCAAACACATTTTTGAATATTACTATTATTAAAACTTCAAAGCAAAAAAAAAAAAAATTGTTTAAATTATAGACCTAAAATAACTTATATTGGGAATTTATAAGGATGTTTTCCCAATTTGTTCTCGTATAAACTATGACGCCACCAAACAAAACAATGACAGATCACAAGACTGATGCCAAACGATGCAGGAAATAAAAATAAATTTCGCAAAGAAAAGAAAGGCACGCGTGAAAGGTGAAAACACAAACGCATACCATCAACATACAATATTTCTTCAAAACACATTAAAAACATGTCAAACTTACAGCCTACAGCAACTACATTTTACATTTCCTTCGTCTGCAATGGAACAAACTAAAATGTGGAGGGAAGAAAGATGAAAGAAACACGAATGAGTATTCATCCAGTAACTGTAACTGCCACTATGACACGAATGTGAGATCAAATATTACCTTGCTTAATGGACCTGTTTTCCTTTTATTTTTTACTCGCCTTTGTTCGACACAAAGCAAACCCTCCCTCCAAACTCATGCAGTGGACAAGGAAAAAGGACAACTTTGGAGTGAAGCCAGGACACGCACTTTTCCAAAAAGGACCCTGGATCCTCCGCAGCTCTTTGATGTTATTTGTCACCCAGTGCTGTCTCAAGTGTTCACTCCTCTTTTATGAGGTGTCAAAAGAAGTTTTTATCATTATTCTACCATCGATACTCGACCTTTTTTTGTCCCAGAGGAATCCGAGTATCATCTTCCATCCTCACTCATTATTTCAAGCACGGAACTGCTTCGATAAGATTTTTTTTTTCTTTTTATCTTAATTTTACGAAAGCAATACTTTTTAGTCCAAAGAGCTTTATGGCTAAGTGAAGCAACATAACTATAACAGTGCCAATCTTTATTGAACCGTAAATACAACAAATCCGTACGATGTTGCTAATTAATTGGGCGGCATGTAAGATCTGAAATTAATCCGAGTAATTTTGTTAGATTCTTATATTCTATACACTCTTAATCTTGTTAATAGCATTGTTTTGATTTGAAAAATTTCATAAGTATTTGTTCAAACAAATACGGGAAATTAAATTTCGTACCATTAACTAATCATTCAGCGTTCATCATTTCGTATGAAAAATACTTTTCTGCGCATTGAAGCAAGCGATAAGTTATTTGACAATCATATCTTTATTCTTCTTTCTTCATAATAAAGGAAGGAATTTAATTTTTAGCATTTTTTTAAAGATTTCTTTGTTGAATCCATGACCAGTGAGCAACATATTCAACAGACAGATAGTATGAAAAGAAGGCATTGGAACACACTCATACATTTATTTTTTTTATATATTTTTAAATGATTTTATTCGAAACTGAACTGAGCAAGCATTTTGGTTTAAACTCGAACAGAGGGTAGAAAAGTCAAGCACAAAGCAGATGTTAAAGTGAAGTCGAAATTCAACTGATTAGAAAACAGTTTTAAGAACGCGGATAAATTGCAAAATAAAATTTAAATTAAGTATCAATAAAATTCTTATAAACATTTTTAAAAATATCTTAATGTATAAGAGACAACTTTTATTTGATTAAATAGAAATAATGCAAATCAAAAATCACCCAGACGATAAAAAAGCTTAATATATTAATTGCCAAGTTTGATAATTACTCCAATTTAAATAACAAATAATTACTGCGAATGATGATGACATGCAACTTTCGCCATTTTAAGCCGTTTTCACATGACGATGTCTCTGTATCTTCATGTACATTCCGAAGACAAAACGAAGAATTTTGTCTCCAAATAATCAATTTTAACGAACGCGAAGAACACACAGGAGATGGAATTTTTAGGGATCAAAATTAAAACCTCAGAACTTTACCCTTAAATTCCGGACTTAATGAAGTCCGGAATTTAAGGGTAAAGTATGCAAGTCTTTTTCAAAATAAATGACATAAAGTTGGCGTTTTCTGAAAATTGCAGAAAGCAAGACAACAATAAAAAAAAAAAAAATTACAACCTTGATAAGGAATTGAGCGTGAAAGATAAATGGCCCACAAGATCATCTTCACAAGTTCACATGTCATGGCATAAAATGAAATATGGTAGTAAAAAATGAGAAAAAAATACACTAGTTCATAAAATGGAATGAAAATTGTAGTATCAAAATCATTCATTTTCGGATAACGAACTAGGTCGTTCAAACAAAGGAATTCATAAATGAGAAGTTCATAAAAATGAATATACAGTATCAACTGAATCTGCGTGTGGCTAATGATTTTTGCTCCAAATGCGTGGAATTTTCATTGCATACTCAGGGACATTCTTCAAATAGCATGGATACTAAGTAAAACATAATCCACTTTCGATAGCTACAAAAGAATTTCTGCGGGCTATTCGTTGCGAGTACATTTTACGATTTCACTTCTTTTAATCTGTGCCTTTTTTTATATATACTTACATTGGCAACAATGAATAGCATGCGTAAAGTGCTTTAACCTCCTACCATAGTCTCTACATAATGAAATGATAAAAATCCTTTTTTTCTAGGTTAATTGTGCAACTAGTTAAGAAGATAATAGGCAATAAAATACCTCATTTGAGCAAATGCATTCCGATCCAAGATATCAGACAAAGTTTTCTTCTGAAACTGGCATAAAAATGAGGAAAAGTAAGGACATATATGAACGATAATATCAATAAATAACGAAGCTTGGTAGAATCTCTCAATCGGAAGCAGCAAAGCGTCGCCAAAGTCGAAAAAATATTTTCCAGATAATTGAATTCATTTTTGAACGTCATTTGTAGGTTTTGCACGTTTTGATTTTGCGATGTCATTCGTAGAAATTGAACTATCGAAGTCTGTTGATCAAATTTTTCGATCAACTCGTTATATACAAGATAAATTTTCATATTTTTCTACAACGGGAAAAAGTTTGGCAATTTAAAAGTTAACTGAAATGTTAATCCAAAAGTTAATAAAAAAAATTGAGTAAATGTTTGGTGTTTTTTATCTAAATCTTCTAAAAATATCTCAAGAATATGGTTTTTACATAATTTTAAAGCTTAAAAATTTATCTTTTCAATGATAATTTCATTTACAACATTTTTTCAAATTAAGAATTTTTAAAATTTAATTTGATGAATAATTTCTATCAATGCTTTTGTTACTATAATAAAACTCAAACTAAAATCCACTGTCCCATAAAACTATTCAAACGTATGCTTTTAACAAGGTTAAATTAAAATTATTTCATTATTTAAATACTATTTCCAAAGTAAGATTTTGCTTTTCAGTTTATAGCATGTATACTTTATATGCACCACCAGCAATCTGTAATAGACTGATTCCATTAAATATATCAGCCTTATCAATATATGTAAATCTAGCATAGATGGTTTGTAATTAAATCGAAAATCGCGCAACTTATTTAAAATTAAAACACATATGTAACATTTCATATTTAAGAAAAACAAAATTAAATAACCCAATTAAATAACCATACGGAAGTCATGCATTTCTGCTAAACAATTTCGAACATCTGCCTATTTACGTCGCAGAATTTTCAAAAATTCATTGAATATATAATGATGATTCATAACACAGTGAAAATGAATGAAACTTTATGGGTGTTTGTAACTTTTCATTTATTTCTTTCCCACATAACTTTATTCAAGTCACTTTGTTTTCATCCTCATCTTTATCCTTTCCTGATGATATGAAAGAATCGTCCATGTACTCACACTTTTTACTTTATAAACTAAAATTTCAGACTTAAATTCACATTTTCAGAGGTGGCATTATTTTTAGATTGCCATTTAATTGGAAGGCATCTAGATAGATCCTACTATATCTGTATCTACGTGACATTGCGCATAAGAGAAATATCAAAATATTGGAATCTTACTACACAGATTATCAATTACTACTTTTTAGCCAATATCAGCCTAAATTAGTTTATATATATGAGCGTGAGCTGTACGTCTTACAGGCTCACTACCCAACTCTCGTCTGCCAATAATGGCGGGAAAGCATCACATGATTAATGACGTGACGCAATATAGTCAGCATGGCGCCATACAGGATACGGGATCTGTCAGCAGATCCCAGATATATATATATTTGATAAAAAAACAGTTCAGAAATGGAATGTAATTATTAAAATTTTATTTTTCATCCAGATTAATAAAAATAATTCCTTCGTTTACTAACTCTTTGCATTCGGAAAAGCCATTCGATGCATAATTATTCACTTAATACAAAGGTTTGTTTATTGCTCCAATAAATTATATATATGTAATGATATTTTAAAATCTAATTTAAACTTAATTAATTTCTTAATTTTTAGCACAATTTAGCCCATATTAACTTCATTCTAAAATATTCTCTTATTTTCTGATCCCATTCCACTTTTTCTATCTAATTAATGCAACAGAAAGCTCTGTAAAAATACTGAATCGGCTAAAGATCGACTTGTTACACACTCCGAATAAAGGGATAAAATATTGATATAAACAAATGCCACTAAAAGATCCCTGTGTTTCCCTTGCTTGTGATTGACATGTGTTAGAAACCCCTATAAAATCTCACAGTATATATTCAGAGGGATAAAATTTTCATGAACTTTTCCTCATTTCGCTCTGTGTCGTTCTGCGTGTCCTCGTTGTTTTCTGCTTGTACATAATGCGTGTCTTCCCCGGATGAAATAAAACGACATCAAAAAGTCGAGAGTCTCTTCACTATCTTCAAAACTGCCTTCCGATTAAAAAATTCCGAAAAAATTTTTATTCAAAAATTATATATATTATTTTATTTTGAATTTCCCCGAAAAATTAACTTACGCTTTTTACCATTCTGTAGATATTTTTAACAACCAAAATTGAAAAATAAATAAAACATCAAAATGATGTGCCATCTTGAATGGTGAGTGAGAGGCACCATTCGAGTGCAAAGGGTTAATTTACATCCAAGCATGTAATTATGCAGCATCTGGGAATCTAAGAGCATACGAATGATATGTGTTCAAAGAGTCAAAAACATGTTTTTGCTGTTCTCGAAAGGCTCAATTCTGCTCAAATATACGAAATGCATTTAAATTTTCTATCATATTGAAGATTTTAATGATTCACTTTACTGACTGTTGAATCAATTAACAATACATGTAAAAAAATGAAAACCGCTATAATAAACCTGTTAAAAGGAATAAACCACGGTCTTAATAATTCCCGAAACTGTTGAAATTCGACACTGATATCCGGATACTTAAGACATCTGTGAATATCATTGTTAGTACAAAGATGTACACAGATGATTTAAAGAAAAAAAAAAGAAAAAAAAAAACTAGAGGCAATCCAAAAACCTGATCCATGCTTTGATAAACAAGCAACAGACTAAACAAAAACAATATTCCAGTTGAAAGAAAACGAGTGCTCCATTCAAAAATCGCATACAAAAACGATAAAATCTGAGATGCCATCAGAAAGACGATAGGAAAACGTCCACAAACGCTCACAAATCTACAATCCCAGCTTTTGTTTATGGCACTTCTTGATTTCACCTCCTTTGTTGTTAAACGAGACGAATTGGTGGGGAGGAACAGAATAAATTGTAAGACGCACTTCTGTTCGACGACAAATCATTTCCATTCGCTATTTTTCTTTACAGCGACAGTTTTCCACGTCCATAACTCAGGCCTCAACCCTTCCTAAAAGAGAAATATTTCCCCGGTTAAGGAAGGCGCTGTCATTCTTCAAGAGATAAATTTTGCGATCCAGTCTCCAGCAAGTATTGAATGCCCATAAAATGGTACATGACAAAACGCTACTAAAGCATTGTAGTATTACGACAGGATGGCTGCTAAAATATTGTATTGAAAGGTTATGGCTGGAGATGTTTTTCAATAAATTCCAAAGTGGAGAGTTTTCAAGGTTTTTATAACTTATTAGAGATAAAGATGCAGATATAGAATATGCGAAGTTCTTCCTGTTTTTATTTCTAAAACAATAAGAAGCAATAAGCGTAGCTTATGATGCATCTTTATTAAGTAATCTTATAAAGTGCTTTTCAAAAATGACATACTGACAAAGAGATATTCGAAACTGATGAAACTTTTCTCTTAGCATTAACTTAGGATGTCAGAGCTATGAATTTGAATACTTATTTTTGAAATTAACAATTGTAGTTGTTTTTTTCTGCTAGATTTTTTTAATATTAGAAAGCAAAAAGATTTTAAAAATGTATATATTGGATTAAATTTCACTTTAGTTATTATAAACTAATATACGTTTCCCTTATTTATAGCAATTCTTATGAATAAATCTACGTTTAAGAAAAAATTTCAATAATTTAGATCTAAATTCTTTCCCAGCTCTAAATTATTCAATAGTGCATTAAATCTTTTTTTTTTTTTTCATTTACTTTGGGTTTAAATATATGTATATGAAGTTTGAAAAACTTAGATTGACTAAATCTTTCTTAAAAATTACACAAAAACAAATCTTAAACACTAGAATAGCTATAAAATATTATGTGGGAAAACTGCTTCCCAAAACGATATCAAGATTGTACAGTGTTCCAGGATTTCATATGAATCTCAACTATGAAACTTAGCAGGTTATTAAGTCACACTAAAACAAATCATAGGTAAAACAGTAAATCGAAATCCCCCATACATCGAATTTCAGTATGATCAAAATGTATATAACGAACTTTTTAACAGGAATTTTTGATTTTCAATAGAAGAAAATAGTTTGTTTATCAAATAAAATTTCTAGACATAAAAACATAAGTTTTCTTGCATAAAAAAAGGCTGTATAGCTATCGTAATATAAAAAACATTGAGATCTTGTCGAATTGAGATTTATTCGGATTTTGTTCATAAAAAGTAATGAAAATTACATCAGAAAAAAAAAATTCAATATTTTTTTTAAATATCAGCAGAAATGTTAAGCCTGTAAGTCATTTACGAAGAAGCAAATAAACACTTGTCTGTAAATCGTACTATAAACTTTATTTACGTTCTACAGATCCCAGTTTCCAACCCGAAGAATTATAGTTTCAATTCAATTTTATTTCAGATATCATATATTGAGGTTAATACTTAAAGGGAAATCTTCGCGTGTGGAAGAGAAATTCAGCTTTAAAGAAAGACGCAGAAAGGGAAATAAAAAATAAAGACAACAAAAAAATTGTGAAATTTCAATAAATATGTTGGCAATAATTTTGAAATATCGCGTTTCGGTTACTGAAACTTTTGGCGAGAAAAGGAATGTTTAAATCTTTAACACTTCGATTACTAACAAGACACATATATTCCACTAATTTTTTTTAAAATTAATTCAAATAATATCTGCATTTTTGGTATAAGGAAAACTAGTTAAATTTAATTCAACTAGCTCACTGTATTCAAGTTATATTGTTTACATGCCTACGACTGTGCATCTTGATAAGGACACTCGATTTTTTCAGATTCAAAGGGCTTTGAAAATTTAAAATTAAAAATCAAATAAAAACTTCGACATTAAATACCAAAACATTTATAATTTTTTTTTATATCTGTTATATTTCATATACGAGATAATTAAAAAAAATTTAAAAAATCTATTTTTATTATTAAAAAACCTTTTTCTCTAGCGTAATTCTATAATCAACTAACTGCAAATGAAAAGCAGAGTGCCAGAAGACCATCGGCCTTTGCTTCGGACTTTAGAAGAAAAAAAAAGGTTTTGAGAAGTTCGTTCACTTCCAACAGCTGAAAACAGAAAAAAATTCGAAACGTGTGGAAGAAGCAGAAAGAGACGGAACTAATCTAAATGGGCAGGGTTGATAGAAAAAAAAAGTCCATAAACAAACAAAAACTCGCGCTGCAACTTTGCGTTATCTAAAACAGATCAGAAGAACGAAACTAGAACAACGTGTGAACCACCACCAAGGGCGAGTCAAGGCAAAAGCAACTCTAACAAGAAAAATATATTATCCTTCTGCTGCGTAATGGCGCAGGGGAATGCATATGCTGAAAGCCAACGAAAATGAGAAAGAAATGTGTAAAAAATGGGGGTTCAGAAGTTTGGTAATAAGTTGGTGTTTTCCAAGCAACTTTTTTACGAGCTAGTTAGGGTCAAAGAATCCATTACAGAGTTTGCCGACACTTTTTCCCGCGATGTCAAAGTGGTTCTGACAGAATTTCGGAATTAGGGAATATGCGAGCAAGGGTTTTAGAACTTACGAGCGAGCTCGACAGTTAAGAAAAGAATCTTTGGAACGATTGATGAGCTTCATCAGAAAGAGATATTTCAAACAGGGTTCACGATCTCTGACAGAAAAAGGTAATGGATGGAAAGACTAAAAGACTTTCTAAAAGAAAAATATTTCTTCAGAATATCTTGAGAACAAATTTCTACAGATCGAGAGCTTCCTGGGCACAATTCTGAAAAACTAATGAAATTTGAATTTTAACAGAAGCGGATTTCAGCTCTTAGGGCCAATGGACTGAGGGAGGGACGCGCGCGTGGATTAAAAAATGTTAGCCTGGTTGCTTGGTTTTTAGCTTGGATTTATATAAAAAAAAATATAGATTCAATAAATTTTTAAAATTTTGACAAAACTTTAATACAGTTTAATCCCGATTATACGGCTCGCGACTATCCGGCCTAGTTTTCTTTTATCGCAATTAAGTAAGGAAGGCAAAGCGTTGCATTGGAAACATTGCCAAGGTTAAATCAGGTTAAAATGCAGAAGCGGTCATCTATTAAGGACTTTTCACAAAACTAAAAACTGTTAAATTTTGAATCGTATCTTAGGGTTACTTTTTTATATCTGTGTCATCATTTATCGGAGAAAAATAAAATCAATTTCAATTTTCTTAAGAATTAGGCCTACGATTTACGTTATTGTTTTGTTTATATTTCCTGCATTTAAGTTAGGCATTACAGAATTTATGCTATATGTGAACAGTTTATATCTTTTATCCTATTTTTTCTCAAAGAAACTCTTGAAAACTATAAAGCAGTGTATAAAATTACATGAGCTACCAATACAGAGCCTTCAATTGTAACTCGACAAGTTATTATCCGGAACTGCTTCAGTGATTCACTTGGCCATGTACGCGTTCACATTCTACGACTTCAGATAAATAGAGGGTTTTGTACTCAATAAGAAGCGAGAAAATACATATTATAACAGTGAATTTTGATATAACAGAACTTTACTTTTTGGTATTAGTGGGCAAAGAAATGAATTCCTAGAACTCCAGCCTATCCGGCTGTTTTATTATCTGGCCAGCGCGTCCACCACATTAAGCCGGATACTCGGGATTGTACTGTATTAAAATAATAAGATTTTATCAAGTTACACCGGTCAATTTATATCAGTTTCATTAAGTTCACTTGGAAGAGTATTTATAAACATCGAGTGTTTATTTAAATATTACTGTGCATAAACGTGAATGTTACTCAGTCACAAGTTATAATAAATAAAAACACATTCACACAGCTAATAAAATTAAAATAATTAACCTACAGTTAATCATTAACACGCTGATTAATTAAAAAATATATTGAAATGGGGAAATAAATAATTACCAGTTTATTAAAAGAGAAAAAAGTGAATGAGCATTGCCTCGGCCGCAGAGGATTTAAATCTGCTACTGAGTTTCGATTCAATACTCTTAAAAAAAAAAAAAAAAAACTTTTCATTGCCGAGATTAATGAATGATGCAAAGTATTATTTTAGGACATGCTTACGAAAGAGTCTATTTTTAAAAATAATTTAACTTTGTTGTTTTAATATACACAGTAGTAAAAGTTACGTTATCAAAAATTTTATTTTGAAATTAAACTTTATCGAAATGCATTCAATTTACATTTAAATATTTTTTTCAGATGATAATATAATAAGGCAAAAAAAGAGATTTCATGATCATATTCTGATATTAATCCTTCGACAGACAAAACGCAGAGCTGGATTTTAATTAGGCGTTAATCCCACCAAGTTTCATTTTTGAAAACAAGTTTACACTATATAAGATGTACTAATTTCAAACCAGTATACATTTTAATCAAAATACATATTAACATATAAACCGAAAAGTACTTCTGTGCATTTAAATATCTTAATAAAATCAAAATATTATCAAGTAACGAACTTCAAAAAAATGGTACCAATTTAATATTGAAATGGATTATGCCCCTTGCAAAAGGGGAAGGATGATGTAATGTTGTTTAGTTTAGTTACATTCATGTGCTATTTTGGGATGCATCTCTTAATTTTGAATAGTAGTCATATAATGAGGACGACACCTGAAAAAATAATGAGTCTTACTCTCCAAGCTTCCATATCCCATTAGTAGATGAAATGTCTGACCCTCGACGGATCTAAACCGCATCTGATTCATACGCCCGGCATCTCTTTTGGATTTTTTTTATTTTAATGACATTTTTGAAACACAAAGGTTATTTTTGGACAGATTTTATAATTTAGAACGGGGGTCAAATAACATCTGAACTAAGAGAAAGGGCGAGGTGCTAAATGCCAATGGAAGGACGTTTAACAATTCATGATACCAGACACACATACATAATGATTCATTAAATGATATCAGGTTTTTAACCCGAGTTCTTCCTAACACGAGATCTTACCACCAGACTACCGCGGCTGTCGGATCCTCTTGAAATAATGTCTCGAAGTTATAATAATTGTTTAGTTATAATTAATGTAAATATTGTTTTGGAGCAACATGCAATCTAAGGATAAATGTATCCAAAATCAGCTGAAAGACTTAAAACTACGTGTTAAAAATATTTCATTTATACAAAAATTGAAAAAAATTGCAAATTGAATCCAGTCTCGAACCAACGACCCTCGGTAACGAAGCTGAGACTTTGTCACGAGGTCACAGCGTCCCATTGAATTATAAAAAGAAACGAATAGTAAGAGTTAGATCGCATAAACTTACGTTTATTATTTGATTGAGATGACACGAACTGATTTCATTGATTCTTTCCTTTTTACTCTTTCACGAAGTTTATCAAAACAAGGTTTGACTTTATTCAACTTCTACAGCAGAAATTGTTCCCCGTCGAATAAGCAAGCAAACTTCTTGGACAACTTCATCCCAAAAGCGCCATTTCCACACAGAAATCATCTACGAAAAATTTTCAAAAGCAATAATACCCCGATATCCAAGTAAATGCGCAGCATCCATCTCTGCAAAAGAATTAACATTAGAATAGCGGAGAATCCTTCTCCGGGAAAAGACAGGCAGGGATCGAAGAAACATTCCACCAAGAAAACGACGTTGGGTACCCCATCTGGAATTTCAGAGTCGACTGAGCCCATTGGGGGAAGAGGGACGCAGATGGTCAGACGGCATCCAAAAGAGATAGCAGCAAAAAGAAAGAGTAAAAAAAAAGAATTTCTCTTCTTCCAATGGCATCGACTACCAACTCATGGAATATTCTTCTTCGTATCTCAGATGGGTGGCAACGAAAACAAGCAAAAGTCAGAATAGGTTTTTCTTCCTGGTCATTGGAGTTTATGGGAAGAAGAAGACACGGAATCGATTTAGAATATAGAAGCTCTTTTAAAAATAAGTTTGAAAAAGGGGATTTCTTTTTTTTTTTTTTTTTTTTTTTTGAATGGGGATGGGCAAAAATGTTAAAAGTTAAATCGCAATGATATATATTTAAGTAGGATGCATTTGGAATAGTACCAATTAAAAGAGAACGAAAAAAAAGCATTTGAATTAAAAGAAAATTCTATTCACCACTTTGAGGTTCTCACCCATAAAAGCGATTTTTGAAGGGGGAAAATAATGAACCTGAATTCAGGCACATATGCAAATGCTATTATGTGAAGACATTTATTGCTTTGAAGTTTTTAAAAAGTGTATGACATGAGAATTTATCCAGAAACATAAGTAAAATGTTAAAAGAGACAAAAAGAATTTTGGAGGGCGGGGGGGGGGGGGGTGGATAGAAAGAGAAATATTTTTTTCCGAAAGTCTGAAAACTTAGTAAAGCCTTTAAAACTCATCAGAAATTTGTAATTGCATACAATATATAAAAATTTAAAGTTTTTAATGCAAAGCAAATGCAGAGCAAAATATAAGTGGAAGCTTTTAAAGCTTTATCACTGTTGATTTTCTATTAAAAATTGAAAGAATACTAAATACCAGTCTAATGGAAACAAAAAGTTTATTTAAAGTATTTGATTAAATTACTTTACATAGAAAGGAGTTTCTCCAAAAAAATTTAAGAAATTTTTAATTTAAATTAAATTAAATTATTCGAAGAAATTTTAATTTAAATTATTCGAAGAAATAGCAATTCAAATTAACCGAAGTAAAATATTTTTCCTGCAAAGTATTTATACGGAAGATATTGTTCAAATCCCTTAGAGTATGATTTATAAGAGATCTTCAATATTCAGTACAATCTTTCAATACTCAGATATGTATCCATCAGGAATCAAGGGCAAATCATTTGTAAACATGAGACAGGCTAGGAGCCAAACAAAAAAGCTGAATTTCATAAAATAATGAAGTATCATTCATAAACACTGAGAAAAAAATATATAATTAATTGGCCGATAAAATGTAAACATTTATGCAAAAATTGCTTGAAATATTAAAAAAAAATTGTAGACATATTAATTAATAGAAAATTAATTCATCTCAAGATTGATAAAATTCGGTTCCGGAAACAAAGAAATCGCATTTCTGCAGAAATGAATCATATCTCTATTATATGAAATTCGATATTTGTGAGAACAAAACAATACCAATAGACACTATTTGAATTCCATTTTTAATGTTTCCATATCTTTTAAATCTACACGATAGGTGATTTGAATAAACACAACGATTCATCTCCGTAGTATACGCACCTAACAGATGCGACCTAAGTCGATTTTATGTTGAATCCAGTTTTGAATCTGCGATTCTAAGAAAGGGAAATTCCAAGGAAATATTAACAAAATGAATTAGTAAAAGGACTAGATAGAATCATCCTCCCATAACTTTTAAAACGAGCATCTCCAGTTCATTTCAAAATAAAACGTAAATTATGCCTTATCTCGTAATGGGTACATCATGCAGTTTTGGGCGTTACAACACAATCGAACTAATGAACATTTTTTTAAAAGGCAGTTTTCTTTTAATGTTCTTCCACTGGCACACACACATACATTTTATAAATTATTTTCTTACTCGCATACCATTTCCTGTTTGAGAAATTTCATCCCTTCCGCGTTATACAGAAAGCATGAGAGATTTCTTCTCCCTTTTCGTTTATTTTTTCTTCTGATTCAAGTAACGGTTGGACGGACTTCGCTTTCTTCTGAAGATTATAGTTAAGAAATTACACAGACATAAGCGTAATTCTTAATAATGAAGACATCAGGAAGACATGAAATCACAATAAAACTACGCAGCGTAAAAAGAGAATTCCTTTATTATGTAAATGTCTCTTTGGCTTTGTATTATTAGTGTTTAGATTTCTTTATCTAGGAACTCATATTGTTGAGGTTGATTGCTGTTTAGTGAATCAGAAAAAAAAAACTTATTCGTGCGCAAATATATCAGTTAAATAGTAAACGCTTTTGAAAAATTGGGAAAAAGAACTGCTTTTTGGCTAAGAAAGGTATAAAGCAAAAATCTTACAGTTTAGAGATTTATCAAATAACTTGCCCTAAAATGTAGCAGATAACTTAAGAAATATATTATCTAGTTCCTTAACTAAAAATAAGTTCTATTTCTATTCATTCTTTAAATACCAGAGTTCGAATAACAAGAAATTTTTTCACACAGCAAAGCACTAATAGAACTATAAAATATTTCTAAATAGATTACTTATTCTCTAGTTCAGGAACTGCAGAACGTAATAACAAATTATTATACCAAATCTGAACAAAAAAATATGCATTAAAATTTTATTTATGAGGTTTTTCGTCAGAAAATTCTATCAAAGATTAGAATTTGAGAATATAGCATCTAAAAATACAAAATAGCATTAAAACATATGTAAATGCGAATATAAATATCAATTTGTAATTTCCCAAAAAATAGAATTAGAAACAAAATTATAACGATTTTATAAAGAAATCTGTTCAAACATTAAGACTGTTAAATAAAAGAATCAAAATTTTGAAAAAAGTCGTCTTTTTAACGTAATCGCCTATCTTAAATTGCATGAAACATTACGGGAAATATCAACTAAAATCAAAATCACAATTTTTGAAATAAAATAAAAGATATAACATGTAATAATTTTTATTGTATTATCAAAATAAGAACGGAGATTTCTCTGAAACAAAATTCAAATTCAGAAAGAATATTCAATTAGATTTGAATCTCTTCAATTAGATTGTTAATAATAAACAATAGCATCAATTATCCAAACAAGGGTGGAAAAGACTCATTTGAGAATATTACTCAATTTTTTTTTTTTGTGTGTGTGTGTGTGTGTGTGTGTGTGTGTGTGTGTGTGTGTGTGTGTGTATGTGTGTGTGTGTGTGTGTGTGTGTGTGTGTGTGTGTGTGTTTTTGTTCCTAACATATATCAAAACTTATCTTAAGCAGATCTTAACTTATCTTAAGATTTAAGTTCAAATTCAGTACATTTATTCAAAAGTATAATTTTAATCTCTAACAGTTCTGGAATTCATTTACTTTTTATTTTTAAGCAGACGATTTTCAGATTTAAATTATTTCATACATTTGGAAAAACACAATTCTTAAGAATATAACGGAATAATATATATATTCAATAAATAAGAATCATTTATCAATAGTCAAAAAAAAATTTTAAGAACAATTTGTGTTAAATTATTTTTTTTTTGTCATTTTTTTTCTTCTTTAGTTTACGTAAATAATCTATATGCATTAAAATTGCAATAAATCCTTTTTCCTGTAAGAAAAAAAAGAATGCTTCGGTTTAATTTAAAACAAAAAAAAATTTCAAGTTCGAAATTAATTCAATTAAAGCATCATAATTATTTAAAACAGTATTTGAAACTTTAAATATCTCCGATTAGCTGTTGATTAAAAATGGATTGATTAAAACGAAGACGACAATACGATACGATTCTCTTTTACAGCTGATAAACGATTTATTCTGAAAGAATATTTAAAATACGAAATTTATATTAGAATATTTACTATTTTATAGAAATTAAAATGAATGCGAGATTTAATAGAAGTATCATCGAAGTTTGCTGCTGTAAGAATGATTATACATATTATGAATGAATTATATTTATATTTTATTTGAGCCAACACGAGCAACTTTTTTCTGTTTGTTTTGCTACGTAAAGCAAATACATTTCTTGTATATTTAGCTGAAAATAGACTTTAAAAACTATTGTGTTTCTATGGTTCAGGCAATGTAAAGAGAAACAAAACAATACCAATAAACAAATTGCATAAAAATAGAATCATGGTACAAAAACAAGAAGAACAGAAAATATAGTTAATTTATACATTATAATGAATAGAACAATTGAATGGTATTTTTACATTTTAATATTTTTAAAGCAGCCCAAAGTTTCGAAAGATAAACATGGTTATAATAAAACTGTAATTAATTTTCAGAATATGACGGATGACCCGTTATTACAGTTCTGACAGGACATCATAAAATGTTGGCATGATTGGTAGGCCATAAAATTGAAAGGTAGATTGATGAATTGGTCGTTTGCTTAAAAATTTGCCAAATATTGAATTCGTTGATTTTTTCCTCCCATATTTTACCAAGAAATTAATATTTTTCTTTATTATAAGGAAGAATTTCTGAAAATATTTTATGAACAAAAAAAAAATAATAAATAAATAAAAGTGTATTTTATATTTCAGAACATAAATGCGAATTTCTTTATTCAATTATTTTTCATTTCATGTTCATTTAATATATAAACACAAAAAAGTATTTAGACATTCATTTTTACTATTCATTTAAGTAATAGGAATAGCTATTATGGCAGCTATTCCTATTACTTAAAAGAAGTATGTCAAGCTATAAATACCAGCATTAAAATTTTTGGGAGAGTTATCAAATTTTGCTTCAAAGTTTGTGTTTGAGAAATGCGACAAATTGTATCTGTTGGCTCATGAAGAATGTAGAAATAATTGCATTCGTCCCTGTTGGTTACCACATTATCCAATTCTTTTGCTTTAGTTAAAGCGAAGTAAAAAGATTTACGATTGATATGTCGCCTTCATAATAATTTTTCCTACATGAATGAATCCATGTTTATTACTTTTAACTACATCAATCACCATGTGATGTTAATCATAGTCTACGTGATCATAGCATTGCCAAATGTCTCATAATAAACTTTCAACACTGAAGAACATTTTATGTCTAAAATAGAACCTTCGTTAAGCGTCTCAAAACCACCGTAGAATTAATTCAACCGTAAACAAATACATAATCAAATGTTTCGATTCTAAACCCTTTATTTTTTTTTTATTTATTTATTTACGAGCGAAAAACCAATCTTTTCCAAGAAGTATCATTACAAGCAAAGCAATCCACAGAGGGGGGAGAAAAAAAATCAATGTTTAAAATTAGCATATACTGGAGAATCTAAAAATCTAAAGAACGTAATTAGTAGTTAGTGCAACCCCAACCCCCTTCTCCATTCTTTTTGATACCCGGAGGCGGATTTAAATAGAGCTTTTCCGAGATCCATTCCCTTTAGCATGGAATGTCAACTTTCGGGTTTTGACCGACTTCGGTTCGGTTCAAGAACATCGGACCAGTTTGGTGCGGCTGATGATATCGGGGGGAGTGGAAAAGTTTTGAAGGTTTCCCATTTATTTTTCTTCGGATATTCGAACGTTCTTCAACCTGAGGGTTCAGGGAACACTCACAGGAACGAGTGAAAATTAATTCTAATCGAGGACTAGTCTTTTTATTTGTTTTTTTTAGGAGGGACGATAAAGTAGTGTAACGACCAGAAGGAAATTGGAGTAGCCAGTTTTAAAATGTGCGTGGGCACAGGATGGACCGAGACGGTTGTCCAGTCGAGAGTAGATTAAAGAAATCAGTCACTGAAGTTTGTCCAGCATAGGGATATTTTTGGAAAGAGATATGGCAAAATTTGTCATTCGATTTTGATAGCAGGAAAATAATAGAATTTTTTGGGGGGAGGGGGGAGAGAAATTTTTCTTAAATAGAATGGTAATTGAAAAGGATGGACATTTTTTTCCCATTACATTATTAGCAGTTGCTATAAATTTGATATAAAAGGATATTTCATTTTAGAGCTCAAGACGATTCAGTATGCTCACAGACACCACATTATAATTGATTTTAATGACTTTTTTCTCTAAAAAAAATTAGACTTTTATGTTTCAAATTTCTAATGTATATTTCATTCATTGTATATTTATTATCTGTTATATTGTTTAAAAAGTTGATGAAGAATTCGATTTATTTATCTTTTAATTCTTAATAGAAAGATGTTTTAAATTTCTTTTAAAAAAATAGCATTTACAAACATAAAAAGCTTTTATTGACAACTGCTATTGGCATTTCCACTTGCATACAATCATCTCATAGTTATTATATACAAAAATTATACAGTGTAAAATTTCAAAAATTTGTAAATAACTGTATTAAAATGTTGCCAAGTTGCTTTCCTATTTATATTATATATAAAGAATTTATCAATTTTCTATAAAACTACGTCAGGGACAGATGATCATTTAACGAAACATTTAGGAAACAGACAATTTACTTGAATGAATTATATTCAATAAATAATTCATCATTCATATTGGCATCGTGAAGGCTGGTTAACGAAGGATGGAGTCATACTCCCCCCCCCCAGATGCCAATCTTTGAGGTCAACTCGAAGACAATAGTTTCCCATTTATATTTTTAAAAGCAGAAAATAACGAATGAAACTGAAAAAGGAGGAATGTAGACACTATTTATCCTTGCTTCACCATTCCATTACAAAAACTTAATTCAATAATATACTTTTTACTTTAATTCAAACATAATTCACTGATCATTCAGGGTTTACCTATATAACCTCTAGCGTCTTCTACACACTTGAATAGTGGCTGAGAAGACATTCGACTGCAAAGGTTAATAGATTGTTCAGCCTTGAATGCATTGCACTTTGAATATTCTAATCGTACCATCCATGTCCAGTTTTAATTGATCAAAAACACATTTTAATTTAATGATATTTTTGAAAGATTTCCTAATTTCATGCCTCGAATTCTGACCATTTTCAGTTAAAATTTAAACTTTATTATGTTTTAAACCTCCGGCGCAATTTTGCGCCAGAATAATGCATTTAATCAAACACGATTAAGTCTTCATTCAAAAATTTCCCTTACTGAATTCTAGAATCACAGAAAATAAGAAATAAACTTGTGTTTCTCCGCATCCCATAACTGGCAGCCAGTATCCGCCCAAGTTTATCTCGCCTTTTACTTTTCAATGAATTCAATGGAAAAGTCCCACTCCGGCAATGAGGTTTCCTTCTTTTCGAATCCGAAGAAATATTTAAAAATGAGATTTCGTGGGAGGGACTACATATAGGGAGAAAAGGGGTAGGGGGTTTAACCTGATTAATGGTACGTGTCGGGGCCGGTCTTAGAAATTCGGGTGCAGCGAACAAGATGAGAGGGGTGGCATCCGGCCAAAAAGCCACTGACATGACCGTGTACTTGTAAAAAGGGACAAGGTCAAATTTTTGGGGAGCGAAAGCGACGGTCCGACTTTTGAAAAATTCGCCGAATAAATCTCGAAACAAATCACGGCTACTGAGATATAGCGTTAATACAAAGTACTCTCCTTTGATGCTAAGAAAGACATTTTATAATTATTTAAACCAGTTTAGAAATTTCAAATTAGTATAAGCCTTTAAAGATGGGTGTAATTTTAGTTTTCCAGTTGTTAAACAAAGAAAATAATCTTCGTTAATTGAATAATGACTTCAAAATTCTATAGACCATATTCTACAATAAAACGTTGCATAATTTTTTTATAAAATTTTTAATATATCAGCTTAGCTTAGTTATATTAACGTCCCATTTTTTTTTTTTTTTCAAAACAACACTAAGGCTATTTTGAGACATACCTCGTAATTTTGAACCGCGGTCAGGTGACGAGGGCGGCACCTGAACTGGTAACCCCCTCTCCAAGCTTCTACACCACATCAGTGGAAGGTCGTTTGGCCCCAGCGGATTTAACGTGCACCAGACCCGCCTACACGACGGTCCTTCGATGGAATCAGGTCTCGACTGAAACTCTTCGGTTCCAAATCCGCTATCTTACCACCAAACCGTTTATTTTAAACAATCTTTGAAAACTTTTGAATGAATTAAATCAAATTCCTTTTTGTTTACTATTAATAATTTAACAACAGTTTATAATTCAATTTTCTTATAAACACATACACTTATGGCTGTATGAGCTATTTTTGAGTGAAACAGGTTTAAATCACACCGGAATCCTAATTAATAATAGTTTAAATTTAAAAGATACAGGAACTTTTTTAATAAAATATCTCTTTCAAAATTTCGATTCTCAGCTTCATTAAGGAAACTATATTAGCAATATTCATTTTATAAGAATCGTTTACAAGCACTTTTAAAGAAAAGCGGAATGTCGGAAAAAAAATTAGTCAAAACATTTTAGATTCAATATAATATAGCTCAGTTATGGTAGCGTTCTATCATGCAGCTAGCTACACGAGAGCTATTTTGGCGCGGAACTCGCAAAAGTGATCCATAATCAACAGATGCGGTTGACAAATGAGCCATACCTTCTCGCCAAAGTTCCGCATCATATCACAAAGATGACGTTTAATGCTAGATCTGAGGTGAAAGCGTGTTTCGAGATAACCCATCCCCACCCCCTATTTTGATTAACTTTAATTATACTGCATAAATTATGCAGCGTGAAATTAAGAAAAAGTGGAGGATGTATATACACTAAATAGACTGATGAGAAATAAGAATATGTTGAATCTTAAAAATAATTAATTTAATCCATTTTAAACAAAAATCGGCATTTCGCCTATTTCCCCAGAAAAACGAAGAGGTTAAGCTCAATGTCAATATTAATATTTAGGTAAGTATGGAAACCAAACATCTCAGAAATGAAATGCTTTTCAAAATGAAGGTAAATGAGTAGAAAGTTTATTTAGTTCAATAATCTCGTATCTGCAGCTTTCAAATATTTTTCTTATGCTTGGAAAAATGCAAATTCTTAAACATTTGGATAAAAACAAATCATTTATATCTACAAGAGAACAAAACGATGTTGATTTACACAGAATTTTTATCGGATCATTTGAAGAGGTTTTCTCAACTGCCTGGCCCACTTTAGAACAAAAAACAACCACAATAATAATCAAATATTTTGTGATACATCTACGCTCACAGATTAGGATTAATTGCTATATTTGGATTTTAATTGCAAATGAAAACAGGAACTTTGTAACTAGTTTTATAAAATAAAAATTCAAAAAAAGAACTTTTTTTAAAATTTAACTATATTAACAAAAAGTAATGATGCTTGCAGCAAGAAAATTATTTTGAGAAGTGCCCGTCATTTTGAACCGTAATCAGATGGTACTACAGAGATTCCACGACACGCAAGTGAGCGAACGTTGGTCTAACGAATCACATCAATTAAATCCAGTCTCGAACACTGCATCTTCCCGGTTTCGAGAGTCACCAAACAATATCATCGAATAAACAATATTACTTTAATCGTAATAATTATGAAATGTTTATTAGGTATATGAGTAGAATATTGAGTAGTTTTTCAATATCAAGAAGAATCAAAACCATCGTAATTTAACATGGCAATAGTTAT
Source organism: Argiope bruennichi (assembly GCF_947563725.1). Classification (NCBI taxonomy): domain Eukaryota; kingdom Metazoa; phylum Arthropoda; class Arachnida; order Araneae; family Araneidae; genus Argiope; species Argiope bruennichi. The sequence goes on from NC_079158.1 coordinate 56,064,429, forward strand.
AATTTTCAAAAATTGGCTAATTAAAAAAATTAACTCAGTTTGGGTCAACACACACCAAAACGACAATGATTTACGGTTTCTTTCTTTCTTTCTTAACTAGAAGGAAAAATTCTGATATTTATAAAGCATTAAAGTAAAAACTAAATAAACAAAAATTACAAATTATGCAATAAATTATTTAGATGTATTTTTTTAATATATATATTTATATCTGAAAACTTTTTGAATAGCAGATATTGATGTTAACTTGGAATAAGAAAATCCTACTAAACTAAAGCTCAAATTATTGGAATTTTACATCGCTTAAAATTCCACACTACTTCTGACAAAATAGTGAATAAATTCTGTAAGAATCTATTTTGGAATGCATATTGCACAACTTGTATAAAAAAGAAAACTTAAGCAATTTTCTACATTAAAAAAACAATCCCAATGATTTCGAAACCAAACTTTCCTCGTGCCTTTTTGTCGAAAAACAAAACATGCTGCCAGCAAAGTAATTGCAGTATTTCAACAAACAAAACACCACGCGGAATAAAAATTAACTCAAGACCTTGAAATACAATCTTTCTAGAATTTACAAATTCACTAAAATCACCAGCTAAAAATATAATTGGACAAAAATTATTTTGTTTCCTTAAAACCATTTCGGATGCTCGTAAGTGCCTTTTTACAACGAACAAACCGACTTAAATTTTAAAAACCGGAAAGCCTGGTTACATCATTTGAATGATCAACAGATTTTTCAGACGAAAGCACGTGTTCGCCGCACGCTATATTTCGGTTAGAAAACATAATCGTCTGAAAAATGACAGCTACCGCCATCTGGGAGACTAAACGGAAATAGATATCGAAGGTCAATTGAGTCCTTCGAGCAACGAACAGTTTGCAAGCCGAGTGGCGGTTAAACCGATAAAGAAAACCTGTATTTAATTTACGACGATCGTTATTCGAAATGCGGATTCGGCATTCTCATATAAAATAACCTAAAATTATGTTTTCAGTTTTTATTGTATTTTATTAAATTGTGATTTTGCAAATATTTTGTTTAAAAAATAACTTTAAAATCGCTGCTCTAAAAAAATTAAATTTTAATATTGCCAAAAACTTTTACACAGATAATATTTTCTATTAATTTTAGCACATACTATTTAATAAACTGATTGATATTCTTCGGGAATTAAATAGTTTTAATTTCAAAAATTAGAGAACTAAATATTTGTTTTGTAAATTACAGACTTAATGAAGTTTTGCTTAAAAAGAAGAAAGTTTATCAAAAAAGATAATATTATTCTTGAATATTCAAACTCAAATATTCAGTTTTTGATATTTTCCCCATCCCCAAGAGTAATCATATTTTAGAAATTAAACATCAGTTTTTCATACTTAACTGCTGCATTTAATTTGTCTCTCTATATGGTCAAATGAAAATACAATATAAACTTTAAATGAAAATTTAAAACAATAAGTAATTTTTAGGTTTTTTATGGCAAAGAAGGGTAGAGTTTTTTTAATAAATTCAAGCTCTAGTCATGTATAAGGTCACAAGGAAAATATTTTCCATTCACAGAAATTAATGATTACATTTTTAATTCACTGCATATAATTGAATATTATTTGTAATTTCCTAAATTTTAAACAAAATGTAAAACTCAAAAAAAAAAAAAATGCAGTGTATAATAATATTAGATATGAAAGGAAAGATATATACAATTAAATTATCTTAAGAACTATAAAGTGAACTTTGCATGGCTAAGAAAAGCAAGTTACAATCTTGATAAAGTAGAAAACAGTTGAATGAATGAGTTGAGATAAAATAAGTTATAAATCAACATGTTGTAATCAAACAAACCCGTCATTCTAAACTGCTTCAAGGCAAAATGCAGCACAATAAATCACTTCCTAGATGGTATAATTTTTTTAAAAAAATTTAAGGGAAAAAAATGAAAGAATGCAGTAATAAAGTTAAAAATTTATTGCAAATGATGGTCAATTAGTTTGAAACGGATAGTAGAACATTCTTCTTATTATGTATTCAAACTTCAAAGAAAAATAGATGAAACCCATAATTAACCTTTTTTTTTTTTTAATAAATTTACTTTAAATATAACACGACTTAAGATGTACAAAAAGTAATATAAAATATTATATAGTGCCTTGTACTATTTGTTTGCCATAATAAATTTATATAAAAAATGTTACTAAGATTATCAAAATATTGATTTGGAAATTATTTAAATTTTGAAGTATTCTAAACATTTATTACTTCAGCTAGTGGTGGTTCTTTCTAAGGGAAAAATTTGAACTTAAAAATGTTTTCAAAATCTTTTCAACAACAGTACTTTTTTTTTTTTTTCAAAAATTTTTAACTTTGTTTATAATTGTAGTAAGAAAATATGTTTATAATTATATAATGAAATAAAATTCATAAAATTCTTAGTTAAAATGTTTAAATTCCCCTCAATACATACAATAAATATACATTTTTGTCAAAATTTAATATATGTTGGAATATTTTATAGAAAGAAATAAAATGAAATATATGATTAACAGTTAATGTATTTAATTGAAACACAAGGATTTAACAAGAATACATTTCGGGGAAAAAAAAACTCACAATGACTTCAGAAATTTACTACTACAATTTTATACATAAAAACCTAAAAAATTTGCTGACTGACAGCTGCAACAAATTAAAGAAATAATTCTTAAAGAATACATAAATGTACTTACCGATATTTTGTTCCATCTGAAGGTTTCGAATCCTCAATATTAATGCTTCCGTTTTCTAACTTCATTTTTAGTAAGTTATGATAATTAAACACACATGCTTAGAAGAACACACGAGTACTGAAATTATTTCTTCGACAAAATTTCACCTGGTAAGTTTCTAACCAACTGTCAACACACAGTAAACACAACAAATCACACTCTTAGTTAGACTTAAAAGAAGCCAAATGATATCCAACGAACACACGAAGTAAGAATTTCCATAGTTGTGAAAATGCACTCACTAGTTAACACGACCAATGCGTGGTGAAGTTTAAACTGTTTAAAGACTCTTCAATCATAAACCTAAGAATACACAACCGACTTTACTTTTTTGACCGATTGTAATTTCGACCAACATTCAACAGACTGCGCTAACAACTCTGGGCCAATCAGCTTGCGGTTGCTCTTGGCCAATCAGAAGGCCGCTGTGAGTCTGACAATGAGTTGAAGAAAAGAAAAAAACGATTTTAATCCTGCACTTTTTTTTCCTTCGAATTTGTGGATCGAAAATACATTTTTTTTTAATGGATAAGTCTAGGATCAGTTAATGTTGTCATGTATAGACATTTTTTAAAAGAAAAATATTAAATTTAAATGAACTCTTCAGGAGATGAACGACAATGAAAGTAATAATGCTAAAATTAATAATTGGTGATATAAAATGTCAGCCGATTGATTTGAATTTTATTTAAGAAAAAATTAATATTATAGAACAGTTCTGAAGAATAGGCAGTTATTCGGAATTATTATATCACTAATTTTTGAGATGTAAAATAGATATATATTCTAAAACGCGATGGCTGGAAGTGATAGAAATTATCAAACTGTTAAAATAATAAAATTTAAAATATAAAAATTCATACACAGTAAAAAAAAATCGAATAAGTTTTATTTTGTAATTATTAGAAATAAATCTTGGATTAAATACTTATAAATGGTTTTAATAATAAATTCATGAAAAATTTTATCCATATAGAATAATAAATTGATTTTTAAAAGTTAAATGGCTAATATAAAATTTAATATAAGTGTTAATTATTTCCAGATGTGACAAAAATACATTCTGATTAATTTTTTAGGCTGATTAACGACACGTGCATATTGTTAAATCAAAAATCCATCTGTAAAAAAGGGGAATGAGATGCGCACCTCTATTTCGAAGCAGGGCACATACTAATGTTTCAAGCATTTTTCATCTATCTTAGTGTTATTTTTTTTTAAAAAAATTCTTAAATACATAGATACGATAACTTGCTCACAAAAATAATACTGCACAAGGTGCAATAATATAAATCCAGTAGTGGAAAAAATGAAGCTATAAAATATACTTAAAAGTATTTTTAAAAGAATGATTAAAATTAATGCCAAAAAATGTACGAAAACAAAATTGGTATCCTTGAAAAGTCAATTTTTCGAATTCTTGAGCGTTCTAAAATTGAAATTGTGCAATAATATGCTGCGAAATTATAGAAAGAAATGACATTAAAATCTGATTAACATGAGCGTTTACTACCCAAGAAGTACGTATGAGCCATATTTAATAGTTGTAGGTCCAATTCTGCACCTCATATGGGGTTTGAACTATTTTTTCAGCATGCATGTCCCCATTTAGACATTATACAGTCTATAAACATGCTAAAAATTACGCTTGTGATGTTACATAAATTGGCTCACTTCAAACTCTCGTTAAACACAAAGCAATAAAATGTCTGTTATTCAACTATGTTGCCTGGACTGAAAACATATTGGATGAGCACACAGACTTAAATTTTTTTTGGTAAAGATCCTATCATATTTTAAGATATAAGGAGGAGAGGGTCAGAGTGATCCATGCTCGTCTTTTCAGAAATATAGCTTATATAATTTCATTACAATGGATTACAGCGTTCAGCCATTAGGATTCATCTGGTTGACGAATATCTAGAAAGCAAGGATATTTTCCATTTGGATTAGTTAGCCAGATACTCACCAGTGACAAGGTGAGGGTGAAGGAGTGCACGATCTCAATGCACCACAACCTTCGAAACAACTAGTTTTGAGCATTACATGATGAATTAACATAATTTAATTTCCATTGAGGAAACTTATATTAATATGACATTGAAATAGAATTTCTGATTGATTAAATATGTAGATAATATAAAGTCATATTTATTTGCCAATCTTTCATATCCATTCATAAAACATCTACATTATAAAGTACATCTCTGACGCTCTTGGGAAGACAGTTTATAAATTGTGATGATTATCGTTAATAATGTTTCCAGCCGAGTATTATGTCCTGAGCAATTTATCCATAGAAAGGATTACGCATTTCTTTACTCCATTACGTCTTATTTTAATTTTTCAATATTAAAGATTTATTTGCATATTATTAGGTAAAATATCTAACTTAAAATATTTCACTATCCTCGTTTCATACAATAATATATTTGGCTCGTGAATCGAGTTTTAGAATTTTTAATAATTAAATCCTGTAATTAAGCCAAAGTAGCAGTTCATTTCAAAGGCGAAAATCACAGACGATGTCTGAGATATTTAATCTTATCTCAAAGTCCTTTCCGATTTTATATTGGTAGTCATACCACCGACCCGGCTCGAACGCATATGAATAAAAAAACTGAATGACCGGACCGCCGCAACAGCAACATTAGCGGGAACTATAGTTGAGTCCTAAGGGCCGTCACTGGCCACGGTACAACCTTTCCCTAAGGAAGTACGTCTCGTCATCAGTGGGAGGATCCAGATTCCCACCTTTTCGTGTATCCTCCAGGGTGGCGAGAACCAACCATTATGCCGGAAGCATCTCATCCTCATTTCGAGGTGCCCCAAGGAGGAATTTTATGTGGGTGGAAATAATTATAAATGTTTTAATGAGGATATTATCTAATTATGAGGTTAAATAAATATACAAGTAATAAGCATTAAAATTAATGAAACAAAACGCCATTTGTTCATTTGTAATATTGTTAACTATTATTATAGAATGCATTCATTTAAAATTTAATCTTGTTATTTGATAAGAATGAAAAATATAAATTTAATGCCAAGTCTATGGAAAATTTCTGAGCTTGCATATTAAGAAGTGTACAAATTGCAAAATAAAAACGGAACAGAAATTCACCTTTGGGGTTATTCATAAAAGAAATCAGTTTTTTTATATTAATTTCAATAAGGGCAAAATTTTGTGATTAAATTAGACATCAGTGAAATTAATTCGAATATCATAATAAAACCTTATTAAATATTGTATATTAAATTAAATTTTAAAAATTTTCTAAAAATCATAAAAATTGTAGAAAGAAATAAAATGTCGTCCATTAAAAATGTTGTTTTTTTAAATTTTAAGTTAATGTAAAAACCATTTTTGTGGGTTAATATTTTACGAAGCTATAGCTGAAAAGCATCAAAAACTTGCTTAATAATTTTTTGAACTGATATTTTAATTTACTTTTGGACTTTCAAAATTTTACATCGACTTTCCGCTTTTTTTAAAAGCATATATGCCAAATTTCAAAACTGGATTCAAGACTCACTGATAACTTTTTTATCTAAAGAAGGATTTGGAATATAAGAATTTAGAAACCTTATTTTAGACTGTATTCTAAGCACATATACCCAAAATATTTTACTTTTATTTCTTGAATAAATAACGAAAGAAAAAAAAATGAGTTTTATCGAAAACTTTTATCATAAATATGAAATTGTTATCAGACGGGAAAAATTGACCGAAAATTTGGCCAACTCATCATTGGAAAAGCTATGATGCATATCAAAAAACTAATTTGCCATTTAAAAAGAAAAATTGCATTCTGAGTAGTTTTTTATTGGAGTGATCGATACTGTTTCATACTTGGAATGGGAACAATGCAGTCTTTTTACCGTTCCTTTGGAATATTCGCAGACGATAATATGGAGTTTGAAGCCCTGCCAATATATCTGTAGTTCATTGGCCTCAAATTTCTCCATGTAAAGAAACAAATTGTATTCTGTAAAGCACTTATTCTATGGATACTTCTCTTTTATTTCCTTGCTTATTATTAAAAGTCATATGAGATTACTGAAGGGGATAAATATCAGAGGTAATTTTTAAGAACAGGAAAGTAAAAAAATGCCAGAATCTTCTATTATTATCGAAAGCTTTTTTATGTGCAATTTATGAGTGCTGTATTCATTTTGAATGGTAATTTTTTTCAAAAACGTTTTACTTTTTAATGCAACAAAATTCCCGTGAATCGATATACAAGATTTGTTAAATTGGAACTTCTTGCTCGAAAACACATCTTAAATAAATATTTTAATTTGTCAAATTTATATAATTTTATAATTTTAAGAGATTTATTTGTAACTTTCTCTAATTTTTTGTCATTTATTATTTGTTCCAAGATGTAAAAAAAGATGCAACTTTAGATTCTCTGATTATGTTAAAGTCAGCGATACCTCAAGGAATGAAAGATGACGTAGGCATCTTTAGAAAATGTTTCTTAAAAATAGAGATCTTTTAATTTAAATCTAAAATTCTACCTCACAAAAATATATTACTGGTGTTGTTGAATTAATGTAAAAATAATTACAAAAATTTAATACAAAAATAACTTTTTTATGTTAGTCAATATACATAAAAACAATTCAATTATCACTCATTGATAGGAATTATACAACAATTCATATATTACGCTTCTACAAATAACCACTTAAACAGGTGATTATTCATGAGAATATTCTTAATTAGATGACCATTGCAAAGGCTATGTCCACTTTTATCAAAGAATGGACCAGACGAATAATCACGACTAAATTGGATGGCTGCAAATAAAGCATTACTGCTAGAACGAATAGCAAAAGAAAATTAGAAAAAGAATAAATCTTCAGTAAGGTGAGAGATATCCGTTCACCATTCTGTTTTTCTTTGTGATGAGTAGTTTTCTTTAGGTTCGGTGACCCTTCAAATGCATGTTACCTAACAGTGTTTGAAATTAAATTACAGTGAAACGCATCAGTTTCTTTTAAACGCATTGGTTTCACATTTAGGGCTATTTAACATAAGGTAATGATAATGCTTAAACAATCAACTTGGGATGTCACTAACAAGAGCAGAAAATTTTCCATTACAGTTTGACACTGCGTAGCTAATTTTCTTCGTCAGCTTGAGATGCTACTGATTATAGCGGCAAGTTTTGCATTAGAATTTGACACCATATAGCTATTTAATAGTCAAAAATTTTCCATTAGAATTCTACACTGTATAATTTTTCCTGTCTAGGTGTTTTTTGCTATAGAAGCAAATTTTCGATTTCAGAAAGAAATTGTATAGTTTTCTCAATCACCTTGATATGTCATTGACTATAATAGCAAATTTCTCATTAGAGTTCGACACTATATAGATTACCTAATCAAGATGATACGAACTATATTAAGAAACTTTCACTGAATTTGATACGGCAGAATCAATCAATTTGAATTGTCACTGACTAGAGTAGCAAATTTTCCAATAGAGCTTGCAGGTTGAAAGCAAATGAATTTTTATATAGTCAGGAGGACGATTAAAAAAGCGTAAATGCATTTTATTCTTGAAATATAGAATATGAAAGACGTAGAATACACACATTACATGAAAGCGCGAATAATGCTATATCCACCAAATTAACCTGTTTTTCACAGGTTAACAAGGAAAATTTAATTCCTTTAATCAATATGCGGCTCATTACTACTCAAGTTTCAAATACATTTGGTTGTATAGAGCGATTCTAAAAAAATGGGAGAAACATGAAGGATTGGTTAGACATGCAGAAACAAGTGACCTTTTATCCATTTAGCCCTTTTCATTTTGCAATGATCGTGTCAACTTGCATTCTAATAGCCAGGCAGACATACTTCCTTTCAATGGATTTCGTGGATGGACTTTGACAGAAAAAGATAAATTTCATCTATTTATTATATACCAAATTACATCCGTCTAGTTCAAAATGTTTCTAAGTTAGCATGTTCACAAGTAAACAGGCAGATATAATTCCAAAAATAAATTTTTCGGGCTCAGACAGATGTAAAACGTAGAGATCCGTCAAAATCTCGAAGAGTTTTTTTTCCCCGATTACAATATTTCTTTTCTTAATATATTTCGTATGTGAGAGAATAAAAAAAAATAATGTTCCATTTTTTTAGGGGAGAGAGGATAAACATGAATTATCTTCCCTTTTAATAATAGCAATTAATTGCCGTCCAACAGAATATTTTTCCTGCGAAATCTAGCTTACACTTCTGATTTTTGTGGATTTGCTTCATCTCAGGAATGTGCAAATGCTTGATGATGGACTACGACAGAATTTCACCAGCTGTCTGTGCTGACGCAGGTGTTCTATTCTTTCTTTATACGAAATCAAAGGTGTGACACTCAGTCCAGAAGTGCAGAGATGAAATCAAACAGGTTAATGTTTCTTTTACTGACATTCGTAGAGTGTGAATCATCTATTCGCTCACAAAGAGAAACGATACAATCGATCATCATATTCGCCACTGAATAAAATTGCGTTAATTTTAAAAAGGAAATAAGTTTATTTCATCAAATTTTACTATAAGAATTTAATCAGTTATTGTGCCGTGAAGTAATCAAGTATTATGCATTTATGCATCATTTACATTTTTCCTTCTGAAACAATTTTGAACAATTTGATAATTAATTAATAAGTTATTAATTAATGATTTGTTCAAAACAAATTTTTAAAAGACAAAAATATGAAAGTATATGCATCACTGTGCACTGTGGGTTAGATTTCATTTTTTAGTGTGAAATTCTTTTATTATTCCATTTTTGCTTCAAAAGATGGAAAGTTTTAAAAAAGAAATTTTAAAGGGGTTATAATTTTTGTAAATAACAAGTTTTAGTTGTAATCTCAAAATTATTTTTCTTTAACTCTCAATTTGTTCTTATAAAATCTATATAGCAGTTGTTAGAATATAAAAATAACAAAGGAAAAAGAGGCGGTCAATGACTTTAAACTCTTGAAATAATTTCAGTAATAGACATTTTAAATGGTTTTATTGACTTTTAACTTTGTATCATTTTTTTCCTTCCTCATTTTTAATCGTATTCATCTAATTTATAATTTAGATTTAAAATTTCTCCTCTTTCGTGTCACGCATAATTAAAAAGTTATAAGAAATTTTATTTCTTTCTATTAAGTTTAATAAGCAATTCGTTTCATAAAATTACAAGCTTGAAAACTTAAAATTATTTGATAGATCTCTCATCTACAAAAATAATTCTTCAGCGTCACAAAGATAATTATTGAGATAGTCAAAATTAGTCATGAATCTTATATAGAGATCTCTGAAGTTGACTATAGTTATAAAGTACGTATCAGAAATTAAAATTCGAATTTATTCCCCTCTCCAAAAAAGTAGCATGAAATACGCTTTTTCAATGCAGTGATATTTGCTTAGTCAGCAAAAGTTGTTAAGAATATTCAGAAAGACCTGCCAATTTTAAAATAGAAAAAATTGAACAAACTATGACAATTATTTAAGTTATTCTAATAGAAGATGTGTTTGAGGGCATGAATTTTTGTTTTAACCCTTTCTAGGGCAGTGGGAAGTATGCTTCCCACCAAATTTGTCAATCTTTGTATGGCATTATGTAGGTTGGCATAAGTTCTGATAAATTTTTTTTAGTAAGTCAGAAACTTAGATGCTTCAGTTCTTTACCTCAGACAAAATGATGTGTCTTGATTTGTTACTTAATTATTAATTTACCAAATTAATTAATTAATCAAATTAAATTTATTTAATAAGCTAAATGAAACCCTTTTCTTATTCTAATTTCAAGCCTAAAAATATTTTAACATAATATGACTAGAAAAAAATGGCCCTTTAAAGGGTTAAACATCTACAAGATGTATTCTGGCATTAGAAGTTGTCAATGATTAAAAAATCTGCTGGAAATCTCAATATAAGTATATTCTATAAATATTATTGATCCATCAGTGGCATCATCATCATCAATATTTACGATCTAAAAAGAGACAATTTAAGTTAGCATGTTAAAAATTTTTGGACATTTGAGGTCATCTCTAATGTCTTAAATGGCTTGCTTATAAAATTCTGGTTTGAGCGAAAAAGTGTGAAACTTTAAAGGATTGATCATTTAAAATTATTTAAAGAAATTACAGTGCATTATTTATTATTATGGATTAGCGATTTCATCTGCTAATAAATGGATATATCTGACGCTCATATATTTTTTATTTACTCGTATATACAATATAGAAAAAGTATGGTAGTCATCAAAAAATTCGCACTCGAGATTTTAACGAATCTGCATGTTTTAGATCTCCCTGAGTTCGAAAAACGTCTATCTGCCTGTTTGTGACAAAGGTAACTCAAAAATGCTTTGAGTTAGACGGTTGAAATGTGGTGTACAGTCTTTAAACCAAATATGCAGATTTCTATCAAATGTGGAGTAAAATTTGTTGGGAGGAAATCCGTTTGTCCATCTGTTCGAATATAAGTTAACACAATAGCTACAATACAAAGAGAGCCATATAGATAAAATTCGGTACATAGATCTAACATCTATAGAGTAGAAACTTGTCAAATTCTGAGCTAAATCCAACTATGAGTTGACTGCCTGTTGATCTGTACTTTCAGAAACATGTAAATGCGATAAATAAGATAGGCAGTGACTTCAATAAATCAAATTTGGTATGGGATTTTGTGCAGTTTTGTGTCACATTTTTGTTTCAATCGGTTGAGAAAAACGTGTCTAAAATACAAATTCGATTTTTGGATATTATTAAGCATGCCAAGGATTAATCACCATATATTTTGCTAAAGATTACACGCTAGATTCATCAAAAACGTTATATTCATGTCGAAGATCAATATTTCGTAACTATTGTACGTCAGTGCCATGTAAGGCGTTTTCTGGAATGTGAGAAATTAAAGAGTATGTGAGAAAATTTTGGAGAGACCACTTCCAATGGTTTTTTTAAAGAATGTTTGCAATTTATATTAGATTTTTAAACCGTTTTTGCAATTTTTGAAAATATTTTTGACAGTAAAATATATGACTCTCACACTGTAGGATTAAGGTTGATAAATATGCAAAATGTAACAGTAAGACCTTATATCAACCTTATATTTATCTAAAGACCTTTATCAAGAGAATTAACAGACATTAATTAATCTCCCAAATAATATAAAATTCAACATCTTAGTCATTAAAAAGGAAGGACTATAATCTTTTTCATTTTGGGATTAATATAAAATTTCTTTAGAGGTCAGCAAATCCACTGGTATCCTTGAATCATGCTTTATTGACTCACCTTAAGATGTAATAATAAATTCCTTTCATCGCAAGCGCTGAATCAAGATATCATTGCAGGCGGATTACGTTCCACTTTCTTTGGGTAAGAAGGTCATCCACGTAAGTTTGTTAACAGTGACGCTTTATAATATCTTTATAAACGATAATTAAATTAAATTTCATATGCAAAGAGTTTAGTTGAGGAATAAAGCGTGCAGACTGCATTCACATTTCGTCACTGTCATATCGAAATCAAGTTATATCTATCATATGTCAAAATTCAAGCGCACCAAAATATATGGCATTTCAATGTAACAACTAGAACTGACATGCGACCTTTTGTGATAACATATCGCATACAGCATTTTTGAGAGAGAATATAATTAATCTTTTCAAGTGGGTCAATAAAATGTTTTGATAAATTTGGCATACAACATTTTGATATAATAATTGGTATCTCGAATGTTAAGGCTGCAAAACTGCTGCAAAAAATTGACAAAAGTGATAACATCACGATAAAAGAAATAGAAAATGACTTTTCACTACTAATAAATATCAAAAAACCTCATCATCCTTTTCATATCAACCACTGACTAATTAATCTAATTGCCATGTCATTACTCTATTCATCTGTTATTTTCAGAGGTTAAGAACCTACAGTTCAAGAGCTCCATGAAACTCTCCTTGAATTGGCAATTCAAATAAAAAATATTAATAATCAATCATTAAATTATTTTCTCTGTTGTGTAGGGGTTAATTTTTGGTATTCTAATAATATTTGTTGAAAGAGAATAATCTTGTAATTTCAAACCGCATAATTTTGGTTATAAACCAGATGCTCAAAACATTTTTACTCAAAGTTCAACATGTTGTTTTACCGATTAAAACGCTTGCTGTATTCAAATAATACACATTACAAAGCTGGTGGCAATGGATTTTCATATAAGTATATATGTACCAAAGTAGGAGGAGATACATACTTCCTAAAATTTGTAAAATGTTATGAATATTATGAAGAAGTGACGATTCAATAAAAACTATGGATAGCTAATCTGAATTTATTCATTTTGACCAATATTAAACATACATAACGAGACAGAAATTTTAGAAAGCCATAAAAATGCTGCTCATTTTGGTTATATCGATTATTTTTAAGCGAATATTCCTTTGATTAGTGCATTATTAACTGTCATCCAGGAATCGTTTTCTCTTCGAATTTTTAACATCAAAAAATAAATGAACAAAATAAGTCGTTTAGTATTCTTTCAATACAAAGGTGGGTTTTCTTTTTCTTTGTCTTTCATTGAATTAAAAAAAAAATTCTTATCAAAAGATATTTTTTTTCAAGAATTTCATTTTGAATTTTAATTTTAATATTTTAAAAGGTCTCAATAAATATTGTTAAAAGCAAAAATATTACAAAATATCTTTTAGAAGTATTTAGACATCAGCAGTAATCAAAGGGACAGACTTATTTATGTTTTTTTACTTACAGATAATTTATTTATAATTTTTAATTTTCTATTTCACTAAATTTTTATTTTATGAAAAAAAATTGTATATAAATAAGTTATATTTTTAAAAAGAATTTGATAATTTATGTATTGATTCATACAAAAAAAGTTATTGCTTACTATGGAAAAATATAGGTTAACCACTTAATCGTCAAATTTCGCAGCATTTTAACTGTATTACATAGATATTACTCAATTAAGCAAATATAGAAGATAATCTGTATACATATGTTTGGAATTTCAATTTAATATATTTACACAAATAAAAGAAAGAAAAAAAAATTTTACTAAATTGAAAATTTATTTCCAATTTGACTTTCTTTTAGCATATTATATGATTTAGAATAGAAATATATGAATGTAAATAAAAATGAATTAAGTTATATACATGAAAGTGACATAATAAAAAGGAATCAAGAGATAAATGTACAAGGAATAGCAAGACGAATATTAATGATTTTAGTCACTGTTTCTGAACGACATATTTATTATGTCGCAAGCTAGCTTTGATTGATGCTATTTATTAAAAAATTAATCGAAATTAAATATTAAAAGATATTGATTTGACCCTCTATTTAACACGATTGTTCAGAATCAATATGTGTTTTCATTGAATCTTATTAGAGATCTATGATTTTAAATGCATGGGTATATTAAACAATCCTTCGGACACATTTTCCTGGGTAATAATTAAAATAAATCAAGATTCCAAGAATTAAATAAACTAAAATAAATTAATTGAAACAAATTTCTGAAAACACTCAAATATAAAATACATGTCCTACTTAGTATGTACATCCGGCAAGTTTTTCACTACAACTTTTTATCATTTGCCAATTAAAGGGTTAAACAGAATAACTGTAATTCACTCAACATTTTCAGCCAATCAATTTATTGTGTAAAATAAAGAGCTAATGGTATTGGTCAAAAGAAAATATTCTAAGATTCCAGATTCCAAGAGAATATATTACTGACAATTTTGATGCAAAGAATGAATTTAGAATAAAAAGTTTCTCCCGCCTCAGAATCCCTTCTGCTGATGACCTTTTCTGAAAACAACGTGGAGAAAAGACCAAACCTTCACAGCCAAGTGGTTTCCAACAATAAGCTTGTTTACTCAAAAGAAGCCACGAACTCTGCGTTAACCCGCTTCCCCCTTAGCTTAAAAAGAAAAATTATTTACTTCTATTAGACTATTCTAAGTAGCGGGATTATGTTGCGGTTCGATTGTTTGTCTGGCTCATTTTCTAAAACAGTTACGGTCACAGTTTTTTGATACGTTAATACGTTCACTTAAAAAAAAATGGCGAAATACAAACTTCCGTCCGATGAAGACGTTTAAATTCATTCGAAATAAAACAATAAGTTGAAAAGGCTTCTCAGATGGGACAATTGCACATCGCAAGTGTGAAATACTTCCGCTGATGCATTAGTTGAGAGTTACCTGTCTGTGAAATTTGGCGGGAAAAAAATTCTAATTCTGCCATCTGTGACAATCTGAAAATTCTATTATTCTATTCTGTGGCGAATTTTAATGCCACTGGTCGATATTTTTTATTTAGTTTTTTTTCATTTAATTCTGATTAGAAATTGGAAATTGTAAGGAGGAATCCAATTTAATTTATTTCAAGATAATTGTTTAGAATCGAATTGCTGATTGTTAGAATTGAAATCATAGACATGTATTTCATTATATTGTACATAGCTCACACCGAAATAAATATTTGTTTTTTAAATGCTGTTTGCAATTATAGCATGACTTTTCAAATAATTAAGTTAAGAGGCTGACATACTATCTTTAAAGAACGACAAGTAAGATGAAAAATAAAAAAATCAGTTAAAACGTTCAATAGCATATACCGTAGAGCACCAAATTTAGCACTACTTATCGCTTCGATAAGTAGTGCTATTGATCAAAAATGTGTTTTTCAAAATTTTAATTAAAAATTAATCAAAATTCTTGGATAGTTTCGAGCGTATCATTGTACAAAAATGATATTTAACCGTTTAAGAAATTTTCAAAATAAACTTTTCTATGAAATCAATTTTATTCCAGTACAATTTTTTTTCTAATTTTAATAATTAAAAAAATATTTTAAAGTATTATTTACAATACTTTTCATAGTTTTAGTTATTGAATTTATATCAGGTGCGTTGCAATTAAATGTTTTTTTTTTTTTTTTTTGTATTCACGTTATCGTTTCTAATAATTGAAAGAAATTTTAAAAATAAATTTCAAGATAGATGAATCAAGATTAAAAACATTATCGTGCCGTTATTTCCCAGACTAGATGGTCAAACTTCCTTTAATTTTTCCCCCTCTCTAGCCTATATTTGTTTGAAATTTTGAATGAAATCTTCCATGAATAAATTTAAAGATCTTAATTGCATGTTAAATTATACTAATGCTAAACAATAAATATTGAAAAAATTCTACAATCAGCTCAAATAAATGCGTGGGGTTTGATAAATTATTAAAGTGGGAACAAAAAATTTTATTGACAACTAGAACGAAAGGTGACTCGAAACAGAGTGCAAAAGTGTGAACAGCCGTTTTACCAGAGGATTATGTTAGTTCTTGTATTTGGGCAACTTAGAACTTTTCCTTGCTCACTTTCATTAATTGAATAAATATGAAATGCTTCATCTTGAATTCAAATAGATTTTGATAGCTCAATTAAATGTTAGAATAAAACAAATATTGCTAAATATCAAATTATTTTGTTAATTAAATATTCTGAGCTGTTTTTTTTATTTTCAATTTCCTCTTTATTCATATGTTGTTGTTTTTAAAAATTTAAAACCGAAACATTAATTGTTATTTTTCAAATTTTATATACCGAGCAGTTTATGAAAAGTATTACGATAAACCTACAAATTGGAATATTTGATTTAATTACATAAATTAATAATACGAGAATATTGTTTTAACAGGCGAATTCGGTCATTTTATTTATGCTTCTAACATCGTAATAATTTTAGTGAGAATTAATATATATGAAACAAAAATAGCTAATAAAAGAGTGCGTAGCAATTGAGTGAAATGTTTCATGTCATTCCCAAGAAGAAGAAAAGAAAAAAAAAAAAGAAGAAAAAAAACCCCTCAGAAGTTGATTATTCGATGTAAGTAGAAACAAATGACTTTTTTTTCATTTAAAATGGCTTCCATTTAATGATCGAATTTTATCTTATGAGTAATCAACAAAAGCTTTATAAGCAAATAAGAAGAACAAACATTAACTTGAACAGAGAAGAACAATACAGAGAAAAATTATCGTTTGCTGCTACGCTGCTGCCACTGAAACAATCGTCACACTCTGATTATAACAACTGGGGAAAAATTCATATAACGATCCTTAACTGTCGATCAGACGATATTAGATTAAAGTATTCTTTTAAGATGGATAAGTAGGGCGCCATTGTTGGAAAACGTTCGTGTGCGAACAAACCGATTTTGCTTTTTTTTTTAACGCTTTTGTTTAAGGCGTGCGTCTCATTATTTTTTCAGAGGAATTATTTTTTTCAATATAACTGTGGTCAACGTCTGGTTGATCGCTTTTTTCTAGTGGGTGCCAAGTAATTAAAACACATTCTTCGTAATTATTGTTATTAAAGTGACATGCGATGATTGGAATTCCGTTAACGGTTAACCGTTAAAAGTGCACTGACTTGAGAAGCGCGTGTAAATATCGTTGATTATTAAATAGTAAGCTTATTAAATCGTATTAATATATTCTTCAGAATTTCATTCCCAAGAAAAAATTAAAATAGTCAAAAGATAAAATTAAAATAGTCATAAACATCTTTGTTGAGAACTCAATTATACGCTGACATTTAGGATCTATTTTGTAGTTACTGTAGTATTGCTTGTTCATAAAAAATAAAGTCGCATTTTCTTTTCTTTTTTTAATTGATAACTTTTAATGAAAAGATTTTCAGCTTTTTAGGATTTAGTACGCTCTTTTTCACGTCAGTTTTAATTAAGTCCCTTTTATTATATATTCAATAATACCTCTTGGATGAATATTGAAATCTTTAGTGAATTTTATCAATTATATGAATATTTTAATAGCAACTTTTCAAATTTTTTATTAGAAAATTGTATCTTTCCACGTTAATTTAAATTTTTCCTACTTCGCC
This sequence comes from Argiope bruennichi, assembly GCF_947563725.1. Taxonomy (NCBI): domain Eukaryota; kingdom Metazoa; phylum Arthropoda; class Arachnida; order Araneae; family Araneidae; genus Argiope; species Argiope bruennichi. Next base: position 56,082,156 of record NC_079158.1, read on the forward strand.
CCCTCTCCCAACCCGATATTTTTAATTATTTTATTCTTTTATATGAAGAATTTGCCCATATGATCATAAAAAAATCATCACTTTTAACAGAATGAAAAATAGTATTGTAAAATCTAGTAAAAGCCACAAGCTTTAACTTATCAAAAGAAATAAAACACTCTGAGCTATTTTCCTAATTTAGTTATTATACTTGATTTAAATATAGCACAATCTCAATCCATGCATATCATCGCAATTAATATGCACGGAGGAAAATCAAGTTCATCAAACTTATCTTTGAATGATGCCACTGATAGCTTATTAATTAAGAGACATTAACATATGCTTGATTTAACAATTTCGCTCGAAAAATTCGCCAAAAGAGGCAATAAAATAACATTTTTCTTTACTCGGCGGATTTTCTCTAAATATCACCGTTAAGAAAGGGAAAAGTCTTAAGTAACTCTATTGATGCGCGACTCAATTTCGAATTGCGACATACTATTCATAGAAATGTGTCTGAAGATAGCTTCAGACACATTTCTATGAAAGCTTCAAAAGAGAATATAAAGACGTTTCTTCACCTTGCTAAAGGATAATAAAAATAAATGTTTCTTTTTCGATCGAATAACTAAGTAAAAATTCATTTTTAATGAAGTCAACTTATACTCAAGTGATTTACGTGAAATTTGTAATTTCGTATCCAGTGTTTATCTTATAATAAGGGAAAAAATGTGGCATAAAAGCTTGTTGTAGTTAGATGTTAGATAACATGTTTAAGTTTACTCTAACGCCTTCCTCACTTGGGAAACTGCTTGATAATTCAGTGGAATTTCATTTCCCTTAGAGATAGAGGAATGGTTTGGGATCGAGATGTCTCCGCTCCAATGACGGGACATGCTTCCTTAAGAGAGGGATTGGATCATGATAGTGTTGATATACTTCAGGATTTCACCCTCGAGTTCTGAGTGGATATTGTGTAGAGTATCATTTAGATGGCCACGGGATCGGGGAATAGCATTCTTTTGCTTTGGCTACATTCGTCATGTCACTGTGACGTCATATAATTGACACCATTGTATTTATTGTGCAGAATACATATGTCGTACATATGTGCAAGGTACAAGTTGAATTTCATAAGGATCAAGCGCCCCTTAATTGAAGTGATATGAAAATATGATGTGACGAAATAGTAAATTATTAGCGCTCAGGGTTTGGCATGATATTTTTTTGGTCTCATTAGTCGTATTAAAAGTGTGAATGGCACCAGGGAAGGTATTAGTTTTTCACTTTATCAATATGTTTGGGTTTAAAAAAGTTTCATAAACACATTAAGGCTTTGTTGGGATAAATGTCCTGAAAGAGGGTAGATGTTAATGGTGCCCTTTGAAAATGGCGCGAGGAATTTCTATACTTCTTTTGCTCCCTGATCGTTATACCACTGGTGAGTGGAGAGTAAAATATTGCCTCCATTATTGAACGTATTTCAAAATTATTGTATTAAATCTCATGCAGTTTTAAAATGAGATGTTAATTCAACAAATTATGCAAAAGTTTCAACCCTATTTGACCTTTCCAAACGCGCAGAGGACCTGAATAGTAACAACGTGAGAAGTGAGAATTAAAGTTTAATTCTAATAACCATAACCGGATAAGTACAAAACTTTTCTTGGAAAATACGTCTTGTCATGGAAGTGGAGATAACTCGATCCGATTGTTTTACTGCACACACAGGAAACCAGCCAACTGCCGTAACCTGATGTTTCTCAGTCCCATATCTCAGGTGTCCGTTAAGTGCAGTGGCTGATTTAAGTAACAATGCGGTTCTTAGACGCTGCACATCATGAGGCCCATTTCTTTTAATTAGATGATCAATTTGATTTCATATTTTGCACACTTTAAATGTTAACATATTATTTTATTTTAGATCTTTTTTTTTCTTTTTTTCTGCTTTATTAAATTTGGCAAAATATATTTGTTTTTATTTATCTGTTGTTATCTGTATCCAGGCTACCCAGCATCGAACGTTTGTACATAACAGTACTGAAATAAATTTTCTGTGTAAATAAATATTCTACCAACGAAATGAATGTTATGAAATTTAGGACCTGACTAATTATATTTGATAAAGTATTAATATTATCTTACTATTTTATAACTCATAGAATTTGTATTTTTACAATCTTATTTATTCAACAAAACAACAAAAAAATGAAGTTTTTTAATCCGTTTGCATATGGTCTCCTGTCAGTCTTGTGACCTTAAAAATCTACCTACTCTATATAACAGGAAACACCCTACTGTCTGTATTGCCAATATTTAATAGCAATAATCTGTCCAAACGCGCTTCAGCTACCACTTCAACTACCATTTTATTAACTTTGAGCATGTTTTTTGCTTTTATTTACCGACTAGTGAAGAGGAGCCCCATCTGGCGGTTCATAGACACTTAACTATGTGTAGGGAAACGGATGAGGTTACATCTGGCCGCAAAGCCAATTACCATGTCAGGAAAAAGGGGAAACGTTACAGTATGTCAAGAATAACATCAACCACTCCTTAAAAACATAAGTTTGTTATAATTTAAATTCAACACTACTTACCATCGGTTTCAACAACAACAACAACAAAAAAAATGCACATTATTTTTATTTTTGAAAATAGCTTCAAAATTAGTTGTAAAGATTATTATTAGATTTTTTTTATTTGCTTGCAATTAATTTTCATACATATATTTCGTTCAAGTAATAATTAGTTCATTAAAGCTTTAAATGAAGCGATAAATATGAAGCCAATTTTCTCAAAGACATGTTTTTCTATTCCTTCATACATTATTTGGTTTCTTTTTGATAAATCCTACCATTGAATGCAGTAAAATAAGGCTCAGATTAACGAGTCAATTATCTATTTATATAACATAGGTTAATACTCTTCAAATTATATCTATTTGTTATTGAATCCAGAAGGACTTGGTGCTATTACAAAAAAATTATGATAATAAATAAATAAATAAAATATTTTATATAGAATATAATCTATTGATATTTATTTAATCGTTTTTGTTATCAATTTCCTAAAATATAATGTATTGCAGCTTTCAATATAACATTGAATAGTACTATAGAAATTTTAAAATTACTATTTTCTATTAATTCAAAAATTGCGAATATCATTAAAATGGGTACAGTTCTAGAGATTAGTTGATAATTACATCACCGACATCACCCCATTCTCTTCACAGGGTTGCCGTACATTAAAGGCGTAGAGGGGTTGCCATATTGGCAACTTTAGCTTTAAAATTTGGCTCCAAACTTGGCGGTACCCGTCTTTAGGATTTAGCCTTAAAATGCTTTGATATATTTTTTTGATTTACTAGCAATATAAAATTTTCGATACAATCATCCTTCAGACAAGAATTAAAAACTATTTTATTATTATGATTCAACAGGGCATAGCTATGTTTAAAAGTGATTGTTAAACTTCATCATTTGTTGTTAACAATACTTTAAGTTATTATTTATGATATATCAATACAATTATAAATTAACAATACAGAGTTCTATTTTTTAATTTTATTATTAGCTTGTTCGTATTCAAGTGTGGTGAGCTTGAATTTGTTTGCGATTTCATTAAGTGAATTTACGTCATTGAAACTGATTGCGGAGATTGCTGTTAGTCCTTGTGCTTTTACCCATTTTGTGCGGAGTTTCTTTTAAATATTCTGCTACGAATTTTTCAATTGCCTTCACTTCATTCAATACGCAATTTGCCTCTTCATCATGGGAAACTAGAGCATTAAAAACAGAAAAAAGATAGATGTTTCTGTGCAGACATATAATCAATCGAATCAAATAACCAAAGAATCTTCAACCTTAACTGATGTTTATGGTTCTGACGATACAGAAAGACATGTGGTTGATATTGAATCTGCACAGTCGGATTTTGAAGATATATGAAGACAAAATGTATTCAACTTGGTAATAATCCTTTCTTGGACAATTTTGATGTGTCCCCGATGGAATTAAAAGGAACTAATCCATTCTTGGACAATTTTGATGATTTTGCAGATGTGAAAAAAGAAACAAATCCTTTAAAAACTGATATTCATTCGAAAGAGAAAACCTTGCTTTTATACCGGGAAGTTGCTGAGCCTCCAGAAATAGATCCATCCTGGTTTGAAATGGACGAACCTGAATTGATGGAAATATTTGAAAATTCCCAAAATATATGTAGTGTTCTTGACTATACTTCTGAAAACAATTTTGTTATAAATCCATTTTTGGCAAGAAATCCTTTCGATCCAACAAATAAAAATCCGTTCAAAGAATCAATCATCGCAAAAAACAATCCTTTATCTGGTATTTCAAATGAGCAAAAAATGTCTGAATTCAATACTTGTTCATGTCCAAAGGAAAATGATCTTACATTAGTGGCATCACGTCCCAAACATTATTTGAAAAGAAAGGTGAACAAATTTACGTCTTGGTTGAAGTCAAGAAATATGGCTACCAATTCACCATGTTATTTGCAACTAAATTAGTAATATTATTGTCGGACAATAGTGAACATTTGCTTTTACAGGTGTTTATATGCATATTTACAATTTGACAATAATAGTGGTGAAATAATTATGGCAATTTTAAACAAAAATAAAAAAAATGGCAAAATGTTACTCAATTACTTATGATCAAACTTTTCAAGAACTAGGAGAAAAATTTTACATCATCACTAGTCCTTCAGTAGCTGAGATGGAACACTGAAATGATTTTCTGCGCAATTCTACCAATCTTCTAAAATAGCCATCATCTTGGAACAACTTTTTCGAGAAATATGCGAACACTTATTTTCTTCAAAGATTTCCGAATTTATATACTATGTGAAAAATACTGAAATGGAAGGATTTATGGATTAAAAAGCACAAGTTCAACAACCTGCTAAGAATCCCCTTGTCCTAATGGGCACAAATTATCATTGTATATATTGCACATAGTATATATTATTTTGTTTTTTCTGTGTTTGCTTTTTATATTTCACCTGCGGACTCGTATTTATTATTAAAACTGTGACTTTTATATTAATGGATATGTGCTATGTGCATTTAATAAGCATGACATGATAACAGTAAATTGCAACTTTATTACTTCTACTTGGTTTGAAACCTTTCTCGACTATGACTAATACCTCACTAAGGTTAACACTGATTATGACTTCGGACATCAGCAAATTTCCTAGAAGACGGCGAATCAAGACTGCCATCACATTAGTGTCATCTTTACGGCTACAGATATTCTTTCGCTGTATTTCCTAGCAATGACTGCAAACTTACCATCTGGCTTATGTTTTCTTGGTGACTCATGATTTTTATCTTGTTTCCTCATCTCAGCGGCTCAAGACTGATGTCGATGGTTCCTCAGTTTCCATCTTGCACAGTTTGAAAAGTACTATCACCTGCTAAAAAGTGGTGCTATCAGTTGATGGTTCGAGATTTAAAATCCCGTTTTGTCAATTCGGCCTTCCAAGACTTGCCAAAACGCTCTGTCATCTCGGTGGTTCCTGATTCATCATCTTAGTCTTTCATCTCGACGGCTCCAGGCTTGTTCTGTCATCACGGTTCTTCTATTACCATCCCGGCGACTCCAAAGAGAACAACTTACCTTATGATTTTATAGATAAAAGACTTTCTTTGTGCAATAGTCAAAATTTCCAATAGCCCTATAATGATCCTTCACGCAAATAAAATTTTCGGCTTCAATTTGATGTTTCATTATTTATTTAAATGCTGGTTGAATTCCCAGTATAATTTTCTTCTCCACTTTATAAAATATTTGCTGACTTTGGCGACCAGCCGGTTCGTCGATCTTAATGCTCGTTAAGATTTTCAGTTAAAAATTTTATGCAACTTATCTTCATTAGTTTCTTCAGCAAAATATTTTTAAGCTTCAAATTTTGAAATATAATTCACTTATATTATTAAAAAGACCTTAAGCCATAAAGTAGTACGTATTTCTTTTATTATCTGTCAGCTCCCGTAAAATTTCAATTTTAAATTAAAATGGAAATGATTAAACGGTAATCAATATAAAAAATATATTTTACGGAAACCAAGTATTTTTTCTTAAAATGAATACTGAAAAGAGAATTGATCAGCATTTAAGTCTTACTTGCACTACAGAATAATTTTCATAACTTATATAGTATCTTAAGAAATATTCAAAAACTTCCCAGATTCATCATAAAATAAAATTTTTAGTTTTGCTTTCAAAAGGATTTAAATGAAGTTAATAACGATATTTTATTTTGTTTTGGTCTATAAATATACTCCAAAAAATTATGAAATCTAAATTTTATGTAGCTTTTTGGTTCTAAGGAATCATATTCTGCGAAATGTTTTTGACATTGCAACTTTTAGATAAGTAAATGAATGTTGCTACCTTCTGGTATCAAATATGATCGATTTATGAAGTTTTGAATAGAATAATATGAAACAATCAACATTTTCATGATCTTAGGCCAATCAGTCTTGAGAAATCCTGGGCGCTTATCTTTGAGGTGGTCGATGAAGTAGTCTATTATCACCTTTTTTTTTATAGAACAGTGATATTGAATTATTCATAAATCAATCAGTTTTAGAAACTGATTTAGTTGATTGGAATGCGACTCTTTTTATATAAAATATTAGCATCTCAATAATATTTTGTTAAATAGGATTCACAGAGCATAGGATCTAGATAAAAGTTAAACATTCGTTATTTATTAAAGCATTTTTAGACTCAAGTTACATATAATATGATTATATACTTCATTTAGACTATTTTAATGCATGTATTTCTATTATTAAAGGTTTACAAATGAGCCGATTTGGTCCTGAATTGAAAAGATAGATATGTGGTGACGCTTTATAAGCCAGATAACAGCTACGAGACATGAGAAATTTCTTTTGTCTAGTGGTCTTGTTACTCGGCTACGAACCCAAAGGTTGCGAGTTCGATCCTCGCCTATCGCTAATAGCAACATTGGTGACCCGATGACGTGATACGCAAAAAAACCTTCATACAACTGTTGTAGCGCCCTCTATCAGAAATAAATAAAATCAAAGCTAATGAAAAAAAAAATGAAGCTGATAAACAATCGGCCAATAAATAAAATATGAAGCTGATAAATAATCAGCCAAAAAAAAAAAATGGATAAGACGCTACAGCCAATATATCACCACTAATAACAGCAAAAACAGGACAAAAAATCGTTCGTCTCACCTCCGACGAACTGAAGGGGGAGTAATGTGGTGACGCTTTATAAGCCAGATAACAGCTACGAGACATGAGAAATTTCTTTTGTCTAGTGGTCTTGTTACTCGGCTACGAACCCAAAGGTTGCGAGTTCGATCCTCGCCTATCGCCAGTAGCAACAGATATATTAAACCATTTTTACCTTAAATATAGCTGTTTTATTAAATTAATAATATCAATATTCTAAAAGATCATAGAAAGTTTTTCTTTGCATTTACTTTTTATAAAATATCTTATTTCATTGCATGCAAACATGTGCTGAAAATTACATCCTTATATGTTTAATTTGCAATAACAGTTGACTAATTTTTTAATTTGAGCTTTTGTCAATATGATGGCAACACGCTCATAAAAGCTAATTTCCTCCTGATTGAAGCATCACATGCTCGTGCAAGTTAAATTTTGTTTTTATTTTGTGTGATTTAAGTTTTTGAAAAATATAATTAAATTGTTTTTTAAAAATTCATTAAAAATAGAAATTTAATTTTTTGGTTGAAACATTATATCATTAAAAAGATAATTTTTTAATCTTCAATATGATGTAAAAATCAATTTTGTGCTATAATATTTTTGGAAGTTATAACGGAAAAACTTCAAAATTTCGCTTAGCGCCAACACACACATACACACACATTGAGATTTATTATAATGATTTTTGACTGCCTTGCACCTATATTTGTAACTAATGTTATTGTAATAGGCGCTTAGTTTTATAAATAAGTTATTAAATTAGTGATTGTAAGGAAACATACAAAAATGTGACCAATTATACATGATAAAGCATTAATTTTACTCTCATATGTTATCATCATATTAAATTAATTGTAATTTAATATGATATATAATTATTACTGTAAAATTTGTATTCTTTACAAATTTATTTATTTGCAAAGGAAATAAAGTTTTTTAATCGATATTATTGCGGCCCCTTCCCTGTTTAGTACCCCTAGGCAGCAGCCTAGTCTGCCCAGGTGGAAATCGCCACGACCTAAGTGGGACTGTGGGGATCTCCAGATTCAAAACTTGGATTCGAATTTTAGTGATTATCTACCAGCAATCCAATTAGTTTTTTTTTCATACCCATATATTAACTGTAACCGTATATGATAAATATATTTATCATATGCATTTGTGCATATATAAAAGCCAAAATTGACAATAACTTTCAGTATCCATTACCTCATGTTGATTTGATATAAAAGCTTTTCTTTTGTTTTTAAAGTAGTGTTAGCCTTATCCATTATTTCATTCACCATAGGACTCTAATTCAACAAAATTGTATTGAAGCTAGTTTGATAAATTTAAAACAATCCCTTATTTAAAAAAAGATATTGTTGATATGAATGTTATATCTATTAAGCATTTATGATCATATAAGCGTGAACGAAAGAAAAAATGAGTTGGATTCTCTGCTCCACAAATATAGCAAAAGAATAAAAATTCTTTTCTTGAAGTATTTCCTCTAAATATATCAAGGTTAAAAAAATTGCTCCATTGACGCCAGATTCAAGTTCAAAGTCTCGCCTTACAGTGCTCAAGAGTTCTACTCCTACGCAATGCTCTAATGAGAGTTCTCAAGAGTTCTTTGAACACCTTGCCGTAAGACAATCAAAACATACGTTTCTCCTCGATGGAATTTCTTAAAACTTTTCTCGGTTATCTGGCATTTGATACAGCTAAACAAACTTTGATACGTCTATGACTAAATAAATATCTATTTCCGACGTAAAGGTTTAATTTTTTCTTCTCCATTTTCATAATAAGACGTCAAAATATTATCTTGCAGTCAAAGAAAAAAAAGTATATCAGTGTGGTTATGGGCTTTTATTTCTTTATTGTTATAAATAGATATTACTGTTCTAACAGTTTATTACTTTAGATTACATTGCTATTAGCAGAAATCTATGGCATTGCCCATAACATAATGAATGTTAACGAAATAATCAAAATCACAATAACATAAAAATAACAATATCATTAAAATAATAATTAAAAAACAATAATTTTGTAACTTCATTTATTTTTTTGATAATGATATCACCGATGAACGGCAGACGATAAAAATTGAAACAAATAATTGGAAATAAATACTCGTTGAAAATAAAAGAAGAGACAATGAAATTAAAAAAAACGCAATTGTCGCAGACGATATTATCAGAATTAAAAATTATATGAAACATTTTTCAAGATTCTTGGTTTCCTAATTTAGATACTTGGCAAATCTGCGAAGAAGTTAAATTTCTTCCCCGTAGAACCATATTTTATCTCGAACATCATCGGAGAAAGTCTTTGAACTCACTGGAAACCCAAAATTTAAAAATTAAAGAAAAATTATTTTGCTCCTTCTTGTTTTAAATTAGAAGCAAATATTCGAAAACTAATCACAAAAATATTCAAAATATATAAAGGAATGGAATGAATCAAATTCCGTATAACGGAGTTAGATTCAAGAATTTTAGTTTTAAATCTTGGAATTTTTCGGGAAAAGCAAATATTCTTTAAAACAATTTTCAAAATTCAGTAAGTTATGTCAAAGATGCAAAACGAACGATAACTATTTGCTCTCTTTGATGGTGTAATATTTATTTTTCCCTACAATGATTAAAAATGATATTGATGGAATATACATAAATAATATAATTTAATACGAAATATTAAATAAAAATTTTCTTCATTGAATTTTAAAATTTGAGCTTCGAGGTGCATTGAGTTACTATTACAACGACTTGTGTGCCAAATTTCTGGGCTATAAATACGATAGATTTTTCTGGACATTGCAAAAAACACATACACGAACGCACTCTACAAGCACTTCCTTTTATAAATTTCAGAAAAATAGGTTCTTATAAAAAATGCTCAATCATTAAATAAGGAAATTTTCATCGTGTCTTTTGCTGAAATTAGTTCAGTGTCTACCAAATTGTGGTCTGTAGTGTCTTTGGGAATTTCGAATTTTCTCACAAGAACACCCCATCCCATAGTAGTCACAAAATCCCATACCGAATTTGATATATTTAAGTCACTGAGTTTTTGAGTTATCGAGTTTAAATATTCCTAAATGTACAGACCGATAGATGGCCAACCCCAAGTTGGGTTAGACAAAAAAATTGATAGATGACTGCACTATAGATGTTAAATCTGTGCACTGAATTTTATCTATCTAGCTCTCTTCGTTTTGTGATAATCATATCGAACAGCTCCAAAACGTGGAGATCCGTCAAAATCTCGAGTTCGAATGTTTTAAAGGTTACAATACTTTCTCTATACCAAGTATATAAGAAAGTAAAAATGTAAAAATGACTGACTATTTTGTAAAAAGGTGTTAGAATGTTACAGAAAGGGCAACGAAAAAGTTTGAATATACAAAGTGAAAATAATTAGAAGTGTGGGAAACACTAGTTTAATTAATTTATATTAATATCCTGGTTCGAAACTATTTGAGTGCTGTTTTGAGATGAATCGCGTCATTTTGAACTGCGGCCAGATGAACCGACCTGAACTGACACCTCTTACTACCACATCCTGCTAGTGGGAGGGTGTTTCGCCCCAACTAATTAAACGTTTGCCAGGTCGTTGAGAATATGTCACTGAGCTACCACAGTCTCATCATTTGCATCCCATAAACTAGTAAGAATCGTGACTTTGGTCACGTGATTTCCTATTTCGTAACATCAGTCATTTGGTCCATTGCCATTAGAATGCCTGAAATTCTTTTTTAACATTTCAATTTTTTTTACTAATCAACTACGATAATGTTACGATATTTAGTTGCATATAGGTACTTGTAAAGGCACTTGTACACATATGAATAAGAGATTAATAATATACAACATGCATAACCTAAAAATCAATATAATTTCAAAACTTTTACTAAAATATTATTAATTATAGGAGAGGATTAACGTAAATTCGAAGGTCTAGTCTCTCCAAAATATCTTAGCATGATAATGTTTTAGACTGTATTCGCCTATCTTTGTATTTTTTAACAGAATTTGGACTCAATTATAACAACGATAATGTGAGCACAAAAAAAGATTACTTTTGAGGCGCGGGTTTATATAAACATAGCTGTTAAAAGAATGAAAATTATGGTTGTAAAATATCCTTGAGAGAATTTGATAAATGTGTGGTAATTAGAGAAAAAAATTATGCGGAAATAAAATGGTTATAATTTAAAAGTTTATTCTTTGAATTATAAAACAGAGTAAAAAAATTATATATGCGTGCTAATATCCTCCGAAATTATTGACGAAAACATAAAAATCTAGATTAAATTTAAATTTAAAATCAAATTAAATCCATGAAAAATATTTTTCTTAGTAAACAGAAACTACTGAAAAAGTAGCCACTTGATAAATTTGGTGGCTCTAAATTTAATGAGAGCATTTTACAGGAATTTTAATCATGCTTGTCACAATTTTCAAATAATATGGTAATTTATAAACAATACTACATCACAATGAAACCTTAAAGCTAGCATTCAACTTTATAACCGTTAATTAACCTAACCAATTATTCTGAATTTTTATTAGTTACGCCCTAGAGCAACTCTACAAACATCAACGCTAAGACGTTTCTTAATTTATATAATTTCGATGTGTCCCAAGTCCTTCCTGGGGGCCGCGGTGGCCTGTTGGTAAGGTCTCGGCTTCGGAACCGGAGGGTTTCAGGTTCGTGACCCAATTCCACCGAAGAACCATCGTGTAAGGGGGTCTGTTGCACGTTAAATCTGTTATGACCAAACGTCCTCCCCCTGGTGTAGAGTGGAGAGGGGGGTGCCAGCTAAGGTGTCGTCCTCGTCATCTCACCGCGGTTCAAAATGACGAGTTCCGTCCCAAAATAGCCCTAGTGTTGCTTTAAAACGGGACGTTAATAAAACCAAACCAAACCCAAGTCCTTTCTTATACATGACGGAGCATCTATGGAATACAGTTTCCAAAACAGAACAGCGGCTCCTTATAGCCGACAGACATTGATTTTAACATCACATGTATTCTTTATTGTTCCTTATTTTTCGAAATACGCCTTTATTTCACCTTTTATCAGCAGAAACCTCAAATATATTTATTTGACGCATCTCCTCTGTTGAGTTTGACATATTTCCTGCAAAGGGTTAAATGATTTTGAAACAAACAAGAAACGTAGGCACGAAACGTAGAATATTTTCCGGCACCTAACTCACACGCAGAAATGTGACTTCAGGACGATCCTTTTGCAACTTGGGGTTAAGACGAAACGTTTAGTGGCGACTTTTAAAGTGTTTTTCGGGCGATAAATAGCGTGCTTGCAATTTTTCGTAAAAATAAACAACGCCACTTTGTTGGGAAGAGATGGCGTGCCACCTGTGTTTATCGCGGCGGGGCATCACGGAAAATCCTTATGCATGAGCTGCGTCGCAGGAATGAATATTTTCGCCTGAGAATTTCTTAACCGGAACGCCTACGAAGATGGGTCCATCTTCGAAGGCCTCGTGGCCGTGAAAATACCTATCGTGACGACCCTGACACTAACAGGAAAACGCTCAGCACATTTCACTTAAGTGCGGCGCGTTTAAATCAATCTATTATGTTATTGTTGTATGAAGACGTTTCTGAAAACTGATTTTCAATGTCTGTTGTGTAGAACTAGTAATGAGGAACTTAATATGGCAACACGAATATAAATTGTAAGCTGGTGGATAAATCTGAAAGTATTTTAATAGTTTCTGCAAAGCCATTTAAGTGACCTATAGATTTCTTTGAAACCAGTAGCTTCTGTTCCGAATACGTATGCTAAATGCAAGGAAAGTATTGTTATCGTCGAAAAATTTGTCCTCGACATGATGGAGCTCGGTATTTCAAATCCCCTTCAGACCAAAAACACTATTTTTGTAAGCTATATTTGTAATTTGATCAGTGTGTAAGGAGATAGATGATGAAATTTTCAGAATTAACTGTAGATTAGCCTAATTGATTGCATATGATAGCATGTGATTGAGATTAATCTAACAAAGGAGAAGCTTGACTTCGAGACCATAAGGAGTACTTTTTCGCTAGCAAAGCACCATTCATCACCAAGTTAAAATATTGTCACCGTTTGACACCAAACACTCGACTGCCTTTAAATATTGGCGACAAAGTAATATAAATAGAAAACTAAATATAATAACAGAATATCTTTGATTGTATGGATATTTAGTTAGATCTTAACATATTAGTGCTGATATCAAATTAAGACCAAAATGGATACGTTTCCACTAGCTCGACATCAATTGACATCAAGCTAAATTATTGTCGTCACTTGACACCAAACACTCGACTGTCGTTAAATATTGGCTACAAAGTAATATAAATAGTAACTAAATATAGTAACCAAATATCCATGGTTACCTTGGATATTTGGTTAGATATTGAAGCGTTAGGACTGAAGTCGAATTAATGGAAAAGTACACCAAGAAGATCGTGAGTACGACATTCGATCTTCGTAGATTCACCAGACACGCGGATCTAAAGGATATTAAATATCTCAGAATTTAATGCTCTTCAGCTGGTGTTAGGTAGAGTTGTTAAAAGGAACTGATGACACAGAAGTCATCCTCGTCGTTCCTTGATTTAAGCTATCGACATCTGCTTTAAAATAAACGTTTTGTAGCTTCAAAACTATTTACTAATTTTATTAAACTAAATTAAGCCTACTCAATTTTTTAATTAGCTACTTTGCGAATTGACTACTCAGTAGTTGGCACTTCACCATTCATATTTCCACTCTGCTCAAACGTAAGGCCGTTTAACCTTCAAAAGAAAATTTAGCATACAGCAAACCTACATATACGACAGATCCTTTGTAGAATTCGGCCTCAAACACGATATTCTCCAATCCAGATATCAATACTCTGACACCATGATGTAGAGGCGCAGTAGATATGCAAACTGATCATGACTACAATAGAGCAACCTAAAGCTCTTTGTAACTTGAATTATATGACAAAACATCGTCTTGGTACGTAATGTTATTTCGAATTAATAGAATAAGGCCTCATTTCTAGACTGTTCTATGGCGATCAGGAACAGACATCGTAATTTTGAGCTGCGATTGAGTAATGGGTACAGCGTATAAATAGGTGTCCATTTTCTGGATCTCTAAATGGCAACTGAATATGATGATATTTGAAAATGGCAGGTTTATGTACCTTGCGACCGCATACAGTGCATATTATGACCCCCTTTCTTTTAATAAGACGACTATCAATAGAATTTAACACTTCATACATTGATAACATGTTAATGATTTATTTTACTAACAGCATACATTTATTTATCTGTTACGACTTTAAAAGGCCCAGTATCCACTTTTATATACAAAATTATTGGAGCAGATATTAAATTTTATAAATATTCTAATAATTAAGTAATCGTAATGAAATTTCTAGAACCTGACCAATTATACTTAATAAAAGTGTTAATATCATTTATTTTATCATTCATAGAGTATACATTTTTTCAAACTTATTTATTCAAAAACTAGAAAAATAAAATTATTCAATCGACCATTTTTTCGGGCTTTTCTCAGATTAGCATCCATGGGTAGCTGCTTGTCTTGCCTAGATGGAAATCCCCCCCCCCCTGATATTTGTAGGAATACCGAATTTACAGGGACGGGGACTCTTATTTTGCAAATCTTGATACATCGTAGTCGAACTTTGTTCGCGTAGAGCAGCATGGGAAGAATGGGTAAAATTAATCTAAACGATACATCCAAAATTGTCTTAGATCGTTAGGTAGGCATTTGAACATTATAAATTTATAGAATTTTTTTTATCTAGCAAAAACAAATTTTACGGCATTTTCAATATTATGTATCATATTTTCATTCATTTCTATTTTCCCACAAAATAAATTATGCAAAACATAAACGAATAAAAGAAGTCGATTTCAATCCAGAGATATTTTTTGGACATATTAATTTTACAAAAATCGAGGCAGTTGTTTGCAAACAAAAAGTGAATTTCCGACCTCCAAAAATCACTTTCATGTACGATTTTGTCGGAATGAAGATATACTAGGAAGCAAACACTTAAAATAAAGATGCCAAATTCCTTAAAGCCATGTTTAACAAGGTAGAACATAGAAACACTTTTCTGTGAATTTTTCACTACGTATCTCCGTCAGCATCGACAACCTTATCTCAAAATAAACGCTTTACCGCATTGCCTTTTTCCTCTTCTAAACGAAAGTTTGTAGCGAAAATCGTTGAAACAAAGACGACAGAAGATATTCATCTTTTCACCTGTTGGATGCACCCACACTGTTGCAAACTCTAATAATAATGTTTAGAAAAAGAAAAAGATAGAAGCATAAGAAAATTCTGAAGATGCTGTCAGGAATGAAGATTATTTTTGCTACGCATTGCCACCAGACAATAACAATTGTTCATAAAAAAGGCATTTATTGCGATGCAATCGAGCTTGAAAAGTTGAAGAAACTGCAACTGTGCTCGAAGTAATAAACAACAAGCCGTTTTCTTCTCTCTCTTTTTTTCATAGTCCTATTTTTCCGAGAACATCTAAGAAGATTGCAGTGGGAAAAATTTCTCAGAAAAAAAGAGCAAAATTCTCATATACGGAGATTTGCGCATGCCGACCCAGTTTCTTGGTATATTTCTGAATGAAGAACATCGATTCATAGCGGAAAAAATTCTGTACTTTTCACATGTGAAAACTAATTTCATTATTTTTTTTAGGGAAATAACGAATTCAGGAAAAACTATAAAAAGGATGGTTTTCGTGGTATTTGGAAATAAAAGATTATAAATAATAATAAAAATAATAATCTTAAGTTAATTTCAGGTTATTAAATATCAATATAAATTTTTCCCACGGGTATTTTGGTTGTCCTGTTGTTCTAATTCACTTCATCTAACAGAACCCGCCAAGTTCATGATTCCTATGTACTTCTGATAACGGAGAAGTGCCTCCTTCAGAGCGATATAAAACACCGATGTATCATCAAAGTTATTACCTTAGAAGGTCTCCGCTTCTCAATTTCAGAGCTCATAGAAAATTTACAAAAACTTTTACAAGCCTTCATACTTTTCACTTTCTCGTATACGTAATATAGAAAAGTTATTGTAATTGCTACAAATTGGAACTCGAAATTTTGACGAATCTGCACTTTTTAGATCACCCTGAGTTCGAAAAACACATTTCTGTCTGTGACAAAAATAACTCAAAATTACTTTGAGTCAGCCGGTTGAAATTTGGAAATTTCTATCAAATTTTGAGTAAAATTTGTTTAGAGGAAGTCTGTCTGTTCGGCTGTTCGAATATAAGTTAACACGATAACTACAAAACGAAGAGAGCTAGATAAATAAAATTCGGTACGCAGATTTAACATCTACAATGTAGGCGCCTATAAAATTTTGATCCAAATCCAACTACGAGTTGACTATCTGCCGGTTTGCAACTTCAGAAATAAGTAAACGCGATTAATTCAAAAACTCAATGACATAAATATATCAAATTTGGTATGGGATTTTGTGACTACATGTGCAGTTTTGTGTCAAATATTTGTTCTAATCGGTTGAGGAGAACGTTTCTGAGACACAAATTCGATTTTCGGATACTTGTGACCGCATGCCAGAGATTAATGGCCAAATAATTCGCCAAGGATGACACTATAGATTCAGTAAAAATGCTATATTCTCGACAAAGTTTAATATTTAAAAACTATTGTATGCCAGTGCCATGAAAGGCGTTCTCTGGAATAATATGTTATTAGAGATTAGATTTTGGTGAAACCTGGCTGGTTTTTTCCTCGTTTTTGATAATAATGATGAAGCTTTAAGGAGAAACATATATTGTCCTAACTAACATATTTATTTGTACTACGCATTTACATTGAAATTTACGTTGGACATGAAATGAGCAGAGCCTACACATCGAAATTCAGCATTCTTATTTTCATTTTAGACTAAGGCAGATTTCCGTCTAGGCCTGAACAGCTGGAGTGAAGATATCTGTAGGTAGGGAGATTTAAAAAAATTATTAATCTAGTTGCCAAATAAATAAATTTGTAAGAAATATATTTTTTATTATAAAATATTAGGATGACAATGCATATGTATATTAAAATATTACAATCATTAATTAAAGAACAAATAATTGCTTTTTAATAACGTATTTGGATTATTAATTATTCATTAACAGGTTATGCTTTATTCTGTTTGGTGTGTTCTGTAAAATATAATTTTGATTGTTAATATTTATTTGAAATTTATTATTTTTGTAAAATCATTCATAGTGAATAAATACTTATATTTGTAAAAGAGGAAATCACTAATTAAGAATTATGATTAGTTTTTTAAGAAATTTATTACATTATCATTTTTTTTCAAAGATAAATATATCAAAAATACAAATATCAGTAAATAAAAAAAAACAAATATATTATTTACTAAGTTACAGTAATAAAAAATAATAATTAATATGTTGTTAAGTTAAAAACAAGTAATATATAAAACAAAAATTTTTGAGTCAATTCCTACTTAGATCAACAATTTTTTTTATTTTTATTTTAGTTACTTTTTATTAAATAATTACAAAATTGGTGACAAACTTAGCGACCATTTGGCGACTTTGGCGAACAATTAGAAATTACTGGACAAATTTAAATAATTAATTAATATTTGAAAAAACTGTATTAACATCAAGTGTCATCCACTACAGTTTTAAAAAAATGTATTTGAACTTGACTGGATAAATAAAAAGCATTTTATTAACGATTGAAAATTTGAACAAGACATATAAATATATATAGGGAGAGTGTGAGTTAATAGTAGGAATTGAAATAAGACTAAATTGTCTCATATTCATTAAAAGACAATCCTCATTATATGCATTGCCTGTAGCTGCAAACTATCTAAATCCATCCTGGATTTTAGAAGTAACAAATAAAAAAGCAAAGCTTTCAAACTTTTTGTAATGTTCCTCACGACGTTCCATTCTCTCTCCTATTAACCCCGTTCTACCAGGCTACCTAGAGCTACAGACCGACAGATATTTAACCCTTATTCAGCTCAAAATATGATACAAATTTATATTTTTGATTCTAAAACTGTATACCAAATCTATTCATTTAGTTCTGTACATTTGTAATTATTTCATTCACTTGCTCTGTAAAAGCAGATTAAATTTCTGTATATAGGTTTCGTTTAGAATTTAACAGAATTCTGCAAATTGTGTATAAATTACGATAAATCAAATTTCATCCATCGAGTTCAAAATATTTTTGAGTTAATTGTCTTGTCCACAGACGGATAGACATAAATTTCCAAACAACTATTTTTCGAGCTTAGAAAAGTCTGAAATGTGAAGATTCGACAAAATCTGGAGTTCAAAATTTTTTAACGATTACAGTATTATATCTTTATATAATTTTGCATATAAGAAAATAAAGAAAAAAACACAAAAAAAACCTTTTACGTATTTTTGAATATTAGATTTTAATGAACAACAACTATGGAATTGCAAAGAGTAAATTTTTATTTTCAAATAATATCTCTTTTTTTTTTCATTTTTGGGCTATTTAGAGTATTATATTCTAGATGGGAAGACTTGAATATGTAAATCACAGAAATCATTAAAAACTATTAAAAATAGAATGATTGAAAATGGATTTTATTTTTCATATCATCAGAAAGGAATGAAAATTTTATCGTTAGAGATCAGTGGGTGGTTTAAAAAAAATTACAAAAGTCAACCCTTAAATTTCCTATATTCTTTAACTTCTTTTTTTATATTTGTTCACTTTCGGATATCACTCGTCATTTAAAATGACCTGAAGAGGTTTTATAATTCTTTTCTATCAATTTCAAGTGTTTACTTTTTTTTTTCTCAATGAATTTTAATGGCGAATGGATTTCTTTAAAAAATATTGTTTGTTTTGAGTGCTTATAAAAAGTGATCATCAAATGATCATCAAAACGACCATTGGTTGAAAAAAAAAATTGAAAAGTTTTTTGATGAAATTGTGCTTACTTCAACTGATCGAATTCATTATATAAACAAATATTTTTGGTTCTAATTTTTAAACCGGTAAAATTAAAATTGGAACATATTTCCTGTAGTAATTCAAAATTCTTGTAAGATTTAAGAAATTAACTTTTCAGAGATACTCATATTACTTCCATACAATTTTTATCACTGATTTTGATAAATTTTTAAAGAAATTTTTTTAAAGAATTTTTTTAAAGAAATATCACATTGCTCTTTTGTAATTTGTAATTCCTATTGTTTAAGCATATAAACAGCACATATAATTCTAATCATGTCTTCTATATAATTTGTCTAATATATAATATTTGTCTGCTATATAATATATTGTCTAAATTTAAACAAAATATTTAAGACAGATATATCAAGCCTGAAACGTTATCATGTTACAACATTCCGAATTTTTCTTGAGCGATGGACATAGATTTTGGAATCTATATTATCAATTTCTCAGATAAATAAAAAAAGGGGGGGGGATATTCGCTTTACATTTACTGACTTAAACAAAGACAACTTATATTTTAAATTATTAATATTATGACTTTTTATAACTTGCATAAAAAATGAATTTTTCTTTTTTATGTAATATCAGCTAATTTAAAACAATAAAAATTTAAATAAAATTCTTTTATAAAAAATATATATTCTTGAAGATAAAATTTTATTTATCAAATATTTCATTGATCCTAACTGGTTGAAACAACGTCAATATGTGTAAATAACTGAAAATTGTTGGGTTTGAAAGCATAAAAAAAGCAATGAAATTATTTTGAAAATTTTGAAAATTCAGAATTAATATCATGCATTTGGAACTAATGTTTTGCATTTGAAGAATTAAAAAAAAAAAAAAAATTCAAGACTTCTCTTATGTTTTCCTTTGAAGAATCCGCTAGTAAAATGCAATTGTACTCGATTGGCATCATGAAAAACGTTTTTTTTTAATTATATTTTTTCCAAATTAGAGATTTGAATATATGATAATAATTCTAATTAGTGATTATAATTTTATCACATTTGGCTTATAGGGACTAAAATTATTACTTTTGGCGAAGAAAAACTTCGCCCATTAGACAGTAAAATTCTGTTAAATTTACTTAACAGAATTAAAATGAAGAAAAAAGCTTCAGACGATAATATAGTTTTCACGATTGAACAATCAGCTAAATTAAAATAAAATAATGTTTAATTAAAAATTCTCAACGCCAAACGATTAAATCAAAGAGAGGCTATTTCTGCTATTTATACTTCCATTGGTTGGAAGTTTAACTGACAAGTTAGAGGGTCAATGCCGGTCAAGGCTACTATCCCCAAAGCAGTTTCACCAGTGACCCGCTGACCAGACATACACCCAACGCATTCTTTGGAATTTCACGGCCCGTTGCGGGCCCCATTCGCAGGAAGTGTTTAACATAAAATACCCATTGTAATGAGAATAACTTATGTCCATAGCTCGTTGTAGTATTTCTGATTACCACGCACAATTTGAATAAACGGAAAAATAAAATCAGACACTAAAAAAGCAGAAAATCGAAGGTCTTGGAAGGTTCGAATTCATTGAGCCCGAAAGAGAAACTGCTGTGAACTACGGGAACCTGTTTGATAAGTCTGCGTAGAAATCGATTTCAACGTAATTTCGTAAACCCTTTTCAAGGTTGCGGGAGTTCTTTGGCGCCATTTGGGAACGGAAAGCTGTTTTCTGATCACATATCCTAAGCAACTACTAATTTTAAAGTCTTGAAATTTTAATTGCCTATTCGCTTGGGGAAATGAATGAATGCGTATTTATTTATTCGATGATTTATTTATCCTCTATGAATTTTGGAGATTCAATTATTTGGTCATTAATTGTTAATTTGGTGATTTGTTTATTTTTGGCAACTCTTCAGTCGTGTGTAGTGTATAAACATAATTCAAACATTCTGCCTACTAGACAAATGAAATTAATCATGAGGTCTTGGGGTCACAGAGATAAGATAGATAAGAAATAAACAAGAAAATGTAATTCTCATTATTGTAAAGGGTGTCCCAAAATTAACAGTTTTGAATTTACCACCATTCGTGCAGTAAAGCGTTAGCAACCGTATTAAAAGAAAAACTATTTGACAGCTGGCAATTTAGGGTTAGTAAAAATGAAACGTTACATGATAAAATAACATGTTAACGCAAAATTTGAATTAAATAAAAAAAAATTTCCGTTTAAATTGTTATATATTTATTGAATCGTTAAGTACACAGTATAGGGTTATGTATGGAATAACACATAGGGCAAATGATCTCCTCGCTTTTGCTGGCACATATGCACTCTTTTGTCGAAATTTTCCATGTCGATTTTTTATTGCAATAAATTGAAATTAAAATTATTGTTTAAATTGCAATATTTTTATTTACTCTTCTTTCGTTTTAGGAAAGTTTCCAAGGAAATGGTAATGTATATAAACATAATAACACAAAAACGCAATGTCTTAATGTCGAAAATTGTTGAGTCGCTTTAGAGTGTAAAAATTAAAATTCGAAATATTTGGTTATTTTAGTTTACCACCTTAAATTTGAAGCTTTAATTGCTTTAATGTTCGATTTTAAAAGGGTATTGTTTGAAGGCTACCATATATTGCACTTGTAAATTGAGACAAGCATGGTTAAAATTCCTGTAATTCTTTGGATTTGGAGCCACCAAAATTATTAGGTGGTTACTTTTTTCGGTAGTAGGTACTCACTAAGGAAGGTCTTTTCATGATTTTATTTAAAATTAAAAATTAATGGAATTTTTCACATTTTCTTCAATTGCTTCACAAGATATTACCGCAAAAACGCCATACTTTATATAGTTTCATAATTCAAAAAGTAAACTTTTAAATTATACCTATTTTATTTCCGCACAATTTTTACTTTCCCTTATACGAAGAGTTCAAAGAAAAAGTATTGTCATTGTCGAAAATTTCGAATTCGAGATTTTGACTATTATCCAGCTTCAGATCACCTTCAACCAGAAAAACATATTTTAGGTATTATGTCTGTCTGTCTAAACATAATGACACTTTGAAACAGATGGTTAAAAATTGGTATATGGTCTGCGAGCCAAATTTATAAATTTCTACCATGTTTTATACGAAATTATTCAAAGAAATTTTTGTTTGTTCGGTTGTTAGAATTTCAGTTAATAAGAAATCTGCTAGACGAAGAGAACTAGATGAATAAAATTTACACATTAATAATAATATTAATAACATGATGTAATAATAATATAAATAAGGCATGATTTAATAATAATATAAATAAAATTACCACACATTAACTACTTTGACCTGTCCTGAAGTACACGGACAAAATATGAATGACCGGATCACCTCGGCAACATTGGCGCGAATTAAGGTTGAGTACTAAATGCCAAATTTCATTCCGATAGAAATTGAGTCCAAACTTCAATCATTTATGTCCAAAGTTTTAAAATTATATCATTCAAAATTTGATATGGATCGACATATTAAATGATAGAGCTGTGAACCAAATTTTATCTATCTAGCTCCTTAACTTTTGTACTTATTGATTTGCTTATTCATTCACAGAAAGACTTGCTGCGAATGAATTTCTCTTAAAATTTGATACATTTTTACAAATTTGATCTTACGATCCCATTCAAAATTTTATCCGTCCCATTCAAAGCGTTTTTGAGTTGTTCGTTGGCAGACAGAAATGAAACCAAAAATATGCTTTTCGGATGATTTAGAGAAGTTTGACATGTGACGGTTTATCAAAGTTCGAATACAGTACTTTTATGTACGTTTTATACCAGAAAATAAAAATAAATAAAAATATAAAATTTTTCTTGTAGTGAACTCAGTACAAGTCGTGCCCCCCCCCCCGCTTTTGAGAAATGTACGTTATAAGGGAGTGCTCTTTAAGCAAGTCGACTATATTTAGATACTCGCCAAATTTTAAGTGTGGTATTTTTCTCCCCTTCATACGAAGTATAAACATCCGCCAATCCCGGATGTGACACGAATGAATATTTCTCGCATAGCCTCGCTCCACTAAAACGATTGATAAATTGTTGAAACTATACCCACTTCACCCGTTTCACAGATTGGGAAATGGGTGTCAAGAAATCATCGATAAATGCCAATTTCTCTGTACTAGAGTAGGACATTGTTCCTTGAGAAAATGGTCTTTGGTAAAAATTGATGTAGTAATGTAAAATTTGCGTAGTTAGATTGATGAGGAATGAAAATGGAGATAAATTGAAGGAAGTTTCCTTTTACATTATATAAAGTTATCTTTAAAATTATTTAAAGATTAATTTTACAGGAATTTTTACGAAATGATATGATTCATGATCATATGATGCCCATTAAATGCACAATGAAGATTTAATTTTGTAAACCATAAAGGAAAACCATGGAAAGTTTCCAACTTTTAACTTCTATATATATATATAATGCACCGCCTTTTTTACATTTTCGTATACGTAATATAGAGAAAGTATAGCAATCGTCAAAGAATTCAAACTTCAGATTTTGACGAATCTCCAAGTTTTAGACATCCCAGAATTCGAAAAACACATTCTTGGAAAATGTCTATCTGTCCGTCTGTGACAAAGATAACTCAAAAACACTTTGAGCTAGATAGATAAAATTTGTCTTTACGCCAAATTCGAAGATTTCTAACAAATTTTGAGTGAAATCTGTTCAGAGGAAGTCCGACTGTCCAGCTGTTCGAATATATAAGTTAACTATAAAGCGAAGAAAGATAGATAGTTAAAATTCGGTACACAGATTTAAAATATATATTGTAGACATACATCAAACTTTGAACCAAATCCAACTCCGGAGTGACCGCTTGTTGATCTGTACTTTCAAAAATATGTAAACGCGATAATTCAAAAACACAATGATTTAATATATCAAATTTGGCCTGAGAATTTGTGACTACAAGTGCAATTTTGTGTTCAGTTTTTGTCCTAATCGGTTGGGGAAACCGCCCAAAACCCAAATACGATTTTCGGATATTATTGATTGCATGCCAGGGATTAATCGCCAAATGACTCAAGAAGGATAACACGACGAATTCAATAAAAATGCTAAATTTATGCCAAAGTTATTATTTCATAATTATTGTTCACTAATGCCATGCAAAGCGTTCAAGCATGTCGAGTTTATTAGAAAATGTGCGAGAAAGTTTTAACGAGACCACTCTTGTTGGTTGAGCTATCGTGTTCATAATTATTTGAGTATTTATTTGCGTTCTTGTTAAGTTTCTAATTCCAAACAGCTTCAATGAAGTTTAAAATAATTTAAAAATTGCAGTTTCTTTTTTAAATAGTCGAACAATACGTAATAATAATTGCGGACTTTTATTGCAGCAATTCTTGTGTAACGAAATTTTTATCGCAGATTATATAAGAAAAAATTATTATAATTATTGATTTTTTTTGTAATAGCTTAGATAAGTTTATTACAATAAATAGATATTAAAGCTATTTTATTTATTGCAGCATTTTTTTTATTTCCTTTTAGGAAAGTTTCCAAAAAAATTGTCTAAAATTTATTTTAGTTTCTGATGTATTGATGCTTGATTTTGGATTTGAATGAAATCACTATGTATCACCCTTCAGTGGGCACGCTCTCTATAATAACATGAATGGTCACATATGTTTCCTAGATACGGAATTATGAAATTAAAAAAAAATTAAGAGAATTATTAAAATTGGATTTCAATCGGGTAAATTATATTTTCTTTTTATTTGATAGTATTTCGTTCATTTCTTCAAAATCTAGTTTCGCATTTCTTTTCAACACTTTTAGTTTTAACTCGTTATGTAAAAAAGGTAAGATGCTATTCGTTCAACGAATTCTTTCGTAAGAGCATTTGTCAACTCTCATAGATATTTTCTACAAAGATCTTTTCGTTGCTGTATATTTAATGAATAAGGTAGTTGCTAATAGGATCTACAATATTTTTAAAAACAATTAATTTGTTTAAAGAACAAAGAAAAGACGATAGAGCAAAAACTCTACAGCAACAGTAACGCGTATCTCTGAAATATGAAATCGTAGGTTCGCAAAATTCTATTACTGCCTAGAATTCCAAGCTTTGCTTAGTAATTCATTTAAAAGAGCCACAATCGTGTTTTCGTAGAGTCTTGTGATAAAAAAGTATAAATCCAAATTCTTCTCTAGTGTATGTCTCATATACGCCCCTCCGCCCTGCTAGAAGGTTAAATTAATATCTAAAAAAGCATCTTCCGTTTGGTTTTAGGCCAATCATTATCAAACAAAACGGTAGGATAGCAATGGTTAGGTCTTATGGTCTGGATTTTCAATGGTGGCAGATTCAGTTCCTCTGTAAGACCATCTTATTATAGGTTCTGCTTCACCTCTGAAGTCAAATAAGCTGCTGCTGATGTGTGATGGAAATTTAAAAAAAGGTATGCCAACTCAGGAATCGTTCTCGGCATCTAACAATGGTTAAATTTACGAAGTTTATCCAAAATTTTCTTCTTTCTGCCTAAAAACGAGAATTAAATATAGTTAAAATAAATCAAATATACGTTATAAAAAGATTTACTATTTTTAGCATTGGAATGAATGGCCATGATTTTGGGACAAGACAAAATAACGTGCTAACGAGAATGACATCGTAAAAAGGTTTTCCTGTAAAAGAGGCAATTAGGATAAAGACAAATATTTCCGCTTTTTATTCAGAAAGGCTTTTATCCAACCGGATTCTGAAGAAGTTGATTGTACTCGAGAGAAGAAAAGCAATAAAAACACTCATCTTCACAAATTAGTTTCTCGAAATGAGATTTTCCGAATACTTCTGCTTGTGTCATTAAACCTCCCATCCATTCTTCTCGCCGAGGAGTTTTCACGCTCAACTTGCACATCTCTAAATTTCACACAAGACAGCCCGTTTTTCCTCATCGTCATTACCGAGATATGCGGAGGGTGTTTCCCACAACCACCCCTGCAGACGATGAGCCCTACTTCATTCCAGGGCAAGGGACCATGGGTGGAAAGTAAATCTCTTGTTCGAAACAGTTTGGATATCATACCTTCTCTGTGACCTACATGTCATTTAAGAAACGCATATGTGGAACAGACACAGTTACGGTTATCTCGTAACGGAGTATGGACCCTCAGAGGAATGTCCCAAGGGGAGAATGAGAAAAAAATCACCATGCCCTAAACTCATGGTTATGGCCAGCCTGAAGATTACAGTTATTGCGCTACGGTTGAGATGGATATCTAAATAATTTATTACGCAACAATATGCTGCAACACTCGTGGGTTTGATGGAAGTAATGCCTTCGGGCAGATCATCAGTTAGGGGCCATTGAGTGTTAACAAATTACATTTTTTACTAAGAGATATGAAGGAATCAGGAGAGAGAAAAAAAAACCTTGAATATAGATACTTAATTCCATTTTTATGAGAAAATTATCTGAAAGATATTAATCAATAAAACTATTTATTTGCGATTTTTTTTTAATTACTTTAATTTTTAATTTCTTTCTGGGTACGAAATATGAAAAGAACTGTAGTCATAAAGGGATTCATAAAAAAACTTTTATAAATCTCTATGTTATAAACATAGTCGATTTTAAATCAACGCTTTTAGGAATTACACATTGTGTCTATTTGCCTTGGTGTATTTGACCATGGTCACTTTAATGCATTTACATAGATTATCATTTTTCAAAATTATAAATTAACATGAAACCCTTTTAAGACAATACAATTCAATACAAAAAAAGCACAATTCACAACATATTCATGTATTTTATAGATTCTTAGTTGTATCAGTAAGACTAAAAATTCCCGAAAAAGAAGATCGTCTAATTATATAACACAAAAAAAAAAAACCCAGTCATTGTTTTAAAATGTGACGAGCTAGACAACTCGAGCTAGAAATTCAGCATGTAATTTTAACACCAAGAGATAAAATCTGTATCAAATTTTCAGCAAAATTTAATAAAAACGTTTGTCTATCTGTCTGATCCTATAAAGTTAACAAGCTAACTCAAAAATTTAATGAGCTAGATGAATGAAACTTGGAAATAAACTTTTGTCTAGAATTGCAGATTTGCTCCAAACCAAACTGTATATGAGAAAAACTTTCGAACCAAATTCTGTTGTCTTTGTTACTTATGGCACTTTACAACCCCACTGATAGATCTGTCAGCGATTTTAGTCGAGGGAGCGTATCTTGATTTTTCAGTAGCGCCAACTAGGGCCAAGAGTACGCCTTAGCTATTTCATGCGTCACATTCGCTTGCACAATCCCTTTTTACAGGGGACACATTCACACATCTCACAGATAGAACACAGAAGAAGGACAATCATGACCGAACAGGAACTCGAACGCAGGATGCCCAGATAACGGGGAAGACGTGCTACCCCTACAGATGACGGCGAACCAAATTCTTTTGGACGGTTTCAAAGATTTGAATGGTTATTTGAACGGTATATTTGTATGTATGTATATTTGTATGTAAATTATATTGCAGTTTGATCTGAACGGTTATTTGAACGGTCTATTTGTATGTATGTAACATAAAAATCAAAATAATATTGCAATTGGCGAATCATATACTTCAATTTGCGAATAAATTTATGTCTAGAATTGCAGATTAGCTCAATATTTTGAACCAAATTCTTTTGGACGGTTTCAAAGATTTGAATGGTTATTTGAACGGTATATTTGTATGTATGTATATTTGTATGTAAATTATATTGCAGTTTGATCTGAACGGTTATTTGAACGGTCTATTTGTATGTATGTAACATAAAAATCAAAATAATATTGCTATTGGCGAATCATATACTTCAATTTGCGAATAAATTTATGTCTAGAATTGCAGATTAGCTCAATATTTTGAACCAAATTCTTTTGAACGGTTTCAAAGATCTACGATGATTTGAACGGTCTATTTGTATGTAAACATAAAAGTTAAAACCATATCAAGCTAGAAATACATAATATTTGCAACAACTCACGTATCAGTGTCAAATTTTGGATGAAATCCATCCGTGTGAATCCACTTTCAGATTTTCTGCTTAGATATAAGTGAGCACAGGAACGAAGAAATTCCAAGTAATTTTGTTCAATTGCAAATGAAGGACTCAAGAATGTAACGACGGAGTTAAATAAAACTGATAAAAATGGCCTTAACAAAAATTGCAGATCTGCGCTAAATTTTGCACTCAATCGGTATAAAATGCGAACACGGTTCTTTTCCACGTGAAGTTTAATAGAGACTGCGGTACTTGTTTATTTTTGCGACCATTATGTTTACCTGGCGATTTTCAGATTATGCCCAGATCGCAAAAATGCCAAGATTTCACCAAGTTGGTTGAATTTCCGAGTTTAATTAGAGGTTTTCAAACTATACCAAGATTACTCCTCTCCACTATGTGTAAGAAAGGATTTTGCCAAAAGAGTTGCATTCTCGGGTTTACTTGATAATGCTCAGATTTTGCCAAGATCGCCAACATCGTGTTTCCAATCGCCAAATTGGTTATGATCTGCATATTTTGACAATTTATGGATTGAACTGTAAAAATAACAAGACTTCATATTGCATTCGAGAATATCGGGGAAAGAACTCACTCATTGGCTTATATGAGCATTTTTATTATAAGTAAAAAAGAGGACAGTGCAAGATATTTTAAAACTGATATTTTTTCATTTTGGAAGATTAGAAGGCTCCATTATAGCTTGGATGTTGAAAATCAATCACTAACTTGCATTTAGTATAAAGATGAGACAAAACGTATCTTTCGCGAATGGCATTCTATGGGTTTTCATATTTCTTAGAACTATAGAAAGAGCTACATAGTATTGAATTGTTTCAGTTTCAGATACACTGTTTCATCCCATAGATTATAGAATACCATAGATAATAGATTACAAATGCCTATTCATATATTTAAAGTTCAACTACGTTACAGCCACGTGAGCAGATGTTTAATAGTGTGTAAAGCTACATTTCGTAATTTTTGACCATCTGTCAACTGAAATTGACACTGACGCTAGTGTTGGTAGGTCATCTCTCAGTGCTTTATCATATGCATCTATAGGACTGAAATTAGATGGAAATAAAAATTCGCCTACAAGAAAATGAAAAAAAATCGCCAACAAAAGACCAGTGATAAAGAAACATAAACAATCATTTTCGATTATTGGCGGGTTTTTTTGTAATGTCAAGCCTCTCAAGAAAGTTGATTGCTTTGCTTTAGGCTAAAGCCATACCGACTGAAATCGACACTCGCATCTGCGTGTCCTTTGGATCGGAAAAAAGGGGGTAAATCAGCTTTTCTTGCTAATGGATTTAGTTAAGAACATCTGAGCATGCTCGACGTTCAAATCTTTGTTTATATTTTCCGCTCGACGGAGCAAAGCGGGGCAGAATATGCGGAAAGATGCGATTTGTAGATTTCTTTCCTTTAAGGATTCGAATACAGGATTCCAAACTTGCCGGGAGCGGTTGAAGATGGTGTTTTGCAGTGTTAATACGTATGTAGAATCGAATAAAATTCCGAAATTGAAAGTTATAATTTTTTTGTGTGTTTATAGATCCAGTAACCCGAAGCGAGATATGTATGGTATAGTATACAGAGGTAAATGTTTTAGAACCGTGAGAAAAGAATGCATTATATAATGGGAAAGATTCTACAAAGCATGACATTAGAACTTTGGAACTCGCATTTAAATTGAGGAGTTGCATTTGATTCCTAGAATCTGACATCACTTCATCATAATTAAAATCAAATTTAGTTCGCATTTTTTAGCAGCAAAAATAGAGAATAGATTTATATTTTAATAAAGAATGCTATAAATAAAACATAATGATATGTATCTTCAAATTGTTCCACATTCGTAATTTGAAAATTTAAACGATAACAATATGATATAGATTGATAACAAAATAAATAAAGCATTTATTAAAGATCAAGAGTTATGGATTCACAGATTCAATGAATTAAAAACAGAGGGTTTGGTCAGTAAATTTTAACTTTCATCTTAACTTTTGGCTTAAATCAAATCCCATGAGATTTTATATCAGGCAGTCAATTCTGGTTTGGTTTAGTTATATTAACGTCCCATTTGAAGCAACACTAGGGCTATTTTGGGACGGACCTCGTCATTTTGAACCACAGTCAGATGAAGAGGACGGCACCTGAGCTGGCACCCCCTCCTCCACACCACAGTAGAGGGAGGACGTTTGGTCATGACGGATTTAACGTGCAACAGACCCCTACACGACGGTTTTTCGGTGGAATCGGGTCTCGAACCTGAAACCCTCCGGTTCCGAAGCCGAGACCTTATCACCAGGCCACCGCGGCCCTGGCAGTCAATTCTGAGTTTCAGTTGAGTTCAGCGGCAATTTACAGTTCGTTTTTGAATTTCTGGTATGAACTTTCACACAACAAGCTTGCATCATAATTTTATATATATGTACGAACAGTTACGAAAATAAAGAAAAGCTATGATCTTTTAGTAATTGCAATTAAAGAAAGCCAATCTGAATAATAAACTAAATTTGATTTCGTGCTCAAAGGCCCAATTAGTAAGTATACATATGCTTCAAAACTTAATTATATTCTTCAATTGAAAGTAATAAATATGAATTAGCTCTTGATTTTGCAAAATGCATATATTATCATTCTGAAATCCATATGGATGAGCAAAATCAACTTATTTAGCTATTTATGTCAGATTCCTATCTAAGAAACTCGCAACGTTTCACATACTATCACACTCACTAGCCGCTTTTGGCGACCAGCTATTTGTCCAGATTTTGAACTTAATGGCTAATTCAGCCATTCAGGAAAATATTATCACACTATTTAACATAAAAATATTACTAAAACTTATTAATATTTATAAAATTTAGTTAAAATTTTTATTAATAAAATGAAATTAATTTAAATCCCAGATCAAATGCAATAACTTGCGACAGCCTTTTCAATAACACTCGATTTTAAAAGTTTTATCAACGTGGCTTAGTAAATATTTCAATCAAAGATCTAATAAAATTACGATAAAACAATAACACGTTAAAATTGTCAAAAATCTTTAGAAGAACTGATCAATTTATTTTATTGAAAGCCTTTTTTTAAATTCTAATTGAGATGAATATGTATGATAATCTGATATTAGAATTAATTTTGAAACTGGAGCGATTGTGTCCGCAATTAAATACATTCTGCATGGGTTTAAAATATATTGGGGAAGTATCTTAGTCAGCATATTCAGAATGGCAATGCATATGTGTTATAATATAACATAATCTAATTAAAATTTTCAGTCTGCAATTAAAATCTATATTTAATACCGCTAATCCTATCTCCTGGCATCTCTAAAGGACGATTTTCGTGAAAAACATCAGAAGTGTTGTATTTGTTTATACAAATTAATATAAAATTCTGTCCCTTTATGAGCTAAATACAGTATATTTAATTTAAAGTAAACAAAAACTAATTTTTATGACAGTAATTAAACAATTATTAGAACTATTCGAAATTTTAACGAATTTTCGATCATTTTTCACTTAATTTAATCGAAAATTCAAATCAAAATCCAACTTTTCTTTTAGAGATGCGGGTATTTCTCTTTTAGAAAAAATTATAACGCATTCCACGGCGTTTTTCTTATTTTTTATTTACAGTTTAGAATTATTTCTAACCATTACACGCAGAATTCGAACATAGTCATTAATCACCATAAGTTCACAGGTTTGCATAATTTATCCTAGGCTCTTGCAGCGAAGTGAAATAAAGCCTGCTTTTCGAATTTGCTTAATCACTTCAGCAAACGCATAACTTCCGCATATGGCATCAACTTAATTTGATGTCATACGCAAATTACAGACCTTGTGTGGTTGAGTTTTAAATCCCACTTTGTTAGCTGAGCTGCATAAAAAATTTGAACTATTTCTTTGATACGAATACTTTCGACTAACCATTCGTTTACGCACCTCGTTATAATTAAAACCGCTGTTTTAGGTTTAAACTTTCAGCCTTCATACGTCCTTCACCTAGCACCTGCATGGTATAAACTAGAAGAAAGAATGCCAATAATTCGTATGCGCAGACCGCAGACCAGTTTTCCGCAAACGATATTTTTCGAAAACAATTCCACTTCTCTGCAAAACTGTAACTGTATTCGTCAGGGCTTTTTGTATTCGTTTTTATCTTTTATTCTCTATTTTTATGGCTTACTTTGTGGAATGCTTATGAACTCGTGCAGACTTTATGACGTTTTTAAAGTGGATATTTAACAGGAACAAGTCCAGCTGGTTGAAAAGTGGTAATTGATGTAAAATGGATTATGATGATGATGGTTGTTTTTCCTTTTCAGATATGCGCACGGCCTTTTAGAAGCAATAAGCTAAATAGCCTGGTCTTGTTCTGTCAACAAACCAACGTTTTAAGAATAACTTGATTTTTTTTTTATTTTTACTGCAGTTCATTTTTATTTTATGATTATAGTGGACATTCCTTCAGTTTTTAAATAAACTCATCAACATTGGAATAAATTCATATTTAAAAATTCATTGAAAGTATTATAATATTTATTAATTTTAAAGTTATAGAGAACATAACTAAAATATAGAAAATAATATGAAAACCAATTATTTATCTTTACTGACTTTTAGATTCGAAGATCTACTTCCTTTACAACAATTACACGATCCGTCTGTTTACTTCAATCTGCGATTGCATAATTTGGTAAATAATATGTTATTGTAAAGAGTTTCACTTCTCTTACTGTATAATTTGAGAATATCAATTCACCCGGAATAATGATTGAAAAGCAAAAATATGAGCAAATAATAAGGTATGTTTTGCAACCGTGTTTAAAAAGGTAAATAATGTATTCTAAATTGGAGACAGAATATGCATCCTTTGATGAGGGTTTTAAAAGAAATTTATTTGGATAATCTCAGGAAATGGATTTCATGAAAGTTTTTCAATCTTTGGTCATATAGTGGGTCACTAGTTTCTGGTTCAGTGTCTTTTCTAATCGTAGCCAAATAATTAATTTCTAAAATGTTAGACTTAGACATATATTTGTAATTGGAAAAATGCTCGAAATGATGTAAAAAAATTATATTTTCTGTTGTTTGAAATAATAAATGTACAGATGAAAAAAAAATGATGAAATCTGAATTACTATTCGATCTCTCCGATTCTTTAATCATGTTTAATTTAATAGTTTTAATGTCCGCATATTTAAAAAAAATCCAGTTTTCTTCATTAAAAAAATGATCGAGTTAAGATATTTTGAATTATGCTATTTTAAGCCAATCAGTAACCGATCTTAACTAAGTGCCACCCATCATTTGGTGGAATGGTACAAAATCGTATAAAATAGTAATATACAAAGCTGCATAACACGGACAGTTTTTGGCATTGAACAGCGAACTCTTTTCACTTCACACTCATCACTGTCGTCAAGAGACGATGAGTGCCAAGCTGCATAGAAGAGCTTAAATAATTTTATAATATGAGTTTTTTATTTATATTTAATGAATAGATTAGATACTGGTGGAACTATTAAATATTAACTTATTGCAAAAATAACAACCGCTTTTAAAATCGATAGTTTAGCTACTTTTTTTAACGTTTTCTGTTAGCAACACGATTTATTTAATTTATCTAATTCTTTGACTCTACTTTTAATTCAAGTTATACATAAGGTTGTTTAACGTTGTTCGTTTGTTGTTCATTTTCACATGGAGGAAGGAAAAGACAATTTTAATCAGATTTTGCTTTGTAATAGGAAAAGAAGTTGTTTATGTTCATTCATGATTCGTGAATTTTGAGATGCTGATTAATATAATTAACTCATTTGTCAAAACGTACCAAATTTCTTCCCTGCTGATTTTTTTATTAAATCTTTACTAACATTTATTCAGTCGACCCATTCTGGATCGTTTAGTTTAGTGTAGTTGTATTAACGTCCCATTTGAAGCAACATTAGGGCTATTTTGGGACGGACCTCGTCATTTTGAACTGCGGTCAGATGACGAGGACGACACCTGAGCTGGCACCGCCCTCTCCACCCCACACTAGCGGGAGGACGTTTGTTCAGGACGGATTTAAAGTGCAACAGGCCCCCTTACACGACGGTTCTTTGGTGGACTCGGGTCTCGAACCTGAAACCTTTTGAAGCCGAGATCTTACCACCAGGCCACGGCGGCCTGTGGTAAGGATCGTGCTTGCCATAAACGTTTCAAATTATAGCATCTCAGTAAATGAAGTTGGAGAAAATTCATTTTTCAACCGTTAATAAGCGTTAAAAAAGTTGGATTTTTAGACATTTAACTCGATATTTAAATCCCACTTTAACCGAAAGAAATATAATGGACATAATATATTAAATATCAAGACTTTCTGAAAGAATATGAAAGCATTAATATTAGTGGTCATTTCAGACTAGGCAATTTCAGACCAGACTAAAGGGCGTTGGGTGAAGGAGGCTGCAAGCAGTTAAAAAATTCTATTATTCAAGTTTCCAAAATGTAAATCCTATTTATAATGTACGAATTATAAATAGGATAGTATGAACAGTTAATCAAGTGATGTTAATTATTACCGTATTTGCAAGCATCGGCCTTCAGTTTAAATATAAGTGTGTACAAAAATGAATATCGTACAATCATGACGCATAAAAAACAAATAAACAAAACATATACATTTTCACAAAGTTGCTTAAGGTATATGACTACATTAGGGATGCATTTTTTTGAAACACGTTCGAAACTAGTTATATTTTTGAAATTTTACACAAAAAAATATTAAAAAAGCATGTATGAAATAAAATATACCTGTTAAATGACAAAGGTTTCTTTAAAAATTGGAGGAAAGAGCTTTTTTAGAAGAGGAGGGGGCTAAAAAAATGTATAAAGTAAAAATCTTTTAGTTTAGAGGTTCATCAAATGATTTGCTTAAAAATTTGAAGATAGTTTAAGAAATATATTTATTAATTCCTAGGTTAAAAAATATGCCATATTTTTATCCATTCTTTAATATTGAGGTTCAGCTGATAAAAATACAAAATTTTCATTTTTTTTTTTTTTTTTTTTTTTTTTTGCATTGTGAAGCTTTAAAACAATTATAGAATATTTCTAAATAAATAAATTACTTATTCTCTCGTTCAGGAAGTGCAGAACATATTAAAAAATTAATATGCCAAAACTAAACAAAAAATAAATATTAGATTTTAATTTATGGGATTTTTCATTATAAAATTCTGCCAAATTTAAGAAAATAGCTTTCAAAGGTGTAAAATATAATTAAAACTTGTATGAATGCAAATATAAAAATTCGTGTAACTTCACAAAAAAAATAGAAACAAAACTAATAACTTTTATAAAGAAAATTGTTCAATCACAAAGAATATTAAATAAAAATTACATATTTTCGCAACCCCCCCCCTCCCACATTTTTTTAACAATCACCTACCTTAAGTAATATGAAATTAACAGAAACTAAATCACTAACATGTTCATTAAGTTAAAAATTTGTTAAAATGTCAAACTAAATTGACCAGTTTATTAAAAGAGGAACTTCATAATGTGCGCAATAAAGGACCTGAGAATGGCCAAATCCGTCATTGGCTAATTGATAACTTATCTTTACTCTCGCCAGCGTTAATTTTAGATAGCAGAATATCAAAAACGTGGTCAATCGTGCTGAAAGTCATCCATTTCTAAAATGTCTGTTAAATGGCGATGTACCAGAGTGAATAGTCTCCTCCAAACTTTCCCGCCTACTCTCTAATAAACGTATCATGCCAGAGAACACCTTGCACAGCACTGGCTTCCAATAATTTCGAAGCATTAACTTTTGGCATAGAATTATCAATTTTACTGAATATATTGCGCCATCCTTGGCGAGTTATTTGGCGATTAATCCCTGATATACGGTAAATAGTAATTTAAAGTTGAATTTGTGGTTTTACACGTTTTTCTCAATCGATTGAAACAAACATTTGACACAAAACTACACTTGTGGGCACAAAATCCTATGCCTAATTTGATATATTTTTCATTACGTTTTTGAATTACCGTGTTTACAGGTTTCTGAAAGTACAGACCGACAGACAGTCAATCCTTTGTTGGTTTTGAATCAAAATTTGGAAAGTCTCTAGATGCTAAATATCTATACCAAATCTCATGTGTCTAGATGTTTTCATTTTATTGCAATCGTGTTAACTTATATTCGAACAGCCAACCAGTTGGATTTTTTCTGAATAGATTTTACACAAAATTTGATGGAAATCTGTAAATTTGGTGTAAAAGCCGTATACCAAATTTCATCCTTCTAATTTAAAGCGTTTTTTAGTCACTTTTGTCACAAACAGACCGAACGGACGTTTTCCGGACTCAGGAAGGTCTAAAACATGGAGATTCGTCAAAATCTCGAATTTTCTCGAAAATGAATTCTTAGTCATAATAACAGTTGAAAATGAATCGGCGCAAATCAGATCGAAATGTGAAATCATTAATTGTGATGAATCTTCTCATTTTATACCTCCTTAAGTTCAAAAAACATATTTTTGGAAGATATCCGTCTGCCAGTCAGTCTGTCTGTGACAAAGATAATTTTAAAATTCATAGTGATAGATGGATACAATTTGGTATATGGTTTTTACACCAAATTTCTAGATTTCTGTCAAATTTTCAGCAAAATCTGTTCAGAAGAAAACTGTCCGTCCGGCCGTTCGAATATAAATGAACATGACAACAACTAAAAGAAAAGAGCAAGATCGATAAAATTCGGTGCACTGATTGAATGTCTATAGCGTAAACATCTACCAAATTTGGTGCTAAATTCAACAAGGGTTGACCGTCTGTCAATTTGTACTTTCAGAAACATGTACACACGATAGACTCAAATACATCAAATTTGGTATGAGATTTTGTGAGTATAAGTTTAGTTTTGTGATAAATGTTAATTTCAATCGCTTGAATAAAACGCATCTAAAACACAAATTCGATTTTCGGATACTAATAATTGGATTCCAGAGATAAAACACCAAAAAATTCACCAAAGATGACACGATAGATTGAGTAAATGCTAAATTCATGGCAAGGATTAATAACCATCTACTCCAATCCCAAGCAAGATGTTTTCTGGGATGGCACCTTTACTAGAAACTATGCGAAAAAGTTTCGAGGGTGACCCACTGGTTTACTAAATAAAAGCACTAAAACAAGGGATAAAAGTATAAAAAATGTGGATAGTTAAATTTCAAATAGTTATCTATCAAAGTAGAAAGTTTAGCTTTCATAAAATACCGTTTTAAAATCGGTATTTTATTTATAAGGGGGAAAAAACGCAATTATTTTGGCACCGATATAATGCATTATTTGTATGTTCATTACAGTGTATAATTTCTTTAATTATATGAATATTAGGGGAAAATAACGAATCAATTTTGAGTGAATAGCTAACTTTTTAATTTTCTGCTGACACAAAGATAATTTTATGAGAATATAATTACCCGAATTACCATAAGAAGAGATCAGAACTATAAAATTAATAGACAAATCTGGCTATCCGTCTTTGGTAAAGGTAATTTTGGATCATTTCAAAGTATATTTACTAATACTAAATGAAATTATTTGGTCGCATATCTTATAATCCACAACAACTTATACTTCATATTCTTTTACAGAAATAAATACACACAAAAAATAATCGAGAAACGCACAATATTTCTCAATTAAAAGCACCGAGAATGAAAAGTTTCCCAATTAATACTTCCTGACTCGAAATCTAGAAAGGCGATGATGACGAAAATTCCAGGAATGACACGTGGTCCCTATTAAAATTTATTACCTTTTCCGTACTGATTATTATCAGTCAGATTTCCAGTAATAAAGTTCAGTGACCAATTGATTTATGCAATTATAGCTGTAACCATCGAGCATTAACCTTTCAATGTCTCTTTTTTTCACGTCGATATTCAACTAATTGGATAGTTTTCAAAATGAACTGCCATTTCAGTCAGCTATAAAAGCTATGTTCTCAGAAATATTTCACGTGTGAAGAGAAAAAAGGTAGAATCATTAAAAGTGGAATATTGAAATTCAACCAGGTTTTTACCATCTTCAGTTCGCAAACGAGTTTGATTAGATTATAACAAAGCAGGAACTTTATTTATTTGGGTCCTAAGACACATTTAAATCATTCAAGTGAAAGTTTGCTTAGCGAGAGGCTTTTTATCATTTATTATTGCATACTTCCCTTTTTCTTACTTTCTCGTATACGTAGTATAGAGAAAATAGAGTAATCGTTAAAAAAAACTCAAACTACAGATTTTGATGAATCCACGTTTTAGCTCCCCCTGAGTTTGAAAAACACATTTTTGAAAAATGTCTGTCTCTCTGTCTGTGTGTTTGAGACAAAGATAATTAAAAAAAAGGTTTGAGCTAGACGGTTGAAATTTGGTATACGGTCTTTACACCCAATTTGCAGATTTCTATCAAATTTTGAGCACACCCCATACAGAGGAAGTTCGTCTGTCCGACTATTCTAACGTAATTTAACACGATAACTACAAAACGAAGAAAGCTAGATAGATAAGATTCGGTATAAAGATTTAACATCTGTAGTGTAGACATCTGCCAAGTTTTGAGCCAAATCCAACGAAGGATTGATTGACTGTCTATCTGTACTTTCAGAAACATTCCATCGCGATCATTCAAACACGCAATGACTTAATATATCAAATTTGAAGTGGATTTTTTTGACTGCAAGTGCATCTTTGTGTTAATATTTTTTTCCCGGTCGGTTGAGAAAAATGCGTCTGAAGCACACATTCTATTTTCGGATACTATTAAGAGCATGTTATGAATTACTAGCAAAAAAAACCAAGCCAAGATGGCACGATAAATTCAGCAAACATGCTACTAAATTCTCGCCAAAATTTATTATTTCGCAACTATTGTATGCCAATGCCATGAAAGGCGTTCTCTGGGATGACACGTTTACGAGAGAGTATACCAGATAGTCTCAGGGAGACGGCTTTTGCTGATTTTTCTTTTTCTTTTTTATTTAATAATAATGACGACGCCTTAAGGAGAAATATGCATCACAACATATTGCCATACCATATTTATTTGTATAATGCATTTGCACTGAAATTTGCGTTGAATAAGAAATCAGTTTAGCCTACACATCTAAATTCAAGTTCAAGTTCAACAATTGCACACCAATGCTATGCAATGCCTTTTTTTATACAGTATGCGAGAAAGTTTTCTGGTGACACTCCCGCTGGTTTCGTATGTGATGGGAACTTCACGAAGAAAATAGTTAACAATTAACTCCCTGAAAATTCTACTTCCATTATTAAGTATTAAAAATACAGTACACAATATTTTTTTCTTATTTAATATCATTCATTTAGTAACACAAATAATTTTTGATGAATTATATCATATCGTGCCAAATGAAAATAATACTTTAAATGATACTTGAGCTATAAACATTAAACATTTTGATTGATTACCAATGCACAGAAAATATCGCATTTAAATTGGTTAACTGGCGAGATCGGTCCAATTG
Source organism: Argiope bruennichi (assembly GCF_947563725.1). Taxonomy (NCBI): domain Eukaryota; kingdom Metazoa; phylum Arthropoda; class Arachnida; order Araneae; family Araneidae; genus Argiope; species Argiope bruennichi. The sequence continues at coordinate 56,122,028 of NC_079158.1, forward strand.
TTGAGTCGAGTTTATATTATTAAAAAAAATTGACGAAATTGGTACTGAGGTTACGACTTGCGGATTCTAATATGGCTTTTCCTCCACAAAGAATGCAAGGTTGAATAGTATTATTTCTACATTTTTTTAAAAAAAAAATGCTCTCCAAAATGGAGGAGACAGACGACCATTGATGTTGCATGGAGAATCATCAGCTTTCGAATGAAATAAAAATTTGAGAAATCGATACAAAGTATGACTAAGTTTGTGGGACTTTATCGTGTTTTTTTCCATAAAGAATATATAAAGTAGTATTGTGATTGAGATTTCTCCTTAAAATAATGGCTGACGGAAAACAAAAAACATTTAATGGCGTATTTAGAATGATGAGCGTTCATATAAAATAAAAATTGGCGATATCGACTCAGTGGTTAGGACTGTTTGACATTTTCTATCCGTTTTGAATATTTGGTTTTATAATTAATTATCTTTCCCTACTTAATGTTTGTGTTTCTACAGATCTCCCTGGTGTCATTTTTCTTTAAATTTTTTTTGTAATTGATTAATTTATTAACACTTATTTTATCAATCAAGTTTTTTTTATTTTATCAAAGACAGCCCTTCATCACGGCAAACATCCTAGATCATGAGCTTAAGTTGTAGAGCATCCTAGATAGAACTTCAGAAGAATCAGTTTGCAAATGTGATATAAGTGCTGCCGATTTTGTCCATTTAAATATTTAAAATTTCCTATTGATAAATTCGTTCACGCCAAAAAAGTAATGCATAAAGAAGCGCGCTATTTTTATATCCATCCATCATTAAAGTTCAATTGTTTTCATTTTTTTAAAAGTAACAATGATGAAAAACTCACTTTTATCATTTCCATCATGATCTTATTATCAACTAACAACTTTTACTTCTAATAACTCGACCGTTCGAAGTTAGAGAGGAGGTTGATAAAAATCTCTATAAATTACCTCACGATCGAGATACTGTCCTTCAAACAAAACAACCGATCATAATCAGCATTCAACTGAACATTCCGAGAACTGATTGTAGCTATTTAAAAACCACACTTTGTCTTTGCCTCGACTTCGTTCAACGTTCTGTCATTGCTGCGAGGGTTCTGGTCAACTGCCCAGCACCCTCTGGGTTGACCAATTCACAATAACAATGGGTTCCGTGAACTCCCCCTCCACTTCTGGAGTTTTAATGGATGGATAGGTTCGGCCAAAGGACACCGAAATCGAACAATATTTGGAATCTTCCAATCATTTGTCCGCTTTGTTTATTCTTGGATTGAAAGTGAAGACGTGTTCTTGCACGTCATTTATTACGTGGATTAATTTATTGTTGAAAAGATGTACGATGCTTTTGTTACAATGACTTGGAAAGATACATCAGAAATTTGACCTGTAACTAGAACTCATGATAAACGGGATTGATTTAGCATATGTATAGGATTAAGATTTAAAAATTAAATCGAAATATAAAAGGAACGGCGTTGAAAATTGTTACAAAATGGCATGGAGTCATGAATTAAGCCAATCAGTTAAGTTTAAATCAGCAACCATTCCAAACCTTCTGTGGAAATTACATAATAAAGAAATTTAATTATCTTGAAAAGAAAGTTTTGATTTAATGATTTTAAACGTTCTGAACTAATATTTTTTTTCTTTCAACTTATTTTTCTCAATTGAGAACAGAATCCTATTGAATCCCATTTTTTAAATCAAATCTATAATTGACAATTCATACTAAAATTTTTTTAAATAGCTGATTTGTGAAGCTCAAAACTTTTGATTTATCTGATTTTCAAATACAAGCCGAAGCATCTTCAAAAGTATTCGATAAGATCGAGTTCGACTCTATTTTACTGTACGAGCTGAATTCAAAAACATTTTGTAACAAGTTTTAATACTCTTCCTGAAAATATCCTCGCCTACTCCTTAATAAAAATATTAATATCTCATGTTTAGAGGCGGGGGTTTTGCGAAAGACTACTTAATACAACAAGTATTCACATTTTTATTTTCAAAGATTTTTACATGAGCATTTTGTATTTCATAATATAGTAAAGAAACTCGAACTTTATCGATTGAAACGAAAATTAGCACATAACTGAATTTTAGTAAAACGATCACATGCCAAATTTTATTTAGTTAAGTCATTGCGTTTTTAAGCTGTAGCATTTACATACATACAGATTTATAGACCGCAGATGGTCAATCCATTGGCAAATTTGGTTCAAGATTTGGTACAAATATGCAAGATTTAATACAATAATCTGTGTACCAAATTTCCTTCATCTAGCTTTTTGCGATTTGTAGATATCACATTCACTTGCATTCGAACAAGACTTTCCTACGACGGATTTCATTCCAAATTTTGTTAATAATCTAAAAAATTTCACATTAAGACTACATACAAGATGTCATTGTCCAAATTCTATTCTTTCTCGAATTATCTTGTTTATAGTAAGAAAGACAGACATAATTCCAAATTTTCGGACTCGGTGAGATGTGAAAAGCGAAAATTCATTAAAATTTCGAGTTCGAATTATTTGGCGATTACAAGACTATCTCTTTGTGGATTTCGTATTCGAGAAAATAAGAATAAAAGGGGAAAAAAAATTCGTACAAACGGAACAGCAGAAACTTGAGGTTGTAAATATTTAAAAAATATCCACATTCAACCCTTGAAATATTTTAAATATCTTTTAAAGAATTTTTGAATCATAAATATTCAGAGAAAATTATACAGATTACATTCTAAAAATATTTCAAATGTCCGTGCTTTGAATGAATGCACAAAAACAAAAAAAATTCAAATTATTTAGACTCATGTTAAGTTTTGAAGATAATATATAAGAGAGTTTTTTTGTGGCATATTTTGTCATTTTGTGCCGCATTCAGAAGACGAGGACGGCACTTAAGCTGACATCCCCTCGCCAGACTTTCAAACAAGGTGAAAATGTTTGTTATTTGGTAGCAAATCTCACCTTTTCCACTACCATTACAAAAATAAATATATATCATTATTTTAATCAATTTTATTATTATACTTTTTTTGTGTAAAAAATTCCACGGAATACATTTTCTATCTACCATTCACTTCAACCCAAGCAAGTCTGATAATAATTAAACGACCGCAACACCTACGGAAATACCAGTATGTCCTCCAAAACTCCCAAACGACAATTCTTATCGTCCTTTCAGCGCCACTTTACAAACACCCTGCTCTCCTTTAATCCCTCTTAACCACCTTTTCGTCCTTGCCGGCCACCCTTGAGCGCTCCAGAGATCCCCAGAACGAAGGCTTAGCGAAAGCCATGTTGTTGAGGAAGTCGGACGTCTCGCGAATTAACCGTAACCAGGCAATTAGTGTTAAAAACCGAGCGAAACGTCTTAATCCTCGTCTAAAAATGGACCATGGACGAGCAGAGGAGGAGGCATGCGAGAGGCATCTTCTGCTTCCAAACTCTGCAGGAATGCGGAAGTGATCCACATAATGCAATTTAAAGTCAGCCGGCGATGGGGTTTTAAAATATTTTCTTGTTACGGAAACCTGCGCTCGACGATAATTCAAGCCGATTGTTTGGATGTGAGAAGTGTTAATTAAGGTTTAGTGGATCAGACGCTGAGGATGATGGGAAGGCTTTGTTTTGGTTTACTAGAAAAGGAAAGTGGAATCATGTGAGATTGATTGCTTTACATTCGGATGTTAGAGATAAGAATGATTTAAAAAAACTGAGAGGAATGGGGTTAAAATATTTTTATTTTTCAAGGACACTGTCTTATTTGTTCATGTTTAGATTTTCTATAATTTAAAATTATTTTAAATGTAAACAATTAAAACCTGCTGGGTTATAATTCTAACGAATGAATTCAAATATATTTTCTCGGTATGCAGGTAGGTCTACGTAAAATGAACAAGTTTAATCAAATAACTAAGCATTATATTTACATTAAAAATATTGTTTAAAAATTTAAGAAAAAATACATTCTAAGGATATTAATATAAAAATATGGTATTTGCATTTAATAAAAATACGTCTCCTAAATTTTTACTTTCTCATTTTTATTTTAATATTATTTTTAACCCTTTACACTCGGAAAAGTAATTCGATGAATAATTATTCACCTAATACAAAGACTTGTTTATTGTTTCAAAAAAATAAATATTGTTACGAACCTGTGATGCGGCTTCCCAGCATAGCTGGTTCCATAGGAGGTCCCAGAGTTTGGCGACAAACTTGGCGACCATTTGGAGACTTGGCGACTTTGGCGCCAAAATAGATTATACCCGAAACATCGAGAATTTTCCCGATCCGTCCAGTAGGAACGGAATTACGTCTCGAACGTTCCTGATTGGTTGAGAGGCTTCTAGCCCCGCCTCCTGAGACCTATAAAAGGAAGCACCCGCAGCTGCCGGGCGGTGGTGAGTCGAGCGGTGAATTGAGAAGAAGTCGGAAGCTACAGAGCAGAGCAGAGTAGAGTGAACCAGAGTCGTCGTGGTGAATTGAGTCGTGGACCAGTAGAGTCGAAGAGTAGTCGGAAGCGACGGAGAAGAACTCGTCTTCCAGGGACTAGCGGAGCAGCGACGGAGTAGAGCTGCTGTGTATACTGTTGTATGCCGCTGTGTATATTGTTGTATGCTGCACGTCTCGGGTGAAGATAATCGTCTTCTGTTGTGTATATAGTTGTCGTCTTTGTGCTGTCCTGTATGTCTTCGTGTAAATAAAAGTCGTTGTTTCATTTTCTACTGCCGCATGCTGATTGAGCGTTCTTCACACCATATAAACCACACTATCCAAACGAGCCCTCCGGAAATTTCGTAACAATATACATAACTGTTTCAAGTTGGATTCTCCCATTTCATTAATATGCCTCTTCTTACTACTCTGCGGGTATTTTAACAATCAAAATTTAATAAATAAATAAATAAAACGTCAAAATGACGCACCGTTTTGAATGGTGTGTGAGAGTCACCATCCGAATGCAAAGGGTAAAATACGAAATCAGGCAGAAAAAAAAACCCGATAGTGATTATTAAAGATAAAAATAAATTTTGTATAATTCAATTATTTAAGACATGATGAACAATCATGAATCAAAACTATTTTAATTATAATAAAATAAAAATGTTGAAGAATCTAATAGAGTAGTATGGTTTTCGGTATACCGTCACTATCCCAAACACATTTGAGCTCTAAACTCTCACTTCAATAAATCTTACACTAAAGCGAGTACATTCAGAATTCGACAAATAGTCTTAACACTAGAATATGTTAATTTTTTCGCAAGTGTGATTTTAAGCAAATATTTCATAAACCAAATGCTACAAAAAAAATTGTCCTAATAATATTGTACAAAATCCTAACATATCACGCTCTATTGCAGCATATACAGAAACACCCAAAATTATTTGATCTTGTAAAAATATTAATAACTTTTTACCTTCATGATATATTTATTTTGAAGAAAAACTCGGCACATTTAATATGAAAAAGGACACTTTTGCATATCAGATTATTTTGCGTCCCTTAGCGGTAAAAAAAAAAATTCGATACCTTTTGTTATTTAGGAAATTAAGTAAATGGAATACAAGTATAATGCTTATTGTTACAAATATGTTAATTTTTTTCATCGATGTCAGAACTCCAAGAACGTTAAAAATATTTTTTTTTTTCATAAAAATTCAGTTCTCTGGGAATTCCGAACTTGATGTCAAATTCACATGAAAATATGGATAAAAAAATTTATTTATTGTTCAAAATATTTTCGATTTTTGAGATGGTGTTAGTTAAAACATTGCTGATAGATCTTGGGGTCTTCAGTCTACGAATTAAGGTTCAGTGGATCTCTGGTTAGTAGATGTTATGTTCTAAGGATGACAGTCGATTATTTTTGAAAATTTTAGCAATTTCTAATCTGTGTCAGATTAAATCAGTTGACCACGAAATTGTGACGAATATCAATATTTTAGACCTTCTTAAGTCTGAAAAACACATTTTTGGGGTTATGTTTGTCTGTCTTATGATTTTCACAATAACTTAAAAACACTTTGAATTAGACGGGTGAAATTTAGTACACGGTCTTTATATTAAATTTGCAGATTTCTATCAAATTTTGAACAAAATTCTGAAGAATTTAACATATTTGCCTTCCCTAACACAAGGTAACATTATCTGGATTTCGAAATTAAAGGAGATAAATGTTAAAATTTGACTCACAAATTTAGCATCTAATTTAATACTTGTGTCAAATTTTGAACGAAATTCTGAAGAATTTAACATAATTGCCTGTCAACACAAGGTAACATTAACTGATTTCGAAATTAAAGGAGCTAAATGTTAAAAGTTGACTCACAAATTTAGCATCTAATTTAATACTTGTGTTAAATTTTGAACGAAATTCTGAAGAATTTAACATATTTGCCTGTCAACACAAGGTAACATTAACTGATTTCGAAATTAAAGGAGCTAAATGTTAAAAGTTGACTCACAAATTTAGCATCTAATTTAATACTTGTGTTAAATTTTGAACGAAATTCTGAAGAATTTAACATATTTGCCTGTCAACACAAGGTAACATTAACTGATTTCGAAATTAGAGGAGCTAAATGTTAAAAGTTGACTCACAAATTTAGCATCTAATTTAATACTTGTGTTAAATTTGGAATCAAAATAATTAAAGAATTGACCGTCTGTACTTTTACATGTATATAAATGTGATGACTCAAAAACGCCATGACTTAAATGAATGAAATTTGGTATGTGATCTTGTGACTTCAGTTGCAATTCTGTGTCAAATTTTAGCTTCAATCGGTTTGAAAAAAAGACGCCCAAAATATCTATCCGATTTTCTAGAACTTATGTAATAACAGCATCTTAGAGATTAATCACTTATAAAAAGAAAAAAGAAATCACCGAAAATCAGATGTTAATAACCTTTAGCCTTATGCTAGGAAAATACATGTACAATACTTGTGTGAAAACCATATTAAATTTCAATTATCTAGCTTGATGGATTATGAGTTTTTCGGTTTGCATAAACAGAAACAGGTAAATCGACAGTCAGTAAACCAGTTATTGGAAATATAAATTTGTAATTAAGGTCATAGGATTATGACTATAATTTCTTTGTATGTTTCAGTGCACATGGACGGACAGAGAGATTTTTCCTTTGTTGAATTTCTTCCAAAATCTTACCAATTCAGCTTTAGTTATATTTAAGATATGTCGGAGAAATGAGAGTGTCTTTTTGGAACGGATCACTTGCTTTGAGCCATGATAAGATGATGAAACACTTGAGCTAGATCCAGTTATTTCCAAATTTCCACGCCACATCAACAACAGATTCTTTGGCCTCAGCGGATTTAATGTTCACCGGATATTAAATGTAATTAGACTTTGGTGAAACCGGCTTTCGAATCTGGAACTCACCGGTCCCGAAGCCAAAGTCTAATTACATTTAAACGCGGCTCCAGTATAAATCTGCTGTTTTAACTTTAAAACCACATATTTAATTACATTTTTCTCCCAATTTTTTCTGCTTTTGAATGATTTTGACAGACAAATAAAAAGTGTAAGTTGCTCTTTTTTTTTTTTTTTTGCACTCTTGAAAGACAAAAATCAGAAAAACATCAAAATATCGATCAAATTTTTTGATACTGTTATAAATACTGTTATAATACTTTCTCTTTAAAAAAATATTTCATTATCGAAAGTAAAACGAAATAGTCTAACATTTAACTTCTCACTTTAAAAACCTGTCCTTGCTACAAATAATTCTATTTAAAACACATTAACAATCAGCAAGCTGAGATACCCGCTTCTTTGTAGTGATGGAAATGGAACTAAAACTTCAAACTCATAAAGACAGTTCGTTTAAAATTCTCCAGCATCCCCTTCCCCTCCCCGTGAGCGGAGGGAGCAAGAGTGTGTCGAAACGGATATGGATTCCATCCGAAAAACGATCTGCTGCACGCGAAGTGGCGTGCTGGAAACTCGTGCAAATATTTCATTACCGAGCCGATGACAGCGAAAAATCGCGGCGCGTAGAATTTGTTTCAGTTCCACTTGAGAAAGTTTCATCACGATGACTGGCAACAGCAGAAAGAGATTCGTTTTTAAAGACCTCAACCATTAAAGGGGTGATACGTGTTGCAACAGTAATTTTCGGGTCACACGGTGAATCGATTTGGTTATAGATTAAAGATGAAAAGTAGTATCTCTCTTTGAAGAAAAAGTCTTTATATGAAGAATTTTAAATTATTAAATAATATGAAGTTTCGAAGTAAAAATTCCAGAAAAAAAGATCAAAACCTCATCTAAATTATATGTACGTACACGATATGATGCGTTTTATGTTTACCATCTTAGTAGAACTCTATATATAATGTATTCTTTTATTGAAATTTAATCTTTCTGTGATTTTGACGAAATTTGGCACACTTGATTTTCAAGACAAGGAAAAAGTTATCAACTCCAAATCCAAAAATTAATTAAAATAAGGGATAATTAAAAACCGTGAAATTTGTTGGTATTCTTGTTTTTCAACGGGAAATATCCAAATCCATACTGGTAGTTTATAATGTGATAAAGTTCAACAGGTTCAGTAAGAGGTAACAACGCTTTCTTCAACATGAAAACACGATTACAAAGAAACTAAACACAGTAGAAGCTCGCATAAAAATAACACTTACACTAAACAAAAATACAATAGCAAGAGATCGCTATTAACGTATTACATAAGCAACGGACCAATATTAAAGGAGCGTAACAGCACAAAGCGCTCATAATAATCTATTCTTTCTCGAGCACAGATTATTTCAGCTCTGTCTTTAGTCTTTTTAAAGATTCCGTGACAGAGTAGGGAATTTACTAGAACAAAGGAAAGAACTGGAATCGCAATGGAGATATCGCCAAGATTCTTGAATATTATGGGTTCTTCATTTTTATTGTTAAAATTCCAACTTTTTCGCATACTTTTTAATAAAGGTGTTATCCCCCACCCCATTTTCTTGCATAAAGAATAAAATAAATATTGTTAGAAAAAATGATGAATGTACGAATGCTCAAATTTTTATTTTCAAAATTACAAACATGAATATTTTGGGCTTTATAACATTCTACAGAAAACCAAGTTAAAAATTTGAGATCTATATTTTAAATGCTACACATATGTGCCAAATTTTATCTATCTAACTTTTTGCCATTTGTTGTTCACTTGTACTCGAACAACCAGACAGAACAAACAGACCTGCAGATGGAATTCGTTCAAAATTTCAATTTGATCGTAATTCAATATATCAAATTTCAGCCGTTTAATTAAAAGCCCTTTTGAGTTTTTATGTTAGCAGACAAACAGATAATATATCAAAATTGTATTTTTCGAATTAAATTGTATTTTCAGGGAAGTTGAAACGTGGAGATTCATCAAAATCTCAAATTCGAATTTTTTGACGATTGCAATATTTCTCTATACTTCGTATACGAGAAAGTAAAATACAATCATTCCTTTTTCTGTATATAAATCTTTTATTGCAATCTTTGCATGATTGGATGCGAAACTGGATTTATTATCAATGAATAATAAATCAAGAAAGAATGTTTGAAATGAAAGGCGGGACTTTTTATAACTTCAAAACAAGGAATATAATTTGTTCAGAATTCCTGACCAAATTGTTATATTTAGAACTATTCAATGTGATGCAATGATAGGTTCTTATAATATCAACTATATACAATTCATAACATCAACTTGTCGTTAGCTCAGGTTGTATAATACTGAGGAGATTTAAATGATTAAAAAAAAAATTCCTTTTGGTAAGCTGGAAGGAAAAGGTTCCTTTATATCTAAGTTACTATCTGACAACATAAATTGTTGATGCTAGAAACAGTCGAAAATCACTTTGCAGCCTCTTACTACAAAGATTTTGCAGTTATCGAAAAAATTTAAATACAAAAGTTGTTAGTCATAATGATTCTCTAATTGACCTAATTGGATTTATTTTTCTATCGTCAATATCAAGAAAGTTATGGTAAAATGAGAATTTCAACCCTCACTATTTCCACCCCCGTTGAGGTAGAGGGGCCATTTAGGACCAGATTTTACATTTACAAGGGATATATATATATATATAAAATCTAAATTAAATCCTAATTAATTTCTTTTTTTTATCTTAATTTAACCCATGTTAACTTAATTTTAAAATGTTCTTTTTGTTCCTGAACCAATTCTACCTTTTTTTATTTGATTCATGCTGCAGGAGCTCTGTAAAAATGTTTAAATAAGCTATTCACCCGCTCCGAGTGAAGGGATAAAAATCTGTCATTCTCAGCAAATTCTTTTAAAAGATACCTATAATAAATCGACACGTGTAAAGAAATCCCTAACAGAATAAATATCATGGTATATAATCATCGAAAAAAATATTTCTGTCGCTCTTTTTTTTTTTTCCGCTTTTGTGTCGTGCCGTAGATGGACGTACCTCGTCGCTCGAAGTACATAAATTATGCCTCCCGAGATGGAATAAAAGCGAAATTTTAAAATTACAAAAATGACTTTTGCCAAAGAAATATTTTTACATTATATATATATATGAACTTTTGAACGAAAGGTTGTTTGGGGTTCTAGGGACAATGATCGGCGAAGAACTGAAAAAATTTCCCCAAGTCTTCAAGTCTTATCACGAGAACCGTTGTAATAGGTAGCCGTCCAATAGAAATCTACCTAATACTTTTCTTTTTCGAAAAAAAAATGTTACGTCATTTGTTTGCTGTATTAAATAATTTATTCCTCAGAAATTCCACTTTTAGACAACTAAGCCTAAAAATATTTCTCTGTCCATTTCTTCTGCTCATAATAAAAATATAATATGAAATATCCAAAAAAAACCTCTAGAAATCACACAATAAAAGGAACACACAATATGAAGTTGCATCAATTCTTCCTGTTATACGAATTTAAAATTGATATCATAAATATGAAATGAAAAAAACGCACTGCAAGCGATTTTGAGTTCTCTTTCAATCCACTTCTCTTACGGCATGTTCTATGTTGAAAAATATGATGAGCGGCATTCTTTTTCACGATTCCTTTACGAGCGGGCAATAAAATGCCGATTGAGACAAAAGTAGGAAGTTGCTCTTCAAAGGTCATATAAAAAAATATATTGTTCAAATATGTTTATATCGAAAAAATGCGCCTTTTTCATAGCGTATAAATTATAATTTACGTTGATATAAAACTTAGAAGATGAATGTGTTATCTTTTTTTATACCGCTATAAGAATGACTCATGATGTACGACTTCTTTGTTCGCATTGTTTAGGTTTTTAAATTCTGTTGGCCGGATATGTTAGAAGTTGAATTTTGTCATAATGAGATTTAAGAAATAAGGTATATATTAAAATTATAATACAGATGTTTCATTATTCTATTCTAAACATATGATCTGCCTTCTACAAATGCCAGCAACCAAAGTACAAATCACGAGATTTCGAGAAACGAGTTGTTTCCTGAAAACAGAAGATATTATAATGAGATTGTAAATGAAAGGATCAGTGGCAAAGCCAGTAAAAACACTCTTCAACTTCAACAAGCATTTCATTCTTCAACTTCAACAAGAGATTGAATGGCAACAGAAGTAGTTCATATTAAATTCTTTAGACTGATAAATATTTATGAAGAATTCTAAAAATATCTTTAAATTATATAAATATAATATAATTATCTATTAAAGGTTATTGACTTTTATCCTAAAATACTAATTACTCTTCAAGCATTTGTATCCGTAAAATTATAAATTTAATTACTTTAAGGAGATACAAGTTAGGATATCTTCTAATCTGGTATCACAATCACATGATAAACATAAAACAACGTTGAATAAGCACTAAAAAGAAAGAATATTTGTGAATTTCGTACTTTTTATACTTTATCTTATATATAGTATAGATCTTATCTTATATACAGGATTACGGCGTTGCTATTAGCGATAGGCGAGGATCGAACTCGCAACCTTTGGGTTCGTAGCCGAGTAACAAGACCACTAGACAAAAGAAATTTCTCATGTCTCGTAGCTGTTATCTGGCTTATAAAGCGTCACCACAACGGTATCTTATACATAGTATTTACTTTATCTTATACATAGTATCGTAGAAAATTTGAATTCGAGATTTTGTCGAAAATCTTCATGTTTTAGATCTCCCTGAATTCAGAAAAACCCATTTTGGAAAATGCCCGTCCATTTGGCTGTCTGTGACAAAGATAACTTAAAAACGCTTTGAGCTAGATGGATGAAATTTGGTGTACTGTCTCAACACCAAATTTAAAGAATTTTATGAAATTTTCAGCAAAATTCTCACAGTGGAATTCTTTCTGTCCCTCTGTTCGTATACATTTTAACACGATAACCACAAAACAAAGAGAGCTTGGTAGATAAAATTAGATACACAGAATGAACATCAATAGTCTAGATACCTTTAAAAATTTGATCCAAATCTGACAAAGGATTGACCGTATGTCGGTTTCTACTTTTAAAAACTCGTAAACGTGATCATTCAAACACGCAATGACTTATATCAAATTTGATATGGCGTTTTGTGACAAATTATTGTTCCACCTGAATGGGAATGAGGAGTCTAAAACTCAAATTCGATTTTCGGATACTATTAACCGCATGCCAAGGATTAATCGCCAAATAAGTCGCCAAGGATCACACGATAGATTCAGCAAAAATGCTAAATTCATCCATAAGGTTAATATGTCCTAACTATTGTAAGTCAATACTATGTTAGACGTTCCCTGAGATAATAGCTTTATTAGAGAATATGTGAGAAAGTTTCCGGGAGACCACTGCAGCTGTTATTAATTATAAGACGTCTGTGAAAATAGCATTAACAAATAAAAGTTAAGATCTTCCAGATTCCTATATAATCCGATAATCTGAAATTGAAATTCTTTTAGACAATCCACATTTCCTGAAACAATGCCATTGACGTCCATTATAAAGAGAAAAGATATGTGTATTTTTATTAACGACTGCGATAGGAAACACCTCGTTGTAATTCTTAAAATAGAGCACGATCTCTTCCGCATTTCCCGCTTATTAAAGGAGTGTGTAGGGAAGATTCGATAAATATAACCGCAAAAATAAAGTTGAATTATCGAAGTAAAATTACTAATATCATTCAGCTGTGAATATCATAAGGTCAGAGATAAGATTCGGATAACGCAAATGTTGGTGACAGAATACATAATAATATCGTGTTTTTGTAGGTCATTCTAAAATAAGGACATTTGGTCCCATTTAAACGATATCAATGGTTTGTAGGAATATTTAATTTTGCAGAAAGCTCATTTGCAAAATAGTGGGATTAAATAGTGGAATTTTCCAAAAATGGGGTTTTCGAACTCAGAGAGGTCTAAATCGTCAAAATCTCGATTTTGAATTTTTGATATACTTTTTCTATATTTGTTCTATTGCCATACTTTTTCTATAAATCGAAATATCATAATAAAAAATTTTGACAATCACTTTGCTTATAAGAATCATTTAAAATTTGTTTGAATACATATCAATGGTTTAAATGAAAACCATTTAAGAAAGAAACAAATCACAGAATTATATATAATATCGTTTGCTTCGGAAAATAAAAAAATCAATTTTTAAATTAATTTACTGATGCCAGATATATAATAAAATAATGAATAAAAATCCATTAAAAATTAAGCAGACCACGGAATCAATCATAAACTAGCATTATACCTCCTGTTTGCTTCACTTACCAAACGCCAAATTTAAATTATTTCACATTGCATAAATTGCTAAAATTAAATTAACAACAGTTAATAAATGTTATATTATTAATTTGTAAAAAAATCTCTGGTTAGAGACAAATATATGTAAACATTAGAAAACCAAAATATATAATTATAAGGATACTTGTCGGTTGTAACCGCAACCAAAAAGCGCCAAGAAAAAATTTCGCCAATTTGGCAATTTCAATCGTCAAACTCTATAGCACGTGATTCACACGTTCAAAATTTGTCATAATAAATAATAATGCACTTGAGTATATTTTTATAATTTGGCGACATTTTTTTTTGGCGCTTTTTGGTCGCCATTAAAACCAAATTGCACTATTCTAAGATATTTAAAAATCAATTTTGATAAATATATTTTGTCACAAAAAAGATGCCATACTATTTTTATATATTATTTTACATTATACTTTTCAATTATACATTTATATATTATTTTACATTATTTTATTACATTATACTTACATTATTTCAGTACATTATTATAATATACCAAAATATTTTTTTTATTATATTTTACATTATATTTAGACAATAATGACATTCTGGGTGGTTAGCTACACTTCAAAATGGCGAAATTAATTTGCTCTGAAAATTAGTGATGTTTCTGTAATTCAGAAACTTCATTCTTCTTCGTAAAACACGCTATCGCTATTTCGTTCATTCCGATTGGTTTTTTCTTATGAAGAATTCTTCAAATTCTGACGATTTTGATTTATTATTGAAACTACTCGATTTATACTGATTTTTTCGTATTATCCTGCTAAAAACAAATAGCTTGCCTCAAATTTTTCCGAAGAGGCGAGCATATAAATAAATCGAACGTGCGAGCTGTTACCAATTGGCGATTAACAAATTCGGCCAGATTTTGCACACACACACACACACACATATATATATATATTATGTGTGTGTGTATAAACATATTTTAGCAATTACGTGACCATGTTTCAACGCGGGAGGCATATTATGTATAAGGAAGAAGCGATGAGATACGTCAGTCTACATCGCGACACAAGAGCAGAAGAGCAAAAGAGACCGAAAGTTTCCCTTCAGTGATTTTTGCTATGCGATTCTGATAGGATTTCTTTGGCACGTGTCGATTTAGGATAGGGAAATTTAGTTATCTTTAAAAGAATGTGCTAAGCATTAAGAATTTTTATTCCTTCACTCGGAGCGTAATAAAATGCAGAAGTAAGCATTTTTATATAGCACGTGTTGAAAGTAATTAAATATAAAAAGGTGAGAAATGGATCAGGAAATAATAGAACATTTTAGAAATGAAATTAATATGGGCTAAAAATTTGGAAATCAATTAAGATTTAAATTAAATTAAGAGATATTATTACACGCACGCACTCCCGCACACACACACACACACACACACACACACACACACACACACACACACACACACACACACACACACACACACACACACACACACACACACACACATATATATATATATATATAATGATATTTTAAACTTTAATTTCAACTTAATTAATTTCCAAGATTTTATCTTAATTTAGCCCCTAGTAACTTCATTCTAAAATATTCTCTTATTTCGTGATCCAATTCCACTTTCTCTACTTAATTAATTCAAGAGAAGCTTCATAAAATTGCTTAATCAGCTAAACGCCGATACTTTCACACGCTCGGCGTGAAGGGGTAAAAAATGTCCAGTAAGCACATTCTTTCTTAAAAGATCCCTGTGTTTCCCTTACATGTGATTGACATGCGTCAGAAATCCCTATCAGAATCTTATTAATATATTAGCACAATGAAGAAATATTTTCCCTATCAAAATCTAAGGTTATATAAGGCGAGGGATAATTTATTTCGGCTCTTCTCCCCCACTTCGGCTTTTGTCTGCGCTGTGGCGGACGTCTTGTCCGCGTCTCTGCTTGTAAATAATTATGCTTTCCCGATGGATTAAAAAGAATTTAAAAATGTAAAAAGTCTCTTCACTGTCTTCAAACTGCATCCTACTTCACATAAAATAATGTTACACACACACACACACACACACACACATATATATATATATATATATATATATATATATATATATATATATATATATATATATATATATATATATATATATATATATATATATATATATATATATAGAGAGAGAGAGAGAGAGAGAGAGAGAGGGAGGGAGAGAGTTTCTGCATCGAAAAATTAAAAAAAAAACATTTTAAAACTTAATTTACTGATGCAGAAAATAGTTATTATATAAAAACAATAAGAACTATACAATAGAAAAAAGTTTAGGTAAACTTATATTCTTTAAAACTTCCTATAATCATAACTTTTGAATCACTTCCCAAAAAAACTCAATTACAGAAGGGAAGTTTACATTATACTTGTACAATGATCAGCTATTGGTAATCCCTTACAAATTATGCAACAATTTCCCCTTCATCATTTACAGTCTTACGGAACATAAATGATAGTCTCTACGACAGCATCTTCCTGGACAACATATCCTTGGAACATTAAGATTAAGGTACCCAAGATACCAATGATGACTCTTGTCACGTCAATGACATCAATGGCCACTGTCTGTTGTTTGACTTGATCCTACATAATGAACATTCATTTCATCATAGCGTACAAATACGCTTGCATGATAGACAGCAACTAACCTTCAATTGAAAAGAACTAACGGAAGAATTAACAATTTGAAGACAATAGAACTGATACAGAGATGGCTTTTTTAATGAACACGTGCCATACAAAAAGAATTCGAGATCTGAGGATGTCCGCGTCGGTTTTGTGCTTCGGAAAAAGGCGGCAAATCCGTGCACAGACCCGGAACACTTCACGTGAAAGTACCTGTGGCCTTGAAAAGTGTAATTAGGAAGTATAAAATAAAGATCTGACTAATGCGTACGATACCGCTTCGCCGGTGGTAATGGTGGAGAATCACTGAAGTTTGTAACAACAGTAGGTGTTAGAAGAGTTATTAGCGTTAAGAATTTACTTCCTGGAATTTTTTCATTCTTTTCTCAGAATAGAAATCCGTTTGTGAATGAAAAATCCTCCAAAACATTATCAAAAGAATATATTAATATGTTTAAGGATAAAAAATAAACTTATAAGCCTGTAATAGCTTGCGCTAGAAATTTGCTTCGTTCTATCCGGGCGGGTTATTTTATTGTTATTTGTTATAGGTCTGTAATCAGAGGCAGACTAGGCAGCTGCCTAGGTCCTCAAGGCTGCAATCAGGCAGATTAAAAAATGTTAATAAATTAGTTGCAAAATAAATAAATTTATAATAAATATAAGTAGTGTGAATTATAAACTTTCAGAAAAATATTCTCAGAATTTGTCATTATATTATACTCGAAGAGTCTTATTAAATATAATTGTAAACAAATGTGATATACCAAGCAATCATGCACCATAGTGAAGAAATAAAAAAATAAATATACTTTCACAAAGATAATAAAATAAAAAAAATTAAATAAACATGTTGGCTGAGTTAAAAATATTTTGAAAAGTGAAATTTAATAATAGATTTATTAAAATAGGACCCTCATATTACATACCTTAATACGTAATATACTCTTTACATATGTAATTTGTACGTACACATTTGCTCCATACAAATGTAATACGTATATAATATGAGACATACCTCATATTATATACGTATATGAGTTATATCCATAGAGCCTCTCTTGAGGCTTCAATGGATATAACTGCTGCCAGCAGTATATATAACTAGGATACAAGTATATATACTGTAGAGTATATCATAGCTATATGCAGAATGCCTACTAAAGTCCATTTACCTCACATTAAGTATAATCACAAACTATGTGTCTAGGTAAAAATAACAAAGTAAGTGGTAACATAGGGAATAATGAAGTTTCTATATAGAAAACTGTAGAAAGTGCAGGGAAAATTTCAATTACAGAATTGTACAACCTCCTTCATTTAGTGCGAGAAGACATCATGAGCGCAATAATGATAATAGCAAAACGTGTAAACCCCGCATTCATTTGGTTTCGATTTTTCAAAACTATTGCGTGACAACTCGCGACAACAGGATAAAATATCATCTGAACAATAAATGTCGACCCGAAACCGTAGTCATTAGCACAAGCCGAAAATAAAAGTATCTGACGATAATTAATTGTTCTGTTTCATTTCTAACGTTTTTCTGGCTTAAGGGTATTGGAAATCGTTACCAAACAAGTGGATATTTTACACAGTTTGTTCCTTCACATTATTGTACTCAAAATGTGTTTTGGTACTGAATCAAAGTGATTTTATAATTTTGTAATTGATCTTTTCTCTGTATCTTGTACCAATTTCGATATAGGAACATTAACTCCATTGCTTGCCACTAAGTGGCATTGCCATTGACTTCCCCGTGCAGCACTTAGTCACTTTACTATAACTAGAAACCAGTGTCTGGCGGTAGTTGCCATTCGCAAGTTAATGTGAGGTATAAGGATTTCAGTGGACATACTGTATATAACTGCCTCAGGTTGCAAAATGCCTAATCCACCACTGTTAGTTTATTTTGTATCTGCTCAGTCTTCTATTAGGAAAGAGTAAAAATGATAGGCTAGCAAGGCTCACATTAACAAAGTTTATCTGGCCGCAAAATACGATCAAATTAATTTATTGAGAATCAAAAAAGAAAAATGACTAATATTATTAAAAAGTATTTTCTTCTTGACCTTTAATATCGCTTCTTATTGCATTCCCTTCTTCAGAAACAATTAATTTGGCATGGTTACCTTGAATAATACAAATACTATAAAAATTACAGGAAATAAAGAAAGAAATCTGCTAATGATACGAGACAAAATGTTGATACTATCTTAATAATTGCCAACTCATATCATTTATTTGGTAACTAAACTGATAATATTCTTCCATATGTTGCCTACAGCCTTCTTCAGTTCAAAAGGCCTAGGCAACAGCCTAATCAGAAATCTGCCACTACTGATAATATTTGTAAGAACTGAGATTTAATCTTAGCTGGAAGTTAAATAAAATTTTAAAGTTTTAAAAAACAATTCTTCAAGAATATAAGCTGTACCAACGACCGAAAAAATCTAATGTTTGCATTAAATCTTCGCTTATTTTTACTAGAGTTTCATTTCCTCTCGAAGAACCTAGAATAAATTTTCTAATCATTGAAAAAAATATATATGAAAATTTGTCAAACATGAGTTGGGGCTTTTATTTTTGGAGAATCGCCTGAACTATCACAATACTTTCAAAACTTCCGCAGACGTAATAACCTGAGAGCATCTAGTTCGTAATCAATTTTAATGTATACGAGCTGCACTTGAAATGCTTTTTGTATACATTTGGATCCAAAAAGTGATTGTAGATTCGACATCTGAGAATGCAACAGATAGTCACAGTTGACCATTAGTGGAGATAAAAAGAAGTTTGATAAGTATGGAAATCAAGTGACTTGATAAATATATCTAAATAATTATCATGAGAGCTCTTATATTAAACGAATATATCTTATTTTGATTTTACAGATCGGTTCCTTTTTTTTTAAATTTCTGAGCAATTTTTTCTTCTACTTGTTTACATACATAATATAAAAAAAGAAAGAAAGCCAACATCAAAAAAAGTATCAAACATTTGAGTTATAAATAATTCTTGAAATTTTGATGTATTTTCCACATTTTTTTTATTCGAATAATAATAATAATAATCTTCAGAATTGTGTCTGAACTTGATAACTCTTAAACAGAACAAGTTATACAAATGAAATTTATCAAGTAAGCCAATCGTAACTTTCTGTCAAATTTGAGATGGAATCTTGCCTGCGGGAGCCTTTCTGTCATGCTTATCGGCGTACTTGAGAATATGATAGTTCAAAAATGTAATGAATTATTTAAAAAATGTTATTATATGTTTTTATTACTAAAATTAGTAATAAAAACATGTAATAACTTGTTTTTATTACTAATTTTGGCTCAAAGTACACGTAAAATTTGGCGCAAATTTGCTTATTTGTTTGCGCCAATATGAATGTTAAATAAAAAGTTCAATGAACTAGATTAATGAAAATTGACATATGCTTTTAATCAATTTTCTAGATCTACATCAGTTCTAGACTAAATCCAATGAATCTGATTAGCTGTTCAATTTTTCTGCTTATGAGCATATTTACATGATAAATTAATAACGCTACATTGATGAAATTTATCGTGGTCTTAATATCGAACTATGGATTCGTATCAAGTTTGAGCCTTTCACCGGGAAAAAGTTCAAATTGCGTATTTGAATCTCTTCCCTATGTGAAGGAAGCCGTATCGTCGTACTGTAGAAGCATATAAGAAAATGAAATATGGTAGGCTATATCGGTCTCACAAGCCGAAATTCATTGCTTTAGCAACTCTTCCTAAACAACAAGAAATACTCGTCAACGACGCTAATGAATGTTAATAATAAACAGAATAAATATAAATACAATTTTAATTAAAAAATTTACATGCACAATACTAAAAATAAACAAAACACTAATTATTTGCCAAACCAGTCAACCATTGATTCCTTCCTGGGAGATGGGGGGGGGGGAGAACAGCCTCCGCCACCCCTCGTCGTTCAGGTTTGTCATTAACTAAGAAAAAAAAAACCCAGAGCAATGGGGAGAATCAGGCTATTGCCGCGGTTAATTTAATATTATTATTGCCCGTAATAATAACTGTTGAAGTTCAATACGGAAAATAAGCAGTGTTGTATTATTTCGGAACCTTCACAGTGATATTAACCTTAATAGTTCTAGCGTGAAAAATAAACAAGTCTGGATACGTGGGGGTCATTCTAGTGTTTAGTGGAACTTTGTAATTAATCTCAGAATTCATTTGGAGAAGCTCTTATCGATTTTATTTTTGCTTTCAGACGTGTTTTTTTGCGTTCATTTCTGGATCCATTGAATATACAGGTTATAGTACAGTAAACAACAACTTTTGCGAAGTAAACAAAATATTAATTAAGTCTTTGTCGGCAGAATGATCCAAGTTACTTTCATATTAGAATATGATGTTTTGCTTTGAGGTTTTTTGAAGTCACAAAATGCAGAACAGAAAATTGGCGATTTATCGTTTTTGAGGCATCAATTTTTTGCTTTTAGGATTATTCGAAAATGAAAAAGAAGGTTGTCACATTTGCCTACTTATAGCCAACAAAAAGTTACAATATGACGCGAATGTCCACCATATACTCGATTCTCCTGTCTGGCCAATAAAGGGCAGAATTGTAGGAAGATATCGCCCGAAGAGGTCTCAGGAAGCAAAATATTTAGACGTAATTCTACCTTGGAAATTAATTTGGAGAAAACACTTTATTCTTATTTTTTAATTGTTTTGATAATTCTATTTGTCGTTCAGAAGGATTTTTTTTTTCTGCGGAACTGCTCAAGTGACGTTTTTAGTATGCATTGCATTTAAGAAATAATCCGTAATTTCTTTTTATTGTGTCATGTGAAAGAGCTTTTGAAAGAACTTCTGAAAGAGAAATTATTTTCTCTTAAGAAGTGAAATTCCTTTTTCTTCGGCCATTACATAAATGGAATTGGTTTGTCTAATAATGGACACTATTCGTGTCGCACCAAATTCAAATTTGGGATCAAGTTCAAATATCACATAATGCTTCTAACGTTAAGAATCTGTTGAAATAATTGTTTATTTTTTGTTTCTTTTTTTATTTGAAATAATTGCTTATTTTTTGTTTGTGCTTTTTCTAGTAACATTAATTATTGCTTTTACATTTTAAATTTAATAAAAATTTTCTTAGTTATTAATATTTTTCTAATTAAATTGATATGGTTATTTATTAACATTGAAATCATATTTTTATTCAATATTTTCCCATTAGAACCAAATGTCCATCTGTCTGTGACAAAGATAACTTAGAAACACTTTGAGCTAGGTTGTTGAAATTTGGTATGAGGTCTTCAAATCAAACTTGCAGATTTCTATCAAATTCTGAGTCAAATCTGTAACCAAAATTTGATAGAAAATTTTGATAAATATTGTACGCCGGTCCCATTCAAGGTGTTCTTTGGCACGATAAGTTTATTAGAGAATATGCGAGAAAGTTTTGGCAAACCCTTTCAAAAGTTTTTTTTTTTAACTAAGACTAGCGTAAAACATTATAACACATCGCAAGATTTTAAAGACACGTATGTGTGTCACATAATGCTGAATTTTGTTTATATTTAATGCATAAGTACTGTTTATATCTTTGTTGTCATGACAATAACTTTAGAGCGTATCCGTGTAATAGAAGCATTGATTATAATTATTTTTGATATACTTTCATTAAAAGAAGAAGAATGTATAAAATATTTTATAAATTTGAACGTTTGTTTATATGTCTTTTATGCAAATCCATTATCTACCTAATTTTGATGAAATTTAACACATGTGCATCTTCAAGATAAGCAGAACGTTATTATGAATTTTCTAAGTGCAGTAATATATAATATAAAACGGAGCAAGTTTTAGATGTCTTTCGGCTATATCTTTCGAAATTATTATCACACAGAAATAATTTTTCATATTATCTGAAAAACTCAAAAAATTATTTTTTTAATGATAGCAATTTCATGCCCATACAGTGTTTACTATAATTTTGATATAAATTTTTAAAATTTAAGTTGGGACATAATTTGTAACAATATTTTTATTGTTAAAATGGAACTCAAATTGATTACATCGTTACATCAAACCATTCAATTGCATGTTTTCGCCAATACATAGCAGAATATACTCTTTTTAATTTACACTAACAGCACTTTTTATTAGATTGATTCCATTAAATTTATATTTTTCAGTCTTATCAACTACAAGATGAAATTTTAAATAAATACGTTCCATAATAATAGTTTAGTAGCCAAGGAAGCCAAGCTACTCTCCAAAAGTGGCTAGAGCAGTTTATTTTTGTCTCAGAATCTTTGGTTATTTAATTTTGTTGAGCATTTCGTAACATAGAACGAAACTCTTTCAAGTGCATGCACCAAATTCATGCACCATAACCAAGGTTAAAGAAGCTTTTATTTTTATATTTCCTGCTGTTCCTAACACGAACTCTCTTTCTTTGTTGATTGGAAGAATTTTGCGTTAAATAACAATATCTTCTGGGATTCTGTTTGGTACTCTGCAGTAGTTGATGGCATACAATTGAATTTCACAATCTGTTATAGGCTATATATGGATAATTGCATAAATCATTCATTTCTTTTGTAATATTCAAAGCATCTCAAAGATATTTCTGCCTTTGACATGCAAAAAAATTAACCATTTTACCATTGAAATGACAAACAGATCACAATAGAAGATTTAAAAAGAGCTATTATTATTTTTTAATTCCATGTTGTCAGTGCTCAGCCAAGTAGAAACTGAATATAAAGGAAACCTTGTGAATTATAAAAGCTTTGAAATGGAGAAAGTTTTTAAGAAAATTTTTAAAAAGAAAAAGAGCTATTATTACATATTTTTATCATACAGCTTACAGAGAGCTGGTACATTATTTTATTACAAATTTGTATAACAATAATGTATTACCTAACACTAACAGCACTGAAATCAAATTCATTTTTTGGAGTTTTAAATAATTTATACCGTATAAACTCTGCAGAGAAGAATAAAGAATTAAGTAAACAATTAACCATTCGATTTAGTGCAAAGAAATTTATTTGATTCGAATGTTTTTAATTCGAATTCATCAGTATTTTGAATCTTCTCTCTGTCCCCTTGCATTTCTTATCACAATAAGTTTAAAACGTCGTATGTAATTCAAAGTCAAAACTAAAAATTTTAAAATATTATTTCGTTGTTCTTATTTCTGAATT
The DNA here is from genome assembly GCF_947563725.1 of Argiope bruennichi. Classification (NCBI taxonomy): domain Eukaryota; kingdom Metazoa; phylum Arthropoda; class Arachnida; order Araneae; family Araneidae; genus Argiope; species Argiope bruennichi. The sequence goes on from NC_079158.1 coordinate 56,145,700, forward strand.
ATTTTTGTTATTTAAATATGTTTAAATCTGTTATCATCATTAGACATAAGTGAATAATTACTAATTCACTTTATTGTAAAATCTATCCAATAAAATATTTACTTAATATATTAATGTTTTCTTCAATAACTTTAGAGCATATTATTTGTTGAGAAATAACTATTTTTACAACTCTTTAAAATTTTAAAAATAAATGTTTGACTGATATCAATTTTTAGGTTAAATTCTTTGGCTCAAACTCTAATATTTCGAACAATTAATGATCTAGAATGGGAATTAATTCCTTTCCATAGTTTAGATATAAATTGTATAAACGTTTTATTTCTTCATTTTCAGTTCATTTTTTAATGCGTTCAACAATTTTAAAGCATATTGTAATGAAAATTCTGAGATAATATTCTATTGTTGGTCATCATCTCAACATAATATATGGTTGATTATTCACAAGGAAAAACTAACAAAAGGCTTCTTGAAGAATAATTTAACGATGAAAGAATAAAAAATAAGAAAAAAATTCGTCAAGTATAGTAATTTCTAAAATAATAGTAATCTCAACTATAACAACAAACCGTTCAATTAAGAATTCAAAATTTCTGTATTTTTAAATAACCCTAAAATCTACTTTGCTTGGGTCATATCATTAAATTTCCAGGCATACTGATGCCAATTGCCATCCTTATTTAAAGAATTATAATTGTTTTTGTTTTCTATTTCCAAAGATGATGGCAATATTATATTTCCTTTCAAAAGTGGAATATAATTGAAATTTCACAAGAAAGTTCTTAAGGTGGTTAGAATTCGGGATCTTTTTAAAACACGAAGAAAATTTTGGGACTAAAAGGATTAATCCGATTAAAGAAATCGGATTTCCTGAACTTCCACTCGTGAATCTACAGATAATGGAGACGTAGGGGGGGGGGGTCAAGACTGAAAACAAAGAGCTTAAAGCAAAAGTTAGACTAAAAAAAATATGTCTCAACTGTCTCGAATTATAAAGAACGCTTCTAGGTTACTTTACTATTAAAACAAATATAGTACAAATCATAGATAACGGAAAGAAATAATATTTAAATGAATTCTGAAATGTCACCTTATTAGCTTAAATGGAGTAATCATATTTTATATATAGCAGAAATTGAGATTAATATTCCTTTAAAGCCTAATTTTGAAAAATTAAATCTATTCAATTATTTTTAATACGGATTACTTAATTATAAGTTAATACTGAGACATTCTGAGACATTTTATTTAATATAATAACGATATGGATATATATTTGTTCCTTTCGTTGCTTATATTAGGTCTATGTTCCTAACAGAATATTAAGGCGTTTATTACTAAGCGTTTCTAACGTAAAGAAATAGACTACAATTGTTGCCATCATTTAAAGGATTAAAAACAAATCTGCTATGCTACAAATTTGGTGTGTTTGAAATTCATTGTTTATTTTTCTGAGTTTAAATGAAGTAAAATATTTAATGCGAAAAATGAATACTGAACATTTTTCTTATTATTGGCAAATATTTTGTGTGTTTGTGTATGTGAAGACAAATATTAAGAGTTTTTAGCGTAAAGAAATAGACTAGAAAATGCGAAATTTTTTAAGATCTTCAATATTATTTCAAAAATTTATATCAAAAATAAATATCTCAAAGAATAATATTGGTACGTTTTAATTTGATTGGTCATTTGCGCAAAACAATTTGTGAATTATAAAGACCTCAAAAAACCCTCCTTTCATTAAACCGAAATTTAAATCATATTTCGTAGACCGTATTTTTAACTAGGTCACAGTTTTAAGTGGATGTAATTAAAAAAAAGAGAGAGAACAGAATGTTGTTAACTCAGAATTTGTTTTTTCCGAACATATACTTAAAACTAATTAAAATCCCATCAATAATCCTCTCATGTTCTACTAACAATTAGAGTTAATAACATTTTCATGCTTTTAAAAAAGTAAAAGCTCTTTATTTTCGAATTAATGAAGGAAAGTGTAGGTTTATAAAAGAATAGTAAAATGTGCTTAACAAGCATTTTATTGCAAATGGTCGCTGTATTCGAAACGTGACATTAGCCCTCATTCAATATAGGCCACACGCTCTTAGTAGTAAGACAAACTGCTGTACCTTCGAGTCAAGGAATGAAATAATATGCATTATATGTTTGAAGGAGAAGAATCAAACGAATCGCTCGAGGCTTCAAGGTCAAGCCAAGGTTGTTCAAGGAATTCTATTGAAAAAAAAGTAATGTAGGTCTTTGAACCTGATGATGCACGTTGCAAGAAGAACAAGTTTCTATCAGAAGCTACCCAACTAAAACTGGATGGAACAGAAGAATAATTGAAAAAAAAAAAAATACAGAAAATGAATTTTATTTTCAATATCATTTTCTTACTCGGAATGATTTGCTTTATTATTTGTGAAGACGGCAGCTTTGTTTGGAATTACTGTCAACATGGAAAAGGTTTTTAAGAATTGCTGAGCGTTATAATATTTTTTGCGATAAAAATTACGGCTTATTATTTATAATAAAGGAACCAGATTTCCTGGATTTTAATTCTGGACGTTTGAAGTAATAGAAGTAAAAGAAAGGGTGGGCTGCAAATAATGATTATAATAATAAAGAGAGATAAAAACTGGTATTATCTAAGCCAATCCGGGACATGCTACTACGCTATTCAACCTAATGATAACAGCACGTGATGCAAATTAACAATTCATAACATTCAAAATATTTATGTTATTGAGCTGTCATTAATCACTAATAGAGATATTGTGACTTTTACTATATTTTTTAATGTTTGCAAAAGAAAAATAATTTCCTTTAATCAGATTAGCGTTTCATATAAAAGTCCTGGCATTTTTATTTTTTAATAAAGAAGACAAACATTAAGACAAGAATAGTACTTGAAAATTCAAATCCCTTATCCAAACTTCCGCATTGCATCAATGGAATTCAAAAAACATCCGGATCATATACAAGAGCAAATCCAGTTTTGAACCTATTCTTTCAAGCCGCAATTTGTAACAGATCTAAACTAGAAAATCAAATAAAATTTGATAATAATTCAAAATTTAAAAAAAATATTAAAATTAATTTTTTTAAATTAAAATTTTCAAACTACTTTATATTACGATCATTTTTCAAACCTTTTTTGTATTCAGAAATATTAAACAACTCTATAAAAATGTTTTGTAAATTTTTCCAGAATTTTTATTAACATATGCATAGAACATTTTATAAAATGCGAGTTATTCAGTTATTAGAATATTTATAAATAATGCGATAAAATTCAAGAAGCAATTATTGCTGCGAAAAATATTATTTTAATTTATCTGTAATAGTAAAACTCTGTAAGAAGAATGCTTAACCTTGAAAAAAATATGATTCTATTATAGATAAGTTTCTAAGAATGAGAGAATAAAAATTAATTTATTCCATATTCATATTTATTATAAGGAAATTTTACATACTACGCATTAACTATTCATATTTATAAAAATCTTATTTTCAAAATTGAAAACCACGTAATTCTAAAAAGAAAAAAAAAGAAGAAGAAGAAAAAAGAACACATCATAAACTGTCTGTTAAAAAAAATGTTATTGCATTAATTAAAGATTGAAGTTAAAATATAATATTCTTTCAAAAAATAAATAATTAAATAGAAATAAAGCATGCTTCATAATTTTTATTTCATTAAAATATAAATGAGAAAAAATGCAATGGCAGAAAATTAGAATACCTACGATATCTCAAAAACAAAACATAAAAGATACAAGAAAAGCAGAGATTTAATGGTCACAGTTTGAAATTATGCTAGGAGACTCCCTAAAAATTCAGAGAACTAAATGAATTCTATAAAAATTGATCAATCATTCATTATAAATTGAATAATTTTTTTAAAAATTTGGAATTTTTTTGAACATTTCCTCAAAAACACTTATCTTTTTTCCGATCTTTCTTGAATCAAAACGTGTGATTCTTATTTTTCAATTATTCTTGTAGTTGCTGTCAACAAAACTTTGATACTTCAATATATTTCACAAAAATCAAACTGAATCTAAATTGCACTACGATTACCTTACAAAATAAAAAGTGAAAAGAAAAACGCATTTAAATAAACAAAAAAAAAACCCTTCAATATTTTATATTTTAAACATCCGATTTCATAAATGCAAACGATTTCACGAAATCTTTCGAATTTCCCTCAACTACAGCGAAGATACAAATAGATCAGCAGCGCCACCCGGCGAACGACAGTTCAACTAAGAGAGGCTGAAGAGCAAAAAGAAGAGAACTTTTTCGCTCTTCTTTTGATGACGTCAAGGGAGGGGGAATGACCAATAGGAGAAGAGACTTCTCCATCAATTTTCATTCTTGTCTGCATCTTTCTGTGGTCAAGGTGACTCTGACTGTCCGTCTGTCTGTCTGTCCATGTTGCGTTACGTTTTTGGAATCGCTTTCTGCGTGTGGGTGTGAAGACGGAAATAAAGAAAATAAAAAGTAATTTACATTCAAGACGTTGCTACGTTACGTTTAAATTGTTCAGTACTTTTATTGCTTATGGATTTAGATGATTTAAAACTGTTTGAAGAAGACACGTCCAAATAAAAAGCTGTTTTAGCTTATAAATGATGAAAACTAAAATGTTTTTTGATGAATAAATATAAAGAAGGTGGAAATAATAAAGAGGGATTTTTTTTTTTTTATGTGACACGAACTTCGTGTAGATTTTAGACGATTCTCAGTTAATTCGGTAGTAATTCTAGAAAACAAGCAATCTTAAAATAAATTTTTTTAAAAATTGTGGCTGTATATGTATGTTTCTTATCTTCCCCTAAAACAAATGGGCCAAATTTAATCAAATTTCCCTATTAGAACAAGATATTGTACGATATCTCCACAATTTTTCCGATATTCTAAATGCCAAAAAATATCTTGAAGATATCGTAACAACGTTGTTAAGCATTTTTGTGCTAATAGGGCTTGCATTTTTATCATTTCAGAAAAGAGCATTGACATTTCAAAGTGCAAAAAGTTAATTAAATGCTCAATAAATTAAAAATTAAAAGAAATTCAGCCGTTTTTACTTTCAGCCGTAATTTATTCCATAAGAAATATTAATTATTCATTCTGTTTTCATTAATTTTCCAAAATCTAATTAGGAATTCAATAGCTGAAGATAATTTTGAAATTAATTAGAATTTATAAATACTCCGTTGCTATGTTTTGTTGAGACTTTAAGGTATTCTACCTTTATTATTATTATTTAATATTTATTTTTCAAAAACTTTTTACCAATACTTATGTTACTTTTAAAAGAATTCTAAAGTTTATTTAATTACACGTTTAACACAATCTGTTTTTTTTTTCCTATTAAAAAAGTTTTGCTTTGTTCTTTAAAAAATTCTTTTCCAAAATTACTTTTAAAAACTCACGTAAATATTGCTTTGAACAGTTTATTACAACAGCACACAATTTCAAAAAGCTACTATATAAATCTAAATGTTTAATTAGAATAAAAATAATAAACATTAAAATATTTCATCATCATTGTTAGTGCTGCATCTTCAGTGAATTAACCAAGTACTATTGAAACTGAGATATAGAAATTTATATAGTGAAAAAACTTTAAAAACAAAAACAGCAATTTTTATCTAATCTTGAAAAAAATGGCTCACATGCAGCTTACGAAACTATTACTATCTACTTTTTAAAGTGTCCAAAAGTTAATTAAAAATCATTCAAGATATTAGCATTTCTCAGCGATATCTTGCAAAAATAATATCTCACAGAAATTATTTTTACATGATATTAAAATCTTAAAAAAATAACTTTTCAATGATACAATTATTTTCTTTTGTACAATCATTGAGATAATTTTAATTAATCTATTCACATTTAATGCTAATATTGTTTCATTTTTGAAAAACAATATGGATGCATGCTAAGAAATGTTGACAGAACACATTAGAAGAATTCTGAAAAAACATAACATTTAAAAGCAGACGATTAATTTTTTGTCAGAAATAACTACTAATTTAGATTATTTTCATGTTTCCATTAATGAAAAAAAAATTATTATTAAATAATCGTCTCAAAACGTTTCTTATAATTCAGAAATTGTGAATAAATTTGAAGCACTTAGATAACAATATTAATAAGATATGAAGAAAATTAATTCTTGCCGTTTTCAAAAAATTGTCTGTTACAATTCATATTCTTATTTTAATAGAAAAACACTTCAAACGATAAATTAATTTTGTGTATTATAATATTGTATGCAAAAGTAGATTTTATTCTAAAAATATTAGAGATGAAAGTATTTTAATCTTTTGCAAAGAGAGATACATCAAATAATAATATATTAAATATCTAAGAAACCATTACATGAGACAGCATCTCGATTATAAAAAATTAAAAGCTTTCAATTAAAACAAAAAATTGAAAGTAAGTAAAAACTCTTTAAGTAAATAAAAACGCTTGAATTTAATGAATAAATTTTTTTTTATGTATTCAGTGCATACTCACATGGCATTCATCAAATCTGGTGCTCCAATTTCATATTGTAATTCATTTGTTATTTTACGGAAATAAAAAAGGCATGATGTCATTGTTCATTTTGAGGCAGCTTGTGGTAAAATGCTAGATGATATGCAATTAGCTATATTGATCGTAACAAAAATTTTACGATTGTTTTTTTTTTTTTTTGCATGGTTTTCGAAAATGACTTTACAAATCGTTTTCTGCATTAAATCTGAGATATACTAGAATTGAGTAAAAATTCCTTAAAATAATAATTTGCAATATATTGCACTAATTTAAGAATTTTTTTTATTAAATGCGCAAGAAATCAAAATAAAAAGGGCAATAATTATATATTTAATAATTCATTATTTATTTGAATATATAAATGATTAATGTTAAATGATTTTTTTAAATGTATAATTAAATTAATTAGCAAAAAATAAAACGTTATTTTCATTGAAAAGTCAGAATTGATTTTAATTTAGAATTCGAAAAAGTAGCTAAATAAAGCTGGCAACTGATGAAATTGGAAATTTGTAAATAAGTTTGGATGAATAGTTATAAACATATTGAAAAGTCTATTCTCGCCCATTTTTTCCCAATCTTCATTTCAACATTTTTTTAATATTTTTTCTTTAGTTAAAATTTGCGTAGAGGCATTATGAAGAAAATTTAAAATGTGCATGTAGCACAGCTTGAATTCATAAACAAACCAACAATCAACTGGGATTTTAAGATTCTAACCATGATCCATTCACAGCACCAAAAAAAGAAATGCAAATGTTATGTAAATATAACCGAAGGTTAAATGAACGTGACACAAAACGCCATCTATTTTTATGTAATGTTTTGTTTTCATTTCGATAGTTATCAATCTGTCAGACAAGAATGGTGACGCATCACTTTTGATTGCATCGTTTTTGACATCTTATTTGACACATCAGTGAATACAGTGTTTTGTTTGTGAAGGTAATAAAAATACTGCAATAATAAATGTGTCGTGGAAGGATGCAAAGGAAAATTTTGGAATCACTTCACTGCTTTTATAGAATATACTAGTTCTTTTTAAGTATATACTATCTATTTGGAATCAGTTCTTTGTTCTAATAGATTAATTATTCTTTTGAATCTAATGTCTGTTTCAGAATATCTTCGTTATCTCTATAAATGCGCTGTTATTTTTAAAATATATAGTCTATTTTAGAATAAATTCAGTGTTTTTATGGAATATACAAATACTTTTTCACTTCATTACGGTTTAAGCATACAACTTTTTAAAAGTCAGGATTGTGTGAAAAAAATCGAAATTGTGCATATCATTTTCATATAATATTGGACTCAAATTTACATGATACACGCCAAACTGACCATAGAAATTGAATATGATACATTTTAAAGGAGTATAAAGAACTTAAAATTATACATTTCCAATTGGGTTTAAATTCGAAGAACATAGTGGAGTTTTGATATCTGTACGTCAATTGTACAGTTGCCTTAAGCGTAAATTTAGGGTTGTATATATGGTATCTTGATACAATTTGAATGTGTTCTGAATTCCAAATTTTTGGACAGACACCAGATTTTTTCACTAGTTTCCAATAACAGAAGCAGCAAAATATCCACAAACCTTTACGCCTCCACCTCCATCTTTAACAGTTGGCATTCGATTTTTTCGTACTGAGCTCTATATTGGGCTTTTCCCTCTCATTTTTTTTATCTGGTAACTCGACTGTTGTGTCTTTATGTTCTGATAACTCATATACGATTTATTCAAGGTTTATCTTTATTGAAAATATTTTTTCTAATTCTATAATAAATTTCTCTGCACTTCTTAATAAATTTTATGCATGATAAACCTCCGATTACTGAAAGTTAACTTGTGAGGAGCTCCTGATTTGGATGCATTTTTAACAGTTTCACATAGTTTCCATTTTTTTTATAATAGCAAATACAAATGAACGTCATACTTTAACAAGTTTTACTATAGTTCTGATGTTTTTGACCTCTTTAAAATGTTCTATGGTTTACTTCCTAATGGAATTTGTTGTAACTTTACAGTGTTCGACCATGCTCACTCCAAATATCGAAATGTAAACAAATTTATATGAAGTAGAAACAATTTCAAAATGCAGACGATATTATTTGACATACATTTCCATTTTTAATAAAAATAAATAACAAAAGATATTGTCTATCAAAAAGAAATGCAAAGCTTTCAAAGATTTATTTCCTTATCTGAGATTTTTTTAAACACTTTTTCAATATTTTTTTTTCAAAAAAAAAAGTATTGAACTATTTTTTTAAGACTATATGTTTTGTTACGGATAAAAAAGGTTTATATGAAAATTTTTGAAGTAAATTCTTTAATATCTAGATAATGCTTTTTAACAGTAAGCTTCAAAAACTTAAGTGTCCAAAAACAAATGTGGATCTTTGTAAGGAATGAACACAATTTAAAAAATTAATTAACAAATTGAGCTCCACCATATTAAATATTTTGTTTATTATATATTCATTAGGATAACAATGTTTTTAATGTCTTAACTACGCCTATACTTTTCAAAACAATACATGATTCTTACAACTGATCGGCATTTTCAAATTAAGGAAAATGTTCTAAGAGTGTATACATTTTTCATTTCTTTCTACAAAAAAACAAATAAAATAAATAATTTTATAAATTAAGATAGAGTTCTTGTTAAATTTTAAAATTAAGAAATGGTTTTTGTAAAATTATTATGCCGATATTTTGTACAGGTGATGAATTATTCCACAAGTAAAATACATTATACATGCAGTAATATTAATATAAAAAGTAATGGTTAAAACTTCTTAAAGTTACTATAATAATTTGACTTTTACCCTAAAGAACCGTCCAAAAATGACTTTAATGAATCGGTATTATATTAGAGAGAAAACTGATTTGAGTTTAAATATAAATACTTCTATTCACAAAATATAGCTTTTGAATTACAAAATTTAACTAATTAAATTCTTCTGCGCCATTTTATAAAATAGTAGCGGCTCTTAATTTTAATACATAATATGCAAATGCATTGGCTAATGCCAATTTATAAAGAAAATAGTTTGAATTTTGATATGACTTTAAATATCAATTCAGATGTTCAAAAATGTTTTCTAAAATATAGATTTTTTTAATGAATAAATCGTTTTTCCTTGCTGCAAACTTAGAACATTCATCAGCTTTATTTGAAATTCAAGCTATTACTTTAGCAGGTTGCAAAAATGTTTAATAATTAATGTAAATGAAAGATACACTCTCATTAATGTTAAAAATACGAATTTATCAAGAAAAATCTAAAAACCAGTAATCCATTCAGTTTAAGTATGCATAACAGAAATGTTTGATATTTCAACGTTTATTTATGTTTAAGAATTCTTTTTTAAAGATTTTTTTTTATTCTTATACTTTTACTTCAAAATATACTTATGAAGTTAAAACACACTTTATGCTTTAAATGTATGTAAATTTGGTTGTTTAATATCCATATTTTACTCTTACGTCAATTTTTTTTATATGGAGTATTCAGAAGTTAAGTAACAGTTATTACTAGGACTAAAATGATGGTAGAAAACAAAGGAACGATCTAGTTTTAAAACGAAATGCAATTTTTGGTGCAATCTATTTGCTAAGGAAAAGCCAAAGATGTTAGAAAGTTACTTTTCTTATAGGCTTCATATTCTGCCATATAATTTACAAAAGGACTTCAGAATGCAATTTAGTAGCAATATAAAACCTCACTAAGGAGTTTACATGTTTTGCATTCTAAAAGCGGTAACGTTTTTCAACAAACTTTATATATGAATATGAATTCTATCTTATAAAAAAACGAATTGTTTTTCTACATGCATTTATCATTTTTAAATGTTCTGAAAAACAATTTCCACTGAAATTGTTTCTCTTACTAATTTGTTTCCAGATTTAATGATTTTTCACGATATATAAAGTTGTATTTATTTCAATTTTTCTTTTAAATAAGCTGTTTATCTATGTTATATATATAATCTATACCCATTCAACATTTATACATTTAACAATAAAATACATATTTAACAATTACCCATTATGACAAAAATATTAACAGAAATGTTTCAATAAACTTTGATCGATTATAACTATAAACTACATTGCTTTTCAATTAAATTCTGACTAATAAACAAGAATCATTATAATTTTACTGGCAACCGGGATTTCAAGATCTATATTACACTATCAAGCAAAACGTTTCCATAATTCTGGAAACTTTAGAGCATAAATATAGACTTCGAGGATATATCGTACTGAACATTCATATCCTAGAATCTCATCTGAAAATATTTTGTAAAAGCCGAAGGAAATAACCATCGAATTTTCACAAAATTAATTTTTAAAAAAATAAGGAATGAAATCTCTGGTTAATAATGCTATTGATGACAAACCAAAATTTTATGGCCATGTCAAACAACTGTTACACTTAAGAAAATCGTAGCGTATAAAAATGTAAAGCACATAATGCCATGTAAAAGGATTCTTCAATTTAATGAATATCATTTTTAAGAAATTAGCAATAATACAGTCGAACTTTGAATTCATGCATTTACTATAAGAAAGTAATTATAAGTAGATGCTAAAATTAAGAATTCGTATCTATGTAGGACAGAATTTTAGAACACATGTTCAAAAATTATTGTGTTATAATTACTATTGTTAAACAATTCATTCAATTATCTTTATACATTTCCAAAACATCCGAAACAATGTTCTTGAAATGTTTCAATAAAAAATATTTAAAATTATTAAAAATTATTTTTTACACTGCCAACTTGTAACTGCTTGTATTGGATTTCGTAATTCTTGATATTTTTCCCGATACATTTAGAAATCAAGTATAAAAAACAATTTTTGTATGTTAAATTTTTTAAAAAAAATGCATATTCGACTAAATAAATTAGAATCCCATGTATTTCATTCTTTGATTTACATAATATTTTTAAAAACTGATTTTTTAATACAGCCATGATAACATATACTAAAATAAATGTACTATTAAATTGTTCACTAAATCACATTAGTAAATAATCGCACATTGTCCACTAAATATCTTTCTTTATTGGACAATGTGCGAATAAAGACAGAATTAGAATTGTATATATAATATTTTTAAGTGTCTGATTAATTGTTTGTTACTTCCAATACACACAGGTAAACAATCAAATTAATTAAAAATATATAACATTTTCCGTGAGTAGTAACACATACTTTAAAAATAATTTTTAAATATAAACCAATAATATTTCCCGTAACAATATAGTTGCGGTGGCAGGTAGGATGGTTAAGAGCTATATAAAGCTAACAAAAACTAATTGTTTTATATTCATCAAATTATTTTCCTTAATTCTATTTAAGCGATGACCTGAAAAGACTTTTCGCTATTGCACAGGCATGCAGCATTAATTATACGTTTTATTATGATAAAATTCTATTTATTTTATTAAATTGTGATAGTAAAAAATTAATTAAAAACGGCTTCTTAATTTTTTGTTTGTTCTCATTCGGAAAATAAACATTTAATTAATCGATTTATTGTTTTCAGAAATCCGATTAGAAAGAGAACTAGACTTGCATATATCTATATAGATTTGTGTAAAAAAAAAATATTTTCCATTTCTTAAATTAAGCTTGATTTCATTCGAGCAAAATATAAATTGTCAACAAAATGATGAAGAAGAATTGAAAATGAACGTAATTTTCTAAAGTATTCTAGAATTGGGATTAAAATTTATGGAATCTTAATGAATAAAAATAATCTCTTTATTGTTTTATCAATTATCTTATTTTTATTCATTTTTATTTTATTTCATTAATGAACTGAATTCTTGTTATTGGTAGTTTAAATGATTGATTGATTTAATTGATTGATATTAAATGATTGATTTAACTCAATTATAGACTCTACAATTTTGTTCGTTTCTATATCCAATTCTGTTAGTTTCTACAAGAATCTATGAACATTCTACAGTTTTAGTTGAATAAAAACGGTATCGCTCTCCTCAAATAACATCAGTTCAATAATTTAATAGTAGATAAATCTAAACTGTCAAAGGATTGATATAAGAATTATTTAATCTAAAATAAACAAATACCAACTTATAAACAGAGATTAACAAAATAGGTTGTATCAAAGATATTATTTTAAAGAACATATTATATAATTGTGCTATTTTATGTAATTAATTTATTTTTGCTTTTTCATTTGTTTGCTGAAATCATGTAAAAATTATAGTGCTCAAATCATGTGCTTATTTCATGGTTTCGGCTCCAAAATAAAACTGACGAATTCTTGATATGCTTAAAATAAACAGCATGAACGGTTGCCATATTCAAGGGAGGGGCTTTGCCTTGTAAATGGCTTAATGTCAAGTAAAAAATTCTATCACACAAAAAAAGCTCCATTCTGACATGTAAAATTAATTAGAATGAGCATACAAGCACTAAGATAAATATCTAGAACTACAATTATCACTCATGAACTACAAAGCTATTAAAAAGAAAATAATAATTGTCGTCACGCCAAAAGTAAAAATTCTCGAAACAAAAAATAATATCTATTGCACAAGCAATTTCGTTTTCATTATATACTTATAAAAGAAATATTAATGACTGAAGCAAAATGGTTTCAAACTTCAGCTAATTTTCAAAATTAATCATTTTATTAATCAAGAATATTGTCTTGTAATCGGAATGGTATATAACAAGATGTATATGACATTTTGATTCTAAAGCCACATGCAGAAAAAAAATTCTGGACAATAAATATTTTTGATGATCTGAATAATACATATATCTTCACTGGACTTCGCTGAACGGAATACTTTTGCTCATAGCATTATTTATTAAGCAGTTAACTAACTGGTTAATACATTATAAGTTAATATGCGTATATTTTTATAAAGGCATTAAGTTAATATGTTATATACGAAGCAGCAGTAAAATTCTTATCTTTTCAAGTAGTTAATTAATTGGTTAATATGTTATAATATGCATATTTTTACATAAAAGCATTAAGTTCATATGTTATATACGAAACAACAGTAAAATTCTAATCTTATTAAGCAGTTAATTAAATGGTTAATATGTTATAAGCTAATATGCATATCTTTATATAAAGGCATTAAATTAATATGTTATATAGGAAATAGCAATAAAATTCTAAACTTATTAAGCAGTTCATTAATTGGTTAAAATGTTATATGCATGTTTTTATGTAAAGGCATTAAGTTATTCTGTTATATCGAAAGAGCAGTAAAATTCTTATCTTAAGAAGCATTTAATTAATTGATTAATATGTTATAAGTTAATATACATGTCTTTATGTAAAGGCATTAACTTAATATGTTATATCCGAAACAGCAGAAAAATTCTAATCTTATTAAACCGTTAATTAATTGGTTAACATGTTATAAGTTAATATGCATGTCTTAATTAATATAAAGGTATTAAGTTATGCAGGCAAGTTAAAAGCATTATGTTATATGCGAAACAGAAGTAAAATTCTAATCTTATTAAGCAGTTCATTAATTGGTTAAAATGTTATAAGTTAATAATGTCTTTATATAAAGCTATTAAGTTAATATGTTATATACGAAACAGCTGTATAATCCAAAATCTTAGGCATGCTATACTATTTTTATTCTTTGACAAAGCATAATCATATCGCAACAAATATATTACTAATATTACTTTTTTAGTATCATACTTACTGTTAATATATAAGAATTTATTATGATTCCCTATGTCTTTTTTATACACAGTTATCATTTTAATCTAGACTAATCATTTTATGACCGCCTTAAATCATTTCTAGTAGAATCTAATCCTGATGAAATTAACTAGAACCGTCCTATCTAATTTTTTTTTTTTTTTTTTTTTTTTTGTGGATTGAAATTTTTTGCTTTTCTAGCATAAAAGAAACTTTAGGTGAATGCGTCAACGTCACTAAACGATAAATATTATAACATCAACATAAATCAATGAAATGCATTTATTATAAACCAATTAACAATTAAATAATTTTAACAATAGAATGTCATTATATAATTTAAATTCAATTATTATTAAAACCCCTTAATATAAACTAGCAAAAAAGATTTGCAATCAAATCAAATTAAATTAAACAATCCAAACGATATTTTATTTAATTTCCAAGGAAGCAAATTCAAATAAAAAAGAAATAATGTTTCAGAAGTTCTTGAAACTGTTTGTAAGAATTGAAAGTTCTTGAAGTTCTTTTAAAAACTTGATTGATAAAATGTATTTTTGTAATTCTACTACTAATTATTCAAGTGCTTAGATTATTCCTTTCTGTTACAACGCTTCAATCAATCAGCTAAGACAGGCTTAATTTAAATATTTTTCGTGTCGGAAAAATAATACATATCTAGTTTTAAACTGTTGAATCGATTGTTTTTATTTTAGAAAATTCCGTTGTAAAACATCAAACTCAAACATGATGACGCTTTGTATAAAAGTTCATGCTCTATTAAATATTAAATTAATGGCTAGAAAAAGAATTAAAAATTTTATAAAAAAGCTTCAGGATTATTTCCTCAAGTATATGACACAATCAATCATTTAATTGTGTTAAAAATTGCCTTCAAAAATGTTTGTAAAATTGTGCCATAGATGTCGTATATCATAAACAATAAAATAAATTGAGGGAATATGTGAAGCAAAATGGTCAGTAATTAGTCTGTGCAGGTCTCTAAATAATCATTATTTTTAGAAATTTAATTCAGAATTTAATTTTCTAAATGATTTAATTAGTTTCGTGTGTAAAATATCTTAAAAATAAAAAAGTGCTTTCCGTTCTTTACTTAAATAAAATTCGTGTTATACACTTTAAACAAGGTCATCGAATATCTGACTTTGTTATTCTGACTAATAAATAAAACTCATTAATTAATTATCATTTTTTTCTTCTTAAAACCGGCAATTTTAAGCATTTACTATGCACTATATGACTTCAAGGTATGTTAGTAGTTTTCAATACGAATTAATACTTGATTTTTGTAGAGGAGAGGTCAATAAATCTAGATCATCAAGAATTTTTTAATTACCTTCGTTTTAAAAATTAAAAAAAAAACAAATATTAATTTTTCACGATTGTTTAGATTAGAATTTTTCAAGATTGTTTTCTTTGCATATCAGGATTTTCTTATAGCAAAAACAGATAAGTTAAAAAGCCAGTGTGCTTTAATGAATGATAAAATAAAAAGCATTAGCTAAATATGCTTAAATAGGATAATGTATTGAAAAGTTTCATTTATAATTAGATGATTTTAGGTTCTTCAAGGCTTAATGGAACGAATATTGATTCCTTTAGAATCTCGATCTACAATTTCAGAAACACTATGATATGTGAAACATTCTGGTTGGATGAAGAATTTTTCACATTTAACCCACCTATAACTGATTAATCTCTCTGTATACTATTTAAATCTTTTGTATCCTGGCAGAATAATCGCTTTAATCGTACTTGTATTTTCCTAATATGATCGTTTTTGCTGACGATATACTCAAGTACACCAATAATGCATTTTAGATCATAAGCAATATGTGACAGCTAAAGTGAAAAATTAAATTTTTAATTAAATTATTTCAATTAATTAAAATTTCTTACTCCTTTGTCTGGGATTATTATGTATCAAACCATTGCGGCTAAGGCAAGAATAAAATAAAAAAGTTACTGGTAAATTAATTCTGGATATAAAGGATTAAAACAATGCAGACAGAAATTAAATATTTAATATAATCAAACGGGGAAATTGAAGTTATATGAAAACAAATTCTTCTAATCGTTCAGTATGAAACTCTTGTTGTCAGAATACCATGGTAGAGCAGGGCTGTCACACTTTCTGAAATGTCTTATACCGAAAACATATTATAAAGAATACAGCATTACATGACGGTTGACAATATTTTTGGAGTGCATATAGGCAAGGCTATCTTAAAAAATTAGAGTGCTTTGTGTTAATTTGGCACCCTTTAAGAGGAGTAACAATATATCAAGATAAAGAAACCTGATATAATAATTAATATTATAAAGTATATGCAATAATTAATATTATAAAGTATATGCAATAATTAATATTATAAAGTATATGCAATAATTAATATTATAAAGTATATGCAATAATTAATATAATAAATCATAAAAGTATATGTAAGTATATTCAAATAGAAACTAAGTGTATGAATGCTTATGGCCCAGCGAAAATGTCTACGTAAAATTGAGGACACGAAAAAACCCACCTAATCTCTGTTCACCAGCTTATAATTTTGCATTTTCAAAATAAGATTTTGTAAGTTATCTCCTGCCATCTGTGATCAAATACGTGCTTAATATTAACCCTTTATTTCGCATGGTTACTCAGAAGCAATGTGTTTTCATTGGCTCTTACAGGAAAGCAATGCTTTAAATGGATATTGTATGTCTGACTTGGTGATAATTAAAATAAATTAACATAAATTTCAAAACAATTAATTAAAAAAATTTGAAAGAAAGCTTAAATTTATTATATATACCCGGCTTATTTAATATGTAATAATAATAAAAAAAATTGCTACAACTTTTCATCGCTTACAAGTTTTAGAATTAATATAATAAAACACAAAAAAGTAATTTGTGCTTTATTTAATAGATTTATATGTTCAAAACTATATTTGTTTTGTCCAAAATTAAAATAAAATCAGTCTAGCAAATTTTCAGGCATCTTTAGGTCACAATTCTGTTTATCCCATGGATAAGACGACCTTGAACCTACAGAAAAGTCTTGCTAATGAAATCAATCGATTCGGTACCTACATTCTCGAAAGCGCGTGAAATCTTACCTCATTCTAAGAGACCGCCGACTGCTGGCCCTCCGAAGGGGGTCTGGGGGAGACCCAGACAATGACCGTCGTTTCTCCATGAGACGAACTAACTATTCACTAACTGTCACACTTTCGTTGCTCCCATCTCCTTCCTTGGCACACACTCAGACACACACCGAACGATTTGACGCGAGCGAAGACTACTGCCTCTGCACTCACTCAGAGAGAGTGTCCGAGGACCAATTACTTAATCAAAAAAGGACGGACAGAAATAACAGAGCTCGGCGGAGAAGTTCTCTTTTGTTTGCTTTTGCTAAACACTCCTTGTGTTTGGAGTGAATGAGCTGTATTTCTATGGCGCGAGAACCCTATTTGTCCAAACATGCGTTTCGCATGTTCTCAGGAATTGAGAGGTTTAATGTCATTCGTAAATTTTTATTTGAAGAATTCAGGTATAAAAACAAGGAGACACTTATATTTTTTTGTGATTGTAAGGTTTTATAGCATCAACTTTTAGCTTAGGGGACGCAGTTTTATGTTTAATTATATTAATGCCCCGGCTTGTAGCAATACTATGGTTATATTGGGGCGGCCTTTCTGATTTTGAATCACTGTTAGATGATGAGGGAACTATTAGATGATAGACTAAACTGGAGACCCTTCTCCAAACTTCTGCACAACACCAATGGGAGGAACATTTAGTTGGGACGGATTTAATGTGCCCCTGACATAGAAATTTTGCAATTAGTATACCCTTCCTTCATAGTAGTTCTTCTTATATAGTGGTTCTTCAATGGAATCGGGTTTCGTACCTTAAACTTTGCGACCCAGTAGTCTAGACCTTACAACCAGGCCACCGCAGCCTAGTGGTAAAGTCTCAACCCAATGTTTCATGACATTTGTTTGAAAAACGAAAATAGCGATAAAATGTTATCAGGATTAAACGTTCAATTACTAGACAGCTGCAGAAAAACGACACATCTAAAATTTATTTTTCTTTGCCTGGAAAATTTGAAATATCAGACTCTCATCACTCCCCCCCCCCCTTCCCTCCATATTTTTTACTTGAGTTGGACAGTGCCTATATGGTGACAATACCTGAGCAAATTCACTTGTCCATCAGCAATCAGTATTAAACTTAAATAATTAAGTTAAATGTAACGTTTTTTACGAACATAAAATAAATATAAATAAATTTGACTTCCTAATTAATAAATTGATTATTATTATTTATCACTTATTTCAATATAAGATAATTTATTGTTTTTTAATTAATGAAAAATTTGCATAAAAAAGCCAAAAAGACCCTATAATTTCCAATTTTATTTATAAAAGGAAGTGTTTCTGTATATACCTCCGATGTCAAGATAAATCTATCATGTTTACAGCCATAAAATTTGGCACATAATAGGCCATAATGATGACTCAATGCACTCAAAACCAAAATTTCAAGATAGAAAATGTTTTATTTAATGCTTTGTGTTTTTCGTATGCTTCTTTGCATACTTTTGATCAAAGTTCGTTTCCGCTTGTCGTAGTAAATCCAAAGTGATCTTTGTGAGATTTTCTCGAATACTCTTCAATAAAGGCCTTGTCTTCCTTAATCCGCATTAAATTGAGGATTTGGGGTAAGGTCGCGAAAGCCTTGCTTGGCAGTGGCGAACAGTAGTTATGAAACATAGATCTTTGGCTTGAATATAGCATTTTTAAAGAATCTATTACTTTTTTCAGACCGATTGAAACCGAAATTTGACAAGGAACTACAGTTGTAGTCACAAAATAACATACTGAATTTCATTGATTTAAATCACTAGTTATTGTACAAACATGCATAAAAAAGTGTAGACCGTCATACGGTCAAAAATTTGATAGGTTTGGTTCAATTATATTTTAAATATTAAACATTTGTACCAAATTTAATCTATCAAGCTCTTTGCTTTTTGTAAGTATTGAGTTTGCTTGTACTCGAACAGCCAGACAGACCGACTTCTTATGAATGGATTTCGTTGAAAATTTGATAGAAATCTGCAAATTTACAAATTTGGAAGTAATTTAAAATACCAAATTTCATCCGTTTAGCTTAAAGTGGCTTTGAGTTATTTTGTTCACAGTTATTTAAAACACAAAAATTATTAAAAAATAAGATGAATTAAATTAAAACATTAAAAGCAAGCCAAGAATTAAAAGTAAGATATCATCCATACAAATAGGTATGTGCGAACTAATAACACTACGAATTTTGATGCCACTTATTTAAAATTCTAGAAATCAGAAGTGGAGTAAAACTGAGCAAAAATCCCCTGAAAGGATATTTTAAGCCAGTAAGAATACAGAAAGTGGGATTGTAAGTCTACAAGGTTGAGAATCACTGTGCTACATTCGAACAAAATATGAGTAGGTATCGGATGGTAATTTTATTTTTATCTCAAGCAATACATACAATGAAATACGAATTGGCAAATTAGAAAATTTTAAATTTATTCAACTATAAATATACATGTTTGATTGTTACATTTACAGCATAATTCATTCATGAATTTCTTAATCTCAGCAATGCATTTAAGTTTCTTATCTCACGAAACACTTCGAATCACGGTTTTGTTGTTGTATTATCTTGCATATCTTAAAGAAGTCGAAAGTTAAAACACGCTCGTAAAGCTAGCCTATCTCTCCTGTGCAGTGTTATTGAGCTCTGAATTCTCATTACGGACGCGTTGGCTCGGAATAAATAGTTGTTGCTGAATTTCAGATCTGTTTAAAATACAGGAGTTAATTAGAGCTCGACATATAAACAACAATCTCTCGCTTTATAAAGGACTTAAGATAACGACAGTTTATTGTTAGAACTAAAAGGAAAAACTTGTAAGACTTTTTAAACTCTCATTGTTTTCTTATACTTTGGAGAATGTATCTTAATATTGTTTGAAACAGTATATTTTAATTTCATGGAATTCGTTATAAAATTGGTGAAAGGAAAATAGAATAAAAATGTTAGAGTAAAGAAATTAGGAACAAATTATAGTTTCGAATTATATTTCTGATGAAATTAGTCTATACATGAACCCAGTTTATAATTCTAACTCCATCCTTTTTTTTCTTCAGTTTAAGTTTCTGCTGACGGTTTAAGCCTTCTGCAGGTTAAACTCGACATTTGACTGAACCAAAAGTAAGGAAGAGCTCTTTGTTCTTTATTTATTAATTTTTTTATCAAATTAACAAACAAACATTAACAATTAAACAGGTTTTATGGTACTTGTATATTAAGCGCATAGCCAGAGATCACTTGCTAATACGTTCTTTCATAACTATTGTTCGCGAATGACATGTAGTATATATATTAGAGTATAGTATATATATTAGCATGTAGTATAATATATATATATATATATATATATATATGTAATGATATTTTAAACTCTTAATTTCAATTTAATTAATTTATAAGATTTTATCTTAATTTAGCTCATAGTAACTTCATTCTAAAAATATTCTCTTATTTCTTGATACAATTCCACTTTCTCTGCTTAATTAATTCAAGATGAGCTTTATAAAATTGCTTAGTCAGCTAAACGCCGATATTTTCACACGCTCGGCGTGAAGGGGTAAAAAATGTCCAGTAAGCACATTCTTTCTTAAAAGATCCCTGTGTTTCCCTTACACGTGATTGACATACGTCAGAAATCCCTATCAGAATCTTATTAATATATTGGCACTGTGAAGAAATATTTTCCCTGTCAAAATCTAAGGTTATATAAGGCGAGGGATAATTTATTTCGGCCCTTTTTTCCCCACTCTGGCTTTTGTCTGCGCTGTGGCGGACGTCTTGTCCGCGTCTCTGCTTGTAAATAATTACGCTTTCCCGATGGATATTAAAAAGAATTTTAAAATGTAAAAGGAATCTCTTCACTGTCTTCAAACTGCATCATGCTTCACAACAAATAATATTACATATTAAAAAGCCGACAGGATTCGAATTTGTTACATATATATGCATAAGTATATATATTAGAGATTATGTGAGAAAGCTGCAGGAGGATAACTCTCGCTAATTTATAATAATACTAATTCCACATCTAAAAATGAAAACCATTTTGAAATAATTTTGAATACCTTATGTTGCAACTTAACAATTGCACATCGTAATTATCGGCTATTCAAATGAAAGAGAATTTCAATGCACTTCTGAGCTTGTTTTATAGAAATGGAGTCTACAAAATTAAGTTCAAATAAAGGCAAGTATAATCTTACGTCTGGAACTATGTCATATTCACACCGATATTTAATATTAATTATCCATAGGAAAAGTATCCTTCCCCCCCCCCAAATTCTGTGTTCATGAAAGGTATTTAATAAATGAACTTGCAGTTTGAAAACTAAATTCTTGGCTCTATTCACCCACGGCTAAACAACTGCTGATATGGTGCGGAAGTTTGGAGAGAGAAGTTGCTAGCTCAGGTATCGTCCTCATCATCTGATCGTGGTTAAAAATTCTGAGATCATCCGAACACAGCTTTAATCTTGCTTTAACCCATTCAAGAAGGATTCCACACTATGTGAGCAAAAGATTTCTGATACCCCCCCCCCAAAAAAAAAAGACAGCACACAATATGTGATATTGGATTACAAGTATCAATTACTATGGAATTTCAGCTTCTGAGGTTCGTTAAGGCTCCAAAAAAAAATGTGCCATATCGAATGGGCTAAAGCGGGATGTTAATATAACTAAACTAATTTCATTATTACACAGACAATTTTCGGACTTGCATCATTTTAACTTTTCTTATGAAATTAGAAAAATAAAATTCTGTAATTTTATTTTTTCATTAAAATAACTTATGTCTTTTTCCTCCACTACTAACATTACTTTGTCTCTGTCAGAGGCATACGAACGCCATTTTGTAAACGTTTTGAATCCCTGACATAGAGAATTGACGGCCATCTATTGCTTTGGAAAAACTAATCCTCAGAGAATTCCCAGCCTCAGTTGGTGAATTTGGTATTCACTGGATGTATCTTGGCGTTGTTATCTCATCAGGTTCTAAATCTCGTTGGAAGACTCGAATGGAATGTGATCGTTCGAGAAAATCTTTATAGATTTGAGCAAAATAAGTAATTTGATGAAATGGTATTTTCGGTTCTCTAAACACATAAATTCAATTATAAAACCTAGAATTTAAGACCAATGTTAAGCATTTTCCTATGACTTGGCGAATTGTTTTTCCACGGGAATTAAACCTTTTTGCCTTCAAGTGTTGAAAATAAATAACTTTTTATATTGTTAGAGCGACAGAAAAAAGATTTATTTGAAAAATAATAATTATAAAACTTTACTATAGTGTTGATACATATAGTTGGACACAAAAAATTTAATTTATTGGAGCGCAAACTTACATCAAAGCGACTTTTGGAATGGTACAAAGCAAAGAACAATTAACAAAAAAAATGTGTCTTACCACAATACACAGTTCTTACAAACTACACAAAAACTGCTCATAAATTTTATACTTAAAATAACACTTCTCAGCATTAAAAGTTTTTATGTGCTTTATATTTCAAAATTACGAGTTTGGGTTGAAATAAATTTTTACAAAAATAAGAATAGAAAAAGAAACCACAGCAGATAATAGTTACGAGTCAAGATGTCATAAAAACCGTGAGCAGAGTGTCGGGAAACTAATGCAATCCTGTTTTTCTCAATCATGTCCCTCGCTTTTGTGCAATCTTCTTCAATTTTATGAAGCATTTCCCAAACTTCACGTATAAAAAAATCTAGTGGGAAAAAAAAATTAAACGAAGTCTGCACCGGAGGTAGTAAAATAAGGCAAGCGACGAAGAATCACACTTAGGTTTCGCTCCGCTGGCGATAATCCTCGGCGGGAAAATTTTTATTCTTAGCGTCTTCTTTTAGAATCCTTTTAAATGGAAATCACAAGGCAGGAAATAATGCTGGAGATTTAGTAATTGAATAGCATTCTAAATAATATGTGGGCATCACATTCAAAGTGATGCCGAGGAAAGTCTCTTAACTGATTTCTTTGTACTTTCTCATATATGTAGTATAGAGAAGGTATAGTAATCATAAAAAAATGAATTCGAGTTTTTGACGAATCTTCATAATTTAGACCTCTCTACTAAAAATGCATTTTTGGAAAATGTCCTCTGTCTTTCTGTGACAAAGATAACTCAAAAAATCTTTGAGCTACACGATTGAAATGTGGTATATAGTTTTTACACCAAATTTGTAGATATCTATCAAATTTTGCGCCAAATCCATTCATAGGAATTCTATCTGTCCGGCTGTTCGAATATAAGTTAATATGATAACTACAAAACGAAGAGAGCTAAATAGATAAAATTCGGTACACAGATTTACGTCTATCTTATAGACTCCTTTCAAAGTTTGAGCCAAATCCAACAAGGGATTTACTATCTATCAGTCTGTATTTTTAGAAGCATATAAACGCGATAACTCAAAATTGCAGTGACTTAAATATGCCAAATTAGGTATAAATTTTGTGCCATATCTTTGTTTCAATCGATTGAGAGAAACGTGTTTAAAGCACAAATTGGAGATTCGATTATTATTTACCGTATGCTAGGAATTAATCGCCAAAAAACGCCAAAAATCACACGATAGATTCAATAAAAATGCTAAACTCACGCTAACAGTTGATATTACATGACTATTGTACGTCAGTGTCATGCAAGGTGTTCTCTGGTATGACATGTTTATTGGAAAAATCCTCCTTAATTTTTAATTAATTAAAATTCTAATTAAAATTTCAAAAAACTCATTCCAAGGTACACATTCCTACTCTCCAAAGTATAAAACTGCAATATTTGGTAGCTGCAGGTCAAACGGTCTGATGTGCCAACATACGTACACACTTTCTATTTTATTATTAGTAGAGATAATTATTCAAAAGTTATCGCGGAAAAAAGCCAAAATTCAACTTAATTTTAATTAATTAAAACTCTAATTGAATTTTCCAAAACTCACTTCGAGGTGCACATTCCCACCTTCTAAGATATAAAAGCGCCAAATTTAGTAGTTGTAGATCAAATGGCCTGGTATCTAAGTCTATATATATATGGTTTAAATGTAAATAATTACTTGAGCCAATAAGTATTTTAAAACTTATTAATAATTTCTTTAAAAACTTTCCGAGTGTTTCCTTACATGTTTGAGCCAGCAAATTTCTTTTATATAGCAGATGCATCGGATTATTTACGTTCATATGATTAAATAATGATCCTATATTGATAAATTACAGAAGGTAACTTTTTTCCAAAAATTTAAACTCTGGAAATCGTGATTCGAACCAGTTTTAAATCTGAAAATATTTTTCTGCATGATGCAGTTTTATATCATGATAAATAATTACGCATTGTTACATCTTTTTAAAGTTAATAAATTATTATTTATTCCATGCTATTTCTTATCATATTGATTCCAGGCCTGAATCTGCTCATTTACATATGTTTGTTCTATTTCAACCAAATTCTTTTTCCATTTTTGTTCTATTATGTTCTATTTCAACCAAATTCCATTCAAAACGTTTTTCATGTATATAATCAGATTCACCCATGCCTCAACACAATAACTGTGTAAAGTCCTCTTTTTTTTTTTTTTTTTTTTAATCGAATGCGTGTTTTCGCAGAACGAAAAAGGACACAATATCACTGCATAGCATTGGACCATAATCAGTTCAACAACGTGTGAGGAGAAGTTATCAATGAATTGTGAAGAAATGTGTTTTTTCCCTTTGAAAATCATCATATAAGTTTGATTATAAGATTAATTTGTCTTTTTTTAAAAAAACATAGAAAACTTGTTATTTAAGCTAGATTTATTTTACTAAATAGAACTTATATCATTATAAACAAATCAAGATCATCGTGAAAAAAAAAAGACAAACGATAAGAGAGAGAGAATTTAATTTGCAGAAGATTTTATGCTTATTTTAATTCAGACAAACTCTGAACTTTTTACCTACTTAATCGGCTCGATTTATAAGGACACTGATAAAAGTGAAACTCAAATAGCGATTATAAAACTAAAGTAAGTTTCTGTATCCAAATTTTTCAAATTTATTGATTCTTTCTAGAAAAAAATTTATGAATTTCTCTCATCAAAATAAACTAAGGATAAGAATTCCTAAACAAGTGAAATGAATTTTTCATTGATATAAACAATTTATAATCGAGGTTTAAAGAAGAGAGAAAAATAAAATATGTGATTCGTAAAGAATATTTTTTTAAATCTTAGAACCGATATTTTCTTATGACGTTATATAATGTGAAAAATATCTTTATAAATCTGTGAAAAAAATTAAATTTATATTATAGATCCAAACCAAGATAAAAATCGAAATGGTATTTGAAAAGAGAAGTAAATGAAATAATAATTTTTGAACTTTAAGTTTTATCGCATAAATCCGTAGCTTAGTGTTTTTAAAATTTATTTTATTTAAAATTATCTCACAGAAAATGGGATCCTTGCAATATAATCTTATCATTGAGATCTGTGGTGATCATTCATTTATTCAGAATCTTCTGTTTTGAATAAGAATTCGAAAACAGAAAAACTTCGTTGTTCTGAATTGGCCAATAGCCAAGAAACTAATTTTTAAACGAGTTAAAAAAATCTTACAAATTGATAAA
This sequence comes from Argiope bruennichi, assembly GCF_947563725.1. NCBI lineage: Eukaryota > Metazoa > Arthropoda > Arachnida > Araneae > Araneidae > Argiope > Argiope bruennichi. The sequence goes on from NC_079158.1 coordinate 56,171,765, forward strand.
TGAGAGCGTTATATCATATAATTTGCATTATTAAAATTTAGTGACTAACTACTACTCGTTAATTATTATAAATTTTAAGATCACCAAGTTTTCGTTAAAAAAATGCTTATAAAAATTCAAATTAAAAGGATATCAGACGAAAACATTAAAGCTGAAGAATGACGTTAAATTTTATGATATTTGTGGTAAATTTTGCATTATATTAAAGGGAAATAAGAAGAAAGCTAAAATTTTGTATGCAAGTTGATCATCATCATTAACTCACATCAATAAGCTATGTTATTATATCATAATTGCATAAATTAATGTGAGTTGAGGAAGCATTAGACAATTTATGTTCGACTATTCTATTATAAACCTAAAAGCTAATTATTATTATTCCAGCATTTAAAGGGCTATATTTAAATAATGACTGTATGAAAATTTGTGTAAAATCTTTCGAACCTTACAATGACCCCTATGTTTTAAATAAGTTTTAAAAGATTTTGTTAATAATTTTAATAGCATGCTTTTAAAAAAAAATATGTTAAGAAGACAAGTCTGAATGTAAATGTCAACGCAACATGGAGTTTTTGGAAGCTATATTTTTCTGACTTATGAAGGAAATAATAAAAAATAAAGCATAGATTTTTTTTAAGGATCTTTAAAATTTTCTTCGGTGATTTCAGATTTTAATTTTTTTTATAATAATTCTTAAATTAAAAACATTTAATCAATAACAAACTAACTTCTTCATATGAATGTTCGCCATTAGATCCATGAATTTTAATAATTAACGTTCCACAATCAGTCACTTAAATCTTAAAGCCGTCATGTTGACGAAAGTTTATCATAAATATGATGCCAAATTATAACTAAAAATCTTTTGGATCGAGTTTTGGAAACGGTGGCATCATCCATACATTCAAAACGTGGCAATGGTTCGATAAATTACTAGTACAGAGCCTTTTATTTTAACTCGACACGTTACAGGCAACTATTTCTATGATCACCGGGACACGGCCGAGTTCACATTCTACGTGGCTTGAGATAAATGGAGGGTTTAATACTCAATAAGAAGTGAGAAAATACGCATTATAACAGTGATTTTTTGGTATAAAAACTTTGTCTTCTGGTATTGCTGGGCAATGAAATGAGTTCACAGTACACCTGTCTATCCGGCTTTTTTTGTTATCCGGCATGGCCTTCCGCCACATTAGGCCGGATACTCAGGAGTATACTATATATTTAAAAAATATATTCGTCATCACATATATCTACTATATAGACATGCTATATTCTATATGAATTTCAAATAACTTTATTTTGTATATTTTCCTTACATTTGAGTCCCAAAATCTAAAGCCCAGCAGAAAAAGCCCCATTTTATAAATTCGATTTTGACACATAATTAAAAACATTAAGTGTAATTTCCTTAGTTATAAAATAGGAATCAACTTTATTTTTTCCTTTAAATAACATATTGTCATTCTTTCGTATTTTTTTTTTACCTCAAAAAAGAGCGAAACATTTCAAAACAGACAAATATATCTATTCCACTCTCAAACGAGCAGAAAAAGAAATTCATTTGTTCCTTAGTGTTTAATCAGTCAGAGATACTACTGGCCGTGATATAAAAATAAATGTCTGCCCAAGTCGCCTTAAACGACGGCGATAAAGCAAAATGGTTCTCAGCAGACACGACGTCCGTGCGACTCTCTTTGTCTGCCCCCAGGAGAGCCTCTGTGGGTGGTAATAATGTAATTCTTAATAATTTGTTCCCAAATTTGGAGAAGGTCCAAGTGACGGGCTCTCCGCTTCATTCAAACTCTGCTGAAATGGTTTCATTCCCTGAAAAATGAATTGAAGAGTGGCTTTTCCGTATTGTCATTTGTTTCTGTTGTGATGGGCATCCGTAGAATCTTTTAATGATCTAAAATCTGAATATTATTCGTTTTTTTTAAAATAATTATTTGAGCATGATTGTGTTATGGTTTTGTGGGATTTCTTCATTAATGCTCAGTTTTTTTAATGCTTGAAACTACGAATTCCAAATCGCTTTTATTTGCACTCACTTTTTCAATACTTTTTGTTTATTTTCAATCTCTTTCAATGATTTTTAATATTTTATAGAGGATAAAAAAATTTTAAGAATACTGTTGACATTATCTATGAAAAATATGTTTTTTTCCCCTTATTTTGATTTTAATAAGAACTTTTTGGTAATTTTTTTAACAGTTTTACTTTTTTGCTAAACATCTTCTGTTGTGTTATTTAATATTGTATTTTTATTTTTTATTGTATTTATTGTATTGCTATTTATTATTGTAACTATTTCTATGCGTTGCGTTATTTAAAGTATTTTTTTGTGTTGAAAATAAATGTTTTGTGATATTTTGTTAGGAAATATGATAAATTAAAATTAGAATGCACATAACATTTTTGAACAGAATCAATGACTTTTAGTAAAGAAATTATGTGAAAAGTAAAGGTTCGAATTTATAGAAATATATATATAATTATGTTTAAACAAAAAGAACAAGAAATGGTTATATAGAAATTAGCAATAACTGTAATTAAATTAAACATATTCCACATATTCTTTTCCAATCGAACCTTATTTCCTTTGTATAGTGTCATTAAATATAAAAGGAAAATAAATATTGTTCATGTACATTATTTTTATGTACATTATTTTCTTCTTTAAATGATTTTTGTCTAGAATAGAAACATTTTATTTGTTTTATCTTACTCAACAAATTATTTTCACGATCATGAATTTTGGTATTTAAAAACATTTTGTACAATTCTAGAACTCTGACTATTTTCCAAAATTACAAACACTTATATAAATTTAATTAAATAATATCTCAGAGAAATTAAGCAAAATAGCCAACGTCTAATTTACAAAATTTCATCTCAAAACCACATCGCGGAATTTCCTCACTTAAAGGGGAAAGACTTTTTCAAATATACTTTTTAGAAAATTTATTATTTTGAAAGTAGTAAACTGGTTAGATAAAAAATAACTGCTATCTCTTTGAATTTAATGATTCCACTTCTGAATATTGAAAATGGGGAATGAAAAATCGTTACTGAATTTACTATTAAAAAACTTTTTAGGTGGCGTAATTTCCTCCAATTATTATTTTGCTAGGTATAGAAAATGTTTAAGTATTTATTTTTAAAATGCATATTTTAAAATTAAAATAATATACAAAATTTTTAAATACTTCCTGAAATTATTTTGCAATGCAAAAAGAACGAATTTCTGTGAAAAGTAGAAGCTATTATAAGCATAAAACTGTAAGTGAAAGAAACCATAAAATAGCTTTCAAGAATTCCAAAGGTGAGGATTAAGCTAAGTTATCGTCGTGGAAAATGTGAGATTACTTTTTTTTCCAAAATCTTGTAACGTGCATGAACTGGTAATAACTAAAACGTGAAAAAGAAAAACAGAAATGGGAGAAATCTTGTATGGTTTCGAGTATATTTTATCTAATTCAATGCTACTGATACTTCAAGTCATGGTTGAACGCATCGAAATCGTTTGCAATTCAATGTCAATAAATAATTCTTTTCTCACGAATTTCAATCGAACAAAATTAGTAGCATCGTGACTGTTGTTGAAAATATCCAGTAAATAAAAACAACTGATCCATTTTGGTACAAGAGATCATGTGGTTACAGGATCATTCTACGGTTCAGTGAAAACCTGATCAGATAATTCCCTTTCGAAGAATGGCAACGCGAGAGAAGTCAAACATTAATATCAAAATGTCGTTTGCTATTTCGGAAGCAACAATGGTGATGAACTTGAGAATCTATTGAAAGTGCTCTAAGATAAATAATTAAATAAAATTGTTTTTTACGATCTGTTTATGAAGTGTGCGAGAGCAACAATTTGTTATTGTGTGGTGAAGATGAGAAATATAATCCAAGTGTCTTTATTACAATGCCCAGGAAACAATAGGCTCTAAAAATGCTATTTTTAGATGCTGCAAACGTTCAGTTTATTAATTTAATTATTGATTTGATAAGATCAAATTGTTCCGATTATCGCCGAAGATCATTTGATTATCATTTTGCTGTAATTTCTAAATGCGTACCGGAATGTTAAAAGACTTATTGATGAGTTTGAAATGAATTATGACGGATGAAAATAATAGCAGTCATTAGTTTGGAATGTCTTAAGAGTTGCACGCTAAAACACGATAACAATTGCGTTTCAGTCCATTACGTAAATATTGATTGTACTTCAGTAACGAAAGTTTTTTTTATTATCCTAAATTCATTTAAAGATTCACAAAAAAAGGGGGGGAAATGTAAATCTTATTTTAAAACCAGCTGAAAATGATATTCATATTGTAAAACTAAAATACTCGAAAGCGTATCGATAAAATCAAGTTAATAATAATTAATATTAAATTAAAAAGACCTGGTAAAATGGGTAAAGAACAGATTTCACGCCAGTGTTTGAAAAAAGTTGTCAAATAGCAGTAAGAATTTATATGCAAACAACGATTTCAATACTTTAGAAGCTGTTTTCTTTACTTCAGAAAAGGGATAATAGAAACGATTTGCCGGCGTCCTGGCATAGGGGTAGCGCGTCTTCCCCGTGATCTGGGCGTCCTGGGTTCGAGTCCCGGTTCGGGCATGGTTGTTCTTCCTGTTCTATCTGTGAGATGTGTGAATGTGCCCCCCTGTAAAAAGGGGTTGTGCAAGCGAATGAGTGATGCGTGAGTGGCAAAGTCGTACTCTTGGCCCTAGTGGCGCTGCTATAAAAAACAAGAGGCGTTCCCCACCGGCATGTAGTGCCATAAGAAACAAACAACAAACAGAAACGATTTAGCTGAAAAACAGCGAATGATGAGTTTCAAAACGATATATCAATCTAAACTAAAACTAAACTCAGTGGCACGACAGCCCCGGTGTGGGCCAAGGCCTACAGTGCCCATATCTGCTTTCTTGACCGAGGGTCCTGGGCTGCAAAGCATATGTCCTGGTTAGGTGGTCAGCCTAACTCGGAACCCCCAGTGTTTAGTTCCCAAGTATGCTTGGTTCTCAGTTTATCGACCTTCAGTTTATCGAAGTAGACCTTGCTCAGCTCCATGATCGAACCTCCGACCTGTGCGTTGGGATCTACGCCACCGGACTTCACTTTGTCAATCAATAAAATATATAATGAAAAATTAAATAATTAAAAACTTAACCAATAAAAAATAAAAAAATTATTTAAAAAATTTACAAGAATTTTTTGAATTAATCAAAAATTGACACAGTAGCAGAGACCGAGTAACAACACTGTCTGAAAAAATAATGAGGCAAAAATGAACTAAACAGTTCTTTGCTTTAGTATCCTGGGATAGATTAAATAACGCCACAATGTTTGTGGTTTTCATGAAACAGAAATCTATGCTTTGAAAATGGCAAAGATAGTAATGAGTTTAGTTACTATATTTGCTTTAGTGGGAATAAAGATTGTTGCTGTTACAAAAACTGAGTGAAATTTAACTCTGTTGCCTTTAGTTCGTTTAATAATATTTGTTATTTTAATAATTAGTTCTTTACTTTAGCAAGATATGCGAATTTTCGCTCAAACTGGGTTAATATTTAAACATTTGCGTTTATAAAGTTTATCAAAAAGCAGTGTCTTTTTTTTTTCTAATTTACAAAATTTCTGCTCAAAAACACATGTGCGGAATTATTCGGCATAGAGGATAATACTATACAAATGTATACTTTTTAGAAAAAGTAAACTGATGGACCCAAATAATTGCCCTCAGTTAGCCTTTAATAGTTGTTCTTAATGATTATTGAAAATTAATAAGTGAAAACACATTATGAAATTTATTAAATCATTCTCCCGTAATAAGCATTGAACAAATATCGATTGTATAAGGACTCAAATTATTTTAAAAGGTTTCTGAAAAGGTGAGTTACTAATATATGTGTGTGTTTGCTTGTGTGTGTGTGTGTATGTGTGTGTTCTGCATGGCCAAAAAGAAGAAACTTTTGAAATTTTAATTTCGATTTATTTCGCCACGAAAGTCATAATTTGTATAAGAGAGGAGGGATGACAAAATGCCGTCTATTTACAATGTGATATGAGAGTAAAATAGAGAGAAATTTGTACCTTCAGTGATTTTACTATGAGATTCTGAGAAGGATTTCTTTGCCACAAGTTGACGTAGGCAAGGGTATGTAAGGTATTTTTGAAAAGTATGTATGAGTTTATGTGCCTTTTATCTCTTCGCTCGAAACGTGAGAAAATGTCATCAGCTCTCTAGAACTCATGTTAGAAATAATTAAATAAAAAGTGGGGATTGGATAAGTAAATAAGAGAACTGTTTAGAATGAAATTAACATGGACTAATTTAAGATAAAAATTAGGAAATTAATTGGAATTTAAATTAAATTACAAAATTTCAGTACATATATATAATCTTACTTTTCAAGAATAAATAAATTGACAGCAATGCTCATCCCAGGAAATTCTGTTATGACAACCCTCCGTATTAATTTAGTTTTGTAGAGTTGAATTAAAATTGACGATTAGAAAAAAAAAATGTCTAGTTAATTCAAAATATTAGATAATTTGATAGTTAGATATTATAAATTCAAAAAATGACCTTGAAGCAAAATAATTCATATGACTGTTTCGAATTACTATTAATAATACTATATTAAAATTAACAAGTACCATGTGATTAAATAAATAATTTTTCTAAGGAGTGAGAAGAAATGGGTCATTTCTTACATTTTCTAAGCACGAGAGAAAAAGTTATTTGAGTCAAAATCTGAAGGAAAATTCGTCTAAACTAAACTTTTCCCATATGGAAGAAAATGGGATGGTATTCGAGCCAAGAAAAACAAACGAGCAATGATTAAAATAAATATAAAATGTTTTCAGATCTGAAAAAAAAACCTTTTTACTGTTGGAAAATTATAATGGGAAACCTAAGTGTAAAATTCCCTTAACTTCTACATTCTCATTATTGTTTTCCCATAGCAGACTTCTCACTTGAATAGAAATATCATAAAATATGTTAGATTATTTCCATTCCATTTAATAAGTAAAACTCGATAGACAGAATTAGAAATCAGATACAATTTAACTTTTAAATAGAATAAAAATAATTTTAAATACAACTTTAATGCAATAAATGAATTTTTTTTCAACATTTATTAATTTTTAATTTTATATAAAATACAGAATTATAATCATCACAAAAGTATTGAAAATAAAAAAAAAAAAATATTTCGACATCTTGCTCAATTAATAACTGGCGACTGCATGCTACAAAGAACAACGTTTCTTTAGAGATGAGTCGGGAAACCATTTTCAAAATTTGTAACATCTGCCTGTGTATCGACTAGATTAACAGCTGCTCACTGTTCGATGCGTTTTAAAGGTTCCATAAATTTAGAATGAAATTTTGCATATACTTTAATCCACTAATTCACGCATTTTAGTGACTTTCTACTGATATTATAATTATAATTAGTATTTATCACTATTAAAGTTATCTTTATAATTATTTAACTATTTCAGAATGAAATTTTAATTAAACTTCATTTATCGTATGAAAAATGAAGTCATTTTGTAAATAAGAATAATTAGTATGTAATTAAGCTATTTACAAATAAAAAGTACCTGTAAATCGCTAACTTAATTTGGAACTATTAATTAAAAATTTATACCAGCCATATAGGATCGAACTTTGACCTTCTGTTACTAACAATGATGTTTCGCTGCCAATCAAGAATGACAACGTATTCGTATATAAGCGTTGCCAAAAGTTGAAGATTATTAACTTGGAAATGGCTATGTATTGAGCTTGAATATCTTAATGAGTGAACATCCTAATGATATTCTATTAATACATCAAATGTCATCCTGAAGTGATTACTCAACCCTTACCTCCAAATAATTATACTTAAAAAGCAGTTTTTGAACAAACAGTCACTGATCAGGTTCTCATTGAACCATCAGAATATCTAACTTTAACTCCATTGCCATTCTCGAATTCAAAATTCTAAGCTGGATAAAAAAAATTTAAAATAAAATTATGATAGATCTAGCTAGCGTTTTTTGAAGATTAATTTTATATAAATTATTATAATTTTTTATTTAAATTTATTATTTGCTTTATTTATACCGTAAATTAGTTATTTAAAATTCATAAAAATTAAAAATTTAAATTTGGATGGTTCTTTTTTTCCATAGCTTCCTTATAAATTTTTTTTGCCTGTTTTAAAATAGTGGTAGAATTTCTGTTGGAAGCATAATTTATTTTAATATATCATATAAATTAAAATCTACAAAAGAGTACCACAAATTATGATGGTATTATCTTCAAGAGCGAACATAGGCATTTTGCGAACTGAGACAATGCACTTTCTGAGGTTTTATTTTTTTATTAATTTAATTTCACATTTTAAACACTTTTATTAAATTTATAATTCATGTTTGTGTTTTATTAAGCTTATAATTCATGTTAAGGTAATTTTTTTCAATAATGTTGAAAAACTGCATATATTATTTCTTATTTATTATAACAAATGATTAAGTGATATCCATTTTTGTACTCAGTATCATTTGATCATATGCAACTGTATATCATATGCTACATGAACATAATGGAACAGACTGATAAAAGGCTGATCCTATTCTTATAATTAATTATTCGTCAAATTTTTATTTTTAGAACAAACTTTTTCATTTTTTTACACAATTATTTACTTGACAATTAGGCTAATAACAATTTTTTTTTAAATCTATCAACCTGCACTCAGCCAAGTAGTCTTTCTGATTCGAAACCCGCTATGATTATTTTCATTATTCCACGATAAATTACTCTCAAATTTTCTCTCAGCTAACAGAATTTTCATCACTTTTTTTGAAATCATTCCAGCAAACGACTTTTTACCATAAGTAAATCTTTATTTATTATAATGTACTTATTATCAACAAATATTGAAATTTATTCTTTAGCCTAACTATATCTCACACAGATGTGATTTCACTATTGTATCAATGCAATGAATACGAAATCAAGATTGATTTGAGTGAATATAAACTATGTTCATTTGTGTTTTTTTAGGAAAAAAGGAAAGAATAACCCATGTTCAGAGAATAAAGAACAGAATAATGTTTAGGGAAGAAAGGGAAGAATAATGTTTGCTTTCTTATATTCGGTTCGTGTTTGGACAAAGAATTACGACAAGAACTAGAACAAAATCTAGCAATGGATTACGAACAAAAAGATAAATTACTCTCTAGTGGATAATCTCATTTGGAAGTCTGTTGCTTAGATAAATTATAATTATCATTATTTTTTTTCCATAAACAACAACAATTAAAATTCCTTCAAAGAGCTAAAAAATAAAATATTTGGAAGAAAATTATATTCTTATTCATTAATAAATATTCAGCTTTTCCACTATACCTTTCTTGCTTTTGTTTATTATTTTTGAATGTCTTGCTAGAAAACACAGGGTTAATAAATCAAGAGCTAACTCATTAAAAAAACTAATAAAAATCCAAAATAGTTGTTCGAAAGAATTTTACATTCAGTAATGATCTTAAAAAAAGAAGCCCTTGGATAATTGGAAAGTTAACGTTAGTCTGGTAATGTTAAAATTTTCTACAAAATTTATGAATCTCTGAGGTAATTTTGATATTTTTTTTTTTTTACATATAATGAGAAATAATAAATTGGGCTTAACTAGGCAACTGTAATTTACGGAAAGGGATTATTCTGTTTCTTTTTGTACAGATTTAAAATGTATTACAGATTTGAATCAAAATATTTCTACTATTTATAAATAACACTTATTCATTATTATCACTCTAGTATCCCATCATGCTCGTGAGATAATAAACCAAGTGTCGGCGCTGCCGAGTTTTTTTAATTCTTATTTCTCATCAGAAAAATTAATAAGGCAAAGACTGCCCTTTTAGTAAATAAATGTAAACGAAAATAATTGGCATGACACCATATTTAAATTTTTTGACAACATTTAATTGACGTAGGACGAAACATAACATATATGAACACTATTACAAAATTTAGTACGTTAACATCATAGAACTTCGAACATCCATCTCTTTCCTCTCTCGGCACCGTCTCTCCCGCCGTCCCCCTTCTCCACCCTCTTCCCTTCAGTTCGTTTTCTGGTTCTAATCATCCGCAGCGCCCTCACACCAAGTCAATTTAATGTTTGAATTTGCAGTGCATTTTGCAGGAGCGCAGCGAATGTGACGTCACAGCATCTCGTGGTCCACCATGCGGTTAATGTGAGATGGCATGAGCAATTAGTATTCTCATGAGGTTATGATATTATGAGAACCAAGATAATTATAACATTTTACTTTATTGCAAAAAATAAAAGTGAATTTTTTTTTTTTTAAGTACTTGGTTTAATAACGAGTCATAAGGCCAGTTTTCAGGATTTTAGGTATCATGTCCATGAATGTATTCAAAGACAAAAATTAAAATTTCCTTATGGCATTCATTTGTAAAATTTTATACCAAAAATAATATTTTCTAACATATTAAATTTCCTAAAAATGTCCTGTATCGAAATGTCTAACTTTCTCAAGAACTACAACAATTATTCTTTTAAAAGAAGAAATTTAGTATCCTATAAAATGTAGAATTGTTACTAACAACTGTTCTTATTTATACACATTTAGCAATACTAAAAATAATAAATAAAATAAAGTAAATATAAAGACAATGATTTATTTTAACATGATAATATTTTTAATCTGGCATACTAGTTGTAAATTGTAACATGCATGATGTTCTTTAAGATAAGCAAGCCAATTTAAAGCTACTACATTTCACAGGTGGTTATAGGTTCTGATCAAAAAAGGTCTAGGCAAAATTTTATATATAAACCAATAAAAATTTTAGAGTTTTCTTTACTACTTGGAACCATATTATTGGAAGAAACAATTTTTTAAACAGCTTTAAAATTCAGGAATTAGCTTTCCAATTATATCAATTTTATTTCTGTATAATTGTTCTCTAGTTTTAACAATTTTTTTCATAATATTTTAAAGTATATTTTACAACAATGCTTTTCATTGTTTTAATTATTACATTCATATTCCGCGATTAGACAATATTAAATATATATTTCACTTGTGCACATCATTACTGCTAAATAATTAAGAGTAAACTTTTAAAATATTATAAAACCAGATTAAATATTAAGCCTACAACATTATATCTCTATGATATTTCAAAGCAGAAATTCAAAAATGTTAATAAATGATATAAATTCATCAAATGCTAAGATTTTTTTAGTACGTAATTAATATTAAATTATATTGAATTTTTATTTTTATTGAATGATATTTTAAAATTCAAATAAGGTGATTTTAAGAGATAATCACTTTACTATGTGTTCAAGAAAATTGGAAAAAATAGTTTTCACTAAAATTCAGTATTCCCTTTTGTTTTTCAGTCATTTGCATTATAGTATTTTCAGGAAGTTTTACTTTTAAATAATTTGCTCAAACAACAGGATCCTTCACCCATTTATATAAAAACAGCAGCAATTTTATTGCATTTTATGTATACTTATCATTAAACGTCTGCAAAATATGCTATTACCATCGTTACAATCGCAGCTTGAAACTGGGAATATTCGCTCTTCCGCAGATGCTTGTTTGCAAAGGAAATAAACCATTCCGTTTCCAAGAAGAGGCGTTTACTGTCTCCAAATACTATCTCTGACAGGTGGTCGCCACGAGACCTTCACCACCTGCAGGGGATGAATCAGCTGCATGTTAGCAAGCGGGGCTCCGAGGACGTTGCATTGCCATGTTTGTGGGCCGACGTAATTAGGTTCGAGGCTCAGCCGGCGTAATGTCAGTTTCAACATCGAATTCTGCTGGATATTTCTGTTTATGTTGGGCGTGGAAATGTAATTATGAAATTTAATTATCGGTAGAATTTAAGTAGGGGTTGCACAGGAGAGAGAGTGACAAAATCGAATTCGAGCAAGTCGAATTCGAGAATGATTTCAGTTTGAATTTGGAGTATTTCTCGAAGTTCAAACTTTAAAGACAAAAACTTCTCTTTCATTTATATAAATTATTAATAAAGATTTTTGATTTGGAAAATTTAGTAATTTTGAAAATGAAATAAAATTGTATCAGAGCATCAATATAAATACAAAAATTGCTTGGAATATCTGCTGATTAAAACTAAAATTTCTTCTAAAACTAAAACTAAATATTTTCTTGTTGTTTAATTCTTGTTATATTAATATTGACAATAGTTATTTAATTTATTTCTTGAAAATTTCAGTTCATTCTTTAAAGTATCACACCTACTTATTTCATTTTTTGAGGCTTACTTTACATTTTGAAAATCTCCCATCGGGGGGGGGGGGGAGGTGCACCTCAGAAATGAGGATGAAAAGTTTCCGATATGGTGGTTGGTTCTAGCTACCTAGATAGAATGTGGGGGTCAGCTATCTCCTTTGGGACGTGCTTCCCAAAGGAAGAATTATTACGGTAACCGGTAATGGCCATTAGGACATAACCATAGTTCCCGCCAGTGTTAATGTCGTGGCGGTCCGATCATTCATTTTTTTCCGTGTGCACAGGGCGGGTGGGAGTAGTCAATTCATGATTACAATTTGAAATTGCAAGAAATAGCGATAAACCAACACTAAACCGCATTGTTATGTATTACGGTTTGATCATTAGGAATGTACCTCTCTCAGTACATCTTTTTTCCAACTTTTTACACCACAAAAACACGACAATGCCTAAACTATACGATATAATTTGAGACAAACCAACAGGAAAAGTGGATATTAAGTAGAATTGAATATCAAATTCATGAATATTCGAACCAGAAGGCACTGCAATCTTCATTTTTTTTAAATAAAAATGCTATAGAAAAAAATAAAGGCTGAGACATAATTTTTGTAAATAACTTCTAAATCATGTGATTTATTAATTTTTCTTTTGGACATTAGGAATGAATTATAAAGTAAGTTTATAGACAGATAGATCTTAACAAAAAAAGAGAATAATTTTATATAAAATATATTAAAGCGATAGTTATATTCTTGTGAAAATCGTGATGAAAAACTCGCTCACGTTATAATTCCTTATCTTCTCTAAGTAACTTTTTATCACTCAATTGTACAGGGAATCTTTCATATGAGAGAAATACCTCATGGAGCAGATCAGAAGAGATGAATTAGTGAACAAAATTACGGAAGTATTCATTAATTAAATTCTAACGATATTCGGTGATTTGTATGAAAATAAAAAACATTTATATATTGTTCCACATTTTATCAGAATTTCAAAGTAAATTGCAGCAGCTAAATTTTTAACATTTTTTTCACTAATAGATATTATTAAAATTAACTGGATTAATGTTTTTTTGCTTTTATTCTAAAATTAGTACATTAATATAAATTAACATGTACATTTTTTTACATTAATATGTTAAAAATTTGCAAAAATGTGACCGACCGAGGACCGCAAAAAAATTAATCACTGATCCAAAACTTCACTCTGATATAGAATTTTGATATCAAGACTAGATGTTAAATTTCATTTATCTTATTTATTGCATCATTAAATTATCGTTTTCATATATACCCGTACAAGCAGTTAATTGGATAGTCTTAACTTCGACAGATTTAATCTATAATTAGATATAGATCGATATTTTTGATGTAGAGGGGCAGATTCCAAAATTCATTCATCTAGCTAACTGCGCTTCTGAAGTATTGCTTTCACACACTCATGAATAAGCAGATCGATAGAATGTTAGCTCCCAAACAGATTTAAATCAAAATTTGGAGTCCTCAAAATTTTATGCTGATCTAAAACTATACTAATAAAGCTGCGAAACTTCATTTACTTAGTGTTATTTCATTGTGTTATTGAGTTAAACTTATCCATATACACATGGAGTAAAAGACGTTCTTTTGAAAAATTCCGCCAAGACTTTAATAGATACTCTACGATTTTAGTATGAAATGGGCATACCCAATTTCATACGTCTAGTTTGTTGTGCTTTCATTTAATGTGTTCACAAATATATACTTTTTTCTCAAAAAAATCCAAAACTCAGAATTTGATCATCTCTGGAAGTCGAATTTGCTGACGATTATAATTATTCCTCTTCATAAAATTCATCATATATGAAAATAAAAATCTAGTAACGTGTAATAAATGTAGACATCAAATGAATTGGGTAAATCAAAAAATTTTATTTAAGATTCATTCAATAACATATTCCTTGCTGCATTAATCATCAAAGAGTCAGTCAAAAGCGATGCGCTTCAAATTTTCTCGTCACTTTTAAGTCATCGGATATTCAACGTCTACAAAACAAACAAACAAAAATAAATAAAAATGAAACATTCGGATGTCATAAAAGAACGCAGCCACAACAAGCAACGCAAACAAAAAGAAAGAAAGAAAAAAATCGTCTGCAGAAATATAAATGCTAGGAGACACAAAAGTGTCTAGAAAGAACACACATTCAGATTCTTTCAGGTAATTCAAAAGCATGCATCATTGGAGATGTCTCCAAAGAAAATCTCAGCTCAAATATTCCACCAAATACCCAACTGCCATCTATTATCGGAAATCTCGCAGAATTCCGTAGTCTTTTTTTTTTTTTTTTTTTTTTTTTTTTTTTTACAGAGGGAAGTACGTGACTTTGCGCAAAGGATGGTTTTATTCCTCATTTACGGTGTGTTCGATTTTGGAAAGTGGGAATAAGACAAGTCAAAACATTCCGGTACGTGACTGCCATGGAAGGCGAGGATGAGGAGTTTGTGAACAAATAAGTTAGGCTTATCTTAACGAAAAAGTAATGGAATTTGTTCTGTTTTCTGAGTATATATTTTTGAAGAAAAAAAAAATTTAGGAAAGTATTACAAAGGACATCATATCGTAATATATTTTGAAATATATTACGTGAAGTAATATATTTGAAATATATTACGATTGAGAGAAACTTCTAGAAGAATATCGCATATATATGTATACAATTTTGAAATAAAGTGTATATTGTTGTGGAAAAATCTGTCCGATTGCTGCACGATGAAAAGTGCAACAGAATCAGTAAGAGATAACGACGCTTTTATTTGTATAAAACACATAATACAGGAAACAAAACAAGCCATGCAACAGAACAGCGCGTGTATTAAACGACAAGAAGAAAATCTTTATTAAACAATTGTATCAATATAAAGCGCTCAGAGAAGACTCATTGAAGAGACTTCTCTCAGCAATTTGCTTGAGCTCAAATCAACTGACCGATTGCTTTGTATCTCGGTTTTATTTTTATAGTTTCAGTGGCAGAGCAGAAGCGTCTAGAAAAATATCGTATCATCGCTCCTAATGAAGCTGCTGCCAAAATTCTCGAATATTCCAAATCCTCTATTTTTGTTTTCAAATTCGTCGCCACATGATGGTCCAGTTCGAGTGTCACTGACCAAGTATATATTCAACATCTATTTCTATATCTGTTAAACTATCTTCCTCCACTAGGAGTCTTTCTGCACAAGGATAAAATATTACAAATTCGTAACGTTAGTATTCGGTATACAGAAAATAAACGCCAACAAGAATATGAAAAATATGGACAAGGATTCTTAGAATATGAGCTTTTAAAAATTTATTTTACAATGTAATTCATTCATAATTAAATATATAAAGCAAATTCATTTACAAATTACATTTTTTATTTGTATTATAGCGACAATTTTTAAAAATTCAATAAAAATAAATACGGAATGATGAAAAAAATCGCAAATTAAAGGAAATTCCATTAAGGCGTCATTAATTCGGATTTACCATGCATATGAATTATTCAAATTCTAAACAAAGTTTGAAAATTATAAAGCAATAAGCAAACAGTTAATTATAATATTTTCAGTTAAAAAAAACTGCAGCTATTTTCATAAAGCAGATTTGTTAAATGTTATTATATCATAAATGGTTACCGGACATTACCTCTATTGTTTCCTTATCTAACATGTAAAGAAACATCAGAGCATGAAATAGTCCAGAATCCCAATACCTGAATACAATCTGATATTGCTTTACTGCAAATCAGATAGGATTGATTTAACACAGCTGTGTCTAGGACTGGGCTTATCTGAATCATTGTTGTCGCGGCAGCAGGAGTTAAGATACTGAAA
Organism: Argiope bruennichi; assembly: GCF_947563725.1. Lineage (NCBI taxonomy): Eukaryota > Metazoa > Arthropoda > Arachnida > Araneae > Araneidae > Argiope > Argiope bruennichi. The sequence continues at coordinate 56,187,950 of NC_079158.1, forward strand.
TTGGATGTCTTCAACAAAACTTTCTTTGGTATATCTCTTCATTTGAGTAAAGGTAATTCGAAGCGACTGCATTGTTATATCTACCAAGGAAGTGATAACATGTTTATTACTCGGCATATACTAATCCACATATTCATGGTAACCTTTGGTGGGAATGCAAAGTGAATATAGGAATTACCCACACAAAAAAACTAAAAGTAGTATTATTGGGAATTTATTTTTTAAAGTGTCTGTTCTGACTTTGAGAAACTGGTCATAAAATGATGGATTGATAATAAACTCCTTATAAATGATGGACTTGAAATTAAAGTCCTTAGCAGAATTTACAGAGGATGTGAAGATGTATAATTTCTTATGTTGTTGGAAAACTAAAAAATTTCAAACAAAAAAAATGAAATAAGATAGAATAAATAAATAAGAATTCAAAATAAAAATGGAAAATGCATGCATGCATTTTTGGATCGTAAAATGAAATTATTATTACAATGCAAATAAAGTCTAAATGGAATCGTTATTGAAATGGAAAACGGATATTCAAGTTATTTTTCTGTATAAAGAACTCGACTACTTCAATCATTTCCACAGTCAGCTATCTTAAGTTCAATGGAGCATTTCTGAAAAGAAATCGGCTGTTTGCTTAGAACTTCAAAACAGAGATAAAAGAAATATTCAAGTTGCTATAAAAGAATAAAATCTTCCCCGTAGAATTAAAAATTTTGATGAGAAGAAACCAAAACTCTAAAGATATTTTTTTAAATGCAAATTGATATGAAATTTTATAGAAAAAAATGAGAATTAGTTACACGAGCTTTGTACAAACTTTTTTCACCATAAGGAAAATTTTAAGGCCTACATATTCTTGAAAAATTATGATTGAAGTTAAATGAATTTTTATTCTTAAAGAATTCTGGAATTTTATACAAAACGTTGCATTACTTGAGAGGATTTATTTTCCTCTCACAATAAGTAAACAATAAGAGCAACTCTATAGAGGTAAAAATTCGAAATTTTCAACCGAAATGATATGGAAAAGTAGTTTTAATGTAAGCACAAAACAATTTTGATATTGCCACAAACTACTGACAACTTTCTTTAAGTCATCAAAGTGAAGAGTATTGTTAAAATCTCTTAAAATTCTCCTGCCTTTTTTTTTTTTTCGCATGCATTGTTAAATCTATACTTATAATAAGGCTCAATGTGTGTGTGTGTGAATGTGCGTGTGTGTGTGTTGGCACTCTACAGGCCAGACCGTTCGACCAACAGCTACGAAATTTGGCACGTGTATACCTTGGAGGCCGGGAATGTGCAGCTCGGGGTTATTTTTTCGAATTTTTAATTAGAATTTTATTTATTTTAAAAATAACGAAATTTTAGCGTGTTTCTGCTATAACTTCCTAAAATATTACCGCACAAAAAATATTTTTACATGAAGTTAAAGATCAAAAATTTATCTTTTAAATGATACCAATGTTTTAACTTTAGCATTAAATTTCAATTTGTAATGAATTTTTAAATAAATATTTTAACTATATTTTTCAACAATTTTTTTCGTACAAAATAAAAATAAAATTTAAGCTGCACGAACACTTTTCGCATTCATGGGGAATAAATGAGCTTTTTTCAAAGTGTTGCCATCACATCGATTAAAGCTCCATTTAAAAATAAATTAAATTTTTTTGGAAATGAAATCTGCAAAAATATGATTTTCGTCACGTGTCTGTAGGAAATGAAACAAATATGAAACATTATTTTTTTCTAAAAAATAAATTCAAGAAAAATTATTTTATGATCTTTTACACTATTTGTATTATTAATCCAATAAATCAGTTTTATTTTAAAGCAAGTTTTGTTTAATATGAACAGGATATCTATTCAAATCAGGGCCACACTGCTAATTTGTAAACCTTTAGTAATAGACACAGATCTGCTAAAATGGTCTAAATGGAAAATGATTACATTTTATGTAACTTGATCCAATAAATACTCTAATATATAACGAATTTTTGATTTTACATAAAGCTTCTGCTGTGGAAATCACGTTTAACAAAATGTTTTTGAAACACTAATATTTTAAATAAAGAATTAATTTCCAATCAACAAAATCAATCACTTAAATTGACTGATTTATAAAAATTTGAATATCACTATTCAAAAAAAAAAAAAAAAAAGGATAATTTTAGATTTTTTATCGATCGTTTTAAAGAAAATACGCCAATCAAATCAGCGCGCAGGTTTCTCAAGATTAATTGGCCTAAGATTATGAAAATGTTGAGTTTTTCTAAATTTTTAACATTCAAAACTTCATAAATCAGTCTTAGTTAATCGTGGAAAATAGAAACATTCATTCATTTATTTAAAATTTGGTGTGTCCAGAATATTTCTCAGAATATGATACCTTACTGCATTAAATTTAGACTTCATAATTTTTGAAATATATTTAGAGGCCGTAACAAAATATTATTATTGATTTCATTTCAATCCTTTTGAAAGCAAAACTAAAAACTGAATTTTATGCTGAATCTGAGAAATTTTTGTTGAATTATTACGCAAATTATGAAAAATATTTTGTAGTTCACATAAGACTTAAATACCGAACGATTCTGTTTGCAGTACTCATATTCAATAATAATAATAATAAATAAATAACAACAAAAATGATAAATAAAATAAAATGCTTGATTTCATTAAAAAATATCTTTAAATTAATTGCAATTTCAGCATTTCCACTTTAAATTAAAGTTGAAGTTTTACCGGATATGACAACAAATTAGCAAAATATATATATATATAGTAAATTGAACGAAACGATCTAAACAACAGTATAAGTTTGGTATGACTATCAAAATTTGAAGATCAAAAATGTTTTGTTTCAGAAGCTATTAAGAGACAAGTTACTTAAAATATTTAATTGAAAATTGTAGCGAGCGGTAATACTGGCGAACCGGCTGGTCGCCAAAGGCGGCTAGTATTGAATAAAGATATCGATGTTTTAGCAATCTTTTATAACAAATAGTAAATGCGTTTGTTCGAATCCTTTGCAATTCCCAGATTAATACGAAATTTGGAACATATTCTTCAGAACCTAGGAAGATTAACTGCGCTTTTAAAAGGTTTTTACGACCCTCTAAAGAAGTGAAATGGAAGTTGAAAAATTATACGTTGCCATCACCACATTTGAAAAAAATAACTGCACAAAAATGTTTGTACACCATCTTAAAATTCAAAATAATAACTCTATAGTGATATCAATTTCTTTATCATACTATTTTTTTTTTTATTTTTAATCAATTTTGGAAGTCGAAGAGGGACGAGACTCTTTATAACTCCATTATGAGGTAATTGAAAATAATTGACAAGTTTCAGGAACAGTTATTTAATTATTTTCTAAGTTCCACATTTCACAAGACAAAACAAAGACGAACAGGAAAATACAAGATACTCACTTGAATACAAACAAATGACCCCCAAGAAGGATCATGGAAAATATACCTTGATATTAATAAGGTAACGACATCTGTTGTATTAAAAAAGAAGGTAGTAGAGTTATGTAACCACTACAAAGTTAATTTAAACATTTTATCATATCTAATTTTCTGACAAAATATTAAATCAATATCACTCTTTAATCGCATATATAATTCATGCACTTATGCCAATTTCAATGCTAAAATGCTTTCTAAAATCATTTTTATTTTTACTCTTAATACACAGAATAAAAACTTAAAAAAGCATTTTTATATAGGTACAATAATTAAAAGCTATCTTTTAACATTTTTGCTATTTCTATAACAGTTGTATCAAATTTTTTCTCATATTTGAGCATTTATAAAATGTTTAATGAGTTCAGTTCATATCCTTTTTTTATTATTTTTAGCCTGTGCTCACTGAATAAGAATTTTATTTTACTTTATAACTTAGTGAGTTTCTCTTACATTATTAGTAGCAAATGTCTAGACTAAAATTAGAGCAGTAACTAATTAATTATTATCAATTAGAGCTCAGGGCCTTAAAATATGTTTTTTGCTTTTTCTCACAAACAAATAGAACAAATAAATGCGGGTACTGCGGCTAATTTATTTACCTAATATGAAGTAAAAGTTTTGAAGGAGAAAAACGAATGTCTGCATTATTGGAATGGCGTGTGAAGAAAATACAATTAAAAGGTTTAATTTGACTGAAAGGAAAATATCTATGTATTTCAAAAGTCATTTGGAATTTAACTGATTGATTGGCTGAAAATCAAGGTTTTGAGGGATTTTATTTAGCTGAAAAGGCTATTACACTCAAATTTGCAATGAGTGTTTTAAAATAAATGTCAAAAAATTGTGAATCTTATTTGAATAAATTTGACTAGAAAAGAAGCAAAAAAATAAATTCATAATTCAATAAATAGATAATTATAAAATAAATTAATAAAACATGCACTCAAAATAGATGACTTAATCTTTAAAATAAGGATATAAACAAAAGACAAAAAAGTCGTACTTTTCCATAAAACTTTCGAGATTTAATAATTTGAGATCCATATTCATATTCAGAAAAAAGATTATCTTAATAAAATCAAAATGATGTTAGCAATTTTTAACTTACAAAATGGCGACGATTCTTTTTAGAAGTCGAATGTAAAAATTTGAAAGACAACCTATTCTTGTGAAATCGTATTGTGAAAACGTTCTTGCCAAACGATTTCGCAAAAGTTTATTTCTGAAAATATGACGTCATAGAAAATCGAAATGGCAACAAAACGTTTTACCATCTCTAACTGTTTTATATAACAGCATTTAAAATTCTGATTCTGTCCAGAGCGTGAATGAAATACAACTCTATAATAGATAAAACCGATGAAAATGGAACAGAAAATTTAAGCTGCATTTTTTCCTTTTTACACCTTTCGATTATCTTTTTAAAATTTGTTTTTATTTTTATTATTTTTTTGGCATTATAAAAAATTATTGAAACGACAACAATGTATTAAATAATTGACAGAAGAACAAAAATATTTTTATTTTTAAATACTATGTTTGATTATTAATTGTGGGTTGCTTAATTATTTTATTTTTCTAGATGTATTTAATACCTTTTTATTTTTAAAAACTATTCAAATGAGTGTAGAGACGATAAAGGAAAAATATTTTAATTATCTTGAAATATTAAATCTGAAATTAAAATTATTTTATTATAAGTTTAAATTGTTTTGCTAACGTTTTTTCATTAAAAAAAATATCTTGCTTAAAATCAAGTCTACAGTAAGTAAAATAGTTTACTAATTAGCTAATAAATTGTCAAAATTATTTTAAAAAGCTAAAAATTTAAATAATTTTAAACATAAATTATAATAAATTAAATAATTAACATAAATTATCAAAATTTCCAAACATTTTTCATATTTCAAAGAATCATAATTCTAAAGATTCCATTATGAATTGCTTGAAAGCTGATTCTCTAAAAACGAATATTTTTAGATAAATTTTAAAGATTATTGTGGAGCAATTATATTTTGGAAAAAACATTTTAGAAGGAGAATAACATCTAAACTTATAATTAATTAAATATAACATATTTCGCAATCTGCTTGATACTGATTTCTTTTCATGTTCTGTTTGGAATCGATTTTATTTTCATCTCATATTTTCAACATTTTAAAATTTATTTTTAATGCCTTCTTATTTTTTAACTATCAGCCTTTCATGGTTGTAAAAAGATACTTTTTTAATCAATTTTCATCTAATTCTAGATGAGTTCAGAAAATTTGCATAGGTATAAGTTCTCGGTTACAGTTTTACTATTTTACTGTTTACTATTTAACTATTTTTAATTATTATTTAACCCATTAATTATAAATAAATTTTGGCAATTTGTTTTTATAAGCAACTGCATAACAGTTGCTTATAAAACAAAAACCATAAAATACATTAACGACTAAAAAGTAAAAAAAAAAAAAAATGAAGACGTGATTTCGTGATTTAAGAAAACACAATTTCATAAATGAAAAAAAAAAAAAAAAAAAATTGGAGTGCAAAATTAAAATAGCAAAACGTCAAGAGGCTGGAAAATATTCGATAAGCAAATTAAAGCTCAAGAAACAGCATACAAAAATTAATTCCATATTGACTTCTATACGGACAGACAGACTTTTTCTTAATGGATTTCGCTAAAAATTTGATAGAAATCTACAGATTTGATATGCAGGCATGTATTAAACTTCATCAATGTGGCTGAAAGCTTTATTATTATTATTTATCTTCCAAAAATGTGTTTTCCGAATTCCAAAAATGTGTTTTTCGAACTTTGAAAGGCCTATAATATGAAAACTTGTCATAATCTCGAAAATCAAAATCTTGCCGAATTTTTTGATGATTAGAATACTTTCTCCTTATATCGTATATATGAAAATAAAAAGTAATTAATTTATTCGATTACACAATCTACAGGTAGTTAAGGTAATTAATAATCTGTGCGTACTAACATATATATTAATTCCCAAACAAATCACAGAAAGTCTCTCAGTAATTTCTCTCCCCCAATTCTTAAAATAGTTGTAAAAGAAAAACGTTCTTTTCGATATCTTATTCCGACAGCGTCACGTTCAACATGATGAATGAAGCATCACTAATCATCATGTGTTTAAAGATGGCGTTGTTACTGCAATCTCAGACAGCCATCGTAAGTCAATTGACTTTGGTGGGAAGTGTCATTGCTCCATAAAAGGATTCTAGGACTTTATGAAAGAACTCTATGGAGGATCTCGGAAGTCCCATTCATGCCCAATTGGCGGACTCGTATCCCGTTGCCATTCATAAATATCAGTTAAGGTCAAGAAAACAGTTCTCTTGTTATGTTCCACGGGACCGAGTTTTGTTGATATAGATTTCAAGGTTGTTTGATTTAATGGTTAAGACTTGAATTTTCTGACCAATTGACACCTAATTCTTATTGTTAAAGTTAGACTATCTAATGTGAATTTTTGTGCCATATTGTTAGCCATATCTGGTAACTTTAAGAAGCAGAATAAAAGATTAACATTCGAAATGGTGCTAAAATTTGAATTTGATGAATAAAATTTAAATTAGATGCCTTTAGGAGCTATGATTTTAATTTTTCTGAAGCTGAAGGGAAAATGAGAAGTTGCTGCATATTGGTCACCAAAATTTGCTCGCATTCGTTCTTATAAAGGTGATATCGCTCCCATATAAAATTGTAGAATTGGGTAAGGTCGCGAATTCTTCGCATAATAATTACAAAATATAGATTTTTGGCGTGAAGTCAGAATTCTTACAGAATCTAGCGTGTGACCTTTGGAGACTTTTTTTGGCTATAAATACCTGGCATGTAAATAATATACAAGTTCTCGAAAATCGAATATATATTTTAGCAGTCCTTTTTCCTACCGATTGAAATAAAAATTCGTCATATAATTGCAATTGTTATAACCAGAACATATACCAAATTTCATTTATTTTATTTGTCGTTCAGTTTTTTTTGTTATTACGTTTACATGCATGAGGTAGTATAGTTCCATAGATGATCAACTCCTTGACGGAGTTGTTTCCAAATTTGATATGTCTACATTTTAGATGCTAAATTTGTGTGTCAAATTTTATGTATCTGGCTCTTTAAATTTTGTATTTATCGAGTTCACTTTACTAGAGAACTTACAGACTTCATCTGTGTGGATCTCATTCAAAATGAGATAACAATCTACAAATTTGTGTTTGTTATATTAAATTTCATCCGTTTAACTCAAAAAAGATAAAAAATTGTAGACTTTGGGTAAGTCAGCAAACTGACTCTTCGAACCGCCACAAAGGCACACGGATTTAAACCATAAAACTGAATGACCGGACCGCCGCAACAGCAACACTGGCGGGAACTGTGGTTGAGTCCTAAGGCCATCAACGGCCAAGGTACAACCCTCCCCGAGAGGAAGTACGTCCCGTCATCGATGGGAGGAGTCAGATCCCCCACCTATTTGTGTACCCTCCAGGGTGGCGAGATCCAACCACCATTCCGAAAGCATCTCATCCTCATTTCGAGGTGCTCCCCCCCCCGGGGTCGTGGACTTTGGGTAAAATCGCGAAGTCATGAGAGCTCAGATTTTTGAGTCCTACACATGAATTTTTTGTGTTTCGTAATATGGTGGATAAAATCATATACGCCTTTTTAACATTGTTATGTCAACTAATTAAAGTTGAAATTTGACGGACAACTACAATTCTATAAGATAAAATTTTAAATTCCAATTACATAAGTCAAAAAACTTTGAATACATATCTGTGTTCCCAAAAACACTGTATGTAACGTTACAGATCTAGCTCTTTCTGTTTTGAAGTAATCATATTCACTTGTATTAGGGCAGACATAGTTCGATTTTCTCTAAATGTATTTTATTCAAAAAAATCTATAAATTCAGTGTAAAGGTCAAACACCAAATTTCATTTGTCTATCTCAAAGTGTTTTCGAGTTATCGTGTTCACAGACAGAGAAATGTAACCCCAGAAATGATCTTCTAGGACTCAGAGATGTCTGAGTAATGGAGATTCCTGGAATATCGATGCTGAGTTCTTTGACAATTACAATGCTTTCTCTTCGTATATTTCATACATGAGAAAGTAAAACCTACCAATCTAGATAGATAAAATTTAGTATGTGGCCTTTGTGCTAAAATGCAGATTTTGTCACATTTTGGACGAAAATTATTTAACGGAAGTCTATCCATTTGATTATATTTAAACATGATCAATGACTTAATCATGCGGCAAGTTAAGCATTTTGTCCCGTATTTGTTTTTATTTAGATAGTTTGAATAAAGACTGTCAGTGCATTGAATGCCCAATTGCTTTTTTGCCTGTGTATATCTGCGAAAGATAACTTAAACTGACTAATATTCACAATAAATGAAATTTAGCACCTTCACCCTGGCCCCAAAACTTATAGATCTCTGCCAAAATTACGAACTAATCTGTCAAAAAGAATGGGTTCGAAACACATATTCAAATCGAGGGAAGAACATACTTGCTGATTCTTCTTCATTTTAATTTGAAATCGGAAGAATCAAGTCAACAAATAGCTTGTGTTTGTAAACAGTCCTACAGTATCTTTTAAAAAAAAGAAAGCTCAATATGCTACAAGATATCATGCAATATTTCCCAATTTTTTACAATAATAGTCACCTTAGCGACCAACTCTTCGCCTACTATATTAATAGTATTAATCTAGTCATATCAATCAACATCGATGTATCTATTACATCTTATGTCAACAAAAGAAAGTATTATTTTAAATTAAACCGTCGTAATAAACAGCATTTTGATTGTTTACTTGTGTCTCCAAATTGGCGAAATCAATCCAGTTGTTAAGATTTGGGACTCTACCCAAATTTTATTTTGTGATATCTCTCATATATCTAGATGAAGGGTAAGCGGCTATTGATGGCATAACTAGAGGTCATGAACATTCACACGAAATAAAAATTTGCGAAACAAATACAATAGTGGCAGGGGATCTCTGTCGAATTTTTCATCATAGAGAATGTACTTTGAAGTAATGTCTTAAACCCTTCTCTGGAAAATAGAAGATGGTGAAGGACAGGAATGATGGCGAATCTAGAGATTATGAGCTTTCATTTGAAAGAAAAATCGGCGAATTCGGACTACCGGTTACAGTTGGGGGACTAGTACTTCGATTTTCCTTGTTATTTCAAATATATAGATATATTTAAAATATATATTCTATCGAAACAATTGTGCAAAGACGAATGTTATTGTAAGAGCTAGAAACCTTTATCATCTTCTTTCTCGTATAGTTTTCTATTTTCTATTGCTAAAACTATATAAAAACTAGAAAGCTGTAAGAAAGAAAATAGTATATTAGAGGGATTCTGCTCAGAAGAATTGTACAATATTTCCCGCTGTTGAAAAAGTTTATATGATAACATAAAAATGAGGAATATAAAGTTGTTTAATTTGATGATATGCTATTGCATTCTTGCTATTATTTTGAAACAGGCAGTGAATTTTCTACCATAAAAAATTCTGAATGAAATGATGGCGAAAATTTAAAATCAATACCAAACATTTTAAACGTGGTTGTTTTTCGAAAACCGAATTATCACTGAATCAATATATATCAAGTGTTTAAGAATCCAGCTTGCCTTATTTTCGTGGCAAATTTTCTATTCGTTAAAATTTTAAAAATTAAAGAATCAGCTGAAGTAAGTAATGCAACTTTTTATAGCATTATCCTATACAAAAACAAGTTCAGTAAGAATCTTAATTGTGTGTAATGTTCTCTAAAACTGTGTTTAAAATAATACATCCATAAATAAGGTTTAAGCATTATATTGTGATAGACTTCAAAGCCATATTATTTTATCATAGAGCTATTAAAAACGAAACTGCCCGGGTGACAGTTCTGTTCGGTTTTTCACTGTTCTGGGACATCACTGTTTGATTCCCGGAGAAAATGACGCAGAAAACATACATAATCTTTTTTTGGATTTCATTAATGGAAGCAAATAACGTCATTAAATATTTTACGAAGCAATGAAATTAGTTTGATTAAATTAATTTAGTTTAATTTTCTTCCAACACTGTTATTTATTGCTGAAAATTAGCTGCAAAATTATTTTTTTTAAATTCCAAATTTAAAAAAAAAATTTGCCCGGAAATTCAAACATTATCATTTAAAAAAATAAAGATTTGAATTTTAAAATGATGTATAAATGCATTTTTTGCCTAAGAATATTTTTTTAAAATTTTAGTTTAAAAAGGCCAAATTTTTAATTTTAATTAGTTAAATTCTTATTTAAAACTTTAAAAAATCGTTCCGAGATGTATATCCTCATTTTCAAAAATATATTTATACAGAATCTGATAACTCTAAGTCAAACACACACCTATAGAACGTCAACATATATACCCATTTTTCTTTATTATCAGTTGAGATAGAGATAGAGACGTATTAAGACATTGAACATAAGATGGGCACTTAAGTGAGGATTAGAGATAACGTATTACGATTAAAGGCAGTTATAACAGCACATGCATTCTAAAGATTATACATTCATTTTTTTTTTCCTCTAAAGAAATTTTTATAAGAAAGAATTATATAGAAAAAATTTAATTTATTTATATTATTATATTATTTTATTTATTTGCATTATATTATTTGTTTTATTTATATTATTGTATTATTATAATTATATTTTAAAAAATTCAGTATTTTTAGAATGACTTTAATTTCACACCAACTTTCTGCAAAGTATTTTTATTCAATAAGACAAAATTTTGAACACGCACAAATTACAAAAGCAGCGGTTACTTACCTGTAACATCTGTAAACGAAATATTCCGTCGAAGGTGTTACGTTTTCTTTGAAGCACGCACTTCCCATAATCACAAAATTAATAACAACAAAAGAAAAAAATTGAGTGTATCCAATCGGTCGGAGCTGTTTAATATGCCAACTCAGACACCAGCCTAAACAAACAGTCCTGCGAATGATGGAACAAAAAACAACATTGCGATGATGCCACTGTTTTGAGGCACGGTAAGGAGAAACCTCAGTCGAAAAATTTTCAAAAAATGTCTGGCTGCAACAGGTGCTTCGTTTACATGGCTTGAGCAACATCCGTTACCATAGCAACAACGCATGCGTACCCGCCCGCAGAATGTCTGGGAACTTGCGTGATTTTTATGCACAGACGACTATCCATCTAATAGTATTCGGAAGATTCGATGACCACACCGATGCAGACAGATTCATATCGTTTTCAAGGCGAGTATCTCCCAGTACCCACGAGGTAAATGACATCCGTTGCCAGAGGTCAAAAGTCAACTGAAAACGACATCTAAACAAGAGTGGTTGCGCATACTAATGAGATTAAAAAGCGTTATTTAGAATACTGAGCGTTTTGTTGAGATATATATTTGAATAAGTTGTATAACTTTAAAGCAGGTGGTTCTTTATCGCTTATCATGCATTTTCTACATATACAATCCTCGTTTTGCAAGCTTTCCAAGATTTTAAAATTGAAGTTGTTTCTTTTTACTTCCTCGTATACGTAGTATATAGAGAGTATAGTAATTTTCAAAAAAATACGAACTCAAGATTTTGATGAATCTTTATGTTTTAGACCTTCCTGAGTTGGAAAAACACATTATTGGAAAATGTATATCTGTCTGTCTGTGGCAAAGATAATCCAAAAACGATTTGAGCTAGATGGTTGAAATTTGGTATACCAATTTTTGCATCAAATTTACAGATTTTTATCAAATTTTGAGAAAAATCTGTTCAGAAGTTCATCTGTCCTGCTGTTCAAATATAAGTTAACTCGATAATTACAAAACGAAAAAAGCTAGATAGATAAGATTCGGTACACAGATTTAATATCTGCTGTGTAAGCACCTGTCAAATTTTGAGTCAAATCCAATTACGGATTGACTGTCTGTCGGTCTGTACTTTCAGAAATAAGTAAACGCGATAGTTCAAAAACGCATTTACTTAAATATATCAAATTTGGTATTGGAATTTGTGACTCCAAGTACAGTTTTGCGTCAAATTTTGGTTTCGAATTCGATTTTTGGATACTATTATCGAATCTGGAACCAAACTTAAGGGATTAACCCAACATGCCAGGGATTAATCGCTAAATAACTAGCTTAGGATAACCCAACAGATTGAGTAAAAATGCTAAATTCACGCTAAAAACTTAATATTTCGTAAGTATTACATGCTAATGCCATATAAGGCATTCTCTGGTATGACAATTCATTAAAGAATATGCAAGCAATTTTTGAGGCAAGCACCACTCCCGCTGATTAAAATTTTAAATTTATATAATTACAAATGGATTTCCTATAAGGCCGATTAGCATATTGCCAAGGATCGAGGATCAAAAGAGGAAGAATTCACATTCAGATCGATTATAAAATGCTTTTAGCCTAGTTGGCATATAAATAAATTTGTAAAAAAATTGCTAATTAATGAATTATAAAATTTTAGAATAATATTGATACTTTTACGAGTATAATTGCCCTGATTCATATGTTTCATTATTTCCGTAAAGTTGTTACTTTATTTATACAATCGAACATTTACTTCAATAATATTGGGTACAAAAGTGGATGCCACACAGTCATTGAATAATAGATAAATAAAAACATATTTAATTCAATTGTATCAATTGTTTTTGCAAAATTCTTAAAATTTCACTCAAAGTTAATTATTAATATTTTGATTAAGTTAAAAATCTATTGGAATGTAAAACTTAATCCACTCGTTTATTTCCAAGAAGATTTGATAATATAAATTGCCAAAGGCCGCAAAATATCGTAATAAGACACAATATAATGATATTCTGGAAAATAATTTTTTCATCTTTAGAATATCGTAATATTGAAGGCGAAGAAACAGATTTCGCATTGAACAGATCGCATCTTATCAAATTCTTTCGAGAGGTTTGAGAACTGATGTTAAATAAACAATTTTAAATTATTAAATTTAAAATTTTTGTGAAGAATTGTTTGAATGTGAGTGTGTGTTTTGGAGCTGTTTAAGTCAGACTATTTGACCTATATATACATATACTTAATTTGGTACAAATATATTTTGGAGAGTGAAATAGGTACATAGAAGTGATTTTCTAGAAGCTTTAATTAAAATTTTAATTAATTCCGCATTAAGTGAGGTTTTAACATTTCTTTGAAATAATTTCAGAAACTATTATTCCATAAAAGTGATTTTTATAATGTTTTAGAATTTTAAAAATTATCCTTTTAATAATGCCAACTTAGTTACCATGTAATATTTTTTAAATTTTAGTAATTTTCAAATATATATATATATATATATATATATATATATATATATATATATATATATATATATATATATATAAACATATATATAAAATATATGTTTAATATTGCGCAACTAGCAGAAAGAATATGAAAGTAGAAATTGCAAAACCGCGAAAGACGACAAATAATTGAAAGATATAGATCATCCAGAAAATAACGTTTTTAAATAATATTATGATGACGTGGAGCTGTTTCTAATAGGATGGCTCATAAAGCAACACACATAAAAAGAAAAATGAGCCGGTCAAAAGTACTGAAATAACACCATCTAATGCTTAAAATACTTCTTTGAGATAATCATGAAGATCAAATTAAACATTAAAAATTTAATGGACATTAAACATGGACAATATTACTGGCAGACTATCTGATCGTCTAGGCCAGCTAATAAATAATGGAATGAGGTATTAATTCATACTAAATGTGACAAGTAATTTAAGTTATCATTTTGGTAATTTTATTGTAATCAGAATGATAACCTGAATAATTTTTACTTATAAAGAAGATATTAAATATATTACAAAAATAATATAAAAAACATAATAAAAAATATTAAATTATAAACTATCTCACAAATTAAGGAATCTTAAAGTAATTGCCATTATAAGGCTTTTCCCCTGTCCATAAATCGCTACACTGATCGCGAACTGCAATTGAAGGAATTCTGATTTAAAAAGGGGAATTTATATAATAAATAAGTTATATAATATTACCTATCCCCCAACTCCGAGAAAGAAAACTAAAATGACAGCAGAGGTGTTATAGTCAGGACAGAAATCAAATTAAACGACAACAGATTTCTCTAAATGTAAAACATAACTCTCCATGCTCAAATGAAATTTTATTTGCATATTTATTGGTAAACAATATTTGAACCACATAGCATTCACCTGGTCAACTAATATACTGAAAGTAAAGATATTCACCGAATGGATAGGCCAACCAGATCTGATCTGCATGAATCGCTGTAGGAGAAAGCAGTTCTTCTCTTTAAGAAAATCCAAGCAGCTGTAAACTGGGTTGTTGTATGAGTGCAGCTGACTGCCACATGGATTCATCAGCTATTTCATTTGAAATTTTGATTAGCATAGTGAAAACTTCATGAATGTGAGAACTTATAGTTATCAATGAATAATTCTCGAATCTGCATTTTTTTGAAGATTGAATGTTTGACTTTTTGGTTTGTGTCAGACATACAGTTATAAATGAAATAAATTACGATGCAGATATGTTTCATGTCTGGTTTTAAATTTCGCTTTAAATAAAAAAAAAGTTAAAAAGAATTGTCAAAAGAATGGCCAAATCGTTTCGCAGAAAGCCATTTACTCTTCGAGTCCCCCCCCCCCAAAAAAAACGCGGATATATCCTCCGTATTGGAATGCAAAAGCAATACTCTCACTTTAATAACTTTCATATACTCAAAAACATTAGTGAACCAGTTGAGTAGTTGCCAAGCTACAAATCGGCAGTGCCTAGTTCTCATAAAACAATGTGTCCTAGTTGGCATATTAAACCAGGCTTCGAAAAGCATAGAACAATTTGTCATAACTAAATGGAAATTAAAATTGATTAAAGATAAGATACCAATTTTTTTTCGCATTTCATTTTTAATTAATCTAAATGATTAAAGATTAACAAATAACTTTGAAATATTTTCTTCAATCTTCTTATTTCGAGCGATTTTATTGCGGAGTTTCGGTAAAAACATTATAAATAAAGATATTTCGATATTGCCGATAGGAAAATATAAAATTAAAAGCATCCAAAATCTTTTGTGGTACATGAAGGGTGTCCCAAAATTAGCGCAAGATTTGAATTTGCCACCATTTATGCAATAAAGTGTTGGCAACCCTATTAAAAATCATTTGACAGCTGATAGTTCAGGGTTAGTAAAAATGGAGCCTAATACGATAGAACAATGTGGTTTCATTGTTGAACAACATTTGAAAAATAATGAAAGTCTGGCGGCCACAGTTCAAAAATTTCAGAATTAGCCCTTAGATAGTGTGATTTAACACCATTGGATTTTTTTATGCAGTTATTTTAAGTCAAAGGTCTGTGCCAACAAGTCCACAAGCACGTGTGCATTGAAGGAGGAAATTCCAAGTTACATCTGAGAAATTCAGTCATATTTATCCAAAATGGTCATGGAAAATTTCGACAAAAGAGTGCGTTTGTGCCAGCAAAGCCGTGGAGGCCATTTGCTTTATGTGTTACTCCATACACAACCTCATCATGTGTAATCTACGATTCAATAAAAACATAACAATTTAAAGAAAAAAAACTGTGTTTTGTATTTAAATCAAATCTTGCATTAACACGTTGTTCTATCGTGTAACGCTCCGTTTTTAGTAACACTGAACTATCAACTGCCAAATAGTTTTTTAATAGATTTGCGAACACTTTACTGCACAAATGGTGGCAAATTCAAATCTTGCGTTAATATTTGGACATTCTTTACAATAAGCTAAACTCTATTCAACTTGTAATGAATTTGAAGTTTTATCATCTAGTTGTTTAAATTTTAAAGAAATTTATCCATTTTGTTTGTTTAAACTTCCATTTCCACAATTTATATTTAAAATATAACTAATTTACATTTTAACTTCCTTAATTTTCTTAGTTCATTCAATTTCTATATACATTTTTTGCAAAGGACTTTACTTCTAAAAATAAAATAATTTTCTAGATTACTAATAGCAGAAAAGCAAAATGACGAAAGACATAATTAAAAACATAAGTCTGAGATCCTTTGAGATGTAAATATCATTTTTTAACAAAAGAAGCGAGTGACTATGCACGCGGATGAAAATAAATAACAAGAGACCGTCTGGAATTGACTGGAACTGTCCAACAGTTTCACTTGTACACTTTGTAATAACACGAGTATCTTTCCAAAGCAGTTTATTTCATTAAATTTTGCCCTTTTCTTACCCGTTATTATTGTTATTTTTTCTTTTTAAAACGTCCGTTACAGACAACAAAGCCAGTTATCATTCTTCATTTAAATATAAAAAAAAAGCAAGAAAAGAAATATTAAAAGAAAAAAAACTAAAAATTCATCAACTCCCTTGAGGTTTTCTGTTGTTCAAACTCTTGTATTAAAAATGTTGAATTTTCATTGGACCGTGTGACATGTATATAATTAAAGTGTCTATTTCTTACAGTTTCGTTCTTTATTTCTGGATTATTAATGATTCTTTACGTTCAAGAGGACCGAAGTCTTTATGCAATAGTGAGCACAACTTCAAATTGGCAGAGTTTTTTGCTTGCTGAAAATAGTAACAAGTTATTTTTTAAGTTCCTTATACTTTGAGTGAAATTGTTTTCAAAGCCTGGAGATGATTTTTTTTTATCTTCGTTAAAAGACTTATATGTAGATGTTTAATTAAAATTTAAAAATAAATTGGTAAATAACTGAATGCTTTTTTATGCCTAGCCGTGTTTGGCAATCATCTGGTCCACCGGAAAAATTGATGGTGCTTAAAATCAATTAAATCTCTCTTGTATAACTTCATTTTTAGATTATTTAAAAAAATATTTTTTATCATCAGTTATGATACACATTAAAGCCATTCATTTTATTAAACGTACACCTTATATATATGTATGTAATGATATTTGATATTTTAATTCTAATTCCAATTTAATTAATTTCCAAGATTTTATTTTAATTTAGCCCATAGCAACTTCATTCTGAAAATATTCTTTTATTTCGAAATCCATTGTGGTTTCCCCTCACAGGAAACTATCCTTGTCGACTAAATAATATGCAACATATTTTGATTGAAGTAGAATGCAGGTTCGAAACAGTGAAGAGACTTGGTATTTTTTCCCCCCTTTTCTTACTTCTGTGTGTGCCGCGCTGCGTTTTCTTGTATATAATCATGCCTGCCACGGAATAGAATAAAACGAAATTAAAAATACCAAGTCTCTTCACTGCTTCGAACCTGCATTCTACTTCAATCAAAATATGTTGCATATATATATATATATACAGCTTTTAACAATAGAATAAAATTATGCCTTTAAAATTTTGATGAAAAGATAAAAATGATTTGAATCCCATTGTAGCAGTGAAATATATTGTTCAGAATTATACAAAAAAATATATCCAAAAAATTGATAAAATTTTCATACAAATTGCGCGACAGATAAACTGGGGTCTTTAAAAATGTTTTTTGAATTTTAAATAGATATAAGATTTATTTTTATGCAATAATGTTTTCAGATATTATGGTGGGAAAACGTTAAAATTTCGCTAATTTTTAATCAATTAAAATTTTGAGAAAAAAATCGTTTAAAGATGCACAATCATTTGAAGTTTATCTACACCAAGATTCATAGCTCGAAGTCAAAAGGTGTGACGCTTCAACAAGCATGAATTAATTGCTTTATACTGTCATTTTTGGATGCATTTTCCAAATGTGTAAAGTAATTAATACTTTTTTTACAATTTTTATTATTTTATGACTTATTTTTATTATTTTCTCTTATACGAAATACAGAGAAAAGTTTGTAATTGTCAAAAAAATTGTGCTCGAAATTTTGAAGTATTTCAGACTGAATTCGTAAAACGTATTTTTGATATTATGTCTGGTTTGTGAATACTACATCACATAAACACTTTGTGCCAGAAATGAAGTTCGATATATGTACTTGCTATCAATTTTTTAGTGTTCTATAAAATGTTGGATCAAATCCAGTCAAAAGTAGGCTATTAGGATATCCGAATATAAGTTAATACGAAAAATAAAAACGTAATGAACGAGCTAAATAAAATTTGGCTGGCAGTTTTACAATCTACATTTGAATTGTAGATTCTTGAACCATAACTGTCAAAGGGTTTACCGTCTGTCGATCTGTATTTTCGCACGCATGTAAACGTAATAACTCAACAATACCGTGATTTAAATCAATGATATTCGTTATGTGTTATGAATAATTTTGGTTTGAACTGTTCAGAAAAAAAGTTCCAAAATGCATATCCGCGTGATAGATTCATTGAGAATTCTAGATTCATGTCAAAAATCTATTTTTCGTAGTTATTGTTGACCAATCCCATCTAAAGCATTCATCACTTAACTCAAGGTCTGTAATTTTATGCAGTGAAAAGGGGGATAAGATATCATGCAAGAAAAGGGAGTTAAGGATTGGAGAATATATGAAGTTTCGGAAAAAAACACTCTCCGGCTTGTTCTTTTTAGGTGTCTTAAGAAGCGAATTTAGTTTCTTTAAAAATAAATTCATTGAATCTCAGTTCTATTTTTCATAACTCATTAGATATAAAATGAATCCCATTTTGATGAATTAAAAAATTCAAATTATTAAAACTTATTTATAATCATACATGCTTCAAGAGTAGATAGTTAAAAGAGTCGCCGATCTTTTCTTCCGTAATGAAAAAAATGTTCTTCTTAAATAATGGTAGATTTAAGAGAAATCAATTTATGCTTTTTTAACACTGCTTTTCAAAATCGTTAGTTCCAAATTCTCCTTAAATATATTTGAGACAAAAATCAAATGAAGATGACTTAAAAATTAGATTTTCTAAGAGCTGACATATATGACCATTTCTGTACTAAAATTTTGTAATGAGTTACTCTCGAAAAAAAATAAAAAATGACTAAAAAGTAAATTTTTTATAAATATTAAATCTATGAAAAAGTTCAATCGCATATCAAATTTGAAAAAAAATCACTGACTGATCTTAAAAGAAAGAAATATTTCTCTGTTAATGCATTAAAAACAAATTTGCTCGACATTTCATGAAAATGCCATTTATTATGAAAATTTCAATGAAAAATAAGAATGCAATGTTATTTTTAACTAAGAATTTGATTGTAAACAAATTTAAGTTGATTGTAAACAAATTAAAAGGGCTCATTAAAAAAACAGTGAATAAGTTCTCCTTTCAATTTTCTTTTATTGCTATGTTTTTTTCTGCTATGTTTCACAGCATAATGAAAAAAATAGTGTATGCATATTGAACAATTTTCCTCTGACACAGTAAGTCCAAAATGCAATACAGATGTACAATCTTAATATTAACCCTTTGTATTCGAATGTCTTCTCTCAGTCACCATTCAAGATAGTGCATCATCTTGACATTTTATTGATTGATTGATTTTAATTTTTAAAAATACCTACAGAATATAAAAAAGATGTAGATTCATTTATCAGGGAAATGAACTTAAAACAGTTGTATTTTTTTGGTATTATAAACAGGTTCATTAAGTGAATAATTTTGCATCGAATTATCCTTCCAACTGCAAAGGAATAAAATCACATTCAGGAATTCGTTTATTCTTGTGACTAGTTTAGCTTGTTTCAATTGTGACTTTTGTCTGCGCATTAAATAAACATTCAAATTGAAAGTATGATACAAAATTTGATGTAGATCTTCGATTCTGGCAAAACAAATATATGCCAAATTTCATCTATTCATTCCATTATTGAAATATCGTGCACACATTCACCAAGACGGACGGGGAGTTGTACACGGATTTCATCCAAAATATGACTCTTACAAAGATAGATTAAAAATTATATATCATTCTTTCCTCTGCATTCCGGTATTACACAAATAAGACAGACGACAAAATTCTAAATATTTCGTGTGTGTGTGTGGGTGCGTGTGTGCGTGCGTTTGTATGTGTGTGTGTGTGTGTGTAAGAACTGAAAAATGTCTAAAATTCGTAGATTCGCCCATTTCTCAAGATGTGATATTTGGACGTTTATACAGCTTATTCTTGTCAATGAAAGTGTGTGTGTGTGTTTGTGCGTATGTGTGTGTGTGTGTGTGTGTGGACTGAGAAATTTCTAAAATTCGTAGATTCGCCCATTTCTCAAGATGTGATATTTGGACGTTTATACAGCTTATTCTTGTCAATGAATGTGTGTGTGTGTGGACTGAGAAATTTCTAAAATTCGTAGATTCGCCCATTTCTCAAGATGTGATATTTGGACGTTTATACAGCTTATTCTTGTCAATGAAAGTGTGTGTGTGTGTTTGTGCGTATGTGTGTGTGTGTGTGTGTGGACTGAAAAATTTCTAAAATTCGTACATTCGCCCATTTCTCAAGATGTGATATTTGGAAGTTTATATAGCTTATTCTTGTCAACGAAAGTGTGTGTGTGTGTGTGTGTGTGTGTGTGTGTGTGTGTGTGTGTGTGTGTGTGTGTGTGTGTGTGCGTGTGGACTGAAAAATTTCTAAAATTCGTACATTCGCCCATTTCTTAAGATGTGATATTTGGAAGTTTATACAGCTTATTCTTGTCAACGAAAGTGTGTGTGTGTGTGGGTGCGTGTGTGGGTGCGTGTGTGAGTGCGTGTGTGCGTGTGTGTGTGTGAGAACTGAAAAATGTCTAAAATTCGTAGATTCGCCCATTTCTCAAGATGTGATATTAGGACTTTTATACAGCTTATTCTTGTCAACGAAAAAGTCGACAAAAGCATGAAAACATTTGAAAACGGCTGTAAGAATCTAAACACTTTTTTTAAAACAAATGTAAATGGCTCGTTACGATTTTTTTTACTCATGACATGTCTTTTTTTCTGCATACTAAACAGCAAACACTTGCGCTCATACGAAAAAGCAAATTTCAAAAAAAGACATTCCTTTAAATATCGTAACACTGCCCCTGAAATGTTTATGCGAATGTCCTCAGCATTCAAATGCCTCACGAATCCATTTATCTTCTTCAGGTTTTGAAAGGAAGCGGGACAGGAAATGTACAGGCTGGGAGTACATAAATGTCAAATTTTACTGCTACTAGTCGGTAGTTACTGCTCGCAAAATTCTTGTTCTTCTTTCAAAGCAAGCACGTTTTTCAAATTAAACATGAAAAGAAACCAAAGAAACTCTCACGGCCTTCGATAAGTTTAGTTGTTTGCATTTTTGAAGCAGGTCGAGCTCTTAATTTTCTAAATATTCATGATCTTGTTTTGGCAACGATGGAAAAGTAAATGAGAAAAGAGAAGTATAAAATGGATATTTTGTAATACAAACCTGTTTTTGAAAACTTTTTTTTCTGACACTGGCATCTTGACTAATCATGCAATAAAATATTATTTGTCTCCGCTTTTGTTAGTTAATAAACCGGTTTGGTGCTAAACTCGAACATTATGATGTTTTTTGTAAGTAAAGAAAAACATAATAATCTTAAAACAATATGGAAAAACTTATTAGTATATGTTTGAAGAAGTTCTTCTCCAATTAAAAATTGATAACCAAGGAAGTTTTTCATAAAGAAATGCTACAAAACATCTTAAGATGAATAGATATTTTATGGAGTCGCGCATAACATCAACAGGTGATTAAATTTGCTCTCCGTTGTTTTATATAAGCAAGTTAATTGCTTTGCCCATTTTGAGTATATAACTTCTGTGCCATCATAAAATTTCTGGTGTAACGCTTTGACAATGAAAATTTTCCTATTCTCAACACTTTTAATGAGCCTTTTAAATAATTTTTATACTGTTATGGTTTAAGGATATTTTCAAAAAATTAATCTTGAAATTTTCATGCATGACTTGCTTTATTTGGAACTCAATTCCGAAGTAGTATTTAAATCTCCCCTTTAATTAGGTAGAGTTTACTCTATTCAATTTGAACACGTTATAATTTGCTTTTATTTATTTAATTAAATTCATATTTTAGGTCTTATTATATAATAAGTTAAGAATTATTTTAAATACGCATTCTACATTAACATTTCACTACCTAAAAATTATCTGGACGAAGAAGTTGGTGGCCAAAGGAATCCAGTTATCTGTACCACAAAGAAATTTAGAAATAGTCTGTCATAACGCTAGGTTACTTATATTAAACAAATTTTGTTAAAGCAGTACTTACCGGTTTTAAAGGCGGGCGAAAAAGCACTAAAAAAAATTCGCCAATTTGGTGATTTCAGTTGACAGCATTTATTTCGTACGTGATTTGATCTATATTTATGCACTTGAGTATATTTTAATAATTTGGCGAAATTTTTTCTTATAGTTTTTTGGCCGCCGTTAAAACCAACAAGTAAAGCATTGTAAAAGGAATGTCCATAACATAAGATTTAAATCACTATACTAATTTAAGTATTATAACGAAGAATTGTAAGAATAATTTAAGGATTATAAGAAACAATTTTGGAAGTAATATAATGAATTTTACGCTTATATGTTTTGTTTTCCAAAAAAATTACTTTGTTTTAATTTATTTACTACTTTACTTTAAATAACCGATACAAGGCCATTTTTAGGTGAAGCCAAAGGAAGAACTTTTCCTCTTTCACAAAAATACATAATTTACGAAATTTTGTGAAAGGGGAATCGTATGCACAATAAACAAAGACAAATTATTATAATCTTAAAAAAATCGGACTCCAGATTTTGAAGAATTTCCAAGTTTCAAACCTTTCTGACTTCGAAAAAGACATTTCTAGAATTATATCTGTCTGTCTGTGAAAACGATAATTCAGACACGTTTTGAGATAAACGAAGGGAAAATGGTAATGGATTTTACACCAAATTTCTAGATTTCTTTTCAATTTTTAACGAAGTTCATTCTAAACATATATGTCTGTCCGAAACAAGTGAATATTATAATTACAAAATATAAAATAAAGTAGATGAATAATATTTGGAACTTAGCTTTAGCATCTAAAGTGCAAATCAATATTAAATTTTGAATGAAACCCGATAACTCTAAAACGGTCCGACGTAGATAAAGGAAATTTGGTATGCCATCGTTTGTGAAATTGCAATTTTGTATCAAATTTTTTTTCGGTTTACTAAAAGGCGTTCAAAATATATACACGTTTTCTTCCCTATACTAAGAATAAACTAGCTCACGTACATGACTGGGAAAATAAAAATCTGAGCACTCGTGAAATTCATGAATCTTTTGGGGGGTCAAAACTTTTATATCTAACTTGACATGTCTACTGTGATGGCTGTGGAAATAACCATTAATAGGGTGTATGCAAGAAACTTTCGGGAGACTACTCCAGTTTGTCAGGAAAAGGATTCAATTCTGAGAAAAGTAGGTAAAATTTTGTAATAAAATACATGGTTTTGTCAAATTCTTTGAATGTTCTCATTCAGAAGTGCATTCAACAGCATTCTGTTAAGATGCCATTATAATGGGAACATATTACCTTGCACAACTGGAGGCAGCGGTGACCTAGTGGTAAGGTCTCGACTTGTGAGCCGTGGAGTTTCAGCTTCGAGACCCGATTCCACCGAAGATCCGTCGCGTAAGGGTGTCTGATGCCCGTTAAATTCGTCATGCCAAACGTCCTCCCGCTGGTGTGGAGAGGGGGGTGCCAGCTCAGGTGTCGTTCTCGTCATCTGAACGCTGTTCAAAATAGTCCT
The DNA here is from genome assembly GCF_947563725.1 of Argiope bruennichi. Classification (NCBI taxonomy): domain Eukaryota; kingdom Metazoa; phylum Arthropoda; class Arachnida; order Araneae; family Araneidae; genus Argiope; species Argiope bruennichi. The sequence continues at coordinate 56,212,175 of NC_079158.1, forward strand.
AGTGTTGTTTAACAACGAGACATTAATATAACTAAACTAAACCTTGCAAAACTGATAATAAAAATTTAATTTTTAAAGAAATTAAAGTTTCAGAAGCTTATATAATTGGTAAAAAAGCCTTTTTAAATGGTCGATATATTTTAATACAATGGATTGATATCCCATGAGGATGAAAAATGCAAAATAACAATTCGATATTTGTCATAATTTAAATTATAACAATATGCATAATAATTTAAATTAATTTCATAATTAACTTATAATACTGCAAATTTCAATTATTATCTATTAAAATACGATAAATACATACCCTTTTGCCGTCCTCTCCTATCTGCGAAAATTTCTGTTTTTAGCTGCATAAGAACAAACAAAAATAAAAACTCAGACAAGAAAACATTTACAAAGCATTTTAAGCGTTTAATTTTTTTTTAATGTAGAAGAACGCTTGAAGCGCGTTACGGCAGCCCTGCAGAAGTTCCATTTGAACGCGCTAAACGCGTTACGGAGGACGAAGAGGTTAAATTCTTAACATTTTTAAATTTTGAATTAAAAAAATAATTAATTATATCTGATTTCTCCACTTTAAAATATATTACAAAAATTTATAATCTAATAGGAGTAGTCTCCCGAAACTTTCTCGCATATTTTCTAATAAACATATTATTATTTTTTGTAAAATTGTGAATATTGCTGAGATTTTTATTTTCGAAATTTCTTTTAAGAGAAGTTTGTATTTCATAGTATAGTAAAGAAAGCTAAAAATTCATTTCTGATATTTTTACTTGACCATTGAAACTAAAATCTGACACAGAATTACAATTTTAGAAACAGAACCGTACACTAAATTTCTTTGATCTATGTCATTGTCTCCAGTTCGAATTTTTTGGCAATTTTAATACTTTATAAGAAACGGAAAAATACAAACTAAAATGCCTTTTTGCATAAAATAGTATTAATATTTGTAGAATCATACCATGCTTTACAAAATTAAAACCAAACATAAACAACAATTTTTTTTTTCAGAATTCCTCAACATTTTATTTTTAAAAAAAATTGGGAAAAATACTTTAACTGGCAGACGATAATTTTTAAAAAACAAATCGTTAGGAAAAAAAAAGAACAGACGATAAAAGTTAATTTTTAATAATTTAATATTTTTATTCCTAAAGACAAAAATTTTGTCACTGAAATAATCTTTTAAGTATCTTTTGAAAGAAAAAAAAATATTTTTTTTGCTGAAGTGAACTTTATTTCCAAAATAAATTTATAAATAATGAAACATTGCCTTTAGAAAAATTATTCAAAAATCAAAGTTATTTAGTATTAAAAGATATCATTTATCAAAAATAATGTAGACATTCTTGTGAAGTAACTTATTTCCATGCAATTTAAAGGAAATTGTTGAAGAATCACTTAACCTTCCATTTTTAACCTGTCTCTGCTAATTGGTAGAGAGTGTTCAGTTGACACATGATTCCCTAATTATGATTGATCGAACTAAGGTTGGCATGGCTAATTAAAGTAATGGAACAATTCTGTACAATTAGCCACTGATGGATAGTTGGATCGGTTTCTTTTAGAACAGCGCAAGGCATAAACACATATTCTTCCTAAACAACAGTTTTTGCATTCAGGTAAAAAGAGGGAATCTTAAATTAGTTAATTATGTTACCAGTCCTATGTCAAAGATTCTTTTTAAATATCCTTCAGATAGCCCCCTTCCAAAAAACTATTAATGCTGATTATTGAAAATTTTAAATTTGATCGTATAAATATCAATATTATTTGTTGTTGCAATGAATATTGAAATAAGGTAGGAAAGTTTTTTTTTATTATTATTATTTTTTTTTAATGATTGGACCTTTGAACATCTTAGTCTGTGCTTGCAACTGGTGGCAAAATTTGAAAGTTTGAGTGTTTAGTACAAAAATCAGCCACAATACATAGTTAAGCTTATTGTTATTTGAAAGAAATGCTTATTGTATTGAATAAAAATATTTATCTGTGAAAAGTAAGTATTGTAAAAATTACACTTTTTTTTCTCATAACATTTTTTTCACTGTTAAGAAATGCTATAAAAAATAATATCAGTGAGTGCATACTACACTCACTATAGACTAATTTGTGCGAATTATGATTTTTCTGGTCCTAACTAAAAATGAGTTATAGAAATTTTAACCCTTTAAAGGGAAATTTTTTTCTAGTCATATAATGTTAAAATATTTTTAGCCTTGAAATTAGAATAAGAAAAGGGATTCATTTAGCTTATTAAATAAATTTAATTTGATTAATTAATTAATTTGGTTAATTAATAATTAAGTAACAAATCAAGACACGTCATTTTGTATGAGATAAAGAACTGAAGCATCTAAGTTTCTGTCTTTCTAAAAAAATTTGTCAGACAACAAAGTTTCATAAAAAGATTGATAAATTTGGTGGGAAGCATACTTCCCACGGCCCTAGAAAGGGTTAATGCGAAACTTCAACCACAGTATTGTGAAATTTCTATGACTAGGTCGGAGGTATATTATTTTATATTTAGAGAAAATTCGTGCGTTTCTCAAATTATGATATAATTTTTAATTTGTTTATGCCATCTCTATTTGATCTTTGATCATATGGTTCGTCTGTAGAACTTTTTAATTTCCTTCTGTAAAACCATTGTAATGAGGGGTAAGTAATTATGCTTTAGGGGTGCCCTCCCCTCAATTTTTTTCCTTTTTCATTCCTCAACACTTTACTTTTGAAAAAAAAATGATGAATTAAAATATTTCTGTGTTTTAAGCATACTTCAGTCTATAATATGATACAAGAAATTGTACAAATATCTTAATTTAAAATTGTTAAATTCCTAGATTATTTAGAAAAAGATTAAATTAGGGATACTTGACCCTTACAAAAAACACAATACAAGAATTTACATAAATAATTACATAAATAAAATAATAAATTACATAAATTTTAAATATGTATTGCTATTACTTAAGTAATGCTTTTTTGTTTTACGAGTTTGAAGTTGTAAATAATAAAAGGTGGATTTCTCACGGATTTCCAAGAAAAGCACAAATAAACAGTAGTAAGGATCCTACTACCAAATTTCTGGGGGAAAAAAAGATTTTTAAAAATGCTGATAATTTTCTTCAACTTTTTTCATAATTTTTTAATTTTATAAAAATGAGTAAAGATTTTCAGTTTATTAAAAGAAGTACTTCATAGTATGCACAGCTTGGGACAGCAAAATGCCTAAATTCACTATTTATTCGAAGAGATGGTTACAATTAGAGGCCTTTTTTTTAATCAATTCTTGGTATATCAGAATGGCGCTATAAAGATAAATGAAATTTGCCTTTTGGCATTTCTGAGCCTTGATTTATTTTCCTGCACAATACATTCCAAATCTTTTGGTGCATCTCATTTTACTATTACTTGAGCATGAATCGGGAAACTCTTATTTTGCAAAAATGCATTCTAAGAAGTAGCAGCCAATTGCTTAATCTTTTGATTTTAACCTCGAAATGAGGATGAGATGCTTCCGGTATGGTGGTTGGATCTCGCCACCCTGGAGAGTACACAAATAGGTGGGGGATCTGACTCCTCCCATCGATGACGGGACGTACTTCCTTCGGGGAGGGCTGTACCGTGGCCGGTGATGGCCCTTAGGACTCAACCACAGTTCCCGCCAGTGTTGCTATTGCGGCAATCCGGTCATTCAGCTTTATGGTTTAAATCCGTGTGCCTTCTTGACGGGTCGGAGTGTCAGTTGCTTGGTTGACTTAATTTTTTGATTTTGCAAAGAATATTGATTTTGAATTTTAACATGATAATGGTTTAAACTGGCATATCATCCTTAAGTATAATCATGCATGATAAAAAAAATTATCTAAAAGGCTCTATTGGCAAACCATAGACCTGAAAACTACCAAAATTATCACATAATTATTTTATAATTTGTTTTAATTATTTTCTTAACCAGAGAAGAATTTTGAAAATTTTAATTAAATTTCTAGATAAAAATTAATTAATATACTATATATGTACTTTCCCACTATAATTTAGAAACATTTTTGCATGAAAACAAATTTTAGGTCACTTCGCAATTTGGAAAATAAGCTTTTAAGTGATACCAATTTTATTTCTTTGCATTTTTTCCATAATGTTAACAAATATTTTATATTATTTTATTTATACCATGTATTTTGCTGTAGCATTAAACATTTTTGTGCACATTATCGCTATTATATAATTAAAAGTAAATATGAAAAATAAAAATAAAGATAGACGAATCTATCAATCAATATCATGCTACGGAATAGGTGTTCGAATCGCTTTTAATTTACCGTTATCTGATTTCCAACTGTGTAATATCTTAATTTTAAGTGATTTAATCCTTAAAATATTTAGAAAAAAAGAGATAAAATATGAATACTTTAAAAAAAAAATTCCACAAAATAAAAATTTTTATACATACAGTGTCTCACAAAAGTGATGGGATACTTGTGCTTTACAAAAGAAAACTGTAATAAAATAAATAAATAAACATGTACAAAAAATTTTTGGGTGTGCTTCATATTTAAATTTAGTAACAATTATTACATAACATACATCTTGTCAAAATATTAAGATATTAATTTAATAAAAATACAATTATTTAGAACGGAGCAAAAAATGGCTCACATTAGTGATGGGACACTTACTTTTCCATCAAATATTTATCCAAAAATTTTACTTTTTAAAAGGTTTTAATATTTTGTTGGATTTCCTTTTGCTTTTAAAACATGATTTAATCTTCTTGGGATGGATTCGACTAATTTTTTTTGTGATTTCTGGAGTGATTTTACCCCATTCTTCTTGAAGCACCGATTTTAATTGTTGTTTTGAAGAAATGGTGTGTTTGCGAATTCTTGATTCCAATACTTGCCAAATATTCTCTATGGGATTTAAGTCTGGAGATTGTGGTGGTGTTTTTATTATTTCAGAACAGTTATACAGCAGCCAGAGTCTAACATTCAAAGCAGTGTGCTTGGGGTCATTGTCCTGGTAGAATTTAAAATCGTTATAAAGGTTCAATTTTCGTGCTGAAGATTTCAAATTTTGCTTTAAAATGTCAATATACTTGTACTGATCCATTATACTGTCAATAAAAGCAAGATTACCAACTCCAGCGGACGACGTACACCCCCATACCATAACTCCTCCTCCACCATGTTTTACTGTTGGCACCAAGTTCTGTTTGCGAAATTCTTCCCTGGGTTTTCTCCACACCAAGATTCTAAAGTCAGAACCCAATATATTAAATGTACTCTCATCAGCAAATATAACTTTATTCCTGTAATCAGAATTCTTATTTATGTTGGGTTTTGCGAAAGCTAGTCTGAGTTTTCTATTCTTTTCACTTACGAAGAATTTTTTCCAGGCTACTCTACCGTGATATCCAGCAGATCGAATTTCCCTTCTAATAGCCTCAGAATTAACAATTATTCCATATAATGCTTGTAAATCAGCATTGATGGTCGGCCAGGTCTTCTTTTATCCTGAATAATATGATTCTTTTTATATCGTTTAATGATATTGAAAACTGTTGAATGACTCAAGTTAATTGTTTCAGCAGTTTTTTAATAGATTTTCCAAGTTCAATATGCAAATTAATAACTAATTTTCGAATTTCAGGCGAAGTTTCTTTTCGTTTAGCATTCATGGCTGCACAGAGCTAAAAAACACAAAAATTCCAAAACAAACTGGAGAGAAATACTGCAGACGATTTTATAAATTATTGCCAATTGCTTTTGAGTAAAAATAAAACCACAAAAAATATTTTTATTGCTTATTTCTGACGATTTTTGTTGCATATCTAATGGTGTCCCATCACTTATGTGAGCTATTTTTTGCTCCGTTCTAAACAATTGTATTTTTATTAAATTAATATTTTAATATTTTGGCAAAATGTATGTTACGTAATAATTGTTACTAAATTTAAGTATGAAACACACCCACAAAAAATTTGTACATGTTTTTTTAATTTATTTTATTACAGTTTCCTTTTGTAAAGCACAAGTGTCCCATCACTTTTGTGAGAACTGTAGGTTCTTTTTTAATGTTTACTGCCATTTCTTAAGTAATACTCTTGTTGTATATATTTTATTCATTTTTGTAGAATTAATTAGAGCAGCAATGCAAATTAATTGTGAAGTTTGTGGATGAACTCTTATATTACCCAAACTTATTAAATATGAATAAAAAATTTAAATGTTGGCTGGCTGAGTGAATGATTTCCAGACTGCAGCTTGATTAACTAATCAAATACTAAAAGACAAAGTATTTATTGTATCTTTTCATAACAATTTAAGCATGCTTTCATTTTCAAATCTTGTGAATACAGTGAAAATAAGGAGACGATTAATTAATAGCACCCATTCACTCATTAGTAAGAGTCATTTCAGCGATACGGCATTTTATTTCCTAATCCCATTTGCCTAATTAGAAATTATTAGAAGAATCAGAATCCATACATCTCTTACGAGTCTAGTTTATGGTGACTTTATTGTGCAAAATGATAAACATTCTAAAATTCACAATATTAACAAATCTGTACAACGACGGCATTAATCATTCGAACTCTTCCTTTCTGATAGCTTTCTTTTTCTTGAAATACTTTGTGTTCTTAAGAACAATTCTTGAACTAGAAACAAGCGTATTTATTTTGTTCCTTTTAGCTCATTCTACGTAAGCTTGAACTCTACTACAATCTATTTCTCTGACAACGGAGTTCTCATTATGTTTCTCAAAAGGAAATATAGCATCATTAAAGAATTGGCCACGTCAGAAAAGTCAAATGGTGTTCCCGCCACAAAGAAAAATATTCTCACCATCTACTTAAGAATCATTTGTAGTTCGTCATTATTTTTAACTATATTACGTCTCTCGCAAGACAACCAATGAATCGTCACCGTCATTAGTGTTGACAGAGTTGGATAGTTGCCGAAAATGTCGTAAGGGGGCGGGTTAAGCATTCATTTAGATGGGAACGGTTTATAGGTGCAAATGATCTGGTGCGAGGGTTTTTATGGCGCTCGTTTACAATAGACGATTTCACTAATTGTGATGAATTGCTGCGATAGATTTAGCTTTCTGGGAAATGAACTTTCGAGATGATAGTTAATAATTTTTATCTTCCAGCGTAAGTATCTGCAGCTACTTTATGTTCTTGGAACAAATGGCAATATCAACATGATTATCAGCAATCATTTGCTCTTAATAATATGAAAATTAAATACCATTTTTGTTTTAACTATAATTAAAACAATGATCTTGATTCATAATTCCAGAAATTTAAATAAAATTAATTTAGATTAGTGATTCCAAGCGTGTAATTTGTTTATTTAAGAAGTGAATTCTGGCATTAAACACAAATCATGAGATTTTTAAATCATTTTGAATTTTCTGAGACATTTCTGGAACGCTTTCCGTTTTCATAACATAAAATTAAGGCAATGGTTTTTAGTTCCGTAAATTGGAACTAACTTTTAATATTAACATTAATCTTTCCACTTCAAATGACTTTTGTAAAATGTTACCTTTCATTTGATGAGATTAAATTTTAAATCATTAATATAAAAATAACATATTGATTCTTTTATGCACTATTTACGTATTTTTAAAGATGGTTGCTTATTTCATATTTATAGAATATATTCTTGATAATTTTTTTTTTACTTGAATATATCTTTTCAACCAGTAATTTCCTAGTTTTTTTTTCTCTCTTGCTCTATTATGTCCTTTTTACTTCTCTCTTTATTTATTTCGCGTGTCTTCTTCATAAATTAGGCTTTTTCGGATTTTTCCTATTATCTTTAATATAACTGATATCAAAATAACTTTCTCTCGAAAATAAATATTTCTAAAAAATATGTGCTTGTAATTTACAGATGAATGTTCCCCAAACAAATTTTTTGAAAATAAGACCTCTTCTGAAACTATTCACGTTATAAATATGCAAAGAACTAACATCTTAAGTTTTATTATAGATTTTACATATAACTAAACACTATATTATGCTCACTGTTATATCGATTAATTAAAATGCTTCTGTTAAAAGTCTAATTAAATTAATAGTCAGAAAAGTAACATTTAAGTGCCATTTAATCCAGAACATAAAGACACGAGCAGCACAGAAAAACTTCAAAAGTGAGCTATTGTGGAAGAATATTCGCCTTTAATACAATTGAAATATAAATATGATTCATACTAAAAAGAAAAATGGAAAAGGTATCAACAGATATTATTAAAGATATTAAAGATTATTAATGTAAGAGCTCTACTATTAATACAAGTGGTGCTTAAGAGATAGTCTTTGGACCATATCTATCTTCATCAGATATTATTTTTTTAACTTATACTTCTTATATGCGAAGTATAGATGGAAAAATTATCGCAGTGGTAAAACAATCGACCTCGAGATTTTAATGAATCTGCTCATTTAAAAGTTTTCTGTAATCAGAAAAAAAAAAGTACATTCATTATAAATTAGGCGCTTACGTATCGTTTACTATTTAGAAACATAATAATTAAAAATTTGAAGTTTTTTATGTGACATTAGCATCAAATAATAGATAGATTTGATATTTTAAACAAAAATTTTCAGTGGGAAATCTGTATATCCGTCATATACATGTGAATATGATAAATTAAAAAAGCAGAGATTTAAACATGAGAAATTTATTGAATAGTTTTTTCGCTAGAATAGTAAATCTATCTCAGATTTTGGGCCAAATTCGTCCTTTTTAATTGTTTTTGGCATGTCTTTTCATGTATATGAAATACAAAAACACAACAAACTAGATATATTAATATGTTTTTTGTATATCAAAACTATAGATTCAAAGAAAAAAATTTGAATCCAATCGTTTTTCAAAATCTTACTTAATTATCTTCACTATATAGCAAAGCTATAAATAAATAGTATCAATTGTTGGAATATGAGAAGAATACTCTCTCTTACTAGGTTAATGTGATAGTGTTTATATGCTGGAAATTATTTTTAAATGCGTATGAAAAATGTGTCCTTATACACCCCCCCCCTCACAAAGTGCGTTTTTCAGATTTTTTTTTTATTATTAACTTTGTTTATTACTTTTTTGTTTCTTAAATTTCATTTCGCCGTTGCCTGATTCGGAAAAACTGTATGATAATACCAGAGAATGCATTTTCCAAATTTAGGATATGAGCTTTTTCAAATCATAGAATATTCATAATTTTAATCGCAAATATTTTCGCCATCTTTACAAAAAACATCGTGAAACTTTTTTCTGTGCTTTTATTATGGTATAGCTTACATTTTTTTAACTGGATTTTTTAACCAATTTATTTATTTTCTCAATTTTCTTACATCGACACTTGGGGCTCTATAACCTGTCTCAATAAATTCAGCACTGTCGTTTTACTGCCGGTAAGCATTTCTTCTCTGGTTACTACAAGACGCCATTGTAAATTTAAAAGACTTAAAAGGGCTTAATCGATCGCCCTATATATCTGCTTTTCGGAGATGTTAAATACATTTTTGTGCACGTTATGGTTGCAATATAATAATTATAATATATCAAATAAAATATATATATATCAAATAATAATAAAAATATCAAAACTAATCCTAAGTATTTATAGTGGTACAATGTTTAAGACAAGAACATCGATTCTCCTTTAATTTCTTTCCTTCTATAAGTCATTCAATGTCTTATGTTCTAAAAAGCAAATCCTAGAGATTATTATGCATTAAGTTCAACTACCCTACAGATTCAATAACAAATCTTTATCTCCAAACACTCATTTGATATTTAAGAAATAACTTAATTCAGCATCCAGAATGTACAAACGATTATTAATATTCTCCTAATTAAAAATATATTATTATAACCTAAACAAAAAGTGCTTTGAAGTGTATTTTAAAAACGGTCATTCATATTTCAATCAGTGTTATTTTTGGAACTCGATCAAGTGGAAAAAATAACTATATCAATAACCTGTAACATCCTTTAACTTCTTTAATAACAGATCTATCGGAACAGCTGTTAATAGAAATATTTGCATAAGTAATGAGGGGGAAAAAACAATTTTCTCGTTCTTCGTCTCTTGATTGCATATAATTTAGGAATTTTGTCACGTGCGTCGAGATGTGTTTGTGATCTCATTAACAGTTACAGTTAGCTGGCCATGTATCATCAGATGTATATCGCCGGCTACATCCTAGTCATTAAAATCTGATTTGCATTATGATTGAAATGAGAGAGGTGAACCGTGATAGTAATCTAACAGGAAGAACAAGTGTACAAACCAAATTTGGCGACTTTTAACAACAGTTGAGCAATCATAATTAGTCTAAACGCATTTATTTTTTACTTAACAATGATAAAACCAGAAGGAATGGTCTCCGCGAAACTTTGTTGAATATTCTCCAATATAGATCTTATTACATTTTATTTGCATAAAATTGTAGAACTTGGGCAGGACCACAGACGCTTTGCATAGTATTGGTGAACGATGGATACAAATTATAGAGCTTTGGCTTGAATGTAGAACTTTTACAGAATCAATCACGAGAATATATATTATCATGCGTTTTACTTTCTCGTGTACATAGTACAGAGAAAGTATAATTATCGTCAAGAAATTCGAACTCGTGATTCTGACAATCTCCAGGTTTTAGACCTCCTTGAGTTAAAAAACACACATTTTTGGAAAATTTCCGTCTGTCTGTGACAAAGATAACTCAAAAACGATTTGAACTAAATGGTCGAAATTGAAGCTAAAGGGTCACACCGTCTTTACACCAAATTATCAGATTTCTATCAAATTTTAAGTAAAATTTGTTCAGGGGAAGTCTGAAGTCTGTCTGTCCAGCTGTTCGAGTATAATTACAAAACGAAGAGCGGCATATAAATAAAATTCGGTGCACAGATTTAACATCTATAATGTAGGCACCTGTGAAATTTTGAGCTCAATTCAAAATCGGGGGGAGGGGGGGACTATATGTCAGTCTATATTTCAAAACACAATATTTCAAAAACAGCATAACTTATGTATAAAATTTGATATGGTAATTTGTAATTGCAAGTGCAGTTTTGTGTCAAATTTTTGTTTTAATCGGGCGAAAAATACGGATCTAAAACAAGAATTCGATTTTTGCATACTATTAATACATGCCAAGGATAAATCGCCAAATTACTCGCCAAGGATAATGCAATAGATTCAGTAAAAATGCTTAATTCATGCCAAATGTTAATATTTCGTACATATTGTTCGCCAATGTCATGCAAGGCATTCTCTGGCATGACAAGTTTCTTAGAGAGTATGCGATAAAATTTTGGGGTGACCATTCCAATCAGCCTTCTGATTGGCACTAAAATTTGATTCGAAACTACAGTTGCAGTTTCAAGATAACATACTGAATTTCACTGTTTTAAATTATTGCGTTTACAGGTATGTGAAGGTACATACTGACAAACAGGCAACCGTTTGATGGGTTTAGTTCAAAATTTGATAAATATCTATATTTTAGACGCGAAAACCTGTGTACCAAATTTTATTTACCCAGCTGATTGCGTTTTGTAGTTATCAAAGTCTTTTGTATTCGAATCAGCTAATCAGCTAAATTTCCTGATAATGGATTTTATTGAAGATTTGATAGAAATCTATATATTTGATCGTTATTCTGTATACCAAATTTCAACTGTCTAGCTCAAAGCATTTTGGAGTTATCGTGTTCACAGACAAACCTAATGCCAAAATGTGCAATTCCAAATTCTTTTATTTTAACTAAAGGAGCTTTAAACAGTGAAAATACTTTAGATTTGTTTTGTTTTAGCTGTTCGGATTCTTTTTTCTTCATATGCATACGAGAAAGTAAAACGTTTTATTTTATGCGTATTATTTAAAGAAATGCTTAAACATTCGAAATGTTGAATTGTTTGGAAGAATGATAACGTTTTCCCTTATGTAATACCAAGTTAATTTTAAGAAAATGTGTTTCAAAGTTTTGGAAATATTTATAAATTGCAAAATCAATGCGTTTTCAAAACCAAAACAATGACAAAATGGGAAAAAAGTAAACGCATGATACAAGATAAAGCAAAATGTTCTGATAAAATTCGATTAATCTCAAAAAAAATATTAAAAAAATAGAGAAAGAAATGGAAAAGGAAAAAAAAAGAATTTCGTGCTTTCTTAATTAAAATTGGTATTTTGTTTTTTTTTTTTTTCAAAACTGCAAAATTGTCTTGTTATTTTTTTTTATTTATTTATTTATTTATTTATTTTGTTAAAAACAATAGGAAAGCTTGATATATTTTTTTATTCTCCTAATAAAATGCAACATAAAAAATTTTCCAAATTTCATTTTACCTAACAAAATATTTAATATCGTTTGCATAATAATTTTAACAAACCGCAGAATTCAAAAATATGAAAGTCTCGAAATTGCCAATCAAAATAATTCTTAATACTAAATATCGTTTTAAATATGTATATTCCAAATAGGTAAAAGCAGAACGGCTATAATAAATATTATCAATGAAGCGTCTTTTTTTAATCCTCTGAACCATAAAATACAAAATTTTATTCTCTTATTCAAAAATAATACTTTTAGTAAATGTATAACAAAACTTCATGCAACTTGTCTTATTTTTTATAAGAAAATTTATTTATTATTTTTAAATTTAATTTAAAAGGCACTTATTTTTTAGAATAGTATTTGATCTATGATTTTATTCGAAGGAAAGTAAATTATAATTTTAGATTTACGAAATTAAAATCTATCGCTGTTCACCACGAAAAATCTAAAACTCCTTACAAAGAAAAGTACCATACAGAATTTCATATTCAAGAGCCCGAAATTTAAAAAAAAATTATTTAGAATTAATTTTTATAAAATCCAGTACAACTAGTAGAATATTCTTCTTTTTATTTTTTTATGTATTTATTTATTTTTTAGGACCTTTGCGATAAATTCTACCCAACCACCACCAAAAAATTCCAACCGTTTTCAGCCAAAATCACCTACCAGCTTGACCAAATCTTTGCATCTTATCATAATGGAACTTGGCAATCTTGGCGTAATCTGAAAATTGCCAAGTTAATCCAGAGGCCGTGAAAATAAGTAAGTATCCTTTCTCGTATATTTATTGAGTGGGAAATCTAGAAAATTGAGGACAAATATGGGCTTTTTTTCTCTGAATTTTGATGGGTTGGATCCTACATTTGCTACAGACTTATCGTATTACTATCAAGTCCATGTACTAAATTTCATGCATGTAACATGTTGTGTATCTTGTACATTTGTATGTGTATCATGTGTATATACATACAAATAGATAGACTAACAAACATTCAATTCTTTAACAGATTTGATTCAAATTATTATATATACTTGTAATTATGGCATTAAAACCATTTAACGAAGTTTGTAGGACTGGGGTAGCCTGGTTGGTAGAGCGTTGGATTCGCGTCCCTTAGGTTGTGAGTTCGAACCCCGCCGGCCGAAGATTCCCCGCGTGCTTGGTGGCTGACGCGCGTAGTAATCTGTTGTGGTCACTATGTCCTCCATATCGAGAGTAATACCATTGGGGACACTGGATCAGGGGTGATCGTTCTCTGATTCAGGTCTAAACTACGATCTGTGAATGAAATGCATGAATGAAGTCCGCCCCGTAAAAAGGGTTGTGACGTGTGTGTAGCTAAGTCGTTCTCTTGGTCCTAGATGGCGCTACTATAGAAATAAGAGGCGCTCCCCTTAGGCTTAAATAGGCTGTCTTCGAACAGCGGGCTTGTCCATGGCAAGTGCCATAAGAAACAACAATGAAATTTGTTCTTCCAACTCGTAGTTTTTTGGATGTATCGGGTTCATTTGCTTATAAATTGACAGACAGACTTCCCGTTGAAGCATTTCTACTCAAATTGTTTTTATATTATAACTTCATCTCAAATTTCATATATATATAGTTTCTTTTACTTTTGAATCACCGTGTTTATAAATGAAGAGACACAGATTTAAATCATGCAGATTTATCGTTATCTAGAAACAGAATTTTGTAATAATTACATAATTTACATGCGAATGTGTTAGGCTGGTATAATGTCAGTAAATTGCGTCATGCTACATGTGTGATTAAAAATCTCACTGAAATTCTACAGCTCATATATTTTAACTTAAAGATACCAAATTTAATTTATAGTTACTCTTGGAAAATAAATGCTCATAAAAGAAAAAAATTTCAATATTCTGATTGAATTTTTAATGAAAATTAATCAAGATTTAAAAATTAAATCTGAATTTTAGTTTAATGTTGAAATCTGTTGTTGGAAATTACACACAAAAATGTTTTAGTAAAATTGTAAAAATTAAGGAAGGAAATTGCATGTTAATGAAATTAATATCGATAAAAAGGTCATTTTTTTACAATGGGTCGTGACATCATGCTGCTATTAAAAGTTAAAATGTATAGGCAATCTAATTCAAATTCTAAGTTGTGTTGTTGTTGTTTCTTATGGCACTTGCCATAGACAAGCCCGCTGTTACGAAGACAGAAGACAGCGATTTAAACCGGTGGAGGAGCGTCTCTTGTTTGTTTTTTTAGTAACACCAACTAGGGCCAAGGGTACGACTTTGCTACTCACGCATCACTCATTCGCTTGCACAATCCCTTTTTACAGGAGGGCACATTCACACATCTCACAGATAGAACAACCATGCCAAAAACGGGACTCGAACTCACGACGCCCAGATCACGGGGAAGACGCGCTACCCCTATGCCAGGATGCCGGCAATTCTATGTTGTATTTTGCTTTATCCCACTTTCTGATTTTTTTATGCAAATTTTCAATTTTTAAATAAATAAAATTTCAAAAGAAGTTCACCGATATGCACATTCTGATTATCCAAAGTATATCTACACCAAACTGATCCTAGTCGTAGGTTAGACAGTCTGCTCTGTGGAGTGCCAACCCACACACGCAAACGTTCACTTTTATTATTAGTAGAGATGATGATGATGATGATGTACATGTTGTGAATGATAAAATCAGTGTATATGTTCAGATTAAAGTTTCTTTTATTTACAGATTTTTCGTCTATTATATGTACTTACAAAATTACAATTACCTTTTATGGACATCCTGCATTTCAAACAGATGAAAATTCATTTTTAATACAATCAGGTTTTCAAAGTTATTTTCTGCAATGCATTTCAACTGAAATTAAATCTTAATATACATTCAAACCATAGCGACCGAAATGGTTATCTTTTAAGAGAATTCAACGAAATTAGGAAGATTCGGAAGAGAGAGTCTTTTTAATGGTTTTGTGTCAAGAAGCATCATGAATCTTCATTCAGCTTTAACTGTCAATCAAGGTCAGGGTATTTCGGACATTCTTATGTTGTTTAAAATAATGTAACCTTCAGTGGTCTTCATTTGTTCTTCAAGGGATATTCATTCATTAAGTCATTCGACGCATCCTTTTAGTTTCATTCACTGGATCGGATGTTTTCCTGTGCTCTATGACCTTGTAAATTGTAAGACCCTTAGATTACGCAACACTTCTGGTCAGCAAATTGAAATGCTTGGCTAATTGCATTGAAACTTGTTGAAGCCTCTACATTTTGAAAAAAAACAATAATAGTTTAATTGGATAGAATTGTTTTGATATTTGTTCAAATTTGTTCTTTGTTTAATTCTTCTATAAATGTTTCGCCACTTTGTATCATTTTCAGCCATTGAAAAGTGAAAATTGAGATAAAATCTACTTTTCCAGATGAAACGTCAGGATAGATCAACTCAAATCCTTCCGTTATTTAAGTTGGAAACTTTGGTATAGCCTGGCTCTGACGAGTTGACGGATATGACGTAAGAATTGCCTGATATCGGACGATTTGAATTTTGCAACTCAGGGGACGGGTGAAAATCGCAGTTACCCAGATCTGGCCTCATTTATATTTTTTGAGACAAACGACTGAAGATATGTCGGTTCACAGACCTAGGAAACAATTCGCTGACACAATCATACTATTCGTTTCAGTATCATGAGACGACTACTTTTCGACGATTCTATTTTACTAAAGGGTGAGACACTGAAGCATGTGCGAATTTCCGGAATTTGCTTTATTGTTAAACATAAGCATCTTGTCCTTTCATCTTCCTTCTCATCCCTATTTTGTCGAATTAAACCTATCCTAACGCATGCGCAAAAGTGAGGAGGTTTTAGAATCCGTTGGCAAAGAATACTTACAACAACCTGTTTCTCTGGACCCCTTCGAATTTTCATACACCATTTTCCTTTCAGTAAATGTACCCATTTGTCTGAGTTTGAAAGTCTGCCGCCAGATTGTCATAGCCACACTATATCATAGCACAAATGAGTCCTGCACCAAAATCTTATAGAATTTTGAAGCAGTTGACTTTGATTACATAAATATTGCAGTGGAAGAGGCAGAAATATATTTGTCAAATTCCAAATTTCAACTGATAAATGCATAAACCTGTATGGAATATGACAAATTCATGGCCACGTGACACGCGTCAATTGTTCCGCGCAAATCTAATTTTGGAATCCACTTCACAGAAAAATTACGTGATGTCAAGGAACGTGCAATTAGATGGCGTGAGCTGTTATGTTATCATGTACAATGATATCGTGTAAAATGATTTCATTTCAAATGTTTTTGAGTATCTTCTTTTTTTCTTTCTTCATATCTTTATACCATAGTCTTTCATTAATTCTAAATATTTTAAGAAAAGCATAAAATGAATTACTTAATGAAATGTTTTCAAAAAGTATAAAAGTTTTATTTGATACACCTTTTGTCAAGCATTCATAGTAAGTTATATGATATAGAGAAGTGTAAAACCATCAGCCTTTCTGAAGTTTCACATTCATCGAAAAACATTTCAGCGAATACCAATATGTTTAATTTCACAACACAGCTTGGGGAATTTGATAAATTTATTCCATTTCTACTTTACCCAATTCATCATTTTAAAAGCGAAATGAAGCCATTTCTCTTATCGCATTGATTTTACATTTACAGTGTCCTATATTCTAAGATCAATGAAAATATTTACAGGTATAAGTCAGGAATTATTTTAAAGAAAAAGAATGAAGGATTTCTATTTTATGCTTCAAAATTACAAAGTGAAGATATGAAGCCCCCGAGCAAATGTTGAATCTTGTTTTATGATGGAGTAATTGCAGACCATTGAAAAGACCTCCAGGAAACTCTTTTGCTGAGTGCGCAGCTGACTGCTCTGATTAACTTTGATTAACCTCAATTAGGCAATTGATTAACCATTTTGAAGTGCGTTTTCCTGCAAGACGCAGACTGTTTTGTTTTTTAAAAAACTCTAGAGTCGAGCCGCTCATTACAGCAATGTTTTCTAAATATAGATTCTGCTTATGTTTTCTTTATTCTAATTCCCAAAAATATCATAAAATAACAAACAAACAAAAATGTGAGAATCTGTATATATTTAACATGCGCTCAATTCTCGTTTTTCTGTGTTGTAACAAAACCCTATCATAGGATTAATGCTAGAATTTCTTTTGTAAGATGATATTCAGTATTTTTGTACCGTGTTTTAGTATTTCATAATTATTTAGCAATTTTATTTCATTGATAAGTTTATTCTTGTTTATTCAGTAATTTTGCTTCATGATTACTTATTTATTTTATTATGTTCCATGTTTATGTCGTAATTTTGTTTCTAAATTACTTGTTTATTTTTGTTATATTCCATGTTTATGACGTAATTTTGTTTCATGATTACATATTAATTTCATTATGTTCCATGTTTATGTCGTAATTTTGTTTCATATCATTTATCCATGACATTTTTTTTCTGTTTATTTAGTAATTTTACTGTCCGTATAAATCTCGTTCCATTTAGGTTCTGATAATTTCCTTATTAATAATTTAACATTTCCCAGAACTGCTGTAAAATTTTATTTCGCTTGGAATTTTCTACAAACTAATTTATTTTTATAAATTTCTCCTTTTTTTATGTTAATAAAGCTTTTTATTTAATTTTTTTCTATTTAGAATTTCGACTTCCAAATGTAAAAAAATTGTGTTTAGTTTGATTCACTTCCAAACTGAGTTTAATAACAATTAGTTATGAAGCCTAATTTGAATATCTCATCAAAATTAGTATTATTTTTTTTTTGTCCTTTTACTGTATATTTATTAAATTCTTCATTTCCTTTATTATACAAAATTTACCCCAATGTTACAAAGACAAGTATTTTGTTCTCCTAAATACTGAAAATGTATAGAAAGTAAATAGTTCACTGACTGTTCAATAAACTCTATTCACTGGAGAAGATTTTTCCTACGGCCTTCTTACAGCTTGAAATATTTATTCACTCTTTGAGCTTTAAAATACTCCAAGCCCTTTGATTAAGTGAATGTGGATCTAATATTAATGCCGACGTTGTAGGAGAATTGTTTAAACTTTTGCATCGTGTTGAGGCACCATGTTTTAACTTCCTTGGGTCTGAAAAGATTGATTTTGGAGTTATATCAGACTGCGCATATCTCCGTTTGTATATGAACACAGTGACTTAACGAGTTAATTTGCTGAAAAAATCCTAAAAAGAAAATTTTTATATCACATTTTATACAACATTCGAGGCCGTGATAGCCTGGTTGGTAGAGCGTCGGATTCGCGTCCCTTAGGTTGCGAGTTCGAACCCCGCCGGCCGAAGATTCCCCGCGTGCTTGGTGGCTGACGCGCGTTAAATATGTCGTGGTCACAAAGTCCTCCATGTCGAGAGTAATACCACTGGGGGTACTGGATCAGGGGTGATCGTTCTCTGATTCAGGTCTAAATTACAATTTGTGAGTGAATGAAGTCCGCCCCGTAAATAGAGTTGTGACGTGTGTGTAACTAAGTCGTTCTCTTGGCCCTAGATGGCGCTACTATAGAAAGAAGAGGCGCTCCCACTAAGGCTAAAATCGGCTGTCTTCGAACAGCGGGCTTGTCCATGGCAAGTGCCATAAGAAACAACAACATATAACATTCGTCAATGGAAGTAGATGAATCTTTTCCGAAAAAAATCTTCAAATTTCTACCATCGATTAAAAGCTGTACAAAAAATTGCCATATTTATAAAGTTTTGTTTATTGCATACACTGGTAAAACTGTTGGTTAAAAATATTGTTAGTCATTGCATTTATTTATGCATAAGTTATCCTAATATTAATAAAACTAATTTTTAAGATATGGAAATTAATTAATTTCGTTAATTAATAGTAAAGATGAAAATAAAAAGTAAGACAAAATGTGAAACAAAATAATTAATGTATTAATTGCTAATCAAAAAATGAAATTAATACGAACCGCCAAAAGAAATTATAACATTTTCTGCAAACAGTATCAAACAATGAAGTGAAAAAATTCTGCTTTCACTTCAAATGCAATAATAAAACAATATGAAAAGATGGAAAAAGCGATGCAAAACTGAAATACAATATAAATAGTTTAAAAGGAAAGTGTATAATATATCTAAGTTAATTAAATATGGATACATACTAGGAAAATTTTTTTAATATGTTACAAAAGAAAAGGAAAAAAAAAAAAAGAGAATATTACGATGGACCGGATGGAATGGTATTTCACCTGGTGATACTCTCAGTTTATTGATTCTGGAAAAATTATTGTTATACCACGTATTAACCTCAGCCCCACGTATTAACCTCGACGAAACTATACAATTCCAAAGGACCAGGAGAAAAAAAAAAGCCCAATCTGAAAGATTAGCTTTGAAATGATTAATAAAACTCAACGACGAATGCCTCAAAGATTTGATTATACTCGGCAAATTAATTTTATTCCTCACTAAAAACTTTTTAATTTTCTCACTAAGAATCACTAAATATAACGATATGTTTGTATAAACAACAGAACATGACAAATAAAATACCAAAGAATTCAGTCTGATATCACATATTGTATACAAACAAACAGCTATCTATATATAAAACGCTAACATACGTGGCACAGAAATCGAGCTTATTACTAATTGTCGAACGGCAACAACCAAATATAAGCATAACATCATACGAATTCCAAACGGTTGAAGTGTAGTTTAGTGGGCTCCCGATATTATCGCAAATATGGTAATCCAACAAAACGATCCTATAGCAACCTTAATACTGTTTTATTTACTACTTTTTACTGTGGTTGAGGTGTACATGAACTACGACTATTTTAGGAAAAAATTAAATTAAAAATAATAAAAAGTATCAATTAAAGGTTTTAATTTAGATTTGTATTATAATTAAAAGTTCTTTTATTACAAATAAGACACTGTAATGTTATTTTTAATGTGAATACGAACAAAAAAATATTTATTCTTTTGCAATACCTAACTGCCGGTATGCGTTTTAGAAATATTCTGAATTATTAATTTAAGGAGTCGTCTGCAATGGAATTCCTAGCACATTTAGTAATTCCACAGAGAAAGAGATCTTCTCTGTGAGTAATTCTTTTTCTGATCTGACGGTTTCCTTTGATAATTCGTTATGTCGCTAATTGTTCAAGGACGGATGTGTGGTGAATGTTATGGTAGGAAATATTTTTAATCTACAGAATGATTGAAGGGTGAGCGGAATATACACATAAGTATATCTTTTACGAGTTGATGAAGTTGGGAAAAGGTTGCTTATTTAAAATTTTATTTGATGAAAGGTTTAATTGCTCCTTTCTTCGTTCTTTCTTTTCTTTTGGTTATGTATTCCTGTTATCCAAACGATCTTTATGTTCAATGAGTTAACGAAGCTACTAGGACTACTCTACACAACAAACTGGCGCAGTCGATTTGAAAAAACTTCTTTATTTCAAAATTGTTAAGATAATCAGCGATAGTGATCCCAAAAGTTAAAAAAAAATCTCAGATAAAACAATACTTGTCAGTAAAGATCATTATTTTCATGCAGAAAGTGGTAATCGTAACTGTTTTGCAGAAGTATTTGTTTATTTCGTTCACCATCTTTATTGGCGACTTGGCATTCTTGGCGAAGCAAGGGGCACATTAAACTACACTTTTACCTTTCAAACTGCTTCATTCATTGAACATTTTTATAGCTGTACTGAATAGAACTCTTCACTTAACTAATCAATGGAGCTGCAAAATATTATTAGAAGTGTTCTGGAGGTAGTTCGTCATGTCATCAAAGAGGACATTCAGTCAGAGGAAAGAAGATATAAAAGAAATCAAGAAATAAGTTTCAGACAAAAAGTTTAATCAAGTGCAAAAACAGGCTTACCAGTTGCCAGATAAATAATCGTGGTAAGAATTAAGATCGACGTACCGTTTCTAGCTAAGCATGTTAAAATCGTACCCATCGTCCAAAAACTCGTCTGCAAACTTGGGTATGTATCAAAAATGCTAACAAAAAGCTTTTTAAAGTTGCAATAAAAAATTGTCACGATTATATTTGGCGTTCTATCGCTCCAAAATGTTTCAATTTTGGCACCCATATATTAATCTTAAGTCTAGCCGTAATCGTTATGAATTAATCTACAAAAATTGATACTCAAAACAATTATTTTATAAAAATGCTTTTTGTATTATCTTAAGATTAAAAAAATGACCTTTTTAATTATATCAATTTCATTTTCGTACGATTTTTCATTTAACTTTAATAATATTTTTAATTCAATTTGATACACTATCTGAAATAATGTTTTTATTGGATTCAAATTCTTCGCCAAAACATTCAAGCACGTACTTTTGCCAATCATTGAATCCGTAGTAGGATTTCACTTCTGCGTTTATTTAATATTACACTTTGATGTTTGCAGTAAAATTGTTTTAATCGAATTCATGTGTTTTAGTCTCATCAAATTACAAAGTGAAATGTGTGTTTTTTTTTAAGAAACGCATTCATATTAATAATTTAACTGACTAAAAAGTCAATAATCTAGGCGGACAATTGGTCTCCAAAGGCAGCTACTGAAGTATTTTATGTAAGTACTTAGCTGAATATTAAAGTCATTCAAAAAATGCTCCGATTAGAGAGTGAAACTTCAACAGCCCAACAAAGGAATAAATCATATATGTGTGGGAAAAATTGAATATGCAAGTGCTTTACTCAGATTATATTGGTATAGGAAAAGAATAATAACAATACAAAAAATTTATTTGCTTGAAGAATGAAAATTTACGACGGAGTTCAAAGCGAAATATCTTTTTAATGCTTTACTCAGAAAATTAAGAAATCTTGCAAAAGCTGCTTGTTGATAGAATTCAGTTATTCAAAGAACATAATTGGATTTCTGAAAGTCGATTTGAACACGAAATGCGAACCATCTGCCGTGTAATCTTGGAAAAGCTCTTCTTCCGGTCACTGGCATTCGAGCATTAAGATGCTTATTATCCTCTTTAAAAAATTTGTGAGGTTTCTCTGGATTCGATAAGGTTTCTTCTTAATATAGAAACATTTCTATCAAGATAAGATAAGAAGGAAGTATGAATTCAAATACTCTCACGGATTTGCATACTTTTTTTAAAAACTTTTTAAATATAACTCTTAAGCAATAGTTTTGTTTAAAACCATTTTCATTTTGAATGACAAAATGGCGTTTATAAATGCTCGATAAATAGAAGACTGTTTGCTTTTTTTCCGAAAAGAAGAATTCCTGTTCGCTTATTGGAGAATAGAATAAAACGCCCTGGAATCCGCTTACCTAAAGGCAGAATAACTTTATTATTGATAATGTTTACACTTTTGATAATGTAACCACAGCTTAGCTACTCTGACCCGCCACTAAGGCACATGGATTATAATCTGACTGACCGTACCACCACTACAGCAATGGTGGGAACTAAGGTTGATCCTAAGGGCCACCAAACCTTAGTATTCAACCTTAGTTGTACAATCCTTACAGTGGAAAGCACGTTCCGTCATCGGTAGGAGGTAATCGACCCCCAGTATTTCTGTACCCATTTTGGTAACAGGAACCAGCCACCATGCCGGAAACCCCTCATCCTCATATTTGAGGTGCACCCCCCTCATAATATTTTTGGTAATTTAAGAATGATCAAAAGTGTGTACCTAGTGCCTACTTAAAGGTCTTCTGTATCAACTAATTGTGACTCAAAATTTCGAGATTCATCTTTACAATTCTTGAGATCTTATAAATAAAAAAAGAACGTCTCCGCATTTCTAAACACATAAAATAATATATAAGAAAGAATGTATTATTTATTATATAATATATAATTTACTATTACAATTCACATAATACTTCATACAGTTTACTTAAATAAATTTTAAAAGAATTAATTACCAGTTCATTTACAGTTTAAAAAATAAATATATGTCATTAAACTTTTGGAAAAAAAAATATTCCTATTTCTTTTCTACATAAATAATTTAAATAATAGAATGAAAGATTTTGTCACTTCTTGGATAAAATCTTGATTCTATAAGTTCGGATGAAAAACTGAAAGATTGGACTATATTTTAAAAAAAATTAAAAATTGTACAAAATGTTATGCTTATCATTCGCCATAGCATCACTGACTTCATTATTATAGAAATTCCAAATTCTTTATACGATCAAAAACCGAAAGTATCAGCTATTGCATGAGTTTATCTTCACTTTTTTATGCGAAAGCATGGAAATACCCAGTAAACAATAATTTGTGTTCTAGATCGCTATTCTAGAACACAAATACAAAACAACGTTCTTTTTTAAATACTTGCTTAAAGTGTTTCGTTATAAACGCTACTACAAGATACTGATTAATTGTAATCGTTCCGTACTTGGCGGCAGAGCATCTTCCCTCGGCGTACTATGTGACTACGCCAATCTGGCAACCATATAATTTCTCAGCAGTTTCTCAGACAGTCTCGCTAAACACGCAACACAAAATGAACGCATTTTTACAGTCCGTTTGCTCTTTTCAATCATTTTACACAACCTCCGCACAGTAATAATATCTCATTTTATTGCTACCAGAGAAATCTATATATATATGCGCCAGAATGATTAGTTTAATATCGAAAGATAAAATATGTGATATTTTAATTCAATTATCTAAATACAATGAAAAAAATATGAGGAACATACTACGTATCTCAAAAGCAAGAAAAAAAGCTAAAGGAGAATTAATTGGAGAAAATATCCATTTCACTTTCCATTTCACGCAAATCTAAATCTATTTTCGGCTTTTACACGCGAGATTTAGAGAATTAGATACCACATAATATTGGTATCGTTATTGAAAATTAGCTGTATTCTCAAAAGTGTAAGAATTCAGTGAGAATTAAAAAAAAATCCTTAGGAAAATCTTATCTTTGTCATTGATATGAAAAAATATCCACTGATTTCAATATAATTTATAATAAAATGTACAGCTTGTGAAAAGGAAAGAAAAATTATAAAGACAATATATCCTTTAGATCCTCTGACTTTTAACAAATATTTGATGAAAATTGGCCTTTTTCTTTAAAAAAATGGTTTGATATGTGGCCATATTTAAAATATTGATATTGTTCCACACCCCTTTATCATATAAACAGACCTAGTCTAATCGTCGCTGTCCTGCAAATGTCCAAAGAGCCTCTTTATTCAGTGGCGATGTTAGGAGGAACTGACTTACAGTTAAAACCTGAAATAATATCAAAGCGCCATTTTGACTCAGTGCTGCACGAACTTGAGTTTACATATAAAGATATTGCTTACAAAATAGCGGTAAAAAAATTATTACATCTATATATTAAACAGCCAAATGTTCTTTATTGGTCCAAAATCATCTGGAAGTATTAAAAATTATATTCTCCATTGAAGGCTTTTTCTTTTTGGAAATTATAATCTGATGAAAACAGTCATAAAATTGTAAATATTTACCATTTATTATTGCTAGCTTATTTACTGTGATATTTTTTTCTTCCATTCCAGTATTATTATTTTTTAAATTTCATTTTAACCACAAAGTCGTACCAACGAATAAATATGTTGAATATATTCATTGGACGGAATGGAAAATGCATGAAATAAAAGCAAAAGCTAAAATATATTCCTTAGACATAAATAACAGCTTGCATATAAAAAACACTTATAATTAGAAATGAATGTTATATTTATGTCTACATTAATGACAATGACAGAGTTAAAAATAATTCTAAATATGGTGCTTGTTAGTACAGTGAATAAAATCGAATGTGCATTCAAGAAAAGTATCTCTTCGCCAGATTTTCTCCAAAATTCAATATGGATGATTAATTTTGTTATAATTATCGTTTGCCGAATTTCAAAACATGTAAAATATCAAAATTCATAGAAATCCCAAATTTCTCTAATTAGTATAATTTCCTTTTGTATACTTCATATCAATTACAAAAAAAGATAAAATAAAATAAAAAGAATAATGTCATATAGCTCTAACTTAAGCTTTGTATGATTCGTTGAAATTCTATGTTGTTTGCCATAATATAAACTTTATCTCACTAAAAAAGAGTAAAAAACACATTTAATTCGAATTCGAGATAAAGCCAAGTAATCTTCTGAATCTAGAATAAAAAGTTAAGAAGCAGAATTATTCAAGACGTCTAATCACTTTATATAACGTAAAGTTAAAAAAAATGGCAAAAAATAAAATAAAATAAATTTTAGACCAATAAAAAAGAATACATTAATATTTTGAAATGAAAGAATATGAAATTCAATACGATAGTAAAATGTTTGATAACTTTTGTTTACACTTAATTCTGGTAGCATTCTTTTTCTTTGAATAGCACAATTAATTATACCATATGTTCTATTATATATAGATAAATTCCGTCACCTATATCACAGACGAATTCAAGTATCAATAGAAATTATTTGTCTGAAAAACTCTTCAACTGCCACTCCAAGCATTTCCTCAATTTCCTCGAATTACCTTCCTTAAAAACAGAGAACAAACGATCATCGTCGTAGCAACAACCAGTAAATTCGAGTGAATATTATCAGCGATGTAATAGATTTGAAAAGAGTTGCGCCATTTTTCTGCCACGCGCTAGACGACATGACAGGAAGCGAGGAATATTTCGAGAGAGAGAAGACGTTTAATTGAATTAAAATAAAATAAATGACCGCCCGTTTCGCATCCTTCTTTCGAGCGTTCGTTCCAAGGGTAATTGGGAAGTTCTTTTCCCCGCGCGCAGACGATAATGAGGCAGAATGGAGTTCGCGCGGGATCCGGTGTGGAAAAGTAAACAGGACAGGATAGGATGTAATTACGGATATGCGATCTCCTTTACCAGTGGACATTTTGATAAATGAATGTATGCTATTCGGAACTTGGGCAAATTTTTTTATTACAGTTTGAATAAATTTTTATTTATATAACTATTAAAAGAATTTTTCAAGGTTGTGAAGAAGTTTATTTAACTGAATGACTCAGGTGCAAAATTTTATTGTTTGTTTGAAATTATTGAAAAAATGTCTCGAATTAATGCTAACTATCCCGAATTTTAAGAATTTTAATTATAAGAAAATATTATATATATATATATATATATATATATATATATATACCTTATTCAAACTAAAACCAAAAAAAGAACAGGAAAAATATCATAGTAATTAGAGAGAGCAAATGCAGCTAATTCTAAAACACAGATGAATAAAGACAAAAGTAATAAAAATCAAATTAATAGGAAAATCAAATAAAACCAAATAAAAAAGAATCTGGCATGAAGACTTTTTCAAGGGTCACCCTCAGACAGGGATTCAAAAAAGGGATTTTTTCTGTGAAGGAATACAGACTAGATAGTCTAATAATGACTCTTCGTGACCCGAAAATCCCTGAAATTAGGAACAAGATATATACCATTTTAACAGAAAGGGAAATACGAAACAATAAATTAGAAGAATATATCCAGTAATAAGCAAAATACAATAACAATAATAACAAAAATACCATATAATAACATTGAAATCAGTAATGAAAACATATATGAAAAAATATCAGTACTGATTATATATATATTTAAAAAAGGAAAGCATTTTACTTCAAAATAGTTTGCTAAAAAAGAATTTTTAAAAAAGTAAGTTAAGAAACCTTTTTCTTTTTTAAATTTTACTACAGATAGAATATATTAATTCTGAGGTAATAAATGTGAAAGAATCAGCCCTAAAAGGGAAAAAAAAGTAGAAGTTATTATTTATATTCCTTAATTTCTTCTGTATATTTACCCTTCAAAACTAACTGTTTTATCGATTCTGTATTTTTTACTTTCTTGAATATAAAGAGTAAACGCAGTAACCGTTGAAGATTTAGAATTCGAAATTTTAGCGGGTCTCCATGTTTCGAACATCTCCAAGTTATTACTTATAATCCTTAATTTCCTCTTGTGGTGGAATGAAGATCATTATGATCCGTACAGTGGAAGCAATAGGACTCATGTTTTCAGGAACATTCCTTTAATGATCACATTTCACACAAAACAAACACAAGATATTAACGTGCGCCCACCTTAACAGAACAACATCCCCTCTCATTACTTACAATCGCAGTGCACCATGGGATGCGTACCTAATTAGATATCGCCATCTATTATCCAAAAGAAGAGATAGAGTAATGTAACTGCTACACTCTATATATTTTAACCTTCAAAAACTAACTGTTTTATTGATTTATAATTTTTACTTTCTTGAATGTAAAAAGTTAAACAATGTAACCGTTGATAATTAAGAATTCGAAATTTTGTCGAATCTTCATATTTCAGATGTCTTCGGATCAGAAAAAGACATTTTTAAAAAATTACACCTGTGTGGAAAAAAGGTAATTAAAAAACTATTTTGAGCTAGACGAATGAAATCTGGTTTGTAGATTTTACATGAAATTTATAGACTTGTTTCAAATTTTGAACGAAATCCATTTGCGAAAAGTCTCTCTTGCTGACAAAAATAAATGAATACGATAACTACAAAGCGTGAAGATCTACAGGGATAAAATTTAGTACACAAACTTAGTATCGAAAGAGCAGATCCGTATATCAAATTTCGAATAAAATCCAATAAAGAATTGACCGTTTTACAGTTGCTAGAAAAGCATTTCGATGGGTTACCATATTGGCGACAAACTCGGGGGCACACTATTCTTCACTTTATCCTTAATTATTTATTTAAAGTATTTTAAACTTTAGGAAACATTATCACTTTCAATGAAAAGATAATAGTATGGGTTGTTATTAAGGTAGGGCGTTTATCTATATAAATAAAAGTAAAATGCCTAAATTTTGCTTTTAATAGGAATCCAAGCTACTCAATCGGTTTTCTTCAAACTTATTTTACAAATATTATGAAGCATTAAAAAGGTTTCAGTAAAACCTTTCAGCAAATTATTAAAAGCCACGATTTGTTTCATAAAACAGACTTAAAAAAGCCA
This sequence comes from Argiope bruennichi, assembly GCF_947563725.1. Taxonomy (NCBI): domain Eukaryota; kingdom Metazoa; phylum Arthropoda; class Arachnida; order Araneae; family Araneidae; genus Argiope; species Argiope bruennichi. The sequence continues at coordinate 56,240,598 of NC_079158.1, forward strand.
ATACACCGGAAAGAAAACGATTTAAATAAGTTGTACTTTATCTATTGATCTCAAAAAACTGTACGTTTTAATCTGGAAATTGTTTTGTAGTTTCTTATTACATAAAAATGATTTTATACGTTACTACTTGTTCTTTACAGTCAATCCAGATAAAAATTCGATGTGAAACTGAATGTTTTCACATTCCAAATTTTGTAAACATATTTTTAAGTTGACGCTCACAATTCTTTATTGTATTAAATTGACATTCACAATGTACCATTCTTTAAAAGCTAAATAATCTATGGAAGAAATTAATTTTTCACTGTTCTTAAAAATCGTTTGGAAGAATCTTTTTTTTATTTCATCTTTTTTTCGATAAGCAAAATATCCAATTTCTTTGGTAGATAGATTTTTCTCCTTTTAATTAAAATAAAATTGCAAACGATAAAAAATTAGTGCATATTTAATGGCTTACATAAAATAATATTTTAAGTGAAAAATATTATTCTTACATATACAGTGACTCAAAAAATTGAGAGTACACCTTACTTTTACTTGATAAATGCGACTTTCAATATAAATAACACATTACCTGGAAGTGCAAAAGTATTTTTATTTTATAATATAACAAATGGTTTAATTTAGAGTAAAAATAAAGAAAATTCAACGAAAAATCTCTAAATTAAAAAATTTCAGAAGCATTTTAAATAAACATACGCAGAATTTTGCCTCAAAAAATTGAGAATACACCAATGAAATTTTTGCAATATCACGCATAGAAACAAAGTGTCACTATTAAATTGCATGTCTTTTGGCTCTTATAATGGCCTCTAAACGTCATGGTACCAATTCGACCATTTTTGGTGGCATCTGAAGATATTTTACCCCATTCTTCTTGCACTACTTGTTTTAAATGTGTTTTTTTAATTTTGTGTTTTGGATCACTGCTTCGAGTGTGGCCCACAGATATACAATGGTATTGATGTCGGGGTACTGTGGTGGTGTGTGTAACTGCTGTTTACAATGAAAAAGACACCATATTTGGACGTTACGTGCATTCTGTTTGGGGTCGTTGTCCTGCTGGAAAATGAAATATCCATATAAACCCAAATTTTTAACACTTTCCTTTAGATTGCTGCTAACATATGGTTCATACAATTTGTTGCAGAAACTTTTCAAATCATAGGCAGAAGTGTAAGTGCTAAAACTGTGCGAAATGCCATTAGACAAGATGGGTATAAAAATCGCTGGATAAAAAGTTAGAGAGAAACCGTTCATAAGCTTGCGAATTCAGACAAAAAGCATTTGAAGTTTGCAAAAACTCATCACTTGAAGACCAATAACCTTTGGAAGAAAGCTATATTTAGTAATGAAAGAAACCTCAACATTTTTGGCAGTGACAGCCATCCTACTGTATGGAGAAAAACCGAATACTGTTTTGGATTCAAAAAATTACGTCCTGCAGTTAAACATGATGGTGACTCCGTCATGATTTGAGGTTACATGGCTTCATCCGGCGTAGGAAATTTAATTTTTATAGAAGACATTATAAATGATATGGTTTACTTGGATAAACTTCGCAGCAATCTAAAGGAAAGTACTAAAAATTTGGGTTTAGATGGAAATTCCATTTTCCAGTAGGATAACGACCCCAAACAGAATGCACGTAACTTCAAAATATGGTGACTTTTTCATTGTAAATAGCAGTTACACACACCACCATAGTACCCCGACATCATTGCCATTCAATATTCGTGGGCCATACTCGAAAATGTGGTCCAAAAACACAAAATTAGAAACAAAACCCATTTAAAACAAGTGGTGCAAGAAGAATGGGGTAAAATATCTTCAGATACCACCAAAAATGGGTCGGATTGGTACCATGACGTTTAGAGGCCATTATAAGAGCCAAAAGACATGCAACTAAACAGTGACACTTAGTTTCTATGCGAGATATTGCAAGAATTTCATTGGTGTATTCTCAATTTTTTGAGGCAAAATTTTGCGCATGTTTATTTAAAATGCTTCTGAAACTTTTCAATTTAGAAGTTTTTCGTTGATTTTTCTTCATTTTTACTCTAAATTAAACCATTTGTTATGTGTAAAAATAAAAACAAGTTAGCACTTCCCGTTAATGTGTTATTTATATTGAAAGTCGCATTTATCAAGTAAAAGTAAGGTGTACTCTCAATTTTTTGAGCCACTGTATATTCATTTGATATGTGACTTTTATCACAAATATTTGTTATATTGTAAATAGTTTATATTATTTTCACAAATAATGAAGTTTAAAAAGACCTTTTTACTCCGATTAATTAAATAGTTTTTTTAAAAAATAATTAGTAAAACTATGAAAATAGTTACATCCGCATTAACGCTGGGTACATCAACTAGCTTTTATTGTAAATTTTTTCTTTATAAATTATGCATATAATGCAAAGTTTCTCCATCTTTACGTCTATTACAACAAAAATTGTGTTTTGTCATACATTCTAATTATATTTTATATTATTGTTTCCATTTTTTCTACATACTGGTACTCAAGAAATTCTGCATGTTTCCTTTTACATTATTGATATTAACTGCATGTGTACTCATATACTATGTAATGTGTTTGTTTCCTATCATTTGTACGCTTACATTTGCACCGAATCGGATGGAACATGAGGAGATGAACTGGAGATGAGGCGTTATGTTAAAATCCGAAAGAACTTAGTAATCATGACGATATTTTTTATGAAAATTGGTACATTTTTGGACCCCGGCATCCAATTTCTTTATCAAGGCAGGGACTAACACTCTTGGATGCATGTTTAAAAAATTTCCATTCGAATACTTAAACACTGAATTTGCATTTTTAAAATAATTTGTCTTGTGATGAAATATTTAGTAGACATAAGGGTCTATATGAGGGTATAAACTAAGCAAGTCCATTATCTATTTTTTTAATTTAAAAGCATGATTTTTTAACTTTGTAAATAACCGAGAAAAGGAATGAGGCAAGTTCTCTGAAAATTGTAGCCTCATTTAAAAGTCGCCCACTACTCCGAATTCAAATTTGTGTATAAACGATTTATTTGGAGCCCTGAAAACTAAATTCAATAAAAGTTCCAGAAGCTGTTAAATTTTCAATTTCAATAAATTGGAAATTTCGCACAGCATTTTTGATCCAGAAAAAAATGGTGAAGAATTTTCAACCTACAAATTAGCTGTTATTTTTTTTTAATGACAATTGCTCAGTGCAATATAAATGGCAGCACTTTCTTGAAAATGTTCGGTGATAAAATTCACACTGGACAGCCTAAATTGCTGATCTATCTTCTTACAATATACCGGGTGTTTGCTAACACTCTTGGTCTCTCATCATAACCCATTAGTTAATTTCTAAACCTTATAGATAGGTATAAAATTTCAGTTTAAAAAATGCTTTGAATGCTTTTATTGATTCAGACCACATCAAGAACTATACTTTATGTGGTTTGAATAAATAAATATATTTCTCAAAAAGTTACGAAATCTCCCTTTTTAAACGGTTCCTTGTTTTATTAGCTATATTTAATTCTTAAAAAATTGTAGACATTCTAAAATATATGAAAAAAAAAAAACAATTAACGTTTGATGATTAAAATTGACCGAGTTATAACTGTTTAGCTTAAAAGGGAGTCATTCATAAATCTATTTTAAAGAACAATTTAATAAATAACAGAACAGTTTATAATTTCTATTTGCAAACGATCTGTTAAAATCTCTCTCGAGGCACTCAAATTATCTATAACATATATTCGAAATCTTTCATTCTATCGCATTCACGTATTCGAAATTATACAAATCAATAAATAGTTACCTTTTTTAAGATTTGATCTAAGATTTTATATATTTTTTCGTTTCTGATTATAAATTTGTATACCAATCTTCATCTGTATAGCTTTTTAAACTTTTGAATTTTCGTATCCACATGAATACGAATGCACAGATGAATTTCCTTTCGAAAAATTTCGTCCAAATTTGAGAAAAATCTTCTAAACTTTGCGTTAAGACTACATAATTAAATTTCTTCCGTCTAACTCAAGATGTTTTTAAGTTATTGTGTTCACAGACAGACAGACAGACAGACGTATTTCCAAAAATAAATTTTTCAGATTCAGGGAGGTTTGAAACGTGCAGATTCGTTAAAATCGTAAAGCGGAATTCTTCAAAACGGTATCTTCGTAACGGTATTATCGTAAAAGGTATCTTCTTTTTGAATACGTCATATATAATGAAGTAAAAATTCAAAAATTACACCATTAAATAAAAAAATTCATTGAAAACTTATCATAATTCTTAAGTTGCTGCTCAAATTGGAAGAAATAGATCGATCGAGCAAAATATAAAGAATAAATCAGAAATTAAAAGTCCTAAGTTACTCAAAACGGTAACAAAATAGAGTTTGAGATTTCAAATAGTGTGCAAATACGTTTGTTACATTCTAAAAAAAATTATTTTACCTTTAATTCGAAAAGGAATTCCAATAATTTAAATGGAGCAGTAATAGTTTGAAAAAAAATGAATAAGAAAATGAAACTAAAGAATTTATGCAGAACAATTAAATATGCAGTCAGATGATGAATATATATAAAAGTGTACAAATTCATTTAAAACTGCAAAATTGAAATTTTATTGTAGTTAGTATAGACAAATGCATATTTTCGTGATTGATAAAATAAAAAGCACTATTACACATAAATTCTTCCCAGAATCTTCCAGTACAGTTATCCCAAACTTTTTTTACTTCCATCTTCTTTCATAATTCATAGTTTTGAGTATCCACTTTAGTTATACCCCAAAAACGTCTTTTTATTTATTAATAATTGCATTTATGGCTTAAATTAACTTAGAACGAAATAACTCGATTTAATATAATATTTATGGAATTTATTTTTGATTTTACTTTTTATTCCAAATTAGACAAATACTAAAGCAAATGAAAACAACTGTAAACAAAGGGATAAGTTCGCAATTATTTATGTTGACAGTAGACATCAATCATTCACGCGTTCTGGTTTTAATTGTATTTTAATAAAAAGTCGGAACAAGAAGCTTTGAGAGGAAATGGAATTTTTCTGAGAAAAAAAAAATAAAAGAAAAAGAACAGAAATAATAGTAATACTAGAAAAAGGTACATTTATGCAAAATTTTTCTGGAAAACCCTAAACATAATCAACAAAAGAAAAAGAACAGAAAAAATAGTAACACTAGAAAAAAGTACATTTATGCATCATTTTTCTAGAAAATCCTGAAAGAAAGAAAAAAATAAAATAAACAGAAAGAATAGTATATCAGAAAAAGGCGCATTTATGCAAAATGTTCCTAGAAAACTCTAAACGTAAGGAATGAAAGAAAAAGAGCAGAAACAATAGTAGCACTATAAAAAAGTATATTTATGCAACATTGTTCTAGGAAACCCTGAACGAAAGAAGAAAAAAAGAAAAGAAACAGAAATAATAGTAGATCAGAAAAATGTGCTTTTATGCAAATTTTTTTCTGGAAAACTCTAAACGTAAAGAAAAAAAAGGAAGAGAACAGGAAGAATAGTAGCACTAGAAAAAAGTACATTTATGCAACATTTTTCTAGAAAACCCTGAAAGAAAGAGAAAAAGAAAAGAAACAGAAAGAATAGCAGATCAGAAAAAGACACATTTATGCAAAATGTTCCTAGAAAACTCTAAACGTAAGGAATAAAAGAAAAAAAGCAAAAACCATAGTAACACTAGAAAAAAGTATATTTATGCAACATTGTTCTAGAAAACCCTGAATGAAAGAAGAAAAAAAAGAAAAGAAACACAAATAATAGTAGATCAGAAAAATGTGCTTTTATGCAATTTTTTTTCTGGAAAACTCTAAACTTAAAGAACAAAAGAAAAAAGAACAGAAAGAATAGTAGTGATAGAAAACGGTACATCTATGCAAAATGTTTCTAGAAAATCCTTGTTAACGAATAAACAAACAAAAAAAAACGAAAGAATAGTAGCTCTGGAAAAGAAGTACATATAGGCAAAGCCCAATTATTATTTACAAATCTAATTATAGATAAAATAATTATGTTTAACTATCTAAACAAATTATTAACTAACACCATTAAAGAGGTTTAAATAAAAATTAATTAAACATTGAAATTTCTACATACAAATATTTTTTATCTAAAATTATTTATTGATCGTAAGTAACGATATTTAAATTAATTTAAACGACAATTAATAGCAATTTTAATTTAACTTTTGTAGTTAATTTCCATAAATATGAGTAAGGTTACCTTGAAGATATAAATTATTTTTCCAAATTCTGATTTAAATATATTTATTACTTGTATATTTCAGAGAAATCAAACTTCTGCTATTAACACCATTATATTTTTAGAAGAGAAAAATGAAAATATTTTACAATCGAGAATTTTATCTCACTTGGCCGGTAAATGATATTTCTGCAGACTAAAGTGCCATCTGTTGAACAAAGGATAAACGATTTTCTATTATGGAGAGTTTTCATGTTCAAGCGCATCTAATTAAAAATAAATAAATAATATTGTAATAAAATGAATTTATCTAATTTATTTTTCAATAACTGAAGAATTTTCTACTTTGATTTTTTTTTAAGTACCAAAGTTTTTTATTCTCTTAAAAGGAAAATGTTTATTTTTAATTTATATTTTAATCTTCTATTTGTACATACATAAATAATTAAAGCCTGAATAATTGTTATTTGCTAGATTAATTACCATTCCAGAAAAGAAAATTAAGGTAAATTTAATCATCATAGAATGAATATGTTTGAAATTTGATTCTTCCGTTTTATCTTAGTTTGCTTTGATAGCAGCTATCAATGCTATCATTATGCAGCATTTTGTGCATACGATTTTTATATCACAAATGTATACAAAGAACTCCAATCTAAAACATTATTATGTTAAAAAAGCACCCAATGTTTTAAAATATGTTAAAGAGTCAGTAAAAAAAAAAAAAAATTTATATTAGCATAGTCACAAGAGAGCTATTAAAATATTTACATAGAACTATTTTACTACATTTTATAAAAGAAAAACACTGTTACAGAAATGTGCTCAAACACTAATATTGGAATATTTCTCAAAACTGAAGAAAAATATTGTATGTAAAGAATAGTGATATCACTGAAAAGTTAATATTTTATATTTTAAAATGACAAAAAAATTGAGATAATATTTTAGTTATTAAAAAAAGTTCAAATTTCGATTAATTTTTAGTTAATTAAAACTCTAAATACGACGCATACCACATTTATTAAGTACAAGATTCTACGATGCTCAAAAGATTTACTATGGACACTAAAATAAAAAAAAATTAACTAAAATTGGATTGGGAACTATAGTAAGGAAAAAAAAGTAATAACTGTTTAAAGCTGATGCTTATAGGTTAAAACACAAAGCTTTCTTAAAAGATAATTTTAAAAATTACATCAATCAACCTATTAGAGAAAATTGAATGCATTTTTATTGATTAAAAACCTCATCAATATGATTATTTATGCTGTTTATATATTTATCTAAATGGTGATTAAGCCAATATTATTTTATATTAGCTTCGGAATTTCAGAAAGAAAATCTCAAATTCAATTTTAGTCTAATTTTATTTTATTGATTTTTCTCTCTAACTGTAGAAAAGAAATTCCCCATTGTAATAAATATAAATATGGCAGAAAGAATTTCTGCGAGAACTTGAAAGCAAATTGATTCTATAAATATTTTTCAATTCACTTTTTCCTCTTCGGATTTTCTATTCGAAATCTGAGCTCTTTTTTCCCTCTATATTTATTTATCTTTTTCAAAATACTTCTTTAATATTTTTATTTTTTATTTTTCAAACTATCGGCTGCTTTTACGAACTAGAATAACGCAGACGAATAGTTTCGCTGAATCATGAAGTTTTCAGGCTTTTTTTCTTCTTTTTCGAATGGCAATTCGAAGAAAAGAAAAATACTCTAAGGAATATATAGCTTGAGAGTAAAGGGGTAAAAGGCAAGTATTGTTTTTTTTCTTTTTGAATTGAATCATTGGATTTCATAAAAAAGAATGGCGGAACAACAATGAGAAAATGTACCAAAGAGATTATGTCTAAGCTCTGGAGAATAAACTTCATAAGCTGAATCGTAAACATCGGTTGAAAACTATCTGGAGAAGGACAAGAAAAAAAAAAAGACCGGTAAGTTACGACACTGGCCAAATCAACTTCCTCATAACGAAAAAACTATTTTCTTGTTTTATCCGTAATATTCGTGAGATATTATAAACCTTTTTGATTTTATAAGAACTGCAATTTCCTTACTTTTCACAATAAAATCACGAAAGTATAAACATTTTGAGAGAATGAATAAAATGAAAGGAAGTGCGTAGGCAGACCGTTAGATTGATAAGATTCGTTCCATAATCTTATTTAGCTAAACAATGCCAAGAAATTATAACCTAACAGGAATTTTCTCAGAGTTTTGAATATTTTTGAAAGATATTCGGTTAATGGATTTTAGAATAACAAAACATTAAGGCGCTTTGCCTGAAGATGCTGGTGCTTATTGGCTCTCTTATGTATGAGCCACTAATGCAACTGCATCTTCAATCAAAATACTGAAATGTTTTTGCATACCAAATTCTGTTAATAAAATATTTTTTTAAAGTAAAGCTCGTGTAAAACAATCAACAGACAATCACCTCTTCAGCAGATTATGTGCAGCCAGTTATTTTATTATCAAATTCGTATGAAAGGTAGGAAATGAAACAACATTATTAAAAAAAAATCTTAGCATCGAACAATATTAAATTAGTTGGATTTAGCTCAAAATTTGATATACATTATAGATGTTAAATCTGTTTATCAAATCTCGTCTATCTAGCTCTCTTCAATTTGTAATTATCGTATTAACTTATATTCGTACATCCAGACAGATGGACTTCCACTAAACAGATTTTACTCAAAATTTGATATAAATCTACAAATTTGATACAAAGACCGTACACTAAATTTCATCTGTCAATCTCAAAGTCTTTGAGTTATCATTGTCTCAGACAGACAGGTGGACATTTTCCAAATATGTGCTTTCTGAGCTCCGTGAGGTCTAAAACTTAGAGATAAGTAATAATTCGCAAAATATAATAATTTTTTTGTCCATTTGATTAGAAGAGAAAAAATAATATCGCGCAGTGGTATTGATAATTTACTTGTTTTCGGTAATTAAAAGCACGGGAGATAGCTTGGGTTCACTTTCCTATATCTTGAGAGAAATATATATCAGGTTAGGAGTCCTGATATATACCATATCATATATATCAGGTTAGACTCCACCTCCAGTGTTCAAGAAGTTTCAAACATTCAAAGGAATCGACATTTTCCTTAAAATTTCAGACTACCAAGTTTTAAGACAGGCATTCTTTTGAGAGAAATAACAAAAATTTGCACCTGTAAATAATGTCAGACCTGGCGATTTTAATTAGAATAGACAAGTCTTTTGAATCAATTTATCAATATGTAATAAAAATGTGACCTGTTGAATGAATAAATATTGTGTGGTGTAATTTCGCGTAACATGGCAACTGATACACAGTTTTATCTGGCACGAAAAGTGCTTTACAAAATGTTATTTAGCAAATTTTATAGATCTTCGAAATGTCACGCAGCATATATAAAAGGACTCTTAGAGCTTGATTCAACAGGAAGGTCACATTGAAACAGTTTAACAAGGGGGTCGAAAAATCAGGAAAGAAGGAAGATCTCTGAAAATTCCTGATTCCATCTTATATGAAATAAATTCTTGCAATCTCATCTTTTGGAAAATCACTTTAGAAGGAAGCGTGTTTCTACAGTTTTTCCAAGGATAATAGCTCGCCGTATGAAGTCTGATATGAGTCATTTTGTGGGCATCAAGAATTGGTGAACAATTTTGCTGAAGCCAATCAGCTCAAACTTATTTCAATAAATTAACACAAATAGCGGGTTTTGGTTGACGTTTTATCTTAAATGCGCGCTGCCCATATTATGGGGAAAAAAAAAAACGGAACCGATAGGTATAACACATATCGATGATTTTAACTAAGAGGAAGTTGAAACTATTTTATAAATTTAAATTAAGTTTTTGAAAAATGTAAATTAATCAAAAAATGAATCTGCATCGTGGATGAAACTGAATAACAACAGTGCAAAAGCTTGCGAAAATCTTAATAAGAGAGAGACAAAGAGGTATCAAATAATTCTATATCTTAGAAACCTGGGAAAGATTAAATAACACCCCAATAGTTTATGCTTTCAATGCTGCAAGAATTTAAGTTTTGAATGTTACAGAAATGGTAATGAGTTTAATTATTCAATAAGTTCTGGTGAAATTATTGAATATCTTTGTACTACTACTGATATCAAACCTATGTGAATTTTAACTTTTTATCTTAAATTAATTTAATAATGTTAGACATTTTTTCATAGACATAATTTCTTCTTTATTTTAATAAAATATGCAGATTATAGATTAATTTATTATAACATTTATATTCATGTTTATATAAAAACCAGTATGTTTTACTTCTTATTCACAAAATTTCTGCTCATGGCCATATGCGCTGTATTCCCTTCACAGTGCACTGAATTATTTGACCCAAGTGTTAATACTATTACGAATTTGCAATGCTACTTTCCAGCACTGTTGATTTTATCGTAAGGAAGAAAGTTTTACAAACAGTTCTATTGGATACTGATCGGATGCCGAATCAATGACCCCCGAGTTTGGCAATTTGGCAATGAATTTGGCAACAAAAAGGATGATACTAGAATCTTCAAGAATTTTGGTAATAGATCCATTAGGACGCGATTTAAGGTGATCCAGATCCTTCTCTGCCGTGTTTCGGAACTATAAAAAGGCCGTCAGACAGAACTGGAAACAGTCATTTGAGTTCAGCTCAAATTTTTAGTTGAATGAGTTCTCTTCCTCTGAGTTCTTCTAGCTGCTTATCGTCGTTGTGACGATTGCGCTCTGCTGTTTTCTAGAAGTGCTGCTGTTCATTACTTGTATACGTCTCTGCTGTGTTTTGTCATCTATGTATTCGTGTCTATGTATTAATATACATCATTTGTTATTGAGGCCTGTAGACTCTGTCACTCTACAACGACTACAGCGAACCCGTTGACTTTACGGACATAGTGGACATACTAAGCAAATGGATTTTTTTTTTAAAAAATTGATTATATATATGAAAAACGTAGAAAGGTTGTACAAAAAAAAGAACTGCTCTCATTTCACACTTAATGATTGCACAATATATTTTGAAAATAATTAGTCAGTATATATATATATATATATATACATATATATATATATATATATATATATATATATATATATATATATATATATATATATATATATATATATATATATATATATATATATATATATATATATATATATATATATATATATATATATATATGCACTAAACGCCTTTGTCAACTAGTTTGTTCACCTGATTATTAGCTTTTTAGGCTGCTAAATAGTTAATATGGGATGCTTTAAAAAACATTTTGCCTTGCTATTTGATTCGATTGTAAAACATATATTCAATTGAATCAGTGTATTATTCTAGTTAAAAAGTGTATATAATACAAAATAAAAGCGGAAGTAAAAAATCTTACTTCATAGTTAACGATTGGTAAAAACACTCGATTAAATGTTTTGATGGATGTGTTTGAATTCCATCAGAGCATTTGAAAACATTGCTACAAATAGTGTATCGTATTAAATTAAAAATATTATTAAAATTCAGGAAAAAAATTGCCTTCAATGAAATTGATATCATTAAAAAGTTAATGTTTTGTATCTTAAGGATCCGCAAGCGGAAAAGATAAGAGGTAGAAATGTTAGGAAAGAGAATAAATACCTGTTACGGTGTACGGCTGTTTGAATATATCCTTATATTATATTATAAAACAAAAAGAACTAGTTATATAAAACTTAGTTTCTGGCTGGTTTTATTTTGTGTGTAAAAAGTTATCGAGGAAAACTACATATTTGATGCCTTATATTTTCTTTTTGTAACATCACACATTTTTTCGTTTACAAGAAGCGCATTGGAGTCCACGATCAAAGTCACCTGACGCCACCGCCTTTGCATAATCTGAAAATGAACTGATAACATTGTGTTTGTAAAATTTGTTTTCATCAGTGGCAAAATATGGTGAAGTAGGGAAAGAATAGAAGGCATTTAATGAATTAAATATCCGAACATGAAATTTTTTGTGACTCCATTACCTTTATTACATAATTTCTGTTTGTATTTATATTTTATTTAAATGTAAAAATAATATATATTATATTTTTGGAAAAAGAATTTATTTACTTACTCTAAAATGAAACAGAAGCATATGTAATTTTTTCGCAGACGATAAATTTTCTAACACTTCAAATGCGCGTTAAAATTGAATACAAAACATATTAGCAAACAGCATTAATTAAATTCCATGCCAGTACAAATTTTAAAATTGTTTTTATTACATTCTTTTTTTTTATTTTAGCGCTTAGAAGAATTAGGCGTTGTTAGATTAAATATGTAATACAATTTTAAAACAATTAATATAAAGCTATCATATGTTTCAAAAATTCCTATTTGAAACACTTGACTTTCGTTGCTAAATTCATTTGGTTGGGAAAATTTAACTTTGTTTATTATATCTCCCATGAAAATCAATCCTTTTTTAAATTATAAATTTAAGTCACTTGAACATATCACGATATGTAGCGTGCTCTTCTGGAACTCTCATTGGGTAATTTTATTATTATTATTTATTTTCAAATTTTGAATTGGTCTTCGTGTCAGCACTAATGCTAGTAGTTACCATTTTTCCTGTAATGCAAGGTCACAGACTTCAGCGAGATAACTAGAAAAAGAAAAAAAAGAACTTTGAACATAATAGAGTTATTTTATTCTCGATCCCAAAGTTGCTTATCACTTCGATTTTGTTTCCTCTACATTTTTTTTATTTTTTGACAAACGGAAGCTGTGAAAGATTACTTTGTTACTAGTTTTTCCGGTTATTCGTCATGTTCAGTCAAAAACGCTTCAGTTTATTCTTATTCAAGAAGCAAAATGGCATCTTTTGATTCTAATACGTATGAAGATATATACGAAGTAAAAGATGTCCAGATTGAAAACTTCTCTTCTGCTAATCGATGCAATAGAGTTAAGTTTGAAGTCAAGAGAGATGTTCTTTCTCAGCTTTTCTTTGTGACAGTTTATCCGAAAGATGCATCTTCAAAATACTTACGAATGCATTTGACTAGAATAAAGAATGACCCTAATTCTGAAATGCGGAAAGATTTTTTATCGTGGACTCTAAGCATTATAGATGTCAATGGTGGAGGAAGATATTACCAGACATTTGTAAAAGAAAACTTTGCGAATATTCCTTACGTAATAGATGTGCCTGATTTTTTGGATTTATCTGTTCTTCAAGAACAGTCTGAAGAACTTTTGCCAGGTGATGTTCTTACAGTACGATGTGAGCTATATTGCATTTCTACGATGATTCCTTCTTACATAAGCAGAAATACTCATTCGATGAGTACATCATTTATTAACAATTTTGGATGCTTTCAAACTGATGTATCCGATACGAAGAATTTGAAATCACTGTGGGATGAACACTGGATCAAAATTGACAAATCTCAACCCATAGAATACGACATAGCCCGTCTTTTTCGCTTAAATTTAGATATGCTTATGCTAATTCTCAAGTGTAGGAAATTTAACATGGATTCAGATATACTGAAAAAACATAGCGAAGAGTTATCTTTGTTAGATGCAGCAGATGAAGTGAGAAAAACATATATGTTTTCACCTTTGTTCAAGACTTATCTTCACCTTAAAGAAAGGCTTAGAAAAGAAATTAATAATCCACGTCCTCTTAGTGAAGATGCTAAAAAAAAGGAAGAACGATATTTAGAAGAACTTCATTCTATTTCCTTAAGAATGGATATTGTTTTAGAAATATCCTATGGCTATGCTATTCTGAATGATGATGCAGATTTTGATCAACCTTTGTCACAAGGAATTTCTTGGTCAGTTGAATTTCGAACACCGGAAGAAGAAACACAAATGCCATCAAAAGTCAACGATGAATGCTCGTCCAATGCAAAGGATTTGAAAGAAAAGGGGGAAAGAAAAGTAATGCCTGAAGCTAAACCACAAACAGAAGTAGAATATCTGATAATGGACGATATTTTTTTCCAAAAAGATGAAATGTTGAAAATATTTAAGCCTGAATACTTTCGAATTCGCTTTCAAATGGACTTCGGATTCTTCAAGCACGTAATTAAATATTTATTCTCTGATCCTGATGATGAAAAGGATGGTCCGGTCCCTCAAAATCAAGACAAGTGGACATTTTTTGTTGAAACTATGGATGGTATGACATTTGCCATCCCTTTTGAAAATGGCCAAGAGACACTGGGCTCTAGATTGATCAATTGTTCTCCCGTTTTTGAAAGCATGTTAAGAAATCCGATGCAAGAACATTATCATAAAAAAGTAAGATTTTTTGACGTAGATTGTCAAACATTTATGAATTTTTTGTATCATTTGCAAAGAACGGATTTAAAAGTAGAGTCCTTGTTACACTTGAGAGATCTTTATGTAATGGCTGACAAATTTTGTGTTGACCGCCTAATGCGCATGTGTGCAGATGGAATGCGACCTTACTTTAATGTTCAAAATATTGATGATTTTGAATATCTTGCTCATCGTTTGGCTGATAAATATCTGCTGCAACTTGTAGACTCCTACAAAGCCCAAAACGTGGAAACCGTGGTTTCTACCGTACCATACGATAAAGAGAAAAACGTAATTGATAGTGATATTCCAGAGAAAAATGAGATAGAAAGAGATGATCATTTTGATTTTATGTTTAGCTGATTTTAATTATTTTATGTAAAAATTTTCAACAATGGAGCATTTTAAATTGAAGAATCCGCTTTTACAATTATGAAAATCTATTACCAATAAAATAAAATTTCAAATCTCCAATGCCTAGAATCATGAATAATCTCCTTTACAAATAAATTTTTTTCAGGTACCAAATATCTCGGGTGATCCACTCTTTCTAAAGATACGATAGTACAAATTATAGAAAATCAATACCATCAAGAATATGACTTATTGACAGGGTAGTAGCCCAGACATCATTTCTGAAGTTTTTAAAAGGAAATAAAAAAAAAAAAAAAAAAAAAAAAAACATAACCTTTTTTTTTTTTTTTTTTTTTTATGATAGAGGTCCAATGAAAGCGAAAAAGATTTCAGTAATCTTGAGAGAGAGGACCTTTTCAAATTATCACTTCCTCATCACCTTCTACTTGTGCATCATCAACCCTGATGTCTACAGGTAGGGCAATATTAAATTGTCTGTTTTTTTATCTGTTTAGTATCGTGTTTATTTTAATAGACATAAACAATATGCCTGTTTTGTGCTTCGTAGTATGATGATTAATTTAGTTATATTAAAACCGTTTCAAACAACACTAGAGCTATTTTGGAATGAAAGTCATAATTTTGAGTTTCAGTCAGAAGATAAGAACATCTGATCTGTTATATTTTTAAAAAATTTCAAAATTTATTAAAATAAGAGAAAAATTATATCATTGAAAGCTATTTTTTTAAATAGAAATTGCTTTAAAAATATATTAGTGCAATAATATTCTCCGAAATTAATCAGGGGAAACGTTGAAGCTTCGAATAATTTTTAAATAAAAATTTAATACAAATTTTGAAAAACTTTTTTTTTAACATACTACCCAAAATATTTAATAATCTACATACTATCCAAGAAGTGGCTATGTACCAAATTCGGAAGCTCCGAAGACCAACGACCAATCAATGGTTAACCTTGAGAAATTTTTGAATGATTTTGCTGGATACTATATGTAAACCGTATCACGCAATTTACATAGAACATCCAGCGTATTCACATAATCATGTTGACATTATTAGAAAAACAATTAAAATACGATAAACTGTAAAATTTCATATATTGTCTGACTGCTTTTGAAACAATTTTTCTACAATTTGAATGCCTTAGATATGCTTTCCGCATTTCCTATTATGAAGAGCACAGACAAATAAAGATCTCAATTAACCTTTCGCTTCAAATTAGTTCCTCTTTCCTTTTACTAATGAAATAATTAAAGTTAGTTTCCAGCCAATTCAAACCACCATTTCATGGGAACATAAAAATAAATATGCCCATTACTATCTTTAAACAGGAAGTAATATCATAATTGATTAATTTCAATTAAAAAGCCATTAAAGTTATTATCTCTCTTACCAAAAATTCCCCATTTCATTCTTGGATAGTATTTTCAAAACGATTATTTTATAGAAATTGTTTAATTATTTGTATTAGTTTTTTTTAAAGCAGCTATCTTTAAATTTAGGAATAAATATTTAAAAGTCTGTGCAAAAAAAAAAAAAAAAAATCTATATTCTTTTTAGATTTCTAGAAATGATACATATTTAAGAGTTATACAAAATTATTTAACTTGTTAAATCAACTTAATTCAATACTTATTGCAATTCCATTTTATATTCGGAATATTTTAAAAAATTCGACACATTTTCAGCTATTTGGAACATCTATATTGGTATATATACATACAAACATTTTTTTTTAATTCGGTAACAAAGCAAATTGTATATGTATTTTGAAAAAACTTATTCGCTTCATTATAGTATTTCATTACCAAACCAAGTTATATCTAAATGATATAACTGAAATTAAATATAATTATTATTCCCAGCGGACCAGTTGATTATCTACAGCATTGAACAAATCGAGATAATTGAGAGAAATATCAGTGCAAGGATCATCATATCAATAATTAGTGTGCATTGCCGTTCGTTTCTCTCCATTATCTCTCAATACATAATTGTTGTCTAATCATAAGCGTTCTAGATCCATTATCATTGCATTCTAAAGATAATAATAATAAAAAAAATCAATGAAATA
Source organism: Argiope bruennichi (assembly GCF_947563725.1). Lineage (NCBI taxonomy): Eukaryota > Metazoa > Arthropoda > Arachnida > Araneae > Araneidae > Argiope > Argiope bruennichi. Next base: position 56,257,622 of record NC_079158.1, read on the forward strand.
TGAATGTTACAAATATTTCCAAGAAAATTGAAAAATAATAGAAATGGAACATTTACATGTCCATTACATGAAATTTTGAAAATTCGTGTGTCAAATATTTATTTTTTCCATACTATCTCCACTATTGATTTATATATGGGGATTTTGGATTTTTAGCTGCTAAGCTGTCATCCCCATATTCATATCTACCTGCTGCGAAATGAAATAAAATGGTGCCATGCATACAAAGATTCTTTATTTTAGCATAAGGTTTATCACGTGCATCGGGAAAAAAAATTATGTACCTTTCTAATTATTATGCTGATTCACGCACACGTTCCGACATTGGATGAAATGATGAAATACATTTATTTCTGAGCACGTCGCATCAAATATTTAAAAATATCATTGAAAATCTATGAAAAACGGTTCGGCTGTAGAATTGGCATTATTAATTGATAATATTAAAAACACAAAAATGGCAACATTAAAAAGATCGTTTTATAAATTTTAAAACGGCAGAAAAATCGTTTAATTCTAATAAAAATGTCCGAATGCGTTACCAGAAATAATCGAAATTACAAAATGAAAACATCAGGAATAATACGTCAGTAGAAAAGGTAATTTTTGGTACTTTTATAAAATCTTATAATGATAATATTTAAAAGTTATTATATAGTCTGTAAATTGTGTCATGCGACATTAAAAAAATTGTTAGACATAAAATAAACGTCCGGTTTCTTGGCAAATTCAAAATCCTGTTAGCCTTTCAAAAATTCTCCATCTTGGATTTCTACAGGATATGGTAATAAAAAACTGTCAAGCTTATATTTGACAAAAACCGATTTTAAGAAATCAACTCTGGTGAATGGACGTTTAAAAAAATCCAGCAAGACATTCTACAAAGTAGATCGTTGGACCTAAAGCTACCAAATTTGATAGAGCTTTATTTCTTTCTTGGAGAGTGGAGCCTTACTAAGAAAGGGTGTTCAAAATTTTAATTAAATTCTTAATCAAAAGTCAATCGAAATATCAAGTATTTTTTCAATAATTTTCTAGCGTATAATCGGATAAAAACAATTTTTACAAATTTTGATATAAAAAAAAAGCTTTTACCTTTTTTTACTGATACAAATTTTCTTTAATATATTTTAAGGTATATTTCACAATTTTTCATTGTTTAAGTTGCTTATATTCACGCATGTTGCGTCAATATTAAATACAAACAACGTGTGCAAGTTAAGGATATAAATTAAATTAATCTCTATCATATATATATAAAAAAAAATTTATGTAAACATTGCATTTTATTCGCTTTGTGATTGATATTAAGTGAGTCACCTGATCCATGACATTTGAGGTTTGTTTTGCTACTATTGTTTTAAATAACTAAAGAAAATTATTATTACATCGTAGAAAGTATTTATATTGCACTTGACATTGAAATAGTGACATATAAGGTAAGTCAACCATCTAACTCTCCGACCCGCCAGGAAGGTACATGGATTTAAACCATAAAACTGAATGACCGGACCGCCGCAACAGCAACATTGTCGGGAACTGTGGTTAAGTCCTAAGGGCCGTCACCGGCCACGGTACAACCCTCCCCGAAGGAAGTACGTCCCGTCATCGATGGGAGGAGTCAGATCCCCCACCTATTAGTGTACCCTCCAAGGTGGCGAGGTCTAACCACCATGCCGGAAGCATCTCATCCTCATTTCGAGGTGCCTCCCTAGGGGTTGACATATAAGGTAAAGTAAAGCCATGATTAAATCAAATTAAGAACAACTGAGTTTGTACAATATATTTGCCAATTCTACTTTTAGACATATAGTTTGTGGCAACGCTAATGAATAGTTTTCCGGTTTATTTACTACTCTCGAGTAACGGAAATTTTTCGTCTCTAGGCTAACAATCATCTGAAATACCTAAGCAATACATGATTTAACACTGCATTGTTTTGTTTTTTAAATAGTAATGGGACATCCAGATATATCAGATGATAAAAAAAAAAAATGCAAAGAAAGACCTAGCGAGAATCTGTGAATTTAAAATGAAAAGCTCATCGTAAAGCTGCTTCGTTTGCAGTAAAAAGTAAAAAATTTGAATTAATTCTTAAATATAAGAGATATGAGCAAAGAATGTTCTCGCTGCGGGGCTTTGAGTTTTGAATCCGAAGAAGGCTGATCGCAAATGTACGCTGTCATCATGGAAAGATTAATTGTAAGTGTCCAATGTTGAACGAATGGTCAGTGGAATTTAAAAACTGGCTAACTGGAACTGATTAACACCAGGTATAGTGTCGAACAATATAGGGGTTGATGAGCGAAAGAGAATAGGGTCGAAGCCCCCCTAATTAAAAATAAAATTAATAGATGAATAAAACTTTATCATGTTACAATGTTTTGGATTTGGGGTTCGAAGCTCTTTTATATTTTGCTTTTTATACCGATTAAAAAATCAATAGTAGTGGTAATGGCAGTAATAATGGTCTTCCGAAACTTTCTCGCATGCTCTCTAATAAAGGTGTTATTCCCTTCCCTCTGTCTTAAATTTTGAACCTTGCGCAAGGCAGAGAACGATACAAAAGTGATCTGATTTTTATATTCAGCGTCCAGAGCACGAACGTTATAATATAATGGGGGAAAAAAATGAAATCTGCGATCGCAAATTTCAAGTTATCATGTGAGAACATTATTATTTTTTAAGTCATTAACCAGTTTAAACCGGTTTACGAGAGCTCCAAAACTTTGCCATTATTTGCTTAAATTGTATTCCAAATTTCATTTAAGCAAGTCGATGTGTTTGTTATCGCGTTTACATATATATAGAAATAACAAACCAACAATCCTTTGACAGATTTGGTTCAAAATATCATTTTAGATCTATAATTTAGATATTAAATCTCTGTATCAAATTTTATCTATATAATTTTATAATTATCGTGTTCGCTTCTACTCGGGTAATCCGATTCGATTTGAATTGATTTCGTTCAAAATAGGATAGAAATCTACATATTTGGTGAAAAGACACCATGCCAAATTTCACCGGTTGTGTTTAATGTATGTTATTCACAGCCATATAAAATTTCTAAAATATGCTTTCCGGATGCGGAGAGATCTGGAATTTGGATATTCGCCATCTTCTCAAATGTTAATACAATGTATCGATTAATTATTTGTATATTCTTTACAATACATTGTATATATATATTCAAATTCAATGGTGAATGAAAATGTTTTTTTTTTTTTTTTTTTTTTTTTTTAAATCTTTTCAAGTGAGTAATTAGGTGGCAGCATGTATTTTAGCTGAATCGGCAAAACAAATTTTCAAGCTTCAAGATACTTTGAAAAGTTCATGGATCACCTGTCTGAATTATATCACCATATATGCCGAATTGTCTAAGTTTTTGTATAATATTTTATCACCTATAAATGACACATTTATCAGAAAAATATGATTATTTGATCTGCGAACTGCAGTCGCGCTAATCCGAAGGTCTTAAATTAGCTAAAGAACTTTGCTCACAAAATCATTTTTGCATTGGAGAAATAATTAATTAAATAAAATCGTATTTAATTTTTTTTTATTTTATAAAGAAATTGCTCGTTTTTAAAAAATTTCCTATGTGGTTTATTCATCTCAATTACATCTGTCCGAACTGCTCAGTAAAATTCGACTACCTTAAATATTTAGAGAATGGAATCAATGATGCTATCATAATTCACTTTAAGAGCTTCGAGTTAAACTACTTTTGAAATCCATTAAACGAATTTTATACGAAAACAACTAACATCATACTAAAACATAGCATAAGGGAACGAAAAGTTAGATAATATAAACAGTTAATGATATTCGTCATGTAGCTGTGACATCAAGAAACTGATTATATTTTGGAATTCATTGTTGCTCTAAATCCCTAATTCTTACAAGTTCAGCATCATAGAATAGGATAAGATAATGTTCATTCAACCGCCAGAAGGCATCGGAGGCCTTATCTTACGATTTTGGGACTGAAAATATTTAGAAGGTAATTCAAAAGCTAAATTTAGAACTAATACTTGACTTCGTGTTAAGAATACGGTACTGCCAACAAACAATTTTTTTGTGATAATTCGTCAAATTTGACGTTAGAATTTAATATAGTTAAGACTTAGCTAAGGGAAGTATCTAAAATTTGTCGATGGTGCAGTATCGTATTCTTAAATATAATCCGTTTATCACCATAACAACAATCTGATGCAAAGAGAGACATATAAATTTGTTTTCTTTTATTGAAAAAACCATCCACAAGAAAAACAGTAATCCCTTGTAATTACAAAATAACAGAAAGCATAATTCTCAAAACACATTTAATGTTTGGTTACATTGAAGTACAACCTTATCTTGCTAATGGACACAAAGGTTGCGGTGAGCAATACATTCAAAGCCTTTATAGAACTTTAGATTGAATTTTAACAATTTTCTACAATGCTGACAAAAGGTATGGACCTTTTAGGACTAACATATTCAACAATATAATGTATTAAAAATATGAAACTCTTTTCCGTTGGTATTAATCATGCAAATGTTACCTTTTTACAAGGTAAAATATTAAAAATTCTTCGTATTTTGTTTAAGAACAACTATCATTTTGTTTGACCTGCATAATAATCATCAAATATGAAATTACTGATTCATACAATTCACTAAAAAATACTGAGTAAACTATAACACATCTTAACATTCGGCAATTCTCTCACAAAACAGCTCCATTAACACATTTGAAAAATAAAATAATTCTTCTTACCCATGAAAAATAAAAACAAACATTATGGAATTAAAGAGCTTAACTGAAACATCGAAAGTACTGTAACATCGAAGATTAAAAAACATTTAATATACACATAAGAAAAACCTGAGTAGATATTTCACAATATTTTACCAAGTGTTTGAAAAAATACACAATTCATACAATGCCCAAATTACATATGTTAAAAAATTAGATTAAGAAAAACAGGTATGTCCATTAAAAAAAAAAAAAAAAAATGAAACCTCTGATAAGGACAGCTTTTGAAAATGCTTATCCATTTGACACATATAATTACATGAAAAATCTTCAAAAAAAATGTCCTCAAATAAATTTCTGAATTTTTACAGATCAAATGCTACACAAAATATAAAAATTATTTGAAGATTTATTATCTATGATTTGAGATTGAATAAATTATTTTCATATTAAAAGGAGTGATATAGTAGATTCTCATTTTTATTGTTCTGTTGACAACATGCTTAAATATAAGCTCCCACCAATCAAAATTCACTAAAATAAGAAAATTATACAAATAGAGTGAATCAATTCCCCTAGAAGGCCATCAGAAAATCATGAATGAAAAGTTGCAGTTTAAGTAAGCAGTTTCTTGCTTTCTATAGGGTAGTATGGTGCAGATGGTGTGATAATGCTGTTCACGTCATGATATGGGTCATACCTCCTATGGGAGGCTTAGGTGCATAAGCCAGTAATGGCTATTTTAATATCACATTTACTAAGCAGTTTCAAATGTGTGAGTTGACCCAAAGCCAGGCTGGTGTGACTGTGTTGGAATAAATATCTAAAAAATTAGATTCAGTGTACTGGAGTGAAAAGAATTTTTGATAATGAACAATTGAATGATAGAATATTACAGGATCTCATAGCTACAATCAATACATGTTAAAACCATAATTCAGTTAAATTTAGCTACAATTTATTATTTTAGAAACTTAAGAAAATTGTATGAAAGGAAAATTTTATAAAAAAAATAAGCTAGAAACATTTTTTCTAAGGAGAAGAATATATCATTAAAGGAGACATGGATCTAACTGGCAGTTTATCTGTCATTATAACAGTTGCACATCAAAAAAGTTTCTTGAGCATTTTGGATTAATTGATGACTTAATATCAAATAGCTGGATACACAGTTCATTCATAAAATGTTGACCTTGCGATTAAAAAAAAAAAGGCAAAGAAATTAGCCTCTTATCACTTATGTCTTTTTCTGTACTAACAGTAATATAAAAGTAAAAATCTACTTTTATATTATAAGCACATTAATTAGCAAGTGTGTCACTGCTCTGAAAATCTCTTTTTTCTAATTTATTAGTTAATTTATGACTATTATTTATGACTTAGTTTCCCTTAATAAAAAATAAAAAAAAAAAATGGCCAAAAGGTTACTTCTCTGGATGTACAATAGGAATAAACAAAAAACAGTAAGGTAAGAATAATATAATAATAAAAAAATCTTAACCTAAGAATTTTTAATAAACATTAAATTTTTTTTTACTTTACAATTATTTGTATTAATATCCTGAAATTGTTTTTAATTTAATTTATTTTTAACACATATTAATTGGTGTTAGGTAAAAATGGGTAATATGGGATGGCTTATGTATAAAATTGAAAACTCAAAAATGATAGCATATTTAAAAATGCTTCTTTCTTTTTAAAAGATTATGACATTTTCTTTTACAAAAAGGCAAAGTAATACTTTTGTTCACACAGACAAATTCATAATTCCAAATGAACTTTTTATTGAAGTTAGGAATTTCATCTGAAATGAAATTTTAATTAATCAATGCATAGGTACAGGTCATGCAACAGTATTTTCCCATCAGCTATTTCAGCAAAACATCTCTATGCACTACATCCTTTTAAATAGAGCTTAATTTTTTTATTTCTCATGTTTAAGTCAATCAAAAAGAAAAGAAAAAAAAAATGCTGTTGCTTTTGATTATATGTAAAGTTGCCTATTTTTTCCTTTCAAATTAGTATGAAATTTAGCCATCATATATTAAATATGAGTGAAATACTAAAGTTCACCGTATATGAAATACGAGTGAAACAATCTACTGAATAATTAGAGCTTTTATTCATTTGATCAATGTAATTAATGTGCGAAATTTTAATGATTCAGGGTATTGGATCTTTAAATAATCTTAAATGCAAAGGGAGAAAATTTTTTGCAGAACTTTAGTACTACCCAAATAAAAAAAAAAATCAGCACTACTAGTACCATTTTTTTTTCTTCCCCCTGCTAGGAAATGCAATTGTTAATAATATATAAATAATCAGAAAAATAAGAATCTACTATATCATTATACTTCATAACTGATTATTTTTGAAACACTAACATTTTTTTTTTTTTTTTTTTTGAATAACTAAAACAAATAATTATCTGATTACCCGACCTGGAATCTCTGATTAGCTGTCCATTTTGATAAATATTTTTAAGTTGAGTGCTGAAAATGAAATGAATAAACTGCCACAAGTATGAGAAACCCAAATAAGATAACGCAGGAAATTACTATACAGAAAATTATGAACATAAAAACCTACTATATCAGTAAGCTGCATAACTGACCTTTCTTGTGGCATACAGTTTTTGAATAATTCTGCAACAAATAAAACTGATAATAATCTATTGATTTGAATAACAACTGCAAAATTGTATGAACAACTATGATGAGATGAAGCATAGTTACAAAACAAGAAATATGCCAATAAAAGCACAATACTGATTAAAACTAAATACAGATTCAACCAGTTTGTTTCAGTAAATGAACATAAAAGAAAACATAAGCACTGTAAACATATAATATACTCTAAAATGCAACATTTATAAAAAGAAAACAGATGGACTTAACAAACAGAGGTAGAAACAATCTTATATACTCAACTTTTATAAGTAGTGTGAATTTTTTTAAAATTAGGCTAAAAAAATGTTGTAATTTCTAACAAAATACTTTTTTAGTGATTTCACATGTCAATATATCAGTCATTTTGGACTGCAGAGAATTTTAAAGGCTTCAGTGCAAAAGAATATTTGATATTCCCTCATTTAAACAATAGACATATTACCTTAATTCAGGGATATTTAAAATATAAAAAAAAACTCAAATTTATCACTAATTAGTCACATTTTAAAATTACTACCTAAAATATAAATTTTTTGATGATATTTTATTATATAGCACGGAGATAACTTTTGGTGAGAAATTCCTATGGCTTTATGAAATAAAATAACAATCATAAAAATACATGAACCATTTCTAGAAATCAAGAATGAGTTTCCTTTGATTTTACACTAGAAATAACAAAATATAAATAAACAACAATAAATACATCTAGATGCTCGGATTTATGTTACCCTAGTTAAGTACAAGGGGACTGTGAAATAATGCCCACACTTTGAAAGGCTATATTTCTGTAATCGGATAACAAGGAATTCATCAGTATGCAAACCACTGTAAAGGGAACATTCTAAATTTCATCAGTTCGATGAGATTCAATGCCTTGCATTGCACTACAACAGAAATCACACAATAGAAGATACCCTGTGCCATGGAATTTGCTAAAAGTAAATTGGTTAAGACTCCACGTATATCTCATTTATGGTGTTTGTCTTATTAATAGGGAGAACATCATATGTTAGTTTTGCCAATATTATTAAAAAGGGTCTTATAAGAATGCATAAAGGATTCAGCAAGCACTGGTCATGCTACAAAAGTGTTAATGTCAGAAGAGTATCCATAAAGTGATTGGTATTCATTCCACATATGTTGTAGTTATCATAAGCTCAGTAACATAAAATGGACACCAAACAATCGTCCAATTTCTCATAATAATCACAAAGGATACAAATTAAATTACAGCAGGAATAATTCTATATTTTCCTTTCAAGTTACTGGTCTATCAAAGTTATCTTTTGATTTTTTTTAAATACAGCCTTTAAAGCTAGGGTATTTTGTTGTTTGAAATACATATAGGTGGTTCAAAAAATAAGGTAACAAAAGTTTCCATATGTGCAGAAATTCCATGATAAAAGAGAGACTGCATAAAACCTGAACATCTTCACTAGCAGAGTACTAAATATTGTACATAAAAAATTGGGCTGCCAGAAGATGTGCTCTCATTAGTTATTGCAACAACTTTCAAATAACATTGATGCCACACAAGTGGGATTGTCTTTTGAGCATTTAATGAGAAATCAGGCAGATGTTTCTTTCTTGCACCAAATTATTACAGAAAGCAAACAATAGATGCATTATTAGACACCTGAGGTGAAGAAAGCATTTCAGAAACATTGTTGAAGACATCGTTAATTAGCTTTTTGACTAAGACCCTGAATTCTTCTACACTGATTTAAATAGATTGGTTTACCAATGGCACAAATGCTTCAACAATAGCAGTGATTATGTGGTAAAATAATATGTACTTATGTCTTCTTACCTTTGTCTATCTTTTTCATTTTGTGAATAAATCTTTTCTCTGATACGATTTGCTATCTTACTTTTTGAACCATCCTCATGCATGAAACCCAAAATTAAATTAAATTATTCAAAATTAGCATAACGAATATTTAATGCAAAAAATAGCTATATTCAAATAATAACACAATATTTAATAAGAGAAATGTTGTAACAAAATTTTCAATATTATCAAAGCACATATATTTTTTCAAATTAAAAAAAAAGATGAAACATATGAACAGAGGGAGAAATTTATTTTTTTTCAAAGCTAACTTTATGATATACAAATATTACACATACTACTTTTGTTCAGTTAATTGCACTCCCAACAGGCAATGAAATAAATTACATTGTCAGGGGGAAAAAAATAACTTTATTCACGTATATTTGTTTTAAATTTTAAGTAGTTCCCAAGAGACTGTATTTGAAAATTCAGTAAACTTATTTTTAATATTTGTACATCATAAAATTTTTTAAAAATCACAAATGATACAATTTTTAACAAACCCCATGTTAATATAATCAATGAAAGCAAAGGAAATTAAAGAGCAAGAAATAATATATAAAAAAAATAAAAATCCTCATATTCAATAAATTATAACTAAACAGCAATAACTGGAATAAAAAATTTTATTGAAATAATGATTAACTTTATTTCGATAAAATATAAAGCAATTAATATAAAAAGTCAAAATTTGTCATTTCGTATTTTTGTAAATATCCTAATAAGAATAAAGTATTTTTAAAATATTAATGGAAAACAGAAGTTTTAGTTGTAATTATTATAAAAATAGGATAAAATACCAATAATATTTAGCATAATTCAGTGACTCAAATTTTTAATGCCGATTTTCAAAATTGAAAACATATCAACTGCAATTTCAATACTTTTAATACAGTAATTCTTTAGAGATGGGACAATACAATTATTAATTACATTTAATACTTTGTGCAAGAAGCCAAATTAATTTTTTAGCATCTTTATGGCAAAGTAATAGTTAAATAATAATTTTTATTTCAAAGTAAATTTTTCTAATTTGAAAGGAAAAATTATTCAAAAAAAATTTAATTGATAAGGGTTTATTAAATATAAATGTTGGAAAAGGAAATTTCAAAACAGTGTCAAAAAGTTTTGTAAGCAGCTACTTTTCAAGCACAAGAACTTAAAAAGAATATACATAAATCTACAACAGTGCATGAAAATAATTGCATGCTCTGAATTTTACATTTTATTGCCGAATGGCACTGATCATTATGAAATACTTTATTGCAATAAATAACAAATTCAACGAATTATGGGAAAAATTGCAAATATATAATTATTAGAAAAGTTAGTACTTACTGATTTTAAAAAAATGAAGATGCTTTGTTCTATAACTGGTTGTCATAATAGAGATAAACAAACTGAACCACAAATAAAAATTAAAGAAAATATAATAATAATAATCCTACTACACGAAGTCATCCCCAGAAAAATACACATAATAAATTTCCCTTTTTTTTTATATATCTTTTCATTAGAAAAATCTTCAAAGTGATTAAAATTTGGTGGGATAACAAAATACAAATTCTCAAACTATTTAATTTGCTACATCACTCTCAAATGCCATCCAAACTAACATGACTAGCACAAAGACACAGTTATGGCTTCATAGGACTACAGGTCTAGTACATTAATGCAATTACATCACCCATCTTTATTGGGATTATAACTAAAAAATGATTAATATTATTATAATTATTACAATGCTTTATCAATTTATAAATAAATCTAGAATATTTGAGCGATGCCCGCAAGTGACGGGACGGATAAATGCAGAATGTTTCTGACCAGCAAAAATGATTTTGTGTGCTAAGCATATATAAACATTTAGGTTTTATATTAAGTGACAACTGTTTAAGAGCTATACAAATTGACAGGGTGTCTACCAAATTCTTAAGTTAAAATAAATAAAAAATAATGATTACATATCCATTTTTCTAGGGTTTGAAATTAATTTTGATACTATGGATGTAATGAAGACAAAGCAATTAAACATTTAATTTGAATGAGTTAAAATTTATTTAAATTCTTAGCATTTTTACTGCATTAAAAGATGTAGATTATTCTCAGAAATATCTTCTCAGATGATCATGAAAAATACCAATTGATAAGATATCTGAATTGTTTGCAATATTTTTGCCTAAAATGGCATAAGCTGCCAAATTATAGTTCTAAGTGGAAGAAGTATTTGATGGGGAAGTTCTCACCAGTCAAATAGGTAACTCCTATTGCTTGATGGCAATATGGAAGACAAGCAATTTGGGTTATATCCGATCAAGATTTCTAATAGTTGGATCATATATTTTACTTTATACCACTCCATGGTCACATTATCTCATGGTAACAACAAACACTTTATTAATAACTGCAGTGGACTTGCTAAATTTAATTACCAATAGATGAAAAAAAAATCTTATTTATAATACAAACAGACAACAGACTTTCAGCCAAATATTCATAAGATATCTGCTACTTTCCGAAAAAATTTTCAAAAGCACAAAGTGCCACTGTATACTTACAAAAAATTTAATATGTCATTCTCTACAGAAAAATATATTTATTAAAAATTCCAAAGTTACACATATTTATTCATGCACTTTAACTTATGATTCAGATTACTATAGAAATATCCAAGACAACCTCTTAAGACAAGGATTTTAAAAGAAAAACAATAAAGAATTTTGATATTTTTCAAATTATTGGAAGATAAAATATGTGGTTTATTTAGATGCTTGTAAGAATTACTTATTCTTGTCTTCATTCATTAGCAATAATGGAATGGCATCACCTACAATGGAATAAAACCACCTACAAGCTGCCTGATGACTAGGTAAATTATTGCCACCAAGAAAATAAAATTCTAATGTTGAATTGTACCAGTTAAGAACCAAAAGTAAAAATTTACAAATGTATTATTTGTACCACCTATAGAGAAAGGGTTAATTTAAAAAGAAATTTGATATATAAAAGGCACATTTTAGTTTTAAATATTAAAAAAATGGTAAAGAATTGTTTAAGTCTTTGTTATAAAATGAGCTTCGCAAACTAAAATAGTGTTTGTTATTTCTATTTCATTGAGCAATTTTTAAGAACAGTCATTTTATCCAAAAAGGCAGATGTAAATTTTCTGCAGCCTTGAATTCAGGGGTAGTTCTTTAATAGCTGAAAAAATATATAACTTCTGGCATCTTCAGTATTGGTAGACACCCTGATATAGGAAGCAAACCTAAGCATTGTCTAGAATAGACTTATAAACATCTATTATACACAGAAGAATTCTTGATATGGTTAATTCGATGGAAATGGAAGATATCTTCCATTAGAATATCAAATTTTAAAATGATACAAATAGTACAGCAATAATTTGTGAAAACTTAAAATTCATTGGATGGAAAATTGAAATATTTATCAAAAGACATGCCACATAAAATGGAAGGGAATTTCATTCTTAAAATTTCAACATTTATCACATATAATTGTAATGAGAAACATTCTAAATATTCAGAAAAATTTATCAGCAAAAACAGTTTTTAACTGAAATCAAGCAGCTGAAGTCTAAAATTGTCTTCTTTTCAAGTCAATTTACATAAATCAAATAATGGTTAACATTAAGTGGTTATTATAAGAACTAATGCTAACTGATGAATTTGTAAAATAGCCAATTAAAAAAAATATTCAACAAGCCTTTGATAAATAAGAATATATTCAGTTCATCAATTTCAATTTGATACTGCTTCATATGACAATAGTAATTTAAAACAAGTAAAAAACAATAACAATTGAAATATTTAAAAATATAGCTCACTATATAAACAACATCTACAAAATTTTTACAAGCTCTAGATATAAAGCCTTACTTCCAATTACAAAACCTTAAATTTGATCAAATTTATTGCATCATAACTACCAATATACGACCGAAATATCTGGTCATAAAAATTGGTACATTAGATAAACTTCTGGTAAAAATATTAGCGAATTCTGATGTCTTTTTCGGCAACTTGATTTCAATCATAATGTTAATAACAAGACCATATTTACACAACAATATAAACAATTTCTTACATCTACATCATAATAAAACAATAAATCACTATATTAAGAAAAGATAAATGCAACAGCTGAAAAATAAAAAACAAGAGCAACCATATATAAGAAAATTTAATAGCAAGCAATAATAAACCATGATTTTCATAAAAATTTATATGAAAAAAAAATGATAAAACAATTTCTGTAAATTAATATGCATATTCAGAAATTTTTCTTTCAATTATTATAATCTTTAACCTAAAACATGTTTCATAAAAATATTAATAAGAAATAAAGAATAGTTGAAGTTTAGATCTACTTTGGCTTTCTCAAGAAACTAAAACTGTATGGAAGAATTTATTTTTTTTTAAAAGAATTGTAATTGCTTAAGTAAGAAAAAATGACAATATGTAAAATAAAAATTCAAAAATGGAAATTAATATATTTAGAGTCATAGAATTCCTGCTGATTTAAAATGATAAAAAGACTTTAAATGATAAGTGTTTTAAATGATAAAGACCTTAATATATATATATACATTTCATTTCACAAATTCATCCTTGGAGAAGTTAAAACAAAAAAAATTTAGAGGATATTTATTATTGCGATACCTTGAAGTATATAGCACAATAAAAGTTAAAAATGTTCGTTGAATTACTTTCACATGTGATTTTGAGGAAGACGCAAAAATAAGATTATAAAGAATCATTAAAGTATTAATTAAGAAGAAATATAAGAGATTAAGAATGGAAATATGTCATTATTCTGTAAAAAATGCAATCTCAGCAAGAAACAGCTAAAAAATGTAAAATGCAAAGTTCAACCACAATCATTTTTATGTGCATAAGGTTTACCATTTTATGCATTTTAATCAAAAGGAAATTTAATAAATGCATAAAATGGATAAATAAAATTTTTCATTTTATTATATTTATTACAAGAAATATTGTTTAGTTATCACTTTACATAAATCTTACTGCCCCCATCCTTTTTAATTCCTTCAGTTAAAAACAGATGTCAAAAGCACAAGGTATATGATAAAGATGGTGCAAAAACATATAACAGAAATGGTGTATATTAAAATGGCAGTACAGACCACCACTTTATGTACCTCAAAACTAAAAGAATCAGAATTCTAGGTTAATTTTAAATAATCAGAATTGTACATTAAACAACAGAATATCAATTTTTTAAAATTTCTAATTTATAGTCATATATCGACTGAAACAAAAATGCAAAGGAGATCTGAGCTTCAAAATGTTGTAAACAATTCAAAGATAATAAACTGTTGTTACTTTTGTAAGGGACAAAAAAAAAGCAATTTATTATAAGGATATGAATGAAAAATAATTACTAATACACTATTATATTGTCGATATTATTGATATAATTTTAAATGTATTTTCATTATGAATGGTTGTGCATTAGAGAAACGAATTGCAAAGTAATGCAAAATCTTTCTTGAAATCTATACTATTTAAAAATCCAAAATTAATATATTCTTGAATAGAAAATTTATTTTTCCCATATAGACTACTTGATTTTATGTTAACACTAAATACAATTAAATATATTCCTTATTTTTGAAAAAAAAATTACTTAGTTATAAAAACAAAGTTTTTGTTCACAACTTTTTATCATCTATTTGAAAACTTTCTATTGTCTACAAATAAAAATGCTCACAGCATCATTATTAAATCCTGGTAAAAAATAATTTTGAGACAAAATGAAAGGATTGTTAAGTGCATTTTTTTATACATATAAATAGACTTTTGAATACTTTAAAGCATTGAAAGGTTAGGATTTAGCATTCAGTTTTCAGTATTCCTCGAAATAACATTGCTTTCATGAAAATAATAAAATACTAAACAAATATTAGATAATTTTCTAATAAAATATATGGCAACAAGAAGTGAATATATGCATAGTATTCCCTCATCTTTGAGTACATACAAGTTCAAGTGCATAAAAATTTGAAAAATGCATGCACATTGGAGAGCCAACAATCAAAATTGCAGAGCATTTTGAAAATTAAAATTTTTAACCAGTAAACCAACACAAACTTTCCATTAAATTTAACAACAAGATAAATGAAAATAATAAAAATGTGGAAAAGCATATCACAAATGAGATAATGGATGACAAAAATAAATAAAGAACAGAAAATTCTCTATTAGAACATAAAAAGTTTTTTAAAAAATCTAAATTTTTATTTTTAATTCATAATCAATTTTTAAAAACATCATGGAATCTAACAGTTTTCATTTGAAATGCACTAACAGATGATGCCAATAATATGAAAAAAATTAATTTACATGATTAACTGATAGTTAAAATCTGAAAATTATAAAATAGTGTATTATAGCCAAGAACATATAATCGCTAAAAATTTCATAATTCATGCATATATTAGGAGAAGAGAGAAATAAGTAAAAATGAATATAAAATTCCATTTTTTATACAAACATGCAAGAAGATAAGGGAAATAAAAATGTCTAAAAGAAGCATGCAACAATTAGAAAATTATTGACATGTTTATCCTTTTACTTCTTTTTCTTTTTTACTGATCATTTAAATTTAATATCTGGCTATAAGTAATGAATTGTTAAATGTTAAAGCTTTTTAATTTCTTTAAACACTTACATTTTTGAAATTTAAAGAATTGCTCAGCAAAAAATTCTTATGAAAAGGTACAAATTATGCAGTTAAAAATGCACAATACTTTTAAGCTTATGTACCTTTAAATGGTTAGTAAAATACGTATTGAAAACTACATCAATAATTTTGCACGAAACTGCAGACAGTTCAATGCAGTATATGAAAATTGATGCAAAGTAAAACCAATTAATCTTCATTGCTGATACTCTACTGTGTTACATAAATACAGCTTTTAAAATACTGCATCAATCAGACTCCACTACAGATAATCTTTAATCATTAATATAAGCGATGTGCACCGAGTTCAAATCTATGAATGAAGTAAACATAACATTTATATATTCAAATTCCCAAAGACAAATAAAAACAACATTTTGAACCATCAATAATAATAAAAGATTCAACATTTATAGTCAACCAGATTTGTTTCCATCAAATTTCTATAATTTTTTTGTACTAACATCAATGCCTTAAAATTTGTATAACAACATTAATGTGACATATGACAAAAGACATAAAAGCTACTAAGATTGCTCTCACTGTGGTAGATAAGAGTTTTGGTACGGAGACATATACCAATCCTTGCTTGCTAGTCCCCGAATTTGTTCATTTTGTTCGCGCAAAAATTGGTTGGTCGCTGTTAGATCGAGAACCTGTTTCTTGAGGTCCTCTATTTTATGCATAAGCCTACTATTCTCCTCTTGCAATAAGCGGACATGCTGGGGCAAAAATTGATGTGATTCTGGCATTGAATTTCCTCCAGTGAATGGGACAAACTGATCTTCATAAGCTTGTCGTTTAGGGAGTGGTTCACATATTCCAAACCCATCAAAAGGATGTTCAAAATTTTCAAATGGAGCTCTGCGCTGGGGATTCAGATTGTTGTTCTCCATATGATACTGTCCAGATGTAATATGCCTAAATTTACATCTTCCACCCCTCTTACATTCACCTTTGAGATAATCTTTGCAAACAGGTATGCTTGACAGAATTTGGCCACCTCCCTTTTGGTTAACACTTTCTAAAATGTGATCTGCAATGTACCCACTAGTACGGTACATTTCTTCCTCCTGCTTCGTACAATGAATGAATCTGCAGTTGACACGTCGGCATTCCTTATTCTGGAAGTCATGACAAAAGATAAGATCTTTCTTACCCAATGCTTTTGCTTCTTCACCTTCGGGGTGACGAAATTTGCAGCTGCTGCCTCTGTTGCAGACATTCCGCAAGAAGTCTCGACAGATGTTATCTTTCATGCTGTCCCCATTCATACTAAATCAAATCATAATTATATAGCTGTAAAGTACATCATAAATAAAAAATAGTAAATTAAAAAATATAACTAAAGTCTATTGATTCAGAAGACCAGCTCTACAAAAGATATTAAATGATAGGATTTTGCAGAATTTTAAATAAACACCAGGAGGAAATTCCCTATGTTATTGTTTTTTAAATAAAATTCAAATTTCCTCCACAATTCTAAAATTTATCAAATGCTGAGATGAAATGCATAGGTACAGACAGACTACAATTTAAGAGGTTAAAATATTTCAAGTTTACCTCCTAACAATAAATATCAGATTTGGCTATTTTAGAAAGTGTAGTTACCATTGTATAACCAATTGATTGCATGCATGTAAATGTCACAGAAATAAAGAAAATTTAAATTCAGTTCACACAAATATTTTTCACAATTAATTTTGGAGTAAGATTCTATTCCTGATTTACCCAAATTATCTGCATTCCAGGTTCTTGCATGGCTGATTAAGGAGCATGATATTGCAAGAATCCTTTCTAGATAATTTTTTTCAAACTTTTAAGCCCAACATAATTAATATAAATTAATGAAACAGAATAGTTTATTTTGTAATGATATTTTTATTTAAGTAAATATTATTCATGATTGAGTTCTATTTCAAATAAATTTGGGTAGAAAATGTATCACATCGTGGACTGGCATTTTGATTTAATATCTTATAATTTGCATTTGTTTTATTATTATTTTAAATATTTTAGAAATAATAAACAACACTCAAAACATAAGAATTATAAAGATTAACAACAATAAACTTATAATCTTTTTGACAGGAGCTTACTTCATAAAACATAGGTTATTCTACTGCATCAATAATTACGAATTTTCTTCTACGATGAATCCAGCAAAATCGTTATAATTCAAAACAGCACCATAGAATGAGATTTCTGAAAATACATACAACAAAATTTACCTACAGTTTCTCAAATCAAAATGTAATTTTTATACTCAATACACAGTAATATTAATAGTAAGCTAAAGTTCAAAATAATTAAAAGGAAGCATCAGTTATTTATATCAATGATATTAAAATATCTGGAATGTGAATTGCCAAAACATGTGAATATAAAAAGTTTAGAAGCTATTGACTATTTAGAAGCTAGTAATATATACTTTTAGTACAAAATGATAATATATGATTTTAGAAAAGGTGTCTACTCTCATTTTTATTACATTAAAGTACAGAAAATCAAAATTTCATAGAACCAGTTACAAATCAGAAAATGAATTTCAACTTCTACCCCCACTTTTATGCAAAATAATTTAACCTAAAACATTTGGATGGATCATTTTTCTCTTATGAATCTAAATGTATAATAATAATACAGTACAAATCAAAATTTGCCAAAAAAATAAACTGATTATACTTCAACAACAAACTAATTTAATTTTTCATTTAAAAAAATTAGAGAATCCACACAAGAAAATACAAGTAAAAAGAAACCACACAAAATGATTGAAGTATATAATTGAAATCTGAGATTCAATAAATGTGTAAATATTCTACGAACTTCGATTTTTCTGTTTGTTTATAATTTATGATATAGAGGTTGAGATACAGACCAGATATTTATAATTTTTTTATCAATAATAGACTATATATTTTGTAAAAATTTCACAAGCAAATACACAATCATATCTAATCTACACTTATGATAGATTAACTTAACAGTACAATAAAAGTTACAAAAGCATATCATTCCAACAAATCAAATAGTCCTGAAAATTTTCCAATGCATCTTGAAAGTTATGGTCATCTTGAGTAGAATATGGCTTTAAATACCAATATCCTCTACAGTTAGTTCGTGGTCTCGAAACATAAGTTTTCATAATTTATTTCTTGGTGTTAATCATTATTCTAATTTATTTAGAACATGCAGTTTTGATTTCTCATTTTCTTTTTATATTAAAAGATTTCCTAAATATCATTACTTTAAAATTATTCATTGATCTTTTTTTTCCCTTTCTTATCATATAATATAAAATTAGACATAGTACAAAAATATATGTATAGATATGGTATGAAGTGCTGATAAAAGAATTGTTCATATTTTTGTGATGTTTCATACTGTGATAATTTGAAATTACAGTCAAATAATACTGGCACAGATAAAATAGAGCCAATTAATTACTTTTCAAATATAAATGTGAATGGTGTCAAATATGAATCTGACATGAATTGGCTCAATGAAAAATATACCCAATTTATGTTATAATCACATGACAAATATAAATGATCATTCTATTTATCTGAACTTACTCTTATATGCTGCTTAATATAACATTTAAGATATAATAATTTTTTTATCAGCCAGACATGTTACAAAATATAAAAGTACATTAATAATATATATTGGAAACTTAATAGATGAGGATGAATTTTTTATATTATAAAGTTATAAACTGTGTCTGAACTAAGTACCTTTCTTCTAGGATTGTTACAGGATTTAAATAAAATACTGAATGTTCTCAGAAAATGAATTGAGCTTTTCATAGTTAGTCTGAATTTACAGGCAGGTCGTATCAAAATTCATGATCAAGTTTATTACTAAGCAATGAATATTTAAAAATTGGCATGGGAAAAATTCAAATTAAAATAAATTCTATTAGAATCATCATAAATCTCATACTTACATAAAGGAATTGTTAATTTAGTAAATTTTATTATATACTGCTAATTCAACAACAAAATAGATGCAGAAAAATTTTAAGTGCATTCTGAAAGGCTCCAAATACATTAACTATTTATACAGGATATTCACTCTAATCACAATTCAATAGCTTATTTTTTAAGAGACAAGCATGTACTTATGATTGAAAAAAAGTCTAAATGCCATTTTATCTTATTTAAGTCAATAAATAAGGACTACAAAAAACTATAAAGTCTAATTTTTTATACAGTTCTCCAATCTGCTTATTTATATTTAGTATAATATTCTCAACATATTTGCATTCTAAATAAAATGAAAAAATATGACTGAGTTCTGAGTATAACTTAAGATCTTCCAAACAGCCACTTTAAGAAATATCAGCCATCAATACATAGCACTTTGAGGTGGCTGTTAATTAGTTTTAAAATTCAAATTAGTTTCTTTTTTAGAAGAATAGAATTTTTTCCATCTAAATTTTACTGTGTCATGAATATTTCATTAAATATAATTAATAGGACCTATTTTTTAAAATGATTTGCAATTTTGTTAGCATCAGAATTATTGGTTCAAACAATACTGAGAGCAGTAATTTATGTCATTTAAAAAATTCCTCGAAATGGAAGCATATGCCTATTTCTGACAATTAAGATATTAATTTCAAAAAGTGGTTATTCTGTATAAATAATTTAATCCTTTTTTTAAAATTTTTTTTGTTCACATCATAGCAAAATAATTTCTAGTCTTATTAAGCCAATAGAATTTTTCCTCTTATTATTGTTTAAATACATTTTGCATTAATAAGATAGTAATACTTGATCATATAATTCTATACAAACTGGATGGATAAATCAATATTACTAATTTAATTTTTCTTTTATGGAAGCAAACATAAACATATAATAATTTACTTCCCACATTTTTCCATTCCTTTTTAATTTCCCTTTATGCATTATTTAGTCATTAGACTTTTCCCTTTCAATGTGTGCAAATATAATAAATATGTGAACATTATTAATTTTCTAACAAACAAGAGACCATGGTATACAAAATAATGCAATCTGTATTTTCAAATACAGCTTTGTTTAAGCTATATTACTATATTTGTCTCAGAAATGATTTGTTAGACAGCATTTTGTGGCTACCAGAAAATTATGCAAGACGATAATCGAAATATGGTGAAAAAATCATTTTTAAAGTCATCATGATAACAGTTATAATTAATTATTTGCTTACATACAAAGAAAATTACTGCACAATATGGGCAATTATATAATATGAAATGGCAATGACTTGTAACTAATCATAAAATTCACACAAATATTTGCAATAGTTTGATCTTGTTCATTAAAAAAAATTGCGTTACACATTTCATTAACTTTACCTAGACAGAATGATTAAAAAAAAGTTTTTTTCGGCGAACGTGCTCACCTTTTAAATGTTGCTTACTTCTTAAAGAAATGTACTAAGATTTGATAGCTTAAAAAATTATTCGTAAAATTTGTTTTCTTAACGTGTATAATTTTTATTTAATGAACATAAAATACCTGAAATTTTGAAATTGTTTATTTATTTAACTTACGCCTAAATTTATTTTACAGGGGTGAAGTTTCAAAAGGTAACGCGGGAAATGATGCCATATTCAAAATATGTAACAAATTTTTGATTTAAAAATTTAATGATTCTGAAAATTATTCTCTAATGAATAAGTTTTTGAATCAACTAAACAGATATCATGAAAAGCTCTTGATGTAAATATTATAGCAAGAATATGCTTGTGAATATAAAAAAGTGGTTAAAATAACTGTTTTTTTATTTTTTGTATAGTTAGAAAGGTCATTTCGTTTGTGGATTCTTAATTTATTTTAGTAGCAATTATTGTTTCCAAAAATGAAGTAACAAAAAAATATAGTTTTACTCTAGATCGTTCATTTAGTTAATTTTTGTACTGGATACTATGCTTTGAAGTGAAATGCGCAGTACCAGGTCTTTTTCAATCTTCTTTTTCTATTTAAATGTTGTTACTTTATTTGTGTACCTCAAAGGTTATTGCTTTAAAAATGTGTGTGTTATTGTCTTCTGATAATATTTTACACATTTTTCATTATTTTCTTATTTAATGAAAGTAAATTTGTATTGCATCTGATCATTAAATATACTTGTTGTGAATATCAGATTTTGTGTTCAACTAAGTCCATCCCAGTTGATCCTTCAAATTTTAGGTCAGTTTCTTCATCTTTTCTAAATGTAAAAATCTACGTGATAACTGATTTGAAATGATTTTAAAAAAATTATTTCTAAATAAATTCATTGATTTAAAATTTGCCCATATAATATATAAATATGCCTTCATTTTCCTTGCTGCGTTTGACGTATTAATAAATGATTGTTGATCAGTTATCTAGTTGTTATTACGATTTAAAACATTTTGTGGGGAAATTTTCATAAATGTGCCCAAACCAGGTTTTATTTATTTTTGATGTAAAAGAATTCATCATAATCGCGACATGTTGAAAAAAGTATTTTCCTTGTACCAAATTGTTGTTTTTATGAAATCGTTTCTTTGCTTGTCGTGTTCATTTGAAAGAGGATTAATATTTGATTTGATTTACTTATTTTAAAATATTATATTTGAATATAAAAATTTTACTAAATAAAAACATCAATTTTTTTTTTTTTTTTATTTTTTTTTTTTAAGTTCTACTCCAATGTTTTTGAGTGATATGTTAATAACTGTTTTTAAAAAAAGTTCTTCTGAAAATTCGGTATTTTCCATTTGCTCAGCAGCAATACGTGCTGAACTAAGTTTGGACCAGAACAGCAAGGTGACTATATCCCTATATTTACTAATTACTATAAATTGTAAGATCTTTGCTGCATTTCCTGGTCCATTACATGTTTTGCTGTGTAAAGATGATGATAGAGTGACTGATAAATCTGTGTATAAATATTGATACATTTTTATGATTATTTCTCATTCTTGATGAAATTAGAGTTTAATTTATTCTCTTCTCATTGGAGCATGTGAGGTCTAATTACTTTTCAATTTTTGTGAAAGTAGAATTTACTATTTTTTAAAAAATGTCCTTAATTAAATTTGATTCTTTAATTAAAGATTAATATTTAAATAAAGAATTCTTCTGAAAATTAATTGGTATTCTGCCCTGTTGCTTTAATATAAAGAGTAATAATGAATCTACAAAAAAAAGTTATTTAAACAGTAAACAACTATATGATAAGAATTGATTTGTTTTTCACTTAATCGTGCTTTGTACGTAATAAATCACACTAAGTTGATAGTAAACATAAAAAAAAAAAATTTTTTAACCATAAATATGCATTTTAAATTAATTTATAATTATAATTTATATCAATAGTGTTAATATTATTAATATTTAAATTTTTATGTTTTCTACTAAAAAAAATCTTTTTTTACTGCAAATTTTTATGATTGGTATTTTTATCATGATAATGTTTATAAGCTGAAACACTATCTGTAAACTGCAATGAAATGCATAATAAGTAGATCATTAGGCAGTGCCACAGGGTTTGTCAATTAGTTACTTATTGGGTAATCAACATTTATCAAAAACATGTTTTCCAAAATTTTTGAATAGTAAACATAAAAAAAAAAAAAAAAAAAAAAAAAAAATTAACCATATATATGCATTTTAAATTAATTTATAATTTATATCAATAATGTTAATAATATTATTAATATTTAAATTTTCATGTTTTCTACTAAAAAAAATCTTTTTTTTACTGGAAATTTTTATGATTGGTATTTTTATCATGATAATGTTTATAAGCTGAAACACTATCTGTAAACTGCAATGAAATGCATAATAAGTTAGATCATTAGACAGTGCCACAGGGTTTGTCAATTAGTTACTTATTGGATAATCAATATTTATCAAAAACAAGCTTTCCAAAATTTTTGAAATATTTTTCTAATTAAGTGGTTTCAAATATTTTTGTTAAGTAACCTCAGAAAGAATCTTAATATTCTTTCAAATTAATCTCATACCATTATTATGGTATTGAACAGGCTTAGTCAGACTTTAGGAATTTTTTTTCTCATCAAGACTTCCAATTACATATTGCATTTCTTTTTTTCTAGCTGAAAGTGCCAAGGGCAAATCTGCTGACGACACTTCAGACTGTATATGGTACTATCTGATATTTATTGCAGTGCATAATTATTTGAATCAAAATATTGGAGATTATAAACATGACAGAAGGTAAGTCCTTCAAAGATGCAGAGGATTCTGCATTAAATGGTGAAGATTCTAATTCAAAAGACAATATTTGCAGAGATTTTTTGCGAAATGTTTGCAAGAGAGGAAAGCTGTGCAAGTTCAAACATCCTGAAGGTTATGAGGCAGAAGCATTAGGGAAAAAAGATATTGTGTTTTGTCATGATTTTCAAAATAAAGAGTGCAGACGACCTAATTGCAAATTTGTCCATTGCACTAAACAAGAGGAAGAAATTTTTCGATCCACGGGTCGACTTCCAGAAACTGTTCTAGAAAGTATGGGGAATGCTGGTTATAATACAATCTCCAAAATACCAATTTGCAAGGATTATTTGAAAGGTGAATGCAGACGAGCTGGCCGTTGCAAATTTAGACACATGTCTAACTATGATTTTCAAATGGAAGCAAGTGGTCAAAATAATCGAATGAGAAGAGATCATATTGAAAATGATCGCTTTGACAATTTCAATGGGTATGAGCCACAGCCAAAAAGGCGAGCATATGAAAATACTTTTTCAGATGCTCATTACCCACCCAATGATAGAAAGCCAATGGTGACTCCTCATTATTTATTAGAAGAAGAAAATGCCATGCTTTTACACAAAATTGAAGAGCTGAAAAAACAAGTTTTAGATTTGACAGCTACTAATGAATTTTTACTCGATCAAAATGCTCAACTGCGAGTTAGCAAACAAACATTAGTTTCTCCCATTTCTCAACAACTCATACCACATACTCTTACACCTACCATGTCATCTTTACCCCCACCTTCCATTACACAATTGTCGCAAATACCTCTGAGTACCGACCTTGGTGCTGCATCACTCGCGCCTGATCTTACATTAACTCCAGTTTCAATAGCACCTTCACAAGTCACCCTTCCAACAATTTCAGCTGCATCTCTTTCTCAAAGTTTACCACAGACTATCATTACATCAACAGCTCTCATATCTTACCCTATTATGACCCAGAGTATGCGGCCTGTTATTCCACATAGCTTAGGATAATCTCATGGTATCTTTCGACTATCTGGCATTCTATAATATTTAATCGGTGATTATGTATTATTATTAATTCAGTGCATTAGGATGGAAAGGGAATGTATGTTATTTTGTAGATAATGAGAAATATTTTGATGTTTCATACATTCCGCTAAAGACTGAAAACCTTTCAAAAGTTTTATTTTTTAAATTCTTGTTTTGACAGCCAGAGAACAATGAACTGCTATTAAATCTTTTATGTAGTAGTGAATTTTCTTGCTTCTCTATTCATAATTTTTTTTTTTTTTAACTTTTACATTTGAACATTCACTAAGATAGTTGAAAGCTATGTGAACCTCATCAAGATATGACTAGATATAATGTACAGTATTCGATGTAATCTGAATATGGATACCATATAATGTAACACTGTTTAGTTTATTTCCTTTCCTGTATGTGTATGTTATTCAGGTCATTAAGAGATCTTGATGGGGTCATATGACTTTTTATAACACCTAATATAAACACAAGTTTTTGAAATTTATTTTCCTTTTTTTAAGAATGTTGCACTAAAATATTATGGCAATATTACTTCAAAAGAAATATTTTGAATTTTACTTCAAACGAATTCTTTCAAAAATATATAGAGCCTAGAAATAAATCCCTACTATTATAAATTATTTTATTACATAATCAGGTAGATAAGAATTAAACTTTGTTATTTTGAAATTTTTCTGTTATGTTGTTTATTCATTAATTTTTTAAATATTTTTTTTGTCATGTTATACATCACAGTCTTATTTATTTACATTGAAGACTTGTCTTATGTTAACTAGTTGCCAAAGAGGTAAAAATATATTTTGTCCCCCTTTTTTTTTATTTATATTGATAAATGTTGCCACATTTCAAACTGCAAATAAATAATAATAATAACAGAAAAAAAAAGAATTTCATAATGAATATTTCCAAATTATCTTTAAAAGAGCCAGAAAGAACATAGAAATAAGTAATAAGACTAGTAATTGTTTAATAAAGTAAAACTTTTAATATTATTGCTGTTTTATATATTTAACTTTTTTTTTATGCAAAATGAACATTTCATAAGCTATATGTGGAATAATACTGGACTATTATGAGAATTCTTATACACTTTAATCTTTTCTTGAAAAACTACCTAACAAATTTTTTAAAAAATGATTATTTAGTAATAAACATGATCATCCATTTTCATAATTTGCATTTGATCAAAAACATGTCAGTTTTGAACTTGTAATTTTTATTTGTTATTATATTTTTGTAATTGTAAAATTCAATATAAGTATAAATTGTGGATAAATACTTTATTTATTAAAATTCAAATTGTTGAAAAATTTTCATTATTATAAAGACCTATTTTATATTTAATGTGTATAATAATCTATTGTAACCTTTCAAATGAATGTGATAGATAATCAAATTTCACTTTTATTTAAACAGCAGAATTTTTATTTTTTTTCTGTGTATATATATATGAATTTATCTTAGAAGAATATGAAGAAAACGACCAATAGTTTACTATATTCCTTTGTTAAATTTATTAGGCTTGACATTTTCAATATCAAAAATGAACATGTTGGTGTCTCAAATAATGGTACATTCAAAATTTCATTTTGGGATTTTGTAATAAAGTTATAGTAAAAATTTGAGTGCCACTGATCTAGATAATCATAATACTTAAAAATTACTTGAAAAAATGTGTTAAATTTCATTAATTATTCTATGAAAATCAAATTATGTTTTAACATTTTCTACACTTAAAAACTACTGAAAATAATCCAATTTTATTAATAAAAATGTAAAGTTATTTGCATATTCATTATGGCTTTAAAAATTTTCTGTTAATACTTTCTTCTAACAATTATATTCAAAATTCTTTGATTATTATTGCCATACATTGGAATAACCCATATAAAAAGGATATACAATAGTGGGTAAATTTATTCCAGTTGTAAGACTGAAACAAGTTAACACTTTTAATTAAAAATATTTTTCTCTTTGATCTTTAAATACATTTTTACACAAATTCATATTATATGGGGCCCATTGTATTTTAGTACTTTATGATTGAAAGTTTGTATTTGTAATCTCATTTATGTTGAGAAAACTTAAATTTGTTTTACAAAGATAAGTTCTTTCTTTAAATATAATTGCTAATCATAAATAGATAAATTATTCTTCATTTATGTTATATTGGTCATATATTTGATTGTGTCACTATTCTGGTATTGTATATATTTAGTAACACAAAATAATACAATGAAAAATAAATATTCTTATTTATTTAAAAATCTGTTGATTATTTACATTACATGAATATATCCTCAACAACAAAAAAAAGTCTATATAGTGAAGACTTTTTTTGTTTTGCCGTATATCATTTAACTGCATACTTGTTTTGACATCAAGTGCTTTTTGACTCTTACAAAATGAATAACAAATATATTCCAAAAAATAAAGTATACAAAAAAAATTTATTTTGGCAGTAAGTTTCTTTTTATGATTTTAAAATCTAATTGGTGTTTACTTACTAACAAATAGCTATATATTATGTAGCATTCCAGAATATTGTAATGAATTAATATGAAATATGCTATTTACAAATTAAACAAAATTTTAAAAAAAATGTATGTTATTAATATAATTTATTATTGTTTGAAATATTGTTCCTACAAGTGAGAAGCACACAATAACTTGTGGCTCATTATTCTTGATGTTCACATACATTTAAAAAGAAAGAAATAAAGTAATATTTTTTCTCCACTCAATCCTCAAGCTTGTATCCATCTTTTTTTTCTCTATCATTTATATAAATATAATAATGAAAATACAAATGATATTGGTACATTTAATTCAGTTAAATTTAAAAGTGAAGTAAAATATTATATAGCATTTTCTATTTTTAGAAAATTTATTCTAAATGAATGTTGTAAATAAAGAAAAGAAAACAATTGATTCATTGAATTTTAATACACTATTATCTTCTAAAAATTAATCCATATGCATGAGAACAAAAAATTTTACTCTTTAAATCATTTGTGTTAAATCATTGTGGTTTTTATCTGCCAAGATTTTTTTTATATTGTAATGCATTATACAAATTTCTAATACAAGTGCCTTTTATGGAGTAAAACTAAATCTGCACTGAAACTATTTTGAGTTATTAAAAAGTTTTATTATGCATGTATTGGGAGAATTAGGCCATGATGTGCAAAAGAGTCATTTTTCTAGAAATCACACTTCATGTTGGAATTCTAAGTTTGATTTCACCCTTATTTTGTAGAAATAATTTAACATTTTTTAGTTTACCTAGTTAATATTATAATTTTAAAACACATATGGTTTATTAGTTTGATGTACAAACAATTTTAAAAACCATACTATTCATAATTTTAGGATTCCCTACCTCAATAAAAAAAAAATTGCCAAATAATGGAAGTTTTTTTTAATAGTTGTGTTTTATTATGGTCAATTGATGTACAAAATTGCAATGATTATTTTAATTCCAAAGTTTAAAAAAATATTAAAATTTATATAAATATGTACAAAATATATACAGAATACAAAGCATAAGAAAAATTCTTCTATGAACTGATTTTAAAAATTCATATCAATGGAAAATCATATACACAGGATGAGTTGTACCTAATCTGACAAACAAAGGAGTGATAGAAGAGCCCTGAGATGAGAGAGGATAATAAAATATTATAGCAAGCACATCCACTATCTTACCATAGCAAGTTACAGTGGATAAAATATGCTACCAATACTTAATCCTAGTTTTTAAAAAAATGTGAGGGACTTTAATGTAAAATGAGCACTTGTGTTGAAAGAGCAAGGAAATTCCTACAAGAGAACATTTTCATCAGGATGCTTTGATTTTAAGCCAAGCTACAAGTGCTGAAACTTTGGAGAAATGCAAATCAAACTGTCACAAATCTTTAACATTGAGTACGAAAATTGTTTTAGTACTCAATGTAAAACGAGCAAATTTTATAAATAACTCCAAATTTTCTAATTTTTATAAATAACTTGTTCATTCCATCAACTTTTGCAGAAGCCTGTAACAAATATCAGTGTTCTAGTTTGAAGGTAATATCGTCTTTCATTTACGATACATCATCAAGATTGGTGATCTTTGAAACAGACATTTATTTCAAAATTAGCAACTGAATAAATGTAGTATAAATGGAAAGTATACAAATCCACCAATATGAACTCATTCAGATATAAAGATGCTTAAAGGGTTTATTTCAGTTTATATATTTTTAAAAATGCTACTTTTCTTATTGATTTTACAATATTCTATCTTTAACCTAACTGAAACTTCAGGTTTTGGGAGCACAGGTAATTAAAATCAGAAACAATGACGACCCTTTGCGAATTTTTCTATGTGATGAATATCTACTTTTCTGACCACCAATAATCTAATGTAAGACGGTTTAAAAATTAATGAAAATGTCAGATCTGGGTTGTTCAATATTAAAGATTGTGGAGACAAGTCAATTTTGCATTTTACCAAAATTTCGGCGCTTTTGATCAGTTCTAAATACAGTTATTCTGATAAAAATGTCATAAGATCTTTTTTTTTTTTTTTAAATGTGCTTATTTGTGTGTAGATTTGTCAGAAATTTTTTAAATAAGGATTCTTTCAGAATGTATTCATTCTATCTGCCATGACTTGCATATGATAGGATAGGCAGAATTGCTATAGGATCTTATGATTCATATTGGTTTTTCTATCAATTTCTTTTGTTTGGTAGATTAGGTAAAAATCACTCTACTGAATACATACACAAGTTTTTCAATTTTTCTACAGACATATTTTATGCTTAGTCATAGTAAAATTATAAAAAATGTGAAAGGCATATTCATTGATACAAATTGATTAACATCAGAAAAGTTTTATGTGGTGACAGTTGCACAAAAGCTTCTTCTTACTTGAACCACAAAAGCACTCAAGTCATTTGTTTTATTCAATTCTTCAAGCAATCCATTGATTCCTTTTATTGGAGGATTACAGGATTTCACTATAATAATAATAATAAAAAGCTTGTTATCATTTAAAAAAGTTTCATGGAATTCAAATCTAAATTATTTAATATAGGAAATTACTATTGAAACAATTCAAGAGGAAACTACAGTTGTAAAAAAAAAAAAAAAAAAAAAAATTAAACTTGTGTAATTTTAGCATGCTTCTACAAAGTGCCTATCTACATATTAAAGCATGAATGTGTTTGACAAAATGATATTTCTTCAAAATATTATTTTTGTCAAACTCTATAACTATATTTCTGCAAAAATGCCAAATTTCATCATATGAATTCAACTATTTCAGAGATAATTAGCATTTGATTTCTAATGATTTCCCAAACTGTTCAAAGTTATATAATATATATGGTTTATTGGGTACTTGTGAATTTAACTCATGTCAGCGATGGATTGCCAAAGATGTCTTGCTTACTACAGCCATCAATGAAATGTTTGTCCATTGATTATGTTTGTAAATGACTTGTAACATATTGAAATATTTGCAAACTGAATGCAGTTCAGCCAAAAGTTTGTCAACAGCTTGCAGTTAATACATAAATAACATTTATTGCCAGAAGCATATTGCATCCATTTCAGTTTTAAAACGAAATGTGAATGAAATTAAACTGACTTGTCTGATGATTGTTAATAGACATAATGAAATTTGTTTAACAAAATGAGAATAATGAGATCTATTTATACAAAGTTTTGAAAGTTTGTTCTCCACTCAATTTTCTTCATTTAAATATTGTATGTTTATTGTAAAAACATTATAGGCATTCCATTTAAAATCTGATAAATATATTTAGCTTTTGTTTAATGAAACAAGCATTTTTCCCTGCCCAATCTATACTTATAATAAAGCTCAATGTGTGTGTGTGTGTGTTGGCGCTCTACAGGCCAGATCGTTTGACCCACAGCTACCAAATTTGGTACATGTATACCTTGGAGGTTGGGAATGTGCACATGGGGTTCCTTTTTCCGAATTTTTAATTAGAATTTTAATTATTAATTCAAAACTAACTTTCCCACCCAAAAAAATCTTCCATTTTCCCCATCACCAAATGAGAAAGGCTTCCGTTTTTTTTCTCCCAACAGTAATGAGGCTAGGGTTAAAATTTTTCAGCGGATTATTTCAATCAATTCTATTTATTTTCTTAATGTTTGATGCATTTAAAATTAAACATTGTTAATTAATCGATCTGTTCATGATGAATCTGAGAAAATTTTGTTGACAAATTCTTGAAATATTACATAAATTAAGAATGATATTCTTTAGTGCCCATAAAGTTTAAACGCTGAGTGACTCTATTTTCAGTAATCAGATTATAAAAAAATGCTTTGTTTCAGTAAAAAATATTATTATATTAATTGAAGATAAATTCTTTCCACTTTAATTTAAAGCATAAATTCTACAGGTGCTAACAGAAAATTAGAGAGATACATATTACGTTATAACTGAAGGCCTTTATAATATTATGAATGAATTATATGACAATCAAAATTTGAAGTTTTAAAATATTTTGATGAAGAAGATATTAAAGTAGGAATTGTATAAAATATTTAATTATTAAAATTTTAACGAACATTAAGAGTGGCGAACCGGCTGGTCGCCAAAGGCGGCTAGTTATAGTAATAAGCCAAATGTAAAAGACTTTCTTCAATAAATTTGACAAATTTTGAAATTTAAAAAAATTTCTATTTCATTTCCTGTTAAATATTTTTAAATATAGGTTCAAATTTATTAATCAATATATCATATCAAAAATATATCAAATTTTTTTTAAAAAATCTTAAATTTTTTTCTTGTTTATTTGTTGCATAAATCTTCTTTGAAATTTGAATTTAATTCCAAACTGCTTTCATAATGTAGTTAAAATTTGAAATGCAATATTTCAGGATATGAGGACAAACTTTTAAATCAGAACTGACATACCTGAATCTGACAGTTCCATTTGTTTTTATTAATTTAAAAAAAAAATCCTAATTTTATAGCAAATTTTCATCCCAATTCTGTGGGACATTCTTATTTAAAGTATATTGATGCCATTTATTTAATCTAAAACTCTGTTATTGTATTTTTAATCTGTTTAAATTGATTTATGGTTATCTTATACTGAAATCTTTTACTTTATCTTTTAAAATTTAATGAATTATGTTGTTCAGTAATATCTACTAGAAATTACTTCATATACAAACACTATGTTTTACGATTCATGAACAGGATTTTCTATAATTTAATAAAAATAGTTTTTAAAAAATAGGGGTTTTTTTTATTTATTTTCAAAAACTAAATTTGGTATCACATTTTTTTTAATGTAAATTTTGATAAAGTTTTTTTTATAATTTAAGAAATCAAAATATGGAAATAATTAAATACAATATAAATAATAATGCATTTTATTAACATTTTTACATAAACATTAATTGCAATAATTTTTAGGTAAAATACAATAGAAATGTTTATGAAGCAAAATATGACTTACCATCATATATTTGGCCTTTCAGCACTAAAATAAACTTATATTCATCTTCAGGCTTACTTTTATTTATATGATGAAATGAAAACATCATTTCTGTCTGTTCTTCATAAGAACCACCTAAGAATATTAATTATTTTATATGATCTGAATTACAAACTAATATAATCTTGTAAAATACAACAGACAGTCTGAATTGAGTACATAATAGTGATTTCAAAACCGTTTTCATTGCACTTCTCAATGAAATTGAAAGGAATGCTTTACAAATTAAGAGTAAGAATCAATTTTTACAAAAAGGTTTCTGCATAGAAACAAACCCATTTGCATAATGCTTTGCAGCATCACAGATTACTTTACATGACAGAAATGAGGCTGATTACAAGCTTATTTCAAAATTTCTGGCAGCTCCCATTAAATATAGATGCAACCTGAATAATTAAAATATTAATGTGACAAACATATCTTGATGCATATGTGCTTATCAAACACTTTCATAAGAAAAACAAAATTCAAATTTAAAAAATTATTTAAGACTAATTTATGTTTCATTACATTATTTTCTAAAATATATGGTTTCATTGAAGAAATAATAACCAAGTTTCATTTGGGTTAAATAATAGTTGTTTAATCAAAACCATTTTTGAAAATAACAGTATTGTAAGACATGAATATCAGTTTTCATAAACAAATCAGTAATGTAAAAATGTTCAACAAAGCAATTTGAAACATTTGTATGATCTTTTGTTAACATTTGATTGTTGCCATTAGATTATAAGTAATATGAGCGATTTTTGTGCCATGTATGTTAGCATTTTATTTATCTATGTGATTTCTAGGCATGAATTACTATTAAAAAAAAATGCTACTTTCAGAAGCTTGGAATTGAAAAACTTGATGTTTAAATAGTTCTAAATATATATCATTTGCAAAGAAATGAATTAAATGTGCTGTATTTTTTTTAAACTAATTTCACAGGAAAAGTTCTAATTCCCAAATTTAGATTATAGTAGTTTTGAGAATTTGTGTCTGTAAATTCTATTCTTGTATTAATGGAGCATACTAACTTCGTGATATGTCATAAGGGACTAAATGTTTCGTTCAATCTCTCACAAACAACTCGTTTATTCCATTGCATATCATATGAATTGTATTACTTTGAAGTAATAAGAAGTTTTATATGTTATTATTTTAAAGTGAGAAAGTTTTAAAATAGTCTGCAATTTCGTAATTCAAGTAATTATCTTTGCAAAGTAATAATTGGTAGAGATAACAATGAATATGATTGTGTTTCTGTTAGATTAGCATCCAATTTGGAATTGTCAACTGTTTTTTAAAGAAATCTCATAATTTTGAGCTGTGATCAAATGAAAAGATGATACCTAAGCAAGTAAGTTTTTCCCAACAAACTTGCACAACAGCAGAAAGAATATGCGATTTTTCATGCTTCATTTCCTAGGGCAGTATATAAAAATTAACAATCCATAATGCCCAATTCATCTTATATTGCAGAATACTACTCAATTAGTAGTTATAAGTCACAGAAGAAAACAATAAACCCATTCCTTTTTTTATAAGCATTTTTTTCAAAATGAGTTGGTAAACATTACCAAAATATGCATAGTAAAAATTATTACAGAATAATGTAACAAAAAAATGCATTTGCAATGTGTTTTTAAAATATATATGCACATCTTAAAGACTATTCAAAGATAATAAATAATAATCATAATTAAATACCCAAGTGAAATATACATGGGTCAACAAACAACAAAAATAAATCGTAAACAACATAGTCAAACTTTTATTTCAAATGAATAAGGATGACTTAAGAATGAAAAAAGAAAAATATTTACCCTTGAGTGGCTTTATTTCAAATCCCAGATTGTGTTTATACAGATCATAAAGTTTTGATCTCAGAGCCTTCTTCTTTTGTCGGGTTGCAGCAGCTATAATATATTTTCCATTATAACTCAATCAATAAAGACACAACATATCAAACTTTGGAAATAATTAGTGTAAAATTAATTTTTCTCCATCGATAAACCATTATTAGAATAGCAAGTTTACAAAAGTCCTCAAAAATTCCCCTAGAGCTTTGTACTCCAGTGCCTTTTAAAATTTCACTAATTACGGAACACTTATTATCTTTGTAATTAATGATTATATCAATTCATTTCTTTTTATTCTCTTTATTATTAAATGTTAGTAGTACCTTTGTATTTATGTTAAACCAATTTTTTTATATATATAAATTTAGAATTTATGTAAAAAAACTTTTGCCTTCAATTTAAAAAAAAATTTTAATACAATTTTTTTTTAATACATATTATGCAAAAATCATTTTTATAAAGTTATAGCTTACATTTTTTTATCCATTGTTTATTTGTTTAAAATTAAAAACTAATTTTAACAGCCTAAGAACATGCAGGAAGGTTTATAAAACTTTACATACCTCTTTTTGTTTCTTCTATTGATTTTAAAGTTTCTTTCAACTTCAAAGAAGCTGTCTTTTGTTTTTCGTCCAAACTCTCAATGTCTTTTTTAAGTTGCAGAAATGAGAGGTATTCTAAAAAATGATTAAAAAATAAATTAATACAAGTTTTTATATTGACATGTCCAACATGCATAAAATTCATTCTTTATAGAACAGGCATTAAAAGAAAAGACTAAAATTCCAACAGAAATATATGTTTCCAAGCTACAAAAAAAATTGTTGTTTTCATTTCTCACCCATTACACTTTATTAGAAATATTCTTTGAAATAAAAATACACTTGTTAACAAATTAAAGTATGCTAAATAGCACTTTTAAAAATTACAGATGAAATTATGAAATCCTTATAATTTTATTTACAATATTATATGATATAAAACTGCATTTCATTTTTATATTGACCTAAAACGTATTCATTTAAAATAAAATATTACATTAAAACAAATTAAATTATGCAATTAAAAGAAAGAATATTTAAAGAATTCCATTCCACAACATGATCTTAAATAACAGAATCAAACCATATGAAATTTTCAAAACTGCTTTATATTCTTAAAAAAGGTAGATGGAGTTACTATAATTAGTTGTATGCTGGTTTGCATCATTTTTAGTGTCCCCCTCCTATTTTAATCTGTAAATGTGGAGATATTGCTTATAAAAGGAAAACCAAATTTATATTGACACCTTCAAATTCTTGACAAATCAGTTTATTTTCCAATAAGTAAAATTAGCAATAGAGTTCAACAGATTTTCAGAATTTTGCTCAAAGTCTTGCCATTATTGCTCCTTTTGATAATGTATAAACCAAAGCATAAAGTTGCTAATAGCACATTTTTTTCCACCATTTTAATCTATTTAAGGTTCTTTTTCTTTGATATAATAATTAAAAGAAATTTATTATACAAGAACTGATAACAATACAGACCATAAATTATGTCACTTTTATATATGAGTAAAAGTTAATTTGATCTTGCTTCTCAAAATAATAATGCAATTGAATTAGTAATTCCATATTATAAATTCAGATAGTTGTTAATAAACTTTTAAAAAAATTATTCATACAGTGTTATAAAAAAAAAGATGAAGGCATAAATTGTTAGTCAAAACTGAAATCATATAAAAAAAAAAAAAAAAAAAAAACCTATTTAAAACATAAGATAACAATTAAACAATTTAAGATATTTACTGAAAAAAAAAGCATATTGTTTGGTTAGAATACACACAAATAAACATATGATATCAATAAATGCATTTTTTTGTTTAATAGGAGTATATTTTAACCTCTTTTATATGGAAATTAAAGTGTATATTTATATAGCCTTTACTTTATAATAAACTAATAAATATTTCTGGCTGAATATTCTGATAATCTGCTGAGCTTCCAGCTTTTTACAAAGTCTAGGGAGGAAGAAAAGAAGTATTTTGTATTAAAAATTTACAAATTTATTATGAAGCATAACTTTATAGTGTGTAACATATTTTTAAAACCTGAACTTTAACTATTATTATTTTGTACAAAAAAAAATTAAATCATTATTGTATAAAAGGTTGTGTAAATATTTTATTTTAGTGGAGCCTGCATCTCTCTTTAACCTCATCATAAAACCATTGTAAAAAAATTGAATAAAATTAGTATAATTAAAATTAAAGCAAAAATCCCATCTATTTAAAGTAAACTTTAATTTTTTTGAACTTTTGTATTCAAGAATCCAATGTTTCCATTCACATATTTATTAATTATTTTTTAATTTAATATTATTCTATTTTGAGTATTCATCCTCTTTTTTTTTGGGGGGGGGGAGACAGTTTTTAAATAAAAATATAGCAAAACTTTGTATATATATATATTTTTGGTTATTTGAAATTGCATATTGTTTTGAAAACAAACAAAAACTGCAACTAAAATTTTTAAATAAAAAATATAACCAAAATCTACAAATAATTCAACAATGTTACTCATTATGTAAAATTAAACTAATTCTAATCATTTTATGAAGTGTACTTAAACCTACATTTATCTTTTAATCAAACATTCTGAAACAAATGCAAACAATGTGCAAGAAATTACAAATAATTGAACTGTTTCTGTTCTAATCAAGCTTCACATATTTTAAGATTTTAGAATGTTGTTGCATAAATTTTTGTGTAAATATGCATGAAAACGGGACAATAACCTTTTCTTCTTGTCTTTGAAAATTGCTTAAATATGAGAAGTCCAAATAGTGTCACTGTTTTCTGTCATTACCAGAAAATTTCCAAATTATTAAAAAATTAATAGCAATTAGTACTATAAACTTTTAACTAACACATAACTTTTATGCCCTAAGTTACAAATGATTCTAAGTTTTAAAAAATAATATTATTGCACTTCACTTACAGTTTGAAGCAGTCATATTTCAGTACAAGTATTATATTTAACTTCAATTACAAGTATTATATTAAATTATTAATAATAGTTTATAATAATAGTATATATTAGTATAAACATATATAGTCAATATATTGCTTTTTATATCAATTTTTTTTTATTATTGTACAAGTTGAATCTTAGTTGAATTTATGACTCTTTAAAAATATTTATAAACAATTATATATGATATTAAATTTTTTGCAATTAAAATGCATAATGTTTCAATTTTTTTCATAAGTACAGTAACAAACTAATATATATATATATATATAAATGTAAATGTTTTAGCAAAATTTCAAAACTAAAATTTACTTACGATTTAAAGTTTGTTGAATAAAACTAGCCAGATCACATTTTACATCCCAAATTTCTTTATCGGTTACAATAAACAATTCATCTTTTTTACTTTCATCCATATAAGACTCGTACTCTGAAAAATATCAAAATAGTTTATTTCATGAATAACAATTTCCTTACATTTGAAAAATGAAGAAATAGTAAAAATAATAATTACCGATAATATCTTTTATTTTCAACAATTTCTTTTTCAGTGTCATCTTACAAGGAGAAAAAAAAATGAAAATAATCAACGGATGTGAATTTTGGTATAAATCAAATGTTTCAAACAAGTACTGAAAACAATTGTTTTAAAGTATAAAAATGTAAATCATATTTTCAATCAAAATCTTTTAGTCTAGTACTTTAAGAACTGCTAAATATTTTTATTTACGTTACAGCAGAATTTTTCAAACAAAATAAATATCCCGCCTACAAAATACGCAACTACGGTTATGGTTATATAATTTGTCCGTTTATTGAAAGAAGTAATAAATGACAAATCACAATAAAACATAAATCATCACAATTGATTGGTAGTTCTAAGAAAATATAGATATTTTGTGCTCATACTATTTTTTTATTAGACATATTTCTTCTAGAATAGTAGTATTATGCGTATATTAGTTCAACAAAATTAAAGAAAAGAAAAACATACACTTGTTTTCTCGAAAGCTACACCGGCATGTGCGTGTGTAGTATTTGTCACATTTTGCTCTGATTTCGAAAACGTGTGGTTTGTTTTTATTTTGCTACTGCCGACTTTTGTTGAATAACAACGATTTTCATTATTAACTTTTTGAAGTCTTATTATAACTGAAAACCATGGCTCAAAGAGTTGCTGTTGTAAGTATTTACTTTATTTCTTATTTTAAAGGCATTTTGAAAATGTTATTGTTAATTCGCTCAAGATAATTATATAACTCATCATTGACATCAAGTTTTAACATAATTTTTAGTTTAATCGGAAAAAAATGCTTTAAAATTTTATTAATGTGCCTGTCATGAATTTTGAATATTGATATGCTTTCTCTTTTATTACAATGGAATTATTAATAAACATCTTTACATTAAATTAGCCTTTTTTGTTCGTTTATTATTAATCATCAAGCAACACTGTATGTTTAAAAAAAATCCTGCTTCTATTTATTGTTTACTAATTAAAAAAATTATAATAAACATTAATACTGAAAATCTTATTTTTTTTCATGGTAAAAAGTATTTCATTTGATTGGAAGATCGCTGCGTATTGTTTAGGCATCAAAGACGGATCTTGTTATGCTGTCATTGATACATTCTGTTAGCAGCAAGTAGATAAGAAATGGACCAAAGTGATGTCAGTTGATAAGGTGAAGATGTATATCATTGTTTAGAGCTAAGTAGTCTGAGCTAAAAGTCTTCAGCTTTGCCTTTGCCTCTCTTGCAAAATAGCTGAAGTACTACATAGATTTAAAAAAAACAAGGAAATAACAAAGTTAAAAAAAAAGCTAAATTAATAATTGCCTGTTTAGAAAATTTTGTATTTATAACATTTGCTATTATCAAAATTGCTTACAATTTCAGTATACTAAATATCTAATTTTTGGTAGAATTTTAGGTATGAGAGGATTTCAATTTTTATGTAACTCAAAATATTGCTAGTACTTATTCCTCATGGATAAGTATTAGAAATAGCTTAAAGTAAAGGCATGGCTTAAAATTAAGTTTCTGACCATAAATGGGGATAGATTATATGTATTTTAGAAAAGTGAAAATTAATTTCATTCTAATACCATTGGATTGATTGGTAAATATTATAATATTAAAAAATGAAGAATGGTGTGTGGAATATATGAATTATGCATATTCGAATTTTAATTTTGATCTCAAAAATTTTTATGGCATTATTAGTTGTACAATTTTTTTTAAAAAAATCACCCCTATTCAAAATAAAATATTAAGATGCAAGTCTGTTTATTTTTTCCCAACTCAAAATGCATTAAATAATATTTTAGTTTTGCATTTAAAGACCCATTTCAGACTGGCAACCTTCATACTAGTTGAGAATATGAATGTTGCTTAATCTGGTATCAAAAGAAATACTTTTAACAGACTAAAATGTCAAATATAATTGCCAAATAGCAATATAAGCTCTAATATAAAGAGACTAATTAGCTTTAATATCTAGATTTCTGCACTACGTAGTGGCTTTATTATAAACCCTTTATCAATGCATTCTTATTAGAAAGATTGCTATTCATTTTACAGAATTTTATATTACCTATTATTATAACATTTATATAAAGACTAATCACCTTTGGTTCTCAACTGGTTTTCCGAAAATATTGGTTGTATATAATTTCATTTAAATGTCTTATTCATAACTTGATGTTTATAATTCCCTCTACAAAGTATTCTTAGCTTCCTGGCTCCCAATTTTGTCAAAACAACTGGTAATTCAGATATCCACAGGTCAGAATGGCACATGTTTATTTCCTTCCTCATTTTAAACAAGGTCATGTATTTGTATGAGGTATTCTGATCTTTTTTGTAGTGACTGTCACTACTGATTGAAATTTCCAGAAATATTTGAGGGCAAGTGCTTAGTTTATATTATGCTTTCTGCTTTCTAGCTACTCTAAACTGCTCTCTTTCTAGCTCTTGCTAAAATGCCTTATTTAAGAAGAAATGAATAAGAGTTTTTGTTAATACAGATGAATCCAATTTAGATTTAATTGATGAAAATGATAGATTTGGCACTTCAAGTTCTATTCAAGATGAAGATGATTTCTTTGCTAGTAAATGATTCTGATAACAAAAAAGACATTGAAGTTTGCGAAAATGATAACTTGGAAAAGATTTTGGAGTGAGAATAAAATTTGATAGAGAATCAAAATATTTCCATTCTGAAATTTGATCAGCTCTCGAGCCGATTCCCAGAGCCTGACTAAGACGGGGGCATATGGGGTAATTGCTTGGCCCCCACATAGTAAAGCAGAGGAGAGCCCCCAAAGATGTTTTTGCCCTGTGCGCCAATTAGGCTAAATCGAGCCCTGCCAATTCCATAATTTATCCACAAGTTCTTCAACATTACAATATTTAAAAATTAATTTGATAGATGAAATTTGTGAGCATATGCAATTGAACACAAACTAGCATGTGGAATATTGTGCAGCAAGGATATGAAGATAAGCCTTGATATCCAATTGCTTGCATAAAAGAAATTTCGACATTTTTTACAGTTTTGTTTGTAATAGGCATAATCAAGGTACCGAGGTTGAATCGTTTTGTGGTGAAATCATAATCCTTAGAAATGAGAGAGTGAAAAGCCTGATGTGGAACATAGGTTTCTGAAAATTGAGCATTATTTTCACATATCTGATAAGGAATCAGAATTGAAGAAAGATGATGATTTCACTTTCTCTGAAAGAAAGGTTTACGGTACTTTTTAAATTTACACCAAAAGTTTCAATGGATAAATATCTTGTGAAATTTAAAAGTCATTTGGAAATAATTTGGCACATGTCTTTGAAATCAGCAAAATAAAGTATAAAAATATAATAAGTATGTTATGTACTCCATATTTAAGAAATATCTTGAATTTTGAGATGCAGAAAATCTGATAACACTCTAAGAACAAAGAATAGTTTAGAATACAGTGTGGTGATGCATCTTGCAAAAGGTTTAGGTCATATATACAATATATTTGATCTCTATTTCTTATGTGTAAATTTTTTGCAGGATTAACATAAAATTAGAATTTTTACTTGTGGAATTGTTATGCCCAACAGAAAAAAATTGCCTTTAGAAGCAAAAAGTTTAAAAGAAATTAATACAATCCCTACTTTTCAATGTGAAGACATTCCAGGTGTGTTGTGCACCAGTTCATTAGATTTAAAAAAAAAAAAAATATCCATTAAGTGCAAAAAAAATAAATAAATCATGTGTGTAGGAGAAAAGGCAGCCAAAGAACTGTCAGTTCAGTGCCAATTATTTTGGCTTAATATAATAGACTCATGGGAGGTCTTAATTTAGCCGATTAATGCAGGAAATACTTTTTTTTGTTGTTGTTGTGAGAAAATGATCGAAATAATGGCGGTTTATATTTTTGTTTTTCCACAATTAGCAGTTAATAATGCTTTTATTTAAAGGAAGTTCTCCTTTACCAAAAGGAATTTATAATTTGTATATTATAATTAATATTTAGTATTTGAAATGAAGGGTGTTGTTGAAAATGGGCTAATTCTGATTTTACTCAAACAGAAGAACACTGCTACAATCAAAGAAAATTTCATTGTTGTAAGCAAACTTCTGTGCATTCTGAAGATCTATGTTTGAAGACCCCTTCAGGGTGCTCAATTGAAAGGGAGTACAGATGTAATTCTGGAAGATCTAGTTATGCCAAAACTTTTTTTTATTGATAATTAGCATTTAAATTGCAGAGTAACATATAAATAATAAAAGAATTTTTTCTAAAATTTCAATTTTTGTTTTTGTAATGTAAAAGAATCAGTACTTTAATAAAAAAAAAATGTAACTGGAAATGTAACTTATGTTGAAAATGACTCTCAAACACTTGAAAAGAATAATTACAACAGATAGTTACAATATTTTAAAGGATAATTACAACAAATTTGTTCTATATATTGTTAGTGATAGATATCTGCCTTTATTTGTCAGTCAACAACTGACACTCTATACTTTTGTTATTAAGTTATAAGTGTTTCCACTAAACAATAATCATATTCAGCTGTAAAAAAGCATTGCTTGTAATATAAATAATATAAAATTAATTGTAGTAAAATAACCCATACTAGACTTAATGGCTTTGATGATTAGAGAAGGAATTTAGTGTTTTGAATATGTCTTGGTGATATGTAACAAACACAGTGTGTTAAATTCCTTGAACTATCTAGGTTTAATCCTTTCACTTCTGACCTGGCCCATTCAGCTGTGCTAATTCTATTTTGGCAGGCAGGTTTCTGTTTCGAACGAGGAGTGTAGGATGTAAAACATGTTATCACCAAAGATGCTCTTGCTTTACATCTTGCATTTTTCATCTGAAGCAGAAATCAGCGTGTCAGCAGTATAGAATTTGCAAGGCCGGTTGGTGGAAAAGGTGAAACATGTGTTTGCAATTTTGTGGTTTTTCCTGGAGAAAGAACTTCAACAACCATTCTAACTGCACAAGATTTAAAAAATGTGATTTGTATCTTATATTATGGAATGCTTTCACACTGTCTTATAACTATGCATGGTGAAACGGAAAAGCTGTAATTTTTTCAGTTCTAAAATCCTATGAGTATGACATAAAAATAAGTTTAGGTTTTTAAACCACATAAATAAAAGACCAAATGTGTAAAATTACATTTTCTAATATTGTGGTAAATTTACTTATGTAAAAATACATGGTACTTT
This sequence comes from Argiope bruennichi, assembly GCF_947563725.1. Taxonomy (NCBI): domain Eukaryota; kingdom Metazoa; phylum Arthropoda; class Arachnida; order Araneae; family Araneidae; genus Argiope; species Argiope bruennichi. Next base: position 56,300,986 of record NC_079158.1, read on the forward strand.
CATGAACCAGATAAAAAAAAAAAACAGAGGAAATTTTAATTTTAAATGCATATTGATGTAAAGCATGATATTGGAAAGTATGTAAAAAATAATAAATCAAATAATTTTGAAAACTGTATTCAAAACAATATTAAGTGTTTTTCAAAGCTAGATCATTTTCATTTCAGATCTTTAAACAATTTTAATTATAAATATAACAAATAAAATGTTCTTTTTAACTAATTTTACAGATCATTTATTATTTTTACTTTGGGCCATTTTGGGTTTTAACAGAATTACATTTCAAAGAGCAGAGGAATTCAGAGAGTTAAACATCAAATTGTGACAGAAATTAAAATTGTGAAAATTTAATATCTTTACACTTTCTTTGTATATTGCATACATGAGATTTTCCTGGTGCAGTTGAATTCCATAATATCATACTTTATTAAAAAATTAAGTATCTGGGGAATCTGTTTCATATTTTATGCTATCTTTTGTACTAAAGTAATTTCACTTTCATTCATCAAGTAAACTACTTGGCTAATCATTAGAAAGATTAGCCAATTCTTTCTTCCTTAGCTTTCAAAAATAAAAGAAAAGCATGTAATTAATAAATTGACGAAGCAAAGAAAATTGCTTGAATTTCTCTATACCAGGGGAATCTGTTGTTCAAAATTAGGCAGAAAAAATATTTTTCAAATAATTGCCAAGATTATATATAGCAACTAAATTGATATTATTATTATTTTTCTTTTATATTTAAAGGGGTGTAAAATTCAGTTTTGTACAAAAATATTTTCAATAATTAATGTGAGAAAATGCTAAAAACTCAACTTTTGTCCTCTAAGTTATCTCTGTATCAAATTTAGTAACTCTAGATAAAATAGCTGCATTTAGAACATTAACATACATATATTTACTCTTTTATTAATAGCAGAGATGTACAGATAAATGTAATAAATATTTTTAATTTACATTTTATTAATGTTTGATTAACTCTTTCTGTAGTTTATTTTTAAGAAGCTTTCTATATCATGTAATCATGTAAAAAAAATTGATAATATTTTTAAATATATTTTTTTTTTCAGGTTACTGGAAGTAATAAAGGAATTGGATATGCAATTGTTCGAGCTTTGTGCTCAAAATTTGATGGAGATGTTTTTCTCACAGGTGAATAGTTATAATGTTATAATTATGTAAATAAAAATTGTTTAATCATTATTAATAGAATCAGCATAATTAATTTGTATAAATTAACATTATAATTATCCTATGTTGATATTTGACATTATAATAAATTGGTTTTGCAAATATTTAGTATGCATAAATATGAAAGTTATTTTATTTCTTGTTAGAAGTATTTTGTGAGAATTCAGTCTTTGCATGCTATTAGTATGTATATTTTCGAAAATTTTTGTATTTCAAGATTGCTGTAGATGCTTAATTGTCCTCAAACTGAGCTGTCAAAGCCTTATTGTATTATGTTTGAACTTTTCAGTTCTGAATATATATATATATATATATTAAATTTTGATTTTACTGGTCCATCATTTTCTTAACTAACATAAGACAAAAAAAATCTTTATTTTGTTTGTGTTGTTTTAACATTAAGCTACATGGAGCAGTTCTTGTATACTTTATTTACCATTTATTTAATATTGACAGACAGCATTAAAAAGGTGATGATCTATAAGGGAAGTAATAAATGGTAGTCTTTGATGCTTAGTTAATGCTTAGTTGTTCCCTCCTCCACCATTGTTGCTTCTATTGATTTTAGGACCCTTTCTATCATTTTAGTTAGATATGAGTTTGGTTTGCAGGGAAGTCTAATTCATAGAAATTGGCATTGTAAAGAAGTGCCTACTTGCTATGTATTCAGAGCTCAAGTCTCTACAGGTAGCCAACTAAAATCATTAGAGGTGGAATTGAGGGGGGGGGGTCTTTTTCTGAGTGGTCACTGTTGAACTTTTCCATTTATAATTTAAACACCACTCACTCCAGATTGATAATGTTTTCCTTGCAATTCATTTTTATGTTTTGAAAATAATGTCCCAGCCTAAAACATTGGATTTTTAAAAAAATGGCAAAAATCATATCAAAAATTGAAACAAATTGATACCATTAATAAAATCTGAAATTCTGCAGTCAGTAGCTTCTTTTTTTGGGGGGAAAAAATATTGAAGACAAGTCTGTGTAAAAAAAGCAAAATGAATGATGATCCAAAAACAATTTTAAGATACCATAAATAAGGATGTTGGCAAAACTATCCTCAAATAGTTCCCCGAATTGGAAAAGTAATATATGCTTATTTGTAAATCAATGATTTCTAAAAGAAATAGAGAAAATTTGCATCTTTTCAAAACCAGCAATGGGTAACTTGCTTCCTTTTGTGAAGGTTATGGGATTAATTTTCAAACCATCGTAGATGAAGAAGAAAATAACTTTGATTAATGTTTCCGCATTCTGGAAACAGCAACAAAAAAAAGGGGGGATAGAATGATTTGCATCTCCTAATGATTGTAAAGTGTAATGGAAATTAGTTTGTTCTATCAGCTGATATTAGATAAAGCAATATCCTATAAATGAGAAATCTTAAAGATGGGAAGAAATTGAAGTAATGGAAATTACACAAAGCCAAGGTGTTTTAAAATGTCAAAGTATACCAGTTAACTAAAAAGCAAATAAGAAGACTTGTATGATCAGGATAATTGTTAAAGACGACGGCGTTAGTAAAACATACATTTATTCTTCACAACAAGTAGACGTACAAGTATATAAGTAATTTTAGAATAACAATAAAACAAGGTGATGCCACTCAAGCTAAAGTAATTATACAAAATTGTTTGCTTGCTTGCTTGCCGCAACAATAATCTTTAACAACTGGCTGCTTGAAGTTCAAAAAGATATGAAGAAAGAAAAAGTATGTTGCATTCATAATTGATAATCGCATACTCTGTTTTAGTTTCATCAAATTGCATATTGATACTAGATTTAGATATCTTCATTTCAAGGATACTATCAAAAGATATTGATTAAAAATTTTTGTAATTTGGATAACTTCCCAAATCCATATGCAACTGGTATAAAAAATGCATGTGATTGGATCTCCAGAAGTTAGAATTCTGTAACAGCACTCACAATCTAACGTTGTTGAAAGAAGACTCTGTTGTTTAAAGAAAAAAGAAGAAAAATGTGAATATTGATTTTATTAAAGTCCCTGAAAAAGAATAAGGTGTGAGTTGCTTATCCATAGCTTTAGTGCCTTCCAAATCTCAGCAGACTTAACTTTTCCATTCAATATTGAAAAAATTTTTAACAGACACAGATATACAATTGTTCAACAGTGCAGTCAATGAATTTTTTTTTAGCAGGATTAATTCTAGATGATCAGATTGATAAGAATGGGCATTTTTTTTTCTTCTCAAAACAGTATTTAAATCTTTTTGAGGATCCTTGAGTAATATTCTTCATGATTTTGTTGCAACTATACTAAATGTTTCTGATGTTCCTCTGAGCTCCTTAGATGGGTTAAAATATATTCACCTACAAATATTGTTTGTACCAAAAAGTTAGCAAACAGAAATAATAATTTATTTCCATACTTTTCTTATGGAATAAATATATTTTATATCTTTTTTATTTGTATTTTTAGATTGTTTACTTATTGTTAGTAAAATTTGCATTTCATAAAAAGTTGAGATAATTTAAAGTTCAAGGAAGTATAATTTTATATGTTCAAAATTTCTGTAACAATAATCTATGTGCAATATTTTATCTTGGTCCTCACTGTACCATTATAGGTAAGTTTCAGTATATATGTATATGTATAATATGCCATAAAGCTATTCAATTGTGTTGTGGATATCATTTAAAGATAGTTGTGGTTGTTTTAATCTAGGAATAAATTTATTTGAAGTTAAATATGTTTATTTTAGTTGATGCAAATTATTATGAAATTTGAAGATATTGTATTCAATCCAACATTTGACCATTAAAGAAAAATATAGCGAATGTACAATTAAGTAATCAAAACAGAAAGAGGCAGTTGGTAATGTGTTCCAGATTTTATCAACTCAGGTATTCTCCTCATTTGAAAACTAAAGAATTGGTATGTCTGTCAAATCTTTATGGAAAATCAATTGAAGATAAGGCAAAGTTTACAGCTGTTAAGTTCTGTGAGATGCAAATAAAATACTTTGATATGAAAAATACAAATAAAATAAATTTATTGCATATATATAATCATTTCTTCTTAATTTTTTTAAAGCTCGGAGTGAAGAACGAGGCAAAACTGCAGTAGAACAACTGAAAGCAGAAGGACTCAATCCCAAATTTCATTTATTGGATATTGAAAACATAGAATCTATTAAATCACTTGCTGACTTCCTTAAAAAAGAATATGGAGGCCTTGATGTATTAGTCAATAATGCTGCAATTGCATACAAGGTAAATATTTTTGCAGCTTTGTATTTATAACAGTTTGCTTCTTAATTTATCTTGATGAAATGTATTATTTTGCATGTGATAAAAATCATAATTTGCAGTGTAAAATAATAATATACTGCATGTTGTTTAGCTTCATTCTAAGATATACTGAAATTATTATTATTATTATTTAGATGTTAAAATATAACAAAATTGTTCCTTGTTTTGATAGATAGAAATTTTTTATCCTTTGGATACAAGGTTTTAATAGCTTTACTCTCATTAATGAATTTAATAATTTAACAAATGTTAAAAAATATGTATTTAATCTTTTTAAAATTTTATTTTAACATGTATTTTAATTACAATGCCACATTTTGCATTTTTCAACTTCAGCCTTGTGTAAAGGAATAATGGTTTTACACAGTAAATAAAAAGATCTATCCTTCAGAAAAGTCTTGGCTATTTCAAAGTATTTTATTCTTCCTACTTGTTATTTTTTCAATCTTAAGCATTTTTTCCCTACCTCATTCTGGATTTTACAGATGGCAGATACTGCGCCATTTGCAGAACAAGCAGAGAACACAGTTCGAATTAATTTTTTTGCAACTCTAAGTGTTTGCCATCATTTGTTTCCATTGTTAAGGCCACATGCAAGGTATCTATAATACTTTACTTTTTATATCATTGTTTTATTAAGTAAAAATAGTTTGATATTTTCAGATATTTTAAATATAAAAAGTCTGTTCCAACTTTCTCGCAATTATAACTTGCAATTATTTTAAATCCATACAAATATCAGTGTTTATGAAGAATTCCTTATAATAATTTCAGTTTGTATTTCTATTGATTAATAGCTTTTTTTTATGGGGGGGGGGAGGATGTTTGAATTATTGAATTTTTATTTAAGCTCTAAATGACTGAAAAGGGTTATGTGAAATATTACACTAATCTGTATGCAATGAATGAGAAAATATACCGAATTTTATGAAAAAAAAAAAAAAATGACATTTTGAAAAGGTTAACTGTTATGTAACAAAAAGTAAAACACAAAATATTAGTGTACAATTCATTTTGCTCTGTAAAATTTTGAACAGTTTTACAAATTATTTTTTTAAAAAACGTGTACATTTTTAAATTTTATTACTAAATTTTCATATTTTTCAGAGTTGTAAACGTAACCAGTTCTGCTGGTCAGTTGTCATATATAACGAGTAAGGAACTGCAACAAAAATTTTTGTCTGAAAGTCTGACTGAAGAAGAACTTTGTGACCTCATGAAACAATTTGTAATGTGAGTTTTTATTTATCTATTTTAACATTTTTCTGTTTATCATTGTTTGAAAAGTGCAATATCCCCCCCCATCATTATATTGCATTGTTATTTTCAGCATTATCTTGTAATAAATCACTATGTCTACTTTTGAAATTTATTCTTAATTTTAAGATTTTTTTTGTTTTTGAAAAAGTAAATAATAATTTAGTTCTGAAAACCTTTGAAAACTTTATCACTGTCTTAATTTTAAATTGAATGTAAATGGAACTTATTTGAAAAATCATCTTTCTATGTCTCTGTACATTGTTGAAAGCCTAGAGGAATAAATATATATATATATATATATATATATATATATATATATATATATAAGTTTTTAGCTTATTAATATATGAATGTATTTTTTCTGAAAGCACTTTTTAAAATATGCATTAATAAGTTGTTTTATAATTTTACTATTATGCAATTAATATCTTAAGAATTATCCAACATTTTTAACATAAGAAAATTGTTCTTGAAAACACTATCCTATACATTTTTTAAGGAGATATTAATAAGTCTTATTATAAGAGTTACATATGAAAGCTTATTAATAAGCTTTCATATATGTAAATCTGCTGTCAGAATATATAGTTGTCTCTAGATTTTTTATTTTATTCTTTAATTTAATTTTATTGTTTGAAAATGCTTGCAAAGTACTGAAATGCTGTTACAATTAAAATAATTTTGTGAAATAAGCTTTAATCCTAAGATAACTCTGTTTTGATGTTCATTTTGAACACTGTTATCAACAATTTTGTTAAAAGCTATATAGATTTTGGTTATTTCAGCTTCCTCATATTTTATTCATTTTTTTCTAAACAGCTATATTATATTTTTTTTAGCTACTTAATCAGATAATCAGAGGTTTAAAAAAATTTACAAATAATTTAGAAAAAATGGTTATTAAAAACATTATTTTTAGAAAATAATTAGATTTTTTCTTGGATTGTTTTAATATTAAACAATGAATGTGTACATATATTTATTCATCTTATGCTATTTATATTTTGTTCATTCAGCATTATTATGATACGAAATATTTGTCTTTTTCCACAAGTAATATTGTACAATCGCAGGAAAAGGGCGGGTGAGCCATCCAACTTTATTCTGATATTATTTATCATACAATCATAAAAAAATGTCATTTGAAAGAGCTCCTAATTCCTAATATCTTACCTGACCTGTTTTTGTTATGAAGATGTAAAGTATTCTATACATTTTACATGCATATTTAACATTAAAAAAAAATTAATACGTGAAAAAAAATTCAAAATTGGAGTTGATGAATTTTTAAATTGCAACACACTGAAATTTTGGTATAAATCAAAGAGCAAGACCATTTTATGGGGACATGCAAAATTTCAACCAATTCCTATGAATAGTTTTCCTGCTATATTAAGTTTTCAGTATTTCTCCTAAAATGATGCATTTAGGGGTATTTTCACAAATTCCAAAGTATTGACAGTTTTTTATTTGGCCTTGAAATGCTGCTTATCATGCATTCCTTCAAACAAATATCATTGTCTGCATTGTTATAGTATGAAAATATATTTAAAATATTTGTTAGCAGCAAAAAATGTTAAATCAAAATTTAAAAAAATATATCTACTGCCATATTATTTTATTAACAGTCATTACTTTTAAAAATGGAGGATAGTCTCTGTCCTTGTAAGAAGCTGGAATTTTTACTCATCAGCTCAGATAATGTCACCTATAGAATATAGCAAACACCAGAAAAAAGGGAAATTTATTTCATAATTATTACTTTGTAGGATTTATCTATTTAATTTTATAAACATTCTGACAAATTATTACTCTTAATAATTTAGTGATAACAAACTCCAGATTTTCTAAAAAGAAAAGAGTCATTTGTGTGTGTTTTTTTTAAATTTACTGATGTACACAATATTTCTTGCACAACTCTCAAATTTTATAAGATTAATATGCCATAATTATAATTATTGTATATAATCGCAAGTAGAATAAAAAAATTGGCATCAATACATCATTTATTAAGCATATAATATATTGATATTTTTTAATATATATAATTATAATAATGCATTATTATAATTTGTAATCCATTTAATATGGTTGGTTGAAAAATACTGATTTTTCAATCCCAGTTTAATTAAATGAACTTAAATTTTAATACGTATGTTCTAATATAAATTTTTGATTACTAAGCATATTACTTCTTAAAAACTTCCAAAGTTATAATTATTCTTATAATTATAATTATTCTTATAATTATCTATTGATAATAATTATATTCTTATAACTAAACCTCCTTCCAAATTTCTATTTATATAAGAAGCAGCAAAATATGTGATAAATTATATAGGCTTAAAAAAGTGCTATGATAATGGAAATTAAAGATATGAATGAACATTTAGAGTACTGTTCTGCAATTTGCTTTCCACTTTTATAACATATATATATTCCATAATCATAACTTCATACAATGAAATTTTTGGCTAACAGAAAGCATTACAGCATTGGTTAACAGAAAGCATTAAAATACTAAGTTGCACATAAACATGAAAGACGACTAATTTACATTTGTCAGTGAGTAAAATGCACTACTTTTTGTATGCTTGTAAAATAAAGCAGTGATCATTTCTTGTCTATTTATGAGTAGTAAGCAGTCATGATAGTATATATTGGTGAAGACGTGTAGTAATAGAACACACACACAAAAATCAATTTATTTTTTTTCTTTCTGAATCTATAAGATATTAATTTTAACACTAAAATTGACATTTCTTTTAAATGATAAAATTATATCTGATTTCATATCTTTTACATACAACAAAACTTTCAATACTTTTGAATACTTTCGTGAATAAGATTAAGATTCACCTAACATTTTTGCTATAAATATTCTGTCATGAATAGCAAACAATTTTACCATGTGGATTGAAATTTTAAAAATGCTTTAAAGTTTTAATTTAAAAAAATTAATACTATTACTGATGTCCAGAGAATATTTAAATGTCTAATATGGAGTATTTAAATAGGGAAACAATAGTTATCAACATAGAGTTTTAACTTAATGAGCAGTATTCCCATGCTGAGTTCAAAAATATATATTTGATATTGAATTATATATTTAAAAAATTCAAATAAAAAAGATTCTTTTGAACAATATTGCATTTTAAAAATTGTATTTTATTAAATTTTGAATCCCATTTCTTAGAGTTGAAAGCTATCATAATAAAACAATTAGTCGCTTAGAGAATCAGTAAAAATGTTCCTTTTAATATTGCTTTGTACTCGTTGAAATTGAGGGGGAAAATATTTATTTAATTGGATAAAAAAAAATTCCCCTCCTACCCCAAAACCTGACCTTATAATAAAATGTTATCGATATTCTTTAAATAAGATGATGTGCTACCAACTAATCCTTAGTGAAGCATTTCACATTCTATAACATCTATATTTCTTTGATAATTCATATTAAAAATAATTTGTGAATTCTGAAATTGAAATAGTATACTGACTAACAAACTTAATATTTTATCATGATAGTGTTTATAGACTCGTATACTGTATATAAATTCAACATGCCCATAAGAAATGCCATTCAAAACATTCTCGGACAATTTGTTTGAACCGGGAGGTACCAAATTGGTCATGTGTGTGTGTGTGAGGGGGAAGGGTAAATGCTTACTCAGAAAGAGTTTAAAAAAATTTTAATAAGATTTTTAATTAAAAATTAGTCAGAAATGAACTTAAAATTTTTTCCCCAATACCTTTCGTGTATATTATTGCACAAAAACATATTTCTACAATATATATATTTTTTTTAATTTTGTGATTTTTAAAGCAAATTTTGCAATACTTTTCATTATTGTAGTTACTAGATTCATATTCATAAGCATTCTGACCGTATAAAATTGTGGGTATATGTGCACATTATCATAGATATATTATTAATAGCTAATTTTTAAAATAAAATAAAAATAGATCAAGCAAGCCTTGAAGCAAAGCATGTTACTAGGGATTCGAATCTCCTGTATTTCTTAATTTAATTTCTACTTTTATTCTGTAATTTATATTTCATGATGGAATCTTGAACGCAGATTTTTCTAATAAGTATTCACATAAATAGGAAATCCATTTCATCTGTACAAAAACTCTGTTTATTTCCTTTAGAGATGCCAAGGCTGGTAACCATGAAAAGAAAGGTTGGGGAAATCGAGCATATTCCATTTCAAAGATTGGCGTGAATGCACTTACTTTTATTCAGCATCGGAAGTTTCTTGAAGATCCACGCCCTGATATTGTTGTTAATGCTGTAAGTTTCTTGCTTTATATTTCATCTTTATTCATTTTTGTTGCAAATTAAGCATCAATTTCTTGTTTTCCCTCAATTTTGATTATTACTTCTAATATAATCCAAGAGAAAATTTAAATCCGTTGTTTTTCATTTAAAGAAAATTTGATATTAAAAAAAAAATATGACTAATTATTTTTATCTGAATTGATATATTTTTAATATGTAAAGATACTGCTAGTATAAACTACAATTATCCATTGTTTCTTGTTTTTTTTAAATATTAATTCATCTAATAACATAATAGAATTTTGATAAATATAATTCTAGTTTTTCTAATTTATTGATAAAAATAGATTCTATGAGGAATTATTTTACTGGTTAAATAGAAACCAATTGGAATCTGAACAAAAAGTCCATTATGATTCTTTAAATATAATTGAATTAAAAATATCACTCCTAATATGCAAATTATGGTTAAGTTGTTAATTTGGTTTTAATTTATTTTACTTTGGATTAAATGTTTATATATTGAATAGATTGAAATTGATTTCCATTTAATTTGATCATTCCTTGTGTTCAAGTACTAATTAAGCTCTCTAGGGGCTCCTTTAGTAATATAAATTTTGGGGTTTCCATCAAACACAAGATATTTGTTATTAAGTATTAACATATTATGATGAAGTAGAATAATAAAACATTCCATTGCAAGTTTATTTCAAAAGTTGGTTTGCAAGTTAGTTGGTTTTAGTATCTTGCTGTAAATATTTTTTTAAGTAATTTTAAATAAAATGACTTGAAGAATACAACACTAATTGCAAATATTTAAATGAAGGTGAATCATTCCATCTTTAAAAATAATCTTCAAAATATTTATTCTGTATATACATTTTTGAAAATATAAGAGTGCATGCTGCAGAAAAGCATGCAAATTAAAAATTTAAAGTACCAATATACTTCCTTCTTATATACAATGCCTTAAAATCCAGTCATAAATCCAACCATGATTGATTCTTAGTAGTCATGAAAATTCCATCATTATTGGAAGTTCAAAATTATCAAAAATTTGTTAAATGTCGGAAGGCGTTTTAAGACCTATAACAAATTCAAACTGGTTTTGAAGCGAGTTATTTCTTTTCCATTATTCATTCTTGTCCTCTGAAGGCGGAAGGAAAGAGATTTTTTTTTCACAAAAACGGCACTTACATAAAGTTTTCGTTCACATGTGTTAACACACATCAACGATAGAAAAATCTCACGTTAGTACAACTGCATAACATATATTATATATCTAGAAAGGATATTGTAGCTGACGATTAAGCTTTCGCATTATAATTCTGTCATGCATTCAAAATGCTAATACTAATCTCCCTTGTATATTATTCTGGGGAGATCTGCAAAACTTCAAAGATTTTTGTATTTTTTCACTCCAGATTGTGTGAAATCTCATGTAGCTTCACACTTATGTTAAATTTTTAATTCCAATTTACTACTGAACATTTAGTTTTGCACTGCTGTTTTTATATTTTTCTCTCCATCTAAAAGATAGAATTTGGAAGTTATCAGTAGTACTAATTTTGAGCAAAGCTTTTTTTTTTTTTTTTTTCCCAAATCTTGGCTCTATTTAGTTGTTAATAGTGTATTATAAGAAATAATAGTTGTATTACTGACTAAAAGAAGTGGCATTTTAATTTGAAATTTAATCACTAAGGATATAAATGTATATATATTGAGTTGCAACCTCCGTCCTCTTGGTTGCCCTGGGCAATGATACAAAGATTTTTAAAAATGCCAATTTTGACAGTAAAAAATTTATTATTGTAAAGTAAGACTTTTCAGAGTTTAAAAAAAATCATTAGAACTAAAATTTAAAAAAAAAAAAAGTTTTCCTTTTAATTTGAATTTTATAATACATTTAGTTTTTTGCTTAGCAACATATATGAGCATAAGTAAACTTTTGGAATGCTTTACAAAATGTAGATTTATATATATATATATAAAAAAAAAAAACTGTAGAAAGAATTAAGCCAACAAAATGCTTGGAAAATGATGACAATTCTCAAATATATCATTATGCATCTATTCTGAATTATAAATTTAAATAAATATACATTTTAATGGCAATAATAAATAATATCTTACTTAATTAAACCATACGATTTGAATTAATCAATTGGATTAATGCTGTGTAAATGTATTTAAAATTAAATAATGTTTAGTGTCTGTTGCTGAACAGATACATTTAGAGTTCAGTTGTTTGTGTGATTTTTTAATTTAATTCCTTAAGTTATTAAAAATTATAACAAAATTGCTTTATCATTATTTCTGGAAGATATTCACATGTTTAAAATAAATAAAGCATATAAAATTTACATTAATTGTAAATATATATGAAAATAATATACACAAATGATTTATTATATTTAAATAAACTGTTACTTGTATCTTTCAGTTTAGGGAATAGCCTAAACATGCTTAAAGCAATTATTTTTATATATTAAAATATGACAGCAGTTATAGAAATAATTACAGAAATTATGTAAAAAGCTGGAAAAAAAATGAAGTAAATAAATACAAACTGTAAGTAACAAAAATAAATACTAACTGAAAATTAAGATGAATATTGTTTATCTATTTATTGCATCGATGTTTATCGTGTTTCACAGTCATGATACTGTGTATCAAGGTATTTTTCGAAAACTGATATCAAAAAAGCAATTTTTTAAATATATATATATATATATTGGAAATTGGCACAGCCCTAGTCACCTGCAAATTTTCTGAAATTTAAGCAATACTTTATTTTAAAGTGAATATGTCTTTGTAAATAAATTAAAAGCACAAAATTAGATTACTCTGAGAATACAACAGAATATATAAAAAAGTATGCGGGTCTTCCATAATTTCTTAATTTATCTATTTAATAATTTGGCCCTGAATTTATAATGTATATTTAATGTTCAAATTAGTGTATAACAAAGTCTATGTCTTGTAATATGCATTTGTATTTTGTTTCTTAGGTTCATCCTGGATACGTGGATACAGATATGACAAGTCACAAAGGTGTCTTGACACCTGATCAAGGTAAAATATGCTAATGTTTTATGGATTTTACATTATATTTTGACATAGATAACATGTGATTTATTAACTCTGCACTGGAAGAATTTTTTTTCCGAATTGACCCATCAAAGTTAATGGTGACTGAAAGTCATTTGCTGAGGTACAAAAAGTTCAGTATTTTTATTTCCTTACTGTGCAATTTTAAATGAAAAATACAAATAAATAAAAGTTTCATTATAGATTACACTAAATCATGATTAATTATATACTACTCTAAATTAATACTTATTTTCTATTGCACAGGTGCTGAAGCTCCTGTTTATTTGGCCCTGCTGCCACCTGATGTCAAATCACCTCGTGGAGAATTTGTTTGGAATGATAAGACAGTCAGATCTTGGATTGGAAATGCTTGAAATTTGAATAAAATTTCAATCAAAAGGTAAGATTTAACTAACTTATTTTGATTTGCAGTATCAATATAATATCCAATATATCTAATTTATTTGTTTACATTCTATAAATAAATGAAAGCATTACAATTCAGATTAGACATAAGGTTTGCTGAACTAACCTTACATAATATTCAATTTTTAATTGGCTTTTGCATGGTATTTGATTTTTCTCACATACTGCATATTTAGTGTCTCATCTTTATGATTTTATAATTGCACTGATTACAGTTATTTATTAATTCCTATTTAACCCTTTAGCCGTATCTTTTGTCTATATATGATTTAGCAAGTTTGCCTTGCATTCCAGCAATTGTCAATAGTTGTTTTATATTTTTTAACATTATTACATACAGTGGCTACTAATAGAAATGCAAATATAAATCAGTTATTTTATACAACATATTTTTTATCAACCACATTTTTTTTTTTTTTTTTTTTTTTTTTTTTGTATTTGACAAAGTTTCATTTGTAGCTAAATAAATTAATATAAACTTTGTATGAAGACCTGTTCTTGTATTAAATTCTTGCAATTCTATACCTTTTTAATTCAAGTAAGTAATTAACCAATTCAACTTTATTTGAACTAATACTTATAATCTTACTAATGGTACTCAATATGACTGCTTTTTTTCAATACTTGCCCTTATTTTTACAATATTGTTGTGAAGAAAATACAATTTAAGAAAATAATTTCATTTATTTAAAAAGAAAAAAACAAAGAAAAAGGAATGCTCTTGGTCAAGAAACTTTCTTAATTTTACTCAAAAAATAAAAATTAAAAAATAGTAGAACAAAAAGAATTAAAGCACACTCAAGCTTCTAGAATTTTCTCATGTTAATCATTATTGCATAGTCAATAAATGTTTATGGTTTATTAATTTATTTAGCTAACTTTCCTTGAACTAATACATTTTGGTCCAACTGCATTAATCATTTTTAAAATAAAGAAATTTTATGATAAAGTATTATAAAAAAGTATTTTTATTATTTTTTTTCATGTGGATGTTTCTTTTGAAATGTGTGATGAAAACAAATTTATCTTGTCATCCCATATTTTTTATATGCTCTGTTTTTCAAGTCTGTAATGATTTGAAAATGATCCAAGAATTTCTTATTGATTACAGTGCTATTTTGCTTCGATCCCCCCACCCCCATTCAAACTATCTGGTGCAAAACATATCATTTCATGAACACAAAGATGATTATAATACATTGTGAATATATTTAATACATACATTACTACATTTTAATATTGACTGTATCCAGAGCATTTTTAAGAAATGTGAAGGGATCAACAAAAAGGTGTAAATAACTGAAAAATGTTAAAATATGATAATTTTGTACATTGTTATACACAAAACAAATTAAAAAATTATGTCTTCTTTAATTTTTTTATATATATATATATATTTCCAAAGCATTTTCACCTATGTAAGTAGTTTCTTTTGATTCATTCTGTCTCAGTTTAAATCACTATTCCTCTGGTTCATTAAAAACATTAAAGAAACCATAGTTTTTGATAGATATTCACACATTTTCTGTCAATGTAATTTCAGAGTAATTTAGCAGGAGATGTATTAAATCCATCTCAAAAATATTGACAATCCTATTATGTTCTTGTGTGTCAATATTGCTACTAATTGATCACACATTGCACCCTAGTCAAGTAATGGTAATAATTATATTACACATTTACATTAATCATAATAAATTTTTATTATCATGGGAATTTTTTCACTGAATTGCAGTATGCCTGGAGTTTAAACAAGTTTACATAATCTATGTTAAGTCATTGTTTGATTTTTTTTATACTGGTACTAATTAGAATAGTAATTTTATTTTTCATTTCAGGTGATGGTTTGGAATATGAAGTATATTAATCCACTTACTTAGAAAATTGAGATTAAATAAGTTCTGTTTTCATTTGAAAATTTTGAAACTTTATGTTTTGTTATAAAAACAAAATTATCTTTTTTTTATTTTTAAATAAATATATTTTTTAGCATGCTTTTCTTCCTGAGTTATTTTTCAATGTTTGATTTTTCATTTGTTTGAGTACAATTGAAAGAAAAAAAATACAGGCTGTTTAAACCATTACTTTATTCATCATTTTTTTCGCAATTCTGAATGGGGAACTTCAGTAATATATACAAATGTACAATATAACTTAAAAATAATTCAACATTTTAAATTCTTTGTATTTACAAATGAACTATATAGGAACAACTTTTACATCAGTATGGCAAAATACAACAATACTTCTCTAAATAAGTATATCAGAAATTACAAGAGATTTAGAAATAAATGATTTTGTATAATCATTATCAAAATTATCTTGTTTGAATAGAAATATACAAGTAAGGCATATGTATTCCAATTCATTGTAGATCACTAATTCATTGATATTGTATGTAGATTATTATAAAAAAAGAGGCTACCACATTATTATCAATTTAAAGAATTGCATTTATATCAAATATATGCTAGTATTAAAAATATCTTATTCATATATTTGTTTGTATTGAAAAGATTGATATGTCTAGATTTGCTGAAGGCATGCATAACATTAAAACCAATAATATAAAATTTTCCATAAGTTTAACTTTTTCAGTGCATAAATATAATAAAAATAATAGCAATTTCTTATTTACTTCATTCTGATTTATTTTTGAATAATTTTATGTCCGAATTGTATATGATGAAATCTTAGAAATATGAATAGTTCATGATAAGAACAAAGCTAACAAATCTAATAACTTTTGTTACAGGCACTGAAACAAAGGTTTGATGATTATTCTCCTTAAAATATAAAGTGATAATAACCATTAATCATTTCTAAGCAATAAATTTTCACAAAATTCTATTTTTGATAACATGAAGAAAATGACTTATAATTCTTCCAGATTTTCTTAATAACTAGAAGATGTGAAAGAAAAGTTCAATGGCATGCGGTGATAAATCAAGCTACAAACATTTTGGTCAGTTTCACCAAACACAGGGTTAAAAATTAATTTACCTGTTTACTGCATTTGTCAGTCTTTTGGTAATAAGAATTGCACTTAATGTATTTTGATTCCCTTGAAAAAGAAATACTTCAATAATAAATCTATAGTTCTTCAACATAAGTGGATGGGAAAACTCCCACATTCCCGTTAAGCTCTCCTTGCCACCAGCCGTCTTCTGTCTTTTGTACTAAAATAATGATATCACCTATGAAAAAAAAAATATTTCAGTCAAGAATTTTGGCATTTATTGATTAAAAAGTGCTTAAAAACAAATTTGAAGTTTTCAAATCAGGAGTAAGAAAATTTTCTTCTATAATTTTAGACAAATATTTTTTAAACAATATTGAATAAAACAAAAAGAAAAAACTTTATTGTGAATGACAATTTTTAATTTGAAAGCATAGGAAAAATCCATAGTGTATTATTAAATTTATTTAAATATTTAATAAGATTCTAACCAATTTCAAACACTAAAAATTGATATTTTTCATAATTCTAATTTGAAATCAAATAGGTGCTCTAAAATTCGTGATGTTTTTTGAATAAAATCTAGAAACATCTACTACATTTTTTTTTAAAATCATTGATGAGATTTCTCAAAGCTTTTTACATTTTGTCACTGAAACAGTTTTCTACCCGATTAAAAAAAAAAGAGAAAATATATTTTTTGTATCTGTATTAAATTTTTAATTTTGAAAGGTGACTTTTTATATACTTATTTTAAATGTATATATATCTTAATAAATTTATGAATTAATAAGTTTCAAATAGATTTTTTTTTTCCCCCTATAAAGGACCAAATTAAAGAGTGTGTGGAAGTATGTATGTTCCACTAAAACTTTTTAAAATAAGGTATCCAAGGCTTCTTATAACAGTTATAGAAAAAATTCATAAGTCTTTAATGTACTGATACTTTTAATGTAATGATATTAGCAAACAAGTTTTTGTTTGTTTGTTAGTTAATTTCTGAAAATTAAAAATTAAGTTAAAAACAAGATGTTTAGAGAAAAAAAATTATAAGAACATATTTTTCTTTTGAAGCCTAATGGATACTTTGTTATTAAAATTAATAAATAAATATTTTAAAAGTCTTTATTTAAGAGTATTGGTATAAAAATTACCTGGCTGAAGAGAGAGTTCATCGCTTAATTTAGCTTCATATTCATATAATGCACGGCACTGTGTCATTGAAGATACACCATTTGAACGAGCCGGTACATTGGCATATAGGTCATCTGGTGCATCTTTTGAAATAAAACATCACATTAAAAAATTATTTATCTAAATTGCTTAAATACATTTAAAAAATTCCATAATTTGTTACTGGTTAAAACATTAAATTCTCTGTAAAATGAATAAGTTTTTAGATTGTTCCAGCCATTTATGAAAATCGCATTTTTTTATTTTAAATTAGTAATCCATTTTGAAAAATTAATAAATTATTTTTAGAAAGCATCTAAACCATTAATAAATTGCCATTCATAGTAATAAAATTCTTTTGCTATATCTTGGTGTAGTCGTTTATTATGATTTACTGAATATTCCCTTTAATTGTGCTGGGTTTACAAACAATGAAATTAAATGCAAAATTAATTTAACTTCATATTTATAAGGCAATATGTCATTAAAAAGTTCAAATCAAAATGCTGTATCAATTTCTTAAATACAATTTTAATGCTAAGTTCATTCTATTCAATTTAATATTATTAGCTGTCAAGAATGATGTACACATGTATAAAAAAATGTAAAAATGTTGTTAAATGCCATGCAAGTTATATTTATTGTCAGTTTTTAGAAACAAAATCCTCTGTATTTTTCTCCATTTGCCTAATCATCTTTCATTTTACCTAAATAGGGATGAAATAAAATTTGAAGATGATTTTGTTAAGCAACAAATATGAACATTTTATTCTGATTTATAGATTCATCATAAATTTGAAGTACTTAAAAAAATATTACAAATCAAATTTTTGAAAATGGATATTTACATTTAAGTGCTTAAAAAGTTTTCTTCTTGCTTATCCTTCTGAAGAATGAAAATGTCCAAAAAGAGTGGAAGTGGCTTTATGAAATGAACGGTAACTCGTACTATTTTTGACAGTAGCATCATGAAGCATATATAATTCAAGTATATTTTTATGTATTATTTTATTAAAACATGATTGTATCAACAGAAAGTTTCCCCAAGTATGACAATTTCTTGGATAATTGAAATTCTGTGTGTCTTTCATACAAGATTTATAGACAAAATATAATTAACCTTTTTTCATGTTTAGGAGTAGATAAGCAAAAAGTATTATCAGTAATTGCCCATTAACCATCATTAAGTTTTTCTTTATACAAAAAAATTGTTTAATCATCTATCATAAAGAGCTATTTGAGTGATAAACAAGATAGTAAGTAATTTGTAGAAAAAAATTTTTGCACATTGATAATTACACTGAAACTTGTTTCATTGTAAACTTAATTTTACACCAATCTTTTATTAAAAATTTATCTAAAGTTAAAAAGATTTACTTATTGGCATTCTGCATAGATATATCTTTAAAAGTGCATATTAAAAAATCAATTAAGAACTAAAGAAATTACCTTGTACTTGTGATATATCAATGTCATGGGAGTCATTTGATCCAGAACCACTGCTGCCAGAATTTCGCCTCTCCATCCTTACCCAATGAGGGATTTTTAGAATGGTTTGATTCATTCCCTGTAATAAATACAATGCATTTTTATCCCTTACATAATAAGAATTCTACAATTATTATATTATGCACCATATCATAAATTTAAAAAAAATACAGAGGTTAAAATGGAATTTTCTGTATTATATCATTTTAAATTTTTAAGATGGTTTTAATAAGGTATCTATCTAAATTTGTTGAACATTTTAACTTAAACATAATTGTTTATAAGTGCATGAAATCTTACCTGTTTGTTTTTAACTTCCATATGATTAATTAAAGGATGTGTAGGTTTATTGCGTCCATCCAATTCAGCAAGAGTGCATTGCATCTTAAATCTTGTGGCCTCTAGGTAGGTGAGCATAGCCCTCATCTATTAACAAAAAAAAAAAAAAGTACTAAGACTTAAATATTTAAATTTTCTAATTTTTATAAAAGATTTTTCCCTCTTTTTTAGTAATTTTGTCACATATGAAAATTTATGTAGGGGAACAAATTTTTATAAAAATATACTCAAAATTCCTAGAAATGTATGTAAAAATCGCTATTTGAACTCTTGAATTTTTTCCATTTTAATTCTGAAAAAGATTGGGACATTTCCTTACTAGGAAGGGGCAGGATAGTAAACAGTTTCCTTTCCTTAAATGAACCAGATATACATAAATTTAGTTCCTATACATTTAATTTTTTTCCAAGGTTAAAAATTAGTTTTTTACCAAAATTAAACTTTTTTTTTTTGACAATTTTCATCATTTGAAAACCTTCCTGCAAC
Organism: Argiope bruennichi; assembly: GCF_947563725.1. Lineage (NCBI taxonomy): Eukaryota > Metazoa > Arthropoda > Arachnida > Araneae > Araneidae > Argiope > Argiope bruennichi. Next base: position 56,320,962 of record NC_079158.1, read on the forward strand.
AATTATAATTTCAACCACCAAAAGGCTGTACATTTAATTTTTTTCACGCATTGCCATGCAATGACTCAAATCAAAATTGCCAAAAAGGAATTTTAAATACTAGTGTTGAAAAATCTACTGGAAACTGTAGCAAATGCTTACAAAATCTTTGAACTTATTTCCTTCTTCAAAACTAAGGATGCGAACTATTATTTAAGCAATTAATTTGCCTTAAAATGGAATATTTAGATTATTCATCGAAGACGCTTTCTTTTGTTTCAAGTATTTGTGAAATAAATACGGTAATATATTGTTTTCGGATATGTTGGTTTACATTAAAATTCATTGTCTTTACATTTTTAAAACTTTTTATGCATTCAGTATTCAATACAAAATATTGTATAATATATTCACGATATTTTTCAATATTGGGAAATGTTGCTCAATAACATGAAAGTATCGTAACAATGCTGTTGAGTAGCTTGATTTTAAAAATGTATCTCATTATCAGTATTCCAATATTCCACTGCAATTTCAAAAAAGCTTTAGAGTATTTTTAATAAATATCTATACATTTGTAAAAAAATTATTATTATTTTTTTTTTTTTTTTTTTTTTTTTTGTAAAAATTCTGATGATTATTCCAGTAAGTTAGTTATTACTAGGATGAAAGACGGTCAAGAGAACAGACTCAATGAAATTCTTTAGTAAATAAAAAATGCAAGGGGTAGTAATAATCTCCAATGTTTATCAGTAAAATCATAGGCACATTATCTTTTTATTAACAAAGGAAATGGATTCTAATGGAAAGGCATGCATTCCAGAAAGTAATTTTTAGAAAAGTGTTGTTGATTTTGTTTGTTTAGTTATATTAAAGTTTAAAGCAACACTAGGGCTGTTTTGGGATGGACTTCGTCATTTTAAACCATGGTCAGATGATGAGGACGACATTTAAATTTACAAATATTGTTAATGGGTGATGAGCTATTGACTTCCATCCGTAGCTTCAAATGAAGATTCTGGAAAATGCAAGAACAATGGCCCTATCTCTCTTCGAAACCGAAATCTGAAAATTCTTCAACAGAATTCCATGTGATACCACGAACTGTCGAAAAGCTATATAAACTCGAGATGCCTAAAAGAGTTAATCTCTCTATTCTTAAAACGAGCTGATAAGCTATTAAACGGTGAGCACTATTGATAGTACCACTACTATTATTTAATTTGTGATTTGCTGTGTTGTTAATTTCTGAAAGTGCAGTATATCTTAGTTGTATTTTGAATTATCTGTGTTCCATGTTTTCTGGTATATTCGTGAAACGAAGTAATGTTTTCCGTTTGAGTTGACAAGAAAGTTTGGAGAAGGAAGATAATGGTTTCGGTTTTATCTTCGTCAAGTGACTACAGTTCAAAATGATGAGATCCATCTTAAATTGACTTCTTGTAGCTTTGAAACATGTGACATATAATTAAACTAAATTACATGAAAGAAAACACTCTTCTTACGTGTTGCAGCTTTTCAAAGACATCTTGCTGAGCATCGGCGTCTCCGAAAGTGGGCGTCTCTTGGAAGACTTTAGCCAAATTTTCGACGCCCTGTTTGCCTTTCCTCTCGAGTTCCAAATCGTGCTTCAGAAGGGATAGAAACCTTTGCAGAATTTCTTTCCGTCTCTCTTTCTTCATTTCGTAGCTCAAGTTCTCAGCCTGAAAAAGGATTATGATTATGGGGAAAAAAGAAAAATAGTGAGTACAAGGATGTAGTATTTATATTATGCGAACTTTTGGAAAAACTTACTTCAATTTTTTTTTTAATTTGATTTTTAAAAAAAAGAAACGTTTTTGAATATTGTGACGTGTATTAGCGATGTTTATAAAATTTACCCAATTATTACTTAATGTCTTCCATCACAAGTCTTAATAAAGATTCTTTTTAAAAACGCAGTTCAGAGCGCCTTGGAAAAATTGAGTTCTTCAAAACAGTAATGCTAATAAAGATGTTATAAAATAAAATAATGATATAAATATAATGATGTAAAATAAAAAATATTTATGAAGTTATAATCAGTTATAATAATATTATATAATTACAAAAATTGCAGCAATCATACACAATTAATATTTCAAATTATTTATATAGATTCAAGTATATACATTTGAAATAATTAATTAAATTTGAATAAGATACGTTCAAATTCTTACATAAAAATCCGGTAAGAATTGTTCTGGTACGTTTTGCCCAGTTCCTCTTGTTTCAATAAGCTTCTGTATGTCGGCAGAAACATCTACTGAATTCACTGTAATTTTTAGTCTCTCTGAACACTGAAAAGAAAAATAATGCATTTCTATATATTCCTAAATAAGAATTAAATGTTTTGCTAATTAGTTAATTAGAATTAAAAATAAAAACGATAATTCATAATTTTTTAGATCATTTTTTTTATTTACGACTAATCAACATAATATGCTTTGTAATGCTATATGCTATGTAAAATTACTTTTAGAATTTTCGATTAAGCATTATTTGTTGGTAAAATTAGGCCTTTAATTAATTGTTTTTATTGCAAACCATTGGTTTGTTTTTGTAATGTTTATTGAGATGCTAAAGACAGTCTTCATATGGATATTATTCAAACAAAGAAAAAGGATTAACATGCATTTAGCGAATAATGTTTCTATATCTGTCTTATATTATTTGGCAAAGAAAAAAAAATCGAAAAGTATATCCTTTGAAAATTTTTAAATAGTACAAAAAGATTAACATTTACAAAAATAAAAAAAAGGTACTATTATCCCATGTTTTAGAAAATCTTTTAAAACATTTAAAAAATAATCTTGGATACTAGGCCTAAAAGTCCACTGGAGAACTTTGGATTAATAATTGCATCTTGTGAAAATGCAGCAAGCATCTTTTGTCCTCTTTGTGATAATTCTTCGTTTTAGTTTGAACATTGTGATACGTTTATCCTTTACATGCAATTTTATTTGTTTCCTTAGGCCATATTAATATTTTAAAGCATAATCTATGAAACATAAATTAATAGGATTCCGAAATTTGCTCCTGGATTCTTTCCATTACGTATTTTATCTAAATCAGGCATACTGCAAACACCAAGAAGTACAAAAAAAAAAAAAAAAAAAGTAATTTTACCTCACTGCAAATTTCTAATTCCAAATCTGAACAAGAAATATTTAAAGCTTTGAAAATTCCCGCGACATAAAAATAACAGTTTATTATCTAAAGACAATAAAAAAAAAATCTAATATTACTGAGTAATAAACAGAAAATTTGAATAAATATCAAGAAAGTACATGCATTTTTCACTTTAAAAACAAAGGAGCAGTTTGATGTGAAAAGTGAAGAACGAACTTGTGTTAAGGCAGGTCCCATTTGGCTGTAGTGGTTTGTATATTTCTGTACAAAATCGTGCATGCTGTTGAGACGTTCTTCCTCCAGTTGTTGGAAGGCGAGGTTAGCTCTGTACACGGACGTCTCCCAATCTTGCCTCGTCCTCTCAGCTTTTATACAGGAATTGTAGTAATCGATGTCGGCTCTCGTCAGTAATTCTTCTGCTTTTCGCTTTTTAGCTTCCAACTGAAAATGGAAACGGTATTAGTAGTCTTAATTAGTTATCTATTATTCTTAATGATATGCTCGTTCGCTAGATAGATTGAATTATAATAGATAATTTCATGTCTATGCTTGTATGCTACCATGGCTTCATCTCATTTCTCAACATGATATAAAGACTTCATTTATAATTGGTCAGCTGAATGTGAAAAGAGGCAAAAACTTATCTCTATCAAAATTACCAATTGAAACATCACAGACATACTTTAGAAATTCATTTCTGTAAATAGCTTGAGAGTAAAAAATTTAACCTTTTCGCTGTATTAAGGTAAAGCAGAACTATTCAAATATAATTTGGATATATATCCTATATAGGTTTCAGAAGATTTATGAAAAGAGAATGTATAGATAAAAAGCTGAAGAAAGCCCAAATTCATACTTTATAACTCCCTATTTGTATACATTTATGCTTTTGTTAATAATTCGTTTAATCCAAAAGTACATGACAAAAAAAAAAGAGTTTAAAAATATTTTTCTGCCAAAAAAAAATGAAGACTACTTTTATGGTTTTATTGGAGTGTGCTAAGTTCCAGAGTCACACTAAGGATACAAATGCAATTCAAGACATAGCAAAATCATTTTAAAACGTTATTTAGTTCATAAATTTGAACACTTTAGTAAAATATATATATATATATATATAATTTTAGTTTTTATTTTCAATAAAAAATGCCAGCAATATTTAATTTTTTTCTATTCATTTATTTGTTATAATTAAATAACTCTGTAATTATTGTCATTCAAATTAGATTTATTTGAATGAGCCAGCTAGTTGTTGAAAGAGCTAAAAGAAAATATTAAATCATATAAACAGAAATATTTTTCTACGTTTAAAAAATTTTAACTGAGTAAATTATACAATTAAGATGGTTCTAGAGGCTTTGAAAATATGGTAAATAATTAAATTAAAATTCAGTCTTTTGAAACAATCAATGCAATTATATCTTCTCCAACCATAAAAGGATATTTCATTACTTATAAGTTTTCAATGTCAAATCAGTTTTTATTATCAGTTTTATTTTAAAAAGTGTAATAAACTTGAAACTACTAGCTCTATTTAAAGATGGAATGTAAGAAAGTAATGAAACATAGTATTCCAAGCTAATTAGAACCATGCATCAACTGGAATTAACACTACATTGGTTAGAACAACGTGCCATCTAGTAATTAGGACTATGCATAGCATAAATGGAACGATAGTAATTTGATAAAATATACAATTTCTGATTAATTAAACTATATTCGAACGAGAATTATGGATCTTTTTTCATTAGAACTAAGCCTAACCTAGATCTTAATTAGGTGTAAGTATAGCAAAAATGGACTAGTATAATAATGGCGTGAGAAAATATTTACAGGTTTCCAACTAATTAGAACTAATTACCACTACACTGTAATGCTCACTTTGTGAATGTCCTTTTCTGTGAGGAGCTTGCCTTTGTTGAGTTTGCAATCAAGAGCCTGCTCTTGCATTCTTTCATTCTCGCGGGCGCACGCATAGCTGATCTTCTTAGCTTTCAGCTCCTCATTTCGCCTGTCATTGAGAGATTTGTAGACTTTGTCCACAGTATTTTCCAGCTACAGAAAAGTTGAAAGAAATTAGAAGTTCCAGATAAAAGATACTTTAACACCATATAAAATAGCTATTCATGAATTTAAAACTAAGTGATATAATGGGAACGAATGTTCGTGTCTTTATTCAATTTCAAATGAATCATTTACAATATAAATTAACATCAGCCATAAAATTCAATTCGTAAAGATTAAGTTCTAAAGAATTTCGGTAGAAAAGGAACCGAAGGTAGGGTGCCGCGAATTGCAAGATCGGATGCTCCATTACTTGCGAAATAGACCTTCATTTCACATAATATTTTAGGTGGTTCCAATATGTTATTTCTGAGATCCTACGTGTGTGTGGGGGGGGGGCACCTCGTAATTGAGGATGAGAAGCTTCCGTTACGGTACTTAGTTCTCGCCACCTTTGTGGTGCGAAAAGGTGGGGGTCTGGCGATGACGGGACGTACTTCCTTAGGGAAGGGTTGTACCTTGTCCGGTGTTGTCCCTTAGGACTCCACCACAATTCCCGCCAGTGTTGCTGTTGCAGTTCATTCTAGTTTTTCCGTGTGTCTTCCGGCGGGTCCAAGTAGTCAGTTTGTGTTCTTATCTCCGAGAGATTTATGAAATACTATGCTATATATTAAGATTTATTCATATGATGTTTGAAAACTGAAAAATAAACACCTGAAGTCTGCCTTAGCTTCCAAATGTGATGGTAGTCGGCTACCTGGAGGACTTTTAAAGGAAACAGGCCATTCTTGTGTTTTGTTTGTCTGTTCAGAGGAGAGAGCCCGTAAACTTTTCCTGCCAATTCATGTTCTTCAACTTTCCATGCTTTAACCCCTTGAGGATTTAGTTAGTGTTGAATATATTTAATTAGATCATTTATTAAAAAAATGTATGTGTAGTAATTAATAATATAAAATAATAAACTATTGACAGACGCAAACAGCAACAATACAAAATTACGTCATGGTGAACAGAAAAATATAACAATTACAGAATAAATTATATAAAATGAAAATTACAATGAATTGTTTCAACCTTTGATCAATACAATCCCACCCACCCCCACCCCCAAATGAGAGTAATATGCTCAAGTAGATGCTTCCATACAAGTTGCTTATATGCACAAGTAGAAAAACAAACTGAGTCTAAATATCAGTAAAGACAGAAATGTCATTTCTATTGCATATGGTTGTGAAGCATATGGTTATTATGGTCGCTACTGAAATAAATAATTTTTATTTCAGTAGCTTAAAAGTAATAAAAAAAATGTTAAATCGATATTTTTAGTTAAGAGACACAAGTATATTTGTTTAAAAATATGAAAATTGTTTTAAAATTAAACATATTTTGCATTATGCAAGAAAAAATAAATATTTTCTGTCATTAGACAGTAGATGTAGATCTAGATGTGTTACCAGACTTTGCTGAATGAATTATAACCACTATTATAATTAAATTGCTGAATTCTGTCGCATATATGAAAAGTGTAAATGTTAAAGTTGAAATGTAGTATATGTGTTTCAAAAACAACGTATAAATGAAAATATGCATACTCGAAATTTTAATCACAACTTAAGTTATTACAAATGTAATGTTATATTCTTTTAAAAATAAAAATTCTGAAATTTTTTTAAATATTACTAGATTGTTACAACATAATATTGAAATAAATAATTAAATTTTAACATTTAACATAAAAGTAAGAATAGACATTTTCTTTATTGTATTTCTTGAGTGCAAATTAAACATTTCTTATTTCATATAATTTATGCGCATCTGGGTAAATATTTAGTCAAAAAATATCTTTCATTCGATTTGACATGCTAATTGTCCTTCAATATTAGATTTAGCACGATGGATCAAATTAAATTCTTGAATGATTCGTTGGTACTGTTTTGTCAAACAAAATAAGTTCTAAATGTTTGAATGGAGTTAATAGCCTATTAAAATGTAAGTGATAAAATTTCTCCTAATTTTTCGTTTGTTATTATCGCTTACATTAGCTGTAGATAATTTACTTTCTATTAATTTATTAATTGTGAATAATTAAGAAATTATGATTCCTTATCACTCACAATTCACGTATTCCACGAAAAGAATATCATGTTCTCAAGAGTTTCCATTCCTGTCTTCTTCAGCAGTATTTAAAATGACGTGTAATGAGATATTTTCAATTTTTGTTACTTTATTGAAGTACTTTATTATGACAATGTTTATGAATAAATTACTACTATATTGAAATGACGTATAAATGAGAAACGTATAAATGAGAAACGTAAAAACGTATTTTCTTTTCCAATGAACGATCGATCGTTTTTACTTAAGCAACGCTGTGACATTAGCAACAGCCAAATGGTTCATTGCTTGGCAATATGCCAAAAGATATCATTGGCTTCTCTTGTAATATTATAATTTAGATAATGCGCTTAATACGTTCGGTAAGTTTCAAAACTGTTTTAATATAGTCCAAATATAAACTATGCATAATTGAACTTTGAATTTTTGTTGGTCGTTGTTTTCTTATGCAAAAGTTGGACAGATAATAAGCATAACATCCAGTCACAATAATCCCTGTTTATAGGACTAAGTTCTATGGTGACGGGATGACTGGCTGTAATTTAAAAAAAGCGGAAGCTATAATGCGACTGTCTGATCAGAACAGATTTTACCATATTCAAATACATTTATGTGTGCGCTTACTTTATGGTTTCATACGTTTAAAATTTCAAATCACTGGAAAAAGTTGTTAAATTTCGAAAAAATTTCAAATGAAAAATTATGCGCGTTGTTAGGAAAATCGTTAGATGATATTTTTCAAATATTTAAATCAACTCACGATGAAGCAGCAATAAATCAAATAAAAGTTTACGAGTATCTTCGACTGTTCAAATAAGGCCGAAAGAGTATCGAGGATAATGAGATATCAGGACGGTCAGTGCTATGCACATCGGATGAATTAATTACCATTTTTCAGAAGAAGAAAAAAGAAAAGAAATGAAAGTGACATTTGAAAATAACTATTGCAAAGGCAGCAGAAATGGATGAATTAAACATCTGCATGATTAAGTGAGACGCTAATGTTAGATCTTAGGAAGATCACATCACAGTTGCTTTATAACAATAATGCGCCATTTCACATGCCAAACTGCCTATTAAAACATTATATTTAGACAGAAATAGAGAGTTTGGTTAGGTGGTAATGATTCTCAAGTTTGGAAAAAGGCATCGAGAAGTGATAAAGAAACCGCAGCAATGGCAAAAGGAAGTTTGTAATCAGATTCATATATTTGTATGAACGACGGCAAAAATGTACATTTGTACAGCATACAGTTGTACCGGGTACAATAATGTAGGTAGTTACTTTGAGAGAAATACCTTACTACAGATTCGGACGGATGCAAGACAACAGATGTGGGAAATATGCTCGGTTCAGCACTACGTAGCAAAATGTATCGAACTCGATGAAATTAGAAGAAAACTCACTATGGATAATGACGATCTAAATAAAATATGACAATAACCTGGAAATTTAAAAAAGATTTCTAGTCTTTTGCCAACAGTTTGAAGCGTTGTTTTCTTACGCAAAAGTTGGCTAGTTAATGGTCATAACAGCCAGTCACAATAATTCCTGTTTATATAGCTTAGTTCTGTAGTAACAAAGTGACTAGCTGTAATTTTTTTTTTTAAAAAAAAGGAAATGCCAAATAAAAGTTTTTGTTCTTATTCTTCTGTAATAAAATATTCCGAATGTAATGAAATACTTTTCGGAATTTTTCGGACGTTCTAGCATTTCTCCTGTTATACAAGAATATCTCTAAAAGTAGATTGGGCACAGAGCTAATTTATTATTAAACTAGCCGCCTTTGGCGACCAGCCGGTTCACCAGTATTACCGCTCGCTACAATTTTCAATTTAATATTTTAAGTAACTTGTCTCTTAATAGCTTCTCAAATAAAACATTTTTAATCTTCAAATTTTGATAGTCATACCAAATTTATACTGTTGTTTAGATCGTTTCGTTCAATTTACTATATATATTTTGCTATTTATTTATTATTATTATTATTGAATATGAGTACTGCAAACAGAATCGTTCGGTATTTAAATCTTATGTGAACTACAAAATATTTTTCATAATTTGCGTAATATCTCAATGAATAATTCAACAAAAATTTCTCATATTCAGCATAAAATTCAGTTTTTAGTTTTGCTTTCAAAAGGATTGAAATGAAATCAATAATAATATTTTGTTCCGGCCTATAAATATATTTCAAAAATTATGAAGTCTAAATTTTATGCAGTAAGGTATCATATTCTGAGAAATATTCTGGACACACCAAATTTTAAATAAATGAATGAATGTTTCTATTTTCCACGATTAACTAAGACTGATTTATGAAGTTTTGAATGTTAAAAATTTAGAAAAACTCAACATTTTCATAATCTTAGGCCAATTAATCTTGAGAAACCTGCGCGCTGATTGGCGTATTTTTTTTAAAACAATCGATGAAAAATCTAAAATTATCTTTTTTTTTTTTTTCTTTTTTTTTTTTTTTTTTTGAATAGTGATATTCAAATTTTTATAAATCAGTCAGCTTAAGTGATTGATTTTGTTGATTGGAAATTAATTCTTTATTTAAAATATTAGTGTTTCAAGAACATTTTGTTAAACGTGATTTCCACAGCAGAAGCTTTATGTAAAATCAAAAATTCGTTACATATTAGAGTATTTATTGGATCAAGTTACATAAAATATAATCATTTTCCATTTAGACCATTTTAGAAGATCTGTGTCTATTACTAAAGGTTTACAAATTAGCAGTGTGGCCCTGATTTGAATGGATATCCTGTTCATATTAAACAAAACTTGCCTTAAAATAAAACTGATTTATTGGATTAATAATACAGATAGTGTAAAAGATCATAAAATAATTTTTCTTGAATTTATTTTTTAGAAAAAAAATAATATTTTATATTTGTTTCATTTCCTACAGACACGTGACGAAAATCATATTTTTTCAGATTTCATTTCCAAACAGATTTAATTTATTTTTAAATGGAGCTTTAATCAATGTGATGGCAACACTTTGAAAAAAGCTGATTTTTTCCCCATGAATGCGAAACGTGCTCGTGCAGCTTAAATTTTATTTTTATTTTGTACGAAAAAAATTGTTGAAAAATATAGTTAAATTATTTATTTAAAAATTGATTAAAAATAGAAATTTAATTTTAAGGTTAAAACATTGGTATCATTTAAAAGATAAATTTTTGATCTTTAACTTGATGTAAAAATCTTTTTTCTGCGGTAATATTTTCGGAAGTTATAGCAGAAACACGCTAAAATTTCGCTTATTTTTTTAAATAAATAAAATTTTAATTAAAAATTCGAAAAAATAACCCCGAGGTGCACATTCCCGGCCTCCAAGGTATACACGTTTCAAATTTCGTAGCTGTTGGTCGAACGGTCTGGCCTGTAGAGCGCCAACACACACACACACACATTGAGCTTTATTATAAGTATAGATAAATAATTAATGGGATTTAATGGCAGCATCCGCTTTCCCTGACACATACAAAAAAAAGTCTGAAATTGTTTATATTCATTTAAAATATTAATCTGGAAATAAAATTCACATGTTATTAAATAAAATTCGCAATTATTTGCGTTTTTTGTCCACAGTAATATAACTAATTTCAATAAACCACAAAATTTTCTACTGTCTGTAGTTATAAGTATTTTCTTGTTTAAGAAACTTATTTTGATGTTCTTCAATGATAATATAACAATTAAAAATATTCATAGAATTATTATTTTCAAATTTAGAACCATTTGAATTATGAAATAGTTAATTAAATCTACAATTAGGAAATTAAAAATTTGGAACTTCAAAAATCTGGTTTCACTGACTGGAAAAAGAAAATAATAATTGCATCTACACATGAAAATAAAGAGCGTGCGCGCGCACACACACATATGCACACACGACTGTATAATAATAATGAAATATATTCACAAAATGCCAGTCATCATATAAGAAACGTAATTGTGCCGGCATATGATGTTTAATGTACGTTGTTTCACACTGTGTTGGAACGTTAATTTCTTTTTTCCTCCTATACAATGCACAATGTACGGGATGTCCAAATTTAAACAGAAACTATTTAGGCACCTCCTGTGCAAAAACTACAATTGTATCACTAATAAATTTTATATAGATACTCTCCTGAATATACAATTTCAATTTCTGAAGAGAAAAAAAGTAGTTCATATTTTGATCGATAGGGAGGAAATGATGCTGCGGTGCTATTAATTTGCATCAATTTGAAATGTTTTGCCAACATAACTGCTCATAAAGTATTTTTTTGGTTAAACTACCATTTTAATTGTTATGACAACTTTACCAGATCTCTACTCGTCGAACTCTTTTACAGGAAAAATAACAATGTTTCTATCGCATTCAAAGCATTCTAACAAGTAAAAAGTGTGGTGACACGTATTTGGAATAACAAACTTAGTTTTTTTAGAATAACAAACATTCAGAGAGTGAGATTCTACATTTTGAAGAGGACTTTTGAACTTTTGAAAATAAATCTATACGTGACCATAAACCAGAGAGACTGAGGAAATTGTGACTGTAATTGTTAAACAACAAATGGGGCAGGTAAGAGTAGTGGATGTGTAGTTTAATAGCTTTATAACCTTTCTTAAAAGAAAATTTGCTTCAGTTATATTAATAAATTATTAATAACTTGTCAAACGGATAATAAAAAAATAAATAAAGAGTTTTTGAGAAGGAATTTATATAAAACTTTTATAATTCAATGATATAATTGGCGGATTTTATACCATAATCAGTGGGAGAGGCCACTCCAAAACTTTTTCGGGTACTCTCTAATAACGATGTTACACCAGAGAACGCCTTGCATGACACTGGCGTAAAATAGTTACGAAATATTAACTTTTGGCGTGAATTTAGAATTTTCATTGAATCTATCGTGTCATCTTTGCCGAAGTATTCGGCGATTAAGCCCAAGCATGCGGTTAAGAGGATCCGAAAATCGAATTTGTGTTTTAACCCTTTAAAGGGTCTTTTTTTTTCTAGTCATTTATGTTAAAATATTTTTAGGCTTGAAATTAGAATAAGAAAAGGGATACATTTAGCTTATTAGATAAATTTAATTTGATTCATTAATTAATTTGGTTAATTATTAATTAAGTAACAAATCAAGACACATTATTTTGTGTGAGATAAAGAACTGAAGCATCCAAGTTTCTGTTTTTCTAAAAAAAATTATCAGAACTTATGCCAACCTACATAATTTCATACAAAGATTGATAAATATGGTGGGAAGCATACTTCCCACTGCCCTAGAAAGGGTTAAACATGTTTTCCCAATCAATTAAAAAAAAAAAATTGAGGCAAAGCTACACTTGTAGTCACAAAATCCTTTATCAAATTTAATGTATTTAATTCATTGCGTTTTTAAGCTATTGCGTTTATATATTTCTGAAATTACAAACCAACAGACGACCAAACCTACATTGGATTTTGCTCAAAATTTGATATATCTACACTATAGATATTAAATGTAAATACCGAATTTTATCAATCTGGCTTACTTCGCTTTGTAATTATCATGTTAACTTATATGCAAACATATGGACAGACAGACTTCCTCTGAACGGATTTTACTAATATTTGATAGAAATCTGCAAATTTGGTGTTAAGATCGTAAACCAAATTTCATCCATCTAGCTCAAAGCGTTTTTTCTTAGTTATCTTTGTCTATATAGACAGAAATTTTCCAAAAATGTGTTTTTTGAACTCAAGGAGGAGGTCTGAAACGTGGATCACGTGGAAACGTTTGTCAAAATCTCGAATTCTAATTTTTTGAAGATTACTATACTTTCTCCATATATACGGGAGAGTAATAATGCATCTCCTAAACACATTTTAGTTACCATCGAATTATTATTTAAAAAATGAAAAAATAAGATTTCAACTGATTTCTGCTATCATTAGAAACGACTTCGGAGAAATTTATAAAACTACTAGTTCATCGACATCGCTTTCAGTCTGCTAGTGCAATACAAGAAAATTCACTAAAAAAAGACCATAAAGAGATACGATTTAATAACGTGTGTCAAAGTTTGAAAAAAAATGCAATTCAAGAGGATGGCATTATTTTAAAGCAATAAACTTTGCCCAATAAACTGAAATTTCACCTTTTATGGAATCATTCCTAATAGCTTTCAATGGCAATAAATTTTTATATCAAATGACTGACAGAAGAATCCACAGGAGCTGATAAATGGGTTTGTTACTTTGCAATAAATGAAAATCTATTCGTTGCTTTATTTAGGAAGCTTTACTTTGGTTGCAAATGCAGAGAGATTCAGAAGTCTAGAGCTACTTTAACCACTAGTTAAACCATTAGTATAGAACTTTATTTTTTTCAAAAAAAAAAAAACGCTTTGTTATTTAATACGTTTAGAAAAAAATGAATTCAGTTGATTCAAAATTGCTACAAATTACTGTTTGTTTCAGTATCCTGAAATTACAACTTTCCGACAATTCTACCTCGCGAAGGAGTAAGACGCGAAAGGATGCACACATTTCCGGAAATCTTCGCTCTTCTTTTATCTTCAGTTTTCTTTCCTATGTATATGTGAGTGTCGTGCTTTTTCTGATTGTACTATTTTATTTTAAAGCAAAATGGCTTATTTATTGTTTATATGGTTAGTTGAAGCGGTAAAAACGCTTTTGAGAATGACGCAAAGCATATTTTATATAATATCACTAAATGTGACAGAAATTATTTAATGTAGTTAATTTCAAAATGTTATCAAAATTCAATAACAAATAAAAAAAAAGTGTTTTAATCTAAAAATTATCATTATTTTGTAAAAAAGTGAATCATTAAATGTTAAAACATAAATCTTCCATTTATTCACCACGATTTAATGTTTAAGCCTCTTGCAGTAAATAAAAATGGTTCTAAAGTATTTTATTGTGAATTAGAATCTTTTTCCCACAATATAACGAGTTATGCGCAATTTTTTCATTTTCTAAGTCCATGAATTCTCCGAGTTTTCTTTGTAGTTAAATTTAAACATTTCCTCTTTTTAATCTTTTCTTTCACCCCTATTTTGATTAAATAAACGAATCCTGACGCATGCGTAAAAGCGCCGACGATTTTCAAATCTGCTACTGAATAATATGATTGAAAATCTAAAAGCATATAGACTACGAAATAAAAGCGGAAGTGAAAATCCACTTTCGGAATTCATATCTAACAAAAGCGCGTGATTGAATTTTATGATAGATGAGTTCGAATTTCATCATAACATTAAAAGTCACTAGTTGCAGATGTTCTCGATCGCCATGCTCTGTGTTTTGTTCAAATAGCGTAATTATGGGCAAATAAATCGAAATCTGGATTTCCAACTTTGTTTAAAGGATCACTGGTAAAGCCTCGTTTTACATGCTGCATAAAGCAGTAAAATTTAACTTTAACTTTTCATAGTTATAGATTGTGTATGACATTAAAAAATATTAAAAATAAAGAAAAATCTGTACATAAATAAAACTAATATCACTAAAATGGCAGTTTTTTTTTAATTTTTAAAATAATGTAAAAGTCAATGACAGTTTGTAAAGGTATGGTTATGAATTTCTTTGAGTAAGTCATAGTATTTATCCATCTATTGATGGATAATTCTATTTCCGCGTTTAAATAAACTTTTTATAAGACACCTATTTCTTGATTTCTTTTTCTCTCTCTCTCTCTCTTCTTCAACTGAATGGAGTTTATAGTCAGCTGGTGAGTTCTTTCAAGAATATCCTAATAATATCTTACATATTCATTAATTAGCTGATGAAGTGCTGAATTAAATGCAGCTATAAAAATGTTCAATAATAGAGTCTGAAATTCGAACGAGGCTTTGTTTATGTTTGATTGTTGCCATTCGACATTAAGTAATAAGAGCTATTTCTAAATTACGAATGTTATCGTTTTATATGCATACATTTTTGGCAACACTTTTATTGGCTTTATGTTAAGGGTATTTAAAAATATTAATGCAGCCGATTCGCAATTTATGTTGTTTGTTTATTTTTACGGCTTTTTTATTAATGAAAATTTTAATTAATTGTTTAAAAACATTCCTTAATATCTTCTTTCATTTCAATAGTTGTGAATAAATATTAATAACTTGATAATCGGTATCTTTTTTATTCAATTAATAATTTCATTTTAGCCAAAAAAACTTTTCAAACGATAAAAAGATTCTGTGCATTATAATATTTTATGTAAAGTTAATTTTTACAATAAAAATATTAGACATGCAAGTATTTTAATCCGTTACATCAATGAATATATCAGGTAGTTGGCAATATACATTTACCATTTCGGGTATTAGATAATTCTACAGTTGATGGAGTTGTCCTTTTTTATAAAATAAAACAATGGTCGGAGAAGTTCTATTCAAAAGCTTTGTTGTCAGAAGCGGAACAACATTTTTTCACGGCATTAAACAACGTTTCTACTACTTATGTTCTGTCATAATATTAAAAAATGGTGCTTAACACAGCCAGAAGTGAGATTCCTCGGCTGACATTTGAGCACGTGAAACAAATATGCTTGTATTGTTACTCCACCGACCATTGTTTTATGTGAGGTAAAGAATAGCTCTGATAATTTCAGAATCAAGTGACGATTTTAAATAGGAAACTACGCAATTAATATGTTCTAGTTTCGCGAAAAAATCTGATATCGTTTTCTTTTTTTCCGGAAAAAAGCACTACATTTTTATATTCATTCCTTCAGATTCAAGTGATGGCGTTAAATAGAAATCTATGCAATCAATAAGTTCTACTTTCATAAAAAAATCCGATATCATTTTCTTTTTTTCTTACAAAAAGTACTACATTTTTATATTAGTTTTATTTTCGTTAGCAGGAAAGAGTTCGTTTATTCGTTTTTATAATTGTTCTGAACTTCTGAATATCTCTTTGCAAAAAAACTGCATGTAATAGAAGTTCTTTAAAAAATAATATTTCATAAAAATACGAAATAAAATTTGTATATGGGAGATATAGGTATATACATACAATTTTCCTTTGTTTATGTTGGCAATCCAATAGGACTTTTATTGGCTTGACTACGTCATCTTCTAAACTACTTGACAAACACCTATAAAAAAAGCATTAAAAATTTTTCGTTAATAAAATGCAAATGATATATAGAAAAAAAACTAAGCAAATGTTTCAAACATATATAAATATATAAAAAATAAAACAAAAAATATAAAATAAATACATAAACTGAATAACATAACATTTTAAACATAAATACTACATTTATAAGCATAAATATTTTTGAAATGTTCAAGTACTCGACGCGGCAAAACGAACCTTTGGTTATTTCAATGCGATGAAAAAAACTCAATTTTTTATATTAATGATTTCTCCTGAGTTTCTAAAACAAACGATGAAATCAATTTAACAGAAATATAAATATATATCAGTTTAAATCCAATCTAGACCAAATTTCTTGCGAAAATAAAAAACAAAACATTTTTCATGATATCTACCAGATAAATCTGAAACGAAAACTTAGTGCCCTTATAAAAACTCATATATGATTTTATTTTATTGGTCCTTTTAGACACATCCAAGATTATTAAATATAATTTAAATATAATTATGCAAATATTCATTCAAAATATGAATTAAATGCTCAAACTTCTAAAATTTATAAGAAAAAAATAAGAATGTGAGGCATTGCATTTTAAGAAAATTATCTAAGAGCTTTCTAATACATTTATATAAAATGTGTATGAACTCTAAATGCAGTACAGCTCTGTGTACAGCAAAATATGCTCAAGTATAAGAAATTTCACGCCATATGAACTGATTCGTCAACTCCAGATATATGCAAATGTTTTATTAGATGTGGACTCGCAAAAATCTTTGGCGGTCAGTATTATTTATTATAGAACTCAATAAAAGATTTAACTTTTTAATATTAATGTGATTATAACGCTATGACTCCATTTTGAAAAGTTGTATTTTGCTATAAATACATCATTTCATAATTTTATCACTTGTAGTAGCTATAAAATTTAGCTATTTTTATTTTAAAATCTGCGAAGGGGACCGTACAGAATTCACAATTGTGCCGCAATTGATCTGTGGGCTGCAGTATGTTCCATCCTTGGTCTATTCATTTTGGGGTTATAATGTCTGATAGGAGAAGATCAATGGCTTTAGGATTAGAAATTCAAAGTCAGAACATCATTCTAATAAAAAGGGTGCACAAGGTATCAAATGACCCTCTACTGGTGTGATATGGAAGTTTAAAGAGGGAATGTCAGCTCTAGTTCCGTCTCCGTCAATTGACGATAGATCGAAATGATGAGGTGCGACTATTCGTTTTAAGTTTTTGGATATCAGTAGCCAGATGCTTATGTTTAAAAGGGGAAAAAAATGTAAAGAATCTTAGAAGCAATGCTCATTCTACACGAACTTCAAATAAATCTGAATTTATTGCATTTTTTTAAATCAGTAAATATATTTTCCTTTAATATAAGATAAATTATTTCTATTTAAGATTACAAATCAACGTGAGTAGTGAGTTATGATTAAATTCATTAAAATCCCACATACAAATTAGTTGTCAGTTTTACAACTAGCTAAACATGAAACAGGTGGGGGGAAAAAAAAACTCACTTTTCGCTTCGTTTTTTTTTTTATACCTATGTATTTATATTTAATATTTTTACTTTTTAAATTTATCTATATAAATGTCTTTCTTAAAAAAGCACAATTTTTCACCAAAAGAAAACATTTTTCATAATTAATTAATAGAGCCTTTTTCTATCTGCTCTTATGCTGACAATGTCATATAGTGTCATTTCAGACCCGATTTCATCGCAGTAAAACTAGAATATAATTTCAAGAATTTAAGTAATGACAGATAAACTAAAAATAATGTAATATAGCAGACTGTTTCGAATAATAGTAAGCATTAGGATAACTTTATATGCTACAGCAGTTTATATTCTGTAGCATAAGTTTATTGCTACAGAAATTTAAATTACAATCAGGTTAAACCTTTAAAGTTATTTAGTAAAATAGTTAAGGGAAGTTTCAAGTACTGGCGAGAAGAAACAACTCATTCAGTTCATGGAGAAAAAAAGAAAAAAAATGCTAAAAAGTATTTAGGTTACTATTCCAAATCACATTAAAATGAAATAAAGGAAATGTTTTATGAAATGCAATCATTCGAACATTGTCTTCACACCTGTGGGTATCAGCTTCATTTTCCATTTGAAGGGCAACTTCCTGCCACGCGTGCTGGGTAGTCCTGGAGAAAGAATTTCATAGAAAATTAATTAAAAGAATTTTAAAAAATAAAATCGCTCTGAGATTGGCTTCAAAATAAAACGGTTAGTAATCTTACCCTAGTGCCAATCTAGCTGCTTTGTTGATTTTTGCAGCGAGCTTTGACAAGCCTTTCGCGTACGTCATTTCTAATTCAGACCTGAAAAAGATATTAGAAGAACAAGCGATGTCATATAAAAATAAGACAGACACCATAAAATGAACAATGGATAATATAT
Organism: Argiope bruennichi; assembly: GCF_947563725.1. Lineage (NCBI taxonomy): Eukaryota > Metazoa > Arthropoda > Arachnida > Araneae > Araneidae > Argiope > Argiope bruennichi. The sequence goes on from NC_079158.1 coordinate 56,339,761, forward strand.
TCAAATTACAATGGTAAGCCTGAAAAGTGGAAGATTATTATTACCCTGAAAGTAAGGACAAAATGTACCAACTCTTTCTTGGAAGTGAATGTAGTATGGATATAATAGCTTGTCTAAATGAAGTCGATTCCTAAAAAATATTTAAATTTCTTTGCACTTTTACTCGATTTTAAACATTCATTAGTTCTTTTAATGTTTCTGACTAGGTTTGGAGAGGATTTGAAAAAACAGATAAACAAATATTTTAATGTTTATATGATATTTTCTTTAATATAAGAATAAAATAATGAATAAATGTGAAAATATTTATATATATATATACATGCAGCTTTTGAAGAAAAAGCATGTTTTGATGTAAATTTTAGCATCTATTTATAAAAACAAAAATTGTTCTGGAGTAAAAACTTTTTTCAGTTTGTCATTCTTCTTTCGAACGTTACATGCGTAACATATCCTAGAGTGTAACTAACTATAATCTAAAAATTATATTCAAGAATCAATTTTTTGTGTGTAATATATAAAATTATCTACGAAATTTTGGAATTTTTTTCGACAACATTTACATTAAACAATCACAAATCCATAATTCATTAAATTCTGCATAACATAAGGAGCATTAATTATAAATTTCATTAAGATATTTTGATTATTTTTTTGAGATTTGACGATACTAGTATATTAAGATTATGAAAAAAACTCATTTTTCAGAAAATGCATTTAAAGTTTTTAAATACTTATAAATAATCATCATTTGTATGTCAATAATAGTTTGCTATAACTTGGCTTCCAACTAACATAGAGAAAATAAAGATATCACTGGAAGCAGAAACGTAAATATTTTTTGAAACCACACACACAAAAAGAACGCGGACATGTTTTCAAACGAATCGGATACCTTAAAAATTAAAAGAAATTAAAATGGTTAGATTTTTTTTCTCTGAATAAGGAAATAGTTTAATGTTTAATACTTTCTAGTTTAGTAGTTTTTAATAGTTTAATAGTTTCTATTAAAAATTGTTATTCAAAAGATTTTTTTTGTTCGCATTTGAAGACAAAATATTTTAATGGTTCGTATTTTTTTTTTTTTTTTTTTTTCTAAAATAAATCAGTCTAATATTTTCTATTTAAAATTTATTGTTTATCAGTTAATAACTTTCTTCTTTTAAACAGCAATACACATTATACAAGTTATAATATTTATGATGATTATGCCACATAATATATACTACTGTTGTTTTCAGTATCCTGAGACGACCACGTTTCAACGATTCTATCTCATTAAGGGGTGACAAAGGGAAGGATGTGCGCATTTCCTGGATTTACTTTATTGTTAAATATAAACTCATCATCCTTTCCTCTCACCTCTTTTAGAGGGCCGCGGTGGCCTGGTGGTAAGGTCTCGGCTTCGGAACCGAAGGGTTTCAGGTTCGTGACCCGATTCCACCGAAGAACCGTCGTGTAAGGGGGTCTGTTGCACGTTAAATCCGTCATGACCAAACGTCCTCACGCAGGTGTGGTGTGGTGTGGATAGGGGGGTGCCAGCTCAGGTGTCGTCCTCGTCATCTGACCGCGGTTCAAAATGACGAGGTCCGTCCCAAAATAGCCCTAGTGTTGCTTCAAACGGGACGTTAATATAACCAAACCAATCTCACCTCTTTTTTTGCCGAATTAAACTCATCCGAACGCATGTGCAAAAGCGCGAAGAGTTTTAGAATCCGTTGGCAAACAATATCTCTGTTTTCCTCATAAAATCTATCTAAGAATATTTTCTTAGTTTCTCAGTAACAGAAAAATATTACTTCGCAATATAGTTGAGCTGCAATGATATTCATATAATAATTTACCACTGCACAAATTTCAAACCAAACAAGGACAAAAATTGGTCCAAGAAAATGTAAACTTTTAGACATGTAAAATTGCACTATCATCAAAAAATAAAGGAGATTCGAAATTATAGTCCTCGATATCGAAATTTGAAAATATTTTAGGATTGATTCTTTTTTCTTACGATCATTTTTTTAATTTAATAATAACAGCTATAATATGCATATAAGATTGTATTAAATATCACCAAAATGTCCTTGTGTTAAAATGCAGTAACAAAAACTTGTAAAATGTACTGAAAAATATTATTAAAAATGTATTAAAACAAGAAAAAAAAGTTGTGGAAAATAAAACTGATATCACTGAATAGCTTTATTTACTTACTTTGGATTCCAAAATAGCGAAAAACAGTTTTTGTGCTTTAACTCTAAAATTATTGATGAAAAACGCTAAATCCTCGATTCATTTTTAATTAAAAATCTAATCAAAATTTTGAAAAGCCCTTTCTTAAAGAGCACTTTTACTTAAGAAATAATTACGTGCTAGATTAGGTAATTCTAGACCCAACGGTTTGTTCTGTATCTCGTTTGAAATTATTTTTGTAGTCTGGATGTATCAAGCTATTTATAGATAACATCTCAGTCTATACAAATAACCACACTAAAAATTACAAAATATACAAATGCATCAGAGTTTTCACCAGTGAAACAGCACATCAATAAAACGAAAGATTTTATTATCATATACACAAGTCGAACGTATGGAATGACGTCATTCTTTAAGAAAAGAGTTTTGTTATTGCTTTTAAGACAAAATTGACTTCACTATTTGGTAACCAACTTTTAATTCTTTGAAAAGCGAAAAGCTAGGCATATAATGTATTCCATATATTTTTCGTTCGAAATATCACACAGCTAAAAACTTCGAACAACGACTATGTCTTGCAAAATTCACGAAATAAAATTTTCAACATTATTTTCAAATATACTTAAAGAATATTGGACTTCCAATGCAAATTCAACTAACAAATTTGTTTGATTTATATAGTTTGGTTTCAAAGTTTACTCATTTCAAATGCTGACAACGTTCCTAATGGTTCGGCAACAAAAGGGAATGCTAAAAGAGAGGAGAGCTGAAGTAGTTTATGGCAACTAAAATAGCCATTTACTTATTTCAAGTTACTTATGAAAGTTACTGGAAGTGAAATTTACAGCTTTGATTTACTCTCCATTGTTTAAACCGTAGATCTATGGCAAGTATCGTAAAAAGGATCCAGATGAATCACCAACAAAATTGCTATATTTTTATCAATGAAATCCGAATAAAGCATTTCGAAAACTAACGAAGCAATAATTCTTAAATATGTGCTGTGAATTTTCGAAATTTCTTAAATCACAATTTGGTCTTGACAAAATAAATTAATATAATTCTCTTCCATTTTTTTCACCAAAGATTTTTAAAGTGACGTACACGGTTCGTGTGTATTCTAAGTTCAATGAAAAGTTTAAGAACAATATAACTTTTGAAGCAATTACCACTAAAACTAAAATGAGAAATAAATTGTTCTATCTAATTTTTCGAAAAGTATGAGATTTTGATTAAGTCATGTCATTGCCATTTTCATTTTTAATTTATTAAGTTAAGTTTTAAATGATAAGAGGTTTTGAGTATTAACATATTTAATATAAAATATTTTTATATCTATTTTAAAAATAAAGAAAATAGTTTAACCTTTATTATAGTTAGTAACTAACAAACTTAGAAATTTCAGGATATCTTATTAATATGAACTCTTAATGAACTCTTATGAGCTCTTATCTTATTAATATGAAGTTAAAAACTAGCATAATCCCAACAAATTTAGTGACTTTAAAAAAAACGCATAAAATAATACAAAAACATTATTTCTGATTCGATTTTTTTAAGGAAAAACTGAGATTCTCGCCAAATTGTTTATAAGTAAAATCTTGCTAATGTTACCGAATATACTCAAGAACAAGTTTTTATGCCCCATTAAAAGGCTGTAATTTGAAATGAGGCTTTTCCGTTTCAGTTGTGATTTTGATAACAGTGTTTCTTCTAACAATGGACTTGAAAAAATTTAGAAATCACTTTACTGTAAAAAGAAACTAGGTCAAGCACGGGACGATCCCCCCCCCCCACATACACACACACTTGATTCCCTTTTGGGGTTCATCTCTCAAAAGAACTCTAACAAGGAAAAAGAAGTCTTTGTCTTCAAGAAAAACGGATTTTCTCTAGTTCTTAGAAAAACATCTAAATTCGCTCTAATTCAAGATCATTTTCGGAGCCTTTTACGCTAATGGTATTTGCGCGGGCGTTAATGGATACTCGAATGAAAGATTCATCTCCTAGCTGTAGTTTTATTAATTACCATATATAGACTCAAAAGGCCGACAAAAGAGTGATGCTTTTAGATCTAAGATTTGTGATTCAACTGATTACTATCAAAAATAAAATAATAACAATTAATAATGAGTTCGTTACTGACTTTATTGCCTACACATGGTTAGGCAATAAAATTAAACAACTGTTAATACATGTAGTCAGCAAATCTAATAAAGGTCTAATTTTTAAAGCATTGTTGTTTTATAATAATAAAAAGTACTATTTGAAATGGAGTTGGTTCAAATGGCATCTAAATTTCATGCCCAAATAATTCATATAACATTAAATTGCATGTTGTCCTCTGTTATTATCTTTTCACTTCTGCAAAAGTAGAAATGCATTTAAAAAGTAATTGATGCTATGCACTGAAGTAAATCAATTAAGCATGAATTGATTAAAGAAGGAATTCTCAAACTTTTAAAATTTTATGGCATATAAATAAGAATAAAAAATGCATGTCTCATCATGGATACCAAGAATATATGTGCCATAAAACATACTATAAAGGAATGCCATTTTATAGTCATTTTTAAAATTCATTTAAATCTTTTAAGTAAAAATAATATATGAATGTTATATGAATAAGTGATATAGAGTACCTACCTTTAGTGATGCATGTACATAATTTGGAAAATCCGCGATTATGGTGACCGTATTTCTCAGATTAATCAGCACATGCCGATTTTCTATTGTTTCTCCTTACCAAGATGGTATCCATATTTGAATCAATCAATTTATTTTATTTTATTGCAATTATAATAAAAAGTTTATATTAAAAAAATTTAATTTAATTTTTAAAAATCGAAATTTTAAAAAATTCTCGCAAAATACAAATATTAATAATCTCAAGAGTGCATAGCTGCAACCATTTTGCAAAAGATATTGAAATTCTTACCCCCTATTTCATATTTATTTATTTTATTATTCGGAGTTTAAAAAAAAGTATTTCGATGATTGCTACAATAATTAAAAGTAGAAAGTGTGGGAGAAAAAAGGCGCAATGATCAGTTCTCAGTTTTGAAAATCCCAGCAATGCTTGCTTTTCTAAGATAAATGATACGCATATAAAGAAGCCCGGGTTCAGGTCCGAGAGCCGATTTCACCGAAGAACCGGCGGATAAGCGAGCCTGGTGCACGTTAAATCCGTCCAAACGCCCCTCCTGTTAGTGTGGTGTGATGTGGAGGGGGGGGATGCCAGCCCAGGTGTCGCCCACGACATCTGACCGCGGCTCAAAATTACGCGTTCCGTCCCAAAATAGTCCTAGTGTTGCCTTAAAACGGGACATTAATATAACTAAACTAAACGTAAATAAAAAAAATATTTTCGTAGTTTCAGTTGTATATTATTATTATATCAATAACTATTATTGTATTATTAATTAATTGTTATTAGTAATTATTATCGTATTCTTTAATATGTACAAATTTTATGTTCTCAACTTTAGAAAATGGGATTCAACGAAAAACTTCCAATATAACGATAAATGTTATATATAATTTATTTAGTTTTTCTATATTATTTCATTTTTAGAAACTTAAAATCTGATTATGTTTACAATAAAAAGTTACTTATAGTTAAGAATTCGTTAAAAACTTAACAGATATTTATTATGAAATTTTAGAAATTGTAAAATGAATTTGTCATTTCGTTTGAAAAGCTATATAAAAATAATAAATTAAAAGTAAACGAAAACATTTTTAATACAAAATACTTTTTTAATTCAAAGATATTTAATTCAAGAGCCTCAGAGAAATTACAGAAATAAGTTACTTCTTAATATTTAAAAAAGTAGTGTTAATAAATAAAAAAAAAACAGCCTATAAATGTTCCTTTTTAATAACATAATAATTTAATCAATCCTATGATTTAAAAACGTCTGTTTTTAAACCTTTTGCAGAACGGCTGCATCTTTATGACGCATAAGAACAGGAAGTAGTAAAAAATGAACTATATTGGTGGTCTTTCCCAGATAGTGCATCATCTAAATGACACCTTCTTCGTCACAATGAAAGAATGTTACGTCATCATTTCATTGAGCATGCGTCCAGGGAGCGAAAATTTACATGGACGGTTTAAAGTTATAATGGTGTAAGTCACATTTTCTTTGTTTTCTAGAAATTAATGCATCGCGAAAAATACTGCATTATTTGTGGAAAAAATACTATGTTTTCATTTTGGAGAAGCTCTTGAATTGTATTTGTGTAGTAGTTACAATTTTATTTCTTTTGAAAAAAATTATTTACACTACTGTAACTTTAATAAAAAACCATCCATATGGAACTAAGAACTGAAAAATTATGCATATTCAGATTCTGTGAGTTACAAAGTTTTACTATATACATTTCAGTAAATGTTTCCTATTAGCAGCCAGCCGATGAACAGTATAAAAAAATATTTCATAAACAATTAAATAATTACAACTTTTATGACTAGCACTTACTTATACTTTTATACTTACCTAAGCGCTTATCTAAGCGATGCATTACTCAAAGTTCAATAAAAAGTACGCAGAAAAAAACTTCAAACTTCTGTAGCAAATTGTGGGAAAAGAATTCTAAACTAAATCGTACAAATTTTTTCAATTTGGATTTTTTTTTTTTTAATTTTCTTTATTTTTTGGAATATTTTTTCTTTCTTAAACGATTCTGAAAATGTTTCGAATCATTTCGGAAACTTTCTCACATAAAAACTAAGTAAAGACAATCAGTATTTAGTGCGATTTGGAATGAAGATTCTGTGAAATCGAAGGAAATCAGTATTATAAACTCTCCCCAAGGAAGATGGAAATAAATAAAAATTCCATATAAGGAATTATTTCAGTTTTGGAAGTATTTATCGGATTATTTAAACTTACACAATAGAAACACATTAGAAAAAGTTAATTTAACATTTGTCTTTCAAATTAAAAAATATATTTCTGAAAATGACATTTTTTGAAAAAAATTTTTAGTGAAAAAATAATTAACTAACACTTTAGATGTATCTAAACAGCTGATTCATTATAAAATGTTGATTCAATTCATAAAGAATTGATTCATTCGCTTTTGAAATCGAGTTATTTAAATTAATGCAAATTTTTATTTTACTATGATAAATTGTAATGTATAATATTTTTCATTAAGATAAAAAAAAATGTATACTGCCACAAAATTATAAAAAAAATTGATGCCACAATGTTTGATTTTCATACAATTCATCAACACATAAAATAATTAGCAAAAATTCGTCACTGGTTTTAAATGACCTCTACTAAACATTAAGATCTCTAGTCAAACGATTTTTTTCATTGACGTCATAAATTCAAAAATTTATTATCATCTGACAGATAAATTCACAACTCGCCTCAAAACATTTTCAGAACATAGTTTCAATTGAGTATTTAGAAAAATAACATAAAGATAATTTTAAGAAAAATATAAATTAGGTTGAAGACAGATAAAAATTAAGTTCATTCTGAATGAAGTCCATTCATTCAAATATTATAAGTTGATTGATTGAAGATTCGTAACTTTACGATTATGACCAGTTTTCTTGGAAACGTCAAATAATTAAAACTAAACATTTACCAGCAATAATTTATTTTTTGCAATAAAGATGCAATATCCTCTATATTTCGTATGTGTGAATGTAATTAACTGATACATCCGGCGTTGCTTAAAATGAAAATATACACAGATTATGTCGTAGGAATCGCAAAGGGGATTAAAAACTTTTTAAATGTAGCAAGTGCATGTGGGAGGGGGATACAGAATCGTCTCTGCGGGATTTTGTCTTTAGGAATTAGGCAGAAAATAAGAACTCTTCATTTTTAAATAATTTTTTTAAAAAAAACTTCACATTACATTCTATAAATTCCGAATTTCATTCAATAACTGATTATTTCTAATGTGATCATATCTAAATGTGAATTATTTTTCTTTTTTAAAAGGAATCAAATAAAAAGGAAAGAAAAAGGAAGGAAAATATAAAAAGATTAAACAAAAGAAAATAAAAGGAAAAGAAACAACAGTAGCATAGAAATTCGAATTCATTATGGAGGCACCTTCCTCTTAAAGAAACATTTGTGTTCTAAAATGCATATGCTATTAACCTAATTCTTAAAAAAAAATATGCTTCAAAATTTTAACAATCGCAATTTTTTAATTTTTTTAAACTGTTAATGGCTCTAAAACTGAATACGCAAGCAAACAATCAGATAAATTAATAAACAATTTTTAAATAATAATTACATTTCATTATTAATTCATCACTTTTTTATGAATAAAAAATGAATTAAACTGATTACTAACATTCATAATTTATATTTATTTAAAAAGAAAACCAACAATAAAAAGCTCTTAGAAGAAACTTCAGGATATTTCCTCTGATTTATTACTTCTCAACACTCACCTCACGTACTAAACTCTGTCAGCATAATTCCAATTAACGCACTTTTAATATTTCGTAATAAACTGTCTTAGGTGCAGCAGCATACGACACCATTGTCGAAAACGTTATTTACAGATAAGAACAATTCTTTTGTTTCTTTTGAAAACAAGACGCAACGGCAACCTGTTTTGTTTTTCTATTTGCTTACTATCGTTTGTCGCTTTACCGTTGCCACACGCGACCTTCACAATAGGTTGAGATGAGTTTCGAAGGTTACGTCGAAGAGTGTAAGGTTGAACCTGCATCCACCCAATGTCTCTCTACCCTTGTGTTACATTTTATCGAATCGTTGACAATTATTCGAATGGATGAAGACAGAGGACGCCAGACGAGGACAACATTTTACATGGACGGCACAGAGAAATGCATAAGTTTGAAAACAAGCTTAAAAAAAGAGGGAAAATGAGTTTAAATTTTAGAATAGCCATAAAAAAAATGATCTAAACTCACAAGTTTTACGCTGTGTGAGCAGTCACGTCGTTTTCTTATAGGTAAGAAAGAGATTCCAAAATATATCGAAACAAGACAAGCATCAAATGAGTAAATATTGAATCTTTGAAATACCTTAATTGATAAACAACAGCAGAACATTATGGAAACAAGCAACATTTTTAATAAAATGATGAGAGTAGATTAAAATACTTAATTTTTTTTTTACTTTCATAATATCCAATCATTTTTTAGTTGTAAACAAAATATAAAATGTACCAATTTTCAAGATAATTTATTTATATAAAAGTTAAAATAATTGCTAGTTAAATAAAAATTCGTAGTGTTTTTATTAGTTATGACATCAAAGGAAAATTCCAACAACTATTTAACTATTTTCAGACCGAATCACAAGAAATTCAAAGATCGCGAACACGCATACATATACATATTCGTAATGCTAATAAATGTAACAAGTAATTTAAATTTAGATATTTAAGAATTCATTATAAGCAAATTAATTTAAAGAAAATCTCATTATTAAGTAAATTAATTATATTAATAATTTTGTAGAATATAATTTAATCTTGCAATAATTATATATTGATAATTCAAATAATATTTTGATCTTGCTGAATCTAATTTGCAAATATAGACAGGAAATGAACTATTTATAATGAAATTACAGAGCTTGGCTTTCAGCAGCTTATTACATCAGTGTTTTACTATAAAACTATGAATAAACCTTTGTTGTTGTTGCTTTAATTTGGGTATTGCAGTTCATAAGGTTCTTAATTTTTATGGTTTGCTTTCCGCATCGTTTTAAAAAAATTATTTCAAAAATAATTTTAACTATCAAACCGAAATCATGATAAGTAAAAAAGTTACTGCAATTATACAATACAAAAATCTCGATATGCAACTTTGAATTAATTTGAAATTGACATCAACGAATTCCAAAAAATAACAGAACAACTTGCATTTTACGGTAACATCTGTTTGTTATTTGATAAAACATAAAATGTAATTGCAAATATATGATTATAACATAATATAGAACTAAAGTATGTATTGATAGTTATATCTTTATGAACACAAGATATTTACCTTTCGTGCAGTATTGCTGCTATGTCTTTTGTAAAATCTTGGCCTTCTTTTATAGATTTCCTCAATTCTTCAAAACCATTAGGGCCCTTCAAGAAAAAATACATATATAAAGGTTTATTCTTTTACTTCATTCGGAAAAATAAGACACTTTTACCAAAATAAAAATTTACTATTCCAAATGTACAACTCAGAACATATCATTTCATGCCAATATAAAACACAAAAAGAACATTCATTTTTAATGATATCGAAAAATATAAATACGAAATATTTTCAGATGTCCAGTACATTATCGAAAATCAACGATTCTTTGTATTGGCTTAAATTTATCAATCACGAATAAAGTTTTAGACACGATGTAGGACAAGTATTTTATTGCGGATATGAAATGAAGGAATAGACGATTTTTAATGCACGAAAAAGCCTTCTACACACGTCACTTCAGTTGAGCTTCGTGCACAACAGAAGAACCTTGCTGCGCATTAGGAGGTTAGTTTAGAAAAGGAGGAAAATATTTTCTTTTATATTTTACTTTGAAATCCATATACAGGATGAATTTTGAAATAACGAACTAACGTGCTATTAGATTAGCCATTGCGTTAAATTTGTAGTTCAGTTACAGACGGAAGTTTTGTTGAAAAGAATATGTTTTGTTAGTTTTACACGCAAACGATAAAATGGAAAATAGCACAAAGATGAATTTACAAAAAAAAAAAAGCAATTTTTTCCTTCTTAAATATCATTTTTGAAGAAGAATAAATTTACATTAACAAAATTTCATATTAATGGTTTTTTACAAATGGAATACACAATTATGCCAGAAAAAGAAAATCTGTTATTGAATGATGTATCGACGCTCTTTAAGAAAAATTATAAAGTAATAATTTGAAAAATCAATCAAAGAGTTATGTAAAATTCCCACATAAAAATATATATAAAAAGAATTTACAAGTTTTATTCTCTCCAAAAATTTTTCAACTTAAAACGGATATCTGAATTTTGATGAAGCGGAATTCCGTAAAAATTGTACTACTAGTAGACTGAAAAAAAGTATTTAGACGAATTATTCTGGAGCAAACGCCTATAAATTAAAAAATAAAAATTTTATGAATCGTAAAACATGAATTATCCCTACATATACTATTAAAAGTTTTAACTTAGGGTCAACCAAATATTTTTTAGATTTCTTAGCTCAATCTCCTAGATTAAAGTTTTTCTATGTAATATCTAGAAAAATCAGGGAATTGATAAAAAAAATTATAGTCCCTTTAAGCTATAAGTTTATCTGCCATCATCTTTTATACGATAATACTTGAATTACAAATTAATGATCATTTCTATTTTAATAACAAATAGTGTAAAACATGCTTAGTGCATCTTGCCATCATAGGAGATTCAGAAGATTTCATTTCGTGACGACCTTAACCTAAATTATTCACATCATTCACAAAGATAAAAACAAAAAAGATATCAAAAAGTCATTATCGTGGCAAAATAGTTTTGTACATTGCATGCAGATGGTCTGCCAGTCATAAAAAGTCTATCAGTATTATTGCGCAGAAGAGGTTATGATAAAATTAGCGCGATGCATCATTTCTTCTTTTCAAATAGACTCAAATGCGATTTTAAAATATCTAAAAATAAATAGTAAAAGGAACATAACTTAATTTTTGAACAGCAACGAGTCGGTTGAAAGAAATCTTATAATTAAAACCAAATTAATAAATTTTTGGGAATTTTTAAATTTTAAATCGTATAAAAGCATGTATTACGTCATCTATGAAACAGTTCTTAAAATATTCTACTAAGAATAGAATAGAATTTTAAATATTTACATCCAGAAAAAGCTCAAAGCTAGCAAATAATGCTACGTTTTTACTAAAACTTCTTAGAAGTTTAAAATGAAAAATTGGATAATCTTTAATCTTACGTTAGTCCTTAATCTTTAAAGAACATTTTATTTATAGCTGTTATTATTGTGGTAAATTTTTTAAAGAACAATTTCATCATATTTGTCTGATTTTTGAACATGAAAATATTTGCAAAAAAATTAAACCCAAATCTAATATTACTACGCCACTTATTTTAATCTCTCTTTTGAAAATAGTATTTAAAGTATTTTTCTCCTTTCATAATAAAGATAAATACGTGTGTATTGGCGCTGTACAGGTCAGATCGTTTGGCCTACAATTACCAAATTCGGGCGTTCATATCTTTGAGGGTAGGAATGTGCATCGAACGATTTTTTTAAATTTTTAATTAGAATTTAAATTAATTAAAAATGAAGCTGAATATTGAAATTTTTCGAGGTTAATTTCCTAAAATATTATTGCACAAAAATAAATTTTACATCATCTTAACATTTAAAAATAATCATCTCTCCAATGATACTAATTAAATGGTCGTGCCAATTTTTTTCTAAATTTCGGCAATTCTTATAAACATTTTTTTTATCTGATTTCCAACAACAGACTGCGTTGTAACTAATGTAATAAATTGCATTGCATATATAACACTAGCCAACCTTTGGCGGCCATATCGTTCACCAGGAATATTGGTTGTGTTTTAAATTCAATTAAATTTCTTAAGCATGATTTGATTTCATGATTCCTTCAACAAAATATTTTTATGTATAAAATAGTATCAGACATTACAGCATTGTTGTTTTAATAGCGTCCCACCTATTCTATTGTTTATGCGGGTAATCAATTTCAAATTGCGTGCTGCCTTTTACGTTAATGTAATTTCACTTTCTGATTCCCAATATAAACTGAGCAGACAATTTTAAAAAAATCTTTTTCCTTCGACGTTTAGCATCGGAAAAAATTCACGTATTAAATATTTCACGAAGCCATAAAAATGAGATAAATTTTATTTACAACCATGAAATCTATTTTTGAAATTTATATAAAAAATACTTTTAATGAAAAGGGATTTTTTACAATGGGTCATTTTCCATAGAGTTACAAGCTTAAATGTATGGGTAATCTTTTTGCAAATCTCATGCTGTCTTATATATTTATTCCAATTGTCATGTCAAAAAATAATAAATAAAATCTTTTTTTTTCGCTTTAGCCCTCGATAATGGAAGAAAACTTGCTATTAAATGTTTAATAATGAAAATGGTTTAAATATCACTACAATAATGAAAAATAATTTCAAAAATTATATAAAAATACAATTTTTTAAATTATAAAAATTCAGGAATAAAATTCACAGCAATTAAATTCATATTATTAAATTTAAGTTTAATCATCAGTTTTGAGCAATATCACTTTCGACAGTTTTCGTGGAAAAACGCAAAAGACTCGTCTAATTTTTAATTAATTAAAATTGTTATAAAATTTCAAAAAATCACCAAGAAATGCAGATTTTTACCAGGAAAATTAGGCCGAATTTGGCAGCTTTATGCTTTATGACCTGCCCTGCAGAATGCCAATATGTACACATTCTATTTTATTATTAGTAGAGACTCACCAGCTACTGAACTATTATTACAGAAAATGCAAAGCTCCTAATTTTTAATAATCTATCAATAAAAATGAATTCCAAGAGTGAAAATTTAACAAAAGGCTAAACATGATTGACATTTTGAGATTCGAAAAGTGACCCTATCGAATTCTGGAATCTTCAAGCTATAAAAATAAAAACTTGTTTCCCAGGATTACTAGTTTTGTAGCAAAATAAGGAAAAAGAATAGTTAAATAATTAAAAAAAATAATTCAATTACTTACATCAATAAATCGTTGTTCAATTTACTTTTATAATTACTTGTTACAAAATTCGTACCCTATTTAACACTAGACAAAGGCACAAAAAAGTTTTGTCGGTAGGTTGTCTCTGAAACTGAATTGGCTAGTAATGCTATGAAAAAATTTCTTCTATTTGCAAAGAGTATTCAAACCATGCCATATATTTTTCGAAGTCATCTGCTGACACATTAACTACAACTGTGAATAATTCCTTTTCGTCGTAAAGGCTAAAGATTTTCACGATGGGAATTCTAAGAACGCATAAAAACAAATAAATGACAGAGAAAAACACATACGAGGCCTTAAAAGAAAAAAATAGGGCCAACTTTCGCCAATTACAATGCGCTTTTGACAAGATATACGTCGACAGCAGACAGCAAAAAAGGAAAAGTGGTCATAGATAAGATGTCAAATTTGGCCCCGATTTTACCAAATTATAGAAAAGAGGATTATTGACGTAGAGGTGACAGTTTCTATATCTCACGAAAAAACAAAAGGCATTTGACAGGAGCAGCAGCAACAAAAAAGCCATTTTCCCTGCAACCGTACCTTTTCTGATTCATAAACCAACCAGTTTTCAATGCACGCACGAAGAGTAAAGTCATCCAACTTTTCGCAATCTGTGGTTTGCGCGTTTTCGAGGAAAATATGACCCAATAATATGTGTGTGTACACAGAGAGACCAGTCAGATCGCTTTGGACAGGGAAAGCGAGAAATATTTTGCCTTATGCAGCAAAATATCTTTTCGCTGTCTAGAGATATGTATAATATAATGTGATCAAACAATGCATATAAGCTCACTGTCAGCACAGCACTTATTCAAATGATATTTCAAAATGAGTGGGATCATGAAATTTAGATCTTGGTTTTATCCAGGAACGGATTTTCAATTAGGCATCTGCCTATGGCAGCTGGAGAAAGTCGCAACAACCAGGTCGATTAAAAAGATGTTATTAACCATGGTTTGATTTGGAATTTTATGGCTGAAAAACCAATATGCAGGCTGTATTGCTCCAAACAAGTTATTTCTCTGGCCCAAAGTTTAATAGAAAAATAGTTTCAATTAAATTAAAAAGATTTTATTCGACTAGTTCCCAAATAAATTCATATTCTAAGAATTATAAAATATTTGGATATTATTAACATCTTTTCAAATGCCATTGGTCAAGTTCCTATATGTTTCATTCAGTTCATTTAATCATAGCAGATTTTATATATATTGAGAGTTTCATTTAAAAAATGCTTAGCAATATAAATACTTTTAAAATATAAATCGTAATAAACAAACAAATAAATATATACATTCTCACCGATATACTAAAGTAAAAATAATTATTATTAAATAGATTAATAAGACAGTAATTAAGTTCAAAAGTACATTGAAATGTGAAACTGAACTATCCAGTTAGTTAAAAAGAGATTTCATAATACATACTGCCTAAGGCTTCGTAATTCCTAACTTCGCCACTTTATCACTAAATTGATGATAAGTATAAGACTAATGAATCATCGGAATGACAGTCTCTCAGTTTTTTTTTTTTCCCATTTACAAGAGTATGTATGTAATAACCTGAAAAAACGACAAGCCGGGGAGATTAATTTTAGTAAGTGATTTTTAAACCAAAATTAAAAATCTATAGCAAATTTTTTTCCCAGTCAATCATAGGGAAATTGTCCAAAATTAATACGCACTTCCTTTATAGCTTACTATGAATTGAAACACAAAATGCACCATATTCTGCAGACACATGAGAAAATCGCGAAAGGATATTCCTACTGGTTTAAGTTATAAAACGAAACAATGTTTTAAGAAAATCAAACACGCTGTTAATGTTCCAAGTTAATATCAATATGTGTTACCGTAATATAGAAAATTCAATCATTTTATAATAGAATGCCCAGATAAATGAGGAAATATCTGTTTTATTTTAATACTTCATATGCTTTCTGACCACATAGAATAGATCTAATGGATAAGATTAGGTACAATTCAACATACCATCCTATTCTTCTATTAGCAGCAAATGGTTCAGAATTAGTCAAAAAAAAAAA